>NW_027362772.1:247183478-248628563 GCF_046119375.1 Phyllobates terribilis
CCCATCCCTCCACCCCCTCCCCTCATCCCTCCCTTCCCTCACTCCCTCAAAACCTCCCCCCCCCTCCCCTCTATCCCTCCCTCCCTCCCTCCCCTCTGTCCCTCCCTCCCTCCTCCCTCCCCTCACCCTCCCTCCCCTCCCCTTCCCTCCCTCCTCCCCTCCCTCTATCTCCCTCCCTCCTCCCCTCCCCTCTATCCCTCCCTCCTCCCTCCCCTCCCCTCTATCCCTCCCTCCCTCCTCCCCTCCCTCTTCCCTCCCTCCCTCTCCCCTCCCCTCTATCCCTCCCTCCCTCCTCCCCTCCCCTCTTCCTCCTCTCCCTCCCCCCCTCCCTCCTCCCCTCCCCTCTATCCCTCCCTCCCTCCTCCCCTCCCCTCCCTCCCTCCTCCCCCTCCCCCTCCCCTCCCCCCCTCCCTCCCCCTCCCTCCCCCTCCCCTCTATCCCTCCCCTCCCTCCCTCCCCTCCTCTCTATCCCTCCCCTCCATCCCTCCCTCCTCCCCTCCCCTCTATCCCTCCCTCCCTCCTCCCCTCCCCTCTATCCCTCCTCCCTCCCTCCCCTCCTCCCTTCCCCTCTATCCCTCCTCCCTCCCTTCCCTATCCCTCCCTCCTTCCCTTCCCCCTCTCCTCCCTCCTCCTCCCTTCCCCTCTATCCCTCCCTCCCTCCCTCCCTTCCCCTCTATCCCTCCCTCCCCTCCTCCCTCCCTCCCCTCCCTCCTCCCCTCTATCCCTCCCTCCCTCCTCCCTCTCTCCTCTTCTCCCTCCTCCCCTCCCCTCCCTCTATCCCTCCCTCCCTCCTCCCCTCCCCTCCCCTCTATCCCTCCCTCCCCCCTCCCTCCTCCCCTCCCCTCCCCTCTATCCCTCCCTCCCTCCTCCCCTCCCCTCTATCCCTCCCTCCCCTCCCCTCCCCTCCCCTCTCTCCCTCCCTCCCTCCTCCCCTCCTATCCCTCCCTCCCTCCTCCCCTCCCCTCTATCCCTCCCTCCCTCCTCCCTCCCTCCCTCTTCCCTCCCTCCCTCCCTCCTCCCCTCCCCTCTATCCCTCCTCTATCCATCTTCCCCTCTATCCCTCCTCCCCTCTATCCCTCCTCCCCTCTATCCCTCTCCCCTTTATCCATCCATCTATCCCTCCTCCCCTCTATCCCTCCTCCCCTCTATCCCTCCTCCCCTCTATCCCTCCTCCCCTCTATCCCTCCTCCCCTCTATCCTCCTCCCCTCTATCCCTCCTCCCCTCTATCCCTCCTCCCTCTATCCCTCCTCCCCTCTATCCCTCCTCCCCTCTATCCTCCTCCCTCTATTCCTCCCTTGTCTCTCCTTGATAGTGATGTCAGGACTCGGACCAGTTTCTTCTATGTAATATATTTTCCATGATCCTGTAAATAACCTGTAGAAGCTTCTCCTACTGACAGACAGGCGGAGGTCAGCAGCGCTACAGTCGGCGCTTAACTTTTTCCGGAGTAGAAATCTGTGTTGCATTTACCAGAAACTCCTCCTGTGCCCCCAAATAATTGACATTTAGGATCCCTTTCTCTTTAAGAAACTGTAGTGTGTATTATATGTTCCAGCTGCTGCAGAACATACGCACCTGTTGCTGCGAAACCTTATATGCACTTTGGCTGCTACGGAACCTCGTTATACACAGCTCAGCTGCTGCGGAACCTCGTTATATACAGCTCAGCTGCTGCGGAACCTCGTTATATACAGCTCAGCTGCTGCGGAACCTCGTTATACATACCAACGGTGATACAGATCCGCATGATATGCACCTCTGCTGCTGCAGAACCTGTAGGATGTTTCCAGTCAATCAAAGATGGACAGATACCTTTTTACTTCGAGGTTCTGCAGCAGCTGTTGTAGGTTCCTATTATAAGGAATAATCCCCCCCCACACACACACGAATACGCTGGTGTCAGCTGGAGCAATTATGTGATGAACATGAAGATTACAGGTCTTGATCAGCGCAGTTGGAAATAGAATAGTTTGGATCAGAAGCGTTGGGGGATGGGGATGGGGAGGTGGGGTGTACAAATAGCAGAAAAATCCCTGATCATTCATTTTTTATTTCCTTAATGCACTGCAGTAGATTGACTCTTCCAGGGAGATTGTCTCCTGGCACAAGCGGCTCCATGAGCCCCTCCATGTGCCTAATACACCAGTGATGTACGCACCAGTCACTATGATCACACATATCACTGATTACAAGTGACAGGTGGAGGGGTATGTGGGGAGGAGTAGCGCATCCCACCCTGGATGTCCATACAGCTGTCAATCCCTCCCTCCCTCTATCTATGCATTGGGCGCTGGATTAAGGGGTCGGCATATGTGATGCAAAGTGCATTCCAATGAGTGTGGATTTCACAATTAAGAAAATTCCAGGTCAGTCATTGTCTGCAGTGGAACTCAGTTAAAATGTAGGGTAAACTACACAACCGGTCAGAGTCTATAGTGTGTGAATCCAGGATTAATGTAGATGTCTTCCCATAAAACTTTAATTTTCTTTTTCTTAAATGTAACAGGTTTAACCGATTGTATGTATTTATGGAGTTATAAAAATATAACATTCTGCCACTAGAGGGAGTGTGTGAGCTTACTGCATACAGCCTATCCACACTGAGCCCATAAGCTCCCTCTAGTGGAGGCAGAATATTAACTTTTACATCTAGTTCTATTCTTTGTACGAGGATATTAATGCTAAGTTATATTAAAGTATTAACATTAATTAAGTGCCCAAGGTAACAGAGACAAACCACCATTCTTTGGATCGGCGAGGGTCCCAGAAGTCAGAGCCCGGCCGCCCCCTAGTAGGAAAAGCAGCATCAGCGTCGTTTCCTGAGTCTTTGCGGCTCCTTCCTTACAGTACAGACGTGAAGCTTGAATGAGATTGTTTCTCGTGCCAGATACGACGCGGGGAAGGACGGCTTTATAGATCTCATGGAGCTGAAGCTGATGATGGAGAAACTTGGAGCTCCGCAAACTCATCTGGGCCTTAAGGACATGATCAAGGAAGTGGATGAAGATTTTGATGGAAAACTGAGCTTCAGGGAGGTGAGTCACAGCCTGCGGAGGGAGGCAGCGTCACCGCCGATCCTGCTGAGATCAGTCACATTCATAAACCCCCCACGTGAGTCATGGTAATGTTCAGTCCTGGGAGATTTCCTAGACGAGGCTGCCAGGGACATCGCTCCTAGCACCTGAGCTTACGCTGGGAATCCAGGCCCCAATCTCATGAAATATGCAGGAGGCTTCTCCATTCATTCTTGCTTGTCACTAGTAAGAAGCAGTGATTGTCTGCAGCAAGCCTAACTACCCATGGACGAGAGCAGGGGTTGCGAACCTGCCAGCACGCGCTCTGACATGGGGTCAGTGTAACAAGTGCACATTTCTAAGACATTACAACAATAATTCTGTATACAGTGGTCATAAAGAGGTCAGAAGTGGCCAGTTTTTGCTCCTATTCTATTTCTGCTGCTCCCCTGAGTATTTTTTTTTTCATTTTAAATCTGCCATACAGTGCCAGAGATATGGATCATTTTAATTGGTACTATTTTTTATGGTCTGGCTATAGGGTAATAATGCAAAGCCGCCTAAAGACCAAGTACAGGAGCGCAGTGCACCCTTGGTGTGGCCAAACATTTACATGCACCTTCCCACCTGCTTGTTTTCCATCTCTCACCCTTCTCTGGCTCTATGAAGCCAGAGCTGTCAATCAAATATGAGGGAGGGCGGAGATAGAGGGACAACAAGTAGGTGGGAAGGTGCAGATAAATGATTGGCCGCACCATGGTTCACCGAGTGGCGGCATTTGGTTTGAACAGTCCCCTGGCTTTCACACACCCCTAAAAGTTTATAAAAAGAATCAAATCAACAAGTGAGTCAAAAATATTAGACTTATTATATTAGTATTAATATTAGACAATTTATATTATATACATGCAGCTGGGAAAAGAAGTACACTGACGAAGTTTTCCCACCTACAAAGAATGGAGGTCTGTAATTTTTATCGTAGGTACACTTCACCTGTGAGAGACAGAATCTAAAAATAAAAAACAGAAAACCCCATTGTATGATTTTTACATAATTTTATTGCATGAAATAAGTATTTGATCACCTACCAACCAACAAGAATTCTGTCTCTCACAGACCTGTTAATTTTTCTTTAAAAAGCCCTCCTTCTCTGCACTCATTACCGGTATTAATTGCAACTGTTTGAACTCGTTACCTGTACCAGTGACAGCCCCGAAACCTGAAAGTTCTGGAGAAGATCTGTATGGAGGAGTGGGCCAAAATCCCACAGTGTGTGCAAACGTCTGACCTCTGTAATTACAAACAAAGGTTTCTGTACCAAATATTAAGCTCTGTTTTTCTATTGTATCAAATAATTATTTCATGCAATAAAATGCAAAATAAAATCACATTATGATTTTTACATAATTATTTTTAGATTCTGTCTCTCACAGGTGAAGTGTACTTACGATAACTATTACAGACCTCTCCATTCTTTGTAGGTGGGAAAACAGTGCATCAAATACTACTTTTCCCCACTTTATATACACGTACATGTACAGTACAGACCAAAAGTTTGGACACACCTCATTTAAAGATTTTTCGGTATTTTCATGACTATGAAAATTGTACATTCACACTGAAGGCATCAAAACTATGAATTAACACATGTGGAATTATATACTTAACAAAAAAGTGTGAAACAACTGAAAATATGTCTTATATTCTAGGTTCTTCAAAGTCGCCACCTTTTGCTTTGATGACTGCTTTGCACACTCTTGGCATTCTCTTGATGAGCTTCAAGAGGTAGTCACCGGAAATGGTCTTCCAACAATCTTGAAGGAGTTCCCAGAGATGCTTAGCACTTGTTGGCCCTTTTGCCTTCACTCTGCAGTCCAGCTCACCCCAAACCGTCTCGATTGGGTTCAGGTCTGGTGACTGTGGAGGCCAGGTCATCTGGCGTAGCACCCCATCACTCTCTTTCTTGGTCAAATAGCCCTTACACAGCCTGAAGGTGTGTTTGGGATCATTGTCCTGTTGAAAAATAAATGATGGTCCAACTAAATGCAAACCGCATGGAATAGCATGCCGCTGCAAGTTGCTGTGGTAGCCATGCTGGTTCAGTATGCCTTCAATTTTGAATAAATCCCCAACAGTGTCACCAGCAAAGCACCCCCACACCATCACACCTCCTCCTCCATGCTTCACGGTGGGAACCAGACATGTAGAGTCCATACGTTCACCTTTCTGCCTTGCACAAAGACACGGTGGTTGGAACCAAAGATCTCAAATTTGGACTCATCAGACCAAAGCTCAGATTTCCACTGGTCTAATGTCCATTCTTTGTGTTCTTTAGCCCAAACAAGTCTCTTCTGCTTGTTGCCTGTCCTTAGCAGTGGTTTCCTAGAAGCTATTTTACCATGAAGGCCTGCTGCACAAAGTCTCCTCTTAACAGTTGTTGTAGAGATGTGTCTGCTGCTAGAACTCTGTGTGGCATTGACCTGGTCTCTAATCTGAGCTGCTGTTAACCTGCGATTTCTGAGGCTGGTGACTCGGATAAACTTATCCTCAGAAGCAGAGGTGACTCTTGGTCTTCCTTTCCTGTGGCGGTCCTCATGTGAGCCATTTTCTTTGTAGCACTTGATGGTTTTTGCAACTGCACTTGGGGACACTTTCAAAGTTTTCCCAATTTTTCAGACTGACTGACCTTCATTTCTTAAAGTAATGATGGGCACTCGTTTTTCTTTACTTGGCTGCTTTTTTCTTGCCATAATACAAATTCTAAGTAAAGAAAAACGAGTGCCCATCATTACTTTAAGAAATGAAGGTCAGTCAGTCTGAAAAATTGGCAAAACTTTGAAAGTGTCCCCAAGTGCAGTTGCAAAAACCATCAAGTGCTACAAAGAAACTGGCTCACATGAGGACCGCCCCAGGAAAGGAAGACCAAGAGTCACCTCTGCTTCTGAAGGTAAGTTTATCCGAGTCACCAGCCTCAGAAATCGCAGGTTAACAGCTGCTCAGATTAGAGACCAGGTCAATGCCACACAGAGTTCTAGCAGCAGACACATCTCTTCAACAACTGTTAAGAGGAGACTTTGTGCAGCAGGCCTTCATGGTAAAATAGCTGCTAGGAAACCACTGCTAAGGACAGGCAACAAGCAGAAGAGACTTGTTTGGGCTAAAGAACACAAGGAATGGACATTAGACCAGTGGAAATCTGTGCTTTGGTCTGATGAGTCCAAATTTGAGATATTTGGTTCCAACCACCGTGTCTTTGTGCGACGCAGAAAAGGTGAACGGATGGACTCTACATGCCTGGTTCCCACCGTGAAGCATGGAGGAGGAGGTGTGATGGTGTGGGGGTGCTTTGCTGGTGACACTGTTGGGGATTTATTCAAAATTGAAGGCATACTGAACCAGCATGGCTACCACAGCATCTTGCAGCGGCATGCTATTCCATCCGGTTTGCGTTTAGTTGGACCATCATTTATTTTTCAACAGGACAATGACCCCAAACACACCTCCAGGCTGTGTAAGGGCTATCTGACCAAGAAGGAGAGTGATGGGGTGCTACGCCAGATGACCTGGCCTCCACAGTCACCAGACCTGAACCCAATCGAGATGGTTTGGGGTGAGCTGGACCGCAGAGTGAAGGCAAAAGGGCCAACAAGTGCTAAGCATCTCTGGGAACTCCTTCAAGATTGTTGGAAGACCATTTCTGGTGACTACCTCTTGAAGCTCATCAAGAGAATGCCAAGAGTGTGCAAAGCTGTCATCAAAGCAAAAGGTGGCTACTTTGAAGAACCTAGAATATAAGACATATTTTCAGTTGTTTTACACTTTTTTGTTAAGTATATAATTCCACATGTGTTAATCCATAGTTTTGATGCCTGCAGTGTGAATGTACAATTGTCATATTCATGAAAATACAGAAAAATCTTTAAATGAGGTGTGTCCAAACTTTTGGTCTGTACTGTATGTATATACATATGTACAGAAATATATAAATATATATATAATATATATTTTTATATATATATGTGTGTGTATGTATATACATGTGTACCTTAATGTGTATGCATTATATACAATTTTGTGGTGTTTATTCCACTTTTCCCTGAGAAGAGATAATAAGGATGAATCAATAACTTGTATGTACTCCAAAGATAATACACAAACTCATAAAACTGTTTATATTAGGGAGAAATATGCAGATCCCTTGATACCTGCAGATTATTAGCTCCCAGATATAATTTAGGATCAATATGGATAAATGTCAGGGAATGTTATTTTCCTTTCTATCCTTATTTTTCTCATAGTTTCGCCTTCTTACTTTTTAGGTTTATTACATTTTTTTTACATTTCTTCTTTCTTTAAAGTTCCTTTTAATTTTCCGCAAAGCTGCAGCGGGTGAGCTGGAGGAGGACAGCGGGTTGCACGCTCTTGCAAGACTCTCAGAAATCGATGTTTCCATTGAAGGTGTGAAAGGAGCCAAGAGCTTCTTTGAAGCAAAGGTAAGTGGGTTAATAAGATGTCAACTATAAATGGCTGTATCTATTTTAAGGGAGTCTGTCACCAGATATATGCAGCCCTAGCTGTAAGCAGCGTAAAGTAGGGGTGGAGGAGAACCTGCTTCTACTGCTGGGTCCCTTCCTGGGCTTCTTGCTGTAGTTTTGATAAAAGTACTGTTTTATCTGCTGCAGCTTTGCTAGTCCTCTCACTGATGAGCTCATGCTATGTAATCTTATGTATATGAGCTCTGGTTATCCCTGCCTCCATAGAAAGAGTGTCAGCTTTTGACTTATGCAAAGAATATTTAGAAATTGGTCAATCCACAGGAGTGCAGTTAGACAGAACTCATTACTGAAAGGACTAGCAGAGCTTCAGCAGATAAAATAGCTGTAGTTTCACATTTATTGGATTGATGAAAATACTTTAGTAAAGGCAAAACCACATAGAATTTCCTGAGCCTACGCGTTTCGCCTTGGTCAAGACTAGATGCCGAAACGCGTAGGTTCAGAAAATTCGACGTATTTTAATCAATCCAATAAATGTGAAGTTTTATACTTGTTGTCTCATCACTGCCTCAAGGATTCAGTTTCCAAAATTACATAACATTAGGAGAATTACATAAAGCAGTCAATAACCCCTTTAAGTCTGGGCATTTATTACCTTTTTCTGTTTTTATTTTGATGGCTGTTAGATGGCTTGTTTTTTTCTGGGCGAGTTGTAACTTTGAATTAGATCATTAACTTTACCATGTAATGAGCTGAAAAATGGGTACAAATTACCAGTGAGGTAAAATGGTAAAAGAATAACAAAATATAATGCCGCTGTTGTTCAGGGTTTTGTTTTTACGGCGTTCATTGTGACCTGGCAGTACGATTCTCCAGGTCGGTACAATTATGGCAATACCAAACTTACCATATTTTGCGGATTATAAAACGCACCCCAAATTTTGGGAGGAAAATAGGGAATTTTTTTTTTTTTAAATAAGATGGTGGTGAGTCTGTCTTTTATAGTCTGCTTTTACAGTAGCTTACCGGGGGGGGGGGGCGTCGGTAGTGGTGGAGCGGGGGTGCAGGAATGGGACGATGTTGCAGGCCCCGGGCTGGGAGGAGGGGGGGTGAGGCTGCGGCGGGACCCGGGCTTTTATAAAAGGTCGGGAGTCCCCACACTTCTCATCCTTTTCACTGTGGTGGACTTCTGGAAAATGGCCGCACATGCGCCACCTCTGGCGGCCGTTTTCCAGAAGTCCACCGCAGTGAAAAGGATGAGAAGTGTGGGGACTCCCGACCTTTTATAAAAGCCCGGGACCCGCCGCAGCCTCACACAGCCAAACAACTCCTCTTCCCAGCCCGGGGCCTGCAACATCGTCCCACTCCTGCCGTTGTCGCCAGCTTCCTGCAGCAGCAGCGACACCGCCTACTGCCCCCATGGTAAGCTACATTCAGGTTATAAGACGTACCACTATTTCCCTCCCCCAAATTTGGGGGGGGGGGGGGGTCTTATAATCCAAAAAATACAGTATATATATATATATATATATATATATATATATACATATATATACATATACAGTACAGACCAAAAGTTTGGACACACCTTCTCATTTAAAGATTTTTCTGTAATTTCATGACTTTGAAAATTGTAAATTCACACTGAAGGCATCAAAACTATGAATTAACACACGTGGAATTATATACTTAACAAAAAAGTGTGAAACAACTGAAATAAGTCTTATATTCTAGGTTCTTCAAAGTAGCCACTTTTTGCTTTGATGACTGCTTTGCACACTCTTGGCATTCTCTTGATGAGCTTCAAGAGGTAGTCACCGGAAATGGTCTTCCAACAATCTTGAAGGAGTTCCCAGAGATGCTTAGCACTTGTTGGCCCTTTTGCCTTCACTCTGCGGTCCAGCTCACCCCAAACCATCTCGATTGGGTTCAGATCTGGTGACTGTGGAGGCCAGGTCATCTGGCGTAGCACCCCATCACTCTCTCTCTTGGTCAAATAGCCCTTACACAGCCTGGAGGTGTGTTTAGGGTCATTGTCCTGTTGAAAAATAAATGATGGTCCAACTAAACGCAAACCGGATGGAATAGCATGCCGCTGCAAGATGCTGTGGTAGCCATGCTGGTTAAGTATGCCTTCAATTTTGAATAAATTCCCAATAGTGTCACCAGCAAAGCACCCCCACATATCACACCTCCTCCTCCATGCTTCACGGTGGGAACCAGGTATGTAGAGTCCATCCGTTCATCTTTTCTGCGTCGCACAAAGACACGGTGGTTGGAACAAAACATCTCAAATTTGGACTCCTCAGACCAAAGCACAGATTTCCACTGGTCTAATGTCCATTCCTTGTGTTCTTTAGCCCAAAACAAGTCTCTTCTGCTTGTTGCCTGTCCTTAGCAGTGGTTTCCTAGCAGCTATTTTACCATGAAGGCCTGCTGCACAAAGTCTCCTCTTAACAGTTGTTGAAGAGATGTGTCTGCTGCTAGAACTCTGTGTGGCATTGACCTGGTCTCTAATCTGAGCTGCTGTTAACCTGCGATTTCTGAGGCTGGTGACTCGGATAAACTTTTTCTCAGAAGCAAAGGTGACTCTTGGTCTTCCTTTCCTGTGGCGATCCTCAAGTGATCCAGTTTCTTTGTAGCACTTGATGGTTTTTGCAACTGCACTTGGGGACACTTTCAAAGTTTGCCCAATTTTTCGGACTGACTGACCTTCATTTCTTAAAGTAATGATGGCCACTCGTTTTTCTTTACTTAGCTGTTTTTTTCTTGTCATAATACAGATTCTAACAGTCTATTCAGTAGGACTATCAGCTGTGTATCCATCTGACTTCTGTACAACACAACTGATGGTCCCAACCCCATTTATAAGGCAAGAAATCCCACTTATTAAACCTGACAGGGCACACCTGTGAAGTGAAAACCATTTCCGGTGACTACCTCTTGAAGCTCATCAAGAGAATGCCAAGAGTGTGCAAAGCAGTCATCAAAGCAAAAAGTGGCTACTTTGAAGAACCTAGAATATAAGACATATTTTCAGTTGTTTCACACTTTTTTGTTAAGTCTATAATTCCACATGTGTTAATTCATAGTTTTGATGCCTTCAGTGTGAATGTACAATTTTGAAAGTCATGAAAATAAAGAAAAATCTTTAAATGAGAAGGTGTGTCCAAACTTTTGGTCTGTACTGTATATATATATATATTTTTTTTTTAAATGTTAGTGGTTAAAAAAAAAAATCAGAATTTTGTAAAAGAAAAAAAAAATACATTTTGTTTGTGTTGTCAGTGGCTGAGACCTGCGTATTCTCTTAAAAATGTAGCAATGCTCCTGTGTGAGAGCTTTCCGCTCGATAAACTGTAGTTTTTATTGATACTATGTGTATTTATAATTTTTTTTATTGCATCTGATTATGGAGATGTTCAACCATCATTTTTTTTTCTTTTCCGCATTGAGCATAAGGTTTAAATAACTTTATATTATGATTGGACTTTTATGTACAAATTAATTCCAAATATGTTGTTTTTTATTTAGTTTGAATGGGAAAAGGAGGGTGATTAACTTTGAAAAAAAAAAAAAGAAAAAAATTTTTTTAGTCCCCCCTAGGGGACTTGAATCTGCAACTATCTGATGGCTTATACTGTGTATTAAAGTATATATTGTAATTGACATTCTCCCAAAAAAAAAAAAAATCACCTATAGGAGGACAAAGATGGCAGCCTTGGTAACCATTGGCTCCCTGCAATTGCGTCACATGGGGTCTGATGGGAGCCGGTGCACAAGCGCAGTGGCAATCAGGCCATTTACAGTAAACTCTTGTCAGTCAGTGACTGCGGTTCTTAAATGGCAAAAACAGTAGCAATCAGAGGTAGCTCTGGATGTTACGGTTAGGCCATGACCCCACTATCAGTATTTGGTCAGTATTCGGTCAGTATTTTTTCTCAGGAGTGGGAGCCAAAACCAGGAGTGGGTGATAAATGCAGAATTGGTGACTTGTTTCTATTATACTTTTTCTCTGATTGTTCCTCACCTGGTTTTGGCTCCCACTCCTGAGAAAAAATACTGACCGAATACTGATAGTGGGGCCGTGGCCTTATAGGTATATGCTGGCTGTGTAACACAGCCGGCATCGCCTCGGTATGGAACGGGCTATCGCCAGTGTAAATGGTACAGGCGGGTACAACAGGTGGTGTCACTTCCCGCCGTTGGGATCTCTGGCACTCATTAAGTTCTCCCCCAGTCTATGGATAGAGAATAACTTTCAGTTGTGGGAATTCCGCCTCAGTCAGCCACCTGGGTCGTTCCTTTAAAATGAGTCAAAATTGAAATACTTTGGATTTTTACAACACAACATTTAAATGTAAGTGGTACCTGTAGGCGGTATGCTCTATAGCAGATTAATATCTAGTTTTGAGGGAAGAAATTCACTATAACTTGTATTTTATTCATTTAAAAAGAAGAATCTAGTGTAGCTGCCAATCAGCGATTAGGATCGCCCCTCCGTAGGCACAGTTATGCAGAAAATGCTGTCCATTACGGCTAGGACCACCCACTTGACTCCTGAGTTAAGAATGAGCAGGGATTTTAAGAAATAAAATACAAGTTATATAGTATTATGGACAAAGATTTAGTATTAAAATCCCTGCTCATTCTGAGATTAGAAATCAATCAGTGGATAGCCTGCCCCTATGCAAGTACCTACAGCTATAGCGGTCAATCGCTAATTAGGACTGCCCACTTGACTCTAGTCTCTGTAGATACACTTATATAGAGAAGGCTATAAATTACTGAATAGGACCACCCACTTGACTCCTAAACTCAGAATGACCAAGGATACATAGGTCTGTAAGAAAAAAAGATTTAAGGCCAGATTTATTAAGGTATTCTTGCTAGTTTTCTCGTGTAAAACACCTTGAAATGTTGCATTTTTTTGCCAGTTCTTGACCACCAAGTGATTTAATATTGTACAACACATTGGTGGTGTAAAATACACCAGCGATGTCCTCCAGTCCCTGACAATTGGGAGCATCTTACAGCTGCTGTTTAAGACTTGTGCACCTCTTAATGAGTAAGATGCTCCTAATTCATTAGGACTTGTTAGCAAACAACCAGCGTTAATGAATCGGGTCCTCAGTGTGTTCAGCTCTTCCTGCTCTATAACAGTTTGCCTATATATTCCGCAGCACTCCCAAGATGACGGGTTCCTTTTAATTCTACATGATGTTAGACTTAAATTAAATAATCAAGTAAAGATTGACCACTGGGAGAGATCCCAAGATCATATCCATATACATGTCTGTGGATCAGGGCCATGTAAACTGTTCAACGTCAAACAAGGGATAAATCAGAATTGGAAAAACAACGTATATAGAATAGATAAAAAAAAATAAAACTTTATTGATGTTCATAAATCTAAAACCAGAAAACACAAAGTGTCAAATAGCAACAAATAAATCAGTGGTAAGGCCATATTAGGCACCACAGATATACATGCTCCTTTTGATTAAGTGGATGTCTATGAAAGTTTGGACAATTGAAAAGAGGGTAAACTACAATCACTCATAAGAGCTAGCAAGAGCTCACATACTTATACTGTAGGTAGATGCTATGGTGCCACTGCCCCTACGCACGTTGGGGTAGTGGCACCATAGACTAACATACACATGTAAGTACTGATATTGATATTAGCACTGGGCACTTTAACATCTACCTATTCTATAAGTATATGAGCTCTTGGTAGCTCTTAAGAGTGATTGTAGTTTACACTCTTTTCAATTGTCTAAACTTTCATATACACGCTCCTTTTGATTAAAGTGGATGTCTATCTGTGGTGCCTAATATCGCCTTACCACTGATTTATTTGTTGCCATTTGAGACTGTTTTCTAGTTTTCTATTTATTAACATCCATAAAGTTTATTATTTTTTTTATCTATTGTTAAATTAAATATATAAATCATATATATAAAAAAAAAATCTCCAATTCGGTGCAACTTTTAGAACAAGGAACATTCTTCTGCTATATTTGGTGCTGGCTTCTTATAAATATATACATTAGAAAAGGCTCCTATCATGTAAATCTGCTCTCCCGAGAAACATACAGTCTGTCTACAAGTGTGGATTTTGTTTTGTCTAAGGTGCAGGCCATTAATCACGGCAGCCGATTCGAGCAAGAAATTAAAGCGGAACAAGAGGAGAAGAGGAGACAAGCGGAAGAGAAGGAACAGAGGAAGGCGGCATTCAAAGAGCTACAGTCCACCTTCAAGCCATAAAACAGAGCAGAGTATTTTCATAGCATGCAGAGAGAAATCTATCTATATACCTATATAACGCAGGGTGGGCAGGTTCTTGTTCTTCCGCTGTCGCTGGATTACAACTTCGAGCTTGTTTTACACCAGCCAAGGGCAAGTGATCCACCGATACCTGAAGATCCGAGACCTGACATTCCTGCTGTCAAAGTATATTTGCAAAAAAGATTTATCTAATTTATTGCTTAAAGGTTGGATGGACCAATAAAGTGAATCATTTTACTAGTGATTTTCATTTTTATGTTGCAGACGCAGTATTTTTTTACATCATTCTCACTGTTTTTTTGTGAAAAACCTGTAAATAAAAATAATCATAGCTATTATTCTATGGATTTTGTGTTCTTGATTGGTCAGAAAAGTTTGTTCGCTTCTAGTTTGTACCAAGTGTCACAATAAAACAAATCCTAATATGGAAAGAACATGCACATTTTTCTGCAGATCTGCCATAGATTTCACCACCTGTACAATGAAGTGGGTGAAATCGGCTACTCTGTCGATTTTTAAAGTCAACATCTCAAATCATTTCGGACACGTTCAGTATTTTACATCAGTATTTGTAAGCCAAAATCAGCAGAGGAAAAAGTATAAAGCCTCATGCACACGTCTGACTTTCACGGAGAGCACTTGTACCTGTGATGGTTTATGGGGCCATTCACAAGTCTGTGATTTTTCGAAGGCTGCGGAAAGTCACAAAGACATGTCCGAATTTCATCCGAGGGCAGGATCAAAATCGGCAATGCAAGAATCAGAACGTGCTCGGATGACATCCAGGTGCGGTTTGTCAGAAAACCGCACCTGGATGTACAAGAAAATTGGATGACACTCATATCTAACTGATCAGAACAGTCAGTTTTTTTTAGTACATGGAAAAATTGGACATCTGAATGATGCCTGATAGAAACACGTCACCACTTCTGCATTTTTCACCCACTCCTGGTTTTGGCTTACAAATACTGAACGTGGTCTTAAAAGGGGTTTCTGGGCTTGAGCTAAATTTCTGCCGTCGCTCTACGCAACTGCAGATTGCGTGCACACTGTCAGGATTCTGCTTTTACCTGTTCGCGCAGCCTGTCGACAGTCCGATTTGCATACGTGCGATCACCTGCCGACTAGCATCTCTTATTGCTTCTTTTTTATGTTGTATTGAGAGCAGCAAATGAAAATCTAGCAGGCAAGTGATCGCCAATTCATTATTGAGGGCATGTGACAACGGTCCAGAGCAGAACTACGCACACTTGTCAAGGTCTAGCAATCTAAAGGTAGATAAAGAGACTTAACGCAGCCAAAAAGGTCAAACTGCCCAGGTCACAGAACTAATGCACTATAAGGATATGGCAAAACCCATGTAATAAAGATGGTAGCAATAAAAATGCAAACTACTGATGAGATAACCACTCACAACCTACCAATTCATGGAGGGGGTGATTGACAAGTATTAAAACTGCACCCAAAAAGGCTTGTGTAGGGTGTTGGTCACACACAGGTAGTGCACAGTGTCTGTGGCCTCACTTTTTACACACATGTGTAGAGCAAAAGCCGGGAAAACAACTTTAATGGATTTAATCCAGTGGAAAGGAGGAGCATTAGTAAGTAGATCTTAGATGACAGAGTAGTAGAAGTAGCAGAGCAATCTGAGCTTTAGAGTATTCATCCAAGATTATAGAAAGCTACACTTTAGTCTACACTTTGAAAACGAGAGACTACTACTAGGGTTGAGCGAGTATGTTCTGTCCGAGTATGCTCTGGCCGAGCGCCGAGTATTTACAGCTGCTCGGTGATCAGGTTAAATCACTCCAGTGTGCATGATTTGCAATTGTTTGACAGCTTTATTACATGTGAGGAATGTGTAAGAAATAGACATTCCTCACATGTAATAAAGCTGTCAAATAGTTGCAAATCATGCACACGGGAGCGATTCAACCATATCACCGAGCAGCTATAAATACTGGGAGCTCGGCCCGAGCATACTCGGTGAAAGGGTTAACAGAACATACTCGCTCAACACTAATTACTACCAAACACTTTACCAGGACTCCTCCTGCCTCAATACAGAGTTGAAGGTTATTCTTTGTAAGATGAAAAGTTGTGTGATTTTCTGATATACTCTCTGCATCAACTTGAAAACTATAAGCAGTGGATATAGAAAGTATATTAGGAACTTGTAAAATGTTTCATTATAAAGAAACAAACATTTTTTTTTGCAAAAACAAAAATACCAGAAAGTGACGGAACATCGCAAAGTCTTTACAACTTTTGTTATTTTCAGCCTTTCAAGTTTGAATAGTCTCCGCCAAAATTGGGGCAATAGCCATATTTGCCCATCAAATTAATCAAAAGTGACAGTTTTGTTTGCCAGACCGGGACGGACTGGAGTAGCATTTCTGACACTGTACATGCCACTCGGAAGAGACACTGAATTCATTAAGTGGCGAGTCCTTCTACCCCAGCAAGACTGGCGTTGGGCAAGTGTGTGCTACTTCAGTCTTTGATGAATTGACCCCCAGGTTTTTTTGAGGGGATTTTGAGAAGTGTTTGGAGAGTTTCTGCTCAGATTGTGCTCCAAAAAGTCATTGTGAACATACTTATTGGGGATGGGGGGAGCAGTGTTCAAAGGGGTTGTCTGGTCAAAAATGATAAGTCTGCAATCACTCTGTGTGATTGCAGACTTATGAATCCCCCCAGTGCAGCACTGTGCGCTGCGGGAATTCGCCGGTATGAGACCCGGGACCGGAGGCTATGTATATGTTATACATACGTATTCATAATAATGATTCATAAGCCTGCAGTCACACAGAGCGACTGCAGACTTTTGACTGGACAACCCCTTTAACCAAATTATACACTATTGGGCCAAGTTCAAATTTCTGTATGTCTTTTAGAGAAACAATGTACAGACAAACTGAATTCATATGCAAAACTGATCCACTGCACAGCTGATGCAAACAGAAGTAGAGAGACCCCATTGAATATTATGGGGGTCTATCTGGGTGCATAAGTTATGCAACAGATGCGTTGTTCACATTAATTTTGTTTGTTCCTCGAAACCAGGGATGTCAAACTCAACCACAGAGGGCCAAAATGAAAAACTTGGGACAAAGTTGCGGGCCAACCAGGATACAGTATAATGGCCCCACATAGTCCTCCATACAGCATAATGGGCCCTCATAGGGGTGGTGGTTCTGGTGTCACGGGCCAAATATAAATCACTCTCCGAGGGCCAGATTTTGCCCAAGGGCCAGAGTTTGACATGTATGATCTAAACAGAACAAACTGAATGTGAACTTACTACTGATAAATACTCCAAATCTTTCTAATTTTTAGTGGAAACTTAACAATAGACAGTCTTAATGTCACATTTATCATAGCGGTTCATGCCTTTTGATAAATTTGGTGCATCTTTAGACTGTATTAACTTTGCACCACTTATACGTTGGCTTACTTTGTGCCAAAATTTTGGTGCATGGTGTCGTGTATGTTAGAGGATCCCCCTTTCACTATGTCAAGCGGCAAAGAGTGTGTCTAAATCATAATTAATATGGTGCAAGTTATTAAAGACTGATTATTCTACCTACACTCTGGTGCATGTGACTTCCGCCATTGTGTGGTATTGACACATCCCATATAATTCAGCAGAGCCGAGCTACAATACCAAACTGTGTGACGTTGTTCCCGGTAGAAAGCAGTGACGTTTTATACAACCCTATTTAATAATACCTGTGTTCAGTTTGCAGAATGTGTCACCATAATAAATAGATGCCATGTTCAAGGTGAATGCATAGAATACAACCGCCACATCACAAGGTATGAAGAAGTTTGTTAGCATGTTTTTTTTATTTATTTTTTTAAGTGCCTTCCATGCATATCAGATCCGTCAGCAACAATCCCATGACACTTTTTGTAATGATACAGCACCGCAGTTTTACAAGAGTTTGTGCTGCGTCTTATTCAGCAAATGTATTAAACCGTGCAATAACAAAAAAGTATAAACATTAAAACACTGACTGTAAAACAGCAGTACGGGGAGAAGGTAGTGTTGCACAAAAAGAAAAAAAAAAAAAAAGCCAAATCCATTGTCATCACATATATACAATATAGATATGTACACATAGATCATCCTCTTAATGAACAAATATCAAAATAGTCTATTCCTATTGAAATCTCCTTCCCAGAACCTTGCTTCGCTCCTCGGACAGGACAATTAAGATTATTATTTACATGAACAGAACGCACAATGACACCGACTCACTAGGGCCACAAATGCTGGGATTGGACACTTGCGCTGGAACAGATCTCGTTTCTTATACAATGACGGAGGAAGGGGCCGACAGGTGCGGCAGAGACAAAGATGGCGGCTTAAAACGGAAATGGAAAACGACACTTCCGTTTCGAAGGTGGAGACACATTTTGCCGGGATGGAACAAGGTAGGTACTACCTATAGCTATATATTATGTGGGTAAGGGTGGCGGATGCTCATACATCATCGTTAGGCCAGGTGTGAATAGGAGGCAGTGTTAAAGGGTATTGTCAAAAGCATAGGATATTGATGACCTATTCTTAGAGTGCAGTCAGATGACTGTATAAATTGGACCATAATGAACGGACTGGCTGGCAGCTTCATATTTTTCTATGCATCGGTCACGCTCAGGTTGAGAGAGCCACCAGCCAGTCCATGCATTGCGTTGCGATCTTGGTCGTCTGACTGCTGAACGGACTTGGCTGGCAGCTCTCCCAACCCAAGAGTGACAGCTTCATATTTTTCTATGAATCTGCCATGCTAAAGGCGAGCGAGCCGCCAGCCAGACAGTGCATTGCATTCTGATCTCGGTCTGATTTATACAGTCATCTGACATCAGACTGGTGTGAGTCCAAAATCCAGCACCACCACTGATCAGTTGCTATTAGCTCCAGTGGCAGATGTATGTAAACAGTGAACGGAGCTGAACAGCGCAGCTCCCTTCAATGTGCTGTGGCCGTTGCCAGGTCCTGCAGAACAGCCCCTATTCTCTTAATCAACAGCAGATCAGTGAGGATGATGAAGGGTGTCAGGCCCCCACTGGTCTGATATTGATGCCTTTTCCTGATCAATATCATATGCCTGGACAACCTCTTTATGTGACAACCTTGTATTGCACTCTCTCACTTTAGCATGTACGGCGCATGATACACTGCAGTCATGTTCTGGTAACATTTACTTCTGACTTCTATTGGGGTGTGAGTGTCACATAAGGCTGCAGTCATCAGAATTAAGGGGAACCGCAACGGGAACGGTAGCAAGTCCTATCCATAGTAAGTATAGTAACAAGAGATCACTTTGTAGCCCAAGCACTAGGAAAGCATAGGCTGCTGCAATAGGCTGGTAAAGTGGCAAAAAAAAAAAGTTGACACTGATGTATAACAAAAAATAAAGCTGTTCCTCTATTAAACATGTCAAATTTTCTATTAGAATCTTTCTAGAAAATGCTTCCAATGATACTCAGAATATTAAAAAAATATATGTAACAATGTTCAAAAGTGATAATGAATGACAACCCCTTTAAAGAGAACCTGATGTTATGACCTTATACAGTTTTAAAAGTACAGATAATCACATCCCTAAAAAAGGTGCTAAACCAGAGGGCTGAAAAGAAAGTACTATGGAGTCACATGATGCATCTCAGCCAAGCAGTAACTAGAAAAAAAAAGTCATGCGATAAACTATGACGCTGCAGTCCCATGATTCTTTTTAGATCAGCAGGGGGGAATCATGTGATACAAGCGTCAAATCTCAAAAGTTCCTTTTAAACAGGATTTCTAGCCAGACCATAACGAGACACTCCTAAATCAGAGGGGTAACTCAAAAGGTCCTGGGTCCCAAGGAGAAATCTGTAACATACCCCCTTCTCCCTTACCCACTCTGCCATTTCTTGCGTGGCAGAGGAGTCCCTGGACCTTTACGGACACTAGATTTTGGGTGTGACAGCCATGTCTGTCCTGAATGTTGCTCCAGGATTATAAAATAAAAGTTTATTGCAAAAGACAGCTCCACCCCGTCCATGGGTTGTGTTTGGTATTATACAGCTCAGCCCTATACATAAAGCAGAGCCTATGGCAGCTGGGGGGCCATTTCTACATAAACTTTTTTTCTTCTCAATCTCATAAACCCTTTTTAGTTGTGATGGCAAAGTATTAGTCTTACATCTACAGGACCCAGAGTTACTTCTTAAACCTACAGAATAAGGATTAAAGACCACACAAATATATAAATATATTGGCTCGGAAATGGGTGAGGGAAGCAAACCTCATTGATTAATGACCACAAACTCGCTGACAATGATGGAAGGCTAACGCGCTGATCTAGGATTCCATGTGCATCTCTTCTGGGTGCTGTACAGACCCTGCTTACCGTTACAGGCAGTGACTGCAGTAATATGCTTATTTTACAGAAGAGACATGCTGTATATTATATAGTTAGAATGGATATATGGGCTGAATATATTTTTTTGCATCTAACCCTTTAATGTTAATTTTAAAAATAATTAGTATTCGGACTATACCCCCCGTCTCTGACAGGCATCTTACACCTGATTGCTGAAGCGGAGGGTGCCACAAAATGATTTACTAAACTGCACAATAAGATGCCACATATGGAGCTCATTCACTGACCAGAGCAGAGAGGGTTAACCCAACCACGAGTCCTAAATAACGTAGGGAAGACATTAGTGGGGAGAGGGCTGCTCCCATTATGCATCTGGCCCCACTCTATATCCTCAGAAAATGACCTACTGTATAAATCATGCTTTTAGGTTACATTTATTTAGTAAAAAAATGTTGAAACTTTTTTTTTACATTTTCCATATCAGTATATATATAAAAAAAACAAACAAAAACACAAATCTTGCAAATTTCACTCTGGCCACTAGGCCTGATATTAGACACTAATTTTCTTATCTTTTCCCCTGGACCCTGGCTCTAACCCCATTTATTTGTATACAAGTATTTCCTGGGCATGCTCTGATCCAGGCAATGGTTATTGTGGGATGAAGGGGGAAGAGGTGAGCAGTGATATACGTGCTATGAATTGTGGACCCTGTGTTATTGTCTGTATACACAGGTGTTCCCTTTCATTCTAATTCTGTCTGTGGCAATAATGAGACTGATGAAAAGTCTTCTGTGCATATGAGGATATGCAAGTCTAGTCTGGCTTATTGGTCAGTGTGACAATTGCAAGATTTTGGGCTTGGTGGGTGTGTGTGGTGTGTGCATATATGATTATTTTTTACATAAAAACCTGATGCAAACAATAGGTCGTTTTATGATGAAACAACCCTTATTGAAAAAGATTGAACTGGATCAGAAAAACACAGCACCACATCTGCCCACAGGTCATGTGTGGTATTACAACTTCGTTCCTACCATGCCCGTGCAGTAGAGCTGCAATACCAGATATGACCCATGGACTGGTGTGCCGCTGTCTGTGGTAGAAAGGAGCCATGTTTTCACATCCAACTGCTTTAAATACATCTAGTGATCTTTTAATGTTATTGTATATTACTAAAATGTGGGGATTCAACCTCATTGCGTAGTGGGTGACAAAACCGCTCCGTTCATGGCAGTGGGGACCTTCGCTGATCAGGACAGGGTCGTATCCTAGCACTACGCCATAACTTTTCATATTAGGAAAACCCCTTTAATTGGCACTTTAGGGTCAGTTAGTGGCTACATCTGGCCGAGCTGTGATAGTCTACTGTGCCCTAATCCTGTTAAATAACTGACGTAAAGCAATAAATTACGTTAGTCCGATTATCTATGGTCGAGGAATTAACGCTAAGACGCCATATATCTGTGACCGGCCGGGGCCTCATCGCACAACTCCAAGCATGTTCGGACAAACCTATTGAAGATCATGGCTGGAAGACCATGATTACCGGCTGCCCACTTACTATTTTTTTCCCCAACCTACTGTGCAAACTTGTATGTTATTTTCCTTATTTTTTTTAATTTTTACAGTTTCATAAAATGACATGTTCTGTACCTACAACTATTATAAAATAATAACACGAGCAGCTGGTGGCATCTATAGCACCATAGAAACACATCTCCTGGGCCATAATGGACACTAGGCCTCACTGACGCAAACTGCTAGGCCATGTTGCCATTAGCAACCAATCAGAGCGCAGTTTTCATTTCATACACAGCTCTGGGAAAATGGAAGCTGAGCTGTTATTGGTTGCTATGGGCTTTGCCAGGCCAGATTTTACTTAGAGACAGTTTTGATCAATCTCCGTTGTTGTCCCGCCTGACAGCCGCCCCCCCCTCCCCCCAGATATTCATAACGTGAATAATTTATACAATCAAACACGTTTCATCTAAAAGTCTTGATTAGACGGACTAGGGAAATATGCTCCAAAAATGTAAACATAATGATATTGTAATGGTGATATTGCACAAAAAATGAACAAAAAGACAATAACAAAAAAAGCAATGAGGGACCAGAGGAGTATATAGGTGAAAGGAACGTAAAGCAACTGACTCACAGACATTGGGGAACTACAGATCCAAGCATAGACTACAGGCAATAAAAAGCGCTCTTGTTACCAATAGTGGATGCTGGGATGTGAAGGCTTGCACTGTGGCTTAATAATTAGAAAAACATGGCTGATTTCTTCTAGAAACACCACAAGAGCCTGTGTGTCTCGTATTACAGCTCAGCTGCCCTGAAGTGAATGCTGCAATACCACACACAACCTGTGGACAGATGTGGCGCTGCTTATGGAATAGAGCAGCCATGGTTCTAATCGTTTACAACCCCCGTAATAAAAAGCATTGTTAAGGCTATGTGCACATTGAGGTTTTGTAAAGAGTTTAAAAAAATATATATTTTTTTCTTTTAAAGCAGAAACCAAGGAGTTTCTCTTTTGTTGAAGTTTTTAAAAGTTCCCCCTCCCCCAAATAATTTTCTGCAGCCTTTTAGATTGGGCAGATCCAAGGTTGGAGAAGTTTCCATCAGGATTGTCTTCAAAGAAGTGACAAGCATTATTGTTTTTCCACTAGGCATTTTTCAAAAACTCTTTGAAGGAAAAAAAAGAAGCTAAAAAAAACCTCCTTACACTATCAGAAAAGTGAATTTCCCCTCACTAATGAATTGGAAGAGTTTCCAAGTGGTTTCAGGAGGATTTTGATGCGGATCCATTCTTCAAAAAAACTCAACGTGAATATAGCTTAATGGGTTTTTATGCCAAGTTTGGAAGTTATCTACTACCTATAGGATTGGTAATAACTTCCAGACTGCTGGGACCCTCGCTGATCCCTTGATCGGGGGCTCTGAAAAGTCAAGTCTCAATGGTGCAGAGTTCAAGCACAGTGTTTGGCCAACTCTGACAATTCCATAGAAAATGAATGGAGTGGAGATGCACGCTCGACTTCTGCTTCATCCAGATGGGCAGTATTTGGGATCGCGTGGGTCCTAGCGATCAGAATGCCAATGATCAGAATGTTACCCCCTATCCTATGCATAGATAATCTCTTCTGCATTTGGCACAAGGGGTATTCTGTTAAAAAGAATTTATCATCACCCATTTCCTGGAAAAGTGAAATGCTGGACTGGTAGAAGTCTGACCGCCGGGACCACCAACCGATCGCCGAGCTTTGCTTGTTCATTTCCACAGACTTTGGATAGGATATACACTCAACAGGAGTACCATTCAAACTCCTCTTGCGGAAATTAGGAACTGGTGTCACCCATCCTGAAAATTGGTAGGGGTTCCATGTGCACAGGCAAAAATCTTCTTTAACAAGTGTTTATTTGCCCCATAGGAACCTATCAAATACTTTTTTTCTGAGAGCTGGAATCTCATTGGTTGTCACAAGCCCCAGTGCCGAATTATGCTAGTCCTTATGAATACGCCCCAGCACGATTACATTTTGTTGCGGGCAAATTTCCTGATGATGGCTACCATAGATGTCATTGCATTTCAGCTATGACAAGTGAACTAGTGACCACCATGACTGCTTTTCTAACAGTGGTCACCAAATTATAGCTACTTGGACTGATGGAGAACTAGAACTGGAGACCACAAACAATTGATTGTGGTCAAAACCGGCTGACTATAGCCATCTTGACCATCACAGAGTACAAACTTATGACAGACATAAAAAATTGAAATCCCGAGTCCCCTCTATCATGAGACTGTACAATCACTGAACAGATAAGAGACGGAATACATGCTGGGACATGTAATCCTGCTACATATACATCTGATTGTCACCTGTAAAAGGATAGAACATTTAAGTGACACACAACTACCAACACTGGCGGTGGGAGCGTCGCAGAGCGCGAGCCGTGTACAGTAAAGTTGTGATTTTTGCAATATTCAGAACATACTAGCAGATATAGTATTCACTAATTCCATAGAATATATTAAAAGTGGATTGTAAAAGTTCTGTCTGGGATTACCAGTCTGGAAGGGGATCCAGACACAGGTAAGAGAAGAGAGTGGTTGGGGGAACCAATAACTAAAATAGGAACCTGTCGACTTCTGCACATACAACATAATATGGCAGTAGCTTTCACTGCAGATTTTCTGATTCAATCGAACAGGCATGTTCATCTTAATGGAGGAAGTAACGGCTTAATAGGCGATTCCTGTTCAGCTGAGAAATAGTTAGATCTGATAGAATCAAACTTGGCGGAGTGTACGGACTAAAGAACATTTATAGCGGTCTCTAATAACACTTAAAATCAAGAAGACTGTCCAAAATGAGGCATATTTTTCTGCTAAATCCAGGATTTACCTGCAGATTTAATCCCTCTACATGAAAAAAAAAAAAAGAAATCTACAGTAAAAATTAACAGAAATGGACATGCTGCAGATTTTAACCCCTTTCTATTGTGGCCAATTTTCATTTTTGCACTTTCCCCCCCCCCATTTTTCCAAAAGTTCTAACTTTTCTTTATTTTTATGTTGACTGTCATTGAACGAGTTGTAGTTTTGTAGGTCACCATTCAAAAATTGTTCAAATGGTTAAGAACCCCCTCCCAACCCCCCAAAAAAGAAGCAAACCAACAATTCCATCATTTTTTTGGAGGGGTGGGGTTGTTTTTACAGTGTTCAACGCACAGTAAAAATGATCTGGCAACATGATTCTTCAAGTCGGTAACATTATGGAGATCACAAACTTGTAAATTTTTTTTTTTTTTTTTAAATACATATGAATTTTTAATAAATGATCCCTTCAAGGGAGCTGCATGAGGGCTTGTTTTTAGCATAGCAGGCTGTACGTTTCATTTCTATCTTTTAAGGGTACACACAATGTATTGATTCCTTAGTGCATTTTTTGGTGAGGTGCAAAGACCAAAAAAACAGCAATTTTTGTTTTTTTTCAATTATTTCTCTATTTTTGAGTCATGAAAAGAGCAGTAATTCAGACTAAAGTGGGTTTTTTTTCTTAGATTTTTAAAAACAAATTTTAAATATCCCAAGGGGACCTGAATTAGGAATTGTTTGATCGCTTGTACAATATACTACAATACTTCATTATTGTAATGGAGCACCTGAATTGACACCCACTGGGATTCTGCCGCTTAAATGCCCTGTTGTTACAGGCAGGTGGAAGCTGTATGACACAGCCTACACCCACTCTAAATGATGCAGGCTCAGTACCTGAGCCCGCTCAAAACACCCACAATCGACATGTACCAAGGATGTCGGGAAGGGTTTGAAATCTGCACCAAATGTCAATTTCTGTATGGTTGAGCATGTAGCCAATGTATGGTATTTATAAAATCTCATACATCGTAAATCTACAGCATATTTTACATTTGCAAATTTTCACAGAAAATCTGCAGATAATGGCAGTCAACATTTCACCATGAACATACACTTGTTCTGTAATGAAAGGACTGGAGCCGCTCTCTTCCTAGCCCCTTAGCACATGAACAATGGGGAGTAGAAGGATGTGCTGTGTGTCACATACAGATTTATTAGCCATCCCTTCACAAATAAGGCAAACACGTCCCAACAAGAACAATCTGTCGATCGAGAACTGCCGATCGGCATGGCACTGACCGGCGCACACCACCCATCATTGGACTGCAGTCGCACTGTTACATGGCAGTGTAAATTAAAATTCCTTCAAGAAACGTTAAAAAAAAAGAAATAACAGAAGAGCAAAAGTATTAAACTATTTCTAACTCATAAATAAATCAGATTAAAAGAAAATAAAAAGGACTTAAGGGGTCCCAGAAATGCCATCTGTCCAGGAAGGGGATTATGAAATGCGCATTGATAAGTGAAAGTGCTCGGAGAGATTCTGCCCAGATTTCAGTGTTACGATTGTGGTCAAAATCACAAGAGGATAGTGAGCGGCTGCAGCTTATCAGGGAGCGAAAAGGTGATCTACAGATGCGCTCTGCTGGGAAACTACAACTCCAAGCATGCCCTGGCAGGAGATGCAGAGGACTGTAGTTAGAGAACAGCCTTAAGAAAACTGATTGCAGGGTGCAGATTTACAAGGTCAACTCCTATGAATTGATATCATTATCCTGCTATGAGCAGTTTTGATTGTCATCATCGTTAGCAGTTGTGGGTCTTTTTTCGCTCCTTGCTCGGCCATCTTTACCTTAATTTTTTTCCGTATCACATTCATGGTCACTTATACCAACAACACGGGGGGAAGGAAGCAAGGGTAACAAGACAAGAGCTATTGTATCAGTAAAAGTGCTATACAATAGAGTCCCAGTCAAAATCATCTTGGATGTCATCTGCAGGAAGGGGGCGACGTATGTGAAAATTTGTGGACGGCATCATGTGAGGTTGATTCATTACTCCGTGGTGCCCTGACAATGAAATACACACAAAAAAAAATAATTAAATAAAATCCCATATTAATAATAATTCCTTTATAGCAGGTTATTGGCAGCAAGAGATTCCTTGTGACATGAAACCCAAACCATGATCAAAGGTGGTATTAATTCCTTCCTCCTCCCCATAGACCAGCAAGGAGTCCATATTTAATTACACTCTTATTATTGTAGCTTATCCGGGGGGCCTGTATTAATTGTTTTATCCAGGTAGTTGTATAAAGCCACCTCGCTGGACATGGTTCAGTCATGGACTAAAGTTTTGAGACTTAGGTTGTGTGCCCACTATGGCTTTTTAAGAGTTTTCGCAGCGGCAATTCCGCCGCAAAAACGCTTAAAAAACGCTTGATAGAAGGTCTGCCATGGTCCCCAATGATAATCCGCATGTGCTGTGCACGTGCTGCGGAAATTAATTTAAATTTGTCTATTAATTTTGTGGACACGCAGTGTAATTGCCACCACTGACTTGCATTGAATCGCTTAATATCCACATGCGGATATTAAGCGATTCAATGTGCGGATGGTACCTGGGTTTGGAGAAGAGGAGACTCTCATGCAGACCCGGGTACCATAGTACTTGTAAAAAAAAAAACACATTATACTCACCTTCCGATGTCCCCCGGTCTCCTATACTAGGCGTCCAGGCTCCCGATGGTGTTAAAGGACCTTCCACGTCGGCGGTCGCGTGACCTGTCACATGACTAAATGACGTCATGGAAGGTCCTTTTACACCACCGCGAGCCACCAGGGAGACCGGAGAAGGAGACCGGGAGACATCGGAAGGTGAGTATAATTTTTTTTTTTTTTTTTTTTACCATTTTATTCTTTTTTTTTAACTATTAACTTGGTCACACTATATAAATCCATGCCGGTTGCATGGATTTATATAGTGTGACCAAGTTGTCAAGCACTTTTCCAAGTGATGCTAAAATCGCTTAGAAAAGCACTTGACAACCCCACGTGAAATCGCATGTGCAAAACGCTTGACAAACGCTTGTCCTTGGCAGGAAAAAAGCATGTACAATACGCATGTACAATACGCATGTACAATACGCATGTACAATACGCATGTGTTTTTTCTGCCAGGGAGATGCAGAAACGCTCAGGAAAAATCAGGAGCATTTCTGTATCGTGAGCACGTAGCCTAACACAAATTTTGGTTTCCACAAAGTTTGCTGCTTCTGCGTTTTTAGATCTTTTATTTAGAGGATTGCAGAAGTCTGGAAAAATAATGGTCAATTCTGTAAATATTATAGGGATTCTATTACCAGTTTTTGCTACCCTATCCGAAAGCAGCATGACGTAGAGGCACACACCCCGATTCCAGTGATATATCACTTACTGGGCTGCTAGCTGTCAGTTTGATATAATCCCTGTTTTATCTGCTGCAGATCTTGCGGGTCTCTGAATGCTGAGCTCTGTATAACCATGCCCACAACACTGATTGGCAGCTTTCTGTATACACTGGCAAAAAAGCTGCCAATAAGTGGTGGGGGCATGGTTGGACTACCTGGCAGCAGCTTTACTAGTCCACTAGTGATAATCTCCTGCTGATAAAAGTGATTTTATCAGAACTACAGCAAGCAGCTCAGTAAGTGACAGCGCTGGAATCAGGGTCTCTGATCCTACGTTATGCTGTTGTCAGATTACATAGCAAAAACGTTGCGACAAATTTGTGTAAAGTTTGTGTAAAAACTTATGAAATGATAATTGTACTCTAGTAACCATAGAAACATAAAACTAAAAGATCTATAAACACTGAAGCAAAAATCTTTGTGAAAACCAAACTTTGTGACAGTCTCAAGACTTTTAGCCACTACGGCATAAAGCCATTTAACAGGACCATGTGTGGCTTTCTAAATGCAGGGTGCAAGTTTGTCAGGGTACTGTATGAAAAATGTATCTGAAAACTGTATAAATCTAATCTATTTAAGGGGGAACAAGGCTGCAAGTACAAATACACAATTAGGCTGCGTGCCCACTATGTGTTTTTCAAGCTTTTTTGCCGTGGAATTTCCGCAGCGAAAACGCTTAAAAAACGCTTGGTAATACGTGCCCCATGGTCCCCAATGATAATCCGCTTGTGCTGTGCACATGCTGCGGAAATTTCCGCTGCGGATCTTTGCGGAAAAATACGGCGGACACGCAGCGTAATTGCCGCCATTGACTTGCACTGAATCGCTTAATATCCGCATGAGTACATGTACACATTCGGATATTAAGCGATTCAATGTGCGGATGGTACCCGGGTCTGGAGAAGAGGAGACTCTCCTCCAGACCCAGGTACCATAGTACCTGAAAAAAAAAAAGAATTTAAAATAAAAAATAAACATTATACTTACCTTCCGATGTCCCCCGATCTTTTCTCCGCTGCGTCCGGTCTCTTGTACGGCTCGTGGTGGTGTGAAAGGACCTTCAATGACGTCATTTAGTCATGTCGGCGGTCACGTGACCTGTCACATGACTACATGATGTCATGAAAGGTCCTTTCACACCACCGCGAGCCGTACAAGAGACCGGATGCAGCGGAGAAAAGACCGGGGGCCATCAGAAGGGGAGTATAATGTTTTTTTTTGTTGTTTTTTTTTACCATTTTTATTCTTTTTTTTAACTATTACTTGGTCACACTATATAAATCCATGCCGGTTGCATGGATTTATATAGTGTGACCAAGTTGTCAAGCACTTTCCAAGTGATGCTAAAATAGATTGGAAAAGCGCTTGATAACCCTCATGCAGAAATGCATGCAAAAACGCTTGACAAACGCATCTACCTGGCAGGAAAAACGCATGTAAAATCCGCATACGTTTTTCCTGCCAGGGAGAAGCGGGAAAAAATATGCAGCATTTCAGCATCGTGGGCACATAGCCTTATTGGTATTTATTATCGCATCTTACATGAGCAATATAAAAGTCTAGTAATATAAAAAAGCACCAAAACTGCACAGCTTCGATATAAGGAGCTGCTGATTTCATTCACACATAGAAGTAAATGTTTTGGGAGATTGTAATTTCTCATGAGAGATCATGGGGCCAAAATAATTTTCAAATCTCTTGATTAAAAATAATACCAATTAAGCCTTAAAATGACTTTCTCACCAGGTTTTTTGCTATATATGATGTAGTGCAAGAGGGCCCAACTACAGGAATATATCACTTATTGGGCCATGTTTTGCTGTTTTAATACAATCAATGTTTTATCAGCAGGAGATTATCACTACAGGACAACTGTCCTCCTGCCTCCTAGTCCAACCGTGCCCCCAGCTCTGATTAGCAGCTTTCTCATTATACAAAGTACACAGAAAGCTGCGATGGGATCGGAGTAACATACAGCTCAACATCTCAGTTCTGCTAAATCTGCAAAAGAGAAAACTGCGATTCTATCACAACTGCGGCACCCAGTAAACTAAATTACACATTGCTGGAATAAGGGTCTCAGCCCCTACATCATGGTGCTGTTATGTTACATAGCAAAATCCTGCTGACAGATTCTCTTTAAGTGATTGCTACCAGGAGGTAAAACAGATTGTAATCAATTGTCCCGCAAATAAAGGCAATAAAGGCTTCAGTGTCCCATTACCTGCTTCTCAGTGTTCAGTCATCTATATAGATCATTTACATACCTGACAAGCCAGTTCCTGTAGTGCTCATAGGCGGTAAATGAGTGTAACCTGGGGGTCCCATCATTGACGTAGGAACATTTTGCCTGGAGTCTAGATAAACATTTCCTGAGAAACATAAAAATAAATTAGAATAAATATCTATCTAAAAAAATATATATATATATATCTATATCCATCTTAGAATTAGGCCCAACCAGGCGGAGAGTTAATCACTACAGGTTCGGCATTTCTAAGGAGGGGTTGCATCAGATTACTGTCATGGCTGTCAAGATCAGTATGACGGATCCATTAACACACAGATCCCATTCGCATACTATCAGGCCTCTTAGGACTAGATGGCGGAGTACACAGTTATCCCTGAAGGAACAGGGATGAGAACGGAGCCTCACAAACATAGTGGCAGATGTATTTTTCCTCCTTGGTTTTGGGGTCTCCTCTCACCTGTCCCAAGGTGCTGTGTGGGTTTGGTATTATGCATGTTACCATGGCACACAGGTGACGGGACGTTGCTCTGTGGATGGATAAACCCGGTGTGATTGAAGAATTCACTGAGCGAAGAGCACAGGTCGGCAAGCTGGACCTGATCCAGTGACCAGTTCTTCAGATCCGCTTGCCTCATACTTTCCATTAAACCTGAGTATAAGGGAGAGAATGTATTTTTCAGTTATAAACATAGAAAGTGAAAAAAAAAATGCCACCCTCCCAAAGAATGTGCAGCCTCTGAATATCCTCTGTATGATCGGGAACATTGATTTTCAGCCTGAAATCCTGCTAACTGGTGGGAAATCCCAGTAGCTGCTTCTTACACTGGAAAACGCAATCTGTATCTCATTGACACTGTCCTAAACAAGAGCGCCAATCTGCTCAATACGGAGTGGCGGGTCTGGAACAGACTCCACTCCATACTGAACTTACTTACAGAACAGTACAGTAAGTAGGTACAAGCGCTATGACTCCGGACTTAAAGGGGCTTTATAAGAATGACATGTATGACCTATCCACAGGATGGGTTGAATATCTGATTACTTGAATGGAATCCGAACCCCCCCCCCCCCCATTTTCCTTGCAGTGGTCATCATGTGTTTGCGCAAAAAAAAAGTGCAGAAAACCCCCGTTAGTGGCCACAAACGTCTTGAAGCCTTTTTCACTGCTGCGACCTCGGATCCTTTCCCCCTCACGCTGCGGTGCTGGAACAGTTTCTCTCCTCTTGTGACTCTAGACATGATTTGCAGGCACATGGCTCCGCAGCTACGTGCTATTTTATACGGCAAGGATGAGCAAACGCTTGTGGAAACCAAAGCAGGATAAACGAGGAAGACGTAAATTCCCGATCCCAAGGCCGGTCATCTATAAATCAGCAGCGGACTCAAGGAGAGATGTATATGTAATCTATAGATGTCGGCGGAGCCCCTTGTATCTGTGTGTTTTATGGACACTTCACAAGACCTGAACTTTTAGTCTGCCAAATCTCAAAAGAAAGAGAAGCAAACGCCGTGGTTAATCCCTGGAACCACTGCTCCTGTCCCACAGACGCCCTGCCATAAATTGCACACTGGTTTGGATTACAAATGGACAACAGATGCATACTGAAGAGCAATGGGACATGTGGTCATTTTGCAAAAAGTTCCAAAAATGCACTTTATTTGTTCGCAGTAGCATACACTATTTCTCTCCTGCTTCCCCCAATGAAGCAGTCGAGAAGAGATTGCTAAAAAAAAACACTCATAATAGATGCCGCCATTTTCTGTGAGAGAAATTCCATTTAAAGGGAATATGTCAGCAGGTTTTTGCTACCTCATCTGAGTGCAGCCTGATGTAGGCAAAGAGAAGCTGAATCCAACAATGTATCACTTAGATTACTGGGTGCAGCCAATCTGACATAATCAGTTTTTAGATTTAGCAATAAAGCAAAGCTGAGGAAGCTAACCCCGCCCACACCAGGCTCTGTATATACAATTTCCATAGACAGTGAGGTGCTCATCACAGGAGGGGGTGTGTCAGACTAGCATGCACACCCTGCTGTGTCCCAGCAATGATAGACTCCTGGAGCTAAAACAAGCATTGCAAGCAAACAAAACCATGGAGCTTGATAAGAGAGGCATCACTGAAATCTGTGTTTTAACCCCTACCTCATGCTGTCTTCAGATTACATAGCAAAAACCTGCTGACAGATTCCCTTTAAAAGCTGTAATTTTATACTTGCGCTGGAGTCATCAGTGTAGATGCCTATTGCAAATCTGACACTTATTTTACAACATGATCCCATTCACACGCATGGGAAAAAGATTTAAAATCTGCACTGACATCCATGATCTGACATGTGTGAACAAAGCTTGAATAGGGCTGTCCTGGATTAGAAAAATGGGTCTGCTTTTTTACCCCCCCTAAATAACGCCTCGGCATTGCAGCTTGAACAAAAATTCCCCTATTGACACGATCATTACGACCTTACTACTGAGATTAGTGGACTTTTTTAATAGGACCGTCCTCATGATACCAGAGAAGTACTGGGAACCAGGTTGTCAAGTTTTACTTTGTTTTGTTACTGTCCAGCTAAGGCAGAACGTAGCTGCGTCACACACATGTCCGTTTAGAATTAGGGCACTGCCGGGACACTTCATCTCAATGTCTCCCTGAGAGGAGTAAAGTCAATCCCAAAAATTGCAAGGAACCTGACATGGTTAGAATTTGTGCAATCTTTGCCTCTGACGCTTCCATGATGGGGGGCGGGAGGCACTGTGCAAGTTGCCATTTTACATCTACTTTTAGGCAATGCCATGTCACTGTGGAGCCACCCCAAAATATGAAAACCCTGTGCAACCTTACGTCATATACCAACCTTGGAACTGGGAGAGATCCACCTCCGACCAGTTGGCACTGCTGGCAATACGGCAGCTTTCTTTGAGCATGTCTAGAGTTGAGTACCAGTCTGAGGGGGAAATAAAAAAAAAAAAAGGAAAAAAATAATATTATTATATATAATATTTTAAATATATCATATTAAAAAATAAATAAAATTATATATATATATATATATATATATATATATATATATATATATATATATATATATATATATATACACATATACACATACACTGTAATCCAGCCATTTCTTTCAGAAAGGGACCACTGTGCACATTAAATTTAAAAGCTTTAATAATTCGTATACTACAACCCCCAGCATGTTCTAAGCCAGTGGCCGGTATCAGTAGTAAGCTGGTCATTGCCCGTGAGCATACAATCCGTAGTGTCATGTGTTCATCTCGGCCAAGAAGAGCGGCTCAGGTAAGTAAGAGCATGTAATCCTGCTGAGCAGAAGCCCAGATTGTGCCGCGCATCAGACACAATGTGCTCCTCAATCTCATAATCTCAATTAAATAGGGACTAAGAATAGAATCTGAAAACCCAAGACAATATCTCAAAACTAGAGCGAGAACTAAACACTTTCTCTACTTCTTCGTCAGTGCAGAATTACACACCATGGAAAATCATAGTATGGCAAGTTTATAGATCAGACCATACCATCTACTGATAGCAAAAGGCAGCCCTAGAGAGTATGTGGACCCTCTCACAAAGGCGTCAGTGTCTGCGATCAAGTATAAAGAATATGTTGACATTTGCATTTTTTTTAATATATATATGGGCTGCGGTATCCGGCGCAGTCTGGTGGCCGGAGGCGCGCTACTGACTGATGTACAGCGAGATGCAAGGAGTTGTTCTTACCTGAATTACAAGGCAGCGGCTGCTGTGTTAGAGAGGTCTGATGTGCGAGAGGTGGGTGCTGATGATTTGGGTGATGTTGTAGATGCTGGTGTTGTGCAGGGTGCGGAGCGGGGTGCTGTGCTTGGTGCGGTGAATGCTGTGCAGGGTGCGGAGCGCGTTGCTGAGGGTGCTGCGGTTGGTGACAGTGAGATGTGTGCTGGTTGGGGTGCTGATGGTGTACTACAGTGTGATGTATGTGTGGTGAGTGCGGGGACTGCTGTGCGTGGATGGGAGTGTGGGACATGTGCACTTGTCCCATAGAGTCACTCACAGATGTGCCAAGACTACTTGCGTGGCTATTTGTCAGGTTATTTTGGCTACCGTGCTGCTGAGAGCTCATTGTGCTACTAGGGGAGTGCTGATATGAGCAGGGTGAATGCGTCTGCTGCGAGGACTCCGACTGGAGATTCATCAGTCCTGCTGAAAAAAGAAAAGGGGAGCATGGTTATTTTACTCAGCATCATCACCGGCAGTAAGACGGGCACCCTTTATTTGCAGAACTGTACTTCGCTGACTGCTTCTTATGGCAGGATTATAGTATGCCCAGGTGGCAGAAAAACTGTGCTGCAGATATCATGAATAATGCACAGCAAACTCTGCACGTGTTACTGCGGAGTCACTGAGTGCCACCATGTACCCTAAAGGGGTAAGAATATAGCGCCATTGTCACAGTATTATGGCTGAAAATCGACAGCAAGTTATTTCTTCACTTACACGTGGATGGGGGGTTCTCAAGACCCTCCCTGCAGGTATGTATCAGCATTCACTGCAGAGTTACAGCACCAGTCTCCATCACCTGAAATTACCCTAAAGAGGACCGGTGAGGAGTCCTGACACAAGTATTACAAAATGTTTGCATTCCTCAAGAAATATTAATTTTTAAAACTATTTTCTGCTTCTCCTCGGTTATCCCTCCTAGAAATTAGCGGGTATTCCTACATAATCTGACATTCCCAGACTATATAGGGACAAACTACTTTAATCAGGATAGTAACACCCAGTTACAATATAGACTCTCACATTCCAGGAAGAATAACAGAGGAACGGAACAATGTAGGCTCTACGCAATGACGCTCCCTATACACACACACACACACACACACACACATACATACATATATACACATTATAATAAATGACTAAACCAGTTATGTCGTCAAAACTAACAAGCGTAGGTGCCCCGATAATTACCTACTTTACTGAGCGCTAGTACTCTATCAGTGCTATAGGGGTGAATTCACATCGGACTTTATTTTAGGGGATGACAAATCCGCCTCAAGATACATATGTTTTACATGCGGATTTGCGGCAGAGATTGAAAAGATGCAAATCCACAAGTAAGACACGTGGATTTTGGGGGCAGTGGGGGGGGGGGATATGTAGAATAAAAGTGTGTGCAAATACACCCATCTTTTGTGCATCTGAAGATAGCGACGAGAGGCCTCAGTGCATGAGCAGAAGCAGACGTCTGGTGTTTTATATCACTGGACTTGACGTCATACCCCGGGATGTATTTTTCATTGGCGTTTTCAGCATGGACTGAGCGTGCCTTCCATATGTGCCCAGGTCCTTTCCACTTCACCTACCTTGGCTTATGGACTGAGCGAATACATTCTTGTATAGGCTTCGAAATGAATCGCTGAGATCTTCAAAGTTATATTCAGGGAAAAGTTTTTCTCGCTCTGGCGTGTTGTACTGTGACTGCTGCGTTAATGTTGGAACGGTTTGCTCAGGATGGCTCGTTACCTAGGATTGAATAAGAAAAGGGAAAAAAAGAAAAATCACAATTTAATAGGGAAGAAAGTCAATGTGCACATTCTGATATTCAAGAAAATACAGTATATTATTCCAATTTATAAACATTAGAGAGAACTGAGTACAAGGCATATAAAAACTTTATTAGTTATAATATAGATTCATAGTGAAAGATAATTACATTACAAATATGTGCAAATAGCGGAACAAGTCAATAAACAAGAATTCCCCAAGGGGTACCCGCAGACACAATACAGTAGAAATTAGCGGTCAAATAAGCCCAATATCCTAGTTTTAACTATGGACAAATTAGTCCTTATATGGGGAAAAGGGGGCAAAAATGGCCCTGTGAATAGCAGGGTAACACCATATGGGGGGGGGGGACAGTCAGAAGATTCATATAAAAACTGATGACAAGAGCAAAAGTCACAAAGTCACATAGGCAACTCAGGAGATTAGGTGAGTTTCAAGCATTATACTATTGTTAGGCAGCCGTACTATGTGGCATATAGATAAAGATAACTCACCGATAAAGTCACCAGAGATTGCTCTAGGAGGGGGGGACAAGGCAAAAGTGGGCAAATGTGGAGGATGCAGGCCTCGATGCGCGTTTCGCGGAGTTTGCTTTATCAAGAGGCGTCATAGTTGAAAGCACCAGCATCGTTTTAAATAGGACCTCAAATTAGTCACATGTCCAATCATGTGACCGGAAGAAAATGGCCGCCAACCGGATGACGTATACGGCGCATGCGCGGGGATCATCAGAACCTCCCGCCCCCACCGCGTCCGTCATGACGCCGTCGCGACCCCGGAAGTATATTGTTCCAGCAGTAGCTGTACATTGGTGAGAGACATCTTATTAGTCGTCCCTTTGAATACATTGTAATAGAATTTATGCTTTTATGGATTACTGCTCCGGCTAGTTTAGTATTAGGATTGGCACATGTAAAGAAAGCCATAGGACGCTGCAAGCTGTAGGGGATTCCAAGATCCCCCATTCCTCCTCAGTGCACGATTCCATTGTGAAGGGTCATGCATGGAGCAGTGGTCACGTATCCATCCTGCCACTCCATTCAATGGAGCAATCAGTAAACCATGCTTGTGCAGCGAGGACTAATGGGTGGCCTGAAACCTCTGTCCTAGTGACTGGTGGAATCAGATAGTCTGTCCTGGATAAATGTCCATTGTGGGACAATCCAAGTAATAAAGACAAGTCAGTCTATATAGGTCAGAAATTACCCTGGTTAGTTCTGTGTAGGAAAAGTAAATACCCCCCCCCCAGTCTTGTTTGTCTACTCACAATTACCACAACCAGAATTACATCTAGTGATTAATGTGACGTGTCCCTACATCAGGGACATTTCCAATGCAAACACATAAGTGGGAGACAGATACTCGCTGCCAAAAGTGTTGGAGACTTATGGAAGGTGTGGATATGAGCTTCTTAAAGAAACTCATGAACACTGTATTTAAAGTACCGTGATAGGAATCTGTCCAGTTGAGAAGCAGAAGTGGCTGTGAATCAATGTCAACTGCTCTGGTGGAAATGAATGACATCAGGAGAACTGCCATCAACGGCAAGATAAGTCCCAAAATTAAATGATTTTGCAGATGGTGGACACACACCGTTACTCTCGTTTTCTCTGATTGATTCTTCCCTAGCTTTGCTGGTGTCCTGGTCACCACTGGTAGCATGAGAAGCTACATGGTTGCACAGGTATTCCGGGTGGCACATCCATACATGCCGTCACATGAAGGCTTGTAGGGTTTTCCAGCAAAGTCTCAATGGAATAGATGAGATAACAGGACATGGACCGTTCGATAAAGAGCTCTGTACAAGGCAATACAAGGGCATCAACAAAGCAGAAGAACTGAGATCTGCTCCTTTGCGCCATGAAGAACAGGAGAACTATCACAGACCTACAATATGACCTCCTGTGGCTCCTGGTGTGAATCTTCTGATCATACTGTCAGAATCAGACTCCATGGAAAGTGGCCCTAGGGATGGACATGCTATAGAGGGACCTGTGCTCGGAGCCAGCACCATGCAGCTTGATCGGCATTCACCAGAGGTCCATGCAGGTCCACCATTGGCGTTGCGTTCCCTACACAGATGAGAGCAGGTTCACACTGAGCACCGACAGCCGTGAATGTATCCAGCATGACCTTGCTGGCGGTGGGTCAGTGCCGATCTGGGGAGGCCTTTATATACACTGTGTACACACATACGTACCGGTGTATAGCTGTGCACACTGCCAACACTGTTCAAGTTTAAGGACGCCACGCTCTGATCAGAAAGGCTGTTGTTAAGGCTACTTCTAGGACTGTCGTTGCCATCCTGACTTGTGTTGTATAAAGTTACCTAAATGGGGGGAAAAAATAAATTAGACAGTTGTTTGATCTTCATAGTTCATCAAGATGTCAACAGATTTATTAATTGTTTTTGTGAAAGCTGGGTGACGATAAATCAAGCAGCTATCACAGGGCTCACTCAGCTGTCACCAAGCTTTCTAAAAAGTAACTCAGCAGAAATGTGTGGCCAAGGACGGCTCGCTCGGCCTCCTGCTCGGCTGGGAGGTCTCCTGTTCTGATTAGCAGAGTGATCTATATGAGTCGTCCTCAGATCCTAAGGAATTTTTAGAACCACTTTATCCTCCACAATTTTATATAACTCTCAGCATTTACATCCTGTTTTACAGATCACCTCATCTGAGATCATGTATTGAAAACCTGAACACTTTAATACATGATCTCAGATGAAGTGATCTGTAAAACTCGACCAAAGCAGATAATGGATGTTGTACTGGAAAACTCAGGAACACGCTGCTTCTCCCCCTCCCAAAAAAGAAAATATACACGCTCCATACATATTATATGCACATAATGAATATTGTACTATCCAAAGTGATGGACTGGAAGAGCAGAAATACTTGTTTTCTGTAGCTGGATGATGAGTAAAGAGCTTCCCATTTAGGAGATCTCATGTAGGGGACCTCGCGGCAAGGGGAGACCTCGCGGCAAGGGGAGACCTCGCACAGGAAAACATGAAGCAAGGAAATCCAGCATCCGCAACAATTAAGAGAGGTTTTAAAACATGACTTTTAATAGCAACATATTTAAAGATCTAATATAAATTTTTTTTTTAAAAAAAGGTCGGAAAAACTAAGGGCTTCTTAGCCCAAAACACGTAGACCTGTGTCCCCCACATTTCCCCCTTCCTTTTATTTTGTTTTTCTGACCTTATGTAATTTTTGGTTTTAGATTTTTAAATATGTTGCTATTAAAAATCATGTTTTAAAACCACTTTATTGCTGCGGATGGTGGATTTTCTTGCTTCGTGTTGTTCTCTAGAGTCCGTGCACAGCTCTACTGGTCGAAGTAACATTTTTTCCCCGCACTTGGTGAGCTGATTTTCCTCTCCCTTCCCCTCCTCCCAATTCTTTTTACTCACATAGGAGACCTCGCAGGGAAGACCCCCCATAGCAGACCTCCCACAGCTAGCGGGCTGTTCAGGGTGAACTGCCCACATTACAGGATAGACAGTGATATCCAACCAGTGTCTCTCCAGTGCAACCCTACAGCTCCCAGCAGGAGCCATCTTTCTCACGCTCTCGTTAAACCTGTTCTCTCCGTACACATCCTTGAAGTTAGATGTTAAACTCTGGCTACTTTTAATATTTAAAAGAGTTGTATGACACTTACTTTATTAGTCACAGTGTTGATAGCCATGTTTGGAGAGGCACTTCCAGGGATTATACAATCCATTCCCAAAGAATCGGAATCTATACTATAAGGAGTAGAGGCCTGAAAGAGGGAAACCGGACAAAAAGCTAAAATGGCTCGTATTCATGACAACGCACCCGTGATATTCCCCTAAACAGACATTCAAAAATCCAGAAATGGTCACTCCAATCTTTAATATTGCAGTGATTTCTGGCCCCTACAGCAGTTTCCCTGCAGAGTTTTATGACAATACATACTCGCTCTCCAGATCGCGGCCTCTTCTTTGGCCGAGCTGGTAGCGCATCCTCCTTTGGATTCGTGTCTATTGCCCAATAGGAACCCTAAAAAGAAGAACAAAAAGTTCAAAATGTAAGGCAAGTACGGTCCCGGCACTGCACACAGTAGGCCCGTGACCATTACCTTTCCAGGGTCATCCTTGGATCGAGGCACTTTCAGAAAGCACTTATTCAATGACAGGTTGTGTCGTATAGAATTCTGCAGACAAAAAGAAGAGGGATAAGAAGAGTCGTCTGTGATCCTAACATTTTGTTTCTACAGCCATTACATAGATCTAGGAGTCTCCACGGTACCCAGATGGATCCTGCAGTCTATCAACCAGTTTTTCCCCTTAGACCCCAGTCAGAGGCCTCTCCTCCAGTCAAATCAGATCTCTTGCTTTGCACCAATGAGGGGAAAACACTCCGAAACATGTGTCTGCAAATAGAGATTCTGGTTTGGCTTTTATCCTAAGTCATGTGGAAAGGCTCGTTAAAGGGTCGATATTGACAAAGTACTAAGCAAAATAAAGGACAATTTTCTTCTTCTAAGACCTTTGCAGGATGTGAAACATTAATTTTTTTTACCTCCTAGTGGCCATTTTGATATACAGGCAGGCAATCTGGTCTTGGTGTAGAGGTGTTGTATACAAACCTCCCTATATTGCTGACCCCTAATGACCAGGAACTGTATTAGTACAGAATTAGTAGTCGGGGCTCAGATTTTGTCACATAGGGTAGCATTTAATAGGACAAGACAATGGTGGCCTGATCTGGGCAGAAGCCGCCCTGGTGACACATGCTCTTAAACAATCTAGATTTTTTTCTTCCTTTGATTGGAGCCATGAAGGTTTTTTTTTTACCTGTACGTAGGTCAAAACTGCAATATCCATAAAAAACACAGAAACCATAAACTATAGAAATATACATCTGAGAATTGCACAAAGACCTGATCTGGTCAGAAAACATACAACCAATATGTAGTAAATGTAATAATATTAGCAAATCCCTCCAATTAGAAATGTAGTATAGTTCTTCTTATTTGCCATGTTGCTTACCCCATGTGCAGGGCATTGCAGTAGCTTTTACTTATAGCAGGGTATATGTTCATTTTCTTTCTGTCTTAGGTTTTAACTTGCTGAGAAATTTTAGATGAGAAAAATGTGTTTTTCTTCCAGAAACAGGTCCTCTCTTGTCTATGGGATATAGGGCTGGTATTACAGCTCAGCCTAATCCACTCGAATGCTGCAATACCAGACACCGATCAGTCACTAAAAAAGGACCCTGGCAAGTAGTGGGTATCAGCAGCAAGAAGGCATCCACTAAAGATGATCCGACTAGTCACCGTACGATGCCAGGCAACGTAATGAAGAGGCTATAAACCCCCCTGCGTTACACTTTTTCTTTTTTTTTTTTAATCTGCCATACGGTTCCCGAGATAGAGGCCTTTTCACATAGTGCTACCTTTTATGGTCAGGGGGCGGTGCTTACAGGATCCTCTGGGGCGTGTCTTTAGGCTGCTCTGCATAAATATCCTGTGAGCCACGCCCCCTTGAAAAGACCATACAAAATTAACACTGTATAAAAAGGCCCATATCTCTGAAACCGTATGGCGGATTTAAAAGAAAATGAGGACCTATTGAAAAGTTGTTTTTTTTTCTTGAGCATAAAGATAAAATCTTGTAAATGTGGATATGTCCTTTAATTACTCTATTTAATTAAAACAGATACATGCAGCCATTTTTTTTTTTTTTTCAATGGATCCCCCCAAATGTCCAAAAAAAGAAAAAAAAAAAGAAAGAAAAAAAAAACACTTTAAAAGGAGGGAGTATTCTCAAGTTTGGAAGTTATCCCCCCATCTATAAATAGGAGATAACTTCCTGACCGCAGAGGGTCGGATTGCTGGGACTCCACTGATCCCAAGCCCCTCCAGAATGCAGTGGTGGTCGATCATGCGCACTGCCGCTCTAATGGGATCGCTGAAGACCCTCAGCTATGAGAGAAGTTATCCCCTATCCCGTGGATAAAGAACAAAACTTCCAGACTTGACAATATGCCCTTAAATATTAATATTCCTTAATCATTCCATCTTAAAAATGGTGCATATGGACTGTACCCAAAAATCAAGAAAAATATAACACCACAAAGAAGGGGTGTAAGTTTTATGCAATCATCACAATTAATGCAATATAGGTTGTCCTAATGAATATTATAACTCCATTACTTTGCGCTTATAATTTCAAAGTGCGTCAGCGCAAAAAAAAGAAAGACAGAATACTAGTAAAGTGTAAAAACTTATAGAAGCGCTCCATGAACTATAAACTAATCCCAGTAAGGAAAATAAAGACCCCGATATAGACTTGATCTAGCACCCCTCCAGCGCCCCCTATAGGGAATTGTGATCAGTGACATCGCAAACTTACACCCCTGCAGGGTCTTTTATTATATTGCTATTGGGTGCTGTCATTTTTCCAAATGAATCAATAAAAGTATATTATTATTTGTTTGCTTTAGTTTGTTTCGGACCCTCTTTCTCCCCCCATTATTTGTTTTGACCCTGGTCCGTGTGACTCTGCATTTCTTCGCTGGCTTGTAATTAGCTAATGAGATCTATTTTAGCCCCGTCAGTGGCACGTTCTCCTGCGGACGGGGTGCAGACATCCTCACTTGAGCCGATTCCTGGCAAGCACGTGGCTGCTGCTGAGTCACGGCACAAAAAATCATTATGGATCTGCCTCCTCCGCTTCTAGTCTCCCCCTTTCAAAAAGCGATATCTGCCATGATACCCTGGCAACAGAGGAAAAGTGAAGAGCTCTGTTTGCCAAGTCACGCATAAGTGATAATTGCATTCAATCAGTGCCAGGGACTAACTACACTGAGATTTATGACCGGCGTAGGCAACAATTGCAACCAGAGAAGACGGCTGAGAATGAATGGACAGAAGTGAACTCAATAGACGAGAGCTGAAGGTCAAATGTCACATTGCCGCCATATTCGCGGGATCACCTTGGCGAACGCGTGGACCACCTTTAATGGCACTTCAGCTGCCATGTTACGCATGCACGTCTATAAAAATCTGCTATTTTCCAGGCCAGCGCTCCCATTATAAAAATCCACTTGTCGGAGCGCAGCTGTCGTGACTCGATGGTTATTAAAAGAAGTGTCTCTTAAAGCAGACAGGTGCTCCCCGCGACGGCCATGTGTTTTATCTCACATCCCCAGCCTCCGTCTGCATTGTCCCCGGGTGCAGAGGATACGCTCAATGCCGCCACATTAAACCGCAAAGATGAAAATACCGTAACCCAACACTTCATAATGGACGCCGGTGAAGACGACGCAGCTCGAGTATCAAATCTGTGAGAAATACTGAACCAAGCACCAGATGAAGCCCGAGAGGAGAAAGTAAAAAGCTAAACAAGAAATAACTCATCCACTAGCTCAAGGTTGGGAAAAAAAAAATTACCATTTTGGACTAACCCACTGGGAACAAAGGACTGGGCATATCGAAGTCCAACATGTCTCATCCTTCTGTTTCTCAACACTTGAAGTTAGGCAAGAGTCAGGACACCCCCATACAATTAGGCTATTTGTCTAGCTTAGTGAAAATTCATCTAATGTGAATGGGCGCACTTTAAAATATGGCCATCGTAAGCCCCTGGCATAGAGAATAGTGGCATATTACAGAGATTTCCAATACTTTGGACCACCACTAGCCCTAGCATGGCAAAAAATCACTCAAACATGGAAAACTTTAGCATCTATTCCCTTAAGGAAGCCATTCAGGATATATTTCCCTATCCTGCTCAGTCCATGAAGACACCTGACAGGACGGACGGGTCTTGAGTGCACCATGACAAATGAAAACTGTGGCATTACCCAAGAAGAAGAGCAAACTAAGTCTCTAGTAGACCAGGTCTCTTCTGCCCTAGACCCTCTTTTATTAAGCACTCTATGATCTATACAGTACTCCTCCCTCGTCCGTCTATGTGGCTCTCATCAGCTCACGAGACTGACGAATTAGAATAAGCAACGATTAACTTGCCAATATGCCAAAATAGCTCAATAATCACATTAATATGACCCAAATCTCCAAGAGCCTAAAGAGAGTTTCTCAGAGATGCCTTTTGACCCATGGCCATATTAGTCAGCAGTTTGTGGCCTTCGTTAAATAAATCCTTCCCATGGCAAAACACGTTGTACAAGTCAGAGTAATATCTTAAGTTTTAAAATTCCTTCTACAACAGCAACGGCTTTGCAAAATCATGTTATTTCTTCTTTTACACCGTAATGGTTATAATACAGCAGAAGGACCAGCCATCGGACCTGAGCGCAACATCCTAATACAGCAGAAGAGCCAGCCATCAGACCTGAGCGCACCATCCTAATACAGCAGAAGAGCCAGCCATCAGACCTGAGCGCAACATCCTAATACAGCAGAAGAACCAGCCATCAGACCTGAGCGCAACATCCTACTACAGCAGAAGAACAAGCCATCAGACCTGAGAGCAACATCATAATACAGCAGAAGAACCAACCATCAGACCTGAGCGCAACCTCCTAATACAGCAGAAGAACCAACCATCAGACCTGAGCACAACATCATAATACAGAAGAACCAGCCATCAGACCTGAGCGCAACATCCTACTACAGCAGAAGAACCAACCATCAGACCTGAGAGCAACATCATAATACAGCAGAAGAACCAACCATCAGACCTGAGCGCAACATCCTAATACAGCAGAAGAACCAACCATCAGACCTGAGCACAACATCATAATACAGAAGAACCAGCCATCAGACCTGAGCGCAACATCCTAATACAGCAGAAGAACCAACCATCAGACCTGAGAGCAACATCATAATACAGCAGAAGAACCAACCATCAGACCTGAGCGCAACATCCTAATACAGCAGAAGAACCAGCCATCAGACCTGAGCGCAACATCCTAATACAGCAGAAGAACCAGCCATCAGAGCAGAGGGCAAAATCCTAATACAGCAGAAGAGCCAGCCATCAGACCTGAGCGCAACATCCTAATACAGCAGAAGAACCAGCCATCAGACCGCACAACATCCTAATACAGCAGAAGAACCAGCCATCAGACCTGAGCGCAACATCCTAATACAGCAGAAGAACCAGCCATCAGACCTGAGTGCAAAATCCTAATACAGAAGAACCAGCCATCAGACCTGAGCGCAACATCCTAATACAGCAGAAGAACCAACCATCAGACCTCAGCGCAACATCCTAATACAGCAGAAGAAACAGCCATCAGACCGGAGTGCAAAATCCTAATACAGAACAACCAGCCATCAGACCTGAGAGCAACTCCTAATACAGCTGAAGAACCAGCCATCAGAGCTGAGGGCAACATCCTAATACAGCAGAAGAACCAGCCATCAGACCTGAACGCAACATCCTAATACAGCAGAAGAACCAGCCATCAGACCTGAGCGCTACATCTTAATACAGCAGAAGGACCAGCCATCAGACCTGAGCGCTACATCCTAATACAGCAGAAGAACCAGCCATCAGACCTGAGAGCAACATCCTAATACAGCAGAAGAGCCAGCCATCAGACCTGAGCGCAACATCAAAATACAGCAGAAGGACCAGCCATCAGACCTGAGCGCAACATCCTAATACAGCAGAAGAACCAGCCATCAGACCTGCGAGCAACATCCTAATACAGCAAAAGAACCAGCCATCAGACCTGAGCGCACCATCCTAATACAGCAGAAGAACCAGCCATCAGACCTGAGAGCACCATCCTAATACAGCAGAAGAACCAGCCATCAAACCTGAGCACACCATCCTAATACAGTAGAAGAACCAGCCATCAGACCTGAGCGCAACATCCTAATACAGCAGAAGAACCAGCCATCAGACCTAAGAGCAACATCATAATACAGCAGAAGAACCAGCCAGAACTGAGCGCACCATCCTAATACAGCAGAAGAACCAGCCATCAGACCTGAGCGCAACATCCTAATAAAGCAGAAGAACCAGCCATCAAACCTGAGCGCAACATCCTAATACAGCAGAAGAACCAGCCATCAGACCTGAGCGCAACATCCTAATACAGCAGAAGAACCAGCCATCAGACCTGAGCGCAACATCCTAATACAGCAGAAGAGCCAGCCATCAGACCTGAGCGCAACATCAAAATACAGCAGAAGGACCAGCCATCAGACCTGAGCGCAACATCCTAATACAGCAGAAGAACCAGCCATCAGACCTGCGAGCAACATCCTAATACAGCAAAAGAACCAGCCATCAGACCTGAGCGCACCATCCTAATACAGCAGAAGAACCAGCCATCAGACCTGAGAGCACCATCCTAATACAGCAGAAGAACCAGCCATCAAACCTGAGCACACCATCCTAATACAGTAGAAGAACCAGCCATCAGACCTGAGCGCAACATCCTAATACAGCAGAAGAACCAGCCATCAGACCTAAGCGCAACATCATAATACAGCAGAAGAACCAGCCAGACCTGAGCGCACCATCCTAATACAGCAGAAGAACCAGCCATCAGACCTGAGCGCAACATCCTAATACAGCAGAAGGACCAGCCATCAGACCTGAGCACAACATCCTAATACAGCAGAAGGACCAGCCATCAGACCTGGCGCAACATCCTAATACAGCAGAAGAACCAGCCATCAGACCTGGCGCAACATCCTAATACAGCAGAAGAACCAGCCATCAGACCTGAGAGCAACATCCTAATACAGCAGAAGAACCAGCCATCAGACCTGAACGAAACATCCTAATACAGCAGAAGAACCAGCCATCAGACCTGAGCGCAACATCCTAATACAGCAGAAGAACCAGCCATCAGACCTGAGCGCAACATCATAATACAGCAGAAGAACCAGCCATCAGACCTGAGCGTATCAGCCTAATACAGCAGAAGAACCAGCCATCAGACCTGAGCGCAACATCGTAATACAGCAGAAGAACCAGCCATCAGACCTGAGCACAACATCCTAATACAGCAGAAGAACCAGCCATCAGATCTGAGCGAAACATCATAATACAGAAGAACCAGCCATCAGACCTGAGCGCAACATCCTAATACAGCAGAAGAACTAGCCATCAGACCTGTGCGCTACATCCTAATACAGCAGAAGAACCAGCCATCAGACCTGAGCGCAACATCCTAATACAGCAGAAGAACCAGCCATCAGACCTGAACGCAACATCCTAATACAGCAGAAGAACCAGCCAGACCTGAGCGCAACATCCTAATACAGCAGAAGAACCAGCCATCAGACCTGAGCGCAACATCCTAATACAGCAGAAGAACCAGCCATCAGACCTGAGCGCAACATCCTAATACAGCAGAAGAACCAACCATCAGACCTGAGCGCAACATCATAATACAGCAGAAGAACCAGCCATCAGAACTGAGCGCAACATCCTAATACAGCAGAAGAACCAGCCATCAGAACTGAGCGCAACATCCTAATACAGGAGAAGAACCAGCCATCAGAGCTGAGCGCAACATCTTCATACAGCAGAAGAACCAGCCATCAGACCTGAGCGCAACATCCTAATACAGCAGAAGAAAAAGCCATCAGACCTGAGCGCAACATCCTAATACAGCAGAAGAGCCAGCCATCAGACCTGAGCGCAACATCCTAATACAGCAGAAGAGCCAGCCATCAGACCTGAGCGCAACATCCTAATACAGCAGAAGAGCCAGCCATCAGACCTGAGCGCAACATCCTAATACAGCAGAAGAACCAGCCATCAGACCTGAGCGCAACATCCTAATACAGCAGAAGAACCAGCCATCAGACCTGAGCGCAACATCCTAATACAGCAGAAGAACAAGCCATCAGACCTGAGCGCACCATCCTAATACAGCAGAAGAACCAGCCATCAGACCTGAGCGCACCATCCTAATACAGCAGACGAACCAGCCATCAGACCTGAGCGCAACATCCTAATACAGCAGAAGAACCAGCCATCAGACCTGAGCGCAACATCCTAATACAGCAGAAGAACCAGCCATCAGAGCTGAGACCAACATCCTAATACAGCAGAAGAACCAGCCATCAGACCTGAGCGCTACATCGTAATACAGCAGAAGAACCAGCCATCAGACCTGAGCACAACATCCTAATACAGCAGAAGAACCAGCCATCAGACCTGAGCGCAACATCATAATACAGAAGAACCAGCCATCAGACCTGAGCGCAACATCCTAATACAGCAGAAGAACTAGCCATCAGACCTGTGCGCTACATCCTAATACAGCAGAAGAACCAGCCATCAGACCTGAGCGCAACATCCTAATACAGCAGAAGAACCAGCCATCAGACCTGAACGCAACATCCTAATACAGCAGAAGAACCAGCCATCAGACCTGAGCGCAACATCCTAATACAGCAGAAGAACCAGCCATCAGACCTGAGCGCAACATCCTAATACAGCAGAAGAACCAGCCATCAGACCTGAGCGCAACATCCTAATACAGCAGAAGAACCAGCCATCAGACCTGAGTGAAAAATCCTAATACAGAAGAACCAGCCATCAGACCTGAGCGCAACATCCTAATACAGCAGAAGAACCAACCATCAGACCTGAGCACAACATCCTAATACAGCAGAAGAACCAGCCATCAGACCTGAGCGCAACATCCTAATACAGCAGAAGAGCCAGCCATAAGACCTGAGCGCAACATCCTAATACAGCAGAAGAACCAGCCATCAGACCTGAACGCAACATCCTAATACAGCAGACGAACCAGCCATCAGACCTGAGCGCTACATCTTAATACAGCAGAAGGACCAGCCATCAGACCTGAGCGCTACATCCTAATACAGCAGAAGAACCAGCCATCAGACCTGAGAGCAACATCCTAATACAGCAGAAGAGCCAGCCATCAGACCTGAGCGCAACATCAAAATACAGCAGAAGGACCAGCCATCAGACCTGAGCGCAACATCCTAATACAGCAGAAGAACCAGCCATCAGACCTGCGAGCAACATCCTAATACAGCAAAAGAACCAGCCATCAGACCTGAGCGCACCATCCTAATACAGCAGAAGAACCAGCCATCAAACCTGAGCGCAACATCCTAATACAGCAGAAGAACCAGCCATCAGACCTGAGCGCAACATCCTAATACAGCAGAAGAACCAGCCATCAGACCTGAGCGCAACATCCTAATACAGCAGAAGAGCCAGCCATCAGACCTGAGCGCAACATCCTAATACAGCAGAAGAACCAGCCATCAGACCTGAGCGTAACATCCTACTACAGCAGAAGAACCAGCCATCAGACCTGAGCGCAACATCCTAGTACAGCAGAAGAACCAGCCATCAGACCTGAGCGCAACATCATAGCACAGCAGAAGAACCAGCCATCAGAACTGAGCGCAACATCCTAATACAGGAGAAGAACCAGCCATCAGAGCTGAGAGCAAAATCTTAATACAGCAGAAGAACCAGCCATCAGACCTGAGCGCAACATCCTAATACAGCAGAAGAAAAAGCCATCAGACCTGAGCGCAACATCCTAATACAGCAGAAGAACCAGCCATCAGACCTGAGCGCAACATCCTAATACAGCAGAAGAACCAGCCATCAGACCTGAGTGCAAAATCCTAATACAGAACAACCAGCCATCAGACCTGAGCGCAACTCCTAATACAGCAGAAGAACCAGCCATCAGAGCTGAGGGCAACATCCTAATACAGCAGAAGAACCAGCCATCAGAGCTGAGGGCAACATCCTAATACAGCAGAAGAACCAGCCATCAGAGCTGAGGACAACATCCTACTACAGCAGAAGAACCAGCCATCAGACCTGAGCGCAACATCCTAATACAGCAGAAGAACCAGCCATCAGACCTGAGCGCAACATCATAATACAGCAGAAGAACCAGCCATCAGAACTGAGCGCAACATCCTAATACAGAAGAAGAACCAGCCATCAGAGCTGAGCGTAACATCTTAATACAGCAGAAGAACCAGCCATCAGACCTGAGCGCAACATCCTAATACAGCAGAAGAACCAGCCATCAGACCTGAGCGCAACATTCTAATACAGCAGAAGAACCAGCCATCAGACCTGAGTGCAAAATCCTAATACAGAAGAACCAGCCATCAGACCTGAGCACAACTCCTAATACAGCAGAAGAACCAACCATCAGACCTGAGCACAACATCCTAATACAGCAGAAGAACCAGCCATCAGACCTGAGCGCAACATCCTACTACAGCAGAAGAGCCAGCCATCAGACCTGAGCGCAACATCCTAATACAGAAGAAGAGCCAGCCATCAGACCTGAGCGCAACATCATAATACAGCAGAAGGACCAGCCATCAGACCTGAGCGCAACATCCTAATACAGCAGAAGAACCAGCCATCAGACCTGAACGCAACATCCTAATACAGCAGAAGGACCAGCCATCAGACCTGAGCGCTACATCCTAATACAGCAGAAGAACCAGCCATCAGACCTGAGCGCAACATCCTAATACAGCAGAAGAGCCACCATCAGACCTGAGCGCAACATCCTAATACAGCAGAAGGACCAGCCATCAGACCTGAGCGCAACATCCTAATACAGCAGAAGGACCAGCCATCAGACCTGGCGCAACATCCTAATACAGCAGAAGAACCAGCCATCAGACCTGGCGCAACATCCTAATACAGCAGAAGAACCAGCCATCAGACCTGAGAGCAACATCCTAATACAGCAGAAGAACCAGCCATCAGACCTGAACGAAACATCCTAATACAGCAGAAGAATCAGCCATCAGACCTGAGCGCAACATCCTAATACAGCAGAAGAATCAGCCATCAGACCTGAGCGCAACATCATAATACAGCAGAAGAACCAGCCATCAGACCTGAGCGTATCAGCCTAATACAGCAGAAGAACCAGCCATCAGACCTGAGCGCAACATCCTAATACAGCAGAAGAACCAGCCATCAGACCTGAGCGCACCATCCTAATACAGCAGAAGAACCAGCCATCAGACCTGAGCGCACCATCCTAATACAGCAGAAGAACCAGCCATCAGACCTGAGCGCAACATCCTAATACAGCAGAAGAACCAGCCATCAGACCTGAGCGCAACATCCTAATACAGCAGAAGAACCAGCCATCAGACCTGAGCGCAACATCCTAATACAGCAGAAGAACCAGCCATCAGACCTGAGCGCTACATCGTAATACAGCAGAAGAACCAGCCATCAGACCTGAGCACAACATCCTAATACAGCAGAAGAACCAGCCATCAGACCTGAGCGAAACATCATAATACAGAAGAACCAGCCATCAGACCTGAGCGCAACATCCTAATACAGCAGAAGAACTAGCCATCAGACCTGTGCGCTACATCCTAATACAGCAGAAGAACCAGCCATCAGACCTGAGGGCAACATCCTAATACAGCAGAAGAACCAGCCATCAGACCTGAACGCACCATCCTAATACAGCAGAAGAACCATCCATCAGACCTGAGCGCAACATCCTAATACAGCAGAAGAACCAGCCATCAGACCTGAGCGCAACATCATAATACAGCAGAAGAACAAGCCATCAGACCTGAGCGCAACATCCTAATACAGCAGAAGAACCAGCCATCAGACCTGAGCGCAACATCCTAATATAGCAGAAGAACCAGCCATCAGACCTGAGCGCAACATCCTAATACAGCAGAAGAACCAGCCATCAGACCTGAGCGCAACATCCTAATACAGCAGAAGAGCCAGCCATCAGGCCTGAGCGCAACATCCTAATACAGCAGAAGAGCCAGCCATCAGACCTGAGCGCAACATCCTAATACAGCAGAAGAACCAGCCATCAGAGCTGAGGGCAACATCCTAATACAGCAGAAGAACCAGCCATCAGAGCTGAGGGCAACATCCTACTACAGCAGAAGAACCAGCCATCAGACCTGAGGGCAACATCCTACTACAGCAGAAGAACCAGCCATCAGACCTGAGCGCAACATCCTAATACAGCAGAAGAACCAGCCATCAGACCTGAGCGCAACATCATAATACAGCAGAAGAACCAGCCATCAGAACTGAGCGCAACATCCTAATACAGGAGAAGAACCAGCCATCAGAGCTGAGCGCAACATCTTAATACAGCAGAAGAACCAGCCATCAGACCTGAGCGCAACATCCTAATACAGCAGAAGAACCAGCCATCAGACCTGAGCGCAACATTCTAATACAGCAGAAGAACCAGCCATCAGACCTGAGTGCAAAATCCTAATACAGAAGAACCAGCCATCAGACCTGAGCGCAACTCCTAATACAGCAGAAGAACCAACCATCAGACCTGAGCACAACATCCTAATATAGCAGAAGAACCAGCCATCAGACCTGAGCGCAACATCCTAATACAGCAGAAGAACCAGCCATCAGACCTGAGCGCAACATCCTAATACAGCAGAAGAGCCAGCCATCAGACCTGAGCGCAACATCCTAATACAGCAGAAGAGCCAGCCATCAGACCTGAGCGCAACATCCTAATACAGCAGAAGAACCAGCCATCAGAGCTGAGGGCAACATCCTAATACAGCAGAAGAACCAGCCATCAGAGCTGAGGGCAACATCCTACTACAGCAGAAGAACCAGCCATCAGACCTGAGCGCAACATCCTAATACAGCAGAAGAGCCAGCCATCAGACCTGAGCGCAACCTCCTAATACAGCAGAAGAACCAGCCATCAGAGCTGAGGGCAACATCCTAATACAGCAGAAGAACCAGCCATCAGAGCTGAGGGCAACATCCTACTACAGCAGAAGAACCAGCCATCAGACCTGAGCGCAACATCCTAATACAGCAGAAGAACCAGCCATCAGACCTGAGCGCAACATCCTAATACAGCAGAAGAACCAGCCATCAGACCTGAGAGCAACATCCTAATACAGCAGAAGAACCAGCCATCAGACCTGAGCGCTACATCATAATACAGCAGAAGAACCAACCATCAGACCTGAGCGCAACCTCCTAATACAGCAGAAGAACCAACCATCAGACCTGAGCACAACATCCTAATACAGCAGAAGAACCAGCCATCAGAGCAGAGCGCAACATCCTAATACAGCAGAAGAACCAGCCATCAGACCTGTGCGCTACATCCTAATACAGCAGAAGAACCAGCCATCAGACCTGAGCGCAACATCCTAATACAGCAGAAGAACCAGCCATCAGACCTGAACGCAACATCCTAATACAGCAGAAGAACCAGCCAGACCTGAGCGCAACATCCTAATACAGCAGAAGAACCAGCCATCAGACCTGAGCGCAACATCCTAATACAGCAGAAGAACCAGCCATCAGACCTGAGCGCAACATCATAATACAGCAGAAGAACCAGCCATCAGAACTGAGCGCAACATCCTAATACAGCAGAAGAACCAGCCATCAGACCTGAGCGCAACATCCTAATACAGCAGAAGAACAAGCCATCAGACCTGAGCGCAACATCCTAATACAGCAGAAGAACCAGCCATCAGACCTGAGCGCAACATCCTAATACAGCAGAAGAACCAGCCATCAGACCTGAGCGCAACATCCTAATACAGCAGAAGAACCAGCCATCAGACCTGAGCGCAACATCCTAATACAGCAGAAGAACCAGCCATCAGACCTGAGCGCAACATCCTAATACAGCAGAAGAACAAGCCATCAGACCTGAGCGCACCATGCTAATACAGCAGAAGAGCCAGCCATCAGACCTGAGCGCAACATCCTAATACAGCAGAAGAACCAGCCATCAGAGCTGAGGGCAACATCCTAATACAGCAGAAGAACCAGCCATCAGAGCTGAGGGCAACATCCTACTACAGCAGAAGAACCAGCCATCAGACCTGAGCGCAACATCCTAATACAGCAGAAGAACCAGCCATCAGACCTGAGCGCAACATCATAATACAGCAGAAGAACCAGCCATCAGAACTGAGCGCAACATCCTAATACAGGAGAAGAACCAGCCATCAGAGCTGAGCGCAACATCTTAATACAGCAGAAGAACCAGCCATCAGACCTGAGCGCAACATCCTAATACAGCAGAAGAACCAGCCATCAGACCTGAGCGCAACATTCTAATACAGCAGAAGAACCAGCCATCAGACCTGAGTGCAAAATCCTAATACAGAAGAACCAGCCATCAGACCTGAGCGCAACTCCTAATACAGCAGAAGAACCAACCATCAGACCTGAGCACAACATCCTAATATAGCAGAAGAACCAGCCATCAGACCTGAGCGCAACATCCTAATACAGCAGAAGAACCAGCCATCAGACCTGAGCGCAACATCCTAATACAGCAGAAGAGCCAGCCATCAGACCTGAGCGCAACATCCTAATACAGCAGAAGGACCAGCCATCAGACCTGAGCGCAACATCCTAATACAGCAGAAGAACCAGCCATCAGACCTGAACGCAACATCCTAATACAGCAGAAGGACCAGCCATCAGACCTGAGCGCTACATCCTAATACAGCAGAAGAACCAGCCATCAGACCTGAGCGCAACATCCTAATACAGCAGAAGAGCCAGCCATCAGACCTGAGCGCAACATCCTAATACAGCAGAAGGACCAGCCATCAGACCTGAGCGCAACATCCTAATACAGCAGAAGGACCAGCCATCAGACCTGGCGCAACATCCTAATACAGCAGAAGAACCAGCCATCAGACCTGGCGCAACATCCTAATACAGCAGAAGAACCAGCCATCAGACCTGAGAGCAACATCCTAATACAGCAGAAGAACCAGCCATCAGACCTGAACGAAACATCCTAATACAGCAGAAGAATCAGCCATCAGACCTGAGCGCAACATCCTAATACAGCAGAAGAACCAGCCATCAGACCTGAGCGCAACATCATAATACAGCAGAAGAACCAGCCATCAGACCTGAGCGTATCAGCCTAATACAGCAGAAGAACCAGCCATCAGACCTGAGCGCAACATCCTAATACAGCAGAAGAACCAGCCATCAGACCTGAGCGCACCATCCTAATACAGCAGAAGAACCAGCCATCAGACCTGAGCGCACCATCCTAATACAGCAGAAGAACCAGCCATCAGACCTGAGCGCAACATCCTAATACAGCAGAAGAACCAGCCATCAGACCTGAGAGCAACATCCTAATACAGCAGAAGAACCAGCCATCAGACCTGAGCGCTACATCATAATACAGCAGAAGAACCAACCATCAGACCTGAGCGCAACCTCCTAATACAGCAGAAGAACCAACCATCAGACCTGAGCACAACATCCTAATACAGCAGAAGAACCAGCCATCAGAGCAGAGCGCAACATCCTAATACAGCAGAAGAACTAGCCATCAGACCTGTGCGCTACATCCTAATACAGCAGAAGAACCAGCCATCAGACCTGAGCGCAACATCCTAATACAGCAGAAGAACCAGCCATCAGACCTGAACGCAACATCCTAATACAGCAGAAGAACCAGCCAGACCTGAGCGCAACATCCTAATACAGCAGAAGAACCAGCCATCAGACCTGAGCGCAACATCCTAATACAGCAGAAGAACCAGCCATCAGACCTGAGCGCAACATTCTAATACAGCAGAAGAACCAGCCATCAGAACTGAGCGCAACATCCTAATACAGCAGAAGAACCAGCCATCAGAACTGAGCGCAACATCCTAATACAGCAGAAGAAAAAGCCATCAGACCTGAGCGCAACATCCTAATACAGCAGAAGAACCAGCCATCAGACCTGAGCGCAACATCCTAATACAGCAGAAGAGCCAGCCATCAGACCTGAGCGCAACATCCTAATACAGCAGAAGAACCAGCCATCAGACCTGAGCGCAACATCCTAATACAGCAGAAGAACCAGCCATCAGACCTGAGCGCAACATCCTAATACAGCAGAAGAACAAGCCATCAGACCTGAGCGCACCATCCTAATACAGCAGAAGAACCAGCCATCAGACCTGAGCGCACCATCCTAATACAGCAGACGAACCAGCCATCAGACCTGAGCACAACATCCTAATACAGCAGAAGAACCAGCCATCAGACCTGAGCGCAACATCCTAATACAGCAGAAGAACCAGCCATCAGAGCTGAGAGCAACATCCTAATACAGCAGAAGAACCAGCCATCAGACCTGAGCGCTACATCGTAATACAGCAGAAGAACCAGCCATCAGACCTGAGCACAACATCCTAATACAGCAGAAGAACCAGCCATCAGACCTGAGCGCAACATCATAATACAGAAGAACCAGCCTTCAGACCTGAGCGCAACATCCTAATACAGCAGAAGAACCAGCCATCAGACCTGAGCGCAACATCCTAATACAGCAGAAGAACCAGCCATCAGACCTGAGCGCAACATCCTAATACAGCAAAAGAACCAGCCATCAGACCTGAGCGCTACATCCTAATACAGCAGAAGAACCAGCCATCAGACCTGAACGCAACATCCTAATACAGCAGAAGAACCAGCCAGACCTGAGCGCAACATCCTAATACAGCAGAAGAACCAGCCATCAGACCTGAACGCAACATCCTAATACAGCAGAAGGACCAGCCATCAGACCTGAGCGCTACATCCTAATACAGCAGAAGAACCAGCCATCAGACCTGAGCGCAACATCCTAATACAGCAGAAGAGCCAGCCATCAGACCTGAGCGCAACATCCTAATACAGCAGAAGGACCAGCCATCAGACCTGAGCGCAACATCCTAATACAGCAGAAGGACCAGCCATCAGACCTGGCGCAACATCCTAATACAGCAGAAGAACCAGCCATCAGACCTGGCGCAACATCCTAATACAGCAGAAGAACCAGCCATCAGACCTGAGAGCAACATCCTAATACAGCAGAAGAACCAGCCATCAGACCTGAACGAAACATCCTAATACAGCAGAAGAATCAGCCATCAGACCTGAGCGCAACATCCTAATACAGCAGAAGAACCAGCCATCAGACCTGAGCGCAACATCATAATACAGCAGAAGAACCAGCCATCAGACCTGAGCGTATCAGCCTAATACAGCAGAAGAACCAGCCATCAGACCTGAGCGCAACATCCTAATACAGCAGAAGAACCAGCCATCAGACCTGAGCGCACCATCCTAATACAGCAGAAGAACCAGCCATCAGACCTGAGCGCACCATCCTAATACAGCAGAAGAACCAGCCATCAGACCTGAGCGCAACATCCTAATACAGCAGAAGAACCAGCCATCAGACCTGAGAGCAACATCCTAATACAGCAGAAGAACCAGCCATCAGACCTGAGCGCTACATCATAATACAGCAGAAGAACCAACCATCAGACCTGAGCGCAACCTCCTAATACAGCAGAAGAACCAACCATCAGACCTGAGCACAACATCCTAATACAGCAGAAGAACCAGCCATCAGAGCAGAGCGCAACATCCTAATACAGCAGAAGAACTAGCCATCAGACCTGTGCGCTACATCCTAATACAGCAGAAGAACCAGCCATCAGACCTGAGCGCAACATCCTAATACAGCAGAAGAACCAGCCATCAGACCTGAACGCAACATCCTAATACAGCAGAAGAACCAGCCAGACCTGAGCGCAACATCCTAATACAGCAGAAGAACCAGCCATCAGACCTGAGCGCAACATCCTAATACAGCAGAAGAAAAAGCCATCAGACCTGAGCGCAACATCCTAATACAGCAGAAGAACCAGCCATCAGACCTGAGCGCAACATCCTAATACAGCAGAAGAGCCAGCCATCAGACCTGAGCGCAACATCCTAATACAGCAGAAGAACCAGCCATCAGACCTGAGCGCAACATCCTAATACAGCAGAAGAACCAGCCATCAGACCTGAGCGCAACATCCTAATACAGCAGAAGAACAAGCCATCAGACCTGAGCGCACCATCCTAATACAGCAGAAGAACCAGCCATCAGACCTGAGCGCACCATCCTAATACAGCAGACGAACCAGCCATCAGACCTGAGCACAACATCCTAATACAGCAGAAGAACCAGCCATCAGACCTGAGCGCAACATCCTAATACAGCAGAAGAACCAGCCATCAGAGCTGAGAGCAACATCCTAATACAGCAGAAGAACCAGCCATCAGACCTGAGCGCTACATCGTAATACAGCAGAAGAACCAGCCATCAGACCTGAGCACAACATCCTAATACAGCAGAAGAACCAGCCATCAGACCTGAGCGCAACATCATAATACAGAAGAACCAGCCATCAGACCTGAGCGCAACATCCTAATACAGCAGAAGAACCAGCCATCAGACCTGAGCGCAACATCCTAATACAGCAGAAGAACCAGCCATCAGACCTGAACGCAACATCCTAATACAGCAGAAGAACCAGCCAGACCTGAGCGCAACATCCTAATACAGCAGAAGAGCCAGCCATCAGACCTGAGTGCAACATCCTAATACAGCAGAAGAACCAGCCATCAGACCTGAGCGCAACATTAAAGGCATCAAAATTCCAAGTATTCTTTTTAGTTCTGTTGTGAAGATTAACAGAAAAGCCTTCAAAAATGCATAAAATGTTTTAAAACAGAAACGTAAATGAACACTGAAAGTAAATGGAATAAAATCTGTACAGAATCAAGCAAAAAAAAAAAAAAAACTTTTTTTTTTTTTTTTTTTTTTTAGACCCCAGGTTTCTTTTCAACATTTTACTTTTTGGTCCCTAAAATAGACAAAATGACTTGTGTAAGAAGTTCCACAGACAAAATACCGCAGGCTATCTGTAGCCCAGTACATCTTTTTTTTAAATAAAATACATTTAGATAAAGGTACTAGCCCATCAATTAAAAGGGTAATTAAAAAAAACTAATGTCCCAAAAGGCAATTAACTGCTCAGTCAGATTCCTTCTCCCTCTAGTAGCTGCAAATATGATGCAGAAAGGGAAGGAACCTGACTGAGCAGTTAATTGCCTTTTGGGACATTTTTGTTTTAGTTACTAGATTCTGGCAGGGATAAATATAGTGCCTGGTAAGATTCCAGTAAGGGTCTTTTTCCCCTCTGATCGCTGTACATTTTCATTCTAGTATGTTCCCCAATCACTCTCCTTCTCCCTCTGACAACATTTCCAGTCTACGTCCCCCTCTGGCAGCATTAAATGGTTAGACAAATTGCACCTTGGAGTCTGGAGCAGTGAAAAGAAATATTATTTGCTTGCTGAGGAGTAAATCCTCAAGAGAAGAAATAAGCATCCAGCAAAGGAGAGTAATTTAGCATATTTAGCATGCGTGTCCACCAGCTGATGGATCTGCACACCAGAAGGAGCTAGAAATGTAAATGGATAATTTTTTAGTACCTGTACCTATAATACTGGTAGGACAACCTCATTAATATTAATTACTGCTGGTGGTCACAAATGCTCGGACACATTATTTGGTTTTCCTAAGACTGAACCCATCAGTGGACATCTAAAAACTGAGTAACCAAAAATATAGACGGAAGGAATTTTTTATAATCCTGGAAAATAGAATTGAATCAAATAGGGTGCCACTAAAAAGCGTATCTGGCCTCGTGGTAATGGCTCTGTATGGGATGCCATGATGCTTCCCATACGGGAGGGTGTTTCTTCCTTAACAGCAGTTGTGATCAGACCCCCGGAGTGAAGCGGAGGGTTAGCAGAGACCCCAGTACGTGTTTCATGCTGCGTCATACCCAAGAGGCCTTCGTTCTGGGGGTTATATTTCTCGCGCATTCCTTCTGGAGGATCACGTCTGCAGCCCCTCGGAGAAACAGGACTTGGAGCCGCACATCTGGAAACTTTCTCTCTCTAGAGGAAATCTCCCGGTGTCAGGACGTCTGCCGGGAGCACGAAAACTATACAGTAATCTAGGAATAACCAGCTGCTGTATTTTCATAGCTTTTAAGGTGGGGGAGGGGATATTCGGCATAGGACTCATTCACAAGCCCTGCACGGCAGCAGTGTTCCTCCAGCTCAGTATTAAGACTTGTTCACACACAGCGATTTTGCTGCATTTTTCCATCCATTCTTTAGTGCGAAATAAATGCGATTTCTAATTCACATGGTGCAGGTGTTTTTTTTTGACCTGCGTTTTTTTTTTTTATCTTTGTCAATTCTTTTAGCACTTTTACTGCAGTTTTTCCCCACTGCTGAAATCCAAGGGGCAAAGAAGCACATTTTTTTTTTTTTTTTTTAAAGGTAAAATTTCCACTGCGGTTTTTCATGCAAAAAAAAAAGCATCAAACCCTATGTGAGAACATACGCTTAGGGCTTGTTCACACAAGCTTATAGATCAGATTTTTCTGTCTTTTTTCAGGCGTGAAAGAAAATGCAGCGTTTTACATTCCTAACATTAATTCGCAAGGTGCATTTTTTTTTTCTTATGTCCTTTTAACCCATTTTAGTCCCATTGAGACTAAAGCAGGTTAGTACCAGAAAAAAAAATGCTATGGCTTTCTGCCATTTTCTGGCTGGGGGTCCTAGGATCCTATTCATGCATATGGAGGTCATAAAGGTGAGCGCCCCCCCCCCTCTATATACTGACGCTTGCTCCCGTATATGCCTACACTTGTAGTTCTGCAGCAGTAAAGCACCATGCGCCATTTATAACACGTCCATTATTGCATGGCAGAAAGACTTCTAAATCTCCCACCTTACTCTTTAGGCACCATGTACACTATTATTGCCCCTTTTACAGCTCTCCTACTGCTGGAACTTCCCAATATTTTAATAGAGCTCATCTAATAAATTATACTTGGACAGGACTTTCTCTGTTCGGCCAATCTCACATATCTCCTTTGTGTAAAATAGATGCTAACTTTCCGATTGGTCTTGGTCCAAGAACCCCAGCGATCCCAATAGTGGGGGCCAGAGCTCCGCTGCGTTAGAAGGGGGGGGCCAGAGCTCCGCTGCGTTAGAAGGGGGGGGCCAGAGCTCCGCTGCGTTAGAAGGGGGGGGCCAGAGCTCCGCTGCGTTAGAAGGGGGGGCCAGAGCTCCGCTGCGTTAGAAGGGGGGGGCCAGAGCTCCGCTGCGTTAGAAGGGGGGGGCCAGAGCTCCGCTGCGTTAGAAGGGGGCGGCCAGAGCTCCGCTGCGTTAGAAGGGGGCGGCCAGAGCTCCGCTGCGTTAGAAGGGGGCGGCCAGAGCTCCGCTGCGTTAGAAGGGGGCGGCCAGAGCTCCGCTGCGTTAGAAGGGGGGGGGCCAGAGCTCCGCTGCGTTAGAAGGGGGGGGGCCAGAGCTCCGCTGCGTTAGAAGGGGGGGGGCCAGAGCTCCGCTGCGTTAGAAGGGGGGGGGCCAGAGCTCCGCTGCGTTAGAAGGGGGGGGCCAGAGCTCCGCTGCGTTAGAAGGGGGGGCCAGAGCTCCGCTGCGTTAGAAGGGGGGGCCAGAGCTCCGCTGCGTTAGAAGGGGGGGCCAGAGCTCCGCTGCGTTAGAAGGGGGGGCCAGAGCTCCGCTGCGTTCATTGTCAAAAAGCGAAGCACTGCACTCCGCAATCTATGGCGGATCACTGTTTCTTTCCGCCAGGGCAGTACAGAGCCCTGATGTGGTGGGTGTCCACAGTAATAGGAAACTTATTGTCTTCTCCTGTGAATAGGTAATAATGTTCCATGTGGGGAATGGCCCTTTAAGAGCAGCCATATGCAGGGTCAGTAATACTACATGACTGCCTATGTTGGGAGCAGTGCGGGGATCACACTGTGTATAGAGTCACTACGTGAAGCTATTTTTATAGTGGCGGCAGGTCGGGGCTGGTCAGTACAGGTATGCACCTTCCTCAGTCACAGGCGGTGCTGATAGTCAGGGGTTAATGGGATTCGGATTAGGTTGTATGGAGAAAAGGGCTTAGGGGAAGGAAAAAAAAGACAGTCCCACTTCACTTTCACGCTTTTGTAATAGTATCTATGTGCACAAAGGCGACATTCACACTGCAGCCTCGGAGGGGCATCCGATTAATTCCAGTTTGTGAATTTTGGGCAAGTAGGTGATGTTGCTGGGTAGTAAAAGGGAATGTGGGGCAGCTTCTGATACCTTAATAATCCCATCACCTGTACAATATTGAGGAATTCCTGAGAACATGACGTGTTGGGGCCGTGAGGACGGAGAGTGGGGATCACTGATGGAGCAGCCGCCATCTCAGCCTTGTTTCCTAGCAGTGACGGTGGTCCGTGCGGTCATTGTGTGTGTGCACCCGACCGACATGTACACTGTCAGCAGGACGTGTCTGAGCTAGCACCCGTCTCCTTAGAGGGTCACATCATTAAATGTCATACTTATCTGTTAAATCATGTAAAGCCCAACGAGATTTGATTTGGGATCATGGATGGCAGCGTGTCATCAGAAAATGATCTCTTACTAAATGAGGCTTTTATGATAAAGGGAATCTGTCAGCTGATTTTTTTTCATAGCAGACTAATCGTATCCTGGAATAGGGCTTGGGCAGCTCTTTCAGAATATGTAACGTTTATTTCTGTACATTGTCCCATTTTCTTACTGCAAGCTCTGGACAATTCAGAGTTGAGCACCGGCTAGTCAATATGCAGCTTTACCCCCGACTGTGATCCCACCCAGCGCCAGTGATCGCAAATGGAGCCCCACATGCGTAGACCTAGGGAGGCATCTCACATGCGCAGCATCTTTACCATCACTGACGTTGGAGCAGCGGGGTGGTCGGGATTACGTGTAGGGATGAATATTTAAGTACGCGTGACTAGTCGGTGCCCAAGCCCTATTCCAGGATATTATTAGTATGCTTAACTTCCTGTGCAAAAGAACTTATCAGTCTTATTATCATCACAGACAGTATGACAATGGAAGAGGATACCTATATACAGTAGATAACACAGGATCAACCATTCACAATAGGTGATGTCACAGCTCACCTCCTCCTCCTGTACACAGCCTGATAAAACCTCTATATACAGTAGATAACACAGGATCCACCATTCACAATAGGTGATGTCACAGCTCACCACCTCCTCCTGTACAATGCCTGATAAAACCTCTATATACAGTAGGTAACCTATTGTGAATGGTGAATCCCGTGTTATGTCACAGCTCACCTCCTCCTCCTCCTGTGCAATTACTGAGAACACTTGTACATACAGTGATGTCAGCTCACCTCCTCCCCAGTCATCACAATGACCATACTAAATACAATTAAGTAGACTCTGGATCAGTCTATTGCTGCAAAGGTGGCAAACAGGAAGTTGGAGTCTAATATTAGGCCTAGTGGCCAGTGTGAAAATATCAAGATTTGCAATTTCTTTATATATACATGTAATAATGATATAGTAGTATGAAAAATTTAAAAAAAAACCTTCTTAGGTAACCACCCATTGCCCACCTTGTACTATTACACGTTACTGTGGGAAGGGGGTTAATGTGGTTTGGCTGGTGGGGTTTCCACAGAAGTTGTATTCGAAGACTTCATCCTATCTGCCACCACCAGGTAGCTGCAGTGCTCAGGTGACGACCACCGGACCAGGGAAGGCGCAGGTCAGGGAGGTAGCAATTTTTTTTTTTTTTTTTTTTTTTGCCTCCCTCTTTGGATAAGCCCTTTAAAGAAGCCATAATTGCCTCCATCACATGCAGAACTTTCATCCTGTACTTCTACAGTATGTGATGAGCTCCCTCTAGTGGCAACTGCAGGCAGCCAAAATTTGATTGAAATGAAATGCAGAGACTCCCACAAGACCAGCGCTTACCTTCCAGCCACTTCCAGCCTCTTTGTAATATGGGAAGTTATCACAGATCCACTGGTAGATCTCACTGAGAGTCATTTTCTTTTTTGGTGAGCTGTTGATAGCAAAAGTAATGAGGCTGGCGTAGCTATAGGGGGGCTTCCCGTCCTTGTGCTGCTGTACTTCCTCCTGGTCCAGTGTTGTGTTGGGGTCGATGAGGGCGCTCTTCTTGGAGATCCCCGATCCGTGGGTGTTCTGGTTGGAGTCAGCATTCTGAATGGCAGCTCTCACGGTCAGCTGGGGAAGCCAGTCCATAGAGGTGAGGCTGCTCTCAAGCTCTGAAGTCATTGTTTGAGTTTCAGTTTATTTATAGATTTTTTTTTACTTTTTTTTTTTTTTAATTCTGTGCTTCCGGGTAGAAAAGAATTGGGAAAAATGTTCAGGTAGTGTAATTTAAGACTTCCAAATGTAAGGATGACCGATGCTTATTCTGAAAGAAAAAGAAAAAAAAAATTACACTTCATAATATATACAATCTATTTCCCTGCAGCACCTCCACAGGAAAAAAGAAGCACTACACCATCACACATTTAGCCAATCTAAAAAGTAACAATTTTTCGGCAATTTCAAGGTGATTGTAGTGAAAGAAAAAAAAAAAGGAATTTGACCACATCGTGTGAATGTACCCGAACAGCTGCTTCAGCTCGTCTTAACCTTTTCATGATTGAGACCCTTCTGCATTTACGATTAGCTGAAAAGTCTCAGGCTCCCATTTTAACATAAAAAAAAAAAAAAAAAAAATGTTGATCCCCCTTTTTGTGCACCTGTAGAGTCCTACAAATCAGACACACAATAGCAGAAATAGATAAAAACAGTTAAGATTGAGTTCTGGCCTGGGGCCCGGGGGCCCTCCCGGCATCGTCCAGGGCTGCGGCCCGGGGGCCCTCCCGGCATTGTTTAGGGTTTATGCCACTGTGATAAGAAGTTTCAACCTGCACAATATGGATGGTAAATCGGATGACAGCCCAGACTGCAGAGCTGGCTTTACCACACTGTCACACTGAAGTTGCCTGACTTACAGGTTTGAGATTTATGGGGAGGAGATGGAGATGAAGATGGCGATGGGTGGGAAGTGATGGTAGGGTAGAAATTCTGTCAGTAATGTGAGAAGGGGACTGAAAAACAAATTTATTACATATCTTTGTGATATAGTAATATTCACTTGTCATTCTGAAATGTGCTAGTCAATTTACGGCTTATTAAAATTTGCAGACGATCATCAGATATTAACACTTATTTACAGCTCACTACCTAGGAAACCGACCACCTCTGCTGCCTAGCTTGTAAGCTGGCCAGGCTTAGGAGGTACCAACATGCTCCAGCAATCAAACATTTCTCCGAAACAGTGCTTACAAGCTCAATAAAAAAAAAAGAGCGTGTATGCACGGGACATGTTCTTCTGGCTAGAAGTGGTGGTCGGTCTCCAAGGCAACAAGCTTTAAACAAAAGTGGTAATATCTCAAGAACAGCTGAAAATTTTAACAAAAGGCAAATTGCAAAATTGCTTGCATTTAGAAGCACTATTGGACAGTCCCAAGTATGAAGGTGGTAATAACCCTTTAAGGACCATTACCAGTAGCAGGTGGGGATGTGCCACCATCCATGAAACATAAAAATTTGATCAAACAAGTTTTATCGGCTGATAGCCGGGCCAGTGTGCATGTGGCAACGATCAAGAAAGGACGTCTTTATTTAAGTTAATTCAATGATCATCAGCCCACGAGAACGGGTCTTTTTAAAACAAAGGCGACTAGTGGCTTTCTGACCATTGATCATGGGAACCAGGTGGGATGTATAAAAGTGCATAGACACACACCCCAAAAATAAAAGGGGTTATCCATATTTGGAAATACTTCACAGTTCTCTTTTAAAAGCAGCGCCTCGGAGTTCACAATCATACAGAGCTGAGCTGCAGAACCAGACGCAAATCATGGCCAGGAGTGGCACTGTTTTTGGAAGAAAGAAGTTGCTTTTACTTTTTTTTTTTTTTTTTTTTTAAATGAAAGATACAAAGGCTCTTGTGTAAAATCTGGCCAATACTTCAACCATATTAAATAACAAATCCAGTTCTTTCTGTCCCTGCTAAGTACAAAGAAACTGCGCTTGTTCCTGCGTCTGTATATTTAGAGCATTGATCTCCAGATCATGTTTTTGAGCCAATTCTTAGCTGCAGGGGAATGTGACGAGGGCGGGAATCCAAAAAGGAGAAGCAATTTGATATTTATCAGCTCACATTAATTAAACTGAAATATTTTGCAGACCTCTCCTGGGGGGACACGAGGGCTGAGCGAGGAATATCATGTACTTGCCCACAGGTATATTCAGTGGTTTCCCACGGAACAAGCCTCCCACATTACCATAATACCCATCTACATTATTAACTACAAATTCCTCATTAAAATTGCATTTTGTTATGTAAAGTGGCCCAGAAGCTGCTCGCTCACCGAATACTCTTATTACTGCTCCAACGGGACAAGATGCAGATGTCGCCGGGGGACGTACAGGATGGGAAGCTACAAACGTAGTGCAAAAGAAAAAAGAAGCCAGTGTCCTGTCCGCTGGAGGAAAGCAGCAGAGACGATTTGGGATTTCCAGAAAAGGGTTTTCACCAGAACCTAATTCCTAAATTTTATAGGGGGGCGACGATTATAGAGACCACTTGGAAGACCCCACATATAGAGAGGTATTACAGTAAAGTCTATGAGACCTGTATAATGCTCCATTTTCCCCTAAGGTGGCGCTGCAGGGAGAATAAGCACTTACAGATGATACTGCAGCTGATCACTTGTGATCACCCCAAGATCAGCTTATTAGGAGAGGACTCTTCTACTTAAAAGGGATGGTCTAAAAGCAGAAAGTATCTTTTAGACCCCCTTCAGACAATGTAAACTTAGGTTCACCGTGAGGTTTTTTTTTTTTTTAGGCAAGCTACCAAAGCAGAAACTCTACAACTCTCCTATCAAAGCTCGTGGTTTTTGGAGAGTTTCTGAACCAAAAACTCAGCATAAAAAGTCAGTGTGAACACACCCTTACACTTATGCAATAAATTTATCAGTGGTTCATATTTGTCACATACTTTTGGGTAACTTTTCACCACCTATTTGTTGCCCTTTTTTAGCAACTTTTGAACAGAGTGCTGTATTTTATAGGGACATATTATATTATTAATATCCCTAATATGCTGCATAAAAAAAAAGTACACTTACTTACCGAACTGTTGCTTTTCCTCCACTCCGAGCTCTCTGTCCCCCCCAGGCTCATGATATAAACAATGTTCCCTGACCGCTGCAGCCGATCAAGCAGCCAATGATTGCCCTAACTTCTCGAATTACATCCAAAACAGAAGAAACATTGCCCTTTCGCTCAGACGTAATTGTGAATACTGCAGTTTATTTCCTGAGACCGGTGAGGAAAGAGGGCTCTGTGGAGAAAAAAACAATAGTCCAGGAATTAAACGGGTATTCCCAACTCCAAGCTCTTATTCTAATATGTAGTAGGTGTAAAAATAATAACAAATAATAATAAAATAAACAAGAAATAATAGAAAATATCTACAATTAGAAATATTGTATAGTTATTCTAATTAGCCATGTCGCTTACCCCATGTGCAGGGCATTGCAGTAGCTTAGGTAGCCATGGTTACAACCACTAACAATTAACTGCCATATGAGTGGTCATAACCATGGATACATAAGCTACTATGCAATGCCGTACATGGGGTAAGCAACATCGCTAATCAGAAGAACTATACTACATTTCTAATTAGAGGTATTTGCTAATATTATTACTACTACACATACTACATATTGGGATTGGAGCTTGGAGATGGGAATACTACATTTATTTTTTGTAATTTATGTAGCACACTAGGGCAGTTAATAAGGAATTGTACAGAAGCGGACGACCCCTTTAAGCTATGACCCTTTCTGCTAAGGGTTATATGTTGGGTCCCATATATGCACCAGGCTAAAGAGCTGAGCTCGCACCATATACATGTGAGATGCTGGCTGTGTTATACTGCCGGCATCTGCCTTTGACAGGAGTGACTGGATCTAGCTCTGATAGCGGCATTTATATAGTTAAACAGCAGCGATCAGTTTACCTTTCACATTTTGTTGCAGATGGCGCCTTGTTTAGGGGGTTCCACAAATAATCTACCGTGTAAGTGACATCTTTTATCAAAAAGAAATGCTGAATATTAACCAATTTTGCCGCCGCGCGCTGGGAGGTAAGAGTTTTACAAGATCTGGAGAGCCAAAGGTCACAAAGCGCCACAGACTGCCAATGATGATATATTGCGGGGTACATTGTGTAAGTGAAAGAAGAGACCTCACCTCGTGTGTGATGGCACAAATGTGTAGCGCCGTTCATGTAAACCCATCTGGACAGGAAGTACGCCAGCTGAAAAAACAACGGAGAACACGTCAGTGCGGGCAGAGAATACTTACAAAGTGACGTTACAGGCCAGCTATACCTTATCCACATTTTATCTAAAGAGATCATGGAGATCACCTCCACCATTACATCCACTATAGAGAGAGAGGGAAACCAAAACCGGGGATATCCAACTTTGGATGGTTTTAGTCTGTAAGGTTTCCCAATTTAACCCCCCCCCCCCCCCTTCTATTACAGAATTATAGGACGGCCCGCATTCTAGTGAATGACAGTGGAAGGTTCCATCCAATGCTGTATGGGTGGGTGACTAATATTTCAGCAATTCCTGTATGTTTCCATGCTCTACATAAAGGCTGTACAATGAAAGTTTTTGTCACTTTCTAACATATTTTCAAGATCTGTTTCCACAACGACAACAGAAACATTCCTGCTTTACAGAAGCCCAACCTGAACACATCTACCTAGCACAGCTTCTTACTAAAGGGAGCGCCGATACACAGTAACGAATCAGACACCTGTGCCAGCCGGACAATCTCAGCTTCTGGATGTCATACAAGACTGCTACTGTGCATTTACAGCAGGCAGAGAGAGGCAGAGTGGCGCAGGCAGGCAGAGAGAGGCAGAGTGGCGCAGGCAGGCAGAGAGAATAGGACTAAACAAGAAGAATCCAACCTAACAGACTCAGGAGAGTCTGAGTGAGACCTGCCAACAAAACTCATGTGTGTCTATGTGCATGTATGTATGCATGTTGTATGTTAGATGTCAAAAAGCCCCATCCTTGGAGTCTGGCAGCAGCATGTCTCCCTCTCCCTAATATACACACTCGGCCCAGCAGAGCATGCACATTCGTGGGGTAGTCCGTCAGATGACATTCATTCACTTGTAAGGAAAAGAGCTTGCAGTACCACTGATGACCACTACACGATGTAGGGAGCCCCGTGCCATCCTGGATGCCTCCGCACCTTTCACCAGCTGATCAGTAGTGGTGAAGGAAGTCAGATTCCAACCTGATATTGATGACTTATCCCAGTGACAGGTCATCAATATTAAAACTCCTGGAAAACCCCTTTATCCAGAAAAGGGATTCACATTGAGGAGAACTGTCACCAAACTTGTTCTTACTTTTTATGGCAAGAATAGTAAATGAAATCCCAACAAGCCCGAATGTAAGCCCATGCAGTCTATAGGTCGCATATGGAACCCAAAGCCCAGGATCTTCTACTATATACGAATATAAGCTGAGCCTAAAGATGTGCGGGTCCAAGCTTTATGCTCCGGTCACATTGGTGTCATGGGACTCCTCTTTACATGGTAGATTTTGACCCGTTTTGTAGTGGATCCCATTGGCTTCTCAGTTTCCGTTTCCTGTGATCAGAGTCTCTCCAAGGAGCAGAATCAATCTCATTATTACTAAAAGAAATAAATATACAATTCTGACTCAACCGAAAAAATTCTGATAAAACGCGATTACACAATGGACGTGCTAAACTTATCATCCAGGGGGGGTTTCCAGAAGAATTTACAGCTCTGCGCACTCCCACAGCTAGCACGTCTTACGTACACTCATGGAGGATGAATCATTCTGCGGCTTTTCTTTCATACCTGGGTATTTTCTTATTCCTGTCACCCAGACAGCGAATAGACACACGGTTTATACTAAATTTGGGGACGTTTCTGGGCTGAACAGGATCAGGGTTCAAAGGGAAACAGTCTACCACAAATGCGGGTATAAGCGAAGCACACAGCCTTGTAAAATCACTGCTTTAGTGTGTAATCGCTTCCTCCGTTCTTCAAAATCTGAAGTTTAATAAAACATGATATTAGGATGCTCGGTGTACCCCGGGTGTGGCCAAAAGCTCAGTGCACCGTTCTGCTTATTGGTTTTGCATGCCACAACTCCCTAACTATTGATTCACAGCAATGGCCTTAGCTTTCTCTGCCAATCACCAGTGAGGGATGTGTGGCTGCAAAAACTGTGGGAAGAAAGGTACACTCAGTCTGTTGGCCACACCTAGGGTGCACCGAGCAGCCATATCTTACTAACCTGCAGAATAATGGCCACGATTAAACACTAAAAAAGTGTGCTTTTTCTAGGGGCTGTATTCCCTACAAGGTTAGCTCATGTGAACAGAGAATGCATGCGATTGGTAGAAACAAGAGGAATCGCTGCAGGCCAAACACTCATTTGGATGACAATTCCTGAAGACCACCATAAACCCAATGGCTACGTCCAATGTTCACTATCGCAGTCCTCTGTGCCCATATGACTTAAATGGGAAACTTACCACAGTCCTTGCCAGTCAGCAGCACCAGACCTACACTTTCTCGCACCTTCAATCAATATGGGCGGCACGGTGGCTCAGTGGTTAGCACCTCAAGGTTCAAATCCCACCAAGGACAACATCTGCAAGGAGTTTGTATGTTCTCCCGTGTTTGCGTGGGTTTCCTCCGGGTTCTCTGGTTTCCTCCCACACTCCTAAGACATACTGATAGGGAATCTAGATTGTGAGCCCCAATGGGGACAGTGCCCATAATGTCTGTAAATTGTCTGAATTGTAAAGCGCTGCGGAATATGTTGGCGCTATATAAAAAGATTATTATTAATACTAATCTATTGCTTTCTGTTATCAGCTGTTTCAAGCTTGCGAGAAGTTGTCAGTCATGTTAGTCATCTAGCATTTATACAAGGGGGTCAATGGGCAAACGAGTGTTCAGTATTGGTCAGATGTTAAATGAGTGCTAGCTCATCATCACTTATCAATGGGCTGAAACTGGACCATTAGTGACAGAACATCCCCGAAAATCCCTGTTTCCAATCCCTATAGGTCACATATACGAGCAGCGGACTGTGTGCTGGTCCTGTAAGGACCACCAGATCTTATACCACATCCAATATGGCGGTTAGTGCAGTTTGGGTTTTTTATTCCATTGTACACCTACCTGCACATCGTACCTTTAAAAAAAATAAAATAAAAAACTGACGTCAGGATTCCTAAAAAATATTGACTTTCGCCGCGACTCATCATCTCCATGCTCTATGATGATAACGAGTCACTGGAGGAGGCAATGTCAGGCTGAGTGTGAGACGCAACATAATAATAATAAAAACAACAGTACCACGCAGAATCCAGGTAACTGCAGCCATACACAGCTATGTAACCAGTTGTACTGGGCGCTAACTTTTTACTGTTTTGTCAGATACTTTACTCTCATACAAAACCTGTAGAAAAGCCTTGTAGCTCTCATGCCCTCACAACAAGGTAAAACTGATTTTGGTGCACAGTCTAATATGTCCAGGGACTGCTCCCGTTCTCTTTTTGGAGTGGGCAGCTCTGTTTTCTCAGCATTATGACAGCACTACAGGACCTGGAAAATCCCCCCCCCACTTCCCAGCATGCATTGCTCCTGCCTGTTATATTTGTACACAGTTTCACAGACAGGAGAGTTGACAGAAAGACCAGAGCCCACTTCCTGTAATCTGTCTTAGGGTTCCTTGTCCTAGAGGTGGGTTACACTTGACAATAAGCAGCGGAAGGGAGACACATAGTGAAGGGTCATTTGGAGTGATTTTTCAGAATATTTACTGCATTATCTATCAAGGTTTCCATAGTGTAAGGAGACTTATAGGCCCATGCAATGCTCCTCTAGGAATTTAACTATACAAATATCTTCAGAGAGGAAGCCGACTAGACCGCTAGTGCTACCTTTTGGGGGAAAAGCATTGCATGGCCTATAAGTCTCCTTACACTGGTATGTCACTCACAAGAGAGACGTTACCCTTTGGAGCTCCTGTCAGAGGCCTCTCACCCAGCCAAATCAAATTTCCTGCTTTTCACTGAGGAGGGGCAAATACCCTGAAATACGTGTCTGCAAATAAAGTGTCTGGTTTGGTTTGTTATCCCAAGTCATGTGGCAAGGCTTGTTAAAGGGTCGATATTGACTTGTAGGATTGCTACCCCCCAATAGGCACCACAGTTCCTGTGCTCTCTCTCTCTCTGAAGAGGATATTTGCATATTATATATTAAGTGAGATTAGGATGCTGGAACTACAGCGATAATTTAAGGAGGTCGTGCCAAGCGTATAAGTTATCACCTGTTGACAGAACAAGGATTGCTGAGAATCCAATCTTGTGGACCCCCCAATGATCCCAAGAATCTGTCATGGTCAAAATGCACATCTCTGCTCCATTCATTCACTCTCAATCTTTCGGAAGTCCCAAAAAAAAAAAAAAAAAAAAAAAAAAGGAATAGAGTGGAAGTAAGCATGTCCAGGATTCTTGGTTCTAGATGTTCTGACCACCAGCAGTCAATAAATTATCCCGAATCCTACGGATAAGCGATATTCTTTGTACAAAGACAGATTTTTGGTGCATAATCATCCACCTTCACCCACGGAGTGAAATGTGCATCCGCCTCTTTGGCATTAGCATGGATTCACATTTGGACAAAAAGATCTTTGACATATGGGATTCCCCGTTATGACACATGGTTCTGCAAAATTAAACAGGATCATTCAGCCTGTATGGAGGAGGGGGTGAAACACTTGACTGGAACCTTGCCGAAAGCAGAAGGGAAGCCCTGTGTCCACGCATTGGTTCTGTAATCAACGCCAACCCTTGTGTCGCAATAAACACTTCTTCATCACAAGACAATAAAAAGCTGCAACCAGCAGAGGAGCGGCAGCCAAACGCTCAAGACCTCCAATAAACTATTTCCTTACAACTTCTCAGGAATCCTTGAAGTTCACCTCCACATCGGAGCTCGTAAACCGACGGAGCAGGACTCGCACACAGCGGATCGCAGCATCTTTATTGGTGTCGCTACTGCTACAAATGATTACACAAAAGGCTACATAACTCAGCGATATCCGTGTTTTGTGACTTTTTAGTGTTTTTCCTCAAACACAGCATGCTTCAAGTGCATAGTTTTTTTGGTCTTTTCACTTAAGTAGTGAAAAAAAAATTCAGAAATTCATAAAAAAAAAACATGCACGAGTCACCATTTTACGAGACCTGTAAAGTTTTCACTTTTTTTTTTTTTTTGTTGATGCAGCTGTCTGAAGGCTTGTGTTTTGCGTGGTGAGACAATTTTTTTTATTGATCTCATTTTAGGATAGATACAAGGTTGTAATCGCCTCTCAACACACTTTTTGCGGCAGCCAAAACATTAAAAAAAAATGAGATTCTGGCATTTTGATTTTATTTGTCTCATTAATTACGCATTTTAAAGATCTGGTTAATTAATTGTATATTTCGGTAGGCTGGACTGTATTTTTTTTTTATAGTTTATTTTTTTTATGGGGAGAAAAAGGGCCGATTTGAATAAAAACAAATTTTTCTTTATATATAATAAAAAAATATAAAGGTTTTTTTTTTTCTGCCCCCCCCCCAATAAAAAAATAAATAACATACATAAAAATAAAATAAAAATAGATTAAAGAGATATCTCTCTCGCTCTAATAAAATTGAGAAAAATTAAAAGGATAGAAATATATATATAAATATATATTAAAGAAATTATAATCTTTTTAATTTTATACACAGCTCAAAAAAATAAAGGGAACACCTAAACCTCAGAATCTAACTCCCAAGTAAATCAAACTTCTGTGAAATCAAACTGTCCTCTTAGGAAGCAACCTGATTGACGATCAATTTCACATGCTGTTATGCAAATGGTATAGACAATAGATGGAAATTATTGGCAATTATCAAGACACCCTCAATAAAGGAGTGGTTCTGCAGGTGGGGACCAAAGACCACATCTCAGTACCAATGCTTTCTGGCTGATGTTTTGGTCCCTTTTAAATGTTGGTTGTGCTTTCACACTTGTGGTAGCATGAGAAGGACTCTACAACCCACAGAAGTTGCTCAGGTAGGGCAGCTCATCCAGGATGGCACATCAATGCGAGCTGTGGCAAGAAGGTTTGCTGTGTCTGTCAGCGTAGTGTACAGAAGCTGGAGGCGCTACCAGGAGACAGGCCAGTACACCAGGAGACGTGGAGGGGGAAGTAGGAGGGCAACAACCCAGCAGCAGGACCGCTACCTCCGCCTTTGTGCAAGGAGGAACAGGAGGAGCACTGCCAGAGCCCTGCAAAATGACCTCCAGCAGGCCACAAATGTGCATGTGTCTGCACAAACAGTTAGAAACCGACTCCATGAGGGTGGTATGAGGGCCCGACGCCCACCGATGGGGGTTGTGCTCACAGCCCAACACCGTGCAGGGCGCTTGGCATTTGCCACAGAACACCAGGATTGGCAAAGTCGCCACTGGCGCCCTGTGCTCTTCACAGATGAAAGCAGGTTCACACTGAGCACATGTGACAGAGTCTGGAGACGCCGTGGATAGCGATCTGCTGCCTGCAACATCCTTCAGCATGACCGGTTTGGCAGTGGGTCAGTAATGGTGTGGGGTGGCATTTCTTTGGACAGCCCTCCATGTGCTCGCCAGAGGTAGGCTGACTGCCATTAGGTACCGAGATGAGATCCTCAGACCCCTTGTGAGACCATATGCTGGTGCGGTTGGCCCTGGGTTCCTCCTAATGCAGGACAATGCCAGACCTCATGTGGCTGGAGTGTGTCAGCAGTTCCAGCAAGATGAAGGCATTGAAGCTAAGGACTGGCCCGCCCGTTCCCCAGACCTGAATCCGACTTGAACACATCTGGGACATCAAGTCTGGCTCCATCCACCAACCACAGACTGTCCAGGAGTTGGCGGATACTTTAGTCCAGGTCTGGGAGGAGATCCCACAGGAGACCATCCACAACCTCATCAGGAGCATGCCCAGGTGTTGTAGGGTGGGCATACAGGCACGTGGAGGCCAAACACAATACTGAGCCTCATTTTGACTTGTTTTAAGGACATTACATCAAAGTTGGATCAGCCTGTAGTGTGTTTTTCCACTTTAATTTTGGGGGTGACTCCAAATCCAGGCCTCCATTGGTTAATAAATTTGATTTTCAGTGATGATTTTTGTGTGCACATTCAACTTTGTGTGTTATTTGAGTGTTCCCTTTATTTTTTTGAATATATATATATATATATATATATATATATATATATATATATATATATATATATATATATATATATATTCCAGACATTGACAAGGTTAGAAATAATGATTTTTATTAGAAAGAATAATTTTCTCCTTCAAACTTTGCTTTCATCAGGAATGCTCCCTTTGCAGCAATTACAGCATTGCAGATCTTTGGCATTCTAGCGGTTAATTTGCTGAGGTAATCTTGAGAAATTTCCCCCTGTGCTTCCTGATCCCCTCCCACAAGTTGGATTGGCTTGATGGACACTTTTTGCGTACCATAAGGTCAAGCTGCTCCCACAACAGCTCAATGGGGTTGAGATCTGGTGACTGCGCTGGCCACTCAATTACAGATAGAATACCAGCTGCCTGCTTCTTCCCTAAATAGGTCATGCGTAATCTGGAGGTGTGCTTTGGGTCATTGTCCTGTTGTAGGATGAAATTGGCTCCAATCAAGCGCTGTCCACAGGGTATGGCATGGCGTTGGAAAATGGGGTGATAGCCTTCCTTATTCAAAATCCCATTTACCTTGTACAAATCTCCCACTTTACCAGCACCAAAGCAACCCCAGACCATCACATTGCCTCCACCATGCTTGACAGATGGCGTCAGGCACTCTTCCAGCATCTTTTCAGTTGTTCTGCGTCTCACAAATGTTCTTCTGTGTGATCCAAACACCTCAAACTTTGATTCGTCTGTCCATAAAACTTTTTTCCAATCTTCCTCTGTCCAATGTCTGTGTTCTTTTGCCCATATTAATCTTTTCCTTTTATTAGCCAGTCTCAGATATGGCTTTTTCTTTGCCACTTTGCACTGAAGGCCAGCATCCTGGAGTCACCTCTTCACTGTAGACGTTGACACTGGCGTTTTGCGTGTACTATTTAATGAAGCTGCCAGTTGAAGAGCTGTGAGGCGTCGATTTCTAGAGGCTCTAATGTATTTGTCTTGTTGCTCAGTTGTGTAGCGGGGCCTCCCACTTCTCTTTCTACTCTGGTTAGAGCCTGTTTATGCTCTCCTCTGAAGGGAGTAGTACACACCGTTGTAGGAAATCTTCAGTTTCTTGGCAATGTCTCGCATGGAATAGCCTTCATTTCTAAGAACAAGAACAGACTGCAGAGTTTCACATGAAAGTTCTCTTTTTCTGGCCATTTTGAGAGTTTCATAGAACAAACAAATGTAATGCTCCAGATTCTCAACTAGCTCAAAGGAAGGTCAATTTTATAGCTTCTCAAATCAGCCAAACCGTTTTCTGCTGGGCTAACATACTTGTGCAAGGGTTTTCTAAACATCCATTAGCCTTCTTACACAGTTAGCAAACACAATGTACCATTAAAACACTGGAGTGGTGGTTGTTGGAAATGGGCCTCTATACACCTATGTAGATATTGCAATAAAACAAGACGTTTGCAGCTACAATAGTCATTTACCACATTAACAATGTATAGAGTGTATTTCTGATTCATTTAATGTTAGCTTCATTGAAAAAAAATTTGCTTTTCTTTAAAAAATAAATGAAATTTCTAAATGACCCCAAACTTTTTAAAGAGAGCGAGAGAGAGAGAAAGAAAGAGAGAGAAAGAGAACGAGAGAGAGACCAAAAGTTTGGACACGCCTTTTGTTCTGTATTTTCATGACTTTGAAAATTGTACATTCACACTGAAGGCATCAAAACTATGAATTAACACATGTGGAATTATATACTTAACAAAAAAGTGTGAAACAACTGAAAATATGTCTTATATTCTAGGTTCTTCAAAGTAGCCATCTTTTGCTTTGATGACTGCTTTGCACACTCTTGGCATTCTCTTGATGAGCTTCAAGAGGTAGTCACCGGAAATGGTCTTCCAGCAATCTTGAAGGATTTCCCAGAGATGCTTGTTGGCGCTTTTGCCTTCACTCTGCGGTCCAGCTCACCCCAAACCATCTCGATTGGGTTCAGGTCTGGTGACTGTGGAGGCCAGGTCATCTGACGTAGCACCCCATCACTCTCCCTCTTGGTCAAATAGCCCTTACACAGTCTGGAGGTGTGTTTGGGGTCATTGTCCTGTTGAAAAATAAATGATGGTCCAACTAAACACAAACCGGATGGAATAGCATGCCGCTGCAAGATCCTGTGGTAGCCATGCTGGTTCAGTATGCCTTCAATTTTGAATAAATCCCCAACAGTGTCACCAGCAAAGCACCCCCACACCATCACACCTCCTCCTCCATGCTTCATGGTGGGAACCAGGCATGTAGAGTCCATCCGTTCACCTTTTCTGCGTCGCATAAAGACACGGTGGTTGGAACCAAAGATCTCAAATTTGGACTCATTAGACCAAAGCACAGATTTCCACTGGGCTGATAAGTATATAATTCCACACGTGTTAATACATAGTTTTGATGCCTTCAGTGTGAATGTACAATTTTCATAGTCATGAAAATACAGAAAAATCTTTAAATGAGAAGTTGTGTCCAAACTTTTGATCTGTACTGTAAGTTTAAGGCTATGTCAACACGTCATGTTTTTTTCAGCGTTTTTTGCTGCAGATTTTTATGAAAATTTTTAGCTGCATTTTGCAGTACCAGAAAAGTCTATAAGAAACCAGAATTCTCGGCTCACACATCATGGGTTTTTTTTGTTCAGTATTTTGTGTCTTGGTTGGGTTTTTGGAAAATAGAGCATGTCACTTCTTTTAGCATTTTTGATGGCAAAATAGAATGGGTTTTTTTTTCACAGAACTTTATGTACATGCCTAAAAAGAGACAGAAGGACAGTGAAAAAAAACGCACCAAAACTGCAAGAAAAATCTGCAGCAAACCTCCCTTGAGAGATCAGTTTTTGCTGCAGATTTGTGCCGCAAAAAAAAACCATGATGTGTGAACATAGCCTATCAAGTATCCAGTGCAGGAGTGCAGCATACAGCACACATGGGCTAAAGTTCAGCCCAGGTTACTGCTCTGTATGAGGAAGGAGGATACGGGGCAGGATGTTTGCTCTTTACCTGCTTTCTGCACAACATATAGGACGGCTCTCGACATCCGCAGCTCAAAGCCTTCACCTGACAAATACAAGCTGACACCGCCAACCTGATGTCAGTCAGTGGGAGCCATCCTCGTATCACCGGACACGGTCACACATCAATTTTTTAAAGCATTCATATTCCCTTTAGTTTCCACCTGAATGAGTTTCTCTAGCCAAGCTGAACGATGGCTGAAAGGCAAAGAAAAAAAACACATAAAAATCACACGGAAGTGCTGAACCAGGAAAAAAGGATCCCGCACAGTCCAATATTCTGCACAGAAAAGCTATTCCCAAGTTACACTTCCTATAAGATGCAACTTTTCTGACTCTAAAGTCAATGGATTTAACAATACAAACTGCATTTATTAGTTGTACATTAAATGGATACTTTAGAACTGATGAGGCTGGTGTAGTTACTGCAAGGATCTACATCAAAATGACTATAGAATCTTTTTCTTGCCTATTAATAAAGTGAGCATTTTGTAAGCTCATTTTATGATCAAGATTATACCGGCATTCTGACATGGATTTTCAAAGTAAGTACACCAGCCTATTCAGATCTAAAATCTATTTAAAAAGGAACCTGTGAGCATACAAATATGTGCATGCACAACCATTTTAAACATGGGTGACAATCTAATTGGAAGTACGACCGCAGAGAGAAAATTAAGTTAGATTCTCCCTGCAGCTGCTGCTCGCTCTCAGTCATCAGGGCGGAACTATAATGTAACTAGATTTACTCATGTCCAAGAGGACCCCTTTTATTAATACTGAACCCTCAGACAATCATCTAACATGTAGTGAGCGACCTCTCGTGCTCTCCGATAACATCACGTCTTATAGCCGAGTCCAAGCTGGACACCCTTCACTGCACCGTTGGGGGAAGAGGGGGACACTGTCCTCACAAACAATAAAAATGTAACACCGAGAGATTAAAAAAAATGCTGTTACTTTTGTGTAGACTTTTGTGCATTGGTAAGAGGCGTCTGCCATTATTACTAATGTGCAGCGGCAGCAGCCAGATCCATCTCATCCGCGCTTGTCTGAAGGACACATCTGTCATGTAAGGACGCAGCCTCCAGAATTCCAAACACACAGCACACAGTATATAAGACGCTCGCACTCTGCATAGCAGACACGTAGCTCAAAATCTGGGGAAGTTAACAGGTTTTGGGTTTTTATGATCATCAGGAGAAAAATAACTTATAGGAGGACCTGTCACCGGGTCAAAAGTGGGCAGATTTTGCTCTCATCAAATTTCTGCTGTTCCCCTGATTATATCATTTTTTTTGAGGGGGGGGGATTTTAAGGCAGAGGTGGCACATTGTGCCCAAATCACACCCAATATGGCTTGACTGACATCCCTGAGGACAAGTTACGCCATTGCCAAGCCTTTCTGAAATCATGCGCATGCTCTGGAGCATTCTGCTTCACCAGCGTCCCTTGTCACACGGCGCAGGAACGGGAAAAAGCCAGCACAGGCGCATGTGCAGTAAGGCATCATCCTCAGGGTGGGATTAGGGTGCAACTAGCCAATAGGGTCTCCTCTTCATGTACTTCAGACAGGCAAGTCACATTAGGGTCCACAATTAGGACACAGCTGGGGTTAAAGGGATATTCCAGTTCACGCAAATGACTATTCATGCAATTAATAGATGCCAATTGTTAGATCAGTGTTGGTCTGACCATAACAGGGGTCCAGTGTTTCCCTCAGCCATAAGTCCACCATCACTGGAGTTGAAAGAAGTGCTGGTCACACCGCACTTGGCCATTTTTCCCAGGGGCGTAGACTTAGCACAGAGTGGCATGGCACATGGTGCGGAGAAAGACAAGGGACATGGTCCTTGCAATCGGTAAGAGTCCAACAGCTCAGACCCATACCAATCTAAGCAATCCCTTCTAGTGGATGAGGGACAATTTATTTAACCGTTTAAGAAACACTGCCTGAAGAAGTACTGGATGTTAGTGATGGCAGTCTGAGTGGGGCATGGGCAAAAAAAAAACACCTGATGGGATCCCTTTAACACATGATCTGTCTATCTTGCAAGGACCATTTATTGCTATTTTAATTACAGAAAGAAGACATTTACAGCAAATCTACCCGGGCGCTTATCAGGAACTGATCACTTCTTAGAAAGGGGTGTCAGATTCACACTTATCTGCAGAGCTAAAGGCGACATCCCGTCACCTTCTCACCATCATTCATTGCAGCTTTCTGTGTGTTTGCAAATGCTCAGGACACCGGAAACTGCAATGTCATATTAATGTAGCGCCAACACATTCAGTGGCCAAGTGCAAAGATAAGGCTACCTGCATCCGATGGGAGACGCCACTGCAGATTCTGCCAAAAAAAGCTGTGCTTGTCAGGAACATCATCAGGGAAAGCACAAAGAGGCCAGCCATACATGGAGGATATTCTTCAAGGTACACTAAACAATTGCAAATAGGAAAACACCCAAAAAATGTAGGATTGACCAGCTGATTTCTAAGCACAGAGAGTTCTAGGAACTCTCCAAGCCTGGACCCAGTAGTGGCTTCTACATCCCCCATATCAATGGAGAGGGACAGCACTTGTAGGGGTAAAACTACAAAAATAAAATTAACAACGGATATTGGTGTCTTACCTATAACCAGAGGCCCAAATCCCATAAACACAAAACTATGATCTCTATATAGAACAGCAAAAGTAAAAAATCTGGAAAATCATGTGCATTATCTCTCCACATTCACAATTTTGCATTGTAGACATATTTTCGGCGTTACGTTGCAGGCGGCAGAAGAGAATTCCAACATGAATTACAGATGAGACGGTGTCTGTGGGAACAACCGTATCTGATGATTGCAGAGATCCACTCTCTACATAACGGAGTACAGGAAACATGTACATTACATTGGATAGCAAGACACTGAGATCACCAGCGTGCACCTGCTCTAATAGACAGATCCTCCGACAGGTGACCCCTGCATTGCACACTCCTCACAGCCTAGTATTAACCATCCCACCCGATTCCCCTATACATAGGAAGGAACGCTCCAGTGTGCTCTCAGAGTGGCACTAGCAGACCTCTCCGCGGCCCCCTGCCAGACCCATCCGACAGGTGACCCCTGCATTGTACACTCCTCACAGCCTAGTATTAACCATCCCACCCGATTCCCCCATACATAGGAACGAACGCTCCAGTGTGCTCTCAGAGTGGCACTAGCAGGCTCCTCCGCAGCCCCCTGCCTGGGCTCCAACACGACCCCCTGCCAGGGCTCCACACAACAGGATCAGTTGTCAGGAATCAGAAATGTTGAATCAGTCTCTCCCCTGACATCAATTGTTGGTGCAGAATCAGGAGGCCCCTACACACATTTGAAGGTCACCCGATCCCACTGATTTGGCCGACCATAGTCTAATGCTGGGGTGCACAACCTGCGGACCAGGGGCCACATGCGACACTTATGTGGCCCTCAACTATCTGGTCACAGACATGCTTGAGCCTGACAGTGCCTGGGGGCTACACATGCATTTTCCATTTTAGAGAGTAGAGGAGTGTATGGTAGCACGCAGGGATGGGCAACTATACGGTGCATGTGTGGCCATGTCATCATCTAGGTAAAGAAGAGTTTGTGTACGAGTGCTGCCAGCATCATTGTAGTTTATGGGAGAAGGGAAACCCTCGACTGTGGAGAAAGCTGAAGCCTCGGTCTATTCATTTCTGGATATTGACTGGAGAGAAGAGGACCTCTATCCTCCTCATCGGTCAGAATCCTAAACATGGAATCAGCACCTATTACATTATTAATGTTGTTCTATTGCAGTTCATAGGGTTGGATCAATCTGACAATGTTGCCCTCGGACCAAAAAAGGTTGAGTCCCTGGTTGAAAGCCTTTACACATGGGCTTCTGTAACATGTACATCCAGAGGTCACAAAGATGGGAGATCCAATTGTCAGAACACACAGTAGTTTCAAGGCCGAGTGGGTAATTTCCTCAAAGGAACTGAGGGTTTTGGGAATCCTATTAATGAATTTGTAATTCTTCCATAATTACCAATGACTTTAATGGAGAAGTTCCTGATAACTACGTCCCAAGACGACAACCCTTTCCAACATATCCTTTTAAGACACTGTACGAACGTGGTAGAATGGGCCCCTCCACCTGCTTCCGAACCCCTGATTCTGGCCCACCTGGCCTGTCCTTTATATTGCATATTTTGGCTAAAAGATCCCTGACGTTGGTGCCATAAATACGAAGCTCAGAAAATCTGGCCGAGAAAAAAATTCTGCATACTTGCATCGTGTGCAAATAACCTAGGGTTACAGTTCACATCTGTATTCTTCATTTTCACTATCCTGTTCCATCACGAGCAGAAATCGTGGTAGTGCCGGACCTGTGTCATGACTGACAGCAACAGACTCCACTGACTATAAAGGGGTTCGTCCAGTTTCAAGACGTCTGTCCTTTTATTGGTCTAAATAGCATGTGGTCCTATTTTGTTCCGGATATTTTTTTTTTCACCGAATCCACGACAGAGGCTTCAATGCAGATGTGACCAGAGCCAAACCCAAATTTGGGGCTAGTTTATCCTTATCAATAGAGGTGAGAGCGGCAAGGACCCCACTAATAGCAACAGTCCAAACAATAGCCGGCACTCACATCTTCTTAAAATAATTGCTTCGTTAATCCAGGAGTATAAAAGGCATAAAAAATGGTTGAACGCAACAGCGCAAAAATTACAAGGGAAGAAAAGAAATATCGGCTGCGCTCCCAGGCAACATGTTTCAGACCTGCATGGTCCTTTGTCAAGCCCATCACAGAGTAATTGCTCATGGATACCATTGGGAGGCAGTCTACTGTACACCAGCTAGATAGTCATGTGACTATTGGACAGGAAGTCAAATAATCAACAAACAGGGTCAATTGATGGCCGCCAGGCTTCGAAATTAATATAAAAATGTTTTTGAAAAGTTTGTAAAAGGAACGATGAGGCTGTGATAAGTGCAGGAATGCGGGGGGCGACTATGGGATCAATTAAGGTCCTGTAGCCGTAGTTGCCCAGTATAGGATTTTAACACCCTTGTGACAGCTGGATCCTAAATTCGCCCCGGCTCACACGCGAGTGCAACTAACAAACTGGTAATTCAGAGTAACAGTGGCTTCACTCACAATGAGCAAACATGGCCTCCAAGGTCAAAGTGGCCCCGAGCGTCAGCAGCCCTGCGCTAAAAACAGCTTGTGAGACGAGGCTATAACTAGACCGAGCCGGACAATTCACCTTCTGGAGAGGTCTGCAGCCACATTTACAGTGCACCGTACAGAAAATGCAGCCCCTCTGCATGTGTGACGGGGGGGGGGGGGGGGGGGGCACAAAACCTTGAGGACCCCTGCATACATCGGCACCAACATCTTTGTTACGTTCAATTACTAGATTTTTTGTTTTCTCCACGATTAGTTTGAAAAGCCATACATTTATTAGTAAATTACCACCACAATGACAAAGGTTCCCAGACTCTAGCCACCATCACAATCAATTATAATTTTCATTCAATTATAATTTTTAATTGATTTACAAATAAGAGAACAACTTTTTAATATGTCTTTACTAAAAAAAAAAAAAAAATCCTATCGTTTTGTGTTGACAGCTCCTACACAGACCTATACATCTCCATGGTAACAGACTACAACCAAATTGTGTGTAGTCTGATCTTGTACTTACCATTCCCTTTTATCTGCCACTTCTTCATGTAGGGAACCTAAAGAAATTAAATTTGAACTGCGATTGATTGCCCCCCACCGATCAGCAGCTATCAGCTACAGCTGGATAGCAATGTACACTGTGCATAGGCAGAAAGCTGCCTTTCAGTGGTGGGGGTGAGGTTATACAGAGCTCATGAATATGGAGGACTACATGGCAGCAGGTTTAATAGTCCTCTAGTGATAATCTCCTGCTGATAAAACTTGGATTTTATCAAAACTTCAGCAAGCAGCCCAGTAAGTGATACATTGTTGTAATCAGGGTCTCTGTCTCTACATTATGCTGCTCTCAGATTAGGTGGCAAAAACCTGGTTGTAGATTACCTTTAAAACAGCATCTACCTCCTCCTATGGCCTCCCGTCATAACACATCATCATGTGAGGTGACATCTCAATATTTATCATCTCGGCAAGAAAATTTTTCAATATCATCAAACAGAAAAGCCAGCGTCGGCCTTGTATCAGAAGGGATTTTTTCACCTTCTGATAATGTGCGGCTGACACTTACTGGTAGGCGGCCGCCTGTGTGTGACGAAGCATTTCACACCTCTTGCTATGATTCAAAAATCATTCGGATGGAACCAGCCTGCAATAAGTAACGTAGTAATAACACGACAAGAGGCTTAGTCAGCTCCGTCCTCTCCACGGGGAAGTCTTCTTTGTAGATGTGGGCTCATAATGGCAGATCGTACCCAGATCTGAAAGCCCCGGAGTCAGCTCCATCCTCACCACGGGGAAGTCTCCTCTGTAGATGTGGGCTCATAACAGCAGAACGGATCCAGATCTGAAAGGCCCGGAGTCAGCTCCATCCTCACCACGGGGAAGTCTCCGCTGTAGAAGTGGGCTCATAACGGCAGATCGTACCCAGACCTGAAAGCCCCAGAGTCAGCTCCATCCTCACCACGGGAAAGTCTCCTCACCACAGGGAAGTCTACACTGTAGATGTGGGCTCATAATGTCAGATTGTAACCAGATCTCAAAGCCTCGGAGCCAGCTCCGTCCTGACCGCGGGGGAAGTCTCCTCTGTAGATGTGGGCTCATAACGGCAGATCGTACCCAGATCTGAAAACCCCGGAGTCCGCTCCATCCTCTCCACGGGGAAGTCTCCGCTGTAGATGTGGGCTCATAACGGTAGATCGTACCCAGATCTGAAAGCCCCGCAGTCAGCTCCATCCTCACCACGGGGAAGTCTCCTCTGTAGATGTGGGCTCATAAAGGCAGATCGTATCCAGATCTGAAAGCCCCGGAGCCAGCTCCATCCTCTCCACGGGGAAGTCTCCACTGTAGATGTGGGCTCATAACGGCAGATCGTACCCAGATCTGAAAGTCCCAGAGTCAGCTCCATCCTCACCACGGGGAAGTCTCCTCACCACAGGGAAGTCTACACTGTAGATGTGGGCTCATAATGTCAGATTTTAACCAGATCTCAAAGCCTCGGAGCCAGCTCCGTCCTGACCGCGGGGGAAGTTTCCCCTGTAGATGTGGGCTCATAATATCAGATCGTACCAAGATCTGAAAGCCCTGGAGAACCGCAGAGTACAGCACCCGTGTGTGATCAGTGGACGACGAGGGAAAAGTGACTTGTACTTTCACCAACTTAACCTCTTAATATCTGGCTTAGGATGTGACTATGAAACTCCATGACGAAGACTAAGGGTGGCCATCATACACACAAGATACTTTAGCTTTTGTTTGATCTCCCCATACATATGCATGCTCAGTTCAGGGGAGTGTGCATGTGTTCCACTTAGTTATGACTTTTTCCTCTCTGGGAACAAAGGGATCGACCAAATTTAAATAAAAGTTTCATCAGCGTTTGGTCCGTGTGTCAGTTTTTACCACTGGTGATTTTCAAGTATGTAAAAATAAATTAAAAAGCTTTTCCCGTTTATCACAATGTTAATCACGGACAGTACACTGATGCCATCCATGTGCTGTCCGCAGTGCCGGATTGGAGTGCCAAGGGCCCATCCTTAACAACGACTCTGGGGGAGCCCACTGCTCAGCTACATGCAAATATCACATTACCCTCATTCATGAGTTTGCCTATATTTCTATATAATAATAAATTGTGTAGTTTGTTAAATGAATGACGAGATGCTGCCCTAGTCTGTACATTGTTCCATTGTGAAACAAATGTATTTCTCATATAGGTTGAGTGGGGCCCACCGGGGGATTCCCCTGCTCTCCTGTGGGCCAGTCCGAGCCTGGCCGTCTGTGATAGTCATGGACCCTTTTGCCTTTTATCCTTGATGCCAGTAAAAAACTGAATTTTGCACTGACACACGGTCCGCCAGCACCATATTTTACTCCACACTTTAAGTATAGAAAAATCAGAAGAATGAACTTCTTAACTTCAGGGTTTGGAAAACCGGATAAAAGAAGTGGTCTAAGGCAGAACAAGTGCACACAGTGTTGCTTTGACACTGTGATGTTCATTTTTGGGACACCTTTGTGACGCTTTTTCAGGCAGACTCTGGGCGGTATCTGCCTGAGAAAGACACTGTCTTATCCGGGACAACCTATATAATTAGGTCAAAGTCTCACATAGGGTTAAATGCTGTGTTTTGGGTTTTTTTGTACGGAAAATGTACTGGATTAAATAATTCAAGCAAAGTAGATGTGAAAAAATCCACAAAGCATGAAAAATTGCCGAATCAAAACAAACACGCAATAATGGTGCAGACTCTATTGCGTATTTTCGTGCAGAAAAACCACAACTCTGCAGAGTTTTTACTCATGGGGACATGGCCTCACGTGATAAATATGATCATTCCCTTGAAGACTTCCTCAGGGGATGCCAGAGCGGCAGAAACATTCCCCCCACACATGGAAGGGTTAACCTGTATATTAGCAAGTGCTTGACGCGGCAGGAATCCCATCACACTTATGGCAATCATCTCCCTAAAAGCACTCTGCCCGCAAAAGATCAAAAGGCAGCAAAAGCCATTAGCATAGCAGCAGGCACGAAGCGGGGAGATAGTGCCAATCTCGCCTCTGGCTGGTTCCTGGATGCCAACTTCTGCTGCTTTTATTATGGCACCGATCTCCTCGATATCTGGCCCCTCTGCAGGAAGTGCACAAGCTGGGAGGGCAAAGGGGTCCTGGGAGGGCACTTGACTGTGACTTGCAAGAGAATTGGCAAAATTACAAAACTGATCGTATGCCATTGGGTTATATGATGATTAATTTGCCTAAAAAAACATTACTGTAACTAAATGGTAGCGTGCCGTCGGACTACAGCCTTTATGCCGCAAATTGCAGAGACACCACATCGAAAACAAAGTTGCTGTTAAAAGGGTCCCCCGATAATGAGGGATGAATCCCCCTGCTGTGACCCTCAATGATCAGGGTGCCAAAATCTCTGAAATGCCACCGCCGGGAATATGAGGCATCACAGTTTCCATAGATATCAATGGGCAGTCCAGATGTTGGGGTCCTCCAGACACTTTTTCTAGCTGCCTTTTCATTCTTGCTAATGAATAAAAGTCTTCCATGGTCGACAACCATTTACTGAAGCAGCAATTTTTTCCTAGACACTTAGCGTTTTCAGTCGGGAGTTGAAAAAAGCTGCCAAAAACGACAAAAATTCATCAGAGAACGAGGGCTCACAATCATAGTGAAAGTTTGTGCCCAAAAGTTTAGAGACGACCTGTGACTTGCCATAAATATGTATTGGTGTAAATGCCGCTGTTCCCCTGAATCCGTCGCCATTTTTCTTTTATTCATGCGCCTCTCCATTCCAGAGATATGGCCTCCTCTTCCCTTTATATAAATCTAGTCGTGTTAGTCAAGGAGGCCTGGCATAAACAAAATCTATTAATCACGCCCACTTGACTAACAAGACTAGATTTATATACAGGGAAGAGGAGGCCGTATCTCAGGAACGGAGAGGCGCAGGAATTAAAGAAAAACATCGCCGGATTCAGGGGAACAGCAGCATTTACACCATAGTAAATATTTATGGCAAGTCACAGGTTGTCTTTCAGAGGTTTTAGGGCACTGGTGTTACGGTAATTATGTTCACTTCATCCACCTGGCATGGTTTTGTGTGTCAGATGAGGTTATTACTTAGGGCTGGGTGTCGGTATACTCACATACTAAAATTTGAGCAACAAGCCTACCATAATCACTTAGAAGAGGAGGTTGTGGCCCTCTTTTGGGAGCTGTTCCTTGCTAACTTTCAGCTTCTGGATGAATAAGACAATTGGAAAGACCTGATGAAGCCATGTTAGCAAGTCCCCAAAGAAGTTTTAGGGTTTAATGGGAATTGGACCCCCCCAAAAAACAGTATTCACCTGCAAATATAGGGTTAATCTATAGGTAGATAGCGTTATAATGCTATAGTGAAAGTGCAGCTACTGGGAGAAAACAAACTCCTTGTCTCCTGATAGCCGCCAGCTTTCAGTTATCGCTTACTACCCGACTCAGGATTTTGACTGACAGCCTTTTCTGCAGCGGGTGCGTGCAGAGTATGTGCGCTGAGCGGGCTGTCAATCAAAGCACCAGAGGGTGATCACAACCGTAGTCACCGTGTAGTGACCGGAGCAGCCTCTAGTCCAGGGCGGTGCAGGGAGAGTAAAACTTCATTCTCTCCATGTAGCCGCTCTTCCAGTACGTCTGCCAGACAAGATTCACCTTTAGATTACAACTAGATCTGCAGGTAAATAGCATTTTTTGGAGCCAACAGGTTCCCTTTAAAAGGCTATATAAATCTACGCAGGCATTTATTTTATTTATTTTTACTTAAATGCATGTATTTTTGGGGGGCTAAAAATCTATTTTGCAGTTTGGATTGATTTAAAAATAAAATTGCTTTTACAGGCTTTTTATTTCGCTTCACATTGCCAGCAGCAGATTCAGTTCACTGAGAATCAATTGGTTAGCTCGTTCTGATAAAAAGTTGGTGACTCTTCAAGCATCCAAGTTGAGCTGAACTTTGTGATCAGAAATCAGCTGAGTGGAGCTCAGAAAAGACAGATAGAAGAGTTATGAACAGAACAAGCTCACTGACTTTCACAATTCGCTCATTCTGCAGCTTGTAGAAGTTAAACTGTGCAAAATTTTCTATAGCAATCAATTGTAAAAAAATGAATCTGAGCACAAATTGCTTACATTTAAGTAAAAGAAAAAAGTCTCAAAGGGATCCACATTGTTTAATAGTACTGAACTAGCATTATTATTATTAGAGGGGGGGGGGGCTCTGACCAGTGGGAAACCAGTGATCACATACTGACGGTCTACACCAAACCCCTTTTGCCTGTCTTATCCAATGAATCACTCAGTTTTCCTACCATCAATGATAAGCTGCTGGAATAGACCCTTGACAGAATCAGTCTACTCCCCCCCCTGGCAGCTGACAATATAGTTCCATTAACTGTCCTGCAGAAGGCACCTACTCTGCTACACTGTCACATGCTGCAGAGGCTCTGGGAAATGCGAGTAATGCCAATTTTATTATTTTAAGTTAGGGAAAGCATAAGCTAAAGGAACCCCCCCTCAATGCATCATCTGACCGCAGCACGATGTTTAGGGCACAAAAAAAATATGTTGTTCGAAAGTCCATGAAATATGTGGCATTTTATCTAAAAACCCAAGGGCTGATTTGCTTTGCTACGCTACAGACGCCAGAAATCTGGCTTCATTTGTGCCAAAAAATAGTTTTCATGCTCTGCACCACATTTCTTATGTTTTTTTAGACACATAAACATAACATGATCAATGAGTGGTCATGGACAAAAAAAGGAGGGCCTAAATCACATCCCATTTGCCGAAATAGAGCGTGGACTCCTCTCACCAGAGCGCGGACTCCTCTCACCAGAGCGCGGACTCCTCTCCACATATGGCGATGAGGTGTCTCAGCTCCGTACACTGTTTACATCCAGCCACTGCAAGACCTGCTAACAGTTTATAGGAGGGGATGCTGGGTGTCGGACCCCCTCGAATCTGATATTTATGTACTATCCTAAGTCCTGGGCAACCCCTTAAATCCATTGTCTCATAAAAGCAACCTCTTTTCATATATCTTATTAAAGCATGTGGATGTCCACTAATAATCCATGCACCTCCTGTGAGAGCAGGACAGGTTTTAATACTCTGGCTGTAAAAATAATATTGCAAGCAATCAGAAATTGAATCTCCACTCAAAGCCTCTCTCTTTAGACCATAAAGATCTGCTGCACATAGTAGCACCAGCTATGGTGGAGTCTACATGAAGATAAACCACATGAACCTGCCTCCTGCTTGTGAGAGGTTTCTCCCTGTTCAGTTCTTTCAAGCAGCAGCTCATAGGATACAATAAAGATTCTGCACATAGCACTCCCAGTGACTGTTATATCATTGCTTTCTTATTCTTATATAATATTATCAGCTGCATATGGGGTAAACAGAGGAACAAAGAGCGACAAGCTGGGTGGGAAGAGATTGGTCTTCGAGCTGCCAGGGGGTATTCGATAGTAGATTGCCATACTGTAGGTTACAGAAAGTCAGAGACTGACCCCAGTCTGCACAGGAAAGCATGTATTGGTTTGGTAGTCAGACTGGAGACCACATGACACAGCGGCCCACAAAGCCATTTACAGAATGCTGCCATGTGATGCATGAGCACTGCGACCAGACTCCTCCGGCCCCGGCTTATCTCACCACTGAACAAAAGGATTGCCCACTGAAATTCGACAGGCCATCTGTTGGGAGAGAGTCGAGAGGTCGCCATACACATTACACTGTTAACCGATCCCATTGAAATAGAAGGGTTCAACCGACTTTTAGCCAATGTGTACAGGGGTCTATCAATTAACCCTTCTCATACCTAAATGTCTGATCGTGAAGAAAAACACCTTCCAACAGTTGTGACCACACATGGAGATGCAGGTGGATCACTTCCATAAATGAATCCAATACCATCCTACATATCGGGATTTCCACCATCACTGCATAAGCGAAGTCTTTGGGCCGCTTCTTCCTCTGGGCAGCGGTTTGAGTATCTTATGACTTCTGCGATGGGAAACATGATGACCCTGGAGGTCCCTTCCAACTCCAACATTCTATGAAAGCATCAAGAGCAATAATGCTCAGTCCATAGGCCACGTGGGGTCACATGTTCTGCCAATAATAAAGACTGACGCAGAAGATACAGATGTGACAGTCACACACCGCAAAAATATGGCAACAAAGAAAAGTCGCAAACACAGTATATTCTACAGAAAGATGGTGAACAACTATATGGCATCATTTGTACTGATCCTCAGTTACGGCCTATGTTATAGTCCAAGATGCATCCAGAATTCTGCAGGCTTCAGAGCAGAAATCTCCAAGCATTCCTTGTGGATTCAGTGATGCACAGAACTCCCTCTACTAATTTGTGGCATCGTATAGTAAAGGGATGTAAGACAAGCAAAATGTCTCACTGCAACCAAGCTGTCAGGTATGTGTGATAAAAAGTGTACTGACTTCTTCCAACATAACCAGCAGAATGGTGAGTGCAGCTCTGGGGTATAATACAGGATATGTAATGTATGTATATAGTGACTCCACCAGTAGAATAGTGAGTGCAGCTCTGGAGAATAATACAGGATATAACTCAGGATCAATAATGTAAATGTATGTACACAGTGACTGCACCAGCAGAATAGTGAGTGCAGCTCTGGAGTATAATACAGGATATAACTCAGGATCAGTAATGTATGTACACAGCGTCTCCACCAGCAGAATAGTGAGTGCAGCTCTGGAGTATAATACAGGATATAACTCAGGATCAGTACAGCATAAGTAATGTAATGTATGTACACAGTGACTCCACCAGCAGAATAGTGAGTGCAGCTCTGGAGTATAATACAGGATGTAATTCAGGATCAGTAATGTAATGTATGTACACAGTGACTGCACCAGCAGAATAGCGAGTGCAGCTCTGGAGTATAATACAGGATGTAATTCAGGATCAGTAATGTAATGTATGTACACAGTGACTGCACCAGCAGAATGGTGAGTGCAGCTCTGGAGTATAATACAGGATGTAACTCAGGATCAGTAATGTATGTACACAGTGACTGCACCAGCAGAATAGTGAGTGCAGCTCTGCAGTATAATACAGGATGTAACTCAGGATCAGTACAGGATCAGTAATATAATGTATGTACACAGTGACTCCACCAGCATAATAGTGAGTGCAGCTCTGGCGTATAATACAGGCTGTAACTCAGGATCAGTAATGTATGTACACAGTGACTCCGCCAGCAGAATAGTGAGTGCAGCTCTGGAATATAATACAAGATAAATTATAAAAAGTAAATATAAATTAGGGCAATTTCCATGGAGAAATATACCAGCCATACTACAGTGAAGCTACACTTGGTGGAAAACCTTTCTAAATTCCAGCGCTCAGCACCATTCTGCCCAGGTGTATCCTAGCCAGACCCTCTGGGCTAATGAACGGTGCCATTCCCGGATATTGGGGCTGATAGCTTTAGCCCACACACTTTCATGGCACACGGCAGAATCAAGACCACCTGAGTCGCTGCCCACTGTGCTGCCGCCATGGCTCTGCAGACACATTTAGTGGCTCAGCAGTCAGACCACTTTCTTTATTTGGCCCGTGACCGGACGGCGGCTTGTAATGAGCGTCCATATTGCAGCACAATGGGGGCGACCAAACGTGCCCCCCTCTGAAATGGCGATGACCAAAAGCTGTGACAGACGTGATGTTCGCCACTTCTGAGACACCAATAAGAGACTAAAACGCAAGCGACAGATTAATGGAAATGGCAGACGCTGGCGAGTCGCACCGTTCCATGGACGCATCATGTGACTTGTGCGATGCAATAGTCTGGAAGTGAAAGGGTTACTTAGTGCCCAGCACTGGCCACTGGGGGCCCCTGGAGACGTGACTTGTGGCCCCGGCTGGAGGCAGCAGGCCGTGTCCAGGTGTGGCCTGTCATCTGCAGGGTGACACAGGGGCCCCCGAGGGCCACCAGGCCTCCAACACCAGCAGCCAGGGCTCTGAACACACAGGCCCCCCTGTACGAGCGAGTCCTCGGCCCCAGCGAGGCGCTATTTCCCCTCACACCAGTCATCACTACCGCCCCCTACGCTGCTGCCTCCGAGGCTTCCTGCTGACACGCGGCCCCCGGAATCATGGCCCCCGGGGCTCCAGCAGCTCAGCCTCCGGCCCCCGGCCCCGCTTCTGTGGTCACATAGGCGGCTTCTGACCTGATCTGCAGCTCCGTGCGGTCCCGACGTGTCGGCCAGGAGAGGAACAAATGCAAGGGAGCGGAGAAACTACAACTCCCGGCATGCCTTGCGCGAAGTGGCGGACTGGAAGAGGGGAAAAAAAAATTCAAAAACTGACATCTTTATCAACACGAACAAAATAAAATAAAATACGTTCAGCCACGAGTCTGAACCCTGAATTACATTTCTCCAGGGAATAATGAGGCAGAGACTTTTACAATTTTAAACATGTTGAATTAAAGGTCCTTATTATTATTAGTCATTTTTATTATTATTTATTAGTATTATATATATTTTTATTATTATTTATTATTTTATTTCATTTTATTTGTTTAATATATTTAATTTTATTGTTATAATTATTATATTTAATTGTATTATTTATTATTATAATACTTTTTTTATTTAATACTATTGTTTATTATTATTTGATTTATTTATTTATTATTATTATTATTAGTGATGATTCATCATCATCTTTATCAAAACGAACAAAACAGTCTACCTACAGGCACAAGTCTGAATTGTCACCCATCTTTGCAAGAACCCTGAATTACAGTTTTCCAGAGAATAATGAGGCAGAGACTTCAAATTTTAAACATGTTGAATTAAGTGTCCTTATTATTTATTATTATGTGTTATTTTTATTATTATTTTAATTAATTAGATTTATTTTATTTAATATTATTATTTATAATTATTTTCTTATTATTATATTTAATTATTATCATTATTTATTTTTATTTCATTTTGTTTATTTTATTTAATATTACTATTTATTATTTTATTATTATAACATTTATCTATTATTATTCTTCATCATTATTTTTTTTTTAAGTCACTTTTCTTTTTTTTTCGGCATTGAAGTTTTTTCTTCAAACTTGACGCACGTGATTCATTTAATTTCGCCTAAAATAAGAAAAATGCTTTTTATTTTTGTCTTTAAACTTTTGTCAACCCAAAAAGTTGCATGTTCCACTAAAATGTAAAAAAAAATTCCATACAAATTAGGGAGGGGGGAACTAGATACCTTCGCGCAAAAAAATGTAGTGACTTTTTAAAAAGTCGGAATTGATAAATCAACTAAAAACATATAAAAACTCCAAACCCAGCCCACAATGGCGGAGAAAAAGACAATATTAGAACTGTGATAGGGCCTCTTTCAGACGTCCTGTTCATAGATCGAGGAGACATGTTTGTTTTTAATCCGAGTCACGGATCAAGATTACCCATAAAAGTCTATGGATCTGTCAAAATCGTGGATAGAACACGGATGCCACAGATAAAACACTGATGGAAAGAACTCAAACACTGACCAAACACTCATGAAACTCGAATCCAAAATACTGATGATTAACGAGCCGCGCTTTTACGTGCAAGAAAAATCCCAGACGTCGGAATGAGGCCTTAAAGCAGACTTTAAAAAAAGGTGCAAACTAAAAGAACGATATGATGCAAATGAAAAAAAAAAAACAGCAAAACCAAGGACAAAAAGGCTCAAATGCAATAATAATTTAGCTTTGTTTTTTACCCTATTTTACTATATTTTTAATCACTTTATATTTAAAGAGTAACGGCCGTTTTGAATTTTCTTTCATAAATCAATACAACATGTGAAAAATTCTCTTCAGAATCTTAAATCAAAGTTTTGATGATTTTTAAGTTTTAACATAGCCATGAAACACGTTGTGGTTTGCTACATGTGTACAAAATCACAACAACTGTCAGCACATGTATGCAGCACCAGAACCACCATCAGTACATGAATGCAGCATCAGAACCATTGTCAGTACATGAATGCAGAGCCAGAACTACGGTCAGTACATGAATGCAGCACAAGAGCCACTGTCTGCACATACTGTAAATACAGCACCAATCTTAGCACAACGATCAATTGTAATGTTAGGTCAGCCCCATATATTATTGTATTGTTTGAACCTACAATTCCCAGTATAGAATTGTAGAGTTGGAAGGGACCTCCTGGGTCATCGTGTCCAACCCCCTGCTCAAAGCAGGATTCACTAAATCATCTCAGACAGATGTCTGTCCAGCCTCTGTTTGAAGACGTCCTTTGAAGGAGAACTCACCACCTCTCGTGGTCGCCTGTTCCACTCATTGATCACCCTGTCAAAAAGTTTTTTCTAATATCTAATCTGTGTCTCCTCCCATTCAGTTTCATCCCATTGCTTCTAGTCTTTCCTTGTGCAAAAGAGAATAAAGATGATCCTTCTTCAATGTGACAGCCCTTGAGATATTTGTAGACAGCTATTAAGTCTCCTCTCAGTCTTCTTTTTTGCAAGCTAAACATTCCCAAATCCTGTAACCGTTCCTCATAGGACATGGTTTGCAGACCGGTCACCATTCTGGTCGCTCTTCTCTGAACTTGCTCCAGTTTGTCGATGTCTTTTTTAAAATGTGGTGCCCAAAACTGGACACAGTATTCCAGATGAGGTCTGACCAAAGAGGAGTAAAGTCCGATAATGACTTCACGTGATCTAGACTGTATGCTTCTGTTAATACATGTCCTTACCAATGGAAGGAGATGCTGAGAGTTGTTACCAGCCTTTCTCAGACTGCAGACCACACAGGAACCACAGCACTGATGAGAAGCAGTCAGTGTCACACATAAACATTTACTTACAGGTATTTTATAGATGAGATGACATTTTCTCAGATTGGAGTTGTTTCCCTCTCTTTTGTCTCCATGTACAACCCCTGGCAAAAATTATGGAATCACCGGGCTCGGAGGATGTTCATTCAGTTGTTTAATGTTGTTGAAAAAAAGCAGATCACAGACATGGCACAAAACTAAAGTCATTTCAAATATCAACTTTAGGGCTTTAAGAAACACTAAAAGAAATCAAGTTTAAAAGTGTGGTACTCAGTAAGGGTAATTTTTTTCAGACCAAGCAGAGGGAAAAAATTATGGAATCACTCAATTCTGAGGAAAAAAATATGGAATCACCCTGTAAATTTTAATTTCCAAAACAAACACCTGCATCAAATTAGATCTGCTCGTTAGTCTGCATCTAAAAAGGAGTGATCACACCTTGGAGAGCTGTTGTACCAAGTGGACTGACATGAATCATGGCTCCAACAGGAGAGATGTCAATTGAAACAAAGGAGAGGATTATCAAACCCTTAAAAGAAGGTAAATCATCACGCTTTGTTGCAAAAGATGTTGGTTGTTCACAGTCAGCTGTGTCTAAAATCTGGACCAAATACAAACAACATGGAAGGTTGTTAAAGGCAAACATACTGGTAGACCAAGCAAGACATCAAAGCGTCAAGACCGGAAACTTAAAGCAATATGTCTCCAAAACAGGAAATGCACAACAAAACAAATGAGGAACAAATGGGAGGAAACTGGAGTCAATGTCTGTGACCGAACTGTAAGAAACCGCCTAAAGGAAATGGGATTTGCATACAGAAAAGCTAAACATAAGCCATCATTAACACCTAAACAGAAAAAAACAAGGTTACAATGGGCTAAGGAAAAGCAATCGTGGACTGTGGATGACTGGATGAAAGTCATATTCAGTGATGAATCGCGAATCTGCATTGGGCAAGGTGATGATGCTGGAACTTTTGTTTGGTGCCATTCCAATGAGATTTATAAAGATGACTGCATGAAGAGAACATGTAAATTTCCACAGTCATTGATGATATAGGGCTGCATGTCAGGTAAAGGCACTGGAGAGATGGCGGTCATTACATCTTCAATAAATGCCCAAGTTTACATTGATATTTTGGACAGTTTTCTTATCCCATCAATTGAAAGGATGTTTGGGGATGATGACATCATTTTTCAAGATGATAATGCATCCTGCCATAGGTCAAAAACTGTGAAAACATTCCTTGAAAGAAGACACATAAGGTCAATGTCATGGCCTGCAAATAGTCCGGATCTCAATCCAATTGAAAATCTTTGGTGGAAGTTGAAGAAAATGGTCCATGACAAGGCTCCAACCTGCAAAGCTGATCTGGCAACAGCAATCAGAGAAAGTTGGAGCCAGATTGATGAAGAGTACTGTTTGTCACTCATTAAGTCCATGCCTCAGAGACTGCAAGCTGTTATTAAAGCCAGAGGTGGTGCAACAAAATACTAGTGATGTACTGGAGTGTTCTTTTGTGTTTGTTTTTCACGATTCCATAATTTTTTCCTCAGAATTGAGTGATTCCAGAATTTTTTCCCTCTGCTTGGTCTGAAAAAAATTACCCTTACTGAGTACCACATTTTTAATCTTGATTTCCTTTAGTGTTTCTTAAAGCCATAAAGTTGCCATTTGAAAAGACTTTAGTTTTGTGCCATGTCTGTGATCTGCTTTTTTTCAACATTAACCCCTTTACAGTCTGTGCCGTATTTGTACGCAACAGGCTGTAACCCCCGGTTCAGTGAGGGCTGCGGCGCTGAGCCCTCACTGAACCGGGCACATGTCAGCTGATTATTACAGCTGACAAGTGCCCGCAACAGCCGCGGGTGGAATCGCGATCCACCCGCGGCTGTTAACATGTTAAATGCCACTGTCAATCTCTGGAAGCGCGTCACTTACCCCGCCCATCGGTAACCCCGCTACGTGATCGCGGGACACCGATGCGTGGGCATGACAACCCTGGGTCTGCAGCAGACTCCAGTGGTTGTCATGAGCTGATCGCTATGAGCGCCACCTAGTGGTCAGCGCTCATATCACAGGACAATTTCTGTAACATAGAGGTGATCTGCTGATCACCTCTATGGAGCAGAGGCGATCAGACAAGTGCTGCTTCTATAGTTTCCTATGGAGACTATAGAAGCATGCAAAAAATGGAAAAAAAAATGTTTTTAACAATATTAAAAAAAAATATATATATATAAAAGTTTAAATCACCCCCCTTTTGCCCCATTCAAAATAATAATAAAAAAAAAACACATACACATATTTGGTATCGCCGCGTTCAGAATCGCCCGATCTATCAATATAAAAAAAAGAATTAATCCGATCGGTAAATGGCGTAACGAGAAAAAAATTCTAAACGCCAGAATTACGTTTTTTGTTTGCCGCAACATTGCAATAAAATGCAATAACGGGCGATCAAAACATCGGATCTACCCCAAAGTGGTATCAATAAAAACTTCAGCTCGGCGCTCAAAAAATAAGCCCTCACCAAGACCCATATCCCAAAAAATGGAGACGCTACGGGTCTTGGAAAATGGCGCCATTTTTTAACATTTTTTTTTAGCAAACTTTGGAATTTTTTTTCACCACTTAAATAAAAAAGAACCTATACATGTTTGGTGTCTACGAACTCGTAATGACCTGGAGAATAATAATGGCAGGTCAGTTTTAGCATTCAGTGAACGTGGTAAAAAAATTTTTAAAAAAACATCTGTGGTATTGCACTTTTTTTGCAATTTCACAGCACTTGGATTTTTTTTCCCGTTTTCCCGTACACGATATGGTAAAACTAGTAATGGCGTTGAAAAGTACAACTCGTCCCGCAAAAAAATAAGCCCTCACGCGGCCATATTGACCGAAAAATAAAAACGCTATGGCTCTGGGAACAAGGGGAGCAAAAAACGAAAATGCAAAAACGGGAAATCCCAGGGTTGCTAAGGGGTTAAACAACTGAATGAACATCCTCCAGGCTCGGTGATTCCATAATTTTTGCCAGGGGTTGTAGCACAGTGGCCATGATGAGGTTTCATGCCCAGAGCTTGTCTCTGCAGTCTTCCCTCCTCTTCGTCTTCAGCATCACTTCCTGACACAGTGCACTTATTAAAAATGAAAGAATCATTATACTGCCCCATGAATATAAACATCTCCCATGCTGTGTCCCTGAATATATAATTTCCCCTCACTGTGTTCCTGCACAAAATATCCCCCCACACTCCCCTCTCCATAATGTCTCTCACACACTGTTCCTCTCCATAATACCCCCCATACTGCCCCTCTCCACAATATCCCCCACACTGCCCCGCTCCACAATATTCCCCCACACTGCCCCTCTCCATAATGTCCCCCACACACAGCGCCTCTCCGTAATACCCCCCATACTGCCCCTCTCTACAATATCCCCCCACATTGCCCCTCTCCATAATGTCTCCCACACACTGTTCCTCTCCATAATACCCCCTATACTGCCCCTCTCCACAATATCCCCCACATTGCCCCTCTCCGTAATACCCCCCATACTGCCCCTCTCCACAATATCCCCCACACACTGCACCCCCTCTGTAACATCCCAATGTCCCCCCCACACACTGCCCCTCTCCATAATGTCCCCCCCCAAACTTCCCCCTTCCACAATATCTCCCCCACACTGCCTCTCTGCTTAAAGTCCCCCCACCCCACACTATACTATGTGTGAATGTAGCCTCAGGGCTCTTTCAGACGTCCGTGATCATCTGTCCGATCTCGGATCGCATTCAACAGACTGACCGTGCGTCTCCTGAAATGAGCGTGACAGCCTCAAAAATACATGAAGCTGTCACGACTGGGTCGGTAGACGCACAACCAGTCTGTGCAATGCAAACTGAGATTGGACAGATGATCACGGACGTCTGACAGAGCCCTTACTCTTTTCTATGGACTGATTTGGGTACTGCAGTCACTTGATGTCTAATTTGAAGTCCAGACAAATGTGTGTCAATTGATTATATTCGGTCCTGATAGAGGCTTAGGTCTAATACTGAGAAAATACTTTTGAAGTCTATCAGCTAAACAATTGATCAATAATGTGTGTGTTCTCCAACACCTCTGGAGGTAGTTTAACGTTCATAAATAAAATCAAAGAATCGGGGCATGTAGAAATCCAATCCACGGACATCAGCAGTCAGGGAAGTAGGGGTTCTGTGGCCCATTTCATACATCAGGATTTTTTTTTTGGTACGCTTGCAATCCAATATTTTTGCAAATAGATACAATATAGACATGTCTTCCTTCGATCCATGTTGCAGATCAAACCCACTTATGCAAGTCAATGACCCCTGTGAAAAACAAACGATATCACATGAATATCATCCATGTTCTCTGTTCATATTTTTCTATTTAATAGATAAGATTTAAAAAAACAAACAAACAGGAAAACAGATGCAAGAAGGGTAGTAAAATTGACAAAAAATAAAAAATTAATCACAAATGGATTCGGCATACTGAAGATAAAAGGTATTTTTACACATCACTGTTTTTTTCATACACAATTACATTAGAAGTTGGTCCGGCCTTGCCAAAATTAATGGCATTAATCTAATATGTGCGGCCACCTTTATGGTTCATGCACACAACTGTATTTTCGGTCTGCGTGTTATCCGTAAAAAAAATAGATCGTACTCGGACTAATTTTATTCAGTGGATGACCAATTTATTTCACTGACCAATTCGGCGTGTGGATAAAAAAAATCACAACACATGCACTTTTTTTGGAAATCGGATGAGACTCACTCAGATTCAGGTCTATGGATGTGACCAAAAAAATCGGATGCCGTACGGAGCCACAGTATAGCGTCCGAATTTTACAGATACATTGCAATTCTGTATCACAGGAAACTGTAAATGATCCTGTAAATGATTAATAGCTGCTGCTGTAAAAAAAAAGAATTGAACGCGGCATGCATGTTTTGGACAATCACTTGTGATTAGAAGGGTCTCAGCGGCTGATCATTGGATGTCCAGCTGCAAGAACTCTAGCTGTAATTTATAGGGCAGCAGGAGCTCAATTCCCCTGTACTGCCACCACATGGATGAATGAAGCATTACATGGTGCCTATTATAATCATACATGTACATGTTCAATTCTCCAGAGCAGGAGACAAACTTTATAGCCATTTTCTGCTCTGGATTACTGATGGAGGTCCCGCTAGTAAGTCAAAATGCCCTAATAGGTTTTGTAAACTCAGGAAACCCATGCATCTCATTGTAGTTAGCTTACAATGAAAGTACCATTGCTCCACAACAGCTGCAGAGAGAACAGAAAAAAACATGAAATGATAGCACCTTAAGGCTGTGTTCACATTGATGATTTTGTGTATTTTTGTTTCGTCAAAAAAAAACAAAACGCAGCATCTTACAGTTCCAGAAAAGTTAATGGGATTTATAGAAACCTCACATCCGCCGTGCTTCATTTTACGCAGCATAAACTGACCTGTGGTTTCAGGTCCACAACATGTCAATTTCTCTTGTGGATACGGTGAGTTTTATGAGCAGATTTACCCCATAGAATTGTATTAGATGTGTAAAATCCGCTGGTAAAAAAAAACGCATATAATCCCGCACATGACTGCATCAATAAAGTTTGGTCAAAACCAAATACTAGGAAACAAGAAAAACAAAGGAGCTTTATTTAATGCATGATGAACTATCAAGAGACCAAAACCACAGAGTCAAAGAAAGAGATAAAAATATACGTAAAAAAAAATGCATAAAAAACCCGCAGGTGACCTAATTTATATAATAGGTGCAGAAAATCTGCAACATCAAAAACTCATCAAATATTGTAGTGCCAGTGTAGACTAAGGGAAGCGGTCATCTGACTAATGCGGCCCAAACCACAGGCAGCTTGAATCAGATCCTGGCTGCATGATTGCAGGAGATATATTTTCTCGAAGGATCTGACCATAGCCAGAGAAAAAACTAGTCCGGCTCTGCCCCTGGCCAGCTTCTCCCAGCGTCGCTGCCGGTGATTGACAGGTCACTCCCTTATGTGTAGACACAGGGAGAGACCTGTCAATCATCTGCAGCAGTGCTGGGAAAATCTTTAAACTCTATTTATATTCTGTAATATATTCATACCACATTCTGATGAGGATGGCTCTGCAGGCACGGCTTCGTTCCCTTCAGGCTGCGCACGTCTAGTCGGAATGTGGCCAGGAGTATGCATATCACATACTTGTGATCACATAACCGCCCGCTCCTGGTGCCGGCACCGGAGAATTCTGACTTTGCGCAGTGCCATTTACAATTCTGCAATCACAAAGAGTGCATAAAAGCTTTTGTGCCAAACCTGGACAACCCAATTAAAAAACGATTATCATACAGTCCTCATCAGTTTAACATCTGTTTTTCATGGATACATACCAATTATTGAAAAAAAAATGTTTTTAAACCATTATAAGCACCATTCTAGTTTATGGTGCTATTCACATGTCCATGTCTTTACATGAACCGTGTGATCGTACAAAACTCACAGAGACATGTCCATATTTTTCCAATATCACAGATAAAAAGTGCCTTACATAGGCTGATAATTGGAAAACGAGCTTTCCTAGTAAAACCGTGATCCCAATTATTGGCCTGTCTAAACGAGCTGCATGGGTCCGTGAAAAACTCGGACAGCAAACCGATGGCATCTTACTTGCATGGTGCTGGTGCTGTCCGTTTTTTGCTGACTTAGATTTTTTTTGCGTATGACAGTTTTTACGTTCAGACAGTTCATCTGCAATTTATGGACGCGAGTGCACTCATGTATATTTCTGCACGATCATCTGATGCAGGAGCTGCCTGCTCTTTACATGCACTAATCTGGTAAGTCAATTGGATCAAAACAGCATATGCTGCAACTTTTTTCACATAGATTCAAGGTTTGTGTGAAATATAGCCCATGTGCACTAGCACATATGATAACACTGGATCTGAAAATACACTTGTCTTAAAGGGGTTATCCTACCCAAGCCTGACAGCTTCATGTATCTCTATGCAGCTGTAACACTCAGGTCATTAGAGCCGCTGACCAGTCCAAACACTGTCTTCCGATCTTGCTCCGATTTATACAGCCGTCTGACTGCACCCTACCGTACGTCAATCAGCATGGCGTCGGCAATCATGCCCCGTCCACAGAGGAGAGAGGAAGAGGAAGAGCTGCTCTGTTGCCGTTGAGCAACTGATTCAGTGGCAGGAGCGATGAATGACCTCTCTGTGCCGGAGCTGGGGACAATCTCTGTTAACAGCTACAGGTCCATAGTAAAAAAAAAAAATTGTCCTGGACAGCCCCTTTGAGGAACTCCAAAAATGTATAGAACAATGATGGTAAAAACTGCCACATGGACCAAATACTGACAGAAATAAGTTTGTATGTCTGAATGAGGCCTAGCGGAGTTGATTTTTGTTTGATGAGATCTCCACCTATCAGACCATAGACAAACATATACTAGATAGACAGAATTTGTCATTTTTTAACAGCAAAACTTGGGCATACAAGCAATGTATTGGTAAATCTTCTCTCCCTCTTGGCAAATGGAGAACAAGGAGCCCACAAACTGTCCCGGTGTAAGGGGGACGACCGGGGTGTAAGTACTTTCAGAACAAGGGATCTGGATCTGCCGGGGCCGTACCTCTGGTTGCAGGGGGAAGACAGACTGCAAGCACAGGAGTCAGGTGACTGGGAAGCTGGGGGCGTGTCCAGAGTGAGAGCTGGGAGGTCAGGTGACAGGGAAACTGGTGGCGTGGCTAGACAGAGGGGGAGACGAGGACTTTTGCGCGGGAAAGCGGCAGGGGAGTCCCACTCAGGAGAGCCCCAGCCCTCGATTACCTGCAGTCCCCAGTGCAGGCAGCGAGGGAACAACATCGGTTGAAGCCACCGGGCAGGCGGAGATTGGGAATCCGAGTGACCCTGCACCCTCCATCGGTCAAACTGAGTTACACCAGTCAGAACGGACAACAGCAGGAGTGCCTCCTCACCGTTACGAACAAGATCAATTCATATGGCACCGTATCGTCCAGGAAGTCCAAGAATGTGAACTTTTGGTGAAGGAACTCTCGCCCATGGAATGGCGAGTTAAAGGAGAGGAGGGGTGTAAGAGGGGGAGACGAGGACTTTTGCGCGGGAAAGCGGCAGGGGAGTCCCGCTCAGGGGAGCAGTGTGAGAGGGTCCAGGCTCCTGGCTACAGTATTTGGAGCAAGATCCGAGTGCAGTGGACCGGAGGATTCAAGCCGACTAGAGGGAGAAGAGACGCAGGTTCCGTGGAGCCGAGCACGTAAGGTGTCGTGTTATGGACTAGGGGCTCAGCGGGTAAAACCGGAGACCGCCCGCTACCGCCAGAAGACGGAGCATTGTTTGGGCGGGGAAGCCTGAAGAAAGCAACACCGGCATCAGCTGGCAACTGCCTTGTGGAGGATAAGAGTCAGCTAAGTGTAAAAACTGTCGATTACAACCAGTTCGACTCTGCTACATCTAGTTAAACTGTGAACTGTCAGGTATAGACTTTTACCTGCTACTTCCCTTGTTTTTCCCCATATTTTCCCCTGTTACTCCCTGTGTGGAGATTGACCCTGTTATCATAAACCTCCCCTGTTTATTAACCCTGAATTGGCTGCTCTGTGTTTCTGTGTCACTGCATCTAAAGTACCCGTGTTATACCTGCAAATGGAGAGCGAGGAGCCCACAAACTGTCTCTGCAAATGGACAACAAGGAGCCCACAAACTGTCCCTGTAAATGGAGAACAAGGAGCCCACAAACTGTCCCTGCAAATGGAGTACAAGGAGCCCACAAACTGTCCCTGCAAATGGAGAACAAGGAGCCCACAAACTGTCTCTGCAAATGGAGGACAAGGAGCCCACAAACTGTCCCTGTAAATGGAGGACAAGGAGCCCACAAACTGTCCCTGCAAATGGAGAACAAGCAGCCCACAAACTGTCCCAGCAAATGAAAAGCAAGGCACCCACAAACTGTCCCTGTAAATGGAGGACAAGGAGCCCACAAACTGTTCCTGTAAATGGAGAACACGGAGCCCACAAACTGTCCCTGCAAATGGAGAACAAGCAGCCCACAAACTGTCCCTGCAAATGGAGAACAAGGAGCCCACAAACTGTCCCTGCAAATGGAGAACAAGCAGCCCACAAACTGTCCCTGCAAATGGAGAACAAGGAGCCCACAAACTGTTCCTGCAAATGGATAGCAAGGAGCCCACAAACTGTCCTTGCAAATGGACAACAAGGAGCCCACAAATTGTCCCTGCAAATGGAGAACAAGGAGCCCACAAACTGTTCCTGCAAATGGAGGACAAGGAGCCCACAAACTGTTCCTGCAAATAGAGGACAAGGAGCCCACAAACTGTCCCTGCAAATGGAGAACAAGGAGCTCACAGACTGTCCCTGCAAATGAAAAGCAAGGAGCCCACAAACTGTCCTTGCAAATGGACAACAAGGAGCCCACAAACTGTCCTTGCAAATGGACAACAAGGAGACCACAAACTGTCCCTGTAAATGGAGAACAAGGAGCCCACAAACTGCCCTTGTTAATGGAGAACAAGGAGCCCACAAACAGTCCTTGCAAATGGACAACAAGGAGCCCACAAACTGTCCCTGTAAATGGAGAGCAAGGAGCCCACAAACTGTTTCTGCAAATGGAGAGCAAGGAGCCCACAAACTGTCCCCGCAAATGGAGAACAAGCAGCCCACAAATTGTCCCTGCAAATGGAGGACAAGGAGCCCACAAACTGTTCCTGAAAATGGAGAATAAGCAGCCCACAAACTGTCCCTGCAAAAGGAGAACAAGGAGCCCACAAACTGTCCCTGCAAATGAAAAGCAAGGAGCCCACAAACTGTCCTTGCAAATGGACAAGGAGCCCACAAACTGTCCCTGTAAATGGAGAACAAGGAACCCACAAACTGTCCCTGTAAATGGAGAACAAGGAGCCCACAAACTGTCCCTGCAAATAGACAACAAGGAGCCCACAAACTGTCCCTGCAAATAGAGAGCAAGGAGCCCACAAACTGTCCCTGCAAATGAAAAGCAAGGAGCCCACAAACAGTCCTTGCAAATGGACAAGGAACCTGCAAACTGTCCTTGCAAATGGAGAACAAGGAGCCCACAAACTGTCCCTATAAATGGAGAGCAAGGAGCCCACAAACTGTCCCTGCAAATGGAGAGCAAGGAGCCCACAAATTGTCCCTATAAATGGAGGACAAATGTGGCACCCCAGGGGTCTGGTTGCCACAGTGGTAGAAATACCATGTCTGAGAGCGAGCATGGGTTTTCCTGGCCAGGAGCATTATTGCATGCCACACCTCCTGCCCCAGTCCACGGAGGGGAGGAACCTGCCCTTTATAAACTGGGTCTGGGGCGGGGTTAGTCAGTCAGAGTCCAGAGGAAGGGACAGAGCAGCAGCAAGGAGCTCTGTAGGAGCCAGGAGCTGAAGACCAGGGACTGGAGCAGAGCTCGTCCTGGCAGAAGACGCAGAGAACCAGACACCGGAGTCTGAGGCTGTGGGGATTATACATCCAGCAGCAGAAACCACCTGGCAGGGGATTTCAGGTCCTCTGGCCATAGAAAGCCCGGAGGCTCAGTCACACGCAAGGGACCGGCACCGCCATCGAGGAGCGGAAGGTACCAAAGGCCCCAAGTCACTAGCCATACGGGTGAGCACCACACGGTACACTCAGGGGCGTGGGCTACTACACGACTACAGCAAGGTAGCCAGGAAGAGTGCAGTCAGACGGGAAGGCCTATATCTCCACCTGGCCAGGGGGACTCTTGTTCGCTCACAGACTGACCAGGCCTCTAATGTTAGTCAGTACTCCCGGCAGGGCCTTCTTCAGTACCAACAGTAAAGACCCTGAACTGCATTGCACGGACTCTGAGTCATTTCTGCTGCGCCCACGCACCACAACCCTCACCATCTACAGACGCTGCCCTGAGGCTATACTCCTCCCGTGGGGAGTTATACTACCCTCTGCTGTGCACACCACACCAGCCTCAGCGGTCTGCCACGCAGCGGCGGTTCTCAGTGACCGCAATCCACGGGTGGCGTAGTCGGACATTTAATCATAAAAACCACATAAATAGACTGCCACTGGTTTGACCACCCTGAGCCACGGGACCGGGTCGCCGCCACGGAGACTACAACCCCCAGTATTACACAGAGACCCGGCTCCGGGTATTCCCCTACACACACGGCCCAGGGGGCGCGTCATAAGGAGCCCACAAACTGTCCCTGTAAATGGAGGACAAGGAGCCCACAAACTGCCCCTGCAAATGGATAGCAAGGAGCCCACAAACTGTCCCTGAAAATGGAGAGCAAGGAGCCCATCCCTGCAAATGGAGAGCAAGGAGCCCACAAACTGTCCCTGTTAATGGAGAACAAGGAGCCCACAAACTGTCCCTGTAAATAGAGAACAAGGAGCCCACAAACTGTATCTGCAAATGGAGAGCAAGGACCCCACTAACTGTCTCTGCAAATGGAGGACAAGGAGCCCACAAACTGTCCCTGCAAATGGAGAGCAAGGAGCCCACAAACTGTCCTTGCAAATGGAGAGCAAGGAGCCCACAACCTGTCCCTGCAAATGGAGGACAAGGAGCCCACAAACTGTTCCTGTAAATGGAGGACAAGGAGCCCACAAACTGTCCCTGCAAATGGAGAACAAAGAGCCCACAAACTGTTCCTGCAAATGGACAACAAGGAGCCCACAAACTGTCCCTGCAAATGGAGAACAAACAGCCCACAAATTGTCCCTGCAAATCGAGGACAAGGAGCCCACAAACTGTTCCTGCAAATGGATAGCAAGGAGCCCACAAACTGTCCTTGCAAATGGACAACAAGGAGCCCACAAACTGTCCTTGCAAATGGACAACAAGGAGCCCACAAACTGTCCCTGCAAATGGAGAACAAGGAGCCCACAAATTGTCCCTGCAAATGGAGAACAAGGAGCCCAGAAACTGTTCCAGCAAATGGAGGACAAGGAGCCCAGAAACTGTTCCTGCAAATAGAGGACAAGGAGCTCACAAACTGTCCCTGCAAATGGAGAACAAGGAGCTCACAAACTGTCCCTGCAAATGAAAAGCAAGGAGCCCACAAACTGTCCTTGCAAATGGACAACAAGGAGCCCGAAAACTGTCCTTGCAAATGGACAACAAGGAGACCACAAACTGTCCCTGTAAATGGAGAACAAGGAGCCCACAAACTGCCCCTGTATATGGAGAACAAGGGCCCACAAACAGTCCTTGCAAATGGACAACAAGGAGCCCACAAACTGTCCCTGTAAATGGAGAGCAAGGAGCCCACAAACTGTTTCTGCAAATGGAGAGCAAGGAGCCCACAAACTGACCCTGCAAATGGAGTGTAAGGAGCCCACAAACTGTCTCTGCAAATGGAGAGTAAGGAGCCCACAAACTGTCCCTGCAAATGGAGAGCAAGGAGCCCACAAACTGTCCCTGCAAATGGAGAGCAAGGAGCCCACAAACTGTCCCTGTAAATGGAGGACAAGGAGCCCACAAACTGTCCCAGCAAATGGAGAGCAAGGAGCCCACAAACTGTCCCTGCAAATGGAGAGCAAGGAGCCCACAAACTGTCCCTGCAAATGGAGAACAAGGAGCCCACAAACTGTCCCTATAAATGGAGGACAAATGTGGCACCCCAGGGGTCTGGTTGCCACAGTGGTAGAAATACCATGTCTGAGGGCGAGCATGGGTTTTCCTGGCCAGGAGCATTATTGCATGCCACACCTCCTGCCCCAGTCCAGGGAGGGGAGGAACCAGCCCTTTATAAACTGGGTCTGGGGCGGGGTTAGTCAATCAGAGTCCAGAGGAAGGGACAGAGCAGCAGCAAGGAGCTCTGAAGGAGCCAGGAGCTGAAGACCAGGGACTGGAGCAGAGCTCGTCCTGGCAGAAGACGCAGAGAACCGGACACCGGAGTCTGAGGCTGTGGGGATTATACATCCAGCAGCAGAAACCACCTGGCAGTACCAACAGTAAAGACCCTGAACTGCACTGTACGGACTCTGAGTCATTTCTGCTGCGCCCACGCACCACAACCCTCACCATCTACAGACGCTGCCCTGAGGCTATACTCCTCCCGTGGGGAGTTATACTACCCTCAGCTGCGCACACCACACCAGCCTCAGCGGTCTGCCACGCAGCGGCGGTTCTCAGTGACCGCAATCCACGGGTGGCGTAGTCGGACATTTAATCATAAAAACCACATAAATAGACTGCCACTGGTTTGACCACCCTGAACCACGGGACCGAGTCGCCGCCATGGAGACTACAACCCCCAGTATTACACAGAGACCCGGCTCCGGGTATTCCCCTACACACACGGCCCAGGGGGCGCGTCACAAGGAGCCCACAAACTGTCGCTGTAAATGGAGGACAAGGAGCCCACAAACTGTCTCTGCAAATGGAGAGCAAGGAGTCCACAAACTGTCCCTGCAAATGGAAAGCAAGGAGCGCACAAACTGTCCCTGCAAATGTAGAGCAAGGAGCCCACAAACTGTCCCTGTAAATGGAGGACAAGGAGCCCACAAACTGTCCCTGGAAATGGAGGACAAGGAGCCCACAAACTGTCCCTGCAAATGGAGAGCGAGTAGCCCACAAACTGTCCCTGAAAATGGAGAGCAAGGAGCCCACAATCTGTCCCTGTAAATGGAGGACAAGGAGCCCACAAACTGTCCCTGCAAATGGAGGACAAGGAGCCCATAATCTGTCCCTGTAAATAGAGAACAAGGAGCCCACAAACTGTCCCTGCAAATGGAGGACAAGGAGCCCACAAACTGTCCCTGTAAATAGAGAACAAGGAGCCCACAAACTGTCAATGTAAATGGAGAACAAGGAGCCCACAAACTGTCCCTGTAAATAGAGAACAAGGAGCTCACAACCTGTCCCTGCAAATGGAGGACAAGGAGCCCACAAACTGTTCCTGTAAATGGAGGACAAGGAGCCCACAAATTGTCCCTGCAAATGGAGGACAAGGAGCCCACAAACTGTCCCTGCAAATGGAGAGCAAGGCGCCCACAAACTGTTCCTGTAAATTGAGGACAAGGAGCCCACAAACTGTCCCTGCAAATGGAGGACAAGGAGCCCACAAACTGTCCCTGCAAATGGAGGACAAGGAGCCCACAAACTGTCCCTGCAAATGGAGGACAAGGAGCCCACAAACTGTCCCTGTAAATGGAGAGTAAGGGCCCTGCCTGTGCAGTCAGTGTTAGTGTCCACCAATAATAAAGGGCAGTAATTGTAGAGAGTGCAATCCATCAGCTCCAGCAAGACACGGCGCATTGCGGGCGCAGCACCCTGCCCCAATCCCTTCCAGCATATAAGGGGTCACTCCTGCTACCCAGCCAGCAAGTCACTCGCATCCGAGCGCTCTGATTGGTCAGCTCCCAAGTCTCAAGACCAAATCCCGCCACCTGATTGGTCAGCGTCTTCCATGCTCTCATCAGCACTAGAACCTTTCCCTGTGAGTCCTCGGGAGCTGCAGGTAACTGGATCCTGCGCCCGGTGATCCTGCTGCTCTTTACTGTGGGGATGTGATCCATGAAGTGCAAATAAGCAGAGTGACACATACAAAGAGCAAGCAGATCAGAGCCAGCCAGCAGAGTGCCTGCAGAGGGGGATCTGCCATGGATGTGCTCAGGGTCCGCCCATATTGATTGCATCAAGGGGTTTGCCCACTGCATCTTGCATGGTGAAGTGTGGCAGAGTGTTCCACAGCCCCCCTCTGCTGGTGTATATATGGTGCATGGCTGCTGCACACTGGGCTCCTCTTATGCCTGCACGTAGCTGCTTGCACACAGGCCCTGCTGCTGCTGCTGGAGGAAGGCAGTGCTGACCTTGCTTTCTGCTTTATTCTGTGCACACATTCTTGCTTTTTTGTCTTTGGCTGGCCCTGGCTGCCTTCACCATGTGCTCTCAGCTGTGGCTCCTGACAGACAGGAATATCCTGGAGGACTATCCTCAGATGCACATCCTGGAGGCACTGAAGCAGCGCTGCACAGAACAGGAGCTGGACTTCACACTGGTGTTAATGGATCAGATTGCCCTCACTGTCATTGATGGCAAGCTGGGTAAGATCTCTGACTTTTATCCATAGAGTACCTCCTTGGTGGTGGGGACATCTTAATCTGCCGCTATATATTTAGCAATAAATGCTCTCACCCTGCAGAGCCATCCTTTAATAAAGTCTCCTTAGACGTCAGCTGACTATAACTTGAGTGCATCTTCTGAAACTCATTGCAATTTAATTACAGAGGACTCTGCTTTCCGAGAGTTTTTCATTAGCCGAGTATGGTACTTCAAAGCCAGTCCTTCAGGCCATGCACTTGGGTTAATCAGGAACATTTACAACTAGTTTGATACAATTACAAATTGTTTCCATTTGGGTTTATTAAAATGTTACCATAATTATTTGCAGGTATATAATAGTGGACAAATGGATAGGTGTTTGGTGTTGGGAGAAAAAGAGGTCCCACAAACCATTCTGCCCTACCCAGGGTAATTAGATACAGCAGGGGGCAGACATAGATAGTAGAGGGCCCTTGTGGAAGAGCTGTATATGGGCCCTTTCTTATTCCATAGCTCACCATAAAGCACTTAATTATTTCTAACAATCCACCAGTAATCCTGAGCTATGAAGTTTATTAGTTCATACCCAACTGATTGATAGTATGAAACCATTTTTAATATGGCAGTGGGCCCCATAATCTTTTGGACCCCTGGTATGTCTGCCCCTGATATACTGAGCCAGAGCAGTAAACTAACCCATTTATGTCCACCCCTGAGATACAGAGCCAAATCACCAAGCTGACCCAAGTATGTCTGAGAGCAAGAGCAGTAAGCTGACCCGAGTATGTCCGCCCCTCAAGACACAGACAAATAACAGTAAGCTGACCCGAGTATTTCCGCTCCTGAGATACAGAGCCAGAGTAGTAAGCTGACCAATGTATGTCTGCCCCCCGATATACAGAGCAATAGCAGTAAGCTAACCTATTTATGTCTCCCCCTGACATACAAAGCCAAATCAGCAAGCTGACCCAGGTATGTCTTCCCCCGAGGTACAGAGCGAGAGTAGTAAGCTGACCCAGGTATGTCCGCCCCCGAGGTACAGAGCGAGAGTAGTAAGTTGACCCAGGTATGTCCGCCCCTGAGGTACAGAGCGAGAGTAGTAAGCTGACCCAGGTATGTCTGCCCCCGAGATACAGAGCCAGAATGGTTATCTAACCTATTTATGTTTCCCCCCAAGATACAGAGCCAAATCAGCAAGCTGACCCAGGTATGTCTGCCCCCGAGGTACAGAGCCAGAGCAGTAAGCTAACCTATTTATGTTCCCCCGAGATACAGGGCCAAATCAGCAAGCTGACCCAGGTATGTCTGCCCCCAAGGTACAGAGCGAGAGTAGTAAGCTAACCTATTTATGTCCCCCGAGATACAGAGCCAAATCAGCAAGCTGACCCGAGTATGTCTGCTCCCGAGGTACAGAGCCAGAGTAGTAACCTGACCCGAGTATGTCCACCCCCGAGGTACAGAGCCAGAGTAGTAAGCTGACCCAGGTATGTCTGCCCCCAAAATACAGAGCCAGAGCAGTAAGCTAACCTATTTATGTCCCCCCCGAGTTACAGAGCCAAATCAGCAAGATGACCCGAGTATGTCAGCCCCCGAGGTACAGAGCCAGAGCAGTAAACTGACCCAGATATGTCCACCCCCGAGGTACAGAGCCAGAGCAGTAAACTGACCCGAGTATGTCCACCCCCGAGGTACAGAGCCAGAGTAATAACCTGACCCGAGTATGTCCACCCTCGAGGTACAGAGCCAGAATAGTAACCTGACCTGAGTATGTGCACCCCCGAGGTACAGAGCCAGAGTAGTAAACTGGCCTGAGTATGTCCACCCCCGAGGTACAGAGCCAGAGTAGTAAACTGACCCAGATATGTCCACCACTGAGATACAGAGCAAGAGTAGTAACCTGACCTGAGTATGTCCACCCCCGAGGCACAGAGCCACAGTAGTAAACTGACCCAGATATGTCCACCACTGAGATACAGAGCCAGAGTAGTAACCTGACCCGAGTATGTCCACCCCTGAGGTACAGAGCCAGAGTAGTAAACTGACCCGAGTATGTCCACCCCCGAGGTACAGAGCCAGAGTAGTAAACTGGCCCGAGTATGTCCACCCCCGAGGTACAGAGCCAGAGTAGTAAACTGACCCGAGTATGACCACCCCCGAGGTACAGAGCCAGAGTAGTAAACTGACCCGAGTATGTCCTCCCCCGAGGTACAGAGCCAGAGCTGTAAACTGACCCGAGTATGTCCACCCCCGAGGTATAGAGCCAGAGTAGTAACCTGACCCGAGTATGTCCGCTCCTCAGACACAGAGCCAGAGTAGTAAACTGACCCGAGTATGTCCTCTCCTCAGACACAGAACCAGAGTAGTCAACTGACCCGAGTATGTCCACTCCCGAGATACAGAGCCAGAGTAGTAAACTGACCCAAGTATGTCCGCTCCTCAGACACAGAGCCATAGCAGTAAACTGACCCGAGTATGTCCACCCCCGAGGTACAGAGCCAGAGTAGTAAACTGACCCGAGTATGTCCGCTCCTCAGACACAGAGCCATAGCAGTAAACTGACCCGAGTATATCCACCCCCGAGGTACAGACCCAGAGTAGTAAACTGACCCGAGTATGTCCACCCCCGAGGTACAGAGCCAGAGTAGTAAACTGGCCCGAGTATGTCCACGCCCGAGGTACAGAGCCAGAGTAGTAAACTGACCCAAGTATGTCCGCTCCTCAGACACAGAGCCAGAGTAGTAAACTGACCCGAGTATGTCCTCTCCTCAGACACAGAACCAGAGTAGTCAACTGACCCGAGTATGTCCACTCCCGAGATACAGAGCCAGAGTAGTAAACTGACCCAAGTATGTCCGCTCCTCAGACACAGAGCCATAGCAGTAAACTGACCCGAGTATGTCCACCCCCGAGGTACAGAGCCAGAGTAGTAAACTGACCCGAGTATGTCCGCTCCTCAGACACAGAGCCATAGCAGTAAACTGACCCGAGTATATCCACCCCCGAGGTACAGACCCAGAGTAGTAAACTGACCCGAGTATGTCCACCCCCGAGGTACAGAGCCAGAGTAGTAAACTGGCCCGAGTATGTCCACGCCCGAGGTACAGAGCCAGAGTAGTAAACTGACCCAAGTATGTCCGCTCCTCAGACACAGAGCCAGAGCAGTAAACTGACCCGAGTATGTCCACCCCCTAGGTACAGAGCCAGAGTAGTAAACTGACCCGAGTATGTCCACCCCCGAGGTACAGAGCCAGAGCAGTAAACTGACCCGAGTATGTCCACCCCCGAGGTACAGAGCCATAGCAGTAAACTGACCCGAGTATGTCCACCCCCGAGGTACAGAGCCATAGCAGTAAACTGACCCGAGTATGTCCACCCCCGAGGTACAGAGCCAGAGCTGTAAACTGACCCGAGTATGTCCACCCCCGAGGTACAGAGCCATAGCAGTAAACTGACCCGAGTATGTCCACCCCCGAGGTACAGAGCCAGAGCTGTAAACTGACCCTAGTATGTCCACCCCCGAGGTACAGAGCCAGAGCTGTAAACTGACCCGAGTATGTCCACCCCCGAGGCACAGAGCCAGAGTAGTAAACTAACCCGAGTATGTCCACTCCCGAGGTACAGAGCCAGAGTAGTAAACTGACCCAAATATGTCCACCCCCGAGGTACAGAGCCATAGCAGTCAACTGACCCGAGTATGTCCACTCCCGAGGTACAGAGCCAGAGCAGTAAACTGACCCGAGTATGTCCACCCCCGAGGTACAGAGCCAGAGCTGTAAACTGACCCGAGTATGTCCACCCCCGAGGTACAGAGCCAGAGCAGTAAACTGACCCGAGTATGTCCACCCCCGAGGCACAGAGCCAGAGTAGTAAACTGACCCGAGTATGTCCACTCCCGAGGTACAGAGCCAGAGCAGTAAACTGACCCGAGTATGTCCACCCCCGAGGTACAGAGCCAGAGTAGTAAACTGACCCGAGTATGTCCACCCCCGAGGCACAGAGCCAGAGTAGTAAACTGACCCGAGTATGTCCACTCCCGAGGTACAGAGCCAGAGTAGTAAACTGACCCGAGTATGTCCACTCCCGAGGTACAGAGCCAGAGCAGTAAACTGACCCGAGTATGTCCACCCCCGAGGTACAGAGCCATAGCAGTAAACTGACCCGAGTATGTCCACCCCCGAGGTACAGAGCCAGAGTAGTAAACTGACCCGAGTATGTCCACCCCTGAGGTACAGAGCCAGAGCGGTAAACTGACCCGAGTATGTCCACCCCTGAGGCACAGAGCCAGAGTAGTAAACTGACCCGAGTATGTCCACTCCCGAGGTACAGAGCCAGAGCAGTAAACTGACCCGAGTATGTCCACCCCCGAGGTACAGAGCCAGAGTAGTAAACTGACCCGAGTATGTCCACCCCCGAGGCACAGAGCCAGAGTAGTAAACTGACCCGAGTATGTCCACTCCCGAGGTACAGAGCCAGAGTAGTAAACTGACCCGAGTATGTCCACTCCCGAGGTACAGAGCCAGAGCAGTAAACTGACCCGAGTATGTCCACCCCCGAGGTACAGAGCCATAGCAGTAAACTGACCCGAGTATGTCCACCCCCGAGGTACAGAGCCAGAGTAGTAAACTGACCCGAGTATGTCCACCCCCGAGGTACAGAGCCAGAGCAGTGAGCTGACCCAAGTCTAAAAATGCTAAACAGCCCACATTAGTGTCATGTATTTTTAATTTTTTTGTTATGGTTGTTGTTGAACCACATAAACCCATGTATATAAGGCTGTAGGTGTTATACAGTTGTTGTTCTTTAGTCTGCAGGGGCCTTAGTTTATGATGGCCCCATCCCCTTTCCCAATGGGAGGTGTAAATCTACATTGGGCTACCACTGCAATGTTAGCATGCAATAGAAGGGGGAACTCACCCAAAGCAAACACCACCTTCTACCGGTCTAGTGTCATAGTGAGTTTACACTTCTTATTTAGTGAGGCTGATGTTACATGTGTTATTTATAAATAGTTTATATTTATTTCTATATTATTTATGTGCAGTTTATTACATTGCAGAAGATTGATTGTAGCCGATGTCATGTGTTATTTATGAGTATGTCTTCTTTTATTTATATATTATTTATGTGCAGATTATTACATTGTAGCAGATTGATTTTTCTCTTTACTTTAAACATGGATATCTTTATTGGGAAAATGAATGTGGAAAAAAAAAACATCTTGAAATATTACAGCCACTAAATCTCACAGAAGGGCTGACACTTTTCAGCTTGTTCTGAAGTCTTCCCATAGAAGTCAATAGGTTATATGCAGATTTAGTTTTTCTACATTCACCACTTTTTGCCGCCAGTCAATAATATATAAATGCACCAATGTGGAGAAGTGTCGATGAGAAATGTGTCAAGGTTTGATTATATGGCTTTCTAAAATTTGGGGTTGAAAAATTTGCAATTAGTAAAATATATTATTATATTCAAGTCTTCAGCATTTACGGCTGTTAGGGTATCATCATGCATTATAAATGATTTGATTTTTGGGTTTAGATTAAGAAAGGTTGAAATCAACATTTTTCAGTTCAGCGATAGGAACATAAAAATGAAAATAACGGCACAGCCGGATTTGTCATATATTGGACACCAGCAACATCTCATATACCCCATTGATTATAACAAGGTCCATGGAGATTCCACTATAGTGTCTTGTAATTTTTCCAGAAAAATATCGCTGTATACTGCAGTTAACATGAAGTCTGCAGCAAAGACTTCTGACTGGGTCTGGCCTTTTTTTCCTGCCCATAGCTGTTCCTTAAAGTACTGCAGGACAATTGTTTTCTTTGCATAGCAGATTTTCTGTATAGAAATCATAAAGTTCATGCACTCAGCTCCTCACTCACTCTGAGAATAGGCCATCAATGTGTGATCAGCCATGGCTCAAAGCTTGTCGCCTATCCACACAGAGCCAAAATGGTGCAAGTTTTGATCCAGATCTGAAATTTGCAAAAACTCAGTGCAAAACAGTTGCAGCTAAGTTGGCAAAATACTTAAAGGGGTTGTCTGGTGCAAATCGATAAGTCTGCAGTCACTCTGTGTGACTGCAGACTTATGAATCCCCCCAGCACACGCACCCTGTCCTGCGGGGATTCACCGGTTTCTGATCTGGGATCGGAGGGTATATATGAGTTATACATACTCCCGGCCAGAGCCCGTCTAGTGGGCACAGCCTCGCTCCGACAAGTGACGTGGCCGACAAGAGGGCGCGGCCTCGCTCCATACAAGTGTATGGAGCAAGGCCGGTCCCACTGAAAGTGCTCTGGACGGGAGTATGTATAACGCATACATAACCTCCGGTCCCGGCTCAGAAACCGGCAAAACCCCGCAGCGCACAGTGCCTGTGTTGGGGGAATTCATAAGTCTGCAGTCACACAGAGTGACTACAGACTTATCGATTTGGACCGGACTCTATGTGACTGCAGACTTGTGAATCCTCACAGCACGTGCACAGTGCATTGTCAGGATTCTCCGGCGCCGTTAGCAAGCGGTCATGTGACCACAAGTATGCAATTTGCATACTTCCAGCCACATTCCGACTAGAAGTGTCCGACCTTGCTCAGTTCCCTTATATTGAGCGAGGCCACGCACGTCTAGTTGGCACGTGACCGCATGTATGCAAATTGCATACTTGCGGTCACATCCACTCTTGGAGCCAGCACTGGAGAATCCTGACAGTGCGCAGAGTGCACTCTGTGAGGATTCACAAGTCTGCAGAGTGACTGCAGACTAGAAACCCAAGCCAGGACAACCCCTTTAACAAATGTCATCTACATACAATTTAATTCTGACATTTTGCATCCACAGCAAATCAATTCTTAGAAGATTTTGCAATGGATATGACAGAATTTGTGGAAAAATCCATAATGGATTTTTTTCTGTCCAGTGTGGATGTTCGCAAATACCAATGACTGGATGATCCATGAAATCATTTAGCATTGTCTCATTATCTGTCTGAGATGGTTTAGTGAATCCTGCCTTGAGCAGGGGGTTGGACACAAGGACCCTGGAGGCCCCTTCAACTCTAACTTTCTATGATTCAGTATCTGGGGGAGCTGGACATATGCCCATAGTTTCCTTTTAATATAATGCTGTGATAATTCTATTCACATCTGAGTGTAAGCGTGGCTGCAAAGTGCATGTGCCAGTTACTGCGAAGAAGTGTGGCGACCACTGATGTGCACAGGCGCTTGATTTCCTGGCCGGCGCAATATGTCAGATGTGAATTCAGCTAGCATTCAATAAACAGAGGAAGGTGCAAATGCTTTTAATAACCGAGGACACAAAGTTTCAGTAAGTGCATTCTCCCGCCCATAGCACTTGCAATTTTTTTTGCATACTGCAAAAAGAACAAACAGGGATCTATCAAGATTCAGGCATAAGAATGAAAATATAAAGGTACCAGTTAGTTCAATAGGAGTTCATTAGGCTACATGCACATATAAATATTTTTTTGGGGACAGATACCTTTTAAGTCAGGTTTTTATGTTAAATGTATTATTTTTTTTTTAAACTTTAAAAAAAAAAAAAATCTTGCAATTTTTGCAGTAGACACTGGGGCTATTCTAGACTCATACTTCCTGTTCTTTCAGCAAATTCATATTAGCAGCCATAGACTGACTCAGACCCTATCTTTTGCATGGATGCATCTACTGAGCGTGTGCAAAGGGAGGGGGAGGAGGTGAGATATGACATCTTTTATTGTTATTGGTGGATCTTGTGTTATCAGTTGTGTATCGAGGAGTTACCTGTCATTATAATTCTGACTCTGATGATAATGAGTCTTCTGCAAAAAAAAAACAAAAACAGGAAGTATGAATCAAACATTTCCCTAGTGGCCAGTGTGAAAATTGCAAGATTTCTAACTTAATACATATATTGCTGTGAAAAAAACCAATGCCAAAAAAATTTAAAATAATACATTGAACACAAAAAAAATGATTTAAACAATAGATAATTTTCTGATGATACATTCCCTTTAAGCAAAAGTTATATTAAAAAATCTATTGTACAGGGTTAGTGTATAAAAAAAATAGCCATCATTATCATCGTCATCACTATAGCTATTCAATTTTCAGTCCATTTAGACTTTTTTTTTTAGGGATTTGAAGGACTTGTTTGTCTTAAATCAACCCATAGTACTTGGTAGGTGGGAGGGAATCTTACTAGAGATCCCCTCCGCTAACCCCAACACTTACACATACAGTTCACCATATACCGTGCATGCATGACCTACAGTATGTTTGCCCCTTTTAAAGGGACTTTCTAAAAGTTAAATATTTACGGCCTATTATTAAGATAGACTATCAATATTTGATGGTGATTGGGAAGGGGTCCGAGCTAAATAATGGCATTGCATCGCTGCGCCTACTGCACTGACATCTCAGTCATTGTATAAACAGGAACAGCGCTGCACATACGGCTGTGGCTGTGCCTGGTACTGCAGTTTAGCCCCACATGTAAATTACCTGGCACAATATGGCCCATACAGGTGTAAACTGTGAAAGCGACCCAGGGGATAATCTAAACATTTATCTCTTTCACAGTTCTTGTGTCGCAAAACACATGAATCCGTCTTACATAATTGCTAGAATATATTTTAATTAACAATTGATAATTGGCAATTACCTAACATTCGTCATTTGTCACTTATGTCTCATGCTTCTTGAACTATATCTGTTTTTATTATCGGACAAGTTTAATTAATCAGTAACTGAGCTTCCTGGAAAACAGCTGAGTAACCATTGTCGCGCGGAATACAGTCCGCTGCCGCATTCCTTTTTCTTTAGATAAGGATTTCCAAAGACTATTTTGCATCCAGAATGATTGCTGCCAATTTCTAAAAAAACTTATATCCAAGGCTAACTTGGGAAAGTAGAAAAATGGCAGTACTTCAATGTCATTGTACAATCCTGCATATTTGCCAACTTTTGGAAATTGACAACTCTTGCAGGAGTCTCTTTTTCCAAGAACCTTCTGGGCATTCAGGGAAAGAATGAATAAGACTACAGTATAAATGGATATACCGTGTTTCTCCGAAAATAATCTTATCATTTTTTGTGCTTCAAAAGATGGATTAGGGCTTATTTTTTTTCTATGAAGAACCACACACATTTATTCTTGAACAAAAATGTAATATTTATTGAAATATAATCATATCATCACACATTGCACATACACATGTATATACTCACACACACTGCACATACATACCCATGTATACACACAAACTGCACATACGGTACATACAAGCCTGGTTCCTCTAGCCCATACGTGTCAAACTCCAGCCCGTGGGCCAAATCTAGCCCCCAGGGCGGTTATATTTGACCCGCGACACCAGAACCGCCAGCCCTACGTGGGGCCCATTATACTGTGTGGAGGACTATGTGGGGCCATTATACTGTATGGGGGACTATGTGGGGCCATTATTCTGTATGGAGGACTGTGTGGAGCCATTATACTGTATGGAGGACTGTATGGGGCCCATTATTCTGTATGGAGGACTGTGTGGGGCCCATTATTCTGTATGGAGGACTATGTGGGGCCCACTATTCTGTATGGAGGACTATGTGGGGCCCATTATACTGTATGGAGGACTATGTGGGGCCCATTATACTGTATGGAGGACTGTGTGGGGCCTATTATACTGTATGGAGGATTATGTGGAGCCATTATACTGTATGGAGGACTGTGTGGGGCCCATTATACTGTATGGAGGACTATGTGGAGCCATTATACTGTATGGAGGACTATGTGGGGCCCATTAAACTGTATGGAGGACTGTGTGGGGCCATTATTCTGTATGGAGGACTATGTGGGGCCATTATACTGTATGGAGGACTGTGTGGGGCCCATTATACTGTATGGAGGACTATGTGGAGCCATTATACTGTATGGAGGGCTATGTGGAGCCATTATACTGTATGGAGGACTAAGTGGGGCCCATTACACTGTATGGAGGACTGTGTGGGGCAATTATTCTGTATGGAGGACTATGTGGGGCCATTATACTGTATGGAGGATTGTGTGGGGCCCATTATACTGTATGGAGGACTATGTGGAGCCATTATACTGTATGGAGGACTATGTGGAGCCATTATACTGTATGGAGGACTATGTGGGGCCCATTATACTGTATGAAGGACTGTGTGGAGCCATTATAATGGATGGAGGACTGTGTGGGGCCCATTATTCTGTATGGAGGACTATGTGGGGCCCATTATACTGTATGGAGGACTATGTGGGGCCATTATACTGTATGGAGGACTGTGTGGAGCCATTATACTGTATGGAGGACTGTGTGGGGCCCATTATTCTGTAGGGAGGACTATGTGGGGCCCATTATTCTGTAGGGAGGACTATGTGGGGCCCATTATTCTGTATGGAGAACTATGTGGGGTCCATTATACTGTATGGAGGACTGTGTGGGGCCCATTATACTGTATGGAGGACTATATGGAGCCATTATACTGTATGGAGGACTGTGTGGGGCCCATTCTACTGTATGGAGGACTATGTGAAGCCATTATACTGTATGGGTGACTATGTGGAGCCATTACACTGTATGGAGGACTATGTGGGGCTCATTATACTGTATGAAGGACTGTGTGGGGCCATTATTCTGTATGGAGGACTATGTGGGGCCATTATACTGTATGAAGGACTGTGTGGAGCCATTATACTGTATGGAGGACTGTGTGTGGCCCATTATTCTGTATGGAGGACTATGTGGGGCCCATTATACTGTATGGAGGACTATGTGGGGCCATTATACTGTATGGAGGACTGTGTGGGGCCATTATACTGTATGGAGGACTGTGTGGGGCCCATTATTCTGTATGGAGGACTATGTGGGGCCCATTATTCTGTGTGGAGGACTATGTGGGGCCCATTATACTGTATGAAGGACTGTGTGGGGCCCATTATACTGTATGGAGGACTATATGGAGCCATTATACTGTATGGAGGACTGTGTGGGGCCCATTCTACTGTATGGAGGACTATGTGAAGCCATTATACTGTATGGAGGACTATGTGGGGCCATTATTCTGTATGGAGCACTATGTGGGGCCCATTATTCTGTATGGAGGACTATGTGGGGCCATTATACTGTATGAAGGACTGTGTGGAGCCATTATACTGTATGGAGGACTGTGTGTGGCCCATTATTCTGTATGGAGGACTATGTGGGGCCCATTATACTGTATGGAGGACTATGTGGGGCCCATTATTCTGTGTGGAGGACTATGTGGGGCCCATTATACTGTATGAAGGACTGTGTGGGGCCCATTATACTGTATGGAGGACTATATGGAGCCATTATACTGTATGGAGGACTGTGTGGGGCCCATTCTACTGTATGGAGGACTATGTGAAGCCATTATACTGTATGGAGGACTATGTGGGGCCATTATTCTGTATGGAGCACTATGTGGGGCCCATTATTCTGTATGGAGGACTATGTGGAGCCCATTATTCTGTATGGAGGACTCTGTGGAGCCCATTATTCTGTATGGAGGACTATGTGGGGCCATTATACTGTATAGAGGACTGTGTGGGGCCATTATACTGTATACTGGTTGGCCCACGACTTTTTCCAATTGTTTCATTTTGGCCCTCTGTGTGTTTAAGTTTAACATCCCTGCTCTAGACTCTTGCAGTTAAAGGAGCTTTGGTGACATCATTGTCACATAATCGTGATGTCAACAAAAGTCCTTAAGCAGTCTTAACTTCGGAATAGAAACAATAGGGGCTCCTAAGAGAGTGGGGGCCCTGGGCAATTGCCTAGTTACTCTCCCCCTAACGACATTATTGTTTTTTAGTCGGACAAGAAAGCTGTGTCTACACAACTTTTTTGTCGATAGATTGCTACTGGATCTGTTCTAACGGCTCATTACTGGACATGTGAACATAGCCTTATCTCTGCTGTCTTCTTGGTGCTGAAACCATTCATCAAAGGTCTTCCCCCAGAACCAATGCAGCAGCATCCAAGCTGACAGAGTCCTGTGAACAGAAATCCTGTTCCCCTCTTTATACTGGCAGGCCAAGCCTTTGAGCAGTTATGGCTTTGCTACTGTTAAGAAAGTGTATATTGGTTATGACGGCTGTTTGGTTATCAGCTGGAGAGATGCAAGTACCGAGAGTTGCAACCATAGACCCGTTGACCCTAAACATCTACTAAGGTCCTACTGAAGGGGGAGCAGTGTTACCAAGGCCGTAATGATTGAGGGCATCCAAGGGCACCTTTACCACATAGGAAACTACAGCATGATAGATGGGAGTGGGACCCTATGACAGACTTTGTGGCGGGGCCCAGGAACAAATTATACTTCTATATACAACATAAGGCTGTATTAAAATGTTATAGAAAAAGCGTAAGGTGATCACAGAAAAAAAAACAAACTTAATTTGACTCCACCATGTGAATATGCGCTTATTCTTTTAGTCACTTCATCTTCAAAATTCCTTGCAGTGTACTAAGGCAATTAACATAGTGAATGTTCACTGCGAGATTTGTCTATTTTACATTTCTTCTTCTGGCAATGCTCTAAAGCTGCAGCAGCGGACGTCTTGGCTCGTGTTCATGCTTTCCTGATTGGTATTACTCTTGTATCCCATTGAGATAGTGATACATCGTGTGGTTTATAAAGAGCCAAAAAAATAATAATTCTTCCAGTCCTGACTCTAGGTATGACTACACTTCTGCAAAACTTTTGCAACAATAACTTGCAATGTTATTACATTCAAGAAACGCCTCTTTTGACTGCTGTTAGTGCGTTCTCCATGACAGCAGCCCTGTCACAGGTGTGTCAGAGGTGACAGACAGTCTCCCTGCAGTTGGTTGCAGAAGATCTCTACTTTTGGCTTTACAGACATCTTCTTTGAGGCTGTCTCTAGGACCCAGCGGCTACCTCCCTCTGGCTAATTATCTCCCTGGCCTGGATGTATAAATACCTGGTGTGCCTGTGAGGGAGGTGCTGGCGATATTCAATACTACCTGTGAGGCTTTAGCAAGAGCAGTACTTTGTCCTCTCTGGAGCTTGAGGCCGTATGCGCATTTGTCTGGAGTCGTCTACAGCTAAGCAATTCCCCCGTTTGTCTACCCTTGTTGTCTATAGAGTTTAGTGGAGATCGACTAGTGCTCATCTCCTCCATTCCCTAGCCTTAGCCATATGCCAGGGAAAGTCAGGGCGAGGCACGCGTGCGGCAATTGGTAAAGAGCCAATATAGGAACGGTAGTTGAGACAGGGTGACACTAGACCAGACTAGGAGGTCTCCACTCCCCCCTTTCCCTAGTGTCTGGGCTTCCTTTCCCTCTTCCCTTTATGTTGCACTAAGTCTTTCCCACACCTGGCGTGACAAACCCTTTGCGAAGAATTTCATAGTCACATTGCTCTTAGGCTATGTTCACACATGTTGTGTTTTTATTACGTCACAAATCTGCAGCAAAACTGGTCTCTGGCCGGAAATCAGCTGCGTCAAAAACACAGGTTTTGCTGCGTTTTTTGCTGCGTTTTTTTCACCTTTTTTTTCACTGTCCTTCTGTCTCGTTTTATGCATGTAGATAAAGTTCTGTGAAAAAAAGACCCCCTTCTATTTTGCCATCAAAAACGCTAAAAAAACGCTGATGAAAATTTTGATGCGTTTTTTTTTCACCACCCATTATTTCCTATGGGTGAAAAAACGTTGAAAAAATGCTGAAAGAAGTGACATGCTCTATTTACCAAAAACCCAACCAAGGCACAAAATACACAACAACAAAAAAAACATGATGTGTGAACAGAGAATTCTGGTTTCTCATAGACTTTGCTGGTACTGCAAAAGGCAGCTGAAAATTTGCCTAAAAATCTGCAGCAAAAAACGCTGAAAAACACAACATGTGTGAACATAGCCTTACAGTAAAGAACTTTGCCTATGTTGTTGTAGAAAATGTCTTTTCTTTAGAGGAAGTTGCTTTATTACAGATACACAATCACTTAGGAATATGAGGCTTCTTTATAAAGGGCTAAAAATATCTTTATTATGAATCATTAAAATAATTAATTATGCAAAAATAATATCACAAAAAATCAGCATAAATAGGGCATACAGATGCAGGGAAAAAAAAGTGGGTACACCTGGATAACATAATGTGTGGTGTACTGTATATTCCATATGGAGTCAATTACATATAATATATATTACGACAGATAAGGACATCGTGTCAATCATCATATAATAAGGATAGCAGATCGAACGTGACATAAAAGGTAATACGTAATATTGAATAGTTTATCAGTAAATCACAGCAGGACCTGCATGACATGAACCAAAGTATAGAAACACTACACATATGGAGCCAAGAGAATAATAAAGGTAATGTTACCTGCAGTGCACCAGACCAGGGACCCGACGCGCGTTTTTCAATGAAATGCTTCATCCCCTTCCCCTGGACAAAGCATTTCATTGCAAAGCATGCGTTTATAAAGAAGCCTCATATTTCTAAGTGTTTGTGTTTGCTTTATGCTTCTTTTTGGCTATATTGGTTTGGGAATGAGGAATTTTTTTCTGCAGTTTGTTACAGATACAGTTCTAAATACAAAAAAAAACACCGAAATATGAGAGATCTCTGTATTCACCTGGCTATATCTATACATGGTATTAGGGTCACCACCCTGCTGTCTTTATCTTTACCTGATACCTGATAATATTGCAAACTGGGTTGAAAATATGGTAGTAATTATTTCCTAAACTAACTTATCATCCTTATGGCTCATTTACATGGGCCAATTTTAGACCAGTAACGAGCGGCAATCAAGTCATTCAGTTCTGATTTACCGAGCAATGATTAGCGACAGCAGTGATGGGCGAAAGCAGTGATTGCTAATATGATCGTTCTGTCCCCAAATACTGTGCATGTTATCGGCAGCACATGTCCTGTTTACACCGTGTAAAATGCTGCCTATAATGATGATTTTTCTGCATGCATGTATTTTGCTTGTTTCCTTGTTTATTGGGTGATTTCCAGCATGTCTAATCAGGAACTAGCGTTCTGTTGAGCACTCATTCGTTGGTTTTCTGCTTATGTAAAAAAGCCATCCTGTTATTCTCCAGAGCTGCAGTCATAATTCTGCAGACTCCGTATTTAGAATTTCCAAGCTTTGCATCCTGATTAGAAATAAATTGCACTTTTTTGAGCTCTTTTCACCAAAAACTACCCGATGCAGCCAACCACCTGACAATTTGAGTAAACCCGCTGTGTTTTACAATTTTTAAAAACAATCTGTCCGATCTGCCAAATTACAATACTGACATATTGGTGGTTGGATCATTTGCGTGAACCTTTGGATCATACCTCGGAACCTTTGTCCCCCCCCCCCCTTTTATTTGATCTTTACCTGTACTGTACACAACTTATAGGTATATATATATATATATATATATTCTGTGGCTATTTCATGTTTTATTTATTGGATGTTTTATATGAATGTGGGGATTCACTTGTTTAATAGTCCATGGTTTTGGACATTAAATGGAGGATTCATTTCCAGTTTTTAGCTTTATCATATGCTAAAATTGAAATTTCTTGGCTATTTTAAATGTGTTTTTACCTTGTTGCTCAATTTTCTTTCACGGTATAATAAAAGATTCATTTTTGGATGTACCGGGATTTTTGGGAGTGTAACTTCTTTACCTATTTCTTCCAAGTATACATTTATATACCCTTTCCTGTGCACTCCATTATTTTTCATGGTGCTCACCTAGGGGTGCTTTCACATTGTGTTCTGGCACCCGTTTGGTGGCACCGTCGGGGCTTACATCTGACCCCTCCGAAAAACGGGATTTGAACGCATTCGCTGATGACTCTAGTGAGCATAAATATTACAGGTCTGTAAATGAGGGATGTCTCTAAAACGAGACCATCTATGTTTAACTTTACTACTGGAAACCCACAATATGTAAAGGTGATATAAACCAAATAATCCCTTTATGTAACCCAAATTTCATTTTAAAGGAGTGGTCCACTACTTGGACAACCCCTTCTTAAATACTATATTCTCCAGTATAAAATGAAGATGACAGATACTCACCTCTCGCACCAGCACCATTCCAGCGATGTTGGTGCCGAGTACCCCAGGGCTTGCGTGACATTTTTATGCCACGTGAGCACAGCAGCCAATCAGAGGCTTTTAAAGGGCTGGAATTCTCACACTTCCACCGGAACTCCAAGATTTGTCCCGAGTAGGTGTGACCGAAGCAACCCATCAGTGACTACTGATTGGCTGCAGTGCTCATGTGGCATAACAGTGTCAAACAAGACCTGGGAGACTTGGCGCCGACATCCCTGGAGGTATTTGTTATTTTTATTTTACTCTGGGAATATAGTATTTAAGAAGGGGTTGTCCAAGTAGTGGACAATTTCTTTAAAAATTGAAATAGTCAGCAGACCTAGGGTGTAGACCGCTGTGCACCGAGGTTTAATCACACTTGCCCACTTCTTGAAAATGTCTTGTGGGAGCTTTTGGAGTCCAGTGTGCAAAGTGCACTGTTGATTTTTTTGCAAAATTATGCACTTTTTCACCGGCCAACATCATGTTTCCAACCAACTTAATGTCCGTCTGGACAGCTGGGTTAAGGCTTCAGTCAGAAGTCAAGTTTTTGTTGTTGTTTTTGCTTGCGAATAAAAATTAATGGATCCAATTTTAATAAATTTTTGGATCATTTGTCCATTTTTAAAACCAGCCTGACATCCAGTTCTCCTACCCATCAAACAGTAAAAATGGACAGCACTTGGATGACACACAAATGGCATCTTTATGCTATGCTGTACGTTTTTGTTTCTTTTTTTTTTCTTAACAGAACCATTAATTTGAATGAGTGAGTTTGATTCGTGACTTGGATCAAAAGGTGTCCGGTCCACAAAAAAATATACGGACATGTGAACAGCTTGATAGGCCATAATGGGTCTGTGTCCTATCAGTAGAAAACACAGGACACGTACGTGAAATACTGACGTCTGAATGAGACTTTAGTCTGATGATGAAACAATCTGGCACCACGCACAAGAGACCTTCAGGAAACGCTGCTAACAAGTAGGTTTTGAGATGATTCTGTGGCATCAAGGTTACTAACTAGTTTGGGAGGTCTATCCTTTTTCTGGGAGCCTTCTGGATTCTCTGGGAGAGTTGGCAGCTATAGGTGTAATTTAAAGATCCTGGACCTTGATGCAAAATCTATTATAGGGTCCGACATATACTGTATGTTTTTTATAATACTGCAGATAAAGATGAACGAACCAATTTGAGGACCCTGATCCAAGTCAGTATGTTGAGTTGAGCCTACAGATCAGAAGAGGCAATTCAGACAAGTAGGAGGCAATGCGCAGTGTTCCTATCTGATAGCGGCAGAAGAACTGATGTGGCCACTGGACCAAGGCAGGAGACATCCAGGAGACACAGTTAGACAGTGGAAATGCTGAAAACCGCAGATAGGCAGGAGATGTCCAGGAGACCACAGACAGGCAGCTAGAATGCTGGAAAACGCAGGCAGGCGGGAGTCGTCCAAGAGACCATGGACAGGCAGCGGGGATGTTGGAAATCACAAGGAGGCGACAGATGTCCATGAGACTGCAGATAGGCAGCTGGGATGCCGGAAACTGCAAGCAGGCAGGAGATGTCCAGGTGACCATGGACAGGCAGCTGGGATGCTGGAAACCGCAGGCAGGCAGGAGATGTCCAGGTGACCATGGACAGACAGCTGGGATGCTGGAAACCGCAGACAGGCGACAGATGTCCAGGAGACTGCGGGTAGGCAGCTGGGAAGCTGGAAACTGCTGGCAGGCGGGAGATGGGAAGCTGGAAACTGCAGGCAGGCGGAAAACATCCAGGAGACTGCAGGCAGGCAGCAGAGCAAGTCAAAGTGCTTAGGCAACGCAGAGTCTTAGAAGCACTGATGTCTTAATATCAAGGCACAGGTCTGTGTCTTGGTGGACTTTATACAGGCCTCGGCAGATGCTCACATGGGATCATGCAGTGCCATCTGCAAAGCCCGATGTGGATCACAACATAGTCTAGCAGACTGGGGTAAGGGAAGCAAAGCAGTGATCCAGGACAGGTGCGTAACACTCTAACTGCAGGCATTTAGGTGAACTCTCAGTGTGACTTCTACCCCTGCACCTTTGGCTCGGCACTTCTTCATTGCTTATAATTTTAAGTCTCTTCCTCAAGTATATGACGCGCCCCCTGGGCCAGTGCTGTAGTGCGGCGCGCGTGCGCGCGGGGAATACCCGGAGCCGGATCCGATGGGGGTAGTAGTCTTCGTGTGGCGGTGACCCGGTCCGTGCCCAGGGTGGTCAAGTTAAACGTGTGGCAGTCTTTGTAGATGTTATAAATGTCGACTACGCCACCCGTTGATTTGCGGTCGCAAGGCCGCCGCTGCAAAACAGTCCGCTGAGGCCGGTGGTATATATGTGCAGCTATGGTGGTATAACCCCCAATGGGAGAGGTATAGCCCCAGGGCAGCCGGTGCGGGTGAAGGGAGTGATAGTAAGGGCGTCCCGGTACGTTTAGTGCTGGTAGTGCGATGGAACACAGAGACTGATTGCAGTTTTCAATGCTTTACTCACAGATGTTATCAGTGTCAGTCCTGCAGGTGATGACGACCCGAGCCGTGCTGCGTCCACCAGGTACGGGGCTCGACCAACCCCCAGGCAGTTCCAGAGTGTGACCTTGAACTCCTTTCTCCGTTCCTTTCTCTGGCCGTCCCCACTAGGGACCCACCCATGTCCAGCTTCCTCGGGCCTTCTGGTGGCGAAACCTATCTCCGGTTTCCCTGACCCTATGTGGCGTGCCTTCGTGGTGAGTGTAGTGAGTGGTCGCGCCAAGACGTGGCCCCGACCTCCGGTTCCTGGCTGAGGATAAGTGGCCTCCACCAGTTCGGGATCCGGTACCCTGATCTGCCAACCCTTCACCCGCTGACTCCTAGCGTGTTCGGGTTCCCTCTTCCTTCATGTCTCTGGGCCTTTCTCCAGGTTCTATTCCTTCCTTGTTCCTTTCCTCTTGTCTTTCTCTCTCTCTTGCTCCCTTCAGGAGCAGCACCCAGACAGGGCTGCTGCTCCCTGTCACTACTCTTCTCCTCTTCTTCTGTCTGACTCAACTCACTCCTAAGATGGTGCCCACCTTTTATACTCCCTCTGACACCCGAGCCCAGGTGACCAGCACCCAATGGGCTCCTACCTATGCCCAGAGTCCCTCCCCTCTCTGCTCCTACACCACTGGGATGTTCCTCCCCCCCCCACTCCAGCCAGGGACAGAAGCTGTCGTACCTGCACATCTATCTGGTGGGAGTACCGTTGATCTGTCCCCCGGAAATGGGGTGAGTGTGGTGCATGCAGCTAACTGAGTTCTAGTCCACACTCCGTCCTTACCCGGGAGTGGAATACCACACCTCTGGTTCGAGGTGCAATACCCCTGTAGCAGCCGAGCCCTCGGGGTGCTACATTCCCCCCTGGTAAATCACAGCACGTCCTCGGGCTGAAACAGAGCAAAACAATTACAAACATACAAAAATTTTAAAGTGTACACTTTCATATAAGACATTAACTTTCAAATCATCCCTTTATGGGAGGTACTCTTCTCACTTTAACGTTACTGATCGCTTTAGGAAGCGCAACTAAGTACAGGGTCAGCCGCTCTCAGTCCTCAGCCAGTTAGAGGGAAAGGATGACCGCTCTCAGTCCTCGGTCAGGTTAGGGATTAGGGCAAAACAGGCAACAGTTCTCTTTCTGTCCCAACGGGGACCACACTCTTAGTGGAAACAGTCCCACAACAGTCCTTATACCCGGTCGGGTAACTATTCACATCTCCTCTTTTACCGTTTACGATTAACGGTGTCCTCCACACGCTCCTTTCTCTTCCTCAGGTTCAGACCCATCCGGGCCCTCTTTCTTCTCCTCCTGGTACGATACCTCCTCTTCCTCCTTGACCCGGTGGACATGAAGGGCGTTCCACCCCTTCACTCCCCTATGCCTGGTATAGGTGACGGTATCTCCAGGCACCAGGTCCCGTCCCCTGTGCCCCTCCGGTAGGTGGGACTCTACGTCGCTCCTGTTTACAAACACCTGGCTTATGGTCTTCGGGTCTTGGATGATGCCCCAGCCACATGCCATGTGAAACTCAACAACAGTCCCGGTGACTCGGGGACCGTGAACTGTACGGGGGGGGGGGTCCTGGCGGGCCCTTGTCTTCTGCTCCACGTTTTTAATGTGGAGCCACTCCTACGGGGTGACTCTTCTTGGAGCGGGGGTTGGTGTACCCAGGCGGCCAGACGAATGGTGTCCCATCCGGGCAGGTGTGCTGCTCATACAGGTCTTTCCCCAATGGCGGCACGACTGGGGGCCCCGGCTGGGGTGCAGCGCCCGCGGGCACTCGGCCTTTTAACCAGGCCGGTGACTTTCTGATCGTGCCCGGTGTTGGGGAGCACGGTCCAGGGCGAGGCTCCGCTGCAGAGCTTGCTGCTGGAGGGCTGACTGCTGGTGATGGAGGCACGGCGGGCGGCGCGGCACCCAGAGCTTCGGGTTCCGCGGCGGGAGGTAGGGGCAGGTCCGCGGCCTCAGGGCCCGGAGTAACGGCGTTCCCCTTACTTGTCGTTGCGGCCTCCCCCGCGGCGTCGTCCTTGGCCTCCGATCCGCTTCTGCTGCCTTTCGGGATGGACGCGGTGCTGGATGGTGGCTGCACCTCCGGTTGGCAGGTCAGCGTGCGCCGGGTCAACTCCTCCTTCCACCCGGCGAGCACGTCTCGTTGCGCCCGGATCATCCTCTTGTTCAGTTCTTCCAACGCGGCCTGCGCGTACTCCGGTTCTTCCTTCTGGAGCACCGCTAGCAGCTCTGCAATTTGGTATGGCGGCTCCACCTGCAGCAGGCCTCGCGCCTGCGGTCCGGTACTTCGTTCCTCCTCCATTCCCGGGTGCGGTCGGTCCGGACTCATCCAGACCGCACCCTGCCCCGCAGTTTTCTTTGCTCTCCGCCCCCATGGTGGGTGATATTGAGGTGTCTGGGTGACAATCACCCTTAGGGGCAGTCCCCCCACCTTGACGGACAGTTCCACGGTCGTCTTCATCACTCTCGAGGGTGGACCTTGCTTTTGGCGCCACTCTGGAACCTGGCCCACGATGGGAGGTGGCCTCTTGCCGTCCTCTGGCACGCCCATCATGGCGTCCGCTCTGCCAAGGCGGGAAAGGTCGATGAAGATGGCGGGAAACAGTCCAAGATGGCATCCAATGGCGGGAATCTGCTCCGAACGGCGGGAAATGGCTGGGGATGGCGGGAACCGATGGATGATGGTAGGAATCTTCTTTTTTTTTGGTTCGTTCAAAGTTCTCTTCAGGCACGCAATACCCGTTTGTGGCGGGCTGGTCTGAATCCTGCCGACTACGCCAAAATTGACGCGCCCCCTGGGCCAGTGCTGTAGTGCGGCGCGCGTGCGCGCGGGGAATACCCGGAGCCGGATCCGATGGGGGTAGTAGTCTTCGTGTGGCGGTGACCCGGTCCGTGCCCAGGGTGGTCAAGTTAAACGTGTGGCAGTCTTTGTAGATGTTATAAATGTCGACTACGCCACCCGTTGATTTGCGGCCGCAAGGCCGCCGCTGCAAAACAGTCCGCTGAGGCCGGTGGTATATATGTGCAGCTATGGTGGTATAACCCCCAATGGGAGAGGTATAGCCCCAGGGCAGCCGGTGCGGGTGAAGGGAGTGATAGTAAGGGCGTCCCGGTACCTTTAGTGCTGGTAGTGCGATGGAACACAGAGACTGATTGCAGTTTTCAATGCTTTACTCACAGATGTTATCAGTGTCAGTCCTGCAGGTGATGACGACCCGAGCCGTGCTGCGTCCACCAGGTACGGGGCTCGACCAACCCCCAGGCAGTTCCAGAGTGTGACCTTGAACTCCTTTCTCCGTTCCTTTCTCTGGCCGTCCCCACTAGGGACCCACCCATGTCCAGCTTCCTCGGGCCTTCTGGTGGCGAAACCTATCTCCGGTTTCCCTGACCCTATGTGGCGTGCCTTTGTGGTGAGTGTAGTGAGTGGTCGCGCCAAGACGTGGCCCCGACCTCCGGTTCCTGGCTGAGGATAAGTGGCCTCCACCAGTTCGGGATCCGGTACCCTGATCTGCCAACCCTTGACCCGCTGACTCCTAGCGTGTTCGTGTTCCCTTTTCCTTCATGTCTCTGGGCCTTTCTCCAGGTTCCATTCCTTCCTTGTTCCTTGTTTCTTTCCTCTTGTCTTTCTCTCTCTCTTGCTCCCTTCAGGAGCAGCACCCAGACAGGGCTGCTGCTCCCTGTCACTACTCTTCTCCTCTTCTTCTGTCTGACTCAACTCACTCCTAAGATGGTGCCCACCTTTTATACTCCCTCTGACACCCGAGCCCAGGTGACCAGCACCCAATGGGCTCCTACCTATGCCCAGAGTCCCTCCCCTCTCTGCTCCTACACCACTGGGATGTTCCTCCCCCCCCCACTCCAGCCAGGGACAGAAGCTGTCGTACCTGCACATCTATCTGGTGGGAGTACCGTTGATCTGTCCCCCGGAAATGGGGTGAGTGTGGTGCATGCAGCTAACTGAGTTCTAGTCCACACTCCGTCCTTACCCGGGAGTGGAATACCACACCTCTGGTTCGAGGTGCAATACCCCTGTAGCAGCCGAGCCCTCGGGGTGCTACATATACAAAATACCCAAATCTATAAATCAGGGATATCCCTGGCATAGCTCTTCAGACAGCTAACATGGATTTCTTTGTATCCTTGCTGCGGGTTCTGAAGCAGCTGAGGTCAGTCAGTTTCACGAGTCACCTCCAATTTTGCTCTTGCCCTGAGCTTGTGCACTGAATATTTTCCAGTGCTGCTTATGTATGCAGTGAAAGTGTAAGACATACTCTGAGCTTCCTGTCTGCTCCAGCAAGAGTCATTTGCCTGCAAGTGAAAAGCTGCCATCTTGCTTTTGATCTAGTAGACAAGTTGGAAACCTATGTGTCACAATCACTCGGCTTCAGTTGCAGAACATCCATGCTGCGCTAATATAGTGGATGTGCTCATCAGTTCATGTATATCTGCACAAATATATATGTACACATATCGTTCATATGTTTAAAGAGAATCACTATTTGGAATCAGTGGAGCACACAGATATATATATGTATGTGTGTGTATATATATATATATATATATATATATATATATATATATATATAAATAAATAAATAAATAAATATATATATATATATATATATAGTACAGACCAAAAGTTTGGACACACTTTCTCATTAAACACAATGTGTAGGGACACTTCCCATTGACAAGTGGAATCCTACTAAACAGTTGTCCATTAATTGACATTTCCAGGAGTTATTCCTGAGGAATGATGCTATGAAAAGTTTTAAAGAACACCTGTCACTTGTCATAAATGTGTTTGTTTTTTTTACCTAGTATAAATGCTGCTGTTCTGGATCTGGCATAGTTTTTCTTTTGTTCTTGCGCCTCTACATTACTGAGATATGGTCATTTAAATCTAGTCTCTTAAATCAGCTGGGTGTGGTTCTCATATCTACTCTATGGGAGTTTCCTTGAGGACCATGCCCACGTAGCTAAAATACTAGGTTTACATACAGGGAAAAGAGCAATATCTCAAGAATCGAGAGGCGCAGGAACACGAAAATAAACAATGTCAGATGCAGCAGAACAGCGGCATTTACTCCAGATAATTTATGGCAAATAACAAGACCTCTTTAAGAAGCAGCATGTAACGATTTCCCACCCCTAAGTGTGTCTTAGGACGCAATTGTTTGACAGGTCAGTCGTCCAATCTAGTGCAGGGGCGTGCTGAGCTGTCTGTGATGTTGTTGACAGCATGGTCGTCCATTCTGAGACTGGCAGGTGCTGAGCTCTCGCCTGATGCTCCCTGTTCCCTTAATTACTCAGCTACTTAACTTGGCTGGCAGTCCCAGATAGCCTCAGCTCAGTGTGGTTTGTTTTCTGCCTAGTGCTTTGCTTGTTGATTTATCGCTGCCAGACCTTGGACCTCGTTCTGACCATCCGTTTCTTTAACCCCTTTGCTGTGATCCACCTTAGTCAGGTAACGGTCTGAGGTCAAAATACCACTAAATACCTCAGACCGTTACCTGACTACACCTTTGTCTCTTCCCTTTGTTTATGACATACCCTCCTGGCATTTGACCTTGGACTCCTTGACTATCCCGACTCACGGCTTGTCCGTGGGAAGTGACGCAGCATAACACTGAAATTGATTTATCTGGAGTGCTAACAGTTTTTTTTTTCAGGCTGATTTTGCATGCACTTTTTGGTAATGTAGTTCACATTTATCTTTTTTTTCTGGCGTTTTTTTCAGCTCTTTTTGTTGCATTTTTTTAATCAATGTGTTTTAGTACCTGTTGCTTTTGTTGTTCTTTTTTTAGTTAACATTAGATGTAATAGATCATGTGATTAAAAAATTTCTCAAACAATCAAGATGATTTGTAATGTTAAAAACATAAAAAAAGATACTACCCAAAAACTCAATACACATTAGAGGGGTTGTCCACTACTTGGACAACCTTTTATTGAATGCTGTAAAATAAAAGAAACCTTATACTCATGTCATGGGTGTGTCAGATGTGACAGACAGTCGCCCTGCAGTTGGTTGCAGAAGACCTCTTTGTTTGGCATTACAGACACCTTCTTAGATCTCTCTCACTCTAGGACCCAGTGGCTACCTCCCTCCTGCTAATTGACACCCATGCCTGGGTGTTTAAATACTTTCTGTTTGCTACAGGGAGGTGCCGGTGACATTCACGTGTTTCCTTGTGAAGGCTTGGAGCTATTGCAGTCTGCTTACTTCCTCTCTGGTGTTAGGAGGACGTATTGTGTAATCTCTCTGAAGTCGGCTCAAGCTAAGTGACTTTCCCCCGTGTTTTTTCCCTTGTTGTCTTTAGTTGTTAGTGGGGACTGACTAGTGCTCATCCTCCCTTGCTATCCAGGGCCAAGCTCTAGGGAAATACAGGGTTTAGGTTCCCTTGCAGCAATTGGTGAGGAACCAATATAGGGACGATAGGGGAGACAGGGTGATATCAGATCAGCCTAGGAGGTATCCACTCCCCCTTTCCCTAGAGTCTGGGCTCCCTTCCCCTCTTCCCTTCGAGTTGCACTTAGTCTTTCCCACAGCTTGTGTGATAGCTCACCTCCTGCACCAGTGCCATTTCAGGGATGTTGGCACCGGCGCAGGCATGGCATTATTATGCCACATGAGCGTTGCAGCCAATCAGCAGCCATTGATAATCTGTGACCGCTGATTGTTATGCCACATGAGAACTGCATTCATGGACAACATTGCTGGAACGACACCGATGCGGCAGGTGACTAAAAGGTTTTTTTAAATATTTTACTCGGTATTTAAAGATATGTTGTCCAAGTAGTGGACAAACCCTTTAACACCAATGCGTTTTCTAAGAAAAGGAAAAAACAATGGAGAAAGCAATAGAGGAAAATGTTACAAAATCCCTGGAAAAAAAACCCCACCATATGTAGCGCATGCTGTTGAGTTCCCCAACCACCATACAGAAGATTCAATCTCACACATTCCGACAATGTGACATGTCAGAAGATTACTTTGGGCGACTCCTGTAATTATGTCATATATGTAATATATTTAGATTTTTGCACACCACGCAGTTTATGATCCATGCCAGTCTATTGCACGAGGCACTTGACACACTGCCCAAGTTTGACATTTCCCTTTTATTGAAGGTGACAAGTAGCGCAGATGAGTCAGCACATCACTGTATTTGCAGCATGCATTATGTGCATTTTGTGTATAGGATATTCCTCGTCCAATTTATTTAAACATTTGCAGCTCTGCACATTTTAAAAGGCATAAGTCATCAATATAAATGCAGCACATTAAAGCATTAAGCTGAAATGGATCTATAATTATAGCTTGTCTCTGCAATCACTTGTCTTGTGCATTAGGTTGGCATTCAGAGTATGCTGCCTGCAGTGGTTTGTTGATGGCTGTGTGCATACATCGAGTAGTAAAAGAATCAAGGTGATATATCAAGTGGTATCACAGGCAGCTGCCGTAAATGAAAGGAAATCTGATTGCTTCCCAATCTGAAGAAAGCATAAAATAGGGACAGAGACCCCAATTCTAACGCTGTACCTCATTCTAATACCTCAGCACCCCTGGTATCTCTGGTATTAGATCACATAGACTGGATGGACAGCAGTGTGAGCAGCCTCTTCTTACCTCAACACCCTGGTATCTCCTGTATTAGATCAGAAAGACAGGGTGTATAGCAGTGTGAGTAGTCTCTTTTTGCCTCAGCACTTCTGGTATCACAAGTGTTAGATCAGATAGACAGGTTGGACAGCAGTGTTAGCAGCCTTTTCTTACCCCAGTACTCCTGGTATCTCAAGTATTAGATCAGATAGATAGTGTTTACAGCAGTGTGAAAAGCCTCTTTTTACCTCAGCACCCCTGGTGTCTTCAGTATTAGATCAGATAGACAGGGTGGACAGCAGTGTGAACAGCCTCTTCCTACTTCAACATCTCCAGTATCTCCAGTATTAGATCAGATAGACTGGGTGGACAGCAGTGTGTGCATCCTCTTCTTACTTCAACATCTCCAGTATCTCCAGTATTAGATCAGATAGACAGGGTGGACAGCAGTGTGAGCAGCCTCTTCTTACTTCAACACCTCTGGTATCTCCAGTATTAGATCATAATATCCACTGAGTTAAGATTTTCTGTTCCTACGATATCATTTTTAAACTCCATTTCTGAAATCTACAATTGATAGGCCACTGTAGAGAAATAACATAATTATTAAAGGAGATTTGCAGCAAAACAAAAATATAGCCAAATGATATTTACATAGAAAGTGTGAAACCTTATAGTCCCTACTGGGCTAGATGCCCTGTCCTTCTGGTAACCACACAATTACAGATACCAGCTGGTCAGTCGTATTTGTTGTCCTGTGTCTGGTGAAAAAACAGGACACTTGTCATAAGACGACTACATTATAAAAGGGAGTTTGTCAGCCCTGAAATCCATAGAAAAGTAAGTACAGGTCCTTGTAGGGGTCCTAGCCGTGTGGGCTCATGCACATGTAGGGGGTGGAGAATCAAACATACTGTTCATCAAAGTTCCACAGCACTAGAGACCAAATATCGCCATCTCCTTAGTAAGCTGAGTAAGGTGGAACCGGAAGATGGAGGAAGCGTTCCTGGCAAAATGGATTTGAAGAGAGCACCAGGTCAGGTAGTAGCTGTGGCACAGTTACCAAATATAAAAGGGCATAGCGGGAAGGCAGTTGACACTGATAAGTGAGAGAGCAGGAATGTGCAATCGGTGGAACTCAGGCAGAACGACGGAGGAATGGGCGGGGACTGAGTCCAGTGGGACATCGTAGATCAAGCACCAAAGTCCTGACGCCACTGATCAGGATCCGAAGCCCAGCCTTCCGCAGTTGAAACCTGATATCTGGACCCCGCATGTCAAGCACCGAAGTTCAAAACCTGATCATCCTATGGGGGCAAACGTCTGCTGTGGTGACCAGGAGATACGAGTGAACCGGGCCGTTACTTCCAGCGTAGACACATGGTACAGGGTGTTGGCCGGGGCAGAGCTGTGGAAGAGACCGGGTCCAGTTGGTGTGAGAAACTCATGTAATGTATTAAGGGACTGGCTACTAAAGACTTTTGGCATAGCAGGAAGTACCGGCGACCCCTGTTAGTGCCAGTATAATAATAGAGAACATTTGAAGGACTTACTGTAGTGAGGCGCTTACCGCTGTGAGTGACACCCGTGCAAGTTAAAGAAAAAGAACATTAAAGCACCGTTCATACTGAGAGATAGCTAGGTAGAATAGAGAATAAGATATTAAACTGTTAACCTGTTGTTGGGGCTCTTGGACTTGACCGATTTTCTCGGACAAGCGTGGTTTTCACTTGTACCTATAATATTGTATGGGGCTGTGCACATATCAAATTTTTTTTCTCGGACCAATATCGGATTAAAATCGGCAATGCAGATTCATGGGTCAGTGAAAAAAATTGCACGGAGCTCGGATGATACCTGAGTGAGGTCCGATTTTCACAGACTGACATAATGGAGAAGATGGAAAAACTTTTTTTTTCTCTTCACGTTTGAGAAAATCTGATGCCCACTCTGATGAGACCATTTTTCTCGAATGTGGAGGAAACGGTCGTCTAACCCTAGAACTCTTGGAGCCTAATGGCAGTATGCATGCTCCATTCATTCCCTATGGGACTGCCGGAGTGCTGTACTCATTTTCCGGCAGTCCCATTGGGAATGAATGCAGTGGCGGTTGCACATTTGCACTGATGCTCCATTCTAGTGGGAGAAATATGCCCTTTTCTGGTGATCGGTGGGGGTCCCTCCAATCTAGAAGTAATCACCCATTAACTTGGGCTGTGTACGGTGTATTTACACTGTAGTTACCCTATTTTTGTGGTGTTTTGTGCAAGCACATCCGTGGTTATGCAACATGAGGTCAAAAAATGCCATAAAATCCGTGCATGTAAATACATCTTTATGTGTGCTGCATAACAAAACCAATCTGCATCATGTAAAAAATCAATTAAGTACAATCAATCAATAAAATGACTAATGCATTAGTAGCAAATAAATCCCTACATCTTGTTTAAAGACTGTTCAAACCAAGCACCACACTCTGTAGGAAACATAAACCTAACAAAAGAAAAAAATAGCTATAATAGCTGGAATTACGTGTTGCATATTTGGGTCAGATATTATGAATGTAAAATTCACCGTATTTGACATTAAAGGCAAAATAGGTGAGCTTTATCTTAACTTTATCCAAAAATGACAAAATATTCTCGGAGTGATACCTTTATTGGCTAACCAGAACTATATATTAACAAATATATTTTTATTTTTTTGCTGGTTAGCCAATAAAGGTGTCACTCCGAGAATACTTTGGTCATTTAAAGTATATACATAGGCACTATGTAATTTGTATTAGGACTATGTTCCCAAGAAGTCGCTGTTCTGGCTTTGAACAGTCGTATTGTGCTCACCGACTCACTTTTGTCTTTTCTTGTATATGTAATGATATAGACTTGTTTTTATTCTGTGTTTGTGGGTTTTAATCTTTCATAAAATTGTGTTCCAGGCTTGCAAATTAACCAGAAGATTGTGACTGCTTACCCTCAGGTGATACTGGTTCGGGTCCCAACTCCGACAGTGCAATCCGATAGCGATATAACTGTTTTGCGACACCTTGAAAAGCTAGGTTGCCGTCTTCTCAATCGCCCACAAGCCATTCTAAACTGCATTAACAAGTTCTGGACGTTTCAGGAATTAGCTGGACATGGAATTCCTTTACCAGATACTTTCTCCTACGGTAAGTCCCAGGAGCTGTTTCCAGTCATGTCACGTACAATGGGGGAATTTAGTGCTGTCTGGTATGCTAATGCAGGGCGATATATGGAGCAATTTATGGATACAGCATTTTGTCCTCCATAGTTTGTCCTCCAAGGTTAGAACAGTCAAACCACAGGGGCCCAGCGTTGCTGTCATAAGGTTGTGTTCACACATAGAAGATTTTTCCACAACTAAACCCTCTTTCAGATATTCAAAGTATTTTGCAGAAAAAAATGGACCATTTTTGGATCCGATTTTCATTCATTTTTGGTCCATTTTTACCATCAGTGTGGCATCTGTTAATCTAGTATGGAAAAAAAAAATTCCAGACTTCATTAAAGTAAAAAAACAGACATCCGTGTGCTATCCGTTTTTGTTTTTTTTTCTCAGGCCCATTGATTTGGGTGAGTTTGATCCGTGACATCAATGCAAAATGGACGTCTCCTTTTTATTTTGCAGACAATCAGTCGGCAAAAAAAAACACAGATATGTGAACAGCTCCCATAAATTATAATGGTTAAAAAAAAACACGGATTGAACAAGTACGTGAAAAATAGATGTCTGAATAAGGCTTTATATGCAGCAAATTTCGCAAGTGTCACATGCAGGTTTTGCTGTGGTTTTTGTTGCAGATTTGCTGCAGTTTTAACCCTTTGCATTGCAAAGAGTGAGATCCGAAATGAGTTGACCTCCTACAAATTTTCCATGTAGAAATATTCTGCATTGTGTTGATGAACATTGATGAAATCTCATTCGCTTATTTGTTACTCGATACTGGAAATATACAACTTTAGTCTAAATTCACACTCTGCATACTTGGAGTGGATTTTTCCCCAGTGAATCTGAATCCACAGAAAGAATTGACATGCTGCAATAATACAAATTTGCACCGCACTTGAATTTATGGGTAGAAAAGGGCCGCACCCACTCATCAATTTTGCCGATCCTGCAAAATGCTGCAGATTTTATGTGTAAAATCCTCATCAAATGCACAACGTTTGACCTTAGTTCAATGTTACGTTCACTTGTTATGTATTTGGTCCAGATTTCTCATTATGTGCACATGCGGATATTAAGCGATTCTATGTGCGGATGGTACCCGGGTCTGGAGAAGAGGAGACTCTCATCCAGACCCGGGTACCATAGTGCCTGTTAAAAAAAAGAATTTAAAATAAAAAATAAAGATTATACTCACCTTCTGATGGTACCCGGTCTTCTCTCCGATGCGTCCTGGCTCTCCGGCTGCTCGCGATGGTGTAAAAGTACCTTCCATGACGTCATGTGACAGGTTACGCGACCGCTGACGTCGGCAGTCGTGTGACCTGTCACATGACTAAATGACGTCATGCAAGGTCCTTTTACACCATTGCGAGCCATCGGGAAGCCAGGACGCATCGAAGAGAAGACCGCGGGCCATCAGAAGGTGAGTATAATGTTTTTTTTTAATTTTTTACCATTTTTATTCTTTTTTTAACTATTAACTTGGTCACACTATATAAATCCATGCCGTTTGCATGGATTTATATAGTGTGACCAAGTTGTCAAACATTTTTCCAAGTGATGCTAAAATCCCTTGGAAAGCGCTTGTCAACCCGCATGCAGAAATACAAGTGAAGAACGCTTGGCAAACGCTTCTACCTGGCAGGAAAAACGCATGTAAAACCCGCATGCTTTTTTCCTGCCAGAGAGATGCAGAAAAAATCAGCAGCATTTCTGCATCATGGGCACATAGCCTAAAGCTAGGTTCACATGTTGCGTATTTGGCGCAGATTTTCCATAAAATTTCACATAAAATCCGCTACATTTTACAGTATCAACAAAGTGGCCGAGGCAGGGTACTGCACATCCACCTCCTATGATATCATGATAAGATGCATAAAAACTAAGGTTGTGTTTGAACGTCGCATGTTTGGCGGCGGCCACTGGCTGGAATTGCTCACTTGCCGAGCTGCTCCGTCACCTGATAGTGGCCGCCGCCAAACATGCGACGTTCAAACACAACCTTAGTTTTTATGCATCTTATCATCATTAAATTCCACACTTCTAACGTGTATTCTGCTACTGATTTTGTTGCAGGTTTGGTTCAGAATTCACCATTTCTATCGCTAAGACCACGTTCACACGTGCTATGAATTCTGCACATGGAATTGGCATGCTGCAGATTTTAAAATCTTCACCGCAAGTCAATTTCTGCAAAGAAATTTTTAGCAACATGTAGATCAGATTTTCTGAAACGCTGTGGATTTATCACTGGGATTTTTTAGTATTTTTAAAGTCTCATGCACAAGGATGTAGGATGTATTATAAAAAATATATTGTGGCCCGCTCTTTCAGACTCCAGACTCTGTATGTACTAGAAAGCATTGCTCCTAGGGCAGATATTTCTGTATATATGGAGTCTGACCTAGCTTGTACAGCAGTGCACAGAACCATGCATTGCAAGGTTCATGCCAGACTGGCTACTAGCAAGTGAGAATATCCCCCAAGCTGGCGCTGCATGGCAAGTTTCTACATTTAATGGCCTACAATGTGATCTAATGCAAGATTGCACTGTAAAATCCCATGCCGTGTTACACTATTGGCAATAACTTGCAACATTGCATTGTAAATGATTGCAATCACACTGTGCGATCATTTCTGTATATACAGGAGCTTGCACTGGAGAGTGAGTTTCAGGATGCAGTCAGACGACCGTATAAATCGGACAGAGATCGGACCAGAGTGTATGGACTGGCCGGTGGCTTTCCCGATTCGAGCGTAACAATTTCATAGATTTCTATGCAGGTCAGGAGAGTCGCGGCCAGTCCAAGCCCTTCTCTCCTATCACGGTCCAATTTATACGGTCATCTGATTGAACTCTAAGAGGCAAGCGCATTTGCAGATTTTGGGTATGTGCACACCACGTCTCTTTCAGGCGGACTCAGACTGGAATCCACCTGAAAAAGCACTGCAAAAGAAAGGAACATAGTGCACAGCAATGTCAAAACAACATTGCTGTGCACATGTTCAAACTCATGTCACTACTTTTAACCGTTTCAGGGTTTGGAAACCTTGAAGGGGTTAAAAGAAGTAACATGTTTATTCTTTGTGTGGCTTCATTTGGAAGCTGCCTGCGCTATATACTTGAAAATATAGAGCAAGAACGCCGGCGGTGGAGCTGATACAAAAATATAGAGTAAGAACGCCGGCGGTGGAGCTGATACAAAAATATAGAGCAAGAACGCCGGCGGTAGAGCTGCTACAAAAATATAGAGTAAGAACGCCGTCGGTAGAGCCGCTACAAAAATATAAAGCAAGAACGCCGGCGATAGAGCCGCTACAAAATATAGAGTAAGAACGCCGTCGGTAGAGCCGCTACAAAAATATAGAGTAAGAACGCCGTCGGTAGAGCCACTACAAAAATATAGAGTAAGAACGCCGTCGGTAGAGCCGCTACAAAAATATAGAGTAAGAACGCCGGCGGTAGAGCCGCTACAAAAATATAGAGTAAGAACACCGTCGGTAGAGCCACTACAAAAATATAGAGTAAGAACACCGTCGGTAGAGCCGCTACAAAAATATAGAGTAAGAACGCCGGCGGTAGAGCCGCTACAAAAGTATAGAGTAAGAACGCCGGCGGTAGAGCCGCTACAAAAGTATAGAGTAAGAACGCCGGCGGTAGAGCCGCTACAAAAATATAGAGTAAGAACACCGGCAGTAGAGCCTCTACAAAAATATAGAGTAAGAACGCCGTTGGTCAAGCCGCTACAAAAATATAGAGTAAGAACGCCGGCGGTAGAGCCGCTACAAAAATATAGAGTAAGAGCGCCGTCAGTAGAGCCGCTACAAAAATATAGAGTAAGAACGCCGGCGGTAGAGCCGCTACAAAAATATAGAGTAAGAACACCGGCGGTGGAGCCGCTACAAGAATATAGAGTAAGAACGCCGGCGGTGGAGCTGCTACAAAAATATAGAGTAAGAACGCTGGCGGTAGAGCCGGTACAAAAATGACAACTAAGCCGCCGCTTCAGGAAAATGAGCCCTGACTTTTTCTTGAAACACCTAAGCCTTGGAAAACTTGGCGGTTCCACCAACATCTTAAAGACGCGGAGTGCACATACCCTGTACCTCTCTCACCGTGGAGGAACTGTCCTGTCCTGCATCACACATGCAAACCTCATATCAATAGAACTGTGTAATCTTTAATTTTCCCTGCGGAAAAAAAAATTAAATACTTGTTTTCAAGGTCCTTCATAGATGATCGCTGGTGGGCCCAAGAAAGGGACTCTTTGCGATCTGCTAATCTAGGAGGTGACCAAAAATGAAAACATTTAAGGATATGTTTAAATTGTGTGATAGGTTGCACTTAAAACCACATAAAAAAATTGCATGCATGCATTTTTGGAATGGTTTCAACAGCACCTGACACCACTGTGTGAATATACCCTTAGATGAGGGATCTCATTGTCGTCACAGGTGCCTTCTTACATGGAGGGCAACCAGTGCGAGCTGGGATTTATTTGCCATAGAGCACCTGGTAATTACAATATAAATCCCAGCAAGCACTGTTTCTCCTCATATGACTTGGTGCTAACATCAGTTTTTCTCACAAGATTTACAGGTTCATTGGAAGGACGGTGATTTCTTTTCTATTCCTGCTGAAACATAAAAATAGAATTTACCTTTAAAACAGGGCTGTCCGCCGAAGCAAGGCCAAAGTGTTCTGCATAGTAATGGTGTGGCTAGCAGATCAGCTACCGGAGTGGTCAAACCGGACAGATCCAGCAATACCATAATCAATGCCAAGGACCGGATCAAAAATTGATGTAAACGGTACTTGTGTATACATAATACATAATAACTAGCAGTAAATGGGTTTGGAATGGATGCTGGGCTCTATCCACTTGCATATGGGCCAATATGTACATTATTGGGGGGGGGATTCAATTATGTCTTATATTATTTTTTTTTAACATGACAGGTGGACATGATGAATTTGCAAAAATGATAGATGCATCTGAACCTCTTGGATATCCTGTTGTTGTGAAAAACACTCGAGGGCATCAAGGTAATTTATTATGTACTGGATGCAGTTAATATCCTTTAGGGCAGAGACAGACTACCGTATAACTTGTGCAAGGAACGCATCGTAAACCTCATACTGGCTGTCTGCTCTCCTGACCTTAACTTGACAGCTGCATAGAAATACATCACACTGTCATGCTCGTGTCAGGAGAGGTGCCGGCCAGTCCGTTCAGTGATATGTGATCATTGCACAACTTATACGGCAGTCTGTCTCTGCCCTTAAAGGGAATCTGTCAGTTGGATCAACTCTACCCAAACCATACATATGGGCGTGCAGTTCCTTGACATGTAAGGGTATGTGCACACAGTCAGGATTTTCAGCAGAACATTTTACCAAGTACCTCCACGTTTTCCAAACTGCCCCCATTTTGCAGATCGTCTGGTCTATCAAGGACTTGATTAGGGAAAAAAGGAAACAACACTGTAAGAATCCCTCCTGGGGAGGTTCAAGCATCAAACAGATAGAGGTTTTGGGGACTGAAATCTAGGACACCAAAGAAGAAAGTAGGACTTTAGAAAGTCCAAAGGAACAGGGGTTTGTTAACCCATCACAATACAGAGACCATGCGACTTTTCAGCTCGAAAAAGGCTCCATAGAGGAGCTGAAACGTTGCATTGTTTCTGTATTGTGATTGATAAACAAACCATGTTCCTTTGGAGGTTTTGGAGTGCTGCTTTCTTCTTTACCATCCAAGGTCTTGATTGGGTTGCAGAATTAGGACTCTAAATGGTAATGGATAGGGATGTACGGACCCGTGGAAGTTCGGGTTCTGGTACTCGACCTGAACTTGAGTCCAAAGCTCGATTTGGGTACCAGAACCTGAACCCCGTTGAAAACAATGGAGACCCGAACTTTGGATCTGGAAAAAAAAATCTCTCTCTCGTCCTCAGACTTCCCCCGGAACTCCAAAGATTAACACAGACTTCCAGGAGAAGTCCATGTGCAGAGTTTAGCATCGGACACTAACTGTCCGTTATGGACCCCAAACTTTTAAGTTCGGGTTCACTCATCTCTAGTAGCGGAGGTGGTTTAGGAGGCTTGGGGGACCTGACTAATTTCTTTTAGCATACAGTGATCCTGAACAGGTCATTAGCTTTCCTATTTTGATGTATACCTAGTCGATGACCTAAAGGATGGCTTTGTCTACACTCTGTGCCTGTTTCTTTAGCTGCTAATGTAAGGTGCCTGCGCTCAGTCTTATGCTTACCAGCCGCCGTCTTCTGCTGTCATCCGCGCCACTTCTGTCGGTCTCCAGCAGTTTGTGTCCTGCCGGTTCACTCCAGTGTTTGCTTGAGCGAGTCGGAGGTAATTTTTCAAGTCTATGAGAGTCTTTTTCTGACTTGACTCTCATAGACTTGCATTGAGAGGTTGTGACCGTTACCTCTGACTTCTGGTTAGTTAGAAGTTGCAGGCACCAGATGGCGGCACAAGACCAATACAGCTGAAGATGGCGGGTGGTGAGTATAATATAGTATAATATATTAATTAGTATTAGTATAATATTAGTGCAAGTGATCTTGCTTTAGTAGCACCACTTCAGCGCTGCAATAAAAAAAATGGTGGAGGATAAGAACAGGCTGTAATGTAACCAAACCAGGATAAAGAAATAGAAGAATAGTGGGTAACATGAGGCAAAATACCCCCAAATTTGTTTAGAGACCTCCCCCAAGACTCACAAAGAAGTAAAATATGTTATCTATCTCATTAAGCTAGTCTTATTTAAGGGGAATTTGTCAGTATGTTTGAACCCCTCTAAAACATTTATAAGCGCATGTAGCCCAGCGAAAATTAACCTCATTGGTACCTATTATATTTTTATTCTGTTGCCTATATCTTGAGAAATCCCCTTTTTTGCTGAATGCAAATGAGTACCTAAGTGCAGTGGGCGGGAGAAAGCACTTACTAAAACTCTGCCTCCTCAGTAACATTAATGGGGCCTCCCTCTGTCTGTTGATTGCTAGCTGACTGCACATCTAATGTCAGGCTTCACTGTTCTACCCTACATGGAGCGGCCACAGCCAACCGCTCACAATACCGTTTACTTAGACTGTGAGCGGTGGCTGTGTGCATGCCCCGGGACTTTGATTGACAGCTGGCTCTGCACATATGTCAATAAAAGTGCTAGGGCGTTCTTACAGCCGCCACTCACAGTATAATGAGTGGTGCTGTGATCAATGACTGTAGCCGCTCCGTGCACTCCCCCATGACTTAAAGCCGTCGGCTCCCGGGAGGAAATAAATTAATTTTCTTCTGGTAGCCTCACGTTTGTTAAGGTGGCCTTGTAAAGGTAATTACCTGTGGATTAACCCTATATCTGAAGATAAATAGAACTTTTCCAGGCGACAAACTTATATTATTATTATTTATTTATATAGCACCATTGATTCCATGGTGCTGTACATGAGAACGGATTATGTACAAATTGCAGATAGAAATTACTGAGAACAAACTAACAATGACAGACTGGTACAGAGGGAAGAGGACCTTGCCCTTGCGGACTTACAGTCTACAGGATGATGGGGAAGGTGACAGTAGGGTGGGGGATTGCATCATCTCTGGTGGTGGTAAGGTGGCAGCAGGGTCATTGCAGGTTATGGTGAGGTGGCAGCTCAGGTGGTGGTAAGGTGGCAGCAGGGTCATTGCAGGTTATGGGGAGGTGGCAGCTTTGGTGGTGTTGAGGTGGCAGCTGGGACATTGCAGGTTATAGTGAGGTGGCAGCTTTGATGGTGGTGAGGTGGCAGTGGGGTCATTGCGGGTTATGGTGAGGTGGCAGCTTTGGTGGTGGTAAGGTGGCAGCGGGGTCATTGCAGGTTATGGTGAGGTGACAGCTTTGGTGGTGGTGAGGTGGCAGCGGGGTCATTGCAGGTTATGGTGAGGTGGCAGCTCTGGTGGTAGTGAGGTGGCAGCGGGGTCATTGCAGGTTATGGTGAGGTGGCAGCTCTGGTGGTAGTGAGGTGGCAGCGGGGTCATTGCAGGTTATGGTGAGGTGGCAGCTCTGGTGGTAGTGAGGTGGCAGCGCGGTCGTTGAAGGTTATGGTGAGGTGACAGCTTTGGTGGTGGTGAGATGGCAGCGGGGTCATTGCAGATTATGGTGAGGTGGCAGCTCTGGTGGTAGTGAGGTGGCAGCGGGGTCATTGCAGGTTATGGTGAGGTGGCAGCTTTGGTGGTAGTGAGGTGGCAGCGGGGTCTTTGCAGGTTATGGTGAGGTGGCAGCTCTGGTGGTAGTGAGGTGGCAGCGGGGTCATTGCAGGTTATGGTGAGGTGGCAGCTCTGGTGGTAGTGAGGTGGCAGCGGAGTCATTGCAGGTTGGCAGCCCCAATGTTGGTGAGGAGGCAGCATGGTCAGTGTAGACTGTAAGTGTAGCGCCCCAAGGGTTCGGCCGCTACAGGGGTATTGCACCTCTGCCAGAGGTGTGATATTCTACTCCCGGGTAAGGATAGTGTGTGGACCAGGGCTCGGTAGGCTGCATGCATCACACACACCCCATTTCCGGGGGACAGTTCAACGGTACTCCCATTAGACAGAAATGCAGGCACGACAGAATCTGTCCCTGGCTGGAGTGGGGAGGGGGGAGGAAAACCCAGTGATGTAGGAGCAGATAGGGGTTGGGTTTCTGGGCATAGGTAGGAGCCCATTGGTTGCAAGTCACCTGGGCTCATACACAGAGAGGGAGGTATAAGAGGTGGGCACCATCTTAGAACAGTGTTCAGTCTGGGAGAGGAAGTGACAGAGCAGGGCCTCTGTGGAGCTCTGCTCCGGAGACGGGCCTAGCCTGTGAGGCCCAGCTAGCACTGAGAGAGAAAGAAGAAGAAGTTCAGTCCGTGAAGAGAAGTGGAGAAGGCAGGGAGCAGGGCTGCTGCATGGGCTCTGCTCCCTGTGCAGGCCTAGCACAGAGGCCGGGGCCAGAGAGAGATAGAGAGAGAGAGAGAGAGGAGAAGGAACAGTGGAAAGGAAAGGGAACAAGACCAGAACAGAAGTAACAAGTGAAAAAGAAAGGCTCAGGAACGAGAAGGAAGAGAGAACCCTAAGGACCCAGGTAATTATGGGTGACGGGTTGGCAGAACAGGGTACCGGATCCCAAATTGATGGAAGCGAATCATCTACAGCCAAGAACCAGAGGTCGTGACCAGCCCTTGGTGCTACCCCTCGCTACACCTTGCTAGGAAGGCATACCATAGAGGGTCAGGGACGTGGGCACGTAGCCCTTCCAAGAGAAGGCCCGCGGGAGCTGGACATAAGCTTGGTCACTGGTGGGGCACGAGCCAGAGAAAGGACGGAAGGGAGCTTTGAGACATACTCCAGAAAGACCTGGGAGTTGACCGAGTCCCTTGCCTGGTGGACGCAGCACGGCTTGGGTGGTCACTGCTTCGCGAGAGTGACCTGGAGAATACAAACTGTGAGTAAAGGACATTGGATTGCAACACGTTGTCTGTGACTTCTTGCTCCTCCAGCACTATTGGTATTGGGGCTATCTCCACCATCACTCCCATCATCCACGCTAACTGCCCTGAGGCTGTACTCCTCCCGTGGGGAGTCAGCCCATTCTTAGCTGCACACATAACACCGGCCTCAGCGGTCTGCCTTGCAGCGGCGGTCCCCATTGACCGCAATCCACGGGTGGCGTAGTCGGACAATTATCATAATACTAAGACTGCCTCTGATTTGACCACCCTGGGCACGGACCGGGTCAACGCCACGGAGACTACAACCCCCAGCGATCCGGCTCCGGGTATTCCCTGCACGCACAACACAGGCCCAGGGGGCGCGTCAACTTTGGCGTAGTCGGCAGGATCGTTACCAGCCCGCCACTAACGGGTATTGCGTGCCTGAAGGAGACTTTGCACTTACCTGAGAGAAGTTTCCCGCCATCCGGAGTCGTCTCCCGCTATCTTCAGTCGATTCCCGCCATCTTCAGTCGTTTTCCCGCCATCTTCGGCCGTTTTCCCGCCATCGGACGCCATCTTCAGGACGCCGCGCGGGAAGAAGTGGGGCGTGGACGTCCAGGGCGCGCGAGACTTGAAGCCCCGCCCTACGCACCGATGCTGCGCAAGGTCCTGGAAGGGAGAGAGAGCGACGATGACGTCAGCAGAGCGCGACGCCAGGTCCTCAACGCAGACCATCGCGAGCGGAGCTGCGGCCTACAGAAGAGGATCGCCGGAAGGTAGGCCACGGTTAACCGGGGGGGAAGAAGACATCAGGAACGGAGGGCAAGATGGCGGACCGGCAGCAGACTAAGCTGCCCAGCATCGGCAGTGCCCCAGCCGTCGCGGGCCCCGACCAGCGCCAGGAGAAGACGCGTGACGCAGGAGCGGTCGCGGGAGCAGGTAAGAGGAGTCTCCCTGTCCCGGACGCTGCCAGCGTCAGCCTGCTCCCGGGCCCCCTGGTGGAGCCGCCGATCCCGGGCGCTGCAGACACCGACCTGCTCCAGACCCCGCAACAAGCCCTGCAGCCGAGCCCTCCAGCCCTGGGCACTGTCGCCACCAGCCCACGCCCAGGCCCAAAGTCGCACCCTCTGACCCCGGGCGTCATCAACAGCGGCCTTCTCCAGACCCCGCCGCAAGGCCTACTGCACCGCAGCGCAAGAGGCGGGTACGCCCTCCACGTCCATAGAGTGGTAGGAGAGGAGGAGCAGTACCACTCAGACCCCGAGTTCCAAGAGGACCCGGACGGGTCTGAAGACTACCACCAGGAGGAGCAAGGAGCATCAGGAGGACACCGTTACCAGTGAATGGTAAAGTGTAACTGTACATAGTTACCCGTCAGGGTATGAGAACTGTTAAAGGGACTGTTTCCAGAGAAAGTGTGGTCCCCGTTGGGACTGATATAGAACTGTGTAGAAGTTACCCCCTATATCCCTTATCTGGCTGGGGACTGAGAACAGCCATCCATTTTCCCTAATCTGGCTGGGGACCGAGAGCAGCCATTCCTCTAAGAAGAAAGAACACCTGGTCGCAAGTTGCACCGCGGCCAGTACCCAAGAATATGTTTTACTTAAAAAAATTAAAAAAAAATGTTTTATAATGAAAAGTTTTATATGCTGCTAAAGTAATAATGCAAATGTTTGGTAAGGTGTTTAATATGACAATAGAGTTCTGGTAGTAATGACCATATCTAGTGAAAGAAAAATGTTGAAAAAGAGAAAAGTGTTTCCCATAAAGGGAATTAAATAATGTCGTCCGTTTTCTATGTGAAAAGTTTTGAAAAAGTATTGCATGTTTTTAAATTGTCTTTGCTCTTTTCCAGCCCGAGGACGTGCTGTGGTTTACCAGGGGGGAATGTAGCGCCCCAAGGGTTCGGCCGCTACAGGGGTATTGCACCTCTGCCAGAGGTGTGATATTCCACTCCTGGGTAAGGATGGTGTGTGGACCAGGGCTCGGTAGGCTGCATGCATCACACACACCCCATTTCCAGGGGACAGTTCAACGGTACTCCCATTAGACAGAAATGCAGGCATGACAGAATCTGTCCCTGGCTGGAGTGGGGAGGGGGGAGGAAAACCCAGTGATGTAGGAGCAGATAGGGGTTGGGTTTCTGGGCATAGGTAGGAGCCCATTGGTTGCAAGTCACCTGGGCTCATACACAGAGAGGGAGGTATAAGAGGTGGGCACCATCTTAGAACAGTGTTCAGTCTGGGAGAGGAAGTGACAGAGCAGGGCCTCTGTGGAGCTCTGCTCCGGAGACGGGCCTAGCCTGTGAGGCCCAGCCAGCACTGAGAGAGAAAGAAGAAGAAGTTCAGTCCGTGAGGAGAAGTGGAGAAGGCAGGGAGCAGGGCTGCTGCATGGGCTCTGCTCCCTGGGCAGGCCTAGCACAGAGGCCGGGGCCAGAGAGAGAGAGAGAGAGAGGAGAAGGAACAGTGGAAAGGAAAGGGAACAAGACCAGAACAGAAGTAACAAGTGAAACAGAAAGGCTCAGGAACGAGAAGGAAGAGAGAACCCTAAGGACCCAGGTAATTACGGGTGACGGGTTGGCAGAACAGGGTACCGGATCCCAAATTGGTGGAAGCGAATCATCTACAGCCAAGAACCGGAGGTCGTGACCAGCCCTTGTTGCGACCCCTCGCTACACCTTGCTAGGAAGGCATACCATAGAGGGTCAGGGACGTGGGCACGTAGCCCTCCCAAGAGAAGGCCCACGGGAGCTGGACATAAGCTTGGTCACTGGTGGGGCACAAGCCAGAGAAAGGACGGAAGGGAGCTTTGAGACATACTCCAGAAAGACCTGGGAGTTGACCGAGTCCCTTGCCTGGTGGACGCAGCACGGCTTGGGTGGTCACTGCTTCGCGACAGTGACCTGGAGAATACAAACTGTGAGTAAAGGACATTGGATTGCAACACGTTGTCTGTGACTTCTTGCTCCTCCGGCACTATTGGAATTGGGGCTATCTCCACCATCACTCCCATCATCCACGCTAACTGCCCTGAGGCTGTACTCCTCCCGTGGGGAGTCATCCCATTCTTAGCTGCACACATAACACCGGCCTCAGGGGTCTGCCTTGCAGCGGCGGTCCCCATTGACCGCAATCCACGGGTGGCGTAGTCGGACAATTATCATAATACTAAGACTGCCTCTGATTTGACCCCCCTGGGCACGGACCGGGTCAACGCCACGGAGACTACAACCCCCAGCGATCCGGCTCCGGGTATTCCCTGCACGCACAACACAGGCCCAGGGGGCGCGTCATAAGCTTTCTTGAAGAGATGAATTTTCAAGTTTGTCTGAAGGTTCATTCAGAATGTGGTGGATAATCGGACCTGTTGGGGCACAGAATTCCAGAGGATGGGGGATACTCTGGAAACGTCTTGGAGGCGATTGGGTGAGGAACGAATAAGTGTGGAGAAGAGAAGGCGGTCTTGGGAGGACTGGAGATTACGTGAGGGAAGATATCGGGAATCAAAGGGTAAAACCGTAGACTTCTATGAGCAGACTATTTTGATTTTATTTGCTAGAAAAATGAAGAAGGTATGGGTATGATATTGTATTTGAGGAATTTGCTCATTAAGCAGAGCAGAGCTTGCAGAGGATCTTTCTTCAACTTAGTGGAGGTGAATCCCAGTCTCCATAATCTTAATTTTGGGACAATTCTACCCAATGTCATACATGGTGCCCTGGAGGGCACATCCTCAGAAGCAACGAGGAACTGCTGAGGAAAGAATTTATGTTGTCTAGAAGGTGGGGGTGATGTCCAGTGGCGGAACTTGCAGTGTGGTGGCCCCAGTGCAAAATTTCCAACAGGGCCCTCAACTGTCATGGATCTTTAATAGTACTGATCTTCTCATATGGCCCAAAGGGCCATTTTTTGGCCCCTTAGGCTCCAAGGCCTGGACTGCAACCCCTTCACCCATTGTAGTTATGCCCCTGGCCATGTCCCATCTCATAAGTACCTTATTTCTGGTCTCTGTAAGCCAGACATTACTACTTAACTTCAAGGAGCAGATAGAAGACCTAATCAGTTTTAATAAAAGAAAAATGCATACTTTCGAGACTTGTTGATCACACACAATACTTAATCCTGTTATGTAGGATATACCATACACGTGAGTCATCAGCCCGTCAATGTTCTGTTTTCGGCTCTTGTGAGTCACCGCTTGTTGAGTAACATATAAGATAATATCTTATTTCACTCTGTGATCAAAAGCAGGAAATAACTTACAAAAATCTAGAATTAGTTAGATATAGAAAATTCACTGTAAAGTACTTGCATGAACTTGAAAACTGACAACCAGTTTATTGGTTTGGAAATATTCTTCCATTGCCCGATTAGTTTTGACAGCATACAAAAAAATCAGTAGAGGTGAAAATGAGCACTGAAGAGGAGACCTGTAAAATATAAAAGCACATGACACATACAGGCCAAGATCTAAGGGAATAGATGAGCACCACAATAGCCTGAGCAATGGCTTTCTACCATGGAGCAAGCTACACACCTCTGCTTTACAGTGGCCATTCTAACACTGGTTTTGCTTTGTCCACCAGGGAAGGCTGTATTTCTTGCACGAGATAAACACCATTTGTTGGACATATCCCACCTAGTGCGACATGATGCACCATATCTGTTTCAGAAGTATGTAAAGGAGTCGCATGGAAAAGACATCCGGGTGGTGATTGTTGGTGGACGTGTCGTGGGATCCATGTTGCGAAGTTCCAGTGATGGCAGAATGCAGAGTAATTGCTGTTTGGGTAAGTGTTAATGAAGCTCTGTGGGGTATATGATTGAACACGGGCCAATTTGCTGTGGATTTTCACAGGTAAGAGCTCGTGCACATGATCGTATTATTATTTTTTTTAATTTTTAAATGTGGTAAATTCTGATTAAAATTACAGCTCCAGCCCCCTGAGGAAGCCTATTGAGGCGAAACTTGTTGAGGTGACTATGTGTTCATTTTAGTTAGCAATAGTGAAACCTGTGTATATCCTAGACTACAGATACTTTGATTAAGCTGTCTCAACCCATAGACTGAATCCTTGGTATAGATAGGGTTGCAAAGCCTCAGCAATGCATTTAGGTTGATCAGCTAAATGTATAGGATCTATGGATCATATTTTATATAGAAATAACACAGGCTCACTATTGTAATTTTAATCAGACTTCACCACTTTTCAAAAAAATAAAAAATATAATAAAAGTCATCTTACCCTTTGGGTAATTTTGTGATGTGAAGATTCGGATCACACTCGGCCATGCAAGTCAATGAGTGCGTGGAAACCACCGGACTGCACTCGGATGACATCTGAGTGCAGTTCAATTTCAACAGACTGACAGAATGGAGAAGATAGAGAATTTTTTCTTTCCATCGTCTCCTCATCTGAAAGAAGCATAATAGACCCGATTCTCTTGTATGAGAGAATTACGCTTGTGTGATCCATCTTAAGGCACCTTAAGATGGGTTTCTATAAAACCCATCCTAATTGCTGGAACTGTATGCATTTTTGGCACAGTGAAAATGCGCAGCATCAAAAACTCATCGTTGGCACATCGCCTAAATCGTCAGCAGATTGCAGTGCAAGGCAAGTGGATGAGATTTTAGAAATGTCATGCACGTGTTGCTGACCTTTAAAATCTGCAGCAAACTCATTTTGTTGTGGAAATGGTGCTGAATTTTCACATATTTATGTAGCATGTGCAAAATCTATGGTGGTTCTGCACTCTTCAATAAAATCTGCAACGAGCACAAGCGGATTGCTCCTGTCATCAGAGCACTCACCAGCTCAGTTTTACAGCGGATCAAAGTTCATTTTTGCAGTAATGCTAACTTTATATGTGGCCAAATAAGCACGTTTGCCCATGTCTTTTAGTTCTCTACCTAGAGCTGGTCTTGTTTTAGTAGTTATAAAAGTTCTGAATGACTCCTTGTAAGTGACGACATCCCGACTGCCTGCAGCCACCATCATGATGAGCCTCTTGAATAGAAGAAATATAAGCATACATGCTTCCATATCATGTCCCCAAATGGGGACGTTAAGACCGGTCCCAGAAACACTCAGTAGCGCCCCAAAATGAAAGGGACTTTTGGACTTGATTTGTATAAACCCCTTCCCTTATGCTGCTTGGTTTGCAGTATTGTCCTGGTAAGTTTGAAATTGTTGGCAAGTATACAGTCATGGCTGAAAGTGTTGGCACCCTTGAAATTGTTCCAGAAAATTAATTATTTCTCCCAGAAAATTATTGTAATTACACATTTTGTTATACACATGTTTATTTCCTTTATGTGTATTGTAACAACACAAAAAAAACAAAAAAAAAGGCAAGTTGGACATAATTTCACACAAAACTCCAAAAATTTGGGGTACAAAACTTTGTTTCAAGCATGTGATGCTCGTTCAAACTCACCTGTGGCAAGTAACAGGTGTGGGCAATATGAAAATCACACCTGAAACAGATAAAAAGGGGACAGGTTGACTCAATCTCTGCATTGTGTGTCTATGTGTGCCACACTAAGCATTGAGAACAGAAAGAGGAGAAGGGAACTGTCTGAGGACTTGAGAACCAAAATTGTAGAACAATATCAACAATCTCAAGGGTACAAGTCTATCTCTAGAGATCTTGATGTTCCTTTGTCCACGGCGTGCAACATAATCAAGAAGTTTACAACTTATGGCACTATAGATAATCTCCCTGGACGTGGACGGCTAGAAAAATTGATGAAAGGTTGCAACTCAGGATAGTCAGTATGGTGGATAAGCAGCCCCAATAATCTTCTAAAGAAATTCAAGCTTTCCTGTAGGCTCAGGGTGCATCAGCGTCAGTGCAAATTATCCATCGACATTTGAATGAAATGAAATGAAACGCTATGGTAGGAAATCCAGGAGGACCCCACTGCTGACACATAGGCATAAAAAGCTGGACTGCAGTTTGCCAAAATGTACGTGAATAAGCTAAAATTCTTTTCGGAAAGCGTCTTGTAGACAGATGAGACCAAAATAGAGCTTTTTGATAAAGCACATCATTCTACTGTTTACCATAAACAGAATGAGGCCTACAAAGAAAAGAACACAGTACCTACAGTCAAATATGGTGGAGGTTCAAAGATGTTTTGGAGTTGTTTTGCTGCCTCTGGCACTGGGTGCCTTGACTGTGTGCAAGGCATCATGAAATCTGAAGAGTACTAAAGGATTTTGGGTCACAATGTAGTACCCAGTGTCAGAAAGCTGGGTTTACATTCTAGGTCATGGGTCTTCCAGCAGGACAATGACCCCAAACATACTTCAAGAAGCCCCCAGAAATGGATGGAAACAAAGAGCTGTAGAGTTCTGAAGTGACCAGCAATGAGTCTGGATCTAAATCCCATTGAACATCTGTGGATCGATCTTAAAATTGCTGTTGGGGGAAGGCGCCTTCAAATATGAGAGACCAGGAGCAGTTTGCAAAGGAAGAGTGGTACAAAATTCCAGTTGAGAGGTGTAAGAAGCTTCTTGATGGTTATAGGAAGCGATTGATTGCAGTTATTTATTCCAAAGAGTGTGCAACCAAATATTAAGTTGAGGGTGCGAGCAATTTTGTTTGGCCCATTTTTGGGGTTTTATGTGACATGATGTCCAGTTTGCCTTTTTTTTTCTCTTTTTTTTTCGTGTTGTTCCAATACACACAAAGGAAATAAACATGTGTATAACAAAACATGTGTAATTGCAATAATTTTCTGGGAGAAATACTTAATTTTCTGGAACAATTTCAAGGGTGGCAACACTTTTGGCCATGACTTTACAAGCACAAATTCAATAGGCTCCCCTAGCGGCAGCTGTCAGCAGCCTTTGAAAGCGACTTGCCCATGCAGGAGGAAGGAAGTAGCTATCTTCTCCTCTTCTCCTACTGCTTTGGTTTATATAAAAATTGATGTAGCTGCAATAACTGCATGGAAAGAAACGTAAGATTTTATAGCCCCTAAAATATGCATTTTTTTTGTGTTACAGGTGGCGTGGGCTCCACCTTCCCTCTTAGTGAACAAGGCAAACTGTTAGCTATGCAAGTGTCAAACATCCTGGGGATGGACATATGCGGCATCGACCTTCTCCTGAAGGATAATGGATCGTTCGTGGTTTGTGAGGCTAATGCAAATGTTGGTTTTACTGAATTTGACCAGGCGTGTAAATTAGATCTTGGCGCTATTATTGCAGATTATGCAATATCTCTTATCCCCAGTAGGCCATCTAAAGAGATGTCTCTGGTATCTGCAGCATTCAGCCCTCAAGAAATCAATGAGACAAAAGCACTTGCATCTGCCAGCAATCACAAGACCAGTGATGGATCGCGCTGTAGTAATAGTGTTTCTGATGTAAAGGAAATCAGGGATTCTATCAATGCACCAAAGCCATGTTCCCCATTACAGACAGATAGTATCTGTAATGATGTCGCAGAGTAAACTACCTCTTCATTATCAGTGTAAATGAATGCACTTATCAATCACGGTGGGAAACTCGGCTCAACAGGAGCTTGCAAAAAAATAACGAAAGCTATGTTCTGAGCCGCTATAGTGCTAAAAATGTAATAATTCTGCTGCTTACTTCTGTCTCATCAGTAACAATGTTACTCCTAGGACCGAATTTATTATTTGCACCTATGGAATACTAAGTGGCTGTGTATGGGGGAACATGCATAGAAAAAAAAATATTGGTGCCATGGAAGAAAGCATTCAGTATATTGAACTGGGATTTAATGAGCAATTATATCCATAATTATTGTTTTTCTTATTTTTTTTTAAATGGATTTAGTCTTATCTTCATCCCTAAGTTATACTGGATAACAATAAGACTTGATTAATGGGCTAAAGCTGATTGAAGAAGGAGGTTACATTTTAGATTTTTTTTTTACTTCAATTTGATAATTATAGGATAAAGAATATGTGCCATTGATGCAGCCCTTATAATTGTTGCAGGGTCCTGCATCAATCATGGACAGAGCCAGCTTAGAGTTGTGGAGGCCCCAGTCAAAACATTTGGGACCTTATAAAACCCATAATTCCAAAAAACAGATATGAAAGGTGAGCGCATGTGCATGTACAGTAGATCTCTCCACTGAAGTCTATAAAAGTTTTGGAGACAGCCATGCCATCTACTCTTTTAGACGTCAGTGGTGTAAAACATCATGTCTCGGCTGGATAAGATCGTCAAGCTGTATCAAGGGGCCTTTTTCCTGAAAAGTGGAACCACAGATGTGGGCAATGTATTCACTACTAAGGGTATAAGTAAAAAAATACTGAACCCTACAGCAATGTTTTAAAAGGGCCCTTAAGTTTATTACGGAGCCAAGGTAGGGTACGTGAAGAGGGTATGATGAGACAGGGAGGATGACCTTGTAAGCCCCCAAATTAGTTGCGGCCCTGAGATACACGGCTTGTGTGCTCCTCCTGTTATCTTGCCAGGGCGTCCTTTCAGCCGAGGATGTAATAAACCTGGTTCATTATTGGTTGTGTGTGTTTGATGATGAGCCTAAAGGACACCATATATATTAACCAACTTTAGCCGACCATTTAATGCACATGGGACCTTCAGACTGTCCCCTGAAAGATGACTGATGACGTCAGAGTAGATAAAGGCAGGCAATCTAAATCTGAACATCCAATCTTTAAGTGACTCAGAATGTCAGACCCTTTAGTGACTCTGAACGCCCGGCCCTTTAGTGACTCAGAATGTCAGACCCTTTAGTGACTCAGAACGTCAGACCCTTTAGTGACTCAGAACGTCAGACCCTTTAGTGACTCAGAACGTCAGACCCTTTAGTGACTCAGAACGTCAGGCCCTTTAGTGACTCTGAACGCCCGTCCCTTTAGTGACTCTGAACGTCCGTCCCTTTAGTGACTCTGAACGCCCGTCCCTTTAGTGACTCTGAACGCCCGTCCCTTTAGTGACTCTGAACGCCCGTCCCTTTAGTGAATCTGAACGCCTGTCCCTTTAGTGAATGAGAACAAGATGTATGACCTGCGTAGCTAATGTGGTTATACTAATTTATTTGTAGAAGTTACATTTCTGGTAACATCATGAGGAAGTCATATAGATATCTACCACATGCTCATATGCATTTTACAGGAACATAGTATTATAAAAGTCAGTGGCAATATGGTAGGATTACTCTACTTTCTTTGTAACGTCACCGAGGTAAATGGGCTGAAAAAAATAACAACTGCAATAAAATACAAAGTGCATCAGGGGGCGACAGTGAGCAAAGAAAGAAAGCTGGGTTACTAGAATCGAAAATATGTGATCTCTTTATATGATATGTCCTAGGATCAGTATTTGTTATATCCAGTATTTTGTACATTTTGCATTGGTAAAACTAGAATTCTCAGCATCACTTCATGCTGGGAGTTGTAGGTTTGGAATAACTGGACAGTCATGGATTGTTGACCACTGCACTACAGTAGCATACGATAATGTAATTGCAGCATTTCAGTTGATTTGGGATTGATGATACACGTATATCAGTCTACTGTCCACTGCTAGAGGAATAGTCCAAAATTGTGGAGTTGTGTTAAATTTTAGGAGCTGGAAATAGGCGAGGAGAACATAAAAAGGTGAAGAAAAAGAGTAGCGGTGGGCAAAACTGACCAGATGCTTTTTTTTGGAGCAGCAAACAAATCCCCATGTGTTAGAGCTAATGCCTAAAAAATGCAAATATCCTCAAAGGTTACTATTGCACTAATTAGAAATTGCCATTTATTTCTATACACTGTTATATGTCAAACGTGACTCTCAAAAAAGCAAGAACGGAGAGCGATATCAGCTTCGGTGCTCCCATGAGTGCCGAAAGGTTTTTATTGTTTACTCAAACACAGTACAGTGCATACAGTTGTGGTCATGTCCCATTCACTTGCATAGGACTGAGCTACTCTGAGCTGCAGTACCAGGCACAGCCACGACTACGTATATGGTGCTATGTCTGAGTAAACACTGTGGCCCCCTTCATTCAGATGAATGGTGGAGGTAGCGTGAACCAAAAGTAAGGCTATGTGCCCACGATGTAGAAATGAAGCGGAAAATTTCCGCTTCATTTCTGCATGTCCTTGCCCGGAAAAACGCGTGCAGAATTTGACACGCGTTTTTTGCTCGTTTTTGATGCGTTTTGCACGTGCGGAATTGCCTTGCGTTTTCTAATGCATTGAAGAAGGCAATTCCACATGCGTAAGCGCACAAATAATGGACATGCTGCGGAATTTTCCGCACATCAAAAACGCTGCGGAAAATTCCGCAGCATTGGCATTGAATTTGCCGAATTTCATTGGGGACCATGGAGGAAGGATTACCAAACGTTTCCCAAGCGTTTACGCTGCAAAAATTCCGCAGCAAAAACGCATCGTGGGCACGGACCCTAATTTTCCGCTTCATTTCTGCCTCGTGGGCACATAGCCTAAGAGTCCTGATTTCAGGCATTGTGATTTTGTTATATTGAATTAAAAAGAAAGCTCGGGTTTTTAACAAAATTTTCCTTGAAAGCAGAAATGCAATGAAAGTGAGATTCAGTTTATAGGCCTTATCTGTTCAACCATATCACCCAGGCTCTAAAGGTTTTTTATTTTGACCAGAGATGAAATGACGGGTAGAGTAGTGGCCATGCAAGGGCTAAAGTGGGTTTTTATCTTTACTCCCTTTCATATAACCTATTACAGAATTCGGAGTGTTCAGGATCCATGTGGATGACTTTATGGTCCAGAAGGGAGAGCACTTACAGGGAATGTCTTTTACCTCTGAGGACCTGGCCTGACCTCCAATACATCTCATTGATTTCAATGGGCAATATGTAATGCTTAGTTTCTCCAGTGATGGCGTTGCAGAAAAAAACTGAACACTTAAAGGGGTTGTCCGGGACTTTAACATTAATGGTTTATCTTTAGGACCCCTGCCGATCAGCTGTTCCTGATGCCGGCGGTGGCCAGAGCTGCTCAGCTGCAGAGCTGCACAGCTTTGTCAACTGTATGCAGTACCTAGTCGCGGCCACTATGCAGTTGATGAAGCAGTGCTGTGCCGGGCCACAACCAAGCTGTTCCAGCCGCCACTGGCACCAGGAACAGCTGATCAGCCGGGGTGTCGCACCCCCACCGATCAGAAATTGTGGACCTATCCTAAGGATAGGCCATCAATGTTAAAGTCCCGGACAACCCCATTAATAACAGGTTTCCCCACAGATTACAGCTGATCGCTGGGGTTTCCAGCGGGGGAGGGAAATATTCGCATTTAAATACAAGTAATAAACTTACTGCCAGCCATTTGTAAACTACTAGTCCTGAGAAATGCACATTTGGTCAACAGAGAGGTGTGTCCTGTCCTCTTGTAGGGGCGTAACTACAATAGGTGCAGGGGTTGCAGTTTCACCCGGGCTCTGGAGACTAGGGGGATCCCCCGAGGTGCCTTTGCCCCATATGAAAATACTATTACTGTTAAAAACTTGTGTTAGTTGGGGGCCCCATTGGAGATTTTGCATTGGCGCCCACAAGCTTAAAGTGACTTTCCATCCTGGCACTGAAAATTGCCAATATATTTTCATATATAGTGACCCTACTTGGTGCCCAGTATTTGCCTCCTCCACTGAGACAGCCGTGCCAGTCGTCCTGTGTCCAGTTTGGCCGACACAGTGGCATGGAGAGCACAGTCGAAAGTCTAAACTACGTCTCCCCTGCCTGTCCTGTGTAGATGTGGTTCAGATATACCACTGCTCCCTATGCCCCTGCAACAGCCATCTTGGATGTAGGAGGACCAGTATGCCAGTCTCAGTGGAGGAGGCAGAGGGAGGCAAATAGGGGCATTGGGTAGATTGGCTATAAATGTGAAATGTATAGTTGCTTCTCAGTGCCAGGGTGGAGTGTCACGTTAAATCATGTCAAGTTGAAAAACACTTGCTTATACCATGTTCAACATGTGTCACTCAAAATATAACATATTGAAGCTTAAGTTATCCCTTTAATAGATTAGTGCAGAAGAGCGAATTGAGCAGCGGTCAGTTGGCTTTACCATAACTTTGCCCAAATTAGAGGATGTAGATTGTGCATATATAGAAGTCTCCCCTTGCATTGAAGTGTGTGAATATCCACAGTATGAATTGACATGCCGTAGATATTCAATTTGCAGCACCAATTTACTCTTCAGATTTTGACCTAGTGAGAATATGAAATTTCATGAAATCTCATCCACAATGGTGGAAAATGCACAACATACCTGACCTTAGCACCTTAGCAGTTTGCAGACGTGACTGCCCCGAAGTTTTCGACTGATGTCTGAAGTTAGCCTAGGAAAAATACTGTATATATCTTTGTACCGTGTTAGCCAGTGGATAGAAAAATATTTAGATTTGAGAGTCCTCAGTGGTTGATACCTTTTAATGGCTCACTGAAAAGATGGTTACAAATTGCAAGCTTACAAAATCTGAAGATTCACATATTATACACAACAAGACACAGAAATAATGCAATAGATGAGACAAGTGACGTGAAGCAGAACTATCATTACGGGAGAGGGATAAACAGTTGTGGCCGTAAATATTGGAAAAGTTCTTAGATAAGGAGTGTGAAAGTTTTATTGTCCTGTGATTGAGGTCTGGTCCAGGTTTCTGATGACCCCACAGGTCTGAGGAGCCCTTTCCTTAGTTGATATAGAATGACATAAATCCATGAAACACATTCATTCCTGCACTGAGTGTGTCAAAGGTTGTCATAAATTTGTATTCCCAGACTCTCCTGTCTCTCTGAGATTTGAAGTTAGTCTCACACTGAAAACTATGGTACATGTTGTAATTCCTCATGACCGTTAATTTTAGGATATTGGGGGCACGTTCAAGCTTGTGGTGACTGAATGCGTGTAATCGATTTACAAGCATATATACTGCATTAAATGCTATCCTGTCATGAAGTATTACCAGCAATAAAAATGTATTGTAAAAGGTGGTATTATATCTAATACATGGCCAGAGGTCACAGACCGATGACCCCTGACTACAGTCATGGCTGAAAGTGTTGGCACCCTTGAAATTGTTCCAAAAATTAGCATTTCTTCCAGACAATTATTGCAATTACATGTGTTTTGTTATACACGTTTATTTCCTTTGTGTATATTGGGCAAATTGGACATAATTTCACACAAAACCCCAAAAATGGGTCGGACAAAATTGTTGGCACCTTTCCGATGTAAATACTTTTATGCCCAAAAATGACAAAAGTATTCCCGGAGTGATACCTTTATTGGCTAACCAGAAAAAAAAAATATATGCAAGCTTTGCCTTTTGTCTTATCAATTCATTTGTAATATTGCCTGAAGAAGGAGCCTTAAAGTCTAAAACATGTAATTAATATGGAGCGAGTCATTTGTATTTCAATCTCCAAGATCCTATCCCAGTATGTAGTAGGTGTAATAATAATAATATTAGCAAGTATCTCCAATAAGAAATAGAGAATCAGAAGTACTATACTACATGTCGCTTAACCCCATGGGCAGGGCATTGCAGTAGCTTAGGTATCCATGGTTACAACCACTCATATAGTGACAGTTAGCTGCTAGTGGTCGTAACCATAGATACCTAAGCTACTGTAATGCCCTGCACAAAGGGTAAGAGACATAGCGAATCAGAAGAACTATGCTACATGTCTAGTTGGAGGTATTTGTTATCATTATTATTATTATACCTACTACATATTGGGATAGGATCTTGGAGATGAGAATACCCCTTAAAATACAGTAATTTTTTTTTAGTTGCAAATTACGCCAAAATTCGGGAGCATTTATCTTGATAAATATACCCCAATGTGTTTTTTGCCTTTTTTAAGTGAAAAGCTTTTCAGGAAACAATCTTTTTTGGGGTGAGTTTTTGAGAAGTTTTAATTTTCCTGAAGCTTTTTTTCTGAAGAGTTATTTTCAGATTCCAGGTGGAATCCACCTCAAAGAAGGCGACATCCAATTATTTTTTTTGTTGTGGCATCAGGCATTTTTCACACTAGAGAAGGAAAAAAAATCTAAAAAACTTGAATGCATGACCAGCAAAGAGTATTATGATTGAAATGAATAGAAAGAGTCTCTTAAAAGGAGTGTCCACTACTAGGACTGCCCTTCTTAAATGCTATGGCCCTCCAACCCCATGTACAATAAAAAAAAACATTACTCTCCACCCATACCGGCGTGGTTTCAGTGATTTTGATGCTTGGTCTCCCACCATTGCCCATCAGCGGAGACTGTAAAATTTAAGGAGTTGTCCAAGTATTGAACATCCCTTTTTAGCGTTTTTGAAGCAATTTTTCAAGGTGTTTTTTTTACAGCGGATCTGTTCTAGAAAAAAATTCAGTGTGAACATAGCCTTAGAAGGCACAAGAGAGACTTTCCACAAGACTGTCTAACTTGTATCAGGATGTCTCAACTCTCTCGCTCCAATGGCAGATGTCGGAGGAAAAAAAAAAGATCCGAGAAGGCTGGATTTTTCCTTCCCCAACCTTTTCTCGAGAAAAGTCCGAAAGCAGTCTATTCCCCTCTCCCTGTTGAAAACAACTGCACGCTCAGTCGAGCAGAGTGTGCATATGTGTGGTTGGTGTCGGAAGAAAAGTTGTTGCTCAGTCGAGCATTAAAGGGCCAGCTGCTGTATTTAGGATATATGTATGGCCCTCTTTACGCCAAAGTGATGGTGCATTGTCGCTCCAATATGACGGCATAATAGAAATTCTTAATGTTGTTGATTGACTACTTCCTTTCTGCATCTGATCTGATTTTTGAAAAGTACCCTCAAATATTCAGCCCTGCAACCCCGGAGGTACCGATACAAATGTCACATTACATTAATAAAACCTCAAGAAAAATATAAGGAATAATTAAAATATCTTCAGGAGGACAATCATTGTGAATATTAATATTTAGTTGATTTAGTTTTGAAAAAAAAAATACACAAATAGGTTTTGTAAAATGGCACAAAATGGAGGACAAGAAGGAAGGAAAATGGAGTTGTTGCCCATGGCAACCAATCAGATTCCACCTCTCATTTTTCAAAGAACTGTTGAAAAATGGAAGCTGTGACCTGATTGGTTGCTATGGACAACTACTTCACATTTCCTTTGCACCAGTTTTGATATATCTTGCTCAATTTTTATCAAACCATGCAATGTTTAATGCCAAACGCTTTCTATAATATAATAGTATGAGTTAAATTTTATTGGTAAAAACTTGAAAAACGGTTGGTATTTTTTTTTTTTTAATCAAAGTGTCCATATATCAAATCTGTTCCAAAGAACAAGCAGATCTGTTTCCCGTAGCAACCAATTAAAATCCAGCATTCATCATGAAATTCTCCTTTAAAAATGAAACATGAATAGACACCTAACAATGGGAAGAGAAGCAGAAGTATCAGCCAATAAAGGGTCATTATCTCACAGTATATGCGTGCAATGTTAACCTGCAGGGCTCTAGGAATTTCCAGATTTCCATTAAAGGAGTTCTCCGACAGTAAAATATATATTTTTTAGGATTGGATTAATTCAAAATAATAAACAGAGGCTTTCAGCGCCCCCCACGGACCCAGCGCAGGCCTCTCCGAAGGACTTCGCCAGCTCTGGGAGTGGTGTCTGCCCCATTCAGAAGTCATAGTACCACTGCAGCCTGTAATTGGCTGCAGCGGTCAGGTGACTAGAAGAGTGCGTTGGATGTTTCTCATATGTTGTAGAAGTTGCGGGCTGTTTTATCGCTGCTTTTGTGTGTTGACTGACTACCAAATAGTCTGCTGATAGATCTGCACCGTTACCAATGTTAAATTAGAGTCTCTTGGAGATTGATATTGAGACGATCATGTAGCTAAAAGGAACAGTACTACTAATATTATATAAGGGAATATGGATTTCCCCAATATATTATTTAATGGTAAAATTGGCGTATAATGGGCTTGTCAAGGCTGATGATACCGATTACTTATTCCCAGGCACCCCATAGATCAGGTGTAGTGATGAGCGAGTATGTTCTGTTAACCCTTTCGCCGAGTATGCTCGGGCGAGCACCGAGTAGTTACAGCTGCTCTGTGTTATGTTTGAATCACTCTCGTGTGCATGATTTGCGACTGTTTGACAGCTTTAATACATGTGAGGAATGTCTGTTTCTTACACATTCCACACATGTAATAAAGCTGTCAAACAGTTGCAAATCATGCACACGTGAGTGATTTAAACATAACACCGAGCAGCTGTAACTACTCGGTGCTCGCCCGAGCATACTCGGCAAAAGGGTTAACAGAACATACTCGCTCAACACTAATCAGGTGTTTTCAGCTCCGCCATTGGCCGGATACAAACAGTTAATGGAGCTGGAACAAGACGGCTCCATTCACTGTGTAATGGCTGGTGCCGAAAACTGCATTTCTGCCCCTATTGACTTTCTCAATCTCTATTCACTACACAATTCACAGTTTACACCCAACTAATTTGCAGCTGAAAATAGGGGTGCTGGGTGTTGGATCCTTAGTGATCTGATATTGATTGCATATCCTCAGAATAGGTCATCAATATCATAAATCTGAACAACCCCATAGTCATAGGTACCATATCTTTGCTTTATTTAGTGTTCTCGTATAAATCCTTCAACTTTCTGTTTATCACGAGCTTTCACTTATATCTGGTCTTAAAAACTCAAAAGAACTTGGGCAAAGTCAACATTGTTCATTATGTAGACGAAAGGTGATATTTGCTTATTAAGGCTATGTGAACACTGCGCCCCATAAAATGAACATAGTGTACAGCAATATCGAAACAACATTTTCCTGAAGTGGCTTAGTCTGGAAAAACTCGGCATCTTCGCCAGCATCTAAAAGACGCTGTGTGCACATAGTCTAATATTAATTATACATATAATGCATACAACTTTGGTTTCATTGAATCCCGCCTGAATGTTAGTGAATTGAAGAACCTGGCCCAGAAGCCATATTTCCACCTTTTGAGGGTTTGAGCAGGACCATAACTACAACAGGTGCAGGGTTTGCAATCGCACCCGGGCCCTTGAGTCTAGGGGGCCCAAAAGTCCCTTTGACCCATATGAAAAGACCATTGCTGTTAAGGACTTGCAATAATTGGGGGCCCATGAGCTTCAAGTTACACCACTGGGTTTCAGGTTTAGTGAAATCATTAGTGGTGTAGATTCCATTCTACTCAAATGATATAGCCCGCGTTCACACATTGAAGCCACGCTGTGATTCTCTTCCACAATCGTGGCACACAAAAAAAAACGCATCGTTTGAACGCAGCCTTAGACATTCATTTGATTAGATAAGCATCTTAAATTAATTGACATCACCATTTTGGTACAGTGTTATCACCGATCCCAGCTTGGAGGCCCATCCTAAAGCCACGGCCCCACTATCAGTATTTTGTCAGTATTTTTTCTCAGGAGTGGGAGCCAAACCAGGTGAGGAACAATCAGAGACAAGGTATAATAGAAACAAGTCACCAATTCTGCATTTATCACCCACTCCTGGTTTTGGCTCCCACTCCTGAGAAAAAATACTGACCGAATACTGACCGAATACTGATAGTGGGGCTGTGGCCTAAGGCTTTCTCTTTCTGCAAAACTGGAGCTGAAAACCCGCTTCTAAAAATGTGCCTTGTGCCTAACAAATATCAATATTTTACAGAAATTAAGCTCCTGATAGAAATACTTTGTTTTTAGCCTATTAAAATGTATTGCTACTAATGACATACTGTATTTTCTGATTCATTATGTTGGATTCTTGACCTTTTTTTGTGTAGACGGGAAACATTTACAAAATTTCAATCACTAGAATGGATTATGTATAGCACATTCGGATGCCTTTTTTCCCATTATTACAGTATTTGATAATATGAAGTTGACTAGTTCACTTTCTATTGAGAACACAGGGGAAGCTCCCAGGGAAAGAGCTATTACCAGGGTATGGCTATCAGACCTCATTCAGACGTCCATGAATCTCGTATGCGTTCTTAGGGTCTATTATGCAAATGTCATTCTGTTCAGAGTTTGATCCTAGTGTCAGTATAGTGTAATCAGATGACAGAATTGGATCACACTGAGGAGAAGATGGAGAACAAAACTTCTCCATCTTCTCCATTGTGTGAGTCCGCGGAAATCAGTCTGCACTCAGATGTCATCCCAGTTCAGTCCGATGTTTTCCATGCATCCATAGACTTGAATGGGTGAGCGGCATTCAATTTCAAAGTGAAATCGCAGCATTCTTCTATTTTTTTTCACTTCCAGGTGTATATGGCGGTGTGAACGAGCCCTTAACTGTGATTTTCACAGGTAGAATACGAATCCATAGAAGTCTATAGTACTATTCACATGTCCATGTTTTGTTTTGTTTTTGCGGACACTGTATCTGCAAAAAAATCATGGAGACATATCCGATTTTGATCAAAGCTATGGATCAAAATTACCCATGCAAATATAGGAATCCGAGAATATCACAGACAGCACATGTATGGCATCAGTGTACAGTCCCTCTGCTGTCAGTGATTAACATTGTAAAGGATAGGAGAAGATTTATTTTTCCATACGTGAAAATCACTGATGGTAAAAATTGACACCTGACCACACACTGATAAAACTCAGATCGTTTCTTTGCATACTTGAAAAATCATGGATGTCTGAATGGGGTCTTAGGGTATCTAGAGGATGAGCATGTTCAATAGATGCTGTCTCTGCATATTACAGGCCCCTTGTCGTCTTTCTTTTAAGAACAAGTAGAAAGGGGTGGCCTCAGTTTATGGTGGCTCCACTTTAGTACCCGTGAGCAGAAAGACCCTTTACAGTTTCCCCTACAAGCATAGGCACCATAGTATCAGTGAATAATGGATGGGGGCTAACCCAATGATCACAATGTGTCCTGATAGAAAGGGGGCAAAGAAATACAAACCTTGCTGGATCCAGTACTGTGGCCTGAATGGAGCCCCATTATTATATTACCCTACAAGAGGTACAAACCTCATCTATGATAATTGTCTTGGTAAGCTTACATTCTTGTATTAAAATTGTTACAATCATACAGTACGATGCATCAGTATTGATACAACTTAAGACACAAGGAAGATAAAATACTATAGACGGCCATATTGCTTCGAGCTGGATGTAGCATGAACCTGATGCATGATTTACCTAGTTTATAAGAACCCAAAACCTTAATATCACTTTGATATATAGATGTCTGTACAATGCACAAGAGATACGCGAGATTACTACAGCATTCACCATGGGAGCACACTTAGCAGTATGGCGCAATATTCAACTACAACCATTGTTGGTTTTTTAATTTATCTCCTCACATGCTGTATATGCAATTTTTTTTTTACCAAAATTGTGGAATTGCCGACACTGTAAAATAATTATGCACTACTTAAGAAGTAAGGGGTTATACAGAATTAGAAAAACACGGCTGCTTTCTTCCCGAAACAGCCCATACCTGTCAGTAGGTTGTATCTGATAATTCTGCTCATATGGAAGTGAACGGAGTTGAGCTGTAGTGCAACTCACAACCTGTGGACCAGGCGGGAGCACTTTTTTTTTTTCTTTTGTAAGAAAATGGCCATCTGTTAACCCTGCTCAACCCCGTCAAATTTATATTTCAACGGTAAGGAACATTTGCTTTATAGAAAAAAAATGGTTGTAGATATAAGTTATAACATGGCAGTTTTTTTGTTCAAGGAAATTGTAGGAATTACATTGGCAGACAATTTGGGATACATATAATTTTAACAAGAACTCATAATTATTGGTGATTTTCTATTGCAAGAGGAATTGCCATTCAACAGTGGACTTTTCAAGATTTAAAGTATACAAAAAAGCAACAAATAGAAGGTAAAGATAAGAGGTCTATTGAGACTTACCCATGGTGTGCAGTGAACGATGTGCCCCGCACTACCCCGAGCACCTCCCCTTGAGAAAGCTTTGCCGAAACGTGCGTCGGGGTAGTGCAAGGCACATCGTTTACTGCACACCATGAGTAAGTCTCAATAGATCTCTATCTTTACCTTCTCCCCCTCCATATTGAGATATATTTACATTTATTCGTCGGGGCTTTTAGTGGTCTGACTGGTTATATTGAGACACAATGGGATGATTTATATTTTAACATGGCTGGTGGCTATTTTCTTGGTTAAATAAACAGTTTTGAATTTTGCATTTAACTATTCCAGCCTGTTTATATCCCATGGATTGGTTCCCACCATCCATGGGGTAAATACATTATGTAACAGGTGTCCCCATTATGATTCCTCCTGTATGAGACCTCATCTTAACATGCTGTGTATGGCTTTTTAATGTAATTCTATTAAATAAAATTAGTTTTTTTTATTCTTTTCTGGTGATTTATGGTTACTCCATGGTTTGTTGCTTTTTTTGTATACAATGTTTGGGAGTACTCCACCTCCCTATGACTCTCTTTATCATTGTGGGGGAATTCTATAGGTTCTGTGGTTCCCAGCCACGTTTACATACAATGTACATTTTGAATATTTATTTAATATTTCAGGATTTAAAGGGGTTGTTTGTCAAAAACAAATTATCACCTGTCCACAGGATGATGATAAGGTGATAACTAGGGATGAGCGGACCCGTGGAAGTTTGGGTTCTGGTATCTGACCCAAACTTTATCCCAAAGTTCGGTTTGGGTATCAGAACTGTACACAAACTTGAACCAGAACCCGAATCCTATTGAAAACAATGGGGACTCAAACTTTTCAGCTGGAAAATTCTCTCTCATTCTTCCCGGACTTCCTCCAGAACTCCGAAGAAGAACTCCAGGAGAAATCTGAGTTCGGTCTTCAGAACTGTCCAGTACGAACTCCAAACTTTTAAGTTCGGGTTCGCTCATCTCCAGTGATAACTTGATCGGTGGTGGGGCTGACTACTGGGGATCACAATGAGCGTCAGATTGGACAACTTTTATCCCCATGCTCACTTGTAGCTCCGTTAATTCGTTATGAGGCTGCTTAGCGCTGCACTCCACTATTTCCAGCAATAAATGGTGCAGCCCTCTGGCGTCAGTCTTGCTTCTCCATTCTGTAACTGGGGGAAAAAAAAGACCCGTCGGAGATAAAAATACCCCTTTCTGCCAAATGGTGGGGGTCCCACAATGATCAGCAAGTTATCATCTATTTTACTGATAACTTATTCTCACTGGACAACCCCTTTAAGTAAATGATGACACTATAATTTGATCATGTGACATAATCATATCACATCACCCATGGGTTCTGCTAGACATATACATATGGGTGCGGCATTGGAGCCCATGGATTATGCGGTCTAGTGATTATGAACAGTGGCAGTGCCTATGAAACATGAAGTCCAATTGTCTGTAAACTTTGAATAATGGAAATTGGGGGCAGAATCCTTTGAGACGTTACTTTAAAGTTTGAATTTGAAATTCCAGAAAACCCCCTTTAAGCCATACCACAGTAGTAGTAAGAGGCATGAGCAATCTAATGTGTACAAATAGAATATATAAATAACTGTAGTTAGGCTGTAATAATGTACATTGTTTGTGTGTTCACTGCTTGTAGCTATCTTCAGCGATGTTCACAACTGTAAATACATGTAAAACTGAATCATGTAAAAAAAACAAATGTTACGTTATACTATTTATTCGACGCCTGTTATTGTATCATAGTTTCTTTTTATTTTGTGGGGAAAGGGAGGCGATGACCAGGTGACTTCCTCCCAGTCCCAAAATTCACAATGGCAATGAAACAACAAAATGACTGTTTTGCGCTAAACATGACGACGAATATGATTTTCTTAATAAACTTGCTGGTACAAGACACTGTGATGGAGTCGAGTCTGTCTGTTATTTTTTTTTTTTTACTCTATGCCAGGCAGTGGTTCCTAAGAAAGTCATTTGGACAGGTGAAGGTCAAGTCCCTAAATCAAAGGATAATCAGAGAATTTGGGGTCAGCCTTAAGAAGAACCGTTGTTTGTATTCCATATAAAATAATAATTCTGGAACATTGTTTCTTGGGACCTTACGTTGTGCCATTCCTCCTGGAAATGTGCAAATAACTTGACAGCTAAATGTTACTATTTCCCCTTGTCAATAGAATGGATTCCTACATATTCTGACACTGTCTAAAAGGCTAACAGCTCCAAGTGTGTAAGGATACAGCCAAAGGACCAAAACAGGAGCCAGTACAGGGGTCAATACACAGATACAGTATATAAATTCCAGATTCATCATTTTTTTTCGACAAAAAATAGATAAATAAAATAAAGCATGCAGAGCAATCAAATTCTCTCATCACCTGCAATGATCTGTAAGAGATGACAGTGCGAAGACAATCAAGTTGCAGGATAAACAGTAGTTAAATGGAACCTGTCATGTTTCAAAACGCTATTAAACTTCAGATATGGGGTTAATCTGCAGGTTAATGGCATCCTAAAGCTGTGCGGACATCGCACTGAATTCACCGCTACCAGGAGGAAATTAACTTTATGCTTTCAGTCATAGTGGCGTGGCCGGCATGACTTCATTAGCACTCAATACTTAGTAGGTCAACATATTGAAGTCTATGGAGAGAGGAGGAGTGAGGAGCACTCTGCAGGGCATAGAGGGAGACAACCAGGCAGATCGAGCTGCCGATACTAGCACATTTATTTCACTTCAGTGCTGGATTCACAGCCACACAGCTTGCTCAGTACTGATGTATAAGGTCTTCCATGCATCTATCTTTGTGCTGGAGAGAAGGAACAGCAGGAATCCCTGGAGGTCTCTGTGTGTACTGTGTTTGAGAAACATCATAGTTTCCACCCACTAGGTCAGAGTCAAGTGAAAATTAGAAATAGTCTGTTAAGAGGAAAACTGCAGGATAAAAGTCATATAATGGCCCAAAATACTGTTATTCATCATGTACGCACAAATGACAACCTATTCTGAAACGTTACATGAAACGACAGGAACGCTGTAAAACTTGAAGCCAACCACAATAATATAAGTCCCTTGAATTTAAAAAATCCTGGTACTCCAAGACATAATTGATCTGATACCTTACTTCAGTGTGTGCCAATCGGTGTCGCTCCAGATATTGCAAAACTACAACTCCCTGCATGTACAGACTGCCTTAGGCTGTAAGATTATGCGCGGAGTTTTCAATTTATCAACATCTGGAGAGCGACTGATGAAGATCGGTGCATTATGTAATATATAATGTGCCTGTGTTTGCATGCCCGAGCTTTCTTCACAATACATGATCTGTTGGAAGCAGAATTGACAGAAATAGGGTTATATTAGTAGGACGGGATACTTACAGTATGTATTATCTACATTCAACTGAACATGTGTGAATGTTCAACAGAATTATATATACAGTATTATCACATTATGTGTCACCTTATTAACATATTTTACACCATATCAAAGACATTGGTCACAGGTCTGAGACCCTAATCTTATGGCAAAACTAAAACGTTATACCTGCATGGCCCCTGATGGGGAGCCCACTGCATCCAGGTAGAGAATGAATGGCCAGATGAACGTGAATGGGTGATTCGAGTAACATATGGGAAACGCCAAAGGATTGGGCTTGTCTTTTATTGTAAATCCACATATGCACGTCCACCTCTATTCTGGCTGAATGTGTTGGGCACCACATCATATTGGATGAGATATAAAGTGTACCCATCTTGGGGAGATACATGAGGGTCCCAGGTGCGTGACCTACAGCTATCAACTAATGGTTACCCATTCGTCTAATTGAGGCCTTAGTGAAGAGAACATTTACTAACCAACAATGGGAAACAAATTTTGGACAGTTTCCAAAAAGCATCTTGTACATATTTTGTGCTTTTAGTCACTTGACCGCTGCAGTCAATCATAGGCTGCAGCGGTGAAGTGACTTCCAAATGGTGTAAAGACCACTGACAAAGATCTATAGAGCAGGATCCTAGGGGGGCGCTGGAAAGTGAGTATTATTTCATTTATTATTTTAATCAATACATGCCTAAAAATGTTTATTTTTTACTGTCGGACAACCCCTTTAATCACCAGCATGCGTATACAGTGAATATGGATTCCAAACAGGTCAGTGCATGGGATGATGGGGGTGTGCAACATACCAGTAAGTAGCCAAAAATTCTGCGCTAATTAATTTCATAATATAGTTGCCCAAGAGAGCTCTATTTTACAGACTTGCTAAATTATAGAATTCAGGCTATATTTGACCCCTATTTCTGGGAACTAATAACCGTACATAAAGATTTATGCAGCTTAAAATATTCCTTCCTCCTAAAAAAACAAAACAAAATTGTATTGAAGTCCTCTCTCATCCGCTCCCCAGTGACTTTTTATTGCAGATTTAATGCAAATGTTATTATTGATTACCGTAAATTGTATGTATATATACACTGCTCAAAAAAATAAAGGGAACACTTAAACAACAGAATATAACTCCAAGTAAATCAAACTTCTGTGAAATCAAACTGTCCACTTAGGAAGCAACACTGATTGACGATCAATTTCACATGCTGTTGTGCAAATGGAATAGACAATAGATGGAAATTATTGGCAATTATCAAGACACCCTCAATAAAGGAGTGGTTCTGCAGGTGGGGACCACAGACCACATCTCAGTACCAATGCTTTCTGGCTGATGTTTTTGTCACTTTTGGATGCTGGTTGTGCTTTTACACTCGTGGTAGCATGAGACGGACTCTACAACCCACGGAAGTTGCTCTGGTAGTGCAGTTCATCCAGGATGGCACATCAATGCGAGCTGTGGCAAGAAGGTTTGCTGTGTCTGTCAGTGTAGTGTCCAGAGGCTGGAGGCTCTACCAGGAGACAGGCCAGTGCACCTAGAGATGTGGAGAGCAACAACCCAGCAGCAGGACCGATACCTCCGCCTTTGTGCAAGGAGGAACAGGAGGAGCACTGCCAGAGCCCTGCAAAATGACCTCCAGCAGGTCACAAATGTGCATGTGTCTGCACAAATGGTTAGAAACCAACTCCATTAGGGTGGTATGAGGGCCCGACGTCCACCGATGGGGGTTGTGCTCACATCCCAACACCATGCAGGATGCTTAGCATTTGCCACAGAACACCAGGATTGGCAAAGTCGCTACTGACACCCTGTGCTCTTCACAGATGAAAGCAGGTTCACACTGAGCACATGTGACAGACGTGACAGAGTCTGGAGACGCCGTGGATAGCGATCTGCTGCCTGCAACATCCTTCAGCATGACCGGTTTGGCAGTGGGTCAGTAATGGTGTGGGGTGGCATTTCTTTGGACAGCCCTCCATGTGCTCGCCAGAGGTAGCCTGACTGCCATTAGGTACCGAGATGAGATCCTCAGACCCCTTGTGAGACCATATGCTGATGCGGTTGGCCCTGGGTTCCTCCTAATGCAGGACAATGCCAGACTTCATGTGGCTGGAGTGTGTCAGCAGTTCCAGCAAGATGAAGGCATTGAAGCTAAGGACTGGCCCGCCCGTTCCCCAGACCTGAATCCGATTGAGCACATCTGGGACATCATGTCTCGCTCCATCCATCAACATCACGTTGCACCACAGACTGTCCAGGAGTTGGCGGATGCTTTAGTCCAGGTCTGGGAGGAGATCCCACAGGAGACCATCCGCAACTTCATCAGGAGCATGCCCAGGTGTTGTAGGGAGGTCATATAGGCACGTGGAGGCCAAACACAATACTGAGCCTCATTTTGACTTGTTTTAAGGACATTACATCAAAGTTGGATCAGCCTGTAGTGTGTTTTTCCACTTTAATTTTGGGGGTGACTCCAAATCCAGGCCTCCATTGGTTAATAAATTTGATTTCCATTGATGATTTTTGTGTGACTTTGTTGTCAGCACATTCAACTTTGTACAGAACAAAGTATTCAATGAGAATATTTCATTCATGATCTAGGATGTGTTATTTGAGTGTTCCCTATATTTTTTTGAGCAGTGTATATATATATATATATATATATATATATATATATATATATATATATATATATATATACATACATTATATATATATATATATATTATATATATATATATATATATATACAGTACAGACCAAAAGTTTGGACACACCTTCTCATTTAAATATTTTTCTGTATTTTCATGACTATAAAGATTGTACATTCACACTGAAGGCATCAAAACTATGAATTAACACATGTGGAATTATATAGTTACGAAAAAAGTGTGAAACAACTGAAAATATGTCTTATATTCTAGGTTCTTCAAAGTAGCCACCTTTTGTTTTGATGACTGCTTTGCACACTCTTGGCATTCTCTTGATGAGCTTCAAGAGGTAGTCACCGGAAATGGCCTTCCAACAATCTTGAAGGAGTTCCCAGAGATGCTTAGCACTTGTTGGCCTTTTGCCTTCACTCTGCGGTCCAGCTCACCCCAAACCATCTCGATTGGGTTCAGGTCTGGTGACTGTGGAGGCCAGGTCATCTGGCATAGCACCCCATCACTCTCCTTCTTGGTAAAATAGCCCTTACACAGCCTGGAGGTGTGTTTGGGGTTATTGTCCTGTTGAAAAATAAATGATGGTCCAACTAAACGCAAACCAGATGGAATAGCATGCCGCTGCAAGATGCTGTGGTAGCCATGCTGGTTCAGTATGCCTTCAATTTTGAATAAATCCCCAACAGTGTCACAAGCAAAGCACCCCCACGCCATCACACCTCCTCCTCCATGCTTCACGGTGGGAACCAGGCATGTAGAGTCCATCCGTTCACCTTTTCTGCGTCTCACAAAGACACGGTGGTTGGAACCAAAGATCTCAAATTTGGACTCATCAGACCAAAGCAGATTTCCACTGGTCTAATGTCCATTCCTTGTGTTCTTTAGCCCAAACAAGTCTCTTCTGCTTGTTGCCTGTCCTTAGCAGTGGTTTCCTAGCAGCTATTTTACCATGAAGGCCTGCTGCACAAAGTCTCCTCTTAACAGTTGTTGAAGAGATGTGTCTGCTGCTAGAACTCTGTGTGGCATTGACCTGGTCTCTAATCTGAGCTGCTGTTAACCTGCGATTTCTGAGGCTGGTGACTCAGATAAACTTATCCTCAGAAGCAGAGGTGACTCTTGGTTTTCCTTTCCTGGGGAGGTCCTCATGTGAGCCAGTTTCTTTGTAGCGCTTGATGGTTTTTGCAACTGCACTTGGGGACACTTTCAAAGTTTTCCCAATTTTTCGGACTGACTGACCTTCATTTCTTAAAGTAATGATGACCACTCGTTTTTCTTTACTTAGAATTTGTATTATGGCAAGAAAAAAGCAGCTAACAGTCTATTCAGTAGGACTATCAGCTGTGTTTCCACGAGACTTCTACACAACACAACTGATGGTCCCAACCCTATTTGTAAGGCAAGAAATTCCACTTATTAAACCTGACAGGGCACACCAGTGAAGTGAAAACCGTTTCCGGTGACTACCTCTTGAAGCTCATCAAGAGAATGCCAAGAGTGTGCAAAGCAATCATCAAAGCAAAAGGTGACTACTTTGAAGAACCTAGAATATAAGACATATTTTCAGTTGTTTCACACTTTTTTGTTAAGTATATAATTCCACATGTGTTAATTCATAGTTTTGATGCCTTCAGTGTGAATGTACAATTTTCATAGTCATGAAAATGCAGAAAAATCTTTAAATGAGAAGGTGTCTGTACTGTGTATATATATATATATATATAATTTTTTTTTTTTTTTTTTTTTCTGAGCTACATTCAGTTTATGCTGAAAATTCTAAAAAGTTTCTAATGAGCGGCACACTCCAGAACCATATTCTGTTTCACAGTCCTTTTAATGTCGTGGGAGATTTTCATATTCTGAGAGAAGTTATATGATTAGAGTTATTAAGTGTCTCGCTGGTAACAATCTTGCTTAGTATTTAATTTTCTTTCAATATTCTCTATTAGGACTGTGATGCTGTCTGACTGATCGTCCCTCGGTAGCTGGTCGGTAATCTGAAGCAGTTTCTTTCCCCATTCACTGGCCTGTAATAAAGCAAAGTGATACATTATTGTCTATATTACCTTCTATACTTTGGGGTCTGTTGTCTAAATCGATATAGATTTATATATACATTAACCACATCCCATCCAATCACTTGCTTTTCACGTCCTTCTGGGTGTGCTGCTTTCCATTACCCCAGTGAATCTTTACACCCAGATCCCAGGGCTACTATTGCCTAAAGCTACATTCACACATCCGTGTAACAGGTCCGGTAACCCACAGAATAAATTGTGACAGAGTCACTGGTGTTATATGTGAGGGGAGATATGTTTCACTGCGGCTACTAGCTTCAGTGAACTAAACCTACAAATTTCCTCCAGCATGTTAGGTGTTGGGGGTTAAAACCACCATTTTGAAAGGGAGTTTTTTTTGTGAATGACATTGAGAAGGGTGGGAGGTCATTCACCATATCTCCACCTCAGGGTGTGGCTGGGCAAGTTAAAAGCTCAGTCACTGTTTTTTTTTCTCTGTTGTGAGTTTGGAGAGGCAAGTCTCCAGACTGTGGAACTTCAGCTCAGGAGGAGCTGAAGTGTGCTGCAACTTAAGCGAGCGAATCCAGCACACATATGCTATAGTTTATCTTTTGTTTTGCTGTTAAGCCATCTTAAATAAACCTGCAGACGAAAACGTTCCTGAGTCTACTTCTGAAAGCAGCCGAGTGAGTCGTCTTACCACAAAATCAACACTATATTTGTGCAGCAAAAGAAAAGTGTAAAGCTTAAAATAAAAAAATAAATAATAGAATTAATGCTTTTTTTCTAATTTTTTCTACAAAGAGTTAATAAAAGTTAAGGATTAGGTTATATATACCTCAAAATGATGCCGCTGACAAATACAACTCACCTTGCAAAAAAAAGCAACGTCTGCAAACAATAAAAGTTATTGCTCTTGGAATGTGACAATGAATTAAAAAAAGGAGAAAAAAAATTAAGTATGGCCAAATTAGGCCTGATCCTTAAGGTGTTAATGTCCCCATCTTAACAAGTAGGCTGCAGATTTTGATGGAGATGGTGAGTTGGTTCTGCTCATTGTGAGGAAGTGTTTTCATGGGGACACATGTAGGAAATCTTTCTCATAACGTGCCCAAAGACATTACATTTTTGTAAGGGGATTGCACCAAAATTGCTAGTGAGGAATCTGAGACGCTTACTTTATGAAAATTCCTGCTGAGGAAGTACAGCATCCCCAGAGCATGCAGGATCCTTGCCATCTTGGCGGGGTCTTTCTTTGGCGCCTGTTCTCTGATGTCATATATAGCATTGAGGATCTGCACCGCTTCAGCTTCCTGGTTTTCATCTATAGAAAGAAATTAAATAATTGCATTGAATATTGATCAGCTGGTAGAAAGAGTTGCTGATTTGGGGAAATGCCATGGACTACGTCGGACCTGCGTGGGAACATTTTTTTATAATAAATTGGTGAATGACGGACAGTGTCTTTTTCAGGTTTCCACTTGTGGACTACATCAAAACTCTTGACTACGTCAGTCCTGCATGTTTTTTTTTTTTTCAAATAAATTGGTGAACCAGGGAAAGTGTCCGGGAGTGTTTATTAAAATAAAGTTTTTTTTGTTTTTTTTTTAATATGTAGTTTTTATTAATATTTTCAAAAAGGAAACATAACATACCAAATAAAGGTAATAATCAAATGCCTGTTCGCAGACAGGGTATAAAGTGATAATTCTGACTTGTTTGATTGGTAAAGCAAAACAATATAAACAATATAAAAACTTAATAACATTGCAACTTACATCAGTTTAATCAATATACAATCCAGTTGATACTCTGAATTATTGAAAGCATCTTGTTAGATTAGACCACCTAAAAATAAAGTATTTTTTTGTGTGTTTTTTTTATTACTGGGTTAGTAATGGGGGTGTCTGATAGACACCTCTCCATTACTAACACCAAGGCGTAATGCCAGCTGTGTTTTTTGAGAAATCACAGCTGCCATCAAACCCAAGCCCCATTACCCCGATTGCCACCGCATCAGGGCAATCGGGAAGAGCAAAGGCGAAGCGCCTCTAATGTGATGCGCCACTTCTGGGTCAGCTGTGGGCTGGTATTTTTAGGCTGGGAAAGACCCAATAACCAGGGACTCTTCCCAGGCTGTAATATCAGCTCACAGCGGTCTGCTTTACCTTTGCTGGTTATAAAAAATGTTGGGGGTACCCCACGTCATTTTTTTCATGTATTTATTTGTTAGCTTAATATATGTACAGTAAAGTACACATGCAAGGCACTAATTATATATCTCACGGATATCTAGCTAGCTAGCTATGTACCCCATGTCACATGGATGGTACACATGGACAGCCAACAGAAAGCCGCACGGTTAGTAAAAACGTACCGTCTCACGTGTACGTTTTTTAAGCGGATGTGTGAAGGGGGCCTAACACAACTTACAGTTTGTGCAGGCTGAGTTCCTGAGCCCACTCTATACAGTCGCACTCAAAGTAGGACGTACTATTATATCCTATATTGGGAATTTGATAAATCTCCACTTTGCAGTCTTAAACCGCATTCACACATTACAGCCAACATGCATTTTAAACAATTGCAGGGAAAAAAAAACACTGTGGTTTTGCAGCAATTCTAAAAAAATTATGGCAAAAAGGATGTTTTTTTTGTTTTTTTGGTACAAAACTTTATCATACATCATATCCTTATAATAACATACCTAAATATTCCTGATCAGCATCGTCAAACCATACAGGGCCACTTTTTAATGAAGCTTGTATCCGAACCTCCACCAGTCTACTAAGATGAGTGTGCCATATATCAGTGACCTGAGAAATGAACCATCATTGATATTTTATTATGGCTGCCAAACAGATATAGTGTAAGGTGCTGCTTACTATACAAAGCTGTTATGTATCATATATATGTTCCTGTAGGGTTAAAATATATGGCTTTCGCCGGCCATGAGAAAAGCTGGACCTGCAACAGTGAAGAGATTGCTGTACTGGCTTCATTTTAAAGAAGAAAATTCATTTTCCGATTTTTTTTTTTTTTTTTAAGAAAGCTAGGTGACAACTAAGGCTATGTGCACGCAGTGTCTTTTTCAGGCAGATTACGCATATATTTTTTTATATACTTGTGTGAACTTAGTCTTAGTTTGAAAATAATCATTAGTATGAATTGCAAAGACAACAGGATGACGTACCTCAGAATACAGGGAGTCGGCAATATCCATTTTATTCTGCCGAAAAAATATATTGGCCATATGGAAGAACCCTCCAGAAGCGCTGATATGACTTGGTCCTGAAACTGTACTTGCAAAGAAAACCTAAGAGGAGTAAAACAATCTCCAGTTACTTTATAGCTATTCCATCCCGATCATTCCATATACATGCATGCTCAGTTTGACTGTGCGTGCTCTGTTTCAATGAGATGGAAGACTAATAAGCAGCATCATCTGTTGGAAGAGAAACTCCCATACACATAAGACCATGTTCACACGTTCAGTATTTTACCTCAGTATTTGTAATCCAAAATAAAAAATGGAACAATCAGCGGAAAAGTATAATATAAACACGTCACCATTTCTGCATTTTTCACCCACTCCTGATTTTGGCTTATAAATACTAATGTAAAATACTGACCAAATACTGAACATGTGAACGTGACTTAAGATATTAGGCCATTACAGTTTCAGTTGACTTTGCTCTGGTTATGCTAGAGTAGCAAATCACTCAGAAAAATAGGTAACAAACTAAAAAGCTGCAACTGACCCTGCCGGTTCCGGTACAGATCCTGATCCGCAGTCCCTAATGGTTTCTGGGTGAGCAGAGACAGCCCTAACCACAGACTAGAAGATGTCAGCTCGGACCTAAACTGGCTGAAAGCCATTGAGCACTTCACATTCCTCTTAAAGAACAGGAGAGCAGAGCAGAGCTGAAAAGAGGAAAGATCCCAAAGTGAGTAAAGAAAACCATGAGATACAAAATAAAGTATAAAGTACATACTGTTAGATAATATGCCGCCCACTTCCTAAAAAGAAACAGAAGGTAGGTGCAAAGTAAAGAACAGAAACTGCAAGGAGATAAACCCTAGCTGGAATTTCATTGACTGGCTTTAAGCTACATCAGAATGGCTAAAGATTCACAAGAAATTATCACCAGCAGTAAATGCCAGCAGGGGGACAGAATATAAAACCGCACCCGAAAGGTGATAGGGCAGACAAATGAATAAATGAAAACACCTGTGTTATGCTAAACAAACTACAGCCAGAATAACAGAAACAAAACACCAGGAGAAAAGGTGTATCTGCTGTGGCTCGGCGGACAGAGAAGCCGACCACAAAGCACAGAATCAAGGAACATGACAGCTCTGATTTGCATGGGCACCTTAAATCTGTGAATTTTGCCCCCCACTAGCCCATTAACATTACCTAATAATTGCCTAAATCAAAATCCCAAAAAAGGAATGGTTTACTTCTGAAGGTACATAATTTTCAAGAGGTATATTTACTTTTTAGATCAATTCTTTCATTGCCCAAAAACGTTGCAAACAGTCTGGATAAGAAATTTGCTGTGTTTGCAGCTGCTATTCAGAACTATGTCTCTCCATGGTTATTTTATTATTATTATTATTATTTAACGGCCTTAGGCCTGATCTCGAGCTATGGCGACTTAATGTATGAACAATCTGTAGGAAGATTGATCTTGTGCAAGCCTAGATAGGTCCACCAGGGTCTTCACCAACGTTATCTTGATTGTATCAAGCCATCAGGTTGCTGGTCTTCCTCTTCGCCTTGTTCCTTCTATTCTTCCAACCATGATGTCCTTCTCTAGTGATTGCTCTCTTCGTATGATGTGTCCAAAGTAGACAAGTCGTAGCTTCAGGATCCTATCAAATTCCTTTAGATGTACTCTCCATCAAGTTGCAGACTGCAAAGAATCTATGAGTGTTCCCACAGTCATACTCCCTTTATCCCTTACTTCTTGGTAAAAGATTGAATGTCAGTTACCAAGAAGTAAGGGGCAAAAATAGGTATGGCATGGTTATTTGTTGCCTGTAGCCACAGAGACACATAGCTGTGAACAGGGGTTGTGTACACAAAATTAAACAAGTTTTTTTAATGAAGACTTTTTACAAAGCTGCTTCATTCTTTTTATTAAAGATGTATTGGAGCAATAAAAAATAATGGTAATAAAGGTGGACATAGTATATAGTAAAACATTTCTAGATAATACTGGATGAGGGGGGCAATTACTTCTTATAAGAATAGTACCTGGTCTGAAGCAATAATTCCCAAACACTCAGTTATGCTAGTGTAGATACTCACTCAGGATAATAGGAAAAGCTAAATACTGCAACTAAGCAACTAAGTACAGACTAGCGATCCTGACTCCACAGTCTTTAGCGGTTCCTGCATGAGCAGAGATAGCCCTAACTACAGACTGGACAATGGCAACTCGGACCCATGCTGTCTAAAAGGCCGTTGAGCGCTTCACGTTCCTTCTAAAGAATCGGAGGGCAGAGCAGAGAGTGAATTACCTACAAAAGGGAAAGTGTGCTGAAAAAAGGAAAGATCTCAGAGTGAATAAAATAAACCACAAAATACAAAATAAAGTACGTACTGTTACAAAATATGTCACCTAAAAAGAAACAGAAGATAAGTGCAGAGCAAAGAACAGAAACAGCAAGGAGATAAACCCTAGCTGGAAATTCACTGACTGGCTTTAAACTACAGCAGAATGGCTGAACATCCAAATGAGAATATCACCAGCAGGAAATGCCAGCAGGGGAAAAGAATGTAAAGCCGCACCCAAAAGATGATAGGGCAGACAAATGAAAACATGTGTTATGCTAAACAGATTACAGCCAGAATAGCAGAACCTAAACACCCGGAAAAAAAGGTGTCCTCTGTGGCTCGGCGGACAGAGAAGCCGACCACAAAACAAAGGCTCAAAGGTTCAGATCCAGGAGCATGACACACTCTCAAAGGAGTCCTCCTCATTGACGTGCTAGAAAATGCATTAAAACTGACGACATAAGTCACTTGAAAGTTTTTACTAAACTTTTTAGATTACAGTGTGTTTTACTTTCTATATACTAATCTGCTGTCTGGAATTGATTAAATGTGATAGAGGACAGCTTAATGCATGCTCACCTCATGGAAAATGCATCAAAATGCTGTATAGATTATTAAACAGTAACTTTACACTAATTCCTTATCAGGATGACATTTTCTTATAATTGTAAGATCCAATTAGAGACGGGAGAATCGATTTGCAGAACTTCGGTTCGTCAGTCAGGTCAGTAATCTGTGACCGCCGGATGAGAGGCCGGCAAATCTTCTTACCTCTTGGCTCTTCTTTTGATTATTTGGGCAGGCACAGTGTTGTGTGTGTACGTCACACCGGAATGATGACATCACAAAAGAAGAACCGGGAGGTAAGGAGATTAGCGGTCACAGATTACTGACCCGGCCGATGGAACCTGCAAATCCATTCTCCCATCTCTACTTCCAATTATAGAAAATGTCAGGAGGTCTTTTTGGTTTTATACATATTACTCACTGTGTAACTGAATAGTTCTAAAACTTTCTGATATACTTTGTGTCCCAATTACAATATCTCGGGGAGCTTGTTACAAAGTATCAGTCTGGTGTTGTTCCCACAGCATTGACAATATTGTAAAATGAAGAAGAGTTCACATACAAAGAATATCTGAAATGTATTATTAATATAGTGATTTAGCTTTATTTATATCTAAAACTGTAAAATCCCTTTACACCACTACATACTGTATATACTACAGTTGAACCGTGAGCAGATTGGATTTTTCGTCAGACAAATGGATCCATTTGCCCATTCAAACATCTAGATTATTATAATAACTATTTTCTCCTAATAGGAGCCATGAGAGCAGCTCTATGTCTATATTCTGAATGAAGTGGCACTATCTGACCCTCTCACAGCAGGAAGTCACAGCACAAGCTAAGCCAATGAATGTCATGCACAGTGCAGGAAAGACAAAGTGCAACACGAAGGGATGAGGGGAAGGGAGCCCAGACACTAGAGAAAGGGGGAGTAGAGACCTCCTAGGCTGATCCAATATCACCCTGTCTCCCCTACAATCCCTATATTGGTTCCTCACCAATCGATGAACAGGAAACCTAAGCCCTGTAAATCCCTAAAGCTAGGCCCTGGATAGGAGGGAGGTAGCCGCTGGGTCCTAAAGTAAGACAGATTTAAGAAGGCGTCTGTAATGCCAAACGAAGTGACCTTCTGCAACCAGCTGCAGAACGACTGTCTGCTACATATGACACACCCGTGACAATGAGGCGCTTAAAAAAAAAAAAAAACAGCATAAAAGGATTATCCCATTTTCATAGGTGGTGTTGTCAGATACTGATTGTAAAATCAAACAGTTCCTGGCTGTTAAACTAAGGTCTAGTTTCTAAATTGGCCAGGATTAGAAGGTAGCAGCATGCTCCAGCGATCCTGGCCAGCTTCAAAGCAGTGCATACAAGCTCAATAGAAAAGAGAAAAGAGATTGCAAGCGCTGCACATGTTCAGTGGTCAGTCTCCAAGGTAACAAGCTATAAACAAAAAGAAAAGTGTTGATATCTCAAGAACGGCTGAAATTTTTTACTAAACAGCAAATTTCAAAAATCACTGTATTTACAAGCACTGGGTGACAAAATGGGAATAATCATTTCAACTCCCTCATTTAACAAGACTGGGAATCTAAAAATTTATGTTCAGAGGGAAATTGTGATTGACAGGGCCTGTTTTCTATTACAGTGAGATGAAGGGAAGGGGAGCATGACCTTCACCTATACCAATTAATGTTACACTTTAATAATTTAGCACTGGGTCCTCATAAAAATTCTTCTCTATTGCAAATCCATAAAAAATCATACGCATACATGTTTCAGACGGTTACGTCCTTAGTCATTGCATACATGTATGCAATGACTAAGGAAGTAACCATCTGAAACGCGCATGCGATTACTCTGTCTGGAGTTTTTTATGGATTTGCAATAAAGAAGAATTTTTATGAGGACCCAGTGCTGGATGTACCTTCCTTTTCTCTTTATTGTTCCTTGCTATACTACAAGACCGTCTGTGCAGAGGAGATCCTCGATCCACGGGTGAGCTGAATACCAGGTTACTGCAAGGTTTGCTATGACTTTCACTTCAATAATTTACCCTAAATTGGCATTCTTTACAGGTGCAAGTGACTTGTCATTGGGCTGTGTGATTCCTGATGATGGTGTAGTATAGTCATACTGACGACACCCTGCAGAATATACTGTAGATATTTTAAAATGTTCTACCTTCCAATGATAACAGTTTTAAAGGTGTAATTTCCTAGGTGTTTACCTTGCTTCTTTGTACTGGGAAATGGTGCATTTTTCACATTCCTCACTGGTTAATAGCTCAATGCTACGAGCCAAGGGTACGTGAGACCAGAGAACTCCAGATATATAATACATAGAAAACACAGCAGACACCACTCACTATCCCCAGTGGGCTCACAATCTAATTCCCTATCACATATAATAGGGCCAATTTTATAGAAAGCAAATTAAAGGGGCTTTCCACTGTTACAAAAGTGGTGCCGAAATGACTGCATAGTTGTAAAGCAACAAACACAGATATTACTCACCCTCCCTAGGTCCAGTGCACTCTCATCCACTGGTCCGGTCTCCGAGCATTGGTTGGAGCTGTAACGTCATAACAATAGAGCACATCACCGCTGCAGTTAATCACAGAGCTTAGTAGCTCTGCTGATGTAGACGGCACAAGCAGCTGGGCTCAGTGATTGGCTACAACAGTGAATCGGCGAAGACCTGGGGAGAGTGAGAACTATGTATCTGTATTTGTTGTCTTATATGGCTGCAATCGTTTGGGCACCACTTTTGTGAAAGGGGAAGACCTCTTTAACCTACCGCTATCTTTTTTTTTGGAATGCGGGAAGAATCTGCACAAACACAATGAGAACCTACTAACTACATGCCCCAATTCGTCAAAGCTTTTAAGCCAGAAAACTGGCATAAAAGGCTTTGAAGAGTAGCAAACGTTTCGCACAACTCGAAGCTGTTGACGTCATTTTTGCCCAGCTCCGGCAAAGCGGGCGGGATGGGTGTGTGATGGGACGTGGAGACACCCGCTTGTCGAATTCATGATGAGCCATGGCAGTCCTTCAAGACAAATCTTACACCCAGTCCCTGACTGGACTTAGATTTGTGGTGAGGCGCTAATTCTTGCTTCGACATCTCATCAAGACTGGTGTGAAAACCACAGGTCTTGATGGAATCGGGGCCATTGTCTTTGGTCAGACACAAACTCAGCAACCCCAGGTAAACCACTGTGCTATCCATGACAGCTAAAACAGTCTTCTAATGTAAGTTTTCTGTCGAAGACCACCACCATTGCGTATGAAGGGGGCAATCTTTGCATTTTTCAAGTTTATCTAGAACTTTTCTCAAAAGCTCTTTGGTGCTATAGATACTGTATATCATATATTTCCCCACAGGGGGTCCTTGGTAATGAAATGGCTCTGTGGTCATTAATATGGCAGATGAGGTACAATCTTGACAATGTAATTTTATAGATTTTGGGGAAAAATATGAATACCGTTTCCACCCTGAAGTAATTACTATTGGACGAGTCTATGGAGAAGAATTTGGATGTAATAGAGTATACCCTCAATGCCAGTCTGTTGCATCGAAAGTTGACAAGATATTGGTTTACAAGGAGCATGGCTTATAAATGATTATTACTTTACCTCTCTATGAAGATCTGGCACAGTCTTTAAATATTGCAGGTTTAGGAACCAGTTGATCTGAGTATTTGGGGACAGTTCGTAGAGGGGGAAACAAATGAATGAGTTGTATTGAAGACCTTAGGCCGAATTCAGACGTATGGAACGTGATGCACGCACCGGCTCTCAGGTGTCCGGACCTTAACCTCACAGCCACTGTTGGACTGGGGTGCCAAGGTCCCACCAGTAACATTGACTTTGAGGGGCCCACTTTTCACCTGAATGCAAATATTACACTACCCTGCTTCACAAATGTACCTATAACTCTATATAATAATAAACTGGATATTTTGGTAAATGAATAATGATATGCTGCTTTTTTCTGTACCAAGTGAATTATACCAAGTACTGCCCATACAGTGAGGTTGGTGGCCCATGTCTGCACAGGGGCCCACCGGGGGATTCCCCTATTCCCCTATGGGCCAGTCAGAGCCTGCTCACAGCCTCATATCTGCCTATAAGGCTGTCAAGTTCGGTTCAGAAGACCGACATGACTAGCCAGTCTGTGATACACCGACATCTGAATGAGACCTTATACAGTACGTAACCTTTACAACATAAGCCTGAGGGGTAGTATGATATTTTTATGTAACTACGCAACCAATGCAATAATATATTCATTTTACAGATCCTACAGAGAACATATGGTCACTTCTAGTACATAACAGAAGTGCAATTTAACTCAAACTTATTTACTTACATCGTTAGAAAGATGTCGGAGTGACTCCTCAAATTCCCCCTTGGCTGAGTAAAGAAGTCCTAGGTTGCGGTGTAGTTTGGATTTGATGGAATTGCTGCTGTCTGTAGTCTTCAGCACGGTCCAGTAGGCACGGGAAAGATATTCTTCTGCCTGGGTCAGATGGCCAAGACCTAATCAAACAGTGGCACAAATACAGAATAAGTAATATATGGAATACATCATTCATTTAAGAAGGCCAGAATAATGTGGGCCAAAAAGAAGGACTGCTCTGTGTTCCCTCAGCTCCTAGGACAGGACTGCGGTCCTCATAGATGAAGTTGACATGACCCATGGTGACAACAACCTATGTATCTTTTCCAGGCCATGGCTGGCCAGAAAGGAAATGTCCATGGCCATGGATGGAAGGGTAGCTAGCACCTAGATTCCCCTATCTGAAGTGCTACGCTAAAATTATATATCATCTGGACTATAGTAGTAGTGTGCAAGGCAATTTACAGCCAAAGACATAGCATCAAGCTTCTGGACCTTGATGAAAAATATGCATATATCCCTAAAATCAAACACCATTTAGTGTACTGCTACTCTACTGTGTCACATGAGGCCAATGCATCTCCTAAAGCCCCAGAACCAAAATGTCAGCATGCTGCAACCCCCTATCGCTATGCCACTTTTTACAACAATAGCATAGGTTACACCATACACAAACATTTATAATTTGCCCTACTTACCAATGTTGGCTTCAGCAAGGATCAGGTAGACTGGCACTAACTCCACGGATGCCAGTCCATATACATCTACGCTGAAAGACAGAGAATGGGAGGCTGCAGGGATCACATCCACATGGCGTCCTTCATACAGGAGTCTCTGAGCTTCCTTACTGGTCAGTTCTATTAAATGTTTCTGTCAGGGTGACACACATAGGAAAGACATGGAGTAACTACAGCAAGAGCTATATACAATATGCCAATCACTAGTATAAAACACTGCACTGCATTTAGCTCCTAGTGTGAACAGACCACAGATTTACCATTGGAAACCAAAATATCATCAACCAGACTGGATAACCAATTCACCACTGTCATGCGTCTGGTTCAAACCCTTGATCCTGTGCTTCGTGGTCGGATTCTCTGTCCGCCGAGCCACAACAGATACCCCTTTTCTCCGGGTGTTTAGTCTTTTTAGGGTAACAGGTGTTTTCATTTACTCATTTGTCTGCCCTTTCACCTTTCTGGTGTGGCTTTATATACTTTCCCCCTGCTGGTATTTCCTGCTGGTGATAGTCTCATTTGGATGTCCAGCCATACTGTTGTAGTCTTAGCCAGTCACTGAAAGACCAGCTAGGGTTTATCCATTTGCTGTTTATTTTTTTTACCCTGCACCTATCTTCTGTTTCTTTGTAGGAAGTAGGCGGCATAAAGCCTTACAGTACGTACTTAATCCTCTATTTTGTATTTTGTGGTTTGTGTTACTCACTCTGGGATCTCTTTCTATTTCAGCACACTTTCCCTTCTGTAGGTAATTTGCACTCTGCTCTGCCCTCCGGTTCTTTAGGAGGAACACGAAGAGCTCAATGGTCTTTCAGGAAACATAGGCCCAAGTTACCATCGTCTAGTCTGTGGTTAGGGCTATCTCTGCTCACGCAGGAACCACTAGGGACTGCGGGGTCAGGATCTCCAGTCTGTACAGGAACCGGCAGGGTCAACTGTAGTTTTTAAAACTTAAAAAATATATATTTTTGTGTGAATCTGTTTTTTTTCTGATTGCAGATTTTTATTTTTGGACATAATTATGGGGGCTTTCACCTTGCCTAGACGGCTGCTAACAACATCTAGAGATATGCTTTACTACAGACCAGGGGAATTATTATGGTACCTCTCCCCTACAACATTTATAATGTGGCATGCTTAGATAATAAAGCTCAATCATTTGTTCCACCTTTGTGCCCCACATAGAAATATTTCCTACGGTGTGCTCCTTAAAGTAATAATTCACCATTGTACTAAAGCTGTAGTGCCCCCTTCAGTATTAATACCCACCACTGTAATTGCTCCCCCAGTAATTTCCCTTTATGCTCCTCCATGTCCACTACACAATAGTAAAGTCCCAAAAATAACATATTGGGTCTGATTCATTTGCGTTTTTTTTTAATCACTTTTATTTCTTTTAATTATTATAGTATTTGTTGATTTTTTTTCGAGTGGTTCATGAATTTTGTGCAAATTAAAAAGTGCTCCTTCATTTTGTCCGTCAACTGCTTTCTGACTTTCTTAAGAGCAAAAAGTATCATGGTTCGCAAAATGGTGCAAAAATTGTGCCAAAATAGCTGGGGTACATAAAATCACTGCCGGAAGGAGCTGGAATACATTTGCACTAGATTTTGGGGCAATTTAAAAAGTCTCATTTGATGAATCAGCCGAAGACATTTGGAAATCCAAACCCCACCTACAATGGCAAATGTACAAAAAACAAAACAAAAAAACAAACATAAAAATAGGCTTTAAAAATGGAGCAAATTAAAAGTAGAATTAGACAAAATAAAAAAAAAAGGTGAAAAAAAACACCAAAAACTAGACTAAAAACAGGCAGTAATGCATTGTGCTTTAAAGAGAATTTATCATCCGGATTTCACCCCCACCCCAAACTACTGTATTTATTTGTACATGTGGCTCTCTAAAAGACAAGTCCAGTGATACCTTTACACGGCCGGTCCGTTCCTCCATTACTGAGACATCAGCGTTTGAGGCTGAAGAGCTATGGTAGATCTGAAGCCTTAACCATATAGTGAACATGATAGATAAAAACCCCACAAAACAATTGCACTTTTTATTTTGCAATTTCACCCTACTTGGAATTTTGTTTTCAGTTTTCTAGTACATGGTATATGGTAAAATCAATGGTGGTATTCAAAACGACAACTCGTCCCACAAAAAAACAAGCCCTCATAGGGCCATATTGAAGGAAATATATAAAAGTTATGGCTCTTGGAAGACGGGGGGGTTAGGGGGAACGAAAACTGAAAATGGCCGTGGCGTGAAGGGTTTAAATCCTTAAATACTGGGACCATGAAATTTTACATGAGTCCATGGAGATACAATGACGTGAGGAGCTTCCGTACCTTTCTCTGCAATAATTGCTGTATAGAATGAGATCTTTCTGCTGCAGAATTTAAGAAAGGGACCGGAGTACGGACCGGGATCAGGAGCTGGCATATCTTCTCATGAATGCTCGTCCAGTCTGCCCGCTGGTGATCCACGTCACTTGGGAAGAAAAAAAAAACTAAGTTTACAAAGCCTGTATATATGAAAGTAAAGGTGGCAAAATGTCAGCAATGTGAATAAAGGCCAAGGGGGTTCCGTAGTAGTATAAAGACATTGTTCAACAGGAGATGAATTAGACTATGACATCTGGATAACCAAAACCATGTCCATAATGTTAAACAAAAAAAAACATAAGAAACCAAGTAGAATTTTTAGAGAAAAAAAAAAATCACAAATTAAATAATATAAAAGTCACATATAAAAACGTCATGTTTAGAACCTCTAGAAAAAAGGAGCGAAATAATGGTGATTCTTTCATACATGGAAAGTGAATGCAGCTATGCACAGCGCCGCTCGGAGATGATGTGGGCACTAACACCAGGCTTTCTAGGCGTCCAGCATCTGTAATGATAATATAGTGTCGCTTGCTGAGCTATTTAGTCCATTCCTTGTGGCTGGTCCTATGACAGATCCTCCAGTGTTAATGTACACAAAGCATATGCATTGTTAGTTTTGCAGTCAAAACCAAGGTAAAAGCAATGAATGATAGAGAGAATAAACTTTTTGGTAATATTTTATAGATTATATGTGAAAGCTTATAATAAATAACTAAAAACATGCACTGTATTCATTTTGCATCTGTTGGCGCCCTCTAGTGGCAAGCAACAATAATCCAAGTGAGTGTGAATCTGTGTGTCTGCGCCCCCTGGTGGTTATCTATGTTAATTCATTATATAGTAAATTAGTGGGGGGGTGGGACGATTTGCACCCGATCTGATCGCCATCGTATACCCCGGTGAGGTCAGTATTTGTTCACATCTTGTAAGGACACTGCACAGCACTTCTGGGAAGCCGCGCTACTCACCAGTAATATGTCACTTTACAGCCTCTGCACTGTATGTAAGCCGGGCTGTGGCACAGCTCGCACTGCAGCTTCACCCCTTTGGGGTTGGACAGGGGGTTCACGATCGCCATGTGACCTCCCAAATCAGTGCAAAGTGCAGAATCTAGCGGTGAGTAAATGGGTTGCTAAGGACGCTGAGATTGGTTGCCATGTGACGTCAGAACGTTGGTTGCAGTACTGCAGTGATTGTGAGGCTGCTGACGCTGAGAGCAGGGCATGCTGGGACTTGTAGTTTCTGGTGTGTAGGCAATAAATACTCTGCAGCATGTGCAGGAGCAGATCTAGCAGGGCTAATACAAGATCAGCTTCTTTAGAGACAAAGATGGACTCAGATTAGTGGTCAGTTGAATTGTGCATCACAGGCCGCGTTCACACCTTCAGTATTTGGTCAGTATTTTACATCAGTATTTATAAGCCAAAACCAGGAGTGGGTGATAAATGCAGAATTGGTGACTTGTTTCTATTATACCTTTTCTCTGATTGTTCGTCACCTAGTTTTGGCTCCCACTCCTGAGAAGAAATACTGACCGAATACTGAGCGTGTGAATGTGGCCATACGTACACACTGCACAAAATCCTTACAGACAGGGCAGGTTTTATAGATAAAGGTACCCTGGATAATAAGTAAAGTCGTGTGATTCCTCCCATATTTTATTCTTAAGATATCAAGTAGTAATTTTATTTTTTATTTTATTTTATTTTTTTGCAGGATGAGCTGTATTTTTTATGCCACCATTTAATTTGTGATAAAATTGGAAAACGGTAAAAAAAAACAAAAAAAAAACAAACATTTTTTTGGTGGGGTGAAATAAAAAGCAAAACAAAAGCAAAATAAAAAGGCACTGTAGTTTTTATTATGTTTTTGTGGTGTTCACCGAGCTGTAAAAATGACATGATAACGCTATTCTGCCGGACACTATGATTAGGTTGATGCTAAATTTTTAGAGTTTAAAAAAAAAAATTCAAAAAGTTAAATCCGTATAGAGGACAGATGATTAAAAACAGCAATTCAGATTTTTTTTTAACATATTTCTATCGTTTGCCATGTGGGATAAATAACAATATTTTAATTAATAGCTCAGATGGCAACGCCAAATAGTGTGTGTGTGTGTGTATATATATATACACAGTACAGACCAAAAGTTTGGACACACCTTCTCATTTAAAGATTTTTCTGTATTTTCATGACTATGAAAATTGTACATTCACACTGAAGGCATCAAAACTATGAATTAACACATGTGGAATTATATACTTAACAAAAAAGTGTGAAACAACTGAAAATATGTCTTATATTCTAGGTTCTTCAAAGTAGCCACCTTTTGCTTTGATGACTGCTTTGCACACTCTTGGCATTCTCTTGATGAGCTTCAAGAGGTAGTCACCGGAAATGGTCTTCCAACAATCTTGAAGGAGTTCCCAGAGATGCTTAGCACTTGTTGGCCCTTTTGCCTTCACTCTGCGGTCCAGCTCACTCCAAACCATCTCGATTGGGAACAGGTCTGGTGACTGTGGAGGCCAGGTCATCTGGTGTAGCACCCCATAACTCTCCTTCTTGGTCAAATAGCCCTTACAGAGCCTGGAGGTGTGTTTGGGGTCATTGTCCTGTTGAAACATAAATGATGGTCCAACTAAACGCAAACCGGATGGAATAGCATGCCGCTGCAATATGCTGTGGTACGAATGCTGGTTCAGTATGCCTTCAATTTTGAATAAATCCCCAACAGTGTCACCAGCAAAGCACCCCCACACCATCACACCTCCTCCTCCATGCTTCACGGTGGGAACCAGTCATGTAGAGTCCATCTGTTCACCTTTTCTGCGTCGCACAAAGACACGCTGGTTGGAACCAAAGATCTCAAATTTGGACTCATCAGACTAAAGCACAGATTTCCACTGGTCTAATGTCCATTCCTTGTGTTCTTTAGCCCAAACAAGTCTCTTCTGCTTGTTGCCTGTCCTTAGCAGTGGTTCCCTAGCAGCTATTTTACCATGAAGGCCTGCTGCACAAAGTCTCCTCTTAACAGTTGTTGTAGAGATGTGTCTGCTGCTAGAACTCTGTGTGGCATTGACCTGGTCTCTAATCTGAGCTGCTGTTAACCTGCGATTTCTGAGGCTGGTGACTCGGATAAACTTATCCTCAGAAGCAGAGGTGACTCTTGGTCTTCCTTTCCTGGGGCGGTCCTCATGTGAGCCAGTTTCTTTGTAGCGCTTGATGGTATTTGCAACTGCACTTGGGGACACTTTCAAAGTATGCCCAATTTTTTGGACTGACTGACCTTCATTTCTTAAAGTAATGATGGCCACTTGTTTTTCTTTACTTAGCTGCTTTTTTCTTGCCATAATACAAATTCTAACAGTCTATTCAGTAGGACTATCAGCTGTGTATTCACTGGACTTCTGCACAACACAACTGATGGTCCCAACCCCATTTATAAGGCAAGAAATCCCACTTATTAAACCTGACAGGGCACACCTGTGAAGTGAAAACCATTTCCGGTGACTACCTCTTGAAGCTCATCAAGAGAATGGCAAGAGTGTGAAAAGCAGTCATCAAAGCAAAAGGTGGCTACTTTGAAGAACCTGGAATATAAGACATATTTTCAGTAGTTTCACACTTTTTTGTTAAGTATATAATTCCACATGTGTTAATTCATATTTTTGATGCCTTCAGTGTGAATGTACAATTTTCAAAGTTATGAAAATACAGAAAAATCTTTAAATGAGAAGGTGTGTCCAAACTTTTGGTCTGTACTGTGTATATATATATATACAGTGGTGGCCAAAAGTATTGGCACCCCTGCAATTCTGTCAGATAATACTCAGTTTCTTCCTGAAAATGATTGCAATCACAAATTCTTTGGTATTATTAACTTCATTTAATTTGTCTTCAATGAAAAAAAACACAAAAAGAATTGTCCTAAAGCCAAATTGGATACAATTCCACACCAAACCTAAGAAAGGGGGTGGACAAAAGTATTGGCACTGTTTGAAAAATCATGTGATGCTTCTCTAATTCGTGTAATTAACAGCACCTGTAACTTACCTGTGGCACCTAACAGGTTTTGGTAATAGCTAAATCACACTTGCAGCTAGTTAACATGGATTAAAGTTGACTCAACCTCTGTCCTGTGTCCTTGTGTGTACCACATTGAGCATGGAGAAAAGAAAGAAGACCAAAGAACTGTCTGAGGACTTGAGAAACCAAATTGTGAGGAAGCATGAGCAATCTCAAGGCTACAAGTCCATCTCCAAAGACCTGAATGTTCCTGTGTCTTCCGTGCACAGTGTCATCAAGAAGTTTAAAGCCCATGGCACTGTGGCTAACCTCCCTGGATGTGGACGGAAAAGAAAAATTGACGAGAGATTTCAACGCAAGATTGTGCGGATGGTGGATAAAGAACCTCGACTAACATCCAAACAAGTTCAAGCTGCCCTGCAGTCCGAGGGTACAACAGTGTCAACCCGTACTATCCGTCGGCGTCTGAATGAAAAGGGACTGTATGGTAGGATACCCAGGAAGACCCCACTTCTTACCCCGAGACATAAAAAAGCCAGGCTGGAGTTTGCCAAAACTTACCTGAGAAAGCCTAAAACGTTTTGGAAGAATGTTCTCTGGTCAGATGAGACAAAAGTAGAGCTTTTTGGCAAAAAGCATCAACATAGAGTGTACAGGACAAAAAAAGAGGCATTCAAAGAAAAGAACACGGTCCCTACAGTCAAACATGGCGGAGGTTCCCTGATGTTTTGGGGTTACTTTGCTGCCTCTGGCACTGGACTGCATGGCATTATGAAGTCTGAAGACTACCAACAAATTTTGCAGCATAATGTAGGGCCCAGTGTGAGAAAGCTGGGTCTCCCTCAGAGGTCATGGGTCTTCCAGCAGGACAATGACCCAAAACACACTTCCAAAAGCACTATAAAATGGTTTGAGAGAAAGCACTGGAGACTTCTAAGGTGGCCAGCAATGAGTCCAGACCTGAATCCCATAGAACACCTGTGGAGAGATCTCAAAATGGCAATTTGGAGAAGGCACCCTTCAAATATCAGGCACCTGGAGCAGTTTGCCAAAGAAGAATGGTCTACAATTCCAGCAGAGCATTGTAAGAAACTCATTGATGGTTACCGGAAGCGGTTGTTCGCAGTTATTTTGGCTAAAGGTTGTGCAACCAAGTATTAGGCTGAGGGTGCCAATACTTTTGTCTGGCCCATTTTTGGAGTTTTGTGTGAAATGATCAATGATTTGATTTTTGCTTCATTCTCTTTTGTGTTTTTTCCTTGCAAGCAAATTAAATGAAGATAATAATACCAAAGAATTTGTGATTGCAATTATTTTCAGGAAGAAACTGAGTACTATCTGACAGATTTGCAGGGGTGCCAATACTTTTGGCCACCACTGTATATATATATATATATATATATATATATATATATATATATATATATATATATATATATATATATACACTGTGTGCAGAATTATTAGGCAAGTTGTATTTTAGAGGATTATTTTTATTATTGATCAACAACTATGTTCTCAATCAACCCAAAAGACTCATAAATATCCAAGCTTAATATTTTTGGGAGTTGGAGTGTTTTTTTTTTTAGATTTGGCTATCTTAGGAGGATATCTGTCTGTGCAGGTAACTATTACTGTGCAGAATTATTAGGCAACTTAATAAAAACCAAATATAATCCTATTTTATCTTATGTTTCTTATTCAAAGGTGGTCGTTTTTCAGCCTTCCTTACCTTGGCGATGTCCCTGAGTATCGCATACCTTGGGCTTTTTTATACTCCAGTAACGTTGCAGCTCTGAAATATAGCAAAACTGGTGGCGAATGGCATCTTGGCAGCTTCACGCTTGATTTTCCTCAATTCATGGACAGTTATTTTGTGCCTTTTTTGGCCAACACGCTTCTTGCGACCCTGTTGGCTATTTGCCATGAAACGCTTGATTGTTCGGTGATCACGCTTCAAAAGTTTGGAAATTTCAAGACTGCTGCATCCCTCCGCAAGACATCTCACAATTTTGGACTTTTCAAAGCCCGTCAAATCTCTCTTCTGACCCATTTTGCCAAAAGAAAGGAAGTTGCCTAATAATTAAGCACACCTTATATAGGGTGTTGATGCCATTAGTCAACACCCCTCCTCATTACAGATATGCACATCACCAGATTTACTTAATTGGTAGTTGGCTCTCAAGCCTATGCAGCTTGGAGTAGGACATGTATAGAAAGTATCATGTGATCAAAATACGCATTTGCCTAATAATTCTGCACGCGGTGTATAGAGACACCAAATATATATAATATATATATATATTTCATATTTATATATATATTTATTTGTTTATATATATTTAGAGATATATATTTTTATATATTTTGTAGTTATTTATATATTTATTTATATATTTAGAGATATATTTTTATATATACTTAAATATATTTATTTATATATATATATATATATACATATATATATATATATTTATATATGTATATGTATTATATATATATTTTTTTTCATTAAGCGAATGTAAAAAGGGGAATTGTGGTGATCAGTAGCAGCCACTTAACAAAAGTATGGTTATATTATTATATGTGATTGTTATCATAGGGAATTAATTAGAAGGTTTGCATCAAGATTATAAATTATCACCAAACTTACTGATTGTAGGGGATCCCATGGACGGGGCTCTGCAGAGCGCCATTCATTCTATGTGACTGCCAAAGAAATGGGAAATTGTGTACCACCAGCAAAGTGTAATCTGTAGCTACCTACTATTACTACCTTCAGGTATGTCACAATAATGCCCTACATTTATATCACTTACCATGTTCTGTGAACTTGCTGTAATGCATCAGGTTTGCGACACGTGTGCAACCTGAATGTATGGTATGCTGCTCATAGGTGCAGAAAAAATGATGACCGTCATAGCTAGCATTAGGCCACGGCCCCACTATCAGTATTTGGTAAGTATTTTTTCTCAGGAGTGGGAACCAAAACCAGGAGTGGGTGATAAATGCAGAATTGGTGGCTTGTTTCTATTATACCTTTTCTCTGATTGTTCCTCACCTGGTTTTGTCTCCCGCTCCTGAGAAAAAATACTGACTGAATACTGATAGTGGGGCTGTGGCCTTAGCATAAGTATTGGATTAGTGTAAAGGCACCACTAGTAGTCAGCAAGGGTTTTGTGCTTTGTCCTAAATAGTTAATGTGCACTTAATTGCTGGTGACAAGGCTGGGTCCATGGGTCAGCACAGGAGGCATCCGCACATTCCCTGGAATCATTTCTGAGAGAGTACAAATAATTTAGCTGTATGAGGGCTTGATATTGCGGGACGAGTTGTACTTTTGAATGACATCTTTGATTTTACCATGTAGTGTACTAGAAGATGGGAAAAAACATCCCAAGTGCTGTGAAATTGCGAAACAAGTCCTATTCCACAATTGTTTTTTTGGGTTTTTTATTTACCATGCTCACTGTGACAACACAGCTTTTCTTCTTAATTATGCTAGACATACTTTCTGATGGTAAGAACTATATACCTTTATTTTTATGTTGACTTTTTTAACCCTTGTTCTTCTTTGGTTGATTAACACAGACTATTGTTTGAATAATCCTGAATGTTGACACTTGAGTTAAGATGTACTGCAACTTATTGTGAGCAAATCTTGCATGATAGGGTCATGGAGTAATACTGTTTGATAATATGCTGATTACGTATTATACCAGCCCAGGGAGTTGTTGATTTGCAGAGCAATGGAGGACAAACTCTGCAAGTTGATTAAATGCTCAAACAATGAGTCATGAGCTCCTTCCACCTTCATCCTTGACCCTTGACGTGTGAATGATGGCTGCAAGGACAACTGTGAGCTATAAAAAGGGAGTCTTTGCCTCTATCCAGTGTCATTCTACAGCATGTCAGCTTAGTGGAGCTCGGCCCCAGCTGGAGGAATACAAATTGGCTCCATTAACCATTGCTGAACCCTCAGAGACGTCTTGAAGAATCCAGTTTGGGACAAACAGGTCACCTGACCCCAGACCTCACTGCTCTCGGCTAGTTTCCTAAGCTTATCATTACCTCCTCTCTTTGGGGGCCTGCCAAAAGAAGGGTGCCACTGGTTGGGGTAGTCGGCCCGGGAAGCCCCGAAATCGCAGCTACTCTATTCCCGGTGGGCCAGTGGAAGGGTGAGGACTCTGTAATTTGCACCATCTTGGGTACTTGCTGGGACTGTTCTATCTGTTTATTGTCCGCTTTGTGGTTCAATAAAGTATTGCCACTCTGTTTTAACCGCACCCTGTGTTGTCTGAGTGATGTTACGCCCACGGAAGACCCCGTGTCTTTACACTCACTATATGGTAAAACTGACCAGGCAATAGGATTCCCCAGGTCAGTACGAGTGCGCAGATACTAAATGTGTATAATTTATTTTTTTATTTTAGTGGTGAAAAAATTTCAGAAAATTGTATGAAGAAAAGTTTTTGTGTCTGTCACCAGTTTCTGAGTCCCATAGCGTCTTCATTTTTAGGGATCTGGGGCTTCGTGAGGGCTTAGTTTTTGCGGCCTGAGCTGACGTTTTCATTGATACCATTTTGCGGTATGTCAGGAAATATTAAAAAATATTACAAATCCCTCCCTCTGAAATCCCTCTCACTCCCCCCCCTATACCCTTTGTCAAAGGAGCAAGAGCTTGAAATTTAGACAGCTGGCTCTATAGCAGTACACACAAGAGGTGGCAAATGCAATTCTCCAGGCTAATTACCATACAAATAGGGCTCCTAGTAGCAGAGACCTGTGATAAATAGACACCTCAACATATGGACCAGAGATTGAAAGAAAGAGGAAACCGCTCATTAAGCCTCAAAGGAAATCTACCTCATCCACACACAATAGACAGGACATCGCCATTTGCATATGTGTTCAATCTGCAGTCTCGCAGGCACCAACATGAAACATGGAATATTGGAAGTTCTATAATTCCGATTGTGATGGGACACATATTTTTAGTGGCAGGGTTAGCTAAGGAACAATACGCATATTTTTTCCATATCTGTACGCCCTGCCGGTGAGCTATAACGCAAAAGTACAAAAATAACGGACAACAGCCAGGTCATGTCTGGTCTCTAAAAAAGGTAAATTTGCAATAAAATATATGGCATCACTTGCTAACTTCTGCCATCAACCAGCGAGAAGTTATCGCAGAAGTTAGAGATTTAATAAAAACCATGAAGGACGGAGACAAGCCCACGTGAGGTCATCACAGGGGAGTGTGTGGGCAGAGCCCACTTCGGCATGAAAGATCCAGCTGAGCCTGGATCTATACTCATGCAAGGAGATACATATTTTGTAAGCATGGGTCCCATTCGATAACGGTCCATTGGAGCGCCTCCCTCCAGCTAAATTGAATCGTCTCTGCAATCTGTCTAGTAAGTTTTTTCTGCTAATCCCTTTTTATTTTATGTAACTGTATATTCTGTATTGCATTGTCACCCTTTGTAAAACCTTTTGTATATTTTTTCATAAACACTGCCTCCCTTTGGATTAAAAATAAAATTTAATAGTTCTGTTTCTTCTGTCCTGTAATCGTTCCTCCCCCGAAGCCATACGCTACCTATAAGGAGTCCAATCGGCCAGAACTGATTGGTGGTGGCAGCGAATAATCTTAATTGGGTTATCGTGAAGCTGGCAGTGATCGTACGGGGGCATATTGTTAGAACTCTCCTGTTAGTTTTTTTCTATTATGCTGGTCACATGACCGTTTTTGCCTATTTTATCCTGCTCCGCCCTTCTGGCCTTGCTGGACTTCATTGTAATTTCTACTCTTAAGCTAGCCAGGTGCTTTGTTACCTTTCTCAGTCAGTTTTAGCTAGGTCTTTTGACCTCTATGTTCTATGTTGTTTGTTTGTCTTTTACTGCTACAATTTCTGCTAGGAGGTGTCCCAGTCCCTAGTTCTTGTAGGGATCCCTCCCTCACATCTATAGGTCTTCGTTCAGACTAGCTGAGGACTTTAGCGGGTCTGATCGCTGGATCAGGTTCCCCGTTACATCGTAGGGATCTAGCTTAGTTCTATTGTAGGGACAGATCTCCTGTCTTTCCTTAGTGCTTGTAGCAGATCACAACAGTAAGGCCAGCCCAAAAAAATTTCTCTAAGGAAAGACCTCCAGTTTCCATCATGGTGTCGGTTCAGGATTTGGCTCAACGCCTGCAGGGACTCTCTCTGGAGGTGGCCGAGCTCCAACAACACGTGAGTAGCTGTTCTGGAGCGCATTTTGTGGAGCCAAAGCTACGATTGCCTGATTTATTTTTTGGTGAACAACAAGATTTTTTTTCCTTTAAAAATGCTTGTTTATTGTATTTTCGTTTGAGACCCAGATCCTCTGGTGATGAATCACAGCGCATAGGGTTCATAATGTCACTTTTGCGCAAAGAACCTCAGGGATGGGCCTTTTCTCTCCAACCTAGTGATCCGTGCTTTAGATCAGTGGATAGTTTTTTTTCTGCTTTGGGGTTGTTGCATGATGATCCTGATCGTGTCTCATCAGCTGAGACGGAATTGAGACATTTGAGGCAGGGATCAGGTAATGTGGAAAATTATTGTACTCACTTCCGTTGGTGGTCTGCTCAGGTGGAGTGGAACGATTCAGCTCTGAAAAGTTTGTTTATTGCTGGGCTAGGTGAAAGGGTTAAGGATCTGCTGATTGCTTATCCTACACCTGGAAACTTGCAGGAGGCAATGCAATTAGCTATACGGGTGGACAGGAGACAGCGTGCAAGGGTTAATGAGAGTAAATCCTCTGCCATGTCAGCTCCGAGTCTTGAGAGGGTCTGTACTGACACTGGAGAGCCGATGGAGATTGGGGCGATGTCACCCCGCTCTCAGGAAAAAGACCGCAGGTTTTCTGAAGGTTTGTGCTTCTATTGCGGCAAATCTGACCATTTCATTAAGAACTGTGTGCTTCGTATGAACAAAGAAATAAAGAAAGGTCAGTTATGCCCGTATAGCCTGTTTAAACACTAAGGGTGTATTTCTTTCTGCTACTACCGCAGCTCAGGAAGAATTAATTGAATTTCGGGTTTTTGTGGATTGTGGTTCAACTCTGAATGTGATTAATGGGGGATTCTTGGAAAAACTTAATTTAAAACCCAAACCTTTGTCATCCCCTATTGTCGTGGTTTCTGTCGATGGCACTCCCTTGAAATGTGTTACTCACAAGGTTTATGAATTTCCCCTCACTATTAATGGTATTCACCAAGAAAATTTAGATTTGGTGGTATTAAATAATTTGCCTTCTCCAGTAGTTTTGGGGTTGCCCTGGTTAAAATTGCACAATCCTGTACTGGATTGGTCTACCAATGAAATTAAGTCCTGGAGCCCTAAGTGTTATGACAAGTGTTGTAACGGGCTCATTGCTGCTGTGGATAAAGGGGAATTACCTGTACCTATTCAGGATTTTTGGAAAGTTTTTTCTGAGGAGGAGTCGCAAATTTTGCCTCCCCATAGAGACTACGATTGTACCATTGAATTTTTCCCTGGAGCGACTCTTCCTAAAAGTCGTTTATTTAATCTGACTATTCCTGAGAGAAAGGCTTTGGGGGAATACATACAGACGAGCTTGGCCGCCGGTCATATCAGACCCTCTAAGTCACCTGTGGCTGTTGGATTTTTTTTTTGATAAAAAAAAGGACGGCGGTTTACGTCCTTGTTTGGACTTTCGCGAGATTAATAAAATTACTGTACGCAATCCCTACCCACTGCCATTGATTCCTGATTTGTTTAACCAGTTAGTGGGGGCCAAGTGGTTCTCTAAAATTGATCTCCGGGGGGCATACAATTTGTTGCGCATGAAGGAGAGTGATGAATGGAAGACTGCTTTTAACACTCCTGTGGGTCATTTTGAGAATTTGGTTATGCCTTTTGGTCTTACCAATGCACCAGCATTTTTTCAGAATCTTATTAATGACATCCTTAGACCTTTGATCGGCAAAAATGTGGTTGTGTATTTGGATGACATTTTGATTTATTCGCCTGACCTGGAGTCTCATTGGGGAGCGTATGTGAGGTATTGCAGTTATTGATTGACAATTCGCTTTTTGCTAAGCTGGAGAAATGTGAGTTCGCTGTACAGAGAATTCGTTTTTTGGGCTACATTATCTCCAGCGAGGGCTTTGAGATGGACCCGGTGAAAGTTCAAGCTGTGCAGGAATGGCCTAGGCCTATTGGTTTGAAATCGATACAGAGGTTTTTGGGTTTCGCCAATTATTACAGAAAATTCATTAAAAATTTTTCTATTATTGTTAAACCACTGACCGATCTCACCAGGAAAGGTTCTAATACGGTTCAGTGGACTACTGAGGCCATTGAAGCTTTTGTGTTTCTAAAGGAGAGGTTCAGCTCTGCCCCCATCCTTATGCAGCCTGATGTGACTAAGCCGTTTTTGGTTGAGGTTGATGCTTCTTCTGTGGGGGTCGGTGCGGTGTTGTCTCAGTAAAACAAGGATGGAGTACATCCCTGTGCCTTTTTTTCAAAATTTTTTTCTGAGACTGAACTTAATTACGATGTTGGTAATCGGGAATTGCTGGCTATTAAACTCGCATTTGAACACTGGCATCATCTCTTGGAAGGTGCTGATTTTCCCATTCAGGTTTTCACTGATCATAAAAATCTGATCTATCTTGATGCTGCCAAGTGCTTGAATGCCCGTCAGGCTAGGTGGGCACTTTTTTTTTCGCGGTTTAATTTTTCCGTTACTTACATCCCGGGTACCAAGAATGTTAAAGCTGATGCTTTGTCTCGACGCTTTTCTCCCATGGTCGGTGCTGAGGAGGAGGAGAGCATTTTACAAGAAGGTGTTGTGATTGCTGCATTGGACTCCGTTTTGGAAGATGAGATTCTTAAAGCACAGGAGAATGCCCCATCTAACACTCCCCATGGGAGGTTGTTTGTGCCTAGGACCTTTAGGAGAGATTTGTTTGTTGAGTGTCATGAGTCACGGTTGGCAGGTCATCCTGGAATTTCTGAGACCAAGAGACTTGTGGGTTGCAGTTTTTGGTGGCCTGGATGGCAGAAGGAGGTCATTAAGTGGGTGCGTCAATGTACTGTGCGTGCTAGATCTAAGTCTTCATATACTCCTGCTGCGGGGTTGCTTTGCCCTCTGGAGGTTCCTAGTGCACCTTGGACACATCTGGCTATGGACTTTATTACTGACCTTCCCCCCTCTGAGGGTTTCACGGTCATCTGGGTGGTCGTGGACCGTTTTAGCAAGATGTGTCACTTGGTTCCCTTCATCAAACTGCCCTGCGCTAATCACTCGCTAAGGCCTTTGTCAAGGAGATTGTCAGACTCCATGGTGTTCCTACTGACATTGTTTCTGATAGGGGACCTCAGTTCGTGGCTCATTTTTGGCGTGCCTTTTGTGACAGGTTGGGAGTTCATTTGTCATTTTCATCTGGATATCATCCTGAGTCTAATGGCCAGACAGAAAGGAAGAACCAGGATGTTGAGCAGTTCTTGCGTTGTTTTGTGGCAGACAATCAAGAGGGGTGGTCTGAGTTTCTGCCGCTTGCTGAATTTGCTCTTAACAACCATACATCCTCTTCTGCTGGGTGTTCGCCTTTTTTTTGTTGTTCTGGGAGACATCCGTCTTTTGGGTCATTCTCCAAATTGCTATCGGCTGTGCCTGAGGAAGAGAGTTTTTCCGGTGATTTGGAAAGAGTTTGGACGGATGTGCGTGGTAATCTTCAGGAGGCTGGTGGTGGAGGACGGGGAATATGAAATTTCCCGCATCCTTAATTCTAGACGGTATAGAGGGAATTTGCAGTATCTCGTCGCTTGGAAGGGTTTCGGTCCCGAGTATAACTCATGGGTGAGGGCAGATGATGTTTCTGCTTCCAGACTTGTCAGAGCGTTTCACAAGAGGTTTCCTGATAAGCCTGGGCCTAGGGGATCCGGAGGATCCTCATAGAAGAGGGGGTACTGTTAGAACTCTCCTGTTAGGTTTTTTCTATTATGCTGGTCACATCTTCTGTTTCTTCTGTCCTGTAATCGTTCCTCCCCCGAAGCCATACGCTACCTATAAGGAGTCCAATCGGCCAGAACTGATTGGTGGTGGCAGCGACTAATCTTAATTGGGTTATCGTTAAGCTGGCAGTGATCGTACGGGGGCATATTGTTAGAACTCTCCTGTTAGTTTTTTTCTATTATGCTGGTCACATGACCGTTTTTGCCTATTTTATCCTGCTCCGCCCTTCTGGCCTTGCTGGACTTCATTGTAATTTCTACTCTTAAGCTAGCCAGGTGCTTTGTTACCTTTCTCAGTCAGTTTAGCTAGGTCTTTTGACCTCTATGTTCTATGTTGTTTGTTTGTCTTTTACTGCTACAATTTCTGCTAGGAGGTGTCCATCTTTCTCCCAGTCCCTAGTTCTTGTAGGGATCCCTCCCTCACATCTATAGGTCTTCGTTCAGACTAGCTGAGGACTTTAGCGGGTCTGATCACTGGATCAGGTTCCCCGTTACATCGTAGGGATCTAGCTTAGTTCTATTGTAGGGACAGATCTCCTGTCTTTCCTTAGTGCTTGTAGCAGGTCACAACACATATACGCATATTCCATGCGTTGGAATTTGGAGGTGTGTACGCCATACGCTCACTGCTCGCTTGCCGATAACTACATAATGAGTAATCGGGATCGTGCGTGTGCCGAATCCCTGACACGGTACATACGATGTTCTGATCACCTCTTATTGCATTTTACTGTAATGTTTCGGTGGCAAAAAAACGTAATTCTGGCATTTCGATTCTTTCTCTCATTACCCCGTTTACAGATCTGATTAATTGTTTTTATATTTTGATAGATCGGTTGTTTATGAACTCAGCGATACCAAATATATATTTTTTCATATTTTCATATTTTTAAAAAAAAAAAAATTCTCATTTTACTGTATATAATAATGCCCTTAGGAGACTTGACGCTGCAATCGTCCAGTCGCTTGTGCTGTACATAGCAGGGCTTCAGCAGAAATCATGATCTCATGAACCCCTCTACTTGATGAGAGGTTAAAAAAGTTGAGCTTGGTTAGCTTAGAAAAATGACGCCTCAGAGGGGATCTCATTTACATGTATAAGTATATGTGTGGTCAGTACAAAGGTCTAGCCCATGACTTATTCCTGCCAAAGACCATACTAAGGACCAGGGGGCACTCATTACGGGTGGAAGAAAGGCGATTCCGGCAGCTAAACAGGAAAGGGTTCTTTACAGTCAGAGCAGTCAGACTGTGGAATGCCCGACCACAAGAGGTAGTAATGGCCGACAATATAACAGCGTTCAAAAAAGGACTGGACGATTTCCTCAATACACATAATATTGTGGGTTACAGTTAAAATAGACAAAATGTTTCACCTATACTAAGTACTTAGTAGATCCAGGGTTCTTGTACTGATTGCCTTTCTTGGGGTCAAGAAGGAATTTTTCTTGACTGATACATTGGCTGAATGTATCCTCAGGTTTTTGCCTTCTTCTGGATCAACAGATTTAGGTACAGGGATTTTAGTAATACCATAACAGTAATACAAAAATAAAACTAATTAAAAAATTATAAACTGGTTTATTTGTAATTGTAATAGTGCAGTAATAATAAAAATAAAAATGGTAATTCATTTGTGAGGCCTAGTTCCAGTACGTTAGTGTAGTGTTGGTATGGCGAGTACAATTGGGGGAGACAGGTTGAACTGGATGGACCTAGGTCTTTATCAACCTACGTTGCCATGTTACTAAGCTAACGTTCACAGGAGAATCATAATGACAGGCATGGTGGTCTTCTGCAGACCCCCGGATGTCATGACATCCCATTGGCGCCCCCTGATCACGTGACAGGGGCGCCGATGGGCAGGATTTGTGACGTACTTTTGGCTGGCGTGTGTTAAATCCTGTTGTCAGAGATTGACAGCGGGATTTAACTGGTTAACAGCCGCGGCTGGAGATTCGATCCACCCGCGGCTGTTAAAGGCACATGATGGCTGATTAAATCAGCCATCATGTGCAGGGAAAGATGCAGGCTCAGCGCCGGAGCCCGCTTCAATGTCGGGAACATGACATATGACGTGAATATGTCATATGTCGTGAAGGGGTTAACGTGTGATATTTGGGCCCATTGGGCTCTTATCTAACATTGGGAAGTGTATTACCATGCTTAAAAAGTTTCATTTACGTAATTGGTGTCAAATTTATAATTAAAGTGCGACAATTGATAAATATGGAGTGACGAACGCTAAAGACTTGGAGCAAATTACGTCATTTTTTTGTATAAAAAGCCGCCGCTTCGTCTGTAGCTCCTGATAGTGATGTAAATATAAATGCATGGCGCCATATTTAGACACACTAGTTATGGATCAAGAAGAAATGGACAAAAGCCAAAATGGTGGGTGGTTTTGCGTAAAACTTATTTTAATTAGAAGACCATTGATTGATTGCATGTTAGGGCTCAGTGAGACGGCCGTATAAAGAAGTCAAGTGAAGTACTGACAACCCCTACTTGACAACGCTGCAATGGCGGCCATATTGGTAGTCAGTCCCCGACTCCCCTGCGATAATTGTGAAAGGCTGAATAATGAATGATTAGAAGAAATGTTTCAGATCTATCCCAGCCTTAAGATATTTGTGTTTGTTTAACCGTCATTTTACTTCACAAATTTCTGACATAAAAAAAGAAGAGCGGGAAACGTTCCCATGGTTGCTACTGCGCACGCGCGCCAACTAGTGGCGACGTCTGGAGAAAGTTCGTGAATGTTACGTTGCGTTCCAGACGTCAGATAACCAGGAAGTGACCTCGGTGCTCACGACACGGTTGCTATTCACGCGCGGCACCTAGTGGAGACATCAGGAAAGACAGCTCGTACGTAATGTTACGCTGCGTTCCAGACGTCAGGCAACCAGGAAGTGACCTCGGTTCCCACGACACGGTTGCTGTTCACGCGCGGCACCTAGTGGAGACATCAGGAAAGATAGCTCGTACGTATTGTTACGTTGCGTTCCAGACGTCAGACAACCAGGAAGTGACCTCGGTGCTCACGCTGCGCGGCGCAGAACTTTGGGGTAATTGTTTTCTTGACGTCTCCTGTGTTTATAACCCTCATAGGTCACCTTTTGGTGTAGGACCGTAACCGGGGAGAGAGCAGGGTGGTTGCCATAGAGATATCATTCAGCTTGGTTCTATAATCATTAATTATGCCTGGAAAATATGACTGGGGCCCATCCAATCCTCCTAAGCATGGAGCCAGAGGGAGGAGGGGGCACAACTCCCACCTATCACCTATTTGGGGGTGATGCTGTGCCAGGAGGCTGGTGAAGGGACCACTTTACACCTTAACCCCTTCCTGCTGGGACCAGTTTCCATTTTTGCTTTGTTGTCTTTTCCTCCCCTCCTTCCAGCAGCCATAACTTCTTTATGGTTCCCAGGGCTTTTTTTATATTGATTTCTTACTTTACACCATATTTCTTTAGTCCGTGGGGTTTCTAGGAGGATTATGACTGCAGTTACGCCCTCAGCAGGCGCCTTACTGCCATGACAACCCATCAGCACTCCACGATTGTGTCACAGATGGGCGATGGGGGCTCTGACGGACACCCCACTGAGATCACACCCTCTAAGTACTGCTGTCACAAATTGGCAGCTGCATACCCTGTGATTGGAGGCAGGTGCTGACTGTATGACACAGCCGGCACCTGCCCTGTGTGGAGCAGACTCCGCTCAATACACCCGCCCCATCATGTAATAGTATGTGATGGAGTGGAAAGGGGCTCTGTGTATAAGATGTTATATTATGGTACATTCCTTAGTTTCAGCGCCTGTTCTGTGTTGGCTTCTATAGAGAAAGGAAGGTTCCCATTCCCTATATAGCTGTAAGTGATGAAGGGGACTAGCTGTTAGGCTCAGTCCATCAGATAAGCCAGTCCCTGCATCAGAAATGATGAAGAAGGGGGCTGGCTTAGCTATTGAACTGATCCAGATGGACAACCCCCCTTCATCACATCATTGGTAGGGATGAGCGAACACGTGAAAGTTCGGGTTCTGGTATCCAAAGTTCAACGGGGACCCGAACTTTGGAGCTGGAAAATCTCTCCGTATCGGAGTTCAGCACTGGACTCTAGGTGTCCGGTAAGAACCCTGACCTTTACAGTTCGGGTTTGCTCATCTCTAATCATTGGTCATGTACAGACGCAGAAACCGGGGACCAACGTGGAAATAGAGCCACCAGGAAAGATGTGCTGAAATGGGGACAATGGGACTGATCCGAATAACAGAGTATTTTAGGAAGTGCATTTGTATAACGCAATATGATATATATTGTGCCGCTTGTTGCCTCTTTAAATCACCTTGTTGTAAACAAATTAAAATAAAGTTTCTTTTCTTAGGTTGACCCACCAAATGGGGGATGAAAAAGACAACTGGAAAGTGAAAACGCTGGATGAAATTTTAAATGAAAAGAAAAGGAGAAAGGAACAAGAAGAAAAATCTGAGTATAAACATACAAAAAATGTAAGAAGCCAGAAAAATGACTGATGTTGCATGTTGGGGGGTGAATGGGGTGGAGTGGGGGACGGAGTACGATTGGGCTGCTTGCTTTCAACATGAGTGGTCTCTCGAGGCTGATGAACCGCTGCCATAGGTGTCTGACCGCTGAGTCCACCCCATTGATCACATGCGCTCTCGTCCAACAGCTTCTGTCTGTATGAGTTGGGCGAGAGGAATAGTCCTTGCTCAAACAAGCGCTGTTGGATCTTTGTTGGGAAAATATTTCATTATTATGGGATCGATGATATATGGGATTCTCTGTTGGTTACATATAGGTAAATTGGGCTGTTTTTCCTGAGAGTTGCAGACTATGCAAAGTCACATGCCCTTTAACCTTTTGCGCCTGAGCCTGTTTGCACCTTCCTGACCGGGCCAATTTTTTCAAATCTGATCACTGTCACTTTATAAGTTAATTACTCTGGAACGCTTCAACGGATCCGTCTGATTCTGAGATTTGTTTTTTCGTGACATATTGTACTTCGTGATAGTGGTAAAATTTGTTTGATATGACTTGCGTTTATTTCTGAAAATATCGGAAATTTGACGAAAATTTAGAATATTTCAATTTTCAAACGTTTAATTTTTATGCCCTTAAATCAGAGAGTTATGTCACACAAAATAGTTACTAGATAACATTTTCCACATGTCTACTTTACGCCAGCACTATTTTTGAAACATATTTTTTCTTTGTTAGGAAGTTATAAGGGTTAAAATTTGACCAGCGGTTTCTAATTTTTCCAACAACTATATTTTTAGGGCCCACATCACATTTGAAGTGACTTTGAGGGGCCTACATTACAGAAAATACACAAAAGTGACACCATTCTAAAAACTGCACCCCTCAAGGTGCTCAAAACCACATTCAAGAAGTTTATTAACCCTTCAGATGCTTTACAGGAATTAATGGAATGTAGAAGGAAAAAATGAAAGTTTTACCTTTTCCCACAAAAATGTTACTTTAGCCCCAAACTTTTAATTTTCACAAGGGTAGCAGGAGAAAATGCACCATAAAATTTGTTGTGTGATTTCTCCTCAGTACACCGATACCCCAAATGTGGTGAAAAACTACTGTTTGGACCAGGGCTGTGTAGTCGGTAAGCGAAACCTCCGACTCCTCAATTTCCATGACACCGACTCTGGCTCCATCTTCACGACTCCGACTCCCTCATACACGGCTCATGTTTAAGTGATAAATTGACTGTAGCACAGATTCATCTCAGCTAAAAGTCTAGACCCTTAGATCAGTAATAGGACAGACATTTATAGGACAGTTCATAACTTTCCCAAATTCTTATGAAAAAATATTCCCCACAAACTTCATTGAACTACTGTACCCAATTTATTATATACTTTAGGAGTCGGAGTCGGTCCATTTTATACCGACACCGACAAAATGGGCTCCGATTCCACAGCCCTGGTTTGGACGCATGGCAGTGCTCCGAAGGGAAGGAGCACCGTTAGAATTTTGGAATACGAAATTGGCTGGAATCCATAGCAGATGCCATGTCGCGTTTGGAGAGCCCCTTATGTGCCTAAACAGTGGAAACCCCCCACAAGTGACCCCATTTTGGAAACTCTACCCCCTCAAGGAATTTATCTGGATGTGTGGCGAGCAAATTGAACCCCCAGGGGCTTCCCAAAATTTTATAATGTTGAGCCGTAAAAATTAAAAAACACATTTTTCCCTCAAAAATGTTAATTTAGCCTTATATTTTTTATTTTCACAAGGATAGCAAGAAAATATGCACAATTAAATTTGTTCTGCAATTTCTCCTGAGTACGCCCATACCCCATATGTGGTGGAAAACTACTGCTTGGGCGCCTGGTAGGGCTCGGAAGGGAAGAAGCGCCATTTGACTTTTGGAATGCAAAATTGTCTAGCATCGATAGCGGCGCCATGTCGCGTTTGGAGAGCCCCTGAGGTGCCTAAACAGTGGAAACCCCCTATAAGAGACCCCCATTTTGGAAACAAGACCCTTCAAGGAACTTATTTAGATGACTGGTTAGCACCTTACACCCTCAGGGGCTTTACAGATTTTTATAGTGCTAAGCTGTGAAAATAAAAAATCAAGATTTTCTCAAAAAAATGTTGTTTTAGCCCCAATTTTTTTATTTTCACAAGGGTAACAGGAGAAAATGGAAGCCAAAATTTGTTGTGCAATTTCTCCTGAGTACGCCGATACCCCATACATGGTGGAACACTACTGCTTGGGCGCACGGCAGGGCTCGGAAGGGAAGAGCTCTATTTTGACTAGAATAGGTTGCGGATACCATGTCACATTTGAAGAGCCCCTGACCTGCCAAAATAGCAGAAACACCCACAAGTGACCCCATTTTGTAAACTACACCTCATTCATCTAGGGGAGTAGTGAGTTTTTTTAACCTTCAGGTGATTCACAAACTTGTATAACATTGGGCTGAATAAATGAAATATTACAATTTTTTTCCACTAAAATGTTGCTTTGACCCCAAGTTTGCCATTTTCAAAAGGGGTAATAGGAGAAAATGAACAGTACAATTTGTTGAACAATTTCTCCTGAGTACATCAATACCCCACAAGTGGTCGAAAGTTACTTTTGAGGCACGGCCCAAAACTCAGAAGGTCAATGAGCACCGTATTACAGTGCAGATTTTGCTGTTATGGTTTGCGGGTGCCATGTCACATTTTTAGAGCCCCTGATATGCTAGAACAGCAGAACCCCCTATAAAAGACCCCATTTTACAAACTACACCTTTCAATTAATTCTTCTAGGAGTATAGTGATCATATCAACACCACATGTGACTCACAGAAATTTATACCACTTAAAATTGTTTTAGCCCCAGATTTTACATTTTCAGATGGGACAATGGGTAAAAATGGTGCCAAAATGTTTCACGCAATTTTTGCTGAACTTGGTAATACCCCATATGTGGCTGTACAGTCTTGTTTAGCCACACGGCAGGGCTCGGGAGGGAAGGGATGCTATTTGACTCTTGGAGCACAAATTATTGTAGAATAGTTTGTGGACTCCATATACAGAGCCCCTAAGTGCTAGAAGAGCAGAATCCCCCCTCAAGTGACCCCTTTTTGGAAATTATACCCCTCTGGGAATTTATCTACAGGTGAAATGACTATTTTGACTCCAAGGGTGTTTTCCAGAAACAAGCCGCAGTGGATGATGCTGAGTGAAAATTGCAAACTGCCGTTGTAGTGACCAATACGCTGTAGTGACCAGTGTCCAGCTCATGCTTCTGGAGACATGCACCCTTAAATTAGGCGGGCTCTCATCGTTACAGAAATGCCAAACATGTGGATGCTAAATGTGCTTTATGCACACTGTGGAGCTCAGAAGGGAGGGGACATTTGTATTTTGGAGCACAGAATTTGCTGGATTTCTTTTGGGGGGGCGAGGAGCCATTTCGCTTTTCCAGGGCCTTTGTGCTAACAGTAACTTAGAAGCCCCTATATTTCCATTGACAGATGACAGACCTGAGTGGGGGCTTTTTTGTGGATTGAGTTGAAGCTTTTATGGGGAACATTTTACATAACATTTTGGATCACATTTATCCTGTGCTCTATGTTGAGCACTTACATTGTGGTTTCCATCTAAATCTACGAGTGACGTGATTCAGATGAAACCCCCGAGGGATCCATTCACTATAATGAGGCAGCAGAGTTACTCTGGCCTCTGTCCAGCGGTGTCCTTCTTTTCAGAAGTGCACAAAACTGTGGCGGACTGCACTTTTATACACGCTTCAAAAGACGGACACCGTGAGATCACAGGCCAGACAGTGTCCACAGTGCCTCCATCCAGGGCTGTGGAGTCGGTAAGCCAAACCCCCGACTCCTCAATTTCCATGACTCCGACTGCACAGCCCTGTCTCCATCTGACTCATTACAGGGAACCTTCCGCCGGGGGTTCCGTCTGAATCCCGTATTTCAGAGATTTACACGGAAACCCCTATGTAAGCGCTCAGCGCAGAGCGCAGGATAAATGTGAGCCGAGCCATATTGCGATCTTTGGGAGACAGAATAAACAAATCAGCAGCAGGTGAAGAATTGAATATATTTATCTTTTACGCCGTTCCTCGTGCGGTATAAGTGATTAAACGACTTTATTCTTCGGGTCGGTGTGATTACAGCGATGCCAGATTCCTATTGGGTTTTTATGATTGACAGATGTCACACACTGAAAGATTCTTTTTTTTAACAAAAACAAGTTCTTGCATCCCCATATTTTGACTTTTTGATTGCGTTTTGTTCGGCGTTGTGATGAAAAAGCATAGTTTTTTGCACCATTTTTTAATTTTTTTTTTTAACGGTGTGCACAGAAGGAGTCAACTAGTCTGACAGTTATATAGATCGAGTTTTTCCGGACGCGACGATACCAGATATGTATTCTAGTAGTCTCTGGAGAAGGCTGGTACGTGTGCGGCCACCTCACTTGTCACTGCAGGACCGGCACCAATTGTGGGATTCCCATTTCCGGAGATTGGTGCAGGTCACAGAGGATCCTATGGACATGTCCTAAATGTCTGTCACGAGACAACCCCTTTAATTATGTCTTTTACACTTGGCAGTGTCAGCTTTTTCTCACTTTATACTTTTCAGTTTGAACTTTAGTTTACGTCAGTCTTTTTGCCTTTAGTTTCTTACTTTTACCTTTTTTTCTATCCTTCCCAGGTTGATGACTGTGATTCCAAGAGAGACTCATTAGAAGAAGGCGAGTTAAGAGATCACAGAATGGAGATTACTATTAGAAATTCCCCTTACAGACGTGAAGATTCTATGGAAGACCGGTACAGAATTCATTCTTCTAAATTTTTGATATCCCCCCACGACCAGTGATGTTTAAACTTTAGATATAGCAAGGCGTATATTCTTCATTTTTACTTAATTTTAATGGGGTTGTCCACTACTTTTATATTGATGACCAATCCTCAGGCTAGGTCATGAATATCAGATGAGCAAAGAGATTCGCAGGACCCTTGTCCGGCAGCCGGGTCATGGCCGCTGGATAAAGGTCCTGACAATCATTTCACTCATCTCTATCACATTGGTATGGGTTCGACATTCAGCAGCCCCACTGATCAGTTTTTATACCCCCCGACGGTGGCCGGATGTGAACATAGTACGGAGCAGGACACCACACTGTTTAGTGAATGCTGCTGGGTCCTGCAGATCGGCTCCTATTCTCTTCAGTACCTCCCCTGTCTTGTGTCCGTCAAATTATAAAATGTGGACAACGCCTTTGACCATCCTTAAAATTTTTCTTGCAGACACATATTAGAGTTCATATTAATTTCTAGAAAAAAAAAATCTCACCACTTTATAACCTCACTAATGATCTGGTGGTCATCGCTTGTCCGTATTCACAAGCTGGCAGCATTTGGTCCCTGTAACCAGTCACATGCCGTACTTACCGTAATCATGGGTCAGCACTGTGAGTGGTGATACCAATTATGGCGCTTAACCACCGAGGCCTCTGATTGCCTGCAGCGGTAACGCACTGTAAGCAAAGATTGGATGGTTAAAGCCACTATACCTGGATCCTATTCAGATCCAAGCCTGAATCAATATGGATTCTCAGTTTTGCTTGACTGAAAAAATAAAATAAAACAAATCCTGTGTTTTTAATTTCCTTTCTTGGTGATTTCTTTATTCCTAGAGGTGAAGAAGACGACTCGTTGGCTATTAAACCTCCACAGCAAGTTTCTCGAAAAGAAAAATCTCATCATAGGAAAGATGAGAAGAAGAAAGAGAAACGCCGACACCGCAGCCATTCTACCGAAGGTGCGTCTATATAATGGGGTGTAAGTTCAGGAGTTCAAACACGTATGCAACCTCTTCTAAATAATGCTAAGCAATCTCATACTTGGAATACACTTGCAGGGTCATAAGAAACATGTACAGTGAACCCCTACTTAGTGCACTATAATGGAGGAAGGGGTCTGCCATGATTTCATGAACATTACATTGAATTGGAGGGTTCATAGATGGTTAATAACTATGGATGATGGTGGCATGTTACTCACCTAGATGAATAGCTTGTAATGACCGCCTTGTGATGTTTATTACGGAGCAGGTAAATATATGCGTGGGAAGGAAAAAGACCGAGAGCCTGATAGGCGAAAAAGACACAGAGAAGAACAAGACAAAGTTCGCCGTGAGCGGGAGCGGCTGAAGAGGAGGGAGCTGGCCCGGGAGCATTCGAGGAGGGAACGGTAAGGAGAGCCGAGCATCATGTGTTGTGTATGATCAATGTTTCCACTTCCTAGAGAGTCGCGTTGAAAGGGATTGTCAAGTAAGGAAAATCCACGTCCTAACATCAACAATGTCATATGTTGTGACAAGTGGATCTTGTTCAAATGAATTGCCAATCTTTTTATACAGGATTGTTACGTACGACAGAGTGACGTCTGATGACTGCCATGTTCTCTACTAGCTTGCTCTGTTGGTAGAGTTATAGCTTAGAGATAAAAAGGGACCCTGTGTCATGGGTTCACCGTGACAGAGAGGGGTCTGAAGACCGGGGATTCTGATTTCACATTCTCCTGCACTGATTACTAGCACTTCACCATCATATTAAACAGTGCAGGTTTCTGCTAGCAGTGCAGGGGTTATCTGTTCAGTTGAGAGTGTGGAACTTTATTGCTTTGATGGTCTTGGCTGTTGAGTGTTGGCCACTCCCCTCTGCTTTATAGAATCCCCTCTGGCATCAGGGATTGCCAGTGTTATACTGCCTGGAGTTGGAGGTGTTGCTGGTTTGAGGAGGCATTTGGAGTGTTGTTCTAAAGACTGTTGCTTGGTGATTTGTTTGTGTGCATATTCTCATCCTCTCCTATTTGCTTTTTCCTTCCCTTTACTTCCCGTTTTTCCACTCTGTTTGTGAGTGCATATTTGTATGATTGGTATTATCATTCATCCCTGTATGTCTTCCATTGTTAGTCTGATTTGTGTATTCTTATACACTACTACTCTCCACTTCCCTGGGTGGGGGACGGGACAGATAATGGCTGATTTAGGAGCTCAGCAAGGTACGTGGCTCCGGCGTCTTCTCCATTAGAAGTGATCCGGGGAGCAGGGATGGATAGGGAAGGAGCCCCTTACCCCAGGATATCAAACAGTCTTTTGACACCCTGCACAAGAGACTTCATTATATGCATTGCTGATATAAGTTGTCCGTGAGCTTTGAAATCTAAACAACCCTAAAAGTGCTTAGTTATGTGCGTACAACAGAAGAAACTTTTAGTTTAATCTTGGCGATTTAAGGCCTTATTTCCAGCCATGTCAAAGCCAGAAGAACCTCCTCGCTGGGTCGCTACTGGAGCATGGTAAATTCCTCTGGACACATGCTCAAGTGTCCATGACTCTGCTTGCTCGAGTCCAGCCAAAGATTAGATGGAGGAAAGTGCAACGCCTATGTTCAAACAGGAAGACGCAGAGACTGGGTAGTACCTTTTCTAAAATCGCTGCACACTTTAGCATTAGATTCTACTTGCAAGATCAAAAGTCCCAAAATGTGGGGCGTAATGTAAAACTGTCACTTTACATCAAGAAGCCTTATTTTTTTGACTGGATGCGTTTGTTTCGGTGTCCTCAGGGGTTACTGACTGACTGCATACAAAGTACACACAGGTTTTCAAAGCCACCTCCCAATCAATGAGTGGAAGAGCCTGTGATCATTCTATGACTGATTATTAGATATTTCAGCTCTTTTAACTTTAATGTAACTTTTTTCTTTTTTTGCAGCGACCGTTTGGAACAACTGGAACGTAATCGTGAGCGCGAAAGGAAACTATGGGAACAGCAGAAGGAACTGAAAGAGCGACAGAGGCGAGCCGAGGAGAGACGTAAAGGACGGGAGGCCAGGAGAGAAGGTACTGTATCTGCTCCCTGTCCTGTCACTTTGGTATTGGGCTCTATGAAGATTCTGTATATTTTCAGGGCTGGTACTTGCTGTTACTTAGCTTAAATAAAGAATACTCTCATTGTTGTGTGCAACATATTAGATAAAAGTTATTGTAGAGACAGAAAATAAAAGTTAGAAAACTATTTGTAAAAATGTGTAACTTTTATTTTTACAAACCCTTTTTTTTAATTGGTGGGAGTCTAGTTGCTGGGACCCCACTGATCGCTGTAACAAAGGCACTTAAATGAGTGCTGATTTTTTAGCTGTGGTCGGCTCTGCATGGACAGGCTTGCTTTGAGATGTGTATAACCCACCGACTTCTATTGGGCCTGTGCTCCGTTCTATAGCGACCCAGCTGAACTCTTCTGCCTCTGTTTCAGAACTTGGTGGGGATGTTTGTGACTTGATCGCTACCAATCAAAACTTTTCAGAAGTTTTTTTTAAAAGACCTTTTAGATCCAAACTTCTGTATCATTTCATTTCTTAAAGCTTCCATTAATTTCAGGTAACTTCTTGCAGAATAAATTGTCGTGTGTGTGTGTGTGTGTGTGTACAGCAAGAATATCACTATTTCTGGCCATTTTATGACTTGCATATCCCACCAGTTTTCTCCTTTACAGAATACATATTTCAGCTGTCTCTGAAATAGTGGGCGCATACTAGCTGCTATGTTGTCTCTCATACACATTACATAGGGATTCCTACTCCTAATTCTGTGTTTAGGACATGTACAGTGTAGCTGTGAATCCAGCTCAGGGATAAGCTAAATCACTCTATCTACAGCAAGATCTGCCTGTCTCTGCTTTTCCCTGCATCATCACTCTGCTCTTCACTCCTCCTCCCTCCCTTCTCCATAGGAAATAATAGGAGATGTAACCTGACTCCTCACTTTTCTGGCAGTCCGTCTTGCTTTGCCTGTTTTTATTTTTTCATAGTGGATAGTGAGTTTGAAAGAGGAGGAATTGGCTCATAAGTGGAGAAAGAAGCCAATTTCTCTGATAAGATATATTACAAAGTTTCTTACACTAGCTTGTACTGTTTATGCAGTTTGTTGACTAGTAACCATTTAATACATCTTTACATTGGTTGAAGTTCAGTTTTTCAGTCATAAATTTCCGAATACAACCATAGAGTTTCCCCAGTGGTAGCTTAAGACAACTATTTAATGAATATAGCATTCTGGATACACATATAGAATTTGCACCTATTTACATAAAAAAAATTGTTGTCAGCCCGTAGCTTATGAGTCCCACATATCTGGCAGACTTCATTACTGTGCTTGGCCATGGAAATGATGCAGGAAGAAATCTGTCTGCTTGGTCGGGGGTGTAGATAATGGCACCAATGCTTTAGGTCAGTCTCTTCTCTTTCCTGCCCCTTTGGGTGAACAATTAAAAGTATACTTTGTGAAGAAACGGGGTGAGTTTGGTGCCTTTTGAAGAGGTTCTCCCAAGTTCTTAAATGGGTAAAACTGCAAAGTTGCCTGTTAAAACAGGCAACTTTGCAATTAAGCTCCTATTAAAAATCCTCTACGTTCTCAAGAAGTGTTGGGATATTACTTAGACAAGGAGCGTGCGCTGCTTACAGGCTTTATTATTTATTTATGCCTCGTCTCGGCATTCTGGAGCTGGCCAGATCACTGCGTCCAGCCCGCCCCAACGCGCGTCTCCCATGCTGCAGAGGCAAAGCTGCTAGCTTCATGGGAGATTGCACAATTATGACCACAGGCGCAATGATGCTTCTGGTCTGAACTGTCAATCTTCAGGAGCACACCACCCCCAGCAAAGCAGAGAGGCAGAGGAGCAAGTGTGCTCCTGAAGATAGAACTGCAGACTTCACAATCCTGCTTTATATATTATATAAAAATTGTTTAAAGTGGTTCTGTCTCTTAAGGTCAAGGAATTAATTTTAGCTTTTGTTATAAATGACATGAGCCAAGCTAATAACCTATACGTAGAGCACCATTATTCTTTCTTTTTGTTTCTCTCCTCAAAGGGAACCTGCCATGTCCAGAAAAAGGTTAATCTGCAGGTACATTGTGCTTTAATGGGGCAGCGGCTACAGGGAGAAAATGAACTAATATCCTCCCAGCGACCGCTCTCTTCCACTTTTGAAGTTGGCTGAGGGAACAGGTACAGTCACCACTCACTATACAGTGAGTGCGGCACTAAACACTCCCCGCCACGTTGATTGACAGCTTGTTGTGCAGTGTGTGTGCAGAGCAGATTGTCAATCAATGTGTTGATGACTGCAACCGCTCTCTACATCAGCCCAATTACTAGTAGCGAGCAGCCGCAGGGAAAATAAAACTTATTTTTCTCCCAGTATCTGCTGTTTCAGTAGAGCAGCCTAACATGATTTTAAAGCTATTTACTTGCAGATCAACCTTATATCCGCAGCTAAATAGCGTTTATGGACATAAAAGGTTCACTTTAAAGGGAATCTATTAGCAGGTTTTTGCTTAGTAATCTGACAGCAGCATGATGTAGTGGCAGAGACCCTGATTCCAGTGATCTATCACTTAGTTTAGCAGTTGTGATAATATCATAGTTTTCTCTGCTGCAGATCTAGCGGAGCTCGAATGCTGAAATGTGTATAATCCCGCCCACACCTCTGATTGGCCGCCTTCTGTGCATCTTAACAGAAAGCTGCCAATCAGTGGTGGGGGCAGAGTTAGACTAGGAGGCACGAGACACCTAGTCCTGTAGTGATAATCTCCTGCTCATAAAACACTGATTTTATTGAAACAGCAAAACGGTTCATTGCTGTTCTCAGATTGCATAGCAAAAACCTGCTGACAGATTAATTTTTAAAGTGATCTGATAGCAATCAATTGGTAGTAATGATAGCCATAATTGCACTTGCCAACCTATACAACATGCCTTCTAGGGCTCGCAGGATCTGCGCTTGCTGAGCGCAGGAAGCCAGGGCTCTTACAGGAGACTGAGAGAATGCAGTACAGTGCAGAGTCAAGAATACTTGTAGAGTTTAGCACTCAAAGTAAGTTTTAGCTCTTTAAAACCATTTGTATGACATTTAACTTTGTGGCAGTCCTGTCCTGCATTGTAACCCTTTCTCAGCCAGACAAGCTGGCCGATGCTGTACTTCTTACATTGAATCCTAAACAGGAACACAATTTTGCAGAAAAAGAGGATTTTTGGTATTCACCGTAAAATCCCTTTCTCTGAGCCTTCATTGGGGGACACAGGAAACCATGGGTGTATGCTGCTGCCACTAGCAGGTTGACACTAGGCAGAAATAAAAAAGGCTAACTCCTCCCCAGTAGGCTACACCCACTGACAGCTGACAGGGAGAGAACTAACCAGTTTGTAAGAAAGCAGTAGGAAAGGAGGTATAAAGAGATTACCCTGAGATGAACCAACAATGGCATAAATAAGGGCGGGTGCTGTGTCCCCCAATGAAGGCTCAGAGAAAGGGATTTTACGGTGAGTACCAAAAATCCTCTTTTCTCTATCGCTTCATTGGGGGACACAGGAAACCATGGGACGTCCAAAAGCAGTCTCTAGGGTGGGAAGAGACAAGTGCTCAAAAGGTAAGGTTGGTCCACTACTGCATGAGGAACCTCCTATTCAGATTGGCGCTGCTGAGGCTGAAAGGAGCTACCGTGTAGTACAAGAAGGTGTGGACCGAAGACCAGGAAAGATGACCAGTTCCTGGAGAGATGGGAAGATTTTGGATAATCTTGGAGTATCGAGTGAGAAACTGCAGAGCAAAACAGAACAGTGAGTTCAGCGGAAAGAACCAGACTGTCTAATTTAGCGCTCCACCCTGGATGTAATCGATGGCTGGGAAGATAAGACGGGAGAATCATGGACTTCCCGGTGGCCATTGACTGAGGTCCTAAATGGCAGTTCCCAGGCCGGGGAACAAGTGTCCCTGGACACTTCGTACTTTCGACAGGTGGCAGCTTAAAAGAGAAGAGGATGGCTCCTCCCATACAGGAAAAACTTCGCCCAGAAGTAAGACGAAGGGTCACCCTGTCCCATGTTTTACACTGTCCCCCCATCTTACTGAACATGCTTATGTAGAGATGATAGAAGGGGGAAAACAGGACAGGGAGATAGAAACCAAAGAGTCTGACTTTGAAAAGGAAGGATCGAGGATTCTTACCGTGGGAGCCTTGGTGCCAACGGAGGGAAGATTCCACACACGCTAGGAGTAATCATGATGACACCTTTCAGGCTGGAGTAACGACCGCCCATCTGATGACACCTTTCAGGCTGGAGTAACGACCGCACATCTGATGACACCTGTCAGGCTGGAGTAACGACCGCCCATCTGATGACACCTTTCAGGCTGGAGTAACGACCACACATCTGATGACCCCTGTCGGGCTAGAGTAACGACCGTCCGACTGAAGTGAAAACTCTGATGAGGAAAAACGTTACCTGTCTCTGGAAATGTAAGCGACCAACTGGTCCGTGTTACGCTGGACAGGCCAGCTTGAGGAAGGGCCATCATATCCTGAATGGCGGAAGTTCTCTCGTCGAAAGGGAAGATACGGTAAGAGACACGGCATTAAAGGGGCCCTTGTCAGGTAGGCGGCAGACTACTCAGGATGTGGAGGTAGGGATCCATCCTAAGTCTTCCGGAAAACGATGGTCCGTCTTGGTCCTAGACTGGTGACAATCCTGAAAGGAGGAAGAGAAGACGAGTACCTGTATGCGGAATCATGAATCCAAGCTGAGTTTCCCGAGATGAGCTTCGTTAACAACCAATTAACCTGCAAATGTCGGGTGCTGCCGAAAACTGTAGGGAAAAAGAAAAAACAGAGACAACAACTCGTGTAGGGGGCATTCCATGACTTCTCATAGGAACCCGGAGGGAAAAATTGTCCAGGAGCTTGGACGGACCGGAGCAATCCTGAAAGCCTCATAACAGCAAGCAGTAGCAGTCCTGAGGACTGAACCTGCGACCTGACGATGCAGAGATAGCCAGCGGCTTGTAACTGTTCGTGGAGAGATGAGGACAAAGCCGTGGCGTGGCACCACGTACCAGACATTAACGGACGAGGCTACTGAAAAAGGATACAGGATGAGCGGGCTGAGATAATCTGTTTCCGAGATGAACAGAGGCCTGTTCCTGACACGCACCAGATACCAGGTCTGTAATACCGTCAGGGCTGGAAAGACATCATGACGTAACTGAAGAAGACTTGAAGTGGTGAGTTCCTGAGGAAATAAGGTGTTGAGTACCGATACACAAACAGGCTGAGGATTATGGATCGATTATTATACAGTAGGTAAAAGCAGGACGCTACACTGTAACTGCGGATAAGGAAGGTAGTAGGTCTGATCCGCTATGGATAACAGTCAGAGAGCCAGTAATAGTTAATATAGGTAACCTTTCCCTAGACGTGGCAGTGGGCAGAAGAGAATGTCTGCCATAGGGAAACATAGCTAATGGGTCTGACCTACTACCTTATCCTGAAAGTCTCCCCTGTCTCAGGGATTCTCTGATGGAATCTTCATGGATGAATCATCTAGCCTACTGGAGGTAGACCGAGGGCTCCTTGCGAGAGGTAGTCTTCCTGATTTAAGTCTGCTGATAGCTGTTGACCAGCTGTGCATCATGTTCTGTAACTTAAGAGTCGAGATGTAAATGGCAGGGGATTAGCGACAGACCCCAGACTGCCTCTGGGAGAGAGGAGTGGGAATCATGGAAGTGAACCTGGATGGTGGTCCAGACGTAGAGTGGGAGTAAACCCGCTTCTTCGACATGTGTAAGGTCCGTCATGGCTGCTAGCATCTGATTCAGGAGGAACTGATCAGAGCTGCAGAGGTGGATGGATTATTAGTTAGCCGCAAGAGGACCCCAACCAAAGACTGAGATGCGTTGGTTAGGTCCGTATGACTGAAATAGGGAGGCAACCTACTCTGAGGAGGTGGTGCGCTCTGATCCATGGTGGCGGGGGGGCTCCCGAGAGACTATTATGTGTTCTAAACGGAGCATGGAGCCGGGCCGAAGCCGGGGTCTAAATTTATTGGAAAGGGCTGAGAGCGACATGGATGCAAATAAACAGAACCGCAAAACACGCTAGGGAGTGCATATGACGCCTCTTGCTGACACTTGTCTTTGCTGTGGAGCCCCGCCACCAATTACAGAGAGCTATGGAAGGGAGGGATACCTGCATCCAGACGTGGTCCCGACTCCTTCACAGTTCTGAAGACGGCATCAGGAGCCCCCGGGAATAAAAAGGGGTCACTGGAATCTTTGCGTCTTCCTTCCCGCACCGTCTCTGGTCCCAGATGGTGCAGAAGACAGTGTCGACCCTGCATGAGGGGAGGGTCACTGACTAGTGACCACAGTCTTCCTCCCGGCCCTCTCCGAGGAGGGGGCTGGGGGGGGGGGCAGGACCGTCCACCATGAGCTGCTCCGAGACACGCTTGAAGTGTTGGAGGGAGAAAAGGGTCCTGCCTGTTAGACAAGAGAGTGGACGATGTGGGAGACACCACACTGTTCTCTCTGTCCCAAAAGGTGGGAAATCAGGGTGAGCTGTTACACCCTGTTGCCCGAATTCACAAGCTGAATCAGAAAGAAAAAGAGCATTAGTAAAACACAACAAGATGGTAGAGACGGGTCTGAGCGCAGACCCATGTCTTGCCTCCTTGGACACTAAGCAGAAACCATTTAGTTCTCTCCCTGTCAGTGGGTGTAGCCTGCTGGGGAGGAGTTAGCCTTTTTTATTTCTGCCTAGTGTCAACCTCCTAGTGGCAGCAGCATACACCCATGGTTTCCTGTGTCCCCCAATGAAGCGATAGAGAAAGCCGGTTCACCCACAAAATTGCATAACCATTATGGTCTTCGGACGCTCTGTCTGGCCTTACTTATAGGTCAGATTCACACTTCCCTCGTTTGTTTTTATTTTCTTTCCAGCAAGAAAAATGCTTTCCTACTCATTAGGCAGTGAATAACAGCACATAGATGCTACATAGGAGGCATCGGGGTGCTATCTGTTTTGTTTTTTCACAGACCCATTGACTTGAACTGATGATTTTGACCTGCAAATTAGTTAAAAATCGGACACGTGTCCACATTTATCATCCTGAAAAAAAACAAAAACCGGAAATGTGGGTACTGCAAAGGACACGTATGAAAACATGGCGTGCGAATGGGGCCTTAGTCTGGCTCTTATTCTTTATTGATTGCTTGCACTACTTTTAGTAAAATGTGTTGGGAACTCTCATATTTAAGCCCCCAAGAAAGAAGGGTCTGCAGCTTTTGGTCAAGCACAAACTTTCTTCGCCAATGATTGTTAATTCCTGTTATTCTTAAAAAGCATTGATCTCTCCGGCATCTTGTTTGTACATGAAGTTATCTAATTAAAGGGATTTTATCAACTTCATAAGTGGTTAAAATTGCAAAGTGATTATAGAAACAAGAAACCTTGTAATTTACCTCCTATTAAAAATCCTCTCTGTTCTCAAGACTAGAGGGATTTTTAATTCTATAGTTTACTGCTCAGTACCTAGGTTACCGGCCACCTCCTCTGTCTATTAGGATGGCTGGTTTCCTAGGCAGAGAGCACAGCACTTTCAAGCTCTTTTCTATAGTGCTTACAAACACTGCTCTACAGCTGGATCTGGCGCGTTTCAGCGCCTCTGATGCTGCAAAGTCAAAACTGCCTTCTTTTGCGGCATGAAGAGCACACAGCTCGGGCCATTGAAGTGGCAGTGCCGCTGGTCAGACCTGTCAATCATTTAGGAGCACAACGCCCCCCCTAGAAAACAGAAAGCTTGGAGGCAGTAAAGCAATGCACTCTGGAGGAAGAGAGAGAAATCTTCTGAACAATCCCTTTTAATTTCATTGTTTTTTACTTATTTACAGCTGTTTAGAGATTTTTATTTTTGTAAGGTCTGTACCTTGTGTAGTATTTCTAGTATAGAGGACCAGTACAGATTACACCCGCAGGCATCAGTGTTCTGCATATTGGACTGATCCCGTTATAAATTAGAAAAACACATCACAGGCGAATAGGGCTCCTTGTACCTGTTATATGCAACCCTAAAAATCTAGTTGACCTATCAGCATATATTCACAAGTCGCAGATTTATTGCAGATGTTTTGGCCACTTTTCGATTAACCTGAATAGGGCTTGCAGAGATCCAGGCATTCGCTGCAGAAACATCCGCATTCAGATGGCTTGAGCTGATTTAGATGCAATAAATCAACACGGTGGATATGATTTTACAGACTCTCATCCACACTGTCGAGAAAATCTGCAGTGGAAATTGTCCAGGGCTGCAAATTTGAAATCCACAGCATGCCAAAAATATGGTGTGGATTTTTACCCTAAGGCTATGTTCACACGTTGCTTTTTTCTGCAGTCAAAACCAGATCTCTTGGCAGTAAAAAAGCTGCAGACAAAAAGCATGTTTTGCTGGCTTTTTTGCTGTGTTTTTCAGGATCCCCAAGTTCAGCTTTGCTACCACCACACAAGCATGAACAATGTAAGGTGTTAGGCCACCAATGTAAGACCTACAGTGGGGAAAAAAGTATTTAGTCAGCCACCAATTGTGCAAGTTCTCCCACTTAAAAAGATGAGAGAGGCCTGTAATTGACATCATAGGTAGACCTCAACTAAGAGAGACAAAATGAAAAAACAAATCCTGAAAATCACATTGTCTGATTTGGAAAGACACTTTTTTCAAATTTTGGTGGAAAATAAGTATTTGATCAATTACAAAAGTTCATCTCAATACTTTGTTCTATATCCTTTGTTGGCAATGACAGAGGTCAAACGTTTTCTGTAAGTCTTCACAAGGTTGGCACACACTGTTGCTGGTATGTTGGCCAATTCCTCCATGCAGATCTCCTCTAGAGCAGTGATGTTTTTGGGCTGTCGCTGGGCAACACGGACTTTCAACTCCCTCTAAAGGTTTTCTATAGGGTTTAGATCTGGAGACTAGCTAGGCCACTCCAGGACCTTGAAATGCTTCTTGCGAAGCCACTCCTTCGTTGCCCTGGCGGTGTGCTTAGGGTCATTGTCATGCTGAAAGACCCAGCCACGTTTCATCTTCAATGCCCTTGCTGATGGAAGGAGGTTTGCACTCAAAATCTCACGATACATGGCCCCATTCATTCATGTACACGGATCAGTCGTCCTGGTCCCTTGGTAGAGAAACAGCCCCAAAGGATGATGTTGCCACCCCCATGCTTCACAGTGGGTATGGTGTTCTTTGGATGCAACTCAGCATTCTTTTTCCTCCAAACACGACGAGTTGTGTTTCTACCAAACAGTTCTACTTTGGTTTCATCTGACCATATGACATTCTCCCAATACTCTTCTGGATCATCCAAATGCTCTCTAGCAAACTTCAGACAGGCCCGGACATGTAATGGCTTAAGCAGGGGGACATGTCTGGCACTGCAGGATCTGAGTCGCTGGCGGCGTAGTGTTTTACTGATGGTAGCCTGTGTAATGTTGGTCCCAGTTCTCTGCAGGTCATTCACTAGGTCTCCCCGTGTGGTTCTGGGATTTTTGCTCACCGTTCTTGAGATCATTTTGACCCCACAGTGACATCTTTTGTGGAACCCCAGATTATCAGTGGTCTTGTATGTCTTCCATTTTCTAATTATTGCTCCCACAGTTGGTTTCTTCACACCAACCTGCTTGCCTATTGCAGATTCAGTCTTCCCAGCCTGGTGCAGGGCTACAATTTTGTTTCTGGTGTCCTTCGACAGCTCTTTGGTCTTCACCATAGTGGAGTTTGGAGTGTGACTGTTTGAGGTTGCAGACAGGTGTCTTTTATACTGATAATAAGTTCAAACAGGTGCCAGTACTACAGGTAATGAGTGGAGAACAGAGGAACCTCTTAAAGAAGAAGTTACAGGTCTGTGAGAGCCAGAAATCTTGCTTGTTTGTAATTGACAAAATACTTATTTTCCACCAAAATTTGAAAAAAATTTCTTTCCAATTCAGACAATGTGATTTTCAGGATTTGTTTTCTCATTTTGTCTCTCATAGTTGATGTCTACCTATGATGTCAATTACAGGCCTCTCTCATCTTTTTAAGTGGGAGAACTTGCACAATTGGTGGTTTACTAGATACTTTTTTTTCCCCACTGTATGTGACACCATAAAACCCTTTTTGGAAAAAAGGGCAATTGGAGCAAATTATTTAGTGGAAAAAGATTTTTATGTCTGAAAAAATAGTGACTGTTCTGAACAAAGAATGTTCATATGAGTTCATAAAAAAATACACAATTACAAATGTGTGGGAGGAGGTGAATTGGTCAGGAATAGTTTACCTAAGACACTGTTTACTTTCACACTTTGGTCGGCCCTTGAGTTGATCAGGTATTATTCAATTTCTCACTTTGGTCAGCCAATGTTTACTTTACACACATCACTAAGTTGATTAAACTGTACTAATCCTAACTGCCATTCTCAGGCGAGGACACCAAGGCATTATGGTTAAAATTTGGGAAAATCACAACAATAAATGGGTTTGACAATCTGCTGTACCTGCTTTATTCATTAAAACAAAGCAAAAACTGATGGCAAAAAGTATTTTGTTGCTTTTTTTGTACTTAATCATTGCTTTCTATGGGTAAAAAACCCCTGAAAGAAATGACATGCTGCAGTTTTCAAAAAAGCAGTAGTTTTCCAAACCAATCACCGAAAAACCCCAATGTGTGTGCATGAGATTTCTGAAATCTCACAGCTTTTGCTGGTTTTGTAAAACACAGCTTTTAATTTTCATTAAAAAAAAAAGCAGCAAAAAAACGTATGAACATAGCCTTAGCTATGTAAAGCATGAAATCTGCAGCACTACTACAAAGAGGGCCACAGTGGATAAGTCCCATGTGCTAATACCCTTACCGTTGTGTAAATCCCGGAGCGTTCTTCCATTGTTTAGCTCGTGCTAACACAAGCCCTGCGGGTGATCAATCTTCCAGGATTACCGCTCATCAGCTAATATGACCATGGTGGACATGACGTCCTCATATGAGTACGGCTACTATTGCATTGGGGTTGGCATGGAGTAATTGAAGCATCCAACTATAATATAAGGTACAGTACCCGGGATAGGTGATCAATATCTTAGCCCCTGACAACCTCTTTAAGCTTTTATATACATTAAAAGTAGAATTGCTCTAATTTCCGTTTTGTCGTCCGCAGTATCTGCTCATCACAGAACCGCCAGAGAGGAGCATGGCGACAAAAATAAAGCCAATTACCGCAGCCGCAGTCCCATGCACCAACAGCGGCAAAGAGCGGAGGCAGGAGATATGTGGAAACACGGTAAGCCGCACTATAGGCCGCTCTTACAAACCCATCTATATCAGGAAATGAATAAGTGAAATGTCATGGTAGAAGCAGACAGTCCCTTTCCTTATGGATGTAACATTGAGGCGTCCAGCTCTGAAACGTCTCATCTTTTGGCACCAGTGATTTATGTAGTACATGATGTCCCATTGACTTCATTGGGCATCATGTGCTATTTCCCCACATAGTCACTGCTTATCTTGGTGCTCCCTGAAAGCGCGATCGTTAGGCATTCTGCTTATTGGAGTAGAAAGGGTCATCAAGATTCAATATCCTCTTTAACATAATACAGTGAGGGTTTATTTCTCTATCGCTTCATTGGGGGACACAGGAAACCATGGGTGTATGCTGCTGCCACTAGGAGGCTGACACTAGGCAGAAATAAAAAAGGCTAACTCCTCCCCAGCAGGCTACACCCACTGACAGGGAGAGAACTAACCAGTTTCTGCTTAGCGTCCAAGGAGGCAAGACATGGGTCTGCGCTCAGACCCGTCTTTAGCATCTTGTTGTGTTTTACTAATGCTCTTTTTCTTTCTGATTCAGCTTGTGACTTCGGGCAACAGGGTGTAACAGCTCACCCTGATTTCGCACCTTTTGGGACAGAGAGAACAGTGTGGTGTCTCCCACATCGTCCACTCTCTTGTCTAACAGGCAGGACCCTTTTCTCCCTCCAACACTTCAAGGGTGTCTCGGAGCGGCTCATGGTGGACGGTCCTGCCCCCCCCTCCCCCCCCAGCCCCCTCCTCGGAGCGGGCCGGGAGGAAGACGGTGGTCACTAGTCAGTGACCCTCCCCTCATCCAGGGTCGACACCGTCTTCTGCACCATCTGGGACCAGAGACGGTGCGGGAAGGAAGACGCAAAGATTCCAGTGACCCCCCTTTTCATTCCCGGGGGCTCCTGATTTTTCTTCAAAACTGTGAAGAAGGAGTCGGGACCACGTCTGGATGCAGGTATCCCTCCCTTCCATAGCTCCCTGTAATTGGCGGCGGGGCTCCACAGCAAAGACACATGTGTCAGAAAGAGGCGTCCTATGCACTCCCTAGCGTGTTTTGCGGTTCTGTTTATTTGCATCCATGTCGCTCTCAGCCCTTTCCAATAAATTTAGAGCCCGGCTTCGGCCCAGCTCCATGCTCCGTTTAGGCCACTCCCCCTTCTCTCCCTAGCCTATCATAACCGCGGTGCCTTCCCCGCGCCTTTTTGAAAAAAATCCCGGAGGTTTTTACTGTCTTCTCAGTGCTTGCTCTCTGCGTGCCCTTTTTGGCCCCACCACCCTCCATTCCCACCATCTTTTTCCATGCGACTGCAGGTGCATCTCATTGGCACACCCCGGCTACAGCTTCCGTGCTGCTGCCTGCGGGACCCAGCACTGCCCGGGCAACGGCATCCGTGCAGCTGCCTGCGATTCTCGGTTCGGCCGGCCGCGGCATCTGTACGGCTACCTGTGATTCCCAGCACTGTCCTGGCCGTGGCATCTGTGCGGCTGCCTGCGGGCCCCGACTCAGCCCCAGCTGCAGCATCGGTGCGGCTACCTACCGGCCCGGTCTCACCCCTGACGGCTGCATCAGTAACGCTACCTGCGGGCCCCAGCTCAGCTCCAGCCACAGCATCCATGCGTCTCTGGACGCCTGCAGCCTCTAGCCTGCTCGCCACTATATCCATATTCCTTCTGTGGCTCGCAGCATGTCTCCAGTCTCAGCTCCCATCTGACTGCGGCCTCACAGCCCCGGCCTCAACATCCACGCGGCTGACTGCTGGCCCCGGCTTGTCTCCTACCGCCGCATTGGTGCGGCTTTCGACCGGCCCGGTCTCAGCCCTGACCGCGGCATCAGTACGGCTTCCTGTGGGCCTCAGCTCCAGCCATGCGTCTCTGGACGCCCGCAGCTTCTAGCCCGCTCGCCACTACATCTATATACCTGTCTGTGGCTCGCAGCATGTCTCCAGCCGCAGTTCCCATCCGACTGCGGCCTCACAACCCTGGCCAGAACACCCGCGCGGCTGCCTGCCGACCCCGGCTCAGCTCCTGCCGCGGCTTCCGTGTGGCGGCCTGGGCCCCCACCATAGTCTCTGCTGCGACATCCATGCGTCTGCAGATGCCCACGGCTTATATATGCTCCCATTCATCAACATGACTGTTTGTGGCTCTTAGCATGGCCCAGCCGCACCACCTATCTGCAGATGCCTTTTGCCCTGGTGTATCTCCAGCCACAAGTCCATGCACAGCGAAACCCATAGTGTTTGCGGGGCATCTCATTCCAAACCCATAGTGTTTGCGGGGCATCTCATTCCAAACCCATAGTGTTTGCGGGACATCTCATTCCAAACCCATAGTGTTTGCGGGGCATCTCATTCCAAACCCATAGTGTTTGCGGGACATCTCATTCCAAGCCCATAGTGTTTTCAGGGCATCTCATTCCAAACCCATAGTGTTTTCAGGGCATCTCATTCCAAACCCATAGTGTTTGCGGGACATCTCATTCCAAACCCATAGTGTTTGCGGGACATCTCATTCCAAACCCATAGTGTTTGCGGGGCATGTCTTTCCAAACCCATAGTGTTTGCGGGGCATGTCTTTCCAAACCCATAGTGTTTGCGGGGCATCTCATTCCAAACCCATAGTGTTTGCGGGACATCTCATTCCAAACCCATAGTGTTTTCAGGGCATCTCATTCCAAACCCATAGTGTTTGCGGGGCATGTCTTTCCAAACCCATAGTGTTTGCGGGACATCTCATTCCAAACCCATAGTGTTTGCGGGACATCTCATTCCAAACCCATAGTGTTTGCGGGGCATCTCTTTCCAAACCCATAGTGTTTGCGGGGCATCTCTTTCCAAACCCATAGTGTTTGCGGGGCATCTCATTCCAAACCCATAGTGTTTGCGGGGCATCTCATTCCAAACCCATAGTGTTTGCGGGACATCTCATTCCAAACCCATAGTGTTTGCGGGGCATCTCATTCCAAACCCATAGTGTTTGCGGGGCATCTCATTCCAAACCCATAGTGTTTGCGGGGCATCTCATTCCAAACCCATAGTGTTTGCGGGGCATCTCATTCCAAACCCATAGTGTTTGCGGGGCATCTCATTCCAAACCCATAGTGTTTGCGGGACATCTCATTCCAAACCCATAGTGTTTGCGGGACATCTCATTCCAAACCCATAGTGTTTGCGGGGCATCTCATTCCAAACCCATAGTGTTTGCGGGGCATCTCATTCCAAACCCATAGTGTTTGCGGGGCATCTCATTCCAAACCCATAGTGTTTGCGGGGCATCTCATTCCAAACCCATAGTGTTTGCGGGGCATCTCATTCCAAACCCATAGTGTTTGCGAGACATCGCATTACAAAGTAATAAGGTGTTTGTGGGCATATCAGAGACATCTTGTTGCAACCATATAGTTTTGTAGACTCCAGAACCATAGTGCCTATGGTCATGCCATATATAAAATAAATAAATAAATAAAATACAAATGAAAGGTGCTCTCTCTCTCGTGCAGGATCTTACTGCAGAACCATACGGTTTGAATCATCCCTGACTATGAACTGTATGGTTTTATGGACTTCATCATTCCAGACCAAGTGTCCCTGCACTGACCACAGCCAGATTCATAATAGTCTCTCGGGAGCCCCCGCGCCACCAGGGATCAGAGCGCACCCCCTCCTCAGACTAGGTTGCCTCCCTATTTCAGTCATACTGACCTAACCAACGCATCTCAGTCCTTGGTTGAGGTCCTCTTGCGGCTAACTAATAATCCATCCGCCTCTGCAGCTCTGATCAGTTCCTCCTGAATCAGACGCATGCAGCTATGACGAACCTTACATAGGTCTTAGAAGCGGGCGCATCTCAGTCATTGGTTGAGGACCCCATGAGGCTAACTAAGAATACATCCACCTCTGCAGCTCTGATCAGTTCCTCCTGAATCAGATACTTGCAGCCATGACCGACCTTACACAGGTCGAAGAAGCGGGTTCACTCCCACTCTACGTCTGGACCACCATCCAGGTTCACTTCCATGATTCCCACTCCTCTCTCCCAGAGGCAGTCTGGGGTCTGTCGCTAATCCTCTGCCATTTACATCTCCACTCTTAAGTTAAAGGACATGATGCACAGCTCGTCAACAACTATCAGCAGACTTAATCAGGAAGACTACCTCTCCCAAGGAGTCCTCGGTCTACCTCTAGAAGGCTTGACCATTCATCCATGAAGATTCCATCAGAGAATCCCCACAGACAGGGGAGACTTTCAGGATAAGGTATCCAGATCAGGTAACATTCTGACATCCTCGTTCCTGCAGCCCATTTCCTCTAAAGGATTCCTCGGATACTGCCACATCGCATGGCACTCCCGTATAGGTATATACAGGAGCCGCACTCCCTGTGCCTAGGAATAGGATTCGCAGGTATGTACCGTAATCCGTCATATTCGGTCAGCACCTCTACAGTCTATAGTAGGAATCAGGAGCAGGGTGTTATATCACCCCTGCTATTTATGGACACACAGGCCTTTACCCACCCTTACCTCTGCTACAGAGAGTTACTTATGCGTCAACTGTCTGTTATCTTCTCAACATCCTGCTGTAGGTCAGACCCATTAGCCCTGTTTCCCTATGGCAGACATTCTCTTCTGCCCACAGCCACGTCTAGGGAAAGGTTACCTATGTTAACTATTACTGGCTCTCTGACTGTTATCCATAGCGGATCAGACCTACTACCTTCCTTATCCGCAGTTACAGTGCAGCGTCCTGCTTTTACCTACTGTACAATAATCTATCCATGATCCTCAGCCTGTTTGTGTATCGGTACTCAACACCTTATTTCCTCAGGAACTCACCACTTCAAGTCTTCATCAGTTACGTCATGATGTCTTTCCAGCCCTGACGGTATTAGAGACCTGGTATCTGGTGCGTGTCAGGAACAGGCCTCTGTTCATCTCGGAAACAGATTCTCTCAGCCCGCTCATCCTGTATCCTTTTTCAGTAGCCTCGTCCGTTAATGTCTGGTACGTGGTGCCACGCCACGGCTTTGTCCTCATCTCTCCACGAACAGTTACAAGCCGCTGGCTATCTCTGCATCGTCAGGTCGCAGGTTCAGTCCTCTTGACTGCTTCTGCTTGCCATTATGAGGCTTTCAGGATTGCTCCTGTCTGTCCAAGCTCCTGTACAATTTTTCCCTCCGGGTTCTTATAGGAAGTCATGGAATGCCCCTACACAAGTTGTTGTCTCTGTTTTTTCATTTTCCCTACAGTTTTTGGCAGCGCCCGACATTTGCAGGTTAATTGGTTGTTAACGGAGCTCATCTCGGGAAACTCAGCTTGGATTCATGATTCCGCGTACAGGTACTCGTCTTCTCTTCCTCCCTTCAGGATTGTCACCTGTCTAGGACCAAGACGGACTATCGTTTTCCGACCGGCTTAGGATGGATCCCTAACTCCACATCCTAAGTAGTCTGCCGCCTACCTGACAAGGGCCCTTTAATGCTGTGTCTCTTGCTGTATCTTCCCTTTCGACAAGAGAACTTCCGCCATTCAGGATATGATGACCCTTCCTCAAGCTGGCCTGTCCAGCGTAACACGGACCAGTCGGTTGTTTACATTTCCAGAGACAGGTAAAGATTTTTTCCTCATCAGAGTTTTCACTTCAGTTGGTCGGTCGTTACTCTAGCCTGACAGGTGTCATCAGATGGGCGGTCGTTACTCTAGCCTGACAGGTGTCATCAGATGGGCGGTCGTTACTCTAGCCTGACAGGTGTCATCAGATGGGCGGTCGTTACTCTAGCCTGACAGGGGTCATCAGATGGGCGGTCGTTACTCCAGCCTGACAGGTGTCATCAGATGTGCGGTCGTTACTCCAGCCTGACAGGTGTCATCATGATTACTCCTAGCGTGTGTGGAATCTTCCCTCCGTTGGCACCAAGGCTCCCACGGTAAGAGTCCTCGATCCTTCCCTTTCAAAGTCGAACTCTTTGGTCTCTATCTCCTTGTCCTGTTTTCCCCCTTCTTTCATCTCTACATAAGCATGTTCAGTAAGATGGGGGACAGTGTAAAACATGGGACAGGGTGACCCTTCGTCTTACTTCTGGGCGAAGTTTTTCCTGTATGTGAGGAGCCATCCTCTTCTCTTTTAAGCTGCCACCTGTCTAAAGTACGAAGTGTCCAGGGACACTTGTTCCCCGGCCTGGGAACTGCCATTTAGGACCTCAGTCAATGGCCACCGGGAAGTCCATGATTCTCCCGTCTTATCTTCCCAGCCATGAATTACATCCAGGGTGGAGCGCTAAATTAGACAGTCTTGTTCTTTCTGCTGAACTCACTGTTCTGTTTTTCTCTGCCGTTTCTCACTCGACACTCCAAGATTATCCAAAATCTTCCTATCTCTCCAGGAACTGGTCATCTTTCCTGGTCTTCAGTCCACACCTTTTTGTACTACACGGTAGCTCCATTCGGCCTCAGCAGCGCCAATCTGAATAGGAGGTTCCTCATGCAGTAGTGGACCAACCTTACCTTTTGAGCACTTGTCTCTTCCCACCCTAGGGACTGCTTTTGGACGTCCCATGGTTTCCTGTGTCCCCCAATGAAGCGATAAAGAAAAGAGGATTTTTGGTACTCACCGTAAAATCCCTTTCTCTGAGCCTTCATTGGGGGACACAGCACCCACCCTTATTTGTGCCATTGTTGGTTCATCTCAGGGTAATCTCTTTATACCTCCTTTCCTACTGCTTTCTTACAAACAGGTTAGTTCTCTCCCTGTCAGTGGGTGTAGCCTGCTGGGGAGGAGTTAGCCTTTTCTATTTCTGCCTAGTGTCAGCCTCCAAGTGGCAGCAGCATACACCCATGGTTTCCTGTGTCCCCCAATGAAGGCTCCGAGAAAGGGATTTTACGGTAAGTACCAAAAATCCTCCTTTTGCAACAGTAGAAATAAACTTTACAGTTACCAAGATTTGGTACCCAGAGATGTAAGATGCATGATGAATGCAAAGAAACCTTATTATTGGAGTGTCAGAGGCTAATTAAAGGGTAGTCCAGTGAGGATAGCCCCAGTACATATATGCTGGCGGCTGTACGACCATTCATCTTACTGGCAGTCATTTAATTTTACATTACTAAATGCCTGACACTGACTCCCAATCAAAAGCAGCAGTTTTCCAGGAGAGGTACCCGAGACAATTAACTGATCACCTCAGGGGTCTATAATGAGAAAATCTCTTTCTCGATTCCACCATGGCCCACCACCTCCACCAGGGCCCACCCACTGAGAACAAACCCTGCAGAGTAACACTGCTCTGGATCGCTGCCGTATAATAACTACTATTTATGCTTTTCTCAGTCAAAGATGACCGACCGGACGTGCGGGATCTGCTGTCTGACCTGCAGGATATCAGTGACAGCGAACGGAAATCCAGCTCTGCAGAATCATCCTCAGGTAACGGAGTGTTTTTCTTTTGCAAATTATGGTCCAGTGGGCGACACGGGACCCTCGTTTTTGGGATCAGTGGGAGTCCTGGTGTTTAGGTAATGTTAGTGGGCCAACCACTTCAATCTTCCTTAATATTACAACTGATTAATTTACCTTATTGTTTTCTATGTTTGGTCCTAAATGAAAGCTGTTCTTCAAGTAAAACAATTTATCAACTATCATTGGATGTTATTGATCGGTGAGGGTTCAACCTCTGGGTCCCACACCAATCAGCAGAACAGGGGATTTTTATCCCTGTTAGAATGGCGTGGGAAGTGCTCATGCTTCGGGGGACTGCCTGAAAAATCCCAGGGTATCTCTTTGCAGCCCTATGAGGAATGAATGGAGCTGCGGGTGAGAATGGGCACCACCGCTTTGTTCTAGCTAGGATAAAAATTTCCCGTTCTGCCCTGCTGCAGGTCCCAGCGGTCGGATCCCCACCTATCCTTGGGATAGTTAATTACTCGTTTTCACTGTACAACCCCCTTTTAAGCCTTGACCATTTTTTATAATCTGATTTCAGCAGGGTCTGTGTCAGTGGAGGAAGAGGAGACCAGCTCAGAGGAGTCAGAGGAAGCTGAAGAAGAGGAGGAAGATGATGATGAGGAGGAGGAAGAGGAAGAAACTGGAAGCAACTCAGAGGCTGCATCAGAACAGACTGCAGGTAGTAATATTGTCAGTGTAATCGCTCTACTCTTATGACACTTTCACATACGGCCCCACAGTCACAGCAATCTTCTGAATTATATGCAGGGAAGAAAATTGTCTGTTTTGAAAATTCATTTCTTAAAGGGGATATCCAGGACTTAAAAAAAATAAATAAATTAAATAAAAGTCCATATTTGCTACCTGCCTGTTGTGCCCGGCACCGTTCTCCGCCGACACAGAGCGGTCACAGACTTCCGCTGACGTGACGTCAACAGAGCAGCAGTTTTTCTTTCTGTTGACAGGGCGGGACTACTGGTGTCATGCTGATTGACAACCCTGCTGCCTCATTGCGGGGAGCCGGCTGTTAATCAACATGAAGCCAGTAGTCCCGCCCTGTTGACAGGGAGCAGCTGAATGTCCGGCAGGAGCGGTCAGTGACCGGTGCCGGGTACAACAGCCAGGTAGTTGCCCCTGTTAGCCTTTAGTAAGTGCTAAGGCACTTTTTTTTTTAAAGTCCCGGATATCCCCTTTAATAATGAATAGAAGTTATTCATTTTCTGTGTTAACCATCTCCTCTCTTCCTATAAGTTTAAAGTTTTGCTTTGCTAAAGAAGTTATGAAACATTAATCATTAATATAATTGATTATTTTGCAGAGGAGATCAGCGATGAAGAGATGAGTGAGGACGAGGAGAGAGAGAATGGCAATCGCGTTCCTATCTGTAAGAGTCCTGTACTGATCTACATGCTGTAATAGATGTGATAGTCGCTCTCTCCATCTTATAAGGATGACAATGAAATAAGTGATGTTACCCACATTATATGCATCCTGTATTGGCCAAATTTGCAGCCAAGAAGTTGTCATGCAACGGAGGTCGGAAGCATTGCATATCTGAGCTCACTATTGAAGAGGTTGTCCTGTCTAGAATGACAAGTCTGCAGTCATGCTATATGACTGTAGACTTGTGAATCTTCCCAGCGTCAGACTGTGCCCACTAGACGGGTTCTGCCCGAGAGTATGAATATCGTATACGTGACCATTGTTTCCAGGGGAAACACCGATTAATCCCCGCAGCGCACAGTGCCTGTGCTGGGAGGATTCACAAGTCTGCAGTCACACAGAGTGACTGCAGACTTGTCATTCTAGACCAGACTACCCCTTTAATGGTAATCTGTCATCAGGTTAATACCACCTGATAAGAGGGCAACATAAGTTGGTCTCTTACTGGGCTTGCTGCAGTTTTGATGTAAACTCTTTTATGTTCTGCAGCTCTCCTAGTCCTCTCAGTGTTTGAGCATCTACTGTATTGTACTCGGTATTCATGAGCTTTGACTGTCCCCACTCCTTCCATTACTTGATCACATTCTGCCTATGCACTGCGTCGGTAGAAATCACTCAATTGGTATAGGATGGGACACTCGCGCACACTCTGAATAGGCAGAAAGCTTTTGATTGGAGACATGGCTTCTGGCTAACCCATGCTGATTGACCGATTTCTGCCTACGCAGAAAGCTATCAATCTATGGAATGGGTGGAAATAGCTGAAGCTCATGATTACAGAGCACAACACAGCACAGGCTCACACTGAGAGGACTAGTAGAGCTGCAGTAGATAAAAGTGAATTTATCAAAACTACAGCAAGAAGCCCAGTAAGTGACCCAACTTTAGAATCAGGGCCTCTTCCCCTACTTTATGCTGATTTGGTGACAGATTACTTTGAACTACGTCAATCAATTGTTCAGCGAGTTATCTGTCGCTTTGTCTGTATCAGAATCTTTGCTTCTTTTGTAGTTACAGAGTCCAGATTTGATCATGACTCTCCCGAGAGTGAAGAAGAAGAGGAGGAGGAAGAAGAAATTAGAATTGCGAGCCCTCCTTCAAATGCTCAGACAGAAGGTGAATTTATCCCTGATCCTCCTGTCATGGCACCTGTCGAGTTGAAGCAAGAATTGCCTAAATATCTTCCGGCTCTACAGGTAACATGAAGGACACACGTGCATAATAATACAGCGTTCTTGGTCTGAGATGATCATTAAACCCATTTTTACCAAATTTTACCAGGGCTGCCGCAGCGTGGAAGAGTTCCAGTGCCTGAACCGAGTCGAGGAAGGGACCTATGGAGTTGTGTACAGAGCGAAGGACAAGAAGACGGGTCAGTAAAGCTTTTTATGTTACTATTGCGACATGCACATGCCTATTTGCATTCATTGTTGGCTTCTCAAATTTTTAGTTTACTCCGTAGCTGCTACTTGCATTTGTCCTACTTGGTTGACCCATATTTTACCCCTTTCAAATTAAGTCATTTGCGGCATAAAGACAAAATGAATAATAATAATCTGTGCACACAGGGTCGCCATGTCAGGAAACCATGGTTTCATACCTTGTCCACCAGGGGCACTATTCTGTTAATTGAATATTCAAAAATATTCAATTCATTTAGGTCAGAAAGATGGCGTATTTGTATTCAACCATTCTAAGGCATTTTGCACTTACTGCTTTTTTTTTCTATCGTTTTCTAGATGAAATTTTTGCTCTCAAGAGATTAAAAATGGAAAAAGAGAAGGAAGGATTCCCTATAACTTCCCTCCGGGAGATCAACACCATATTAAAAGCCCAGCATGAGAATATTGTCAGGGTGCGGGTAAGCAGTGCTGATTTTTTTTAAATATATATTATTAATATTATCTATCTATCTATCTATCTATATATACACATACATATAATAGTACAGTACAGACCAAAAAGTTTGGACACACCTTCTCATTTAAGGATTCGGGGTGAGCTGGACCGCAGAGTGAAGGCCACAGGGCCAACAAGTGCTAAGCATCTCTGGGAACTCCTTCAAGATTGTTGGAAGACCATTTCCGGTGACTACCTCTTGAAGCTCATCAAGAGAATGCCAAGAGTGTGCAAAGCAGTCATCAAAGCAAAAGGTGGCTACTTTGAAGAACCTAGAATATAAGACATATTTTGAGTTGTTTCACACTTTTTTGTTAAGTATATAATTCCACATGTGTTAATTCATAGTTTTGATGCCTTCAGTGTGAATGTACAATTTTCATAGTCATGAAAATACAGAAAAATCTTTAAATGAGAAGGTGTGTCCAAACTTTTGGTGTGTGTATGTGTATATATATATATATATATATATATATATATATATATATATATAATATATTTATTTTACTCACTTATATAGCGCCATTAATTCCACAGCGCTTTACATACATTATCGGCCCTGTCCCCATTGGGGCTCACTCTCTACATTCCCTATCAGTATGTCTTTGGAGTGTGGGAGGAAACTGGAGAACTGGAGGAAACCCACGCAAACACAGGGTGAACATACAAACTCCTTGCAGATGTTATATATACATATAAACAACTTACTGTTCAGAGATATGACCGAAAAAGATTTTAATGCTTCTGTTATCCTCAGCTTCTTCTTTTTCCTAGGAAATCGTTGTTGGGAGCAATATGGACAAAATCTACATTGTGATGAACTATATGGAGCATGATTTGAAGAGACTTATGGAGACCATGAAACAGCCTTTCCTACCAGGTGGATGAATAGATAGATTTATTTATGTGCTTGTTTTTCTTTTAATGTATTTGTGACTTCAGAGCTCCTGTTTCCACTCCACATCCATCCCTGCAACCCTTGTGGGCAATGGTCCGGGGTTTCACACCCACCACCCCTCATGATCACAAAACAAGAAGCCACTGTTTTCCATGAAGCATTACAGCGCCTTCACCCTGCTGACTTCTGTCTCCCGGCTTCTTTCACTTATTACCAATGATAGTAAATTACTAGAAAATCCCTCTGGATTGACTTTTCTATCATTGTCAGTATGAATAGTGGACAGTACAGACAGGGATACATCCAGTTTTTAGATCTTGCCTAACATATTGTTGCACCATAATTCTCAAAATTCATTAATTTTATATCCTCCTGAATAACGGTGGCCTCTGTACTGGAGGCTGTAGTCATCTGTCACTGATGTCCTCCATCTATTGAGGCACTAAATCTTCCACCTTTCAGTCCTGATACAAAACTGGAACAAGTTTTTAAAAGTCCTAAACTTCTCAGAACTGGAATGAATTCCTAAAAACTCTTGAACATGAATTAATCGCTCCAGCAAGTTCCTCTCTTCTTTTTCCAGCCGACGTCTGTTACTTATTAGTACAGAACAGATTATTCCAACCAGATTTTATTTTAGGAAGGAAAAAAAAATCCAATATAAAACCCTTTTCCCCATCTCTTCCCTCCGCAGGTGAAGTGAAGACACTTATGATTCAGCTGTTAAGGGGCGTCCGACATCTCCATGATAACTGGATTCTTCACAGGGACCTCAAGACGTCGAATTTACTGCTCAGTCACGCTGGAATATTAAAGGTACGGCTTCTGCCTCGTCTCCAAAGTGGCACGGTACTACTAACACAGCAATCAGACCTCCACCAATTGGTGACATATCGCAGTAATTAGGGGTTTCAGGGTCGGACGCTGCTTTTTATGGAGTTCCCTGATGTGTAGATGGAGAGGGAAACCTTGATAGCAAAGTGCAGAAGTGTTTTATATCAGACATAAGGTGCAGACATTGCTTTTGTTTTAATCCATTTATTGTAATAATATTTTAGAAGTGCTGGTATATGACATCCATCTATTTTTTTTTCATAATTCATTAAATTTAGTTGTGCTTTATTTTTTTATTTTAACAGGTTGGAGATTTTGGTTTGGCTCGTGAATATGGCTCTCCTCTAAAACCTTATACCCCCATCGTGGTCACCTTGTGGTATCGAGCTCCAGAGCTTCTGCTTGGTGCTAAGGTATATATTACGAAGAGACTGATGGACTTTGTCACCTTTACAACCATTTTTTATTAGTGTAATATATCTAAAATCAGACAAAACAGCTCTGTAAACTCTACATAGTACACCGCCGCTTCTTACTAATCTGCCGGACATGGGTTGGTAAGCGGCAGGATCGGACTACACAGGGTTTGTGGTAGTTTGCTCTGTGGAGGTACATACATATGTCAGCATTGTTTGCATGCTTCCATTAATAAGCATTAAATAAAGTGTTACAGTGGTGGACTTTGTTTTCAAGTCTTTTTAGTTATTTTATAATTTCATCCTTTTTGATCTCCTCTTGCCAGGAATACTCCACAGCCATAGACTTGTGGTCCGTTGGCTGTATATTTGGAGAACTTCTGACCCAAAAGCCGCTCTTCCCCGGAAAATCTGAGATCGATCAAATCAACAAAATCTTTAAGGTAAAGTTGGTTTTGATTGTGCTTAAAGGGAACTTGGCACTACCGAAGCGGGTGACATTGATCAGTAGGTGTCCTTCAGCTGTATCCCGTGCCGGCAATGAGTGTAGATTAGGACGTAGTGCTGTAACAGATTTGTGCCACTTTGAAGGCTTTTCTCGGCTTTCACTGGGCAGTATTTAATTGGCTACTGTAATGGCTATCTATGTGGCAACTCAGGAAAACAAACAAGCTAGTTGCAGCCAACAGATGAACTGACTTGATACTTTGCGCTTGCAGCTGATGAGGGTCTCAGGCGTTGAACCCTCACATGTACTTTAGATAATGAAGAGTTATGTCAGTATGGGCCCCGTCACACTAAGCGATGCAGCAGCGATCCCGACAACGATACGACCTGTCAGGGATCGTTGCTGCATCGCTAATACATCGCTGGTGAGCTGTCAAACAGGCAGGCTCACCAGCGATCAGGGGAGCAGCGATATCGTGGAAAGAATCATTCCACGATGTCCTGCTCCCGTTACCAGCCTGCTGCAAGCAGGAGCAGGCTGGTAACTATGGTAAACATCGGGTTACTAAGTGCGCGTGTGCCCCTAGTAACCCGCTGTTTACCATGGATACCACTCTGCTACAGTGCGCGGGAGCCTCCGCGCACCGTAGCAGAGTGGTATCCATGGTAAACAGCGGGTTACTAAGTGCGCGCGTGCCCCTAGTAACCCGATGTTTACCATAGTTACCAGCCAGATCGTTGGTCCCGCTGGTCACACACAGCGATGTGTGCTGGCCAGCGGGAGGCCAACGACCAAAAAATGGTCCAGGACACTTTGCAACGATCAGCGACCTCACAGCAGGGGCCTGATCGTTGCAAAGTGTCACACACAGCGACATCGCTGGTGAGGTCGCTGGTGAGTCACCAAAACCGTGACTCAGCAGCGATATCGCTAGCGATATCGCTATGTGAGACGGGACCATATCTTGTGTGGCCTCCCGTATCTCATGTATTTGTATTACCGATGCTCCCAGCTCTCCTGGATCCTGTATATAATGATCAGTCACTTGTACCTTATTTCTTTTCCAGGATCTTGGAACCCCAAGTGAGAAGATCTGGCCCGGTTACAATGAGCTTCCAGCCATAAAGAAAATGACCTTCTCTGAATATCCTTACAACAACCTCCGAAAGAGATTTGGGGCTCTGCTGTCAGACCAAGGATTTGACCTCATGAACAAGTAAGTATTTCACGGTTACATATGATATTGGTCTCCATTTATAGTGGAAGGAATCATTAGAAGATGGCTGTCACTAGGTCCTCTATCCCCCAGATAATGTTGTGTTGTGTCCCCCCAGGTTCCTGACCTACTGTCCTGCAAAACGAATTTCTGCAGATGATGCTTTAAAGCACGAATACTTCGGTGAGACCCCTCTGCCAATCGACCCGTCCATGTTTCCTACGTGGCCGGCAAAAAGTGAACAGCCGAGAGTGAAACGTGCCACAAGCCCTCGCCCCCCAGAGGGTGGACTCGGATACAAGGAGTTGGTAAGCTTCTCCATCCAGGGCTTACATTCATTAGTGCAGTTCTTCTGCCGCAGGGGAGGATGATGCAGCATTAGACCCCTGCTAATATTAATAGTGGGAGCATTAATGTGGACGTTAGGAATAATGTGCAGAGCCAAAATCAGCATCAAACCGCACAGATTTGTTGCAGTTTTCACTCTTTGCATTGAAAGGATGAAATCCACAATAACATGTAATAATATTTTCGTAAATGAAGCATTGGCCACATCTAAGATACTATTTACATTCTGTGCTTCTTCCATCGTCATCTTCTCCTCCGTTTTATTTCAGGGTGACGATGATCTCAAGGACACAGGGTTTCACCTTACCACCACCAATCAGGGGGCATCGGCGGCCGGGCCGGGCTTCAGCCTCAAGTTCTAACTCTGCTGGAAATGGAATAGACTTTGGTTTTCCAATTTGAAAACAAATAATAATGACGACGAGGATTCAAGTCCCCGAACCATCAACACTGTACAATACAGACGTGTCCACCGGTACGTCACATCATGAACGTTTTATCCCAGTGGAGGACCATTGCACAGGAGCAGGGACTGGCGTCTTGGACGTATTTATTTTTCACTGTTGTATACTTGTAGAATTAAAATGCAATTTTTAATAGTTTAAATCACTGTTGTTCCTCTCTTCCTAAAAAAATTTCACCTTCAGTCATCAGTAAGGAGGAACAGGTTCAGATTAGTGATGAGCGCAAGTGCTCGTTTCTCGAGTTTGCATCGGGTGCTTGGGTCTGCACCGAGTATCGCGGGAGCTCGAGTGACTTGTTCGAGTCCCCGCGGCCGCATGTTTTGCAGTTGTTAGCCACAAAACATGCGGGCGTTGTCTGTGTATGTCAGGCAATCCTCACATGTTTTATGGCTGTCTTATAGCCGCGAAACATGCGGCCGCGGGGACTCGAACATGTCACTCGAGCTCCCACGATACTCGGTGCAGACCCAAGCACCCGATGCAAACTCAAGTAGCGAGCACTTGCGCGCATCACTAGTTCAGATCTTATGCTGTGATAGTAATATTAGAAAGCTCGAGACAGATGAAAGGTCTGCAACCTGGCCAATAAGGGAAAATTAGCAGGAATTAGTAGATTTTGTTTGACAGAAGACAGTTTTTACTTAATACACCCAGTAAGTTGTGTTCTGTTTTAGCAGCACAAGTTTACACCTGTAGTGGCAATTTTTGTTATTTATCAATTAACCCCTGGCTGCAGCCAATTTTCATGAAAATTCTGCAAAAATAAAAATTATGTGAGCTCAAAAGAGACGTTGACGCAGAATATTGCTCTTCCAAAAGAATTGCTGACTTTCATTTTGTATATAATTTTCTTGTGGAATTTTTTTTTATAGTTACATTTGTAATAGCAATTCTTCCATATAACTGTGATTTTTCACTAAATACTGTGGTATTGATCGCAGGCTCAAATCTCCTATGGGGGCTAAAAAAATAAAGCTTTTTTTTAAAAAAAAAAAATTTTCTCGTTTGTGTCATTGAGACCGTGGGTCACCTACATTAAAAAGGCCACTTTTATGGCGCCAAGATCGTACCGCAATGCTTGTAGTGGCTGGCGGCTCTCCCGACCCGAGTGTGACCACTGAATAGAAATATATGAAGCAGTCACACGGGTTGAAGGACCTGCCGGCCAGTCCGTGCATTTCGATCCGATTCATACGGCGGTCTAACGGCGCCCTTATTAATGAGCAGCTGAACGACTTTGCTTAATTCAAACCTAATGACATTACAACAAACATAGTTACATAGGTTGAACAAAGAATCCGGGTGGTGGGTGGAGGGGGTCCATAAAGTTCAGCCTTTCTCCACCAATTATACCTGTCATCATTTTATGCAAAAGTTTATTTTTTCTCCTTCCCCCCATGACAGCACCACGGAGAGAGGGGATCTGCCCTTCAAGGACAGGAAACCTACAGATAAAAAGGGTGGTACCTCTCTCCCGAATTAGTTGGTTTCCTGTCCTTGACGAGGAACCTGCAGTGGCGTACTTGAAGAAAGAAGATTGTGAAGAAGGAAAGAAGACAGGAATTCCAGGCCCGGTCAGACCGATCCAGGTAGCGGGGGTTCCCTGCCTCGGCTGATGTGGTGCCCTGAAGCGCCACCACTGGGGTCAGTGGGCCCTTAGGGTGAGCGGACAAGTGCAGCAGCACCTTGGAGCCATTCCAAGCAGCAGGGGTCCCTGCCTTAGCTTGAGCGTTGTGGAGCGATGCCACGCGGTGCACCGCCTCTCTCCCAATGTGCCAACACGCTGCCGCCCTGTGGTTTGCCTGACTTCTGGGATCCACTGCGCAGGTGTGTGGATGCACCCAGGGGGCGCGTCCCTATGATGCAACGCCACACCGCTGATGGCCAGGCTGGGCGTCCCACTGCGCAAGCATCCGGCGCTCCCCTATGACAAGGAGGGGCACATGACCGGATCTGGCTCTGGACTAGAAGTATATCCGGAGGAGGATTGAGGGGAGGAGGGGCGCCAGGGGTTTAAAAGCACTAAAAAACACTGAGGAAGTGCTTCAGTCAGCGCTCTGGCGGTCCCCTTTAGCAATGAGCGACCAGGAGCATTTGGAGGCGCAGACTCTGCAACTGCAGCAACAGCAGCAGCGGCGGCAGCAGGAGAACCCTTCCCATCATCTGTCGTGACAGCAGGGACTCCAGTGTGGTGCCGACCTCCAGAGGAAATCCATCTACTGATATGGTTCCTCCTCCTAACCCGGTACCCCTTCTTCCATCGGATGGTAAGTGATGTTCGTGAAAGGTCACTTTGTAATTAGGGTCCCTCCCCTCCCCTTTTTTTCTCCCTTATGCAGGGAAAGAAAAGTGTGTGCAAGACCATGCACAGGACCTGTGCACTTTGCACAGAAGAGCTACCCACTACATGGGAGAAAAGGCTCTGCAGCTCTTGCATAGAGCAAACAATCTGTGAGGAAACCCAAAAATTTGCCTCCGAGCTTAGGTCCATAATAAAAAGCAAGGTAGAAAATACCTTTTAGATCCCTTCAGAGTAGAGAGAAAAAACTGATAAACAAAAATATATCCCCTGAATCCAGGTCTAGTAGTCCAGAAGAGGAAGAGACAAATTCAGAATTGTCTGATTCATCCTCATCATCATCTGGGGATAGAGGTGGATGAAGCTGTTTTCTGTTGGAACAGCCTTGTTAAGGCTGTTAGGTCCACTATGGGCTGATAGACTCTCGTCCAAGAAGATCAGTTCAGAATATAATGTTTGATGGGCTGAAACAAAAAAAAGCGGAGATCATTTCCTCTTAATGAAAAAATTCAATCTCTGATTAAGAGGGAATGGAAAAGACCAGAGAGAAAGGATGTACTATCTCCAAAGAGAAAGTTCCTGTTTGACGTCCCGGTATGTTCCTTTTGGGAGAAAGCGCCAAAGCTAGATGTAGCTATTGCCAAGGCTTCCAAAAAAATGTTCTCTTCCATTTCAGGACACGGAGGTGTTGAAGGACCCCATGGATAAGAAGGCTGACACCTTCTGGGAAGCCGCTGGAGGAGGACTAAAGCCTGCTGCAGCGGCCACCTGTACCGTCTGGTCACTAATGGTTTGGCTAGACCAATTGGAAGCTCAGCTTAAAGAAAAAATGTCCAGAGAAAAGATGTTGGATACCATTCCCTTAATGAAAGGGGCTGCTGCCTTTTTGGCTGACGCGTCTGCCGACTCTGTTAGGCTGTCAGCCAGATCGACAGTTTTTTCCAACACACCTGGCTAGCTCTCTGCCTTAAGTGTTGGCCAGGGGATCTCCAGACAAAATCCAGGTTATGCTCCATTCCCTGTGAGGGCGAATTCTTATTTGGCCCAACGCTAGATGAGATACTTGACAAAGCCGGTGATACAAAAAAAAACGTTTCCCCGTCCTCCACACTACCTCTTATAAGAAATCCTTTCGGAAGAGAAGATGTATTCGCAGGAATAAATCCCCCCCCCCCCCCCCACAGGAATCACGATAAGTGGGAGGACAGGAGAAAGAAGAACAAAGGGTTTATGTTCAGTGGGCCCTCCAACGATAACAGAAGGCCTTCCCAATGAGGGTTTATCCCAAGTGGGGGGAAGGTTATCCCTCTTTCACCCGGCCTGGGAAAAAAATCTCCAACAGCGCTTGGATACTAGACCTAATAAAATTGGGTCTGAAACTACAGTTTCATTCAATCCCCAACTCAAATTTCATAGTGACTCCCTGGCGATCCTCAAACGAAGAGCAGTTCGTTTTAGAACAGGAGATTCTAGGCTTAGTAGCAAAGGCAGACCTACAGGAGGTCACTCTCCAGGAAAAAGGCAAAGGGTTCTACTCCCCAATGTTTGAGGAAGAAACCAGATGGATCCTTCAGGACAATTATAAATTTAAAGAAATTGAACAAATGACTGAAGATCCAGACCTTCAAGAGGGAAACAATAAAAACATCAGTAAAAATTTTGTTTCCGGTTTGTTTTATGACTGTTCTGGATTTAAAGGGCCCATATTATCACTTGCCCATTCACAAGGACTACCAGAAATTCCTCAGCGTAGCGGTCTCAATCGGAGGAGTAATCAAACACTATCAATACACTGATCTCCCATTCCATCTAGCCGACGCTCCACGTGTAGTCACCAAGATAATTGGAGAGGCAATGGCACACCTGAAGGGAGCAAGATATCCTGATTGTCCCATACCTAGACGATTTCCTAATAGGCAATTCCTCCCAACAGTGCAAGAATCGGCTTGAGAAGGTTATGAGTTCTTTGACAGACTTAGGTTGACTGTTTAAACTTAAAAAAAATAAAAAAGCAAACCAAATCAGGTGCAAGAGTTTCTACGTATTGTACTTGGTTAAAAAAAAACAAGAGTGCCGCCTTCCCGAGGGAAAAATACAGAGGATTATGGCTCAGGCGTCTCGGCTGGTGGACCATCCCTCTATGACTGCGGAAGGCTATGTCCCTCCTAGGCTCCATGTCTGCCTGTATCCCGGTGGTTCAATGAGCCCAGATTCACACCAGGGATCTACTGTGGGACATTTTAGGAGCCAAAATTTCTCTGGGAGGGCATTTAGAAGGTCAGCTAACTTTGTTGCCAAAAACTGTCCTTTCTCTGGGATGGTTGATGAGAATAGACAAGTTAACCCAAGGTATTCCGTGGGTGAGCACAATCACTCAGATACTGACTATGGACACAAGCCCCAAGGGTTGGGGGGCACATTTGAAGGACAGAATAGCTCAAGGGGTCTGGACAGAGGACTTAAAACGAGTATCCTCAAACATGAAAGAGCTGTTAGCGGTAAAATTTGCCTTGATAGAATTCTTAAGACTCTCTTCAGGGTCATCATGTAAGAGTATTCTCAGACAACCGAGTTGTAGTGGCATATTTGAATCACCAGGGAGGAACCCCGTCCTCGTCCTTGGACGGAGGGTGACAGACCTCATCCTCTAGATAGCTGAGAACAATCTTGGGCCCCTGTCAGCACTACACATAAAAGGGACAGAAAATCGCAGAGCAGACTTCCTGAGCTGGACCTAGCTGAGACAGGGCGAATGGAACTGAAACAGACCATATTCGACTAGATTGCAGAAATGTGGGGATGTCCTGCTATAGATCTGTTTGCCAACAATCAGAACAAAAAGGTAGACACATTCTGCTCAATGGAACCCTTTAGCATGGAATGCCTTCATGATCCCGTGGGACCACACTCTAGCCTATACTTTTCCACCGATTACCTTGATAGCGGCAGTTCTGAGAAAGATCAGGGAAGACAGAGCAAAAGTAATCCTGATCGCCCCCTTCTGCCAAAGAGGACGTGGTTTTCTTGGCTGAGGGTGATGTCCATCTCCAACCCCTGGGTGCGCTTGGAAGTTCCAGACCTTCTTTCCCAGGGGCCGGTTTATCATCCTCAGGTAACAAACTTACACATGACAGCCTGGAATTTGAGAGGGCTCTTCTGAAGGATTAAGGGTTTTCCCCGAATCTAATCTCCACACTACTACAGAGTTGGAAACCCATCACCACCAAACTTTATGGGAAAATTTGGAGAAGGTTCCTTTCCTCTTCCGGGTCCAGTGTAAAGGAAAGTGTTCCATTGACATCCATCCTATAATTCCTGCGGAGGGGGTTAGAGCAAGGTCTAGCTTCAAGCACCCTGAAGGTCCAAGTCGCAGCATTAGGGGCACTATACAATTGTAATTTGGCAGGGAATCGCTGGATATCTTGATTCATCAAAGTGTCGGCCAGATCAGGACCCATCCCTAGTCAGAGCTTGCCTCTTTGGGATTTAAATTTGGTTCTTACGGCTTTAGCTAAACCTCCTTTTGAACCCTTAGACTGTACATCTCAAGTTTTATCCCTCAAGACATCACTTTTGGTAGCATTACCATCAGCCAGCAGGGTCAGCGATATCCAGGCCCTGTCTGCAGGGTCCCCCTTTATGCAGATCCTGGAATCCTGGAGGATAGTCGTCCTCAAACCAAACCAGACCAGGCCTATTTGTCCAAGGTAGCATCACCCTTCCTTCCTTTTTCCCCAAACCCAAAAATAGGGGGGAAGAGATCTCCATACGTTAGACGTCAGGAGATGTCTGATCCAGTACCTAGCAGCCAAACGAGAGTAGGAAGGATAGGTCTCTCTTTGTGTGCTTTTAGGGACCTCGGAAGGGGCTAAAAGCTTCCAAAGGCACGTTGGCAAGGTGGATAAGAGACGCCATCTCTCTGACATACTCATCAAGCGGGGAAGCCACTGTGGAGGGCTTAAAAGCTCACTCGACAAGGGAGGGGACAACCTCCTGTGCGGAAAAAGCCGGTGTTTTCATGGAACAGATATGTAAAGCTGCAACATGGTCATCCCCCCGCTACCTTCTTCACACATTATCGGCTGGACCTAGCCTCTTTTTCTGATCACACCTTTGGGAGAAGGGTTCTGCACGCCGTGGTCCCCCCTTATAAAGATACATTTTTCCTCCATAACTATTATAAACACAATATTGGTTGATTGCTTATACTTCTGTTCAACACATATTGGCAAAACCGTAATCTGCACGAAATGACAGATACGATTTGTTTAGGAGTGCACGATATTGGATCTACCATATTTTGTGGGCTGTACGATGCACCGGGACCATAAGACGCGTTCCAAATTTTGGGGTTAAAAAAAGATTTTTTTTAAAAAAAAAAAATAAAATGGTGGTGCGTCTTTTAGTCTGTTTTAACGGTAGATTACCTTGGGGGGCGGCTGCGGTGGAGCGTGGTCACAGGAGGCAGAGTCGCTGCTTCAGGATGACAGCAGCGACAGGAACAGGGCGATACTGGCAGGCCCTTCACTCTCAGAAGATGTTGGCGCTGGTGAGCGGAGTCCCCTTTCCTGTAGATTTCCCTGCGGTGTGCTTAAGCAAAAAGGCCCCCAGAGGCAGAGCATGAGCAGATTGAGATCTAGGGGGACGAGATCTCGTTTGCCGAGATCTCAATCTGCTCATGCGCCTGTTTTGGTGGCCTTTTTCCTGAAGCCCACCGCAGGGAAATCTACGGGAAAGGGGACACCGGTTGACATCATCTGAGAGCCCCGGTCCCGCAGCATCGCCCCACTGACACACTGATACTGCCTCCTGTTAATCCTTTCCACCGCAGCCACCCCCTCGGTTATGATACCTTCGGATTATAAGAAACCCCCCATTTTTCCTCCCAAATTCTGGGGAGAAAAAAAAAGTGCATTTTATAATCTGAAATATCCGGTTTATTATATTTGCTATATTGTGCTATTGTTTTGTTGGGAAAAAGGAGAGAGTTCGCAGACACTGGCGGCAAGACCATTTTCATAAAAAATACATTGTAATGCATATTGTATCACGGAATGTAAAATGTAAAAAAAATCTTATGATTTGGAGTCACCTGAAGAAACTCTGAGCTGATGCTGTGTTACTTACAAGAGACAGATTTGGTACGTATACAGAGACTGTGCACGGCAAGGTCTATGCGCCCCAGCATTAGACTCCAAAGCTGGAGATCTGGCTATAATTCACCTAAATTTCTATATAATACTTAAACAATTATGTGATAAAATGGTGAGGGTGCTGTACGTACACCTAGAAGGCTCTTCACATAACCTCTGTCGTTATATGCTAAAAATAAATCTTCCAAAATTTGAGTAGCCAGGTCAACTCAGATCCTCCCGCCACCCCAGTCTGTTTCCTATTAAGAACTATAATAAAATATATACAGTTAGCGCCAGAAATTTTTGGACAGTGACCAAATCTTCATGATTTCAGCTCTGCAGCCCACAACTGAGATATAATTGAAGTGAAGACATTCATGTATGAGGGCGGCTGTGAATGCGGGCAGAGAAACTCAGTGGCGCTAATTATTTGCGGATTCCCTATCACCGCTCTACGCAGTGGAGAGAGCCCATAGAGTACTAACTAGACCGCTTCCTCCAGGAGCCCCACCATCACCTGTTTTAATAAAATTGCTCCATTACCAGGACACAGATGCTGCTCTCAGGGCTGTATGTACGAAAAGTGATATCCTATAAAGGACAAAAAATATCCTCCTTTCCGGACTATTATTGATGTCTCAAAACAGGAGAGCACAATTTCAGGACATAAAGTGTCTGCTATGCAATTTGTAAATCCCCTATTCCATGCTATACCCGGCGAGGCTCAGAGTGCTGCTGTGGTCTTGCCCTAAATTAGAATCCTTTTAGAAAGGCGTATTGGACATTATGCTTAAAGGGGTATTCCCATCTTCAAGATCCTATCCCAATATGTAGTAGGTGTAATAATAATATTAGCAAATACCTCCAATTAGAAATATAGTTCTTCTGCTAAGCTATGTCACTTACCCCATGTGCAGGGCATTGCGGTAGCTTAGGTGTCCATAGTTACAACCACAAATAACTAACTGTTACTCTGAGTGGTCATAACCATGGTTACCTAAGCTACTTCAATGCCCTGCACATGGGCTAAGAGACAGTATATCAGAAGAAATATATTTCTAATTGGAGGTATTTACTACTATTTCTTCTGATTCGCTATGTCACTTACCCCATGTGCAGGGCGTTGTAGTAGCTTAGTTATCTGTGGTTATAACCACTAGCAACTAACTCACTACATGAGTGGTTATAACCATGGATACCTAAGCTACTGCAATGTCCTGCACATGGGGTAAGCAACATAAACTTATCAGAAGAACTATACTATATTTCTAATTGGAGGTATTTATTATTATTATTACACCTACTACCTATTGGGATAGGATCTTGGAGATGGGAATACCCCTTTAGGGTTTACTTAGTACAAATAGAGCTCATGCCTCTGGTATGCATGTTTGGGTACATTGAAGACCTGAATATTGATGAATATGGTAAAAACGGTATTTTGCGAATGTTGAATATGGCTAGGAAACTGATATCTCAATATTGGATATCTGATCAGATCTTTATAATTCCCAAATGTATAAATAAGATCAACTGGTTGCTGAACATGGAAAAAGGTATTTATTTAAAGAGAAATGCAGTATCCTTGTGGATTGATGGATCCGGTCTGGCATCCCGTGAAATGCAGATATATCGCCTGGATCTATTATAAACCAGGGCTGTGGAGTCGGAGTTAGTTTTGGTTGGAGTCGGTAGAAATGTACCGACTCCAGCTTTAAAAAAAAAGTATTAATATTTCATAATTGAACTTTCATATGAATTTTATAAATGTTACTCAAATATATATGTTCTATCAAACTATGAACAACAGTGATAAGCAGTTCTGCTGGAGATAGAGACATTTCTTACTTCTTGTGTGTCACTGTTCTCCACTGCCCTTATCTAATCTTATACTTGGTTAACCTCATGCTGCCCCAACCCCCCCTACTTACAATGTATGAAACTGAAAGTGAAAATGTGTTGCAAATTCTTAGTAGTAAAGCTCCTCCTCTAGACTAGATGTTTACTAGGTGTGCGTCTTCCAAGCATCTCACAGCTGCTACTCAGAAGAGGAAGACTGTAAGAAGTATTATCCTTTCAACAAACTTTGCATCAGTTAACTGTGAGTACATGAGGAATAACAGTATTACTGACCACTATATCAGTTGTACGAACTGGCAATTTTGTACAATTGTTTTTAGGAAAAACAATTGTCATTTGGATTGTGAATGCAGAATTAAAAACCTGAGAATGTCAAAGAAGCGTCACATTAAATCAGCTGTATTTGAACATTTCACCATCACTCAAGATAGAAAACATTATGTCTGTCAGTGTATGACAAATGATCCAGACGAAAACAAATGCTGTGAAGCCAAGATCAATGCATATTCAGGCAAAGATAAAAATGCTCCTACCAGAGCTTCTAATCTAAAGAGACATTTACAGCGCTTTCATCCAGAAGTACTGAAAGCAGTGGATGAGAAAGACTGCATCCAAACCAATGAACCAGTGCCCAGCTCTTCCAGCCAAACAAAGGAGCAGAGAACTTTGCAGCCATCAGTTGCAAGATATTTTGTCAGTGACAAAGTTACTGTGACAATGACAGTAGATACATTTAAAAAACAGATCATAGAGCTTGTTGTAAAGGATAGTGTGCCTATTTCATTATTTTCACGACCAGCTTTTATGTGTCTGAATGGGGAAATGGCCCGCATGCTTGGTGTTTCTCTGGAGAGAGAGAGTATTAGAAAATTAGTAATCGAAGAAGCTTTTAAACAAAAGGAAGAACTTAAAAAAACTCTCAAGGGACGCTTTCTGTTTCTTAAAATGGATGCCTGCACACGTCACAGAGTGAACTATTTTGCCATCAATGTCCGATTTGTTTGTGACAAAAATGAAATAGTTACCAAGACATTGGCAGTAAAAGACACCAAAGCTCATCACACCAGTGAGTTTCTCCAGGTCTTGGTGGAAAAGGTTCAGCAAGACTATGAACTTAAAAAAGAGCAAGTTCTTTCTGTCGTAACTGACAATGCTTCAAATATGATAAGTACTATTAAGCTAATGAATGAGAGTAATGATGGTGACCAGCAGCTAGAAGAACATTCTGGGTCCACAGACACAGAAATGTTTGAAATAGAGGAACACAGTATTGTAACTGAGGAGCAAACTGAAATTGCTTCAGATGAACAGCAACATGATAGTTTAGATGATCTTGTTGAAACTGTGTCAATACGTTCTTTCATTCATCACATGCGCTGTGTTGTGCATACGCTACAGCTGGCTATAAGAGACAGTCTGCAAGAAGGACATGCTGCTGCACTGATTGGCAAGGTGAGAAAATTGGCTACTGTTGCCAGAACCCCTAAAGTTGACTCAATTTTGAAGAGACGAGCTGGAAAAGTGGCAATTATTGATCAAGCCACACGATGGGGCAGTACTTACTGAATGATTCAGCGCTTGGTTGAACTGAAAACCTTTCTTGTAGACATGGCTAACCCTCAACTGACGCTAAATGAAAGTCAGTGGAATCAGGTGACTGAGCTGGAAAAATTGCTAGAGCACCCATTTACAGTGACTAAAAAATTACAAGCAGAGGACTTAACTCCAGCCATTTTCTTAGAGGAGTGGAAGAACCTGATGTTTCGCCTGTCCCAAAGAGGAGGGTTAATTGCAAGTGGCATTGCTACATCAATGAAACGGAGAGAGGAGCTACTATTACAAAATAACATTCTTTTGGCAGCTGCTTATGTAGACCCAATGCATCGGATTCTTCTAGATGATCAACAGCTAACTAAAGGAAAAGAAGCCCTGTTTGAAATAGCAGTAAGGATGAAAGGGTTGCAGAACAGTCAGGAGGAACCAGAAGAATTTGGTCGTCCTGCCACATCTTCACCCTCATCATCAACTGATGAAGAATTTAATTTCGAAAAATATTTGGATCACAAGGACCGTGCAAAGCGTTCCCGCATAGAAGAAGAGTCATCCCCATCAAAGAACACAGCCAGTACATTTCAGCAGAATTTTTCATGTGCACTAAAAGAAATTGAGAAATTTGACCGTTCATCAAAAATAACAGTGCAACAAGCGATTCCTCTGTATCCTGACATTGTTAGAGATGTTGCCCGAGTGGTTACTGCTTTGCCACCAACCCAAGTTAGTGTAGAGAGGTTGTTCTCTGCTCTCAAAATAATTAGATCAGATTTGAGGGCATCCATGAAGGAGGATCTGACAGAGGCAATACTTTTTCTGAGGAAAAATTTATAGATTTCTTCTTATTAACTGCATAACAGTGTTTATTGCATATTTACTTACAAGAGTTTATAAAAGTTTATAAAAGTTATTTGCTATATTCTAATTGTATTCTAATAAATAAAGTTTTTGCTCTAAGTGGTCTGATTACTTATATGATGGTGAGAAACTGAATAAGCACGATGTTAATATTTTACAACAGTAAATTTATTGTTACGAATTGGCCATTTATGAAGGAGTCGGAGTCGGCTTACCGACTCCACAGCCCTGTTATAAACGTCTAATTCTTATAATGTAGCAGTGATTGCGGTCACATATGCGATGAGTATTACCCTGGCGTTTGTTGGACTACTTCATTGTACTCTAGAACAAGCTGGTTAGTGATTTACAAACATGTCAGCCCTTTCTTTACTGAACCGAGACATTACGATTCATTTCTACATATACAGTGGCGGCAAAAAAAAACTTTACAAATTCAACGAAACCACAAAATCTTAACGTTCAAGTGTTTTATTGCGGATATTTCGTTACAATTAGTATTTTAATTAATTAGTATTGATATTTACATTTTACTAAGCCAGTTTTGCTATTATATAGTTTTTGATTATCTCTTTCATTGTGTGCACTTTTAAGAAGTGAAATTATGATGCGGATTTTACACGTAAAGTTTTTTTTTACTGCACAAATGTAAAGATTTTTTTTGCCGGCACTGTAGTTGCGAGCTGTTGTACTTTGTTAGGGTGGGACAGTATGGGATTTATGCTTGTATTGTTTTGCGGGGAGTTTTGTTTATAATGGAAAAAAAAACAATAAAACTTTTGATTTAAGAACAAAAGTAACAATATAAACAATGTTGGCACCAGTCTCCATTTCCCAAACATATGATGCCTCTTCAATGTTTCTCCTTGTACTATAAATGTGTCGATAACTGAATATCACACGTTTGTCCATATAACAGGTAAAGTGCAAGAACATATCGAGTCTTTCCCTGACAATTCGCCGCCTTCTTCCCTTCCTTGGTCAGTGACTCTAGAAGCCGAGAGCAGGGTTTTCTGGTGACCATTATGTTAGCAGATGGGTCGCTGTGCTCTGGTCCTCGGCAGGGCTTTTCCGCTTGCTGATACTTCGTCTCATTATGTTATCGATGTCTTTCAAAGAAGGGAAAAATCTTCTTCGTGAATTGAGGGGAATGTCCTGCCCCGCAAAGAGCTCAAAGCGGACGAAATGGTCGAGTAATATTTTAACGTCTCGTCTTTTGCTGACTCCGCTTTCAAATAATTCTGTAATCTTCTTAATAATTCTTGCGTCAACTCTTTCCTTTGTAAGAGCCTCCTAAACAGAAAGGGACGATTATAAATTAGCATTAAAAATAATCTACAAAAATAAAATAATGCAATAGCATGACGCTATAATAAAAACTACAGTAGAATGACAAGTTGAGTTTTCTGTTACCTCTCCGTCTATAGGATGGTTCTTATGGTGAGAAAACTGTGGAAAAAGAATGATATAGCGGTGGCTGAACGCAATACTTGTCTCTAATGAATCTCTGATTTTCTTCGATGCCAGTTTCATTTGCCACTTTGACTTCTTGCTAATCTATAAGCAGAGAAAAAAATGTTATCTAGACGGACAGTATTTTTTTAATGACCAACAACGGAAAATTTAACTTTGAGAGGTGTATGTAATAATAAAATAGATAAAATATATAGATGTACAGTACAGACCAAAAGTTTGGACACACCTTCTCATTTGAAGATTTTTCTGTATTTTCATGACTATGAAAATTGTACATTCACACTGAAGGCATCAAAACTATGAATTAACACATGTGGAATTATAGACTTAACAAAAAAGCGTGAAACAACTGAAAATATGTCTTATATTCTAGATTCTTCAAAGTAGCCACCTTTTGCTTTGATGACTGCTTTCCACACTCTTGGCATTCTCTTGATGAGCTTCAAGAGGTAGTCACCGGAAATGGTCTTCCAACAATCTTGAAGGAGTTCCCAGAGATGCTTAGCACTTGTTGGCCCTTTTGCCTTCACTCTGAGGTCCAGCTCACCCCAAACCATCTCGATTGGGTTCAGGTCTGGTGACTGTGGAGTCCTGGTCATCTGGCGTAGCGCCCACAACCCAGCAGCCACTGGTGGAATGCAGAAGAGCGACCCTCGGCTGCAGCCTGGACTTGTCACGACGTCAGAGCCAGCTGCAGCCGGGGGACATGTAATGCCTGTGAGTGGCCAGTGATAGCGCCGCTCACAGGCAGAACCGGCAACAGAAGGTAATTACAAAGACACTTATGGGCCCCGGGGGGGATACATTGGGGAGGGGATAATAAGTAGTGGACAAACCCTTTAACAGAAAAACACTTCAAATAGATCACTCTGCTTGTAATGACTCTATATAATATGAGTTTCACTTTTTGTATTGAAGAACTGAAATAAATTAACTTTTTGATATTTGAATTTAGTGAGATGCACCTGTACATACACACATATACAAAGTATACATTATATATACATACACTCCCTGACAGAAGTTATGTCGCTTATCCTTGTTATGTAAATAAAAGCTTATAACCTGACGTTAAATTCATCCATTGATTTTATAAATTACTCTTTTGAAAGCTGAAACCCTCCCAAATTTGGTTTAGGTTAAGAATATAAATTAGCATCAATGCTGAAATATTGATCATTTAATGAACACAGAATGGTCAGATTTTGGCAAGACAAAAGTTTTGTCGCCCACAGAAAGTAATGTGATATTCAAACAAATAATTATCTTAAAATACAAATATATGTTGCTTAACATTGGTGAATGAAGTTGTGGTGCTATTAGAGTCATATTTAATATTTTGTGTGACTTCCATGAGCTTGAAGGACAGCATCCATGCGGTTCAACAATGATTCATACAATTTATTAATGAAGTCATCAGGAATAGCAGAGAATGCCGTCTTGCATGCCTCCCAGAGTTCATCTAGATTCTTTGGTTTTGTCTTCCAAGCTTCCGCTTTCATCCTACCCCAAACATGCTCAATGATGTTCATGTCTGGTGACTGGACTGGCCAGTCCTTGAGCACCTTGATCTTTTTTGCCTGCAGGAACTTTGTTGTAGAGATGGATGTATGAGATGGAGCACCATCCTGCTGCAGAATTTGACCCCTATTATGATTTGTAATGTAAGAGGTAGCTAATACTTCTTGATATTTTAAGCTATTGATATTGCCTTCCACCTTGCAAATGTTTCGCAAACCCCCATACTGAATGTAACCCCAGACCATGATCTTTCCACCACCAAATCTAACTGTTTTCTGGGTGTATTTTGGATCCATACAGGCTTCAGAAGGTCTGCAATATTTGCGGCGGCTGTGATGTAATTCTACTGAAGATTCATCAGAGAAATCCACCTTCTGCCACTTTTCCAGCATCCATCTGTTTAGCAGGCTGTGGGACTTTGCAAATTCCACACGATTTTTTATTTGCCTTTTGTTTAGTGCTGGCTTCTGGGCACTAATTCGACCATGGAGGTCATTTCGAGACAGAATCCTACAAACTGTTCTAATTGACACTGGAACTTGAGGTGACCAGGCCTGTTGGAGCTCTGCTGCAGTGGAAGAGGGGCTTGCTTTGGATTTTCTAACCAACAAACGTTCCTCCTGAGCAGTTGTCTTGCGGGGTCTGCAGGACCTGGACTTGTCAAACACATCTCCAGTCTCTTCAAATCTTTTTTTTAATTCTTTGTACTTGATGCTAAGACACATTAAAGGTGCCAGCCACCTCTGCAGTGGATCTGGTCTTCAGCCTCTTGATAATCAAGGCTTTGGTCGCAGGGTGGATTTTTGGCATGTTGTCAGAGCTCAAGTTGCAATTCAAGTGAAGGTCTGGGGTGCAGGGTTTCTTTTTATACACACCCACTAATTAACCGAACATTTACTGAGCACTGGTAAGGATGTAAACTAGGTTTGGGTGCATTATATGAACAGGCGACAAAACTTTTGTCTTGCCAAAATCTGACCATTCTGTGTTCATTAAATGATCAATATTTCAGCATTGATGGCAATTTATTTTCTTAACCTAAACCAAATCTGGGGGGGGTTTCAGCTTTCAAAAGAGTAATTTATAAAACCAATGGATGAATTTAACGTCAGGTTATAAGCTTTTATTTACATAACATGGATAAGCGACATAACTTCTGTCAGGGAGTGTACACACACACACGTTTAGATCACACACTCTTTAGATCACTCTTTTCCCTGAACAAAAATGACAAAATGTAAAAAAAAAAGCATATTTGGTATTGCTGCACTTGTAATCCAGTGAGATAATAATTAAATATAAAAGTATTTATCCCATGCAACCACACCGCCCCTACTTTAATAGAACACTATAGATTCTGATGACTCTTGATAAGTTCCATCCATTGTGTAGATTGACTTCCTCTTGGGCCTTTCTCCTCTTTTCCCTTCTATTTCCTTGATTGCCCCATCCCCCAGGTGTTTTTCATCCAATATTTTCTCATCTAAAAGTTTGCACTTATGTCATTTTGAAACATTAATACTTTATCTCCAAACAAATAATTAGTTAAAAAAAAAATAATCGCTTGTCTCACTGGAGGACACAGAACCATTGGGATAGTGTCAGCGTCCAGGAGGCAGAAGACTATTGTTTCATTTAAAAAAAAGGTCTCCTCCCCAGCAGACTATACCTCAGCTGGAGTCCGGCTTCCTCAGTTTTTAGAAGTCAGTTGGAAGAGAGGTCTATCTCAGATCTGTCTTAGGTTAGGCGCTAAGCACTTTGCTACCCGGTGACATTCATTTCAAAAACAGAGTAATTGTGCACCCTGTTTCACGCACGTAGCGTCAGAGAGGACCGGCTGTCATTGTTCAGTATGTGTCCTCACATGTCGGCGTGGCCAGACCAATATAACTTGACACTGTCGGCAGCCAGGTACTGGGGCGGTGGTCCGTAAGCCAACCAACTCTTGCTCACCGCCCCATATAGCGCACGTGTGCATGGAGCAGAAGTTAAAGGGATTCAGATCTTCAGGTCCAGTAAGTATAACCCTGACATGAGCCTCCCCCACCCCCGTCTCCCCATTCCTACCCTCCTCTATTCCTTTCCTTGGGGTGGTAGTTACCAGTGTACAGCTCCAGGGGAGAGAAGGGGACGGTCCATGTGCGGGGGCCAGGTGCTGCTGCTGACTGTTCTACTTGCCCATTTGCGGTCCCTTTGGCTTTAGCTGGTCAGGGTTAGACAGGCCGGTGCGCTGAAGTGCGGGCGTCTCTCTCTCTCTGCGGGCTGTGTGGTAGCAGGCCAGATGCAGTTTTTGTGAGTCCCCGGTTCCATTAGGCAGGCCTCAAGCGTGTGTGGCCGTATGAGCTCTCGGCCAAATCGTATTACACCTGGCTTATCAGTGCGGCCGGTCTTTCAGCCAATTAGCGGCAGTGTTCTGGCACGCTGGGTTACCGTCCCTCATCTGCCTCTTCCCTTTCCTGGTTTGGCACGACACTTTTTAAGTGGTGTGGGGTCACAGAAGCACCTTGGCGTCTTCCTCCTCGTGGGATAGCAAACTCACAGGGGGAACAGATTCCTGCAATGTGGATGTGATAAACTGTTGGCTACCGGGGGCGGATACAAAGCACCATCCTTTTTGGAGGAGTGACATCTTGCAGGTTAGTCCCTTCTGTCAGTTTCCAGCACCGGACAATTTGGGTCGGCAGGTTACACCGAAAGTCTCCCATAAGAGCCTTTAGACCAACACAGCCGGACGCCCTTCTGGATCAGGGGCTAGGCCCTCCAGATCTATAGGCAGCAGGACGGTCAATGCTTGACGGGCGGCCCCCACTCGGGGATTCTTTCTGGTTGAGTGGCTGCCTCCTCTTTTTTCAGAAGGCATGGCTTGGGGCAATCTGTGATCTTTGGGTCAGGGAGGTCATCTCTTTGGGTTACAGAATAGAGTTCACCATTCTCTCAGGATCGTTTCTTTTGCTCTCGCCCTCCCAGCATGAGAGTCAGTTTCGACCAGGCGATAGCTTCCCATTTCTTATTTCAAATTATCTTTATTGTTTTTTAATGGGGGGGGGGGGATAGAATACACACGATGGGATTAAAAACATGCAAATAACAAGGTCAGTAGGAAGGGAAGGCAAGGGTATATGGTTGGGGAAGGATTGGAGGGACATAGGAAATAAATGTGAATTTACAGTAGGTCAACCAAACCATTTGCACTCTACTTAAAATCTGAACATAAATCAAAGAACCCATTATTTTCAGGAAAAGGTAAAAAAAAAAAAAAAGAGGTATCTGGTATTAACCCCTTTCCAACCCTTGCCGTATTAGTACGCACATTTGCGTACCCCCGGTTCAGTGAGGGCTGCTGCGCTGAGCCCTCACTGAACCGAGCACATGTCAGCTGATTATTACAGCTGACATGTGCCCGCAACAGCCGCGGGTGGAATCGCGATCCACCCGCGGCTGTTAACATGTTAAATGCCGCTGTCAATCTCCGACAGCGGCATTTAACGCGCGCTTCCGGGTTGCACGTCATAAGCCCCGCCCATCGGCGACCCCGTCACGTGATCGCGTGTCACCGATGGGTGGGCATGACAACCCAGGGTCTGCAGCAGACGCCTGTGGTTGTCATGATCTGGTCGCTATGTGCGCCACCTAGTGGTCGGCGCTCATAGCACAGGACCATTTCTGCTGCATGCAGGGGATCTGCTCATCCCCTATATGTAGCAGAGGCGATCAGACAACTGCTGCTTCTAGTCTCCTATGGAGACTATTGAAGCATGCAGTAAGTGAAAACATTTTTTTTTTAAAAATATAAAAAAAATAAAAAAGTTTAAATCACCCCCCTTTCGCACCATTCAAAATAAAATATATATAAAAAAAAACCCCCACATACACATATTTGGTATCGCCGCGTTCAGAATCGCCCCATCTATCAATATAAAAAAAGAATTAATCCGATCGGTAAACGGTGTAACGAGAAAAAAATTCTAAACGCCAGAATTACGTTTTTTGGTCGCCGCAAAATTGCAATAAAATGCAATAACGGGCGATCAAAACATCGGATCTACCCCAAAATGTTAATAAAAACGTCAGCCAGGCGCGCAAAAAATAAGCCCTCACCCAGCCCCGGATCACGAAAAATGGAGACGCTACAGGTCTCGGAAAATGGCGCTATTTTTTTTTAGTTTTTTTTTTACCAAATTTTGGAATTTTTTTTCACCACTTATATAAAATAACCTATACATGTTTGGTGTCTACGAACTCGTAATGATCTGGAGAATAAGAATGGCAGGTCAGTTTTAGCATTCAGTGAACGTGGTAAAAAAAATAAATAAAAAACAACTGTGGTATTGCACTTTGTTTGCAATTTTACCGCACTTGGAATTTTTTTCCCGTTTTCCCGTACACGATATGGCAAAACTAGTAATGGCGTTGAAAAGTACAACTTGTCCCGCAAAAAATAACCCCTCACACGGCCATATTGTCCAATAAATAAAAACGCTATGGCTCTGGGAACAAGGGGAGCAAAAAACGAAAAAGCAAAAACGACAAAACCCAAGGTTGCGAAGGTATTAATATTACCTTGGGAAAAGTCTTAGATCTTATCGGGACTCTTTAGAGGAAAAATGAGTGCTCCATAAGGACCAATGAGTATCATACTTATTCATTGTGTTATTTCTCATGGCGGCCGCTAGTTCAAAAGTGTTATTTGTGGTTACTCTGTCAATTACCTCTGATAAATTAAAGGCTCATTCGTTTGTTTCCAATTAGTTGTTATAAGTAATTTTGTAACCAAAAAAAGATGGATAGCAATTGGTCTAACTTTTTGAGATAGGTCTTCTGCTTCCAATGAAAGAAATGCTAAATTAGGAGAATAAAGGATATCTACATTACATACTTTGCTCAGTAATTCAAATACTTCTTTCCATAAATTTACTATTAATGGACATTCCCATAGTATATGATAAAGGCTACCTTTGAGTCCACAGTGTCTCCAGCAGGATTCAGATTGATTCTGGAATGCTTTGTGCATCCTTACCGGTGTGAAATCCCACCTAGTCAAGGTTGTATAATAGGTTTCTTGCAAGCTAGCATTAATTGAGTTTGTGTATGTCATTTTAATTGCTTTCCTCCATCTTTCTGTGGAGAATTGAGTACCTAGATCTCTTTCCCAGTTATTCATATACATTTGTTTTGTAAATAAATTATCTTCATTGAAATTTGCATAAATGTTTTTTTTGTGTTCCACAAAGTGTTCTTTTCTGGGTTTTTCAAAAAAGACAAAATATTTCTCTAGAAATAACCAAAGGGAATTTGTATTTTTTTTTTCTGATATATTTCCTTATCTCAAGATATGTATAAAATTCTAGATCAGGAAGCCTATATTTCTGTTTGAGTTGCTGAAAAGTGTAAAAGGAATCTGCTTTATTTTCCTTCAGTATTCCAGAGAAATCTTTGATCCCTTTTTTTCTCCTATAATATATGGTCAAAATTTAAAACGTCAATTTTGAGAGTGGAAATAGGGATATTTTCTAGATTGGCTGGTATGATGTTAGAATTCGTTGCATTAAACAGCAATTTCCATGCTAATATTGTTGATTTGATGGCCGGATGTAACGGTAAATCTAATGATTTGTCAAAAAGAAAATGACAATACCATTGATAAAAAAGGGTAAGTCCTTGTTGAATTCTCTCTCTAATTCGATCCAACAGAGTTCAATGGGTGAATTTAGGAGGCAGTTCGTACTCTGCATGACTAAATTAGCAAGGTGGTACGCATTTAAATTGGGGACACTCATGCCTCCATTTAATTTGTGTTGATAACTAATCCGTTTAGAAATTCTAGGAGGTTTTCAACTCCAGATAAAGTTTGATAATTGTTTTTGAAATTTGTTCATCCAGACTTGTGGAATAAGAAGAGGTATGGTGCGAAAAATATATTGGAGCTTGGGAAGCAGAGACATTTTATATATAATTATTTTTCCCAACCAAGAAGTTTCTATCTTAGAAATGCTTTATTGTATTTCTTTATAGATGTTAGATTTATTTCTATAATCTTGTCCCCGGGTTTAGTCAATTTAATCCCAAGATATGTAATATTGGCTTTTTCCCCATGTGTAAGGAAATTCATTTTTTATTATATTTTTTGTCTCTGGATCTATGTTAAAACTTAAGATTTTTGATTTACTTGGGTTAATTTTATAATATGAGATTTTAGAGAATTCTTTAATTAAATGAGTTAGTTCCCGGATAGAGTTCAGTGGGTTTGTTGACGTTAAAATGAAATCATCCGCGAAAAGGCTTATCTTGTATTGTCTTTTATTCGTTGGAACACCTGTGATTAAATTATTCATCCTGATCGCTTCTACAAAAGGCTCCATTATCAGGGTAAAGAGGATCGGGGATAGTGGACAGCCTTGCCGTGTGCCATTGGATATGTTAAAAAATTTAGAATGGAGATTATTTACCAAAACATTAGTTGATGGACATGTGTATAAGGTTGAGATGGCATTAAAAATTGGACCATGGATACCAAATTTAGATAAAGTTGCAAACATATCGCTCCAGTTAATCCTATCAAATGCTTTTTCAGCATCGATAGAGAGAAGTATTGAAGGAATTTTTATTTTTTCTACGTGGGCAATCAAGTCTAAGGTTCTCCGTCTGATGTTTGTCTGCCCTTTACAAACCCGACTTGATCCGTATGTATCAAGCTAGGTAAAAATTCTGATAATCTATTTGTTATTATTTTTGCCAACACTTTGATATCTGTATTAAGAAGGGATATAGGCCTGTAATTTGAGATTAATGTGGGATCTGTTTGTTGCTTGGAAATCACTATAATATTGGCTTGGAGGTTCTCAGATGGCATGTTTTTTTCTTCAGTTGTTGGATTAAAAAAATTGGTCAAGGGAGTAGATAGGATATGTTTGAAAGTTGAATAATAGTCATTTGAGAAGCCATCAGGACCTGGGGCCTTATTTTCTTTTAATTTATATAATGTGGTCTCGACTTCTGGACCCGAAAAGGGGGCGTTTAAACAAGCTAATTGTACTTCATTCAGTACTGGGAGTTGAATACCAGATAAAAAGTTATTTATATCTATTTCTTTGGGTTGTTGTACATCCAAATTATCTTTAAGATTATATAATGCATAATAATATGAAGCGAAGGCTTCAGAGATGTCCTTTGGGTGTGATAGAAGATTATTTGATTTTTGGATATGTGTGACTTTTGTTTTTATTCTTTGTTGTTTGATTTTTTCTGCCATTAATTTGGACATCTTGTATTCAAAATAATGCCTTATCTTAATGGATTGTATCATTTTTATCATATTTTTCTATTAATTGAGATTTTAGTTCCAATCTTAGTTTCAGGATTTTTGAATGTGGACTATGTATGGATTAGTTTGTTGCCGTTTTTCTTCTTTGTTAATGTTGTCAGTAATTTCCTGAATTTTAATTTTATTATATTAGTCAGGAGAAAATGAAAGGATTCATCCAGTCAGTTCAGCGCTCCCAGGAGACAGGCACCAGGCAGAGGTATTAAAAGTCTTCAGAAATTTACTTAGATAAAAATCATCATAAAAAAAGATACATAGAACAACGCGTTTCGGCTATATATTGGTAAAGAATAGCCTTCCTCAGGTAAGCAATATCTTACCTGAGGAAGGCTATTCTGTACCAATATATAGCCGAAACGCATTGTTCTATGTATCTTTTTTTATGATGATTTTTATCTAAGTAAATTTCTGAAGACTTTTAATACCTCTGCCTGGTGCCTGTCTCCTGGGAGCGCTGAACTAACTGGATGAATCCTTTCATTTTCTCCTGACCTTCATTCCACGGTCTCCTGGCTGAGAGATCCGTTGTATCCAGACTATAGCTGCACACCAAGGAGTCAAGGCATCTCAGTCAGACCTAAGAGGTCGATACGCTATGCCACAAGCTACATCAAAGGTGAGCAAATTAGCTTCTGAAAAATAGCTGAACCTAATAATCTGCACTTAGATCTGTGCCTGTGTTTTCTGTCTTTTCCCCTCTCCTAGACCCTATAGCCTTGGGGTCATATACCTCTGAATTTTATTATATTGTGAGTTAAGTTGGATAAGCAGTCCCCTCAGAACTGCCTTGTGGGCGTTCCATATTGTGCAATTTCTTGTGAAGCATTTTCCTTAAAGTAATTTTTTAAAGAGTTTTCAATTTTATTTTTATACAGTGGATGTTTTAATAGAAATGATTTGCATCTCCATATTCTGGTTCGCTCACAATTGTTAGAAGTTAAAAATGAAAAGAATACTGGGGCATGGTCTGACCATGTGAGGTTTCCTATGGTGACCTCTTTAATTTTTAGTAGTGAATGAATATTTGTACAAACTAAATCTATTCTGGTGAAAGTGTGATATCTATCTGAATAAAATGTGTATTCTCTAGAGGACGCATTCAAACATCTAAAAGCATCGTAGAGATTTTCTTGATTTAACCATTTTTTTAAAGTAAAAATCTTATATCTGGGAGTAGCCGTGGTGTCTACTAGTTGGTCTGGGATGATATTAAAATCCCCTAGGACAATTAGGCTATGTGCCCACGATGCAGAAATGAAGCAGAAAATTTCTGCAGCATTTCTGCATCTCCCTGGCAAAAAAACGCATGCAGATTGTGCATGCGTTTTTCCTGCAGAATACATGCGGATTCACATGCGTATCCACATGCGTTAACGCATGTGTTTCCGCATGCGGACTGACAAGCACTTTCCAGGCGATAGCATCACTTGGAAAGTGCTTGACAACTAGGTCACACTGTATAAATCCATGCAAAAGGCATGGATTTATACAGTGTGACCGTAAAAATAAAAAAAATAAAGCTATACTCACCCCCGATGCCCCGGCGTGTGCTGCAGCGCTGCTTCCTGGCTGGTTCCTGGCTGCCGGCATATCGCGAGACAGAGCGGTGAAGGGCCTGCGGTCACATGACTGACGTTACCGAAGGTCCTTCAGCGCTGCCGGCAAGCAGAGAGAGCCTTCGGAAAGGTGAGTATAAACTTTATTTTTTATTTTATTCTTTTTTTACAGGTACAATGGTACCCAGGTCTGAATGAGAGTCTTCTCTCCTCCAGAACTGGGTACCATCTGCACATAGAGATGCATAGAATCCGCTTGTACAAATATACAGATGCGGATTCTATGCGTCTCAATGCAAGTCAATGGCGGCCATTCCGCTGCGCTTCCGCAAAATTAATGAACATGCTGCGGATTTTTGTACGCAGCATAAACGCTGCGCATAGAACATGCGGAATCCCCTTGGGGACCATGTGGTGCGGATTACCTAGCGTTTCACAAGCGTTTACGCTGCGGAAATTCCGCAGCATAACGCTTGAAAAACGCTACGTGGGCACGCAGCCTTAAGTCTCCAGTTTTTTTTTTCACTTTTTTCATGATTTTATTTAAAAACGAAATCTGACCCTTATTGGGGGCGTATATATTTACTATTGTGCTTTCAATATTGTTTATCTTGCAACTAAGGACATGAAAGCGACCATTGTCATCTTTGATTTCCGAAATAAATTCAAACGTAACCGTATCCTTAATAGCCGTGAGTACTCCTGCTCTTTTTTTCTCCATGGATGAACTATAGATATGTGGGTAATTTTTATGTGAAAATTTAGGGGGGTTGATAAATGAAAATTTGGTTTCTTGGACTGCTATGATATCAGAACCTGACGATTTTGCGTCCTTCCAAACGAGATATCGTTTCATAGGGCTGTTGAGTCCCTTGGTATTCAAGGACATAATTTTAACCTCCATTTATAAAAAAACAGTAAAATAGACATTTAGACCAGATACCTATAACAGTTGTCTGTAAAGAAAGGTTGATTATTACATATCGAGTGCAAACACAAAAAAATTCTGTATATGTGAATGCAAACAAATAACAGAGTAATATAAGAACCATCAGGAAAACAAAGAGAAAAAAAGGGAGAAAAAAAACAAAACTGAAATACACCAATCTGGTTCAGACGACCTGAGTAAAGGACTAGCCTTTACTAATGTGGGGGAAAAAAAAAAGTTCGGCCAGAGGAAAGTCCACCTGTTGACATGAAGCAATAATAAATCCAGAGGATTAATCAAGCTTACGAAGCATAGACTGAAAAGTGAAATTAAGTTCAAGTGTCACCTTCTCCCTTTCCTGGCGAAGGTGATTGATCCATTGTCTCGGTCAGATCGTGTTGTACAAGGAATCTCCTTCCTTCTTCCATGTCTTGGATTATATGTGTGGACCCTTTATAGAATATGATGAGTTTAGTGGGAAATCCCCATTTGTATGGTATGTTCCGAGCTCTCAAGATATTTGTTATGTCCACAAATTATTTCCTTAGTTTCAGTGTTTCTTTAGAAAGGTCTGTCTAGATTCTGATGTTTTCAAATGGTGCCGGTAGGTTGGAATTCTTCTTCATATAGTCCAATAGTTGTTCTTTTATGTGATAGAAGTGAAACCTTGCAATAACTTCTCTAGGGATTTCTTTGGAAGAAATTTAGGTTTCGGGAGTCTGTGGGCTCTATCGTTGAGTCTATTGGTGTTGTTGATGGGAGAGCTTTTTTTGTTAGATCCTTGATAAAGGATGACAGTTTATTTGGTGGGACATTTTCAGGAATTCCCCTGAATTTTAAATTATTTCTTCTGTTTCTGTCCTCTATGTCGGTTAGTTTTAATTTTAGTTGCTTAACCTCTTCTTTCAAATAGGTATGGTCTTTTTCTAGGGCGTCTTGTTTAATTGAAACCTCATCAACTTTTTTAACAGTTTCTCCCATCTTAATGTTAATATTATCCATGGATTGTTGTAGAGTGTCCATTTTCTTGCTTAGATTAAGTTCCACTTGGTTTGCAGAGGCCATAAATAATTCTCTAATAAAGTTCTCATGTACTGTCAAGTTAGCGATTGATGTGTCCAAAATAGTAAGTGATGAGTTATTATTGCTTTTTGTGTCATAGGAGGTAAGAGGAGAGCCTTTATCTAGTCTGGGACGATTTTTTACTGGGGTTACGTTTGGTGAGTAATCATCTGATTATCAGGATCGGCGTCACAGACCGATTTATCAACAATTACGTTTCTGTCACTCCCCACTCCTTTTCTTTTCCCTCTTGTTGGTATCATGCACCTATTAAAAGGGTCCACCTCTATGTCCTCTACTACATCACAATTACCTTGAAAGTCCCGAAAAGATTCAGACCTAAGTGATCTGAGGGAAGTGGAGCGTCTTAAAGTAGAATTAGAGGGAGCTTCCATATTCCTACCTTGTGGTATAGATTTATTCCCCCATTGTTCCAAGTCATTTCTAACCTTGGTCATAATGCTTGACCTTGTAGGTTTATTTAAATTAGATACATCTGCATCTTGTGGAAGGATCATAGATTTGGTTGTTAAAGCCCTTTCCTTGGGTCTGACAACTACTGTAGAGTAATTTATGTCATAAGCACGTTTTTGGATATCATCTTTATTACCTTTACTAGCCAGTAAGGTAACATTTGCCATATTAGTCAATGAGCTATTCAGTAAAAATGCAGGTGAAGAAGTATTGCATGCATCTATTACAGTTCCGATGCTTAAGGAAGGTCCTGACCCCTTAAGGAGATGCATGAACTCTTCCTTATGATTGTCCTCTAAAGTTTCTAAACTGTGCGGTGTGATCAGTAAGCTGCTCGTTGGTGGCATAGAAGAAGGCTGAGAGCTGGGTAAGGCTGAGCTCTCTTCCGCACTCACAGGGAGCTCTGACTCTTTGTGAGAGTACGGGGACTCTTCACTGTGATTGGCAGCTGAAGCCTCAAGGCGCCACGTTCTGAGTCTATCGCCCTGCGCTGAGGCAAAGGAAGTTTGCTTACCGTGCGAGGGTTGTCCAGATCTCTTAGTGTTGTAGAGGGCGATATCTGAAGGGTTAAGTCCCTCTTCTTAGGAGATATCATCGCACACCTTAGGTCAACGCAGCGAGGGTACCGTGGAAAGCAGAAGATCTTTGGATAACACTGGAACTGAAGGTTCTACGGCGGAGCAGGGATCTTGCTTTGGCTTGTGTCTTTCTTGCTGGTGTCTTCTTGTTTGGTCCGACGTGGAGAAGACTTCTGTTGTAAAGGATGTTTTTTCTTCAAGGAAGATGTGTCACACTCTGGATCTGTGTTGCAGAGCTCCTTTGAAAGTAAGGATCCTTCTTTGGATAATGGTATAACCTCTGTAACAGATGGAATGCCGGAGCAGGTATCTTCTCCTTTGATCCGGTGGGAAGGGGACTTCTTGTGTTTTAAAGCATCTTTTTCTTTAGAGAATGACATTTCACATACTGGATGTTATGCACACGCCCGGACTGACTGGCGTGTGCGGGTGTTGTGGTTCCACTGGACCATGAACCGGAGAGTGCCTGGAGGGGCGTGACTAAGTATCTGGCCGATCCGACCAAGATGGCACGACGGCATACGACGCCAGTGCACCAGGGAGAAACCGGGCAGAGGGACCAGGTGCTACTCCAGGTCAAACTCCGGACACGGGGGTTGACCCACACAGGGATTACTGGAACAGGCTGGTTAGGCTGGCGCACAGACTGGAGGGTATAGGCAGGCACGACTGGTATGCAGGCAGGCGGGTAAAGGCAAGCGCAGCTAGAGTGCAGACAGGGAGGCACTAGCAGGTAGGAACACAGGCGGGATAGGACCCAGTACACACTGGGACTCAGGAACAGGCAGGTTAGGCTGGCACAGACTGGTGGATGTAAGCAAACACGGCAAGTATGCAGATGGGTGGATACAGGCAAGTATGCAGGCAGGGAGGTACTGGCCGAAAGGACGGGCTGGAGCACAGAAAGGTTAAGACCCAGTACAGACTGGGTCACAGAACCGCAGATGCGGTAGACAACCACAGCAGAGAGGGAACGCCCGAAGCGGTGGGCGAAAACAGAGCAGGACGGGGCTGCAGGAGCAGCGAGCACAAGCAGGGCAGGACAGGACTGCCGGAGCAGCGGGCAGAAGCAGGGCAGGACAGGACTGCCGGAGCAGCGGGCAGAAGCAGGGCAGGACAGGACTGCCGGAGCAGCGGGCAGAAGCAGGGCAGGACAGGACAGGACTGCCGGAGCAGCGGGCAGAAGCAGGGCAGGACAGGACTGCCGGAGCAGCGGGCAGAAGCAGGGCAGGACAGGACTGCCGGAGCAGTGAGCAAAAGGGTCAGAGCGGAGCAAGGCTGCCGGAGCAGTGAGCAAAAGGGTCAGAGCGGAGCAAGGCTGCGGAGCAGTGAGCAAGGAGTCAGAGCAGGCTAGAACCGCCGGAGCGGTAAGCAAAGGAGTCAGAGCAGACTAGAACCGCCGGAGCGGTGAGCAAAGGAGTCAGAGCAGGCTAGAACCGCCGGAGCGGTGAGCAAAGGAGTCAGAGCAGGCTAGAACCGCCGGAGCGGTGAGCAAAGGAGTCAGAGCAGGCTAGGCTGAGTAGGGGGGACAGGGCTCTGTTCACACGGAACAGACAGGAAGGGAAAGGCAGAGCCAGACACCCACAGGGTACTAGCAGAGAAGTAGCGAGTGGACCACAAACTCACAAACGGGAGTACAGAGACAACAAGCAGGAGTTAGGTACGAGTTCAGACTCTGCAGAAAAAGGAAGGGAACGGACATAGAGGCAAAACAGGTAAAGGATAGGAGAGAGTTCAGACTGGAACTGAGTGTACGGAGGAGACCGACACTGCAGCGGAATACAGGAGCGGGTCTGGGAATACGGCCCCCAGAGAGGCAGGACGAACAGGCAAGGAGCGTGTTCAGACAAGATACAGGAGCGGGTCTAGGTAATCGGCCCCTAGAAGGCGGGAGGAACAGGCTAGGAGCGTGTTCAGACAGGTCAGACAAGATACAGGAACGGGTCTAGGTAATCGGCCCCTAGAAGGCAGGAGGAACAGGCTAGGAGCGTGTTCAGACAGGCCTGGAAATACAGCCTCCAGGATAGGCAGACAAGAGAACACAGAACGGGACCTGGCACCTTCAGAGTGCAAGCACACACTGAATGAAACACTATGCTCAGGCAGGAATAGATGGGAGCAGCTGAGCTATATACCAGGTGACAGACAGCAATAGGCTGAGGACGCACAAGGGGTGTGACCCACAGCAGGTACAAAAAGCAGGAAGTGATCGGGCGCCGCCCTTAAGCAGCAGAAACAGACACAAACAGACAGCATGGAGGGAAGCCAGAGAGACATTCTGGACTGGAGATCAAGTGCGCGCTCTTGCACAGTGGGAGATGGACCACCATGCAAGGACGCCGCCAGGTATGTTACACTGGATCTGAACCACAATGGATTGTAAAGGTAAGAGAAACCTTTATCCGGGCTTTAGTCTTCAGCTGCAAATCTGTCAGAGCACTATGACTCCGCTCTTTTTCCAGGCACTGAGATCTGAAAGGAGGCCCTTTTCTTTTCTTTCCCTGAGGAAGAAATTGTAATCCAAGAGGGTCCAAAATGTTCCCAAGGGATCCAGGCAGGCTCCTATCTAAAATGGGGTAGATGGGTCCTCTTGGAAGGCTTTGAAATCGCTTTTCAGGTGGATGTTTGCAGGAGCTCAGGCAGACATGTTCATGCTGGTTGAGCTTCAGGCCACACCCTGCTTCCCATTTCTTCACTTTGTGTACAATCAAGATCACTATCAGTTCAGGGCTCTCATATTTGGACTGGCCATAGCGCCCAGGGTATTCCCAAAGATCCTGGTCTTGGTTAAGGCGCTGCTACAGTCCAGGGGGATAATTGTTTTCCTCTATCTGGATGATATTCTTGTTAAATTACCATCCTTTGCTCAGGACCTAGAGAGCCTGCAGATCGTTCTACAGACTTTGGAGTGATTCAGTTGGATTGTCAACAGGACAAAGTCTATTTTGGTTCCAACACAGCAGCTACAGTTTCTGAGAATGGTGTTCGACACTGTTCAGGAATCAGTATTTCTTCCAGAGGAGAAGAGATTATCTCTTAGGTCTGCCATAAGAACTTTGAAGCGTACAGGCAAGCAGTCCCTTCGATTTTGCATGAAGGTTCTAGGAAAGATGGTGACTACATTCGAGAGAGTGCTGTTTGTTCCATTTCGTTCAAGGTCACGACAGAGAACACGTTTCTAGCCTTTTGGGAGAGGTCATTACAGTCCCTGGATTGGCCTATCCGTCTCTCCCTTGGCTGTTGCCAGTCTCTCAAGTGGTGGTTAACGTTGCCCCTGTTAACTCAGGGTCACTATTTACGTCCCATTCAGTGGCAGGTGCCCAACCACAGATGTTAGCCTTTCCGGCTGGGGAGCAACCTTCCGTCACTTGATGGTCCAGGGAATCTGGAGCAGTCAGGAGAGACTTCTCCAAATCAAGCTGCAGTGGTCACACACGATCCAGGCTAGATGAAGTTGTAAGAGAACCAGTGGGGGACCTGGGCAGTGATATGGAGACTGGTGGATTGATAAGTGAGGAAACCATTATTTTATTTATTTTTTTTAAAATTTTCAGATCTAGGCCTTTTAAAGCATTGTACACACAGGTCCAATATAGTATTATAATGCAAATTATAAATGTAAATATACGTCAGAAATGTACCGTGTATTACTATACCTGAAAGTCTGGAAATTTCATTATATGATACATATAGATTTTGGCTGGACAGTCCTTTTTCTTTGTATTTTGCATTACTAATTTTCTCCGTTTTACCAAAGGACAATCAATAATCTATAAAATAATAAAAGAATATGAAATAGTTATATAAAAAAACCCTATAGGCAACAGAAAATCTAGACGGGACCTTTCATCACCGAAACCTAAGTTTTACATTCTTTGAAAAATGAGTCCGGCACAGGAATAAGGGTCCTCTGGGCGGCGCCCCTATTGGCCTATAGGGGGCAGACCTATCAATAAAGCTGAGCCGGGATAAGCCGGAGTGGACTCTTCTCCCAGTGCCTGGCTTGTTTTTCAAGCTTTGTTTTCTCTGAGGCACCACAACATTTTAAAGTAAATCTCAGCAATACCATAAAGTACATATGAAGACCCATGGCCCAATTTAATTTACTGTATTTTTCGGACTATAAGACGCACTGGACCATAAAATGCACCTAGGTTTTAGAGGAAAATGAAAAAAATAAAAATTTAAGAAAAAAATGTGGTTATGATGCACTTTTAAGGGGGAGGGGGTCTTCTGCTGACACTGGTATAGGGGTAATGTCCCCCAATTCTGACAATATCCCCCATCCTGGTATATATGCCGCCCCCCTTCCTTTTATACGTGGTCCCCATCCCCATCCAGGTATGCCTGGTATCCCTCCATCCTGGTATGCATGGCACCCCTCATCCTTGTCCTGGTATGCATGGCACCCCTCATCCCTGTCCTGGTATGCATGGCACCCTTCATCCCTGTCCTGGTATGCATGGCACCCCTCATCCCTGTCCTGGTATGCATGGCACCCCTCATCCCTGTCCTGGTATGCATGGCACCCCTCATCCCTGTCCTGGTATGCATGGCACCCCTCTTCCCTGTCCTGGTATGCATGGCACCCCTCTTCCCTGTCCTGGTATGCATGGCACCCCTCATCCCTGTCCTGGTATGCATGGCACCCCTAATCCCTGTCCTGGTATGCTTGGCACCCCTCATCCCTGTCCTGGTATGCATGGCACCCCTAATCCCTGTCCTGGTATGCATGGTCCCCCTAATCCCCATCATGCTGCACATTAAAAAAAAAAAATAAAACACTCCTACTCACCTTTCTTCTCTCGGCCAGCGCTCCGTCCGGTCTGTCTGCACTGATCTCTCCATGTGAGCCTCGCATGACGTCACTGCCATGCGCGGCTCACAAGGAGAGATCAGCTGCCGGAAGTCACTGCTCCCCACGCCGAGTCTGTGTGCACGGGGAGCAGTGACTTCACTCGGCTTCATAGCCGACACACAGCGGAGCCGCGCTGCGGCTGCTGCCGGCTGTCTCCTGTGCCAGCTCATTAAAGGGCATAAATATTCACCCCCTCCCCACGCGTGGAGAGAGGTTGAATATTCATGCCCTTTAACAGCGGGCACAGGAGATAGCCGGAAGCAGCAGCAGCGCGTCTACACTGTATACCGCTATTAAGGAGCATGAATATTCAGTGCTCCCCACGCCCCATGCTTGCTGCCCAGTCCTCTGCTGGCTCCCTCCCTCTGGTGTTCTCTTCAGTCTTCACTCTTCATCATCACCACCGGCACTAAGTGCCCACGATGCAGAAATGCTGCATATTTTTTCCGCTTCTCCTAACTAACTAAGCCTCATCTCGTCCTTCACCTGTCCTGCTGCCACAGCTCCTTGCCCAGTCCTCTGTTGGCTTCCTCCATCTGGTCTTCTCTCTTCAGCACCACTAGCACTAAGCCTCATCTCGCCCTTCACCTGTCCTGCCACCACAGCTCCTTGCCCAGTCCTCCGTTGACTTCCTCCATGTGGTCTTCTCCCTTCAGCACCAACGGCACTAACTAAGCCTCATCTCGCCCTTCACCTATTCTGCCGCCACAGCGCTCTGCTCAGTCCTCCGTTGGCTTCCTCCATCCGGTCTTCTCTTCAGTCTTTACTCTTCAGCACCGACCACCAGCACTAAACCTCACCTATACTACTCCCTGGGGCTCCTTTCCTTTGCTTCTGGTCTTCTTCTCTTGTGTATTTATTTACTTATCATTGCTCACAAAGCTGAGAAAGCCTTGGGCAATGCCATAATGTGCATCACCTTTCAATGTCATGATGCTGAATGAGGCCTAGTCACAGAGAAAAGGAAACAGAAGAAGGCTGGGGCCACAGGGTTAAAGTCCGCAGAGGACTGGGCAGTGAGCCGCGCCAGCAGGACAAGTGAGGAGCTTGGCGAGTATATTTTTAAACCCCTTCACTGCCCTTAAAAGAATCCAGGAGAATGGTGGCTAGATTCAGACAAATCAATTTGCAAAAATATCGGATTTTGGAAAATCAGAATTTCTTTGTATGTAGTGACTGATTTATTTTGAATCTATTTACTCATCTCTACAATTTTTAGGATATTTTTTATTTAAACCATTTGCAAGTTCATTTTGTTTCTTAGTACACATGTGTAAAAATAGTATAAAATGTTTGTAAAGAAGTACAGAAAGTATTACAAAATATTCAAATACATTCAGTACCTCTGTCTGACTCATAAACTCGGCAGATCTTCTTTTGCGGGCTGCCGCCCTATCCTTTCCAAAATGGCATCCAAATACCTTTCTTCCGACAATTATGAAAGGGACTCCCGAATACTCATGTAGGGAGACGTTATTAATGACCGGTCCTTCCCAATGAAGGGTAAACTTGGTTGTGGGCCTGAATGCTTGAAAAATATCAATAAAAGGTTACGATAACCGTTTTGTTATGGCATCATTTAACAAAATAAATGTATCCAATAAAATACAGTAGAGAGGACCATCATCTACTATATAATCGGCTTATCCCGTCTGTCTGTCCGTCCAGGAAATCCCGCGTCGCTGATTGGTCAGGCCACGGCCAATCAGCGACGCGGGATTTCAGAACAAGATGGCGGCCGTTAGCTGCTCATCTGCCGCACGGAGGTCAGCGGCGATGCAGCCGGGAGATGACTGCCGCTAGTTGGTCATCTCCCGGCTGCTCGCAGCAGAAGTACCCCGACAGGCGGCGTCGCTCCCCGGTCCTCCCTTCACACTTGCCGTCGGGAGATCAGCGGCCCTAGCCGCTGATCTCCCGACGGTAGCCGCATGGAGGTCAGCGGCGATGCAGCCCCGGTCCTCACTAACACGGTTCGCGATATTGGCGCGAAATTTAAAACACCGCTGTCCTGATTGGTCGCGGCCGCCACCAATCAGCAACGAGCACAGTCCGGCCGCGAAGTGGCGCTGGATTTGAAACACGCTTCACTGATTGGTCGTGGCCGGGAGGGTGCGACCTATCAGTGATATTGGCGCGAAATTTAAAACACCGCTTGTCTGATTGGTCGTGGCCGGCTGGCCACGACCAATCAGCGACTGGCGCAGCCCAGCCACGAATTTGCGCCGGATTTGAAACTCGCAGGCCACCGTCGGGAGATCAGCGGCGACGCAGTCGGGAGATGACTGGTGCTAGCCGGTCATTTCCCGGCTGCTCGCAGCAGAAGTACCCCGACCGGCGGCCTCGCTCCCCGGTCCTCCCTTCACACTTGCCGTCGGGAGATCAGCGGCCCTAGCCGCTGATATCCAGACGGTAGCCGGATAGAGGTCAGCGGCGATGCAGCCGGGAGATAACCGGCGCTAGCTAGCAGAAGTACCCGCACAGGCAGCGCCGCTCCCCGGTCCTCACTAACACGGTTTGCTGATTGGCCGCGACCAATCAGCGATATTGGGATAACCCCGCCCACAGCCCGTCATTCACCGTGGTATACGGAACAGGAGACCCTTGGCTGCAGCCGCAAATAGTCGTGATGTAAGCGGAAGCAAGAGCCGGCTGCAGCCGGGGGAATTACGTGCTGGCTGTGCGTGGTCGGCGATGTTGTCACAAGTAGTATTGACATGATGACGTAATTACAAAATTCATTAGGGGCCCCGGGGGGATACATTGGGGGGTTAATTTAAAGTAGTGCACAACCCATTTAAACACTGCTTTGCTGATTAGTCACTCCCGGTCGGACGCATACATATTCTAGAATACCTGATGCGTTAGAATCGGGCCACCATCTAGTTAGATTATATGAGTATAGATGCACACTTTGCGTCTATGATTCAACACCGACTCAAACTAGCGGCTGAAACTAGGAAAACCGTGAAGAACAAACGGCCAAATACATAATACGAAAAGGGACACCTGGTAGCTGGTAGCAAGCCAGATATACCAGCACCGGTGTAAAAATGCCAACTCAGGCTACATATATGAACAAGGAGGATCAAAGTTTGACTAGCATGACCAGATTAATTTTATTAAAGTATAAAATACATAATATACAATTATGCCGAGAACACTCCAATGTTTAGTAAGTATCTGCTTCATTGCGTGCCATTCATGATTAAATGTTGAGAAATATCTAGAATTTTTTTCAGGCTCTCAACATCAGCCATGACCATCAATATACCCTCCTCCACAAGGATGCCGTCAAGCCTTGTTAAGACGTCCGTTGTGTCCTTAATATAGGACGGAAGGGATGTGCACAACTCTGACTCTAAATCGCTAAAAATACGTGTGATAGATGCTTTACATCTTGGCTCCCGTGGTGGTAATGCCAAACAACTCCTGGCCCAAAAAGAGGCCAGGTGGATCGTCACCTTGGAAACTGTGGCTCAGCATGGCTTAAACAAAACCTTAAGCTTTTCCTCCTCCTTATAAATACAGGTTCTCTTTATACATATCTTGCCGATTCTGTCTTTTTGTGGTGATATTTTACTCATTTTCTTTATTGTGTTTTTAATTCTGTTTTTATTTGTCTATTTCTTTCGTATTCAGAGAGGTACTTATTGAGATGACCCTTGTATCCCTGTGGATCTATTATGTGATGGGTCCGCGTGTGCCGACCACTTCTGGACATCTTTACCCAGGCCCCATTTTACATACAGATGCCTGCATTCTTAATATTGTTGTTTATATGTATTATTAATAATGTTAATGTGGTGCTATCCTTTTGTCCGCTTGTGTGTACCTTATTGTGTCCGGTGTTCCCCCCTTCTTTTTGAATTAATTATTTGATGTCCCTTGGTTCATTGGTACATATTAGTGGGGCCAGGTTATGTTGCGGTGCCTCTGTGACTATTGCACCGCTTTTTTGCATTGCCAAATTCTGTCTGACACTAGGGCTACCATACGATATTGAGGGCTGAATTCTGTCAAGCCCCGGTACTTATCTATTTCATACATACAGTGGTGTAGTGAGCCTGCACTGTGGTCCCCTCTTGCTCCGTGCGCGCTGGGCTATCTTCTGCCCTCTGGCCGTCCCTGGAGCTATGGCAATGCCACGCTTCCGGGTGCACGCAGAGGGCATGACGGCTGCAGCCCACGTGGTGGTGATTAGGGAGACCCTGCGCATGCGCCGTTCACACACCACCTGTGGGCGGCATCTTACCATTATTTGTTTAGTGGCGGTCATGTGATAACACACATGACCGCCATATATGGGTATTTAAGGTCATCTTACTCAGTACCCCTCAGCCTCTTGAGAAAGCTGAAAAATCCCCTAGCGAAACGCGCGTTGAGGCAATTCCTATCCCCACTTTCAGCTACATTGCCGCTGGGGTGCTCCGCCTGACCTTGGTAAGCATTTGGGACTTTATATAATTCTTTTACTCAATCATATTATGATGTTTAGTATTTATTCCTTAATGGTGAGCCTTTGGTCTGTATTATATTACATATACTATCTTTTACCATATTGGCAAAGCTACCCTGCTGCCTTGTAGTTTAATGGCACACTGCACTTTTCTCATTGTCTTGAATTCTACCATTGACTATTGTATATTATATATTTTATACTTTAATAAAATTAATCTTGTCATCCTCTTAGCTCGTATAACTAGGAAAATCGTGTCTGACTTTCTTAAAAAAATAAAATAAAAACCCACATTTGTGGATCTGACCCACTCCGATCCGCTAATATCTGGTGCCGTGACTGCTGGAAATGTAAAAGTATAGATAACTGTAACCGCACAGCTCCGGACAACGCGCAGTGGCCATTTCTGGGTGTTCCAGTTTCTTAACTGTGATTAGAATTGGATACAGGACTGGATTTTTTAGGTTAGGATGCGGGTTGCAACATGACCCCATTGGCAATCATCAGATGTAGTACAACACGTCGCTCTAAGGACGCATTCATGCATGGCTGAAATATCGCATTTTCCACAGCTTGTAAAAAAACCGCAACACATTGACATTACAGAATTTTATGTCACAAGGTAATAGGAACAATTAAGTGAATAGTCACAGAATACTGTGCAGTAAGATTACCTTCATTTCCAAAGTCTTTCTGCTTTTCTAGAACAATATAATTGGAGGTTGTACTTTCCTCAAACTCACTGATGGTCTGCAAAGCGTTCTCTAAGGAATCCGTCATTTTCAGCTGACAGGTGTCATGGGAGAGCAACATCTCCTAACAGAGAAATACGTCATGTAACATAGATAGGAAAAGAGAAATATGTCATGCAACATAGATAGGAAGAGAGAAAATAAAGAATATATTAACATTGTATACAGAAGTCATTGGTAGTGCAAGCAAAAATGAAAAAAAAACCAAAAACAAAAATTGGCACGTGCTTTATACAGATCTAAAGGGAATCTGTCACCAGATTTTTACTACCTAATCTGAGACAAGCACGATGTAGGGGTAGAGACCTTGATTCCAGTGATGTATCACTTACTGGGCTGCTTGCTGTAGTTTTTTTTTTTATAAAATCAATCTTTTATTAGCAGGAGATTATCACTAGTGGACGACTGCAGATCTAGCAGTTCTCTGAATGCTGAGCCCTATATAACCCCGCCCACACCACTGATTGGCTGCTTTCTTGTGTACACTGGGTATAGGCAGAAAGCTGCCAATCAGTGGTGGGGTTGTGGTTGGACTACCTAGCAGGCTAAGTAGTCCACTACTGATAATCTCCTGCTGATAAAAGATTGATTTTATAAAAAAAAACTACAGCAAGCAGCCCAGTAAGTGACATATTGCGGGAATCAGGGTCCCTGGCTCTACATTATGCTGCTCTCAGATAGGGTAGCAAAAACCTGCTGACGGATTCCCTTTACTATTGATAAACTATCCTTGTGGTGAGAAGACATTGATTATCACAGTGTACAGATGTCACTGGCTTAGGAGAGAAAAAAAGAGAAAATGAGGAATAATAGAACATACCGTATATTTCAGGTTATAAGATGCACTCTTCCCCCAAATTTGGGCGTAAAAATGGGACGCGTCTTATAATAAGAAGGTATCTTACCTGTGGGGATGCGGAGGTGGAGCGGGGTCAAAGGAGCCAGGGTCGCTGATTCAGGAGGTCGGCGGTGGCAGGAGGAGTGGGGCAATGCTGCGGGCATGTGGGGTGATGCATGCGTAGATTAAGATCTCATCTTCAGAGATCTCCGGCGGCCATTTTCTCAAAGCCTACCGCAGGGAGAGGGGACCTCCACTCACCGATATCTTCTGAGAGGATGAGCCCCACAGCATCTCCCCACTTCTCCTGAATCAGCGACCCTTCTGAGAGGACAGGGCCTGCAGCATCGCCCAACTCCTGCTGACACCGACCTCCTGCAGCAGCGATCCTGGCTCTTGTGACCACGCTTCGCCGCCGCCCCGCCACCCCAGGTAAACTACTGTTAAAAAGGATTAGAAGTCAAATAATGATTATAAAGAAAACTACCATGAAAAAAAATATTTAAAGCAGGAGGGGCTGAAACCATTAACTTTTACTACAGCAATAAATTAAAAAAACGCCTTCATCTGTCCAACAAGAGTTTCGCCTAAGCTGGCTTCATCTGGGATCTGAATGAAACTCAAATGGGTAAATATTAGTGTTGAGCGAATATGCTCGACACTGCTCGGTACTCGCCCGAGCATCACGCTACTCGGGATGTTCAGCGAGCACCGAGCATTTCCGGGTTACTCGGGCGGGAGCTCGGGTCTCCGCCCTGCATGTTTGGCGCTCTTTACAGAGCCAATGAACATGCAGGGATTGCCAGCCAGTCACTGTAATGCTGCAGCCATGTTGGTTGTGGGCATTACAGTGATTGGCTGGCCGCACAGCGTCACCTCGAGTATTTAAAACCGGGCGCCGCCATCTTGGACACAGTCGCTCCGGATTAGACAGTGTAGGGACAGCACTGCTGATTTAGGGAGAGATATAAACTGCGAAATAGTTAGTGTAGGGTCTGTAAAGGCTGCCAGAACAAACAAGCAGTCCTTTTCAGGACTAATATCCATCCCAGATACCAGGCAGGCAGGCTGTATAGGAGACACAGTGGTTATACCAGCAAACGCTGCATTACAGTCCTGTGTGCTCCTGTTGCTGAAATTGCTGGACTTAGCACCAGGTGTCGGGGGCCAGGAAAAATCCTTTCTTTTTCATCTAAATCCTCCTTTTTTTTTCCTCCTTCACACTGTACAAATACCCGTCTTATTAACCTTTTGGTGTCCCCCCCCCCCCCTCCAAAAAAAAGCGTGTCTCTGATTTTTCAGACACAAATATAACTGTTGAAAATAGTCTGGTGTAGGCTAGAGAAACAGAAGTGTTGTTTTGCACTTCCACGGTTCAAACCTCTGTATTATCCATTTTGGGCCATTTGTATCTAAAAAAAAAAAACAGTTTGAGTGTGTCGCTCACTGTTCAGCCGCAAATCTATATATTTAAAAAAGTGTGGTATACCCCAGTAAACAATAACTGTGGTTTTGCCATCTCACGGTAAAAAATCTCTATTATTCAGGTTTTGGTATATTTTCCGTAAAGAAAAACAGTAGTGTCTCCTGACTGTTGTGACACAAAAATATATCTATTGAAAATAGTCTTGTGTAGGCCCGACATCCCAGTGTGGTTTCGCAGTTCCACGGGTCAAATCGCTGTACTATCCAGTTTTGGGCCTTTGGTATCTAAAAAAAAAGCAGTTTGAGTGTGTCGCTCACTGTTCAGCCGCAAATATCTCTATTTAAAAAAGTGTGGTATACCCCAGTAAACAATAACTGTGGTTTTCCTCTTCCACGGTTCTAATCTACTCTTTATTACCCTTTTTCCATTGATAGTGCAAGTGTAAGCTATTTTACTTCATTTACAATGGGCAAGGCGCGTGGCAAAGGACGTGGAAGTGGACGTTCTGGTGATGGTTCGTGCAGAGGACGGGGCCGTGGCCAAGGTGAAAATGTGCCACAACCAACAGCCACATCTTCTCGCTCCCACTTCTTGACCGAATTACTAGGGAAGCACAGAACAACACCAGTACTGAGAACTGATCAGTGTGAACAGGTTATTAATTGGATAGCAGATAATACTTCCAGTTACCTGGGCACCACCACCTCCGGTCTGTCTTCCACACGGTCGACTCTTAGTAGCCGTGAGTCTCGACTGCATACTCCTCCTCACCCTGATGCTCCTTCCTCCCACCATGCCGAGTGTCGTCAGACAGTAAGTGATCCCACACTTGGACACTCTGAAGAGCTGTTCACTGGTCCATTTCCATATTTGGGCCCCTCGCCTGATACGCTTGAAGTGGTGGAAGAGGAGATCCCATGTTGCGATGCCCAAATATTTGAACAGCCACGGCCACAGGAAGTCGACGTTGGCAATCTGTCACAAGAGGTGGACGATGACGAGACACAATTGCCAGGAAGTGAGGAGGAGGATCGTGGTGCGCAAGTGGAAGAGGAGGAGGTGGTGGATGATCTAGTAACTGACCCAACGTGGAAGGAGGACATGCAGAGTGAGGCCAGCAGCACACAGGGGGAGGGAGGCAGAGTACCCCAACAGGCAGGAAGAAGCAGTGTGGTGGCCGCAGACAGAAGGCAGGCAACCATTCCCTGTAACACCAACACGAGGGACGTTGCCAGTACAAGCGGTAGGTCTTCCAGAGTCTGGAATTTTTTTAAAGACTCGGCTGATAACCCCAAAAAGGCCATATGTTCCACCTGCCATGCCAGCATCAACAGGGGTGACAAAACTACCAGCCTGACCACCACCACCATGATCAGGCACATGGCAGCAAAGCACCCGACTTTGTGGGGCGAAACCCAGGGTCCACGACCAGTGTCAGCGGGTGTCACCACTGCTTCTTCCACTGTTGTGCGTGCAATAGAACCCCCTGTTGTGCGTGCAAGGCAATCCCCTGTCCATACTGCATGTAAAAATGCCCCCTCCTCTCAGTCTTCACTTGTTATGGCAGTTTCTCAAGAAACAGCATCAACGTCCAACCGCAGCGTTCAATTGTCCATATCCCAGACCTTTGAACGAAAGCGCAAATTCGCAGCTAACGCCCCACAGGCCACAGTCCTAAATTCGCACATTTCACGACTGCTTGCGTTGGAAATGCTGCCTTTTAGGCTGGTGGAGACGGAATCCTTGCGCAATCTTATGGCGGTGGCCGTCCCTCGGTACTCGGTCCCCAGCCGACACTATTTTGCCCGGTGTGCCATCCCTGCACTACACAAGCACGTGTCCCAAAGCATCTGCCGTGTCCTCAACAACGCAGTTACTGGGAGAGTCCACCTGACAACGGACACGTGGACAAGTGCTTGTGGCCAGGGACGGTACATCTCTCTGACGGCACACTGGGTAAACATAGAGGAAGCCGGGACCCAGTCGGACCTTGAGACGGAACACATCCTCCCCACACCGAGGATTGCGGGCCCTATGTCAGTCAGAGTTGCCCCCACAGTGTGCAGCTCCTGCGCATCCTCCTCCTCATGTTCAGCCTCCATCTCAGATATCACCACATCAGTTACAAGCTGGAAGCATTGCAGTACTGCCTCCGCCAAGTGGCAACAGGCTGTGCTGAAACTCATAAGCTTAGGTGATAAACCTCACACTGCTTGTGAGTTGTGGACAGCTGTGAAAGAGCAGGCAGATCTGTGGCTGAGACCGCTGAACCTACATCCCGGCATGGTCGTGTGTGACAATGGCCGTAACCTGGTGGCGGCTCTGAGGCGAGGTGAGATCACACACGTACCATGCCTGGCTCATGTGCTTAACCTCGTGGTTCAGCGGTTTCTTAAATCGTACCCAGAGTTGCCAGATCTGCTCGTGAAAGTACGCCGCCTGTCAGCTCATTTTTGCAAGTCGGCTACAGCTTCCACCGCCCTTGCTGTGTTGCAGCAGCGTTTGCAGCTTCCGGCACACCGACTTGTGTGTGATGTCCCCACACGTTGGAACTCTACCCTCCACATGTTGCAAAGGATTTGTGAGCAGAAGAGAGCAGTTGTGGAGTACCAGCTGCAACAAGGCGGTCGATATTCAGGTCAGACTCCACACATAAGACCTCAGGAGTGGACCTGCATGTCTGAGATATGTACCATCCTGCCAAACTTTGAGGAGGCCACCAAGATGGTGAGTGGCGATGACGCCATCATTAGTGTCAGCATCCCACTTGTCTGTCTTTTGCAACGCTCTCTGCAGAGAATTAAAGAGGAGGCATTGCAGCCAGAGTATGATGAGATGGATCAAGAAGCAGTAGCGGGCGATTACACACTGCCCAGCCTCATCTCATCCCAACGTGCATTGGGGGACAATGAGGGAGAGGAGGAGGAGGAGGAGGAAGAACAGGAGCTGCTATCATGCGTTGTAGACGGTAGTACCTGTACAAGTGTCATACTGTCGGTTCAGCGTGGGTGGCCTGCGGACAGGGGGGAGGAGGAAGAGGAGGAGGAGGAGAGCATGGTCAGTCGTCATCTTGGTGAGGACACGGAAATCTTGCCCGTTACCAGTCTGGCACGCATGGCTGACTTTATGTTACGCTGCCTTAACCGTGACCCTCGCGTTGTCAAAATGTTGGGTGACAGTCATTACTGGTTGGTGACACTTGTAGACCCCCGCTACAAGAAGAACTTTCACTCTCTTATTCCTGAGGTGGAGAGGTCTACAAAAATGGGGCAGTACCAGAAGGACCTTTCTGCAGAACTCTTAAAAAAATTCCCATCTGAACACGCTAGCGGCAGAGGTCACAGTTCGTTGCCCAACCAAGGCGTACAGGCGAGAGAGATGCAACTCCAATCCAGCAGAGGCAGGGGAACACTGTCAACGTTCTGGGACAGTTTTCTGACACCCGCCCAGCTTACAGGCCCTGAAGCGCAGGGTACTCTCACAAGGAGTGGAAAGTTTCAAAAGATGGTGAGGGAGTACCTTGCCGACCGTACCAGCGTCCTCCGTGATTCCTCTGTGCCTTTTAATTATTGGGTATCCAAGCTGGACACTTGGAATGAACTCGCTCTGTACGCCTTGGAGGTCCTGGCCTGCCCTGCCGCTAGCGTGTTATCGGAGCGTGTTTTTAGTGCCGCTGGGGGAATTATAACTGATAAGTGCACTCGCCTGTCAACTGACAATGCTGACAAGCTGACCCTTATCAAAATGAACAAGGGCTGGATTGGGCCAGACTTCTCATCACCACCAAATGACAGCAGAGTAACATAAAGTCAAATCCACTGTGTTATTTCGGGAGGTGTATTCACATGCACCGCTTCACACCCACACATGGGTATACGCTTCCTCGTTTCGGCTGTTTTATCTTCTTCTCCTTATCCTCAGCCTCCACCACCACTATACCACCAGGGTGCCAGCATTGCAAGTTCCTCCGTCCTTATTTTTGGCAGCTTTTGCTTGCAAGGCATAAGCAAATACTATGGGACACCCACTCCCCAATAATGGGACTTATGTTTGTAATATGCTGTACTGCAGGGCTCTTGTAAGGGGCATTGCAAGTTGCTCCGTCCTAATTTTTGGCAGCTTTTGCTTGGAAAGCATAAGCAAATACTATGGGAGACCCACTCCCCAATAATGGGACTTATGTTTGTAATATGCTGTACTGCATGGCTCTTGTAAGGGGCATTGCAAGTTGCTCCGTCCTAATTTTTGGCAGCTTTTGCTTGCAAGGCATAAGCAAATACTATGGGAGACCCACTCCTCAATAATGGGACTTCTGGTTGTAATATGCTGTACCGCATGTGACGCGCCCCCTGGGCCGTGTGTACACGTGTGTGGGATACCCGGTGCCGGGTCTCTGGGGTCTGTAGTCTCCGTGGCGGTGACCCGGTCCCGTGGCTAAGGCTGGTCAAACCAGTGGCAGTCTTTCTTAGGTTTTGAGGTTAATTGTCCGACTGCGCCACCCGTGGATTGCGGTCAGGGAGCACCACCGCTGCGAGGCAGACCGCTGAGGCTGGTGTTGTGTGCGCAGCAGAGAATGGGATAACTCCCCACGGGAGGAGTATAGCCTCAGGGCAGTGAGTGTGGATGATGGGGGTGATGGTGCACGAGCGCAGCAGGAACGACTCAGAGTGTTTGCAGTGCAGTTCAGGGTCTTTACTGATGATTATAAGGTAGACCCTCCCGGGAGTACTGGCTAGCATAAGAGGCCTGGTCAGTCTGTGAGCAAGCAGGAGTTCCCCTGGCCAGGTGGAGTTGTAGGCATCCCCGTCTGTCTGCACTCTTCCTGGCTACCTTGCTGTAAGCGGGTAGAAGTAGCCCACGTCCCTGAGTGTACCGTGTAGTGCTCACCCGTATGGCTGGTGACTTGGGGCCTTCTGTTAGCCTCCGCTCCACGGCGGCGGTGCTGGTCCCTTGCTTGTGACTGAGCCTCCGGGCTTCTATGGCCAGAGGACCTGAAATCCCCTGCCGGCTGGTTTCTGCTGCTGGATATACAAGTCCTCACAGCCTCGGACTCCTGTGTCCGGTTCCTATTGTCTTCTGCCAGGGCGAGCTCTGCTCAGCTTCCAGCCCCTGGTCTTTAGCTCCTACAGAGCTCCTAGCTGTTACTTTCCCTTGCTCTCACTCTGACTGTTCTCTGACTCACTCAACCCCGCCTCAGATCCAGTTTATAAGGGCAGAATTCTCCCCTCCCAGGACTGGGGCAGGAGGATGTTGCATGTTTAAGGGATCCTGACCAGGAAACCTCCCACTTGCTCTCCGACGTAATATCTCTATTACTGTGGTGACCAGACCCCTAGGGTGCCACACATGGCTCTTGTAAGGGGCATTGCAGTTCCTCATAATTTTTGGAAAGCCTTCCATTCACTGCTTAGGCCAACAGTGCACAGGAGACCCAGTTGCTATAAATGGAAAAAAAGGTTTAGTCAACGCCCTCTGACCTCCATGTCATTTCCAAGGGGCATTGGAGTGCCTCGAAATTTTTGGTAGGCATTGCACTCACTGTATGCCCTATAACTGTGTAGCCGAACCGCTCCTTTTGTTACAGAAACATATCCTACAAAACATATCTGGTTGACTGGCCTGATATTGATGTGAATGGTCCCTGTTCCTCCTGCTCTTTCTCCTTTGCCACTACCTCATCCATCATTTATCACCTGAAGCTTTGTTTTAACGGGAGTCATAGAACTTGGATAGTAGCAGGAAAACATCCAGCAATCCTCGGAGGAGGTAGGATATGCGCCAAAACGCTGACCACCTCAGGCCTAGCCGCTACTACATACATGCGCTTGCATTACAACAAAACAAAGCAGATGCTAACTTCTATCATCCTCATCATGCTCCTCACCTTGGCACTCTCAACTCCCCTGATGGAGAAGCCAGGGCCCACCGGAGGAGTCTGATAGTCCGGTGGGCTCGGCCAATGCTGCCCTAAAGCAGGCCAGGCTAAGAAAAATGTGGGAAAGGTTACCGGGACAAATAGGGGTGGCTGGGGACCGAGTATGGACACCCGGCCACCCCCGGGAGGCTGGGGAGCAAGCGGGGACACCCGGCCACCAGGCGGCTGGGGACTGAGTATGGAGACCAGGCCGCCGACACAGCCATGGCGTTGTGGCCAGATTCCGCCTCCACATGCCTAAAAGGCCCAATTTAAAGTGCAAGCAAGCAAGCAGTATGGTATTGCAGCCTGGGGGTGGGTGGGTGGCAGGCTGCATACTTGCGCTTGCATTGCAAGGAATGGGAGAGGTACAATTGAACACTGCCCTGGGACAAGGACTTGAATGGGGATAGTTGCAAGTCTGCAACGACAGGTGCAAGGTGGGAGGCATCTTCGCATGTACCATGAACAGGGGTTTGGCATGCACACACTACAGCGGAATAGGCTCTCCTTCCCACTAAATGCACTGGGGAGAGCACAGGTAATGTTTTGGTATACGCGCTTAATCTTATGTATAAGGCACACCACGACAAATAGGGGCGGCTGGGGACTGAGTATGGATACCTCGCTGCCGAAGCAGCCATGAGGTAGTGGCCAGCTTCGGCCTCCTCCAAACTAAAAGGCCCCATTTCAAGTGCAAGCTAGCAGTATGGAATTGCAGTCTGGGGGTGGGTGGGTGGCAGGCTGCACACTTACACTTTCATTAAAAGAAAACATAGCAGATGCTAACTTCTGTCATCATCATCATGCTCCTCACCTTGGCACTCTCAACTCCACCGATGGAGAAGTCAGGGCCCACCGGAGGAGTCTGGTTCTCTGGTGGGCTCGTCCAATGCTGCCTAAAGCAGGCCGAGCTAAGAAAAGTGTGTGGGGGGATGTTCCAAGGAGAAATAGGGGCGGCTGGGGACCGTTTATGGACACCCGGCTGCCCCCAGGCGGCTGGGGACCGTGTGTGGACACCCGGCCGCGGGGCGGCTGGGGACCGAGTATGGACACCCAGCCGCCGGGGACTGAGTATGGATTCCAGGCCGCCGACACAGCCATGACGTGGTGGCCAGATTCCGTCTCCACATGCCTAAAAGGCCCAATTTCAAGTTCAAGCAAGCAAGCAGTATGGTATTGCAGCCTGGGGGTGGGTGGGTGGCAGGCTGCATACTTGCGCTTGTATTGCAAGGAATGGGGGAGGTACAATTGAACACTGCCCTGGGACTAGAACTTGCATGGGGATAGTTGCAAGTCTGCATCTTCTGATGCGGTAAGGATCACTTATGATGGGCACACTTTTAGACAGTGACCTGGGAGTCAGAGATGCTTCCAGGGGTCTTCCCCATGCTGTTCCCATGTCTTTTCAGCACTTTATGCATGTGTCACACAGCACATGGCCAGATAAGGTTGTAAAATGTTAAAATGACATTTCCCGGTGAATGCATTTGTCATAGTTGAAAGCAATACAAAAGTGCAAAAACGCATAAAAAATGCTACTTGTGAACATAGCTGAAGGTGTGGAGGAGTATTTTTGTTTTTGGTCATTTATTTTAACTTATACACAAGTCTTTTCCCTGGAAAGGATGTTCCTTAACATATTTCACAGGAAAAAAGTTTCACTTTCGTTTTTGAACGTTTTATTGTGAGCCCGTAAAAGTGGCTTAATACCTCTGACCACGTTGTTGACAGCAGTGACCTAGGGGTCAGAAATGCTTCCTGGTGCAATCCCCATGCTGTCCCCTTGTCATTTGAGCACTGTCACTATCGTTTTGGGCACTTGCCAGGCTTTTAAAAGACTGCCGGGGGTGCCACCGCAAAAATGCTCGAGTCTCCCATAGACTAACATTGGGCTCGTTGCTTGGGTCGAGCACCAGAGTAACACGGCGAGCTCGGCCCGAGCTTCGAGCACCCGAGCATTTTAGTGCTCGCTCAACACTAGTAAATATACTTCTGTTTGCCTTAGATGTTATTACACTGTTGATTTAGGATCTTTCCTCGTGATGAAGTGATGCTGGCCACATGAACAAGGAGAAAAGTGCATGCGGTAGAGCAGGGGTCTCAAACTCGGCTGGGTATATGGGCCGCACATGGAAAAAATTTTAATTTGGGGGGCCGCATTCTTTGTTCAATGTGACATTTTTAGTGATACCATTTTTTTTTGTGTACACCTTTTGAACATTTTTGCAGTGTTTATTTTTTTATGGCTTGGGTCGTTATGGATGTGGCGATAATAAACGTGCACTTTTTTGTGTTTACTTTAGTTTACATATAAAACAGCATTTTTAGTGCCCAATATTTTTTCATGCTTTATTTTATTTTTTATTTTTTTTACAATTTTATTTCCCCCAATTGGCCACATACAGTAATATTGTCTTACAATTAGCATCATATAGTAATAATGGAAAACATCTTGTAGTAATGTTCCCCATCCAAGTCCCCATCTTGTACTAATGTGCCCCATCCAGGTCCCCATCCTGTGGCTATGTGCCCCATCCAGGTCCCCATCCTGTGGCAACGTTCCCCATCCTGGCGCCCATCTTGTACTAATGTGCCTCATCCAGGTCCCCATCTTGGGGCTATGTGCCCCATCCAGGTCCCCATCCTGTGGCAATGTTCCCCATCCAGGTCCCCATCTTGTGGCTCTGGTCCCCATCTTGTGGCTCTGGTCCCCATCTTGTGGCTCTGTGCCCCATCCAGGTCCCCATTATGTGCCCCATCCAGGTCCACATCTTGAGGCTATGTGCCCCATCCAGGTCCACATCTTGAGGCTCTGTGCCCCATCCAGGTCCACATCCTGTGGCTATGTGCCCCATCCAGGTCCCCATCTTGTGGCTCTGGTCCCCATCTTGTGGCTCTGGTCCCCATCTTGTGGCTCTGTGCCCCATCCAGGTCCCCATTATGTGCCCCATCCAGGTCCACATCTTGAGGCTATGTGCCCCATCCAGGTCCACATCTTGAGGCTCTGTGCCCCATCCAGGTCCCCATCCTGTGGCTTTGTGCCCCATCCAGGTCCCCTCTTGTGGCTATGTACCCCATCCAGGTCCCCTCTTGTGGCTATGTGCCCCATCCAGGTCCCCTCTTGTGGCTATGTGCCCCATCCAGGTCCCCATCTTGTGGCTATGTGCCCCATCCAGGTCCCCATCTTGTGGCTATGTGCCCCATCCAGGTCCCCATCTTGTGGCTTTGTGCCCCATCCAGGTCCCCTCTTGTGGCTATGTACCCCATCCAGGTCCCCTCTTGTGGCTATGTGCCCCATCCAGGTCCCCTCTTGTGGCTATGTGCCCCATCCAGGTCCCCATCTTGTGGCTATGTGCCCCATCCAGGTCCCCTCTTGTGGCTATGTACCCCATCCAGGTCCCCTCTTGTGGCTATGTGCCCCATCCAGGTCCCCTCTTGTGGCTCTGTGCCCCATCCAGGTCCCCTCTTGGGGCTATGTGCCCCATCCAGGTCCCCATCCTGTGGCTATGTGCCCCATCCAGGTCCCCTCTTGTGGCTATGTGCCCCATCCTGGTCCCCATGTTGTGGCTCTGTGCCCCCTGTGCTGTTCTTCACACACATAAAATAGAAGAAAAAAAAAAGATGATTCTCACCTGTCCTCCGTTCCCTCGGCGGCCTTCCTGCAGATGTGGCCCGCAGGCACCACAGAGTCCGACCCCTTGACGATCCCGACCTGGTCCAGGAGGAGCCGCCGACAGCAGCGCTGCATTGCCGCACAGAGACTGTCTCCCAGCACTGCATTTTCAATGTCAGCCGCCGGCCAATCAGAGGCCAGCAGCTGACATCTGCATATGGCAATGACGTCATACTCGCTGCGCCGACACGCAGATATCAGCTGCTGGCCTCTGATTGGTCAGCGGCTGGCATTGGAAATACAGTGCTGGGAAACAGTCTCTGTGCGGCAATTCAGCGCTGCTGTCGGCGGCTCCTCCTGGACCAGGTCGGGATCGTCAAGGGGTCTGTGCCTGCGGGCCGCATAAAGCAGCCTCAGGGGCCGCATGCGGCCCGCGGGCCGCGTGTTTGAGACCCCTGCGGTAGAGGAACATGGATTGTTAATTTTTGCCTCTCAACAGAGGAGGAGTATCAACCTTTCATACTTGAGCACAATAAGTACTGTTTTTATTGATCAAAGTTACAATGGAAAAGGTCACACCAGGAACCCAGCATTGTTACTGTAGGATGCATTATATAGTATATATTGACTTAATGACCCGTGAATAATAACCAGGACCAGGATGAGAAGTAGATGATCAGGCTCCATTTATAGGGATGAGGGTGAAGATTGCACAGAGGAGCGGCGTACATGGAGTGAATTACAAGGTCTACTTGCTGTTTAGTCATTACTAATAATTTGGAAAACATAACTTACCTCTCCATCTACAGGATGTTTCTCATGGGGCTGCGGAAAAAGAATTATGTAACTGTGGTTCAACTTGCAATTTTGCTCTAATGAATCTCTGATTTTTCTTGATGCCTCTTTCATTTCCCACTCTGTCTTCTTTGCGATCTAAAAAGATAAAAATACATAGATTATGTAGTGGAACAAATTATATATATATAATATATATATATATATATATATTATTTAAAGTGATTTAATTAATAAGGTTTTCCATACAATGTGGGTGCTGGCTGTATTACAACCGCCAACATTACATTTACAATACCCAAAAAGCCTTAGTTACTTACCGGTAACGGGATTTTTCGGAGCCCATGACAGCACCACGTGAGAGAGAGGATCCGCCCATCAAGGACAGGAAACCTACAGGTTAAAAAGGGCGGCCCTCTCTTCCCGCCTCAGTTTAGTTAACAGAGCATGAGAGTACCGCCAAGGTTAGTTATAACAAAACATAATCACATTAAGTACATTACTTTTCATCAATTTCCCGCAAGGGTGCACAAAAAGAAATCAACTCTACGGGAGTGCACAACACCAGTGAAGGGAGGGAATATACGGGTGCTGTCATGGGCTCCGAAAAATCCCGTTACCGGTAAGTAACTAAGGCTTTATTCGGTCTCCCATGACAGCACCACGTGAGAGAATTACAGAGACGAAGGAAATTAGGGAGGGACCACAGCTTGAAGCACCCTTCTCCCGAAAGTGAGATCTGCAGAGCCACCCAGATCCAATCTATAGTGCCTATAGAAAGTAGAGGGAGAAGACCAAGTGGCAGCCTTACAAATTTCCTCAATGGAAAGCCCTGTCTTCTCCGCCCAGGAGGTTGATACTGCTCTGGTAGAATGTGCCCTCAATCCCTCCGGTATCTCTTTATCCCCTGAGGAGTATGCGAGGGAAATGGCCTCCTTGATCCATCTAGCGATTGTAGCCTTTGAGGCCTTACAACCCTTTCTAGCCCCCTGATAGCAAATAAATAGGGACTTATCCTCAATCAGGATGTTCTTTCTTATTAGGGTTTGTACTTCCGAAACGAGGGCAGCCTGGCGTTCTGGGGAAGAACTGGAGGGAACAACCATGAATCTTTTGTGAGGCAATGCTTTAAATTGAAATTTAAGACCATACTTAATCAGGCTTAAAATCTGATTACTATGAGAAATCTGTTCCCAAGCTGGGACAAAAAATGACAATCTACCTCCCACCTGGGCTGATTGTGTATCCCCTGGCTTCTGCTCAATTTTTGGAGACGGACCAAAGAGTAGACCTCTACCTTTTCGACCCCTTTCGTCAGACTTGTCTTGCTCCTTGAAATCTCTCTTCCGGAACGATCTCTTAAAGGAGGGTAGAGGTACTGATGGAAACCCCTCTTAGGGTCCCCAGCTTTCTTCAATAAGTCATCCATGGTCTGACCAAAGAGGTATTCTCCTTCGCACGGGATTGTGCACAGTCTGGATTTAGTCTGCAAATCCCCTGGCCAGCATTTAATCCACAAGGCTCGCCGAGCCGCATTTGACAGTGCTGCTGATTTTGCTGCCAACCTTGCTGAGTCCACAGATGCATCCGCAAGAAAAGCTGCCGCCCCCTGAACCAGTGGAAGGGAAGAAATAATGTCTTTCCTAGAGGTCCCATCCTTCAACTGACTGTCTAGCTGTTCAAGCCACACCATCAGGGCTCTGGACGTGCAGGTAGCTGCTACTGTTGGTCTCAGTGCTCCCGCTGCTGTCTCCCATGCCCCTTTCAAGAAAGTATCAGCCCGTCTGTCTAGGGGGTCTTTCAATGCACCCATATCATCGAACGGGAGGGAAGTTCTTTTCGCTGCTTTGGTAACAGCAACATCCAGCTTGGGTGCTTTTAACCAGGAGGAACACATAGCATCCTCAAATGGATATTTCCTTTTAAAAGATGGAGGAACACTACCCTTCTTGTCAGGTTTCCTCCACTCCTTATCAATGAGGTCTTTCACCTTTAAATTTACCGGAAAGACCCTTCTTTTCTTTAGCCCCAGACCACCAAACATAACATCCTCAGCTGATTTCTCTGCCCTCGTGTCCACTATCCCCATTGTAGATCGGACGGCTTTTACTAGGGCATCGAACTCCTTCAGGGGAAAGCACTGTCTGTCTGGCTCACTATCAGAGGAAGAGAAGGCGGAGGTGGAAGCGACCAACAGTTCAGAGTCTGAACCCGGCTGGGTTTCTTGAGGAATATGCCCAGACTCTGAACCTTGCAATGCTTTGCCTATTTCTTCCCTTATTAAAGTTCTTAGGCCTAGGGAGAAATCTGGGGTTTTCATTTTGCTAATACAAAGCTGGCATAACCTCTTGCTATATGAATCAGGGAGTGGACAGCTGCATAAGGCACACTCTCTGTGCTTGGACTTCGAGGAACATTTCTTGCTCTAAAAGAAAGTCATAGATAGAAAGAAGGAGGAAACATTAGTAGAACTTTCACGAAGATTCCACTCACCCCACAGAACCTTCGGTACCGTAGAAGCAGAAGAATCCAGCATGCATGGCGAGGAATCACGCCGCACCGGACCGTCCTTCCTGCTCTTAGTGGTAGCTCTTCTAGCTGTACGACCAGACCCTAGCCGGGAATGACGCTGCGCCACTAGTTGTGAGGGCTCCCCAGAGGGCTGCTCCTGCAGCAGATGTTGTTGCCTAGGTGACAGCTCTTGTGAAACTTCCATAACTTACAGTGTAAGAATGGGCTGGGAAGCACCTCTGTATGTTACCAGACCCTTTATATACTGGCCATACCGGTACCATGTGTGGGTGTGGCTCTTTTTTTTTTTTTTTCCCCCAGGAGGGCGTTACCTGCTCCTTGGTCTTCCTCCCCAGGTGGCCAGGTGGGTTCCAGGTGGGCTCCTCGCCGCCAGGACCTTAATCCCCCGGCGTTCAGCTGCTCGCGCGCAAAATTCAAACGAGCTCCGCCCCTTCCAGTGACGTCACAGGGACTTCCTGCCTGGCGCACCGGAAGTCACGTCAGTAGGTCGCGCCTGTCACGTGCCCCGCCGGCGCGACCTGGATCTCCTGCAAATTGTAGCGGGGGGAGGAAGCCCGCTAGCGGCCCCACAACTGGCGGACATCTACCTCCCCGTGAGGCAATGTCGCGCCCGCCGCTACGCTCACGGAGGCGCCCCACTGAGCCCTACCGTGGCGTCTCCAGAGGACCGGGACGGACCGGCTCCAACCACCTGCTGTGGCCCTCTCTGGGACAGGAGTCCATCTTCGCAGGTAAGCCTGCGAGGTCTCCCATCATGGACAGGAAAGCTAAACTGAGGCGGGAAGAGAGGGCCGCCCTTTTTAACCTGTAGGTTTCCTGTCCTTGATGGGCGGATCCTCTCTCTCACGTGGTGCTGTCATGGGAGACCGAATAAATTACAGAATTATTGCAGCCTATTGTACCTGCAATCAAGGCTAAACTTTGGGGATTTTAACTTAAAGGACTAGTCTCAAGTTTGAAAGTTATTCCCTAACCATTTCCCAATCGCTGGGGATTCCGACCACCAGACCCCCACCAATCCAGAGACCCATGTGAATGGAGCGTTGGTCGATTATACGCACTGCCGCTCCACTCATTCTTGTTAGAGTGCTGAAGATCAGCCGAGCGCATCACTCAGCTATCTCTGGTAGTCCTTTTAAAGCCACGATCCCACTATCAGTATTTGGTCAGTATTCGATCAGTATTTTTTCTCAGGAGCCAAAACCAGGTGTGGAACAATCAGAGAAAAGGTATAATAGAAACAAGTCACCAATTCTGCATTTATCACCCACTCCTGGTTTTGGCTCCCACTCCTGAGAAAAAATACTGACCGAATACTGATAGTGGGGCCGTGGTCTTAGGATGAATGTAGCGACAGTGCCCATAATCGACCAACGCTCCTTGTAGATGGGGGCTCCTTAGAACCCTGGTTCTCAGGATCGATAGGGGGGGGATGTCAACGGTCAGAGCTCCAGCGATCTAGAACTTATTCCATATCCCATGACTAGGGAATAACTTTGAAATTTAAGACTACCCCTTTAACTTAGGTGGACAAAACAGAAAATATTTAAAGAGGAAAAAAAAAGACTACAATGTAAAAAATAAATAAAAAAAAAAACATTCAAATTTAAATCACCTCCTTACTTTATTAAAAAAAAACAAAAAACACATGCCCAGAACTTTTGAACACCAATTTGAGAAGAAAATACCTATTAAAGAGCATTGTAGGGTTTGTGAAGGGGGAACAGGCCAGAGCATAATGGACAGTTAAAGTTAGATCCAGAAATATTTGGACAGTGACACAAGTTTTGGCATTTTAGCTGTTTACCGAAACATATTCAAGATACAGTTATATAATCAGTGTGGGCTTAAAGTGTAGCCACTCGGGTTTAATTTACATCCTAAGTGGAGTAAGGGTTTAGGAATTACAGCTCTTTAATATGTAGCTGCCTTTTTTAAAGGGACTGAAACTAATAGGGCAGTTATCTCAAAAGCTTTTTACTGGGTGATTCACTTATTAATCCATCATCAGATAAGCAAGTAAAAGGTATGGAGCTGATTCCAGGTGTGGCATTTGCATTTGGAAGCTATTGCTGTGAACCCACAACATGTTGTCAAAGGAGCTTTCAATGCAAGTGAAACAGATCATCATTAGGCTGTAAAAAAAAGAAGAAATCCATCAGAGAGATAGCAGAAATGTTAGGAGTGACCAAATCAACAGTTTGGTACATTCTGAAAAAAAAAGTGCACTGGGGAGCTTGGGAACTCAAAAGGGTCTGGACGTCCACGGAAGAAAACAGTAGTGGATGATTACAGAATCCTTTCCATGGTGAAGAAAAACCTTTACAACATCCACCCAAGTGAACAATACTCTCCAGGAAGTCTGTGTTTCAGTATATAAGTCTACCATAAAGGGAAAGCTTCATAAGACAAAATACAAAGGGTTTACTACAAGGTGCAAACCATCATCAGCCTTAAATATAGAAAGGCAAAATTATACTTTGGCAAAAAAGCACTTAAAGTCGTCGCCCAGTTCTGGAAAAGCAAAACGAAGCTCAACCTGTACCAGAATGATGGGAAGAAAGTATGGAGAAGGTTGGAACGGCTCATGATCCTCGGCACATCCTCTGTAACACATGGTAGAGGCGGTGTGATGGCGCGGGCATGCATGGCTTTCAATGGCACTGGGTCACTGGTGTTTATTGATGATGTGACTGAAGACAAGAGCAGCCGGAAGAATTATGACGTGTACAGGGCGATACTCTCTGCTCACAACCAACCAAATACAGCAAGGTTGTCCAATTACTTTTAAGCCCCTGACATGAGGAGGCTTTGTAGAAAAATGGTTGCAATTCCTAAACGTTTCGCAGGATATTTTTCGGTTCAACCCCTTAATTAAACCTGAAAGTCTACACTTCAATTGCATTTCCGCTGTTTCGTTTAAAATACAAAATAGTGGGCTGCAGAGCTGAAATCACGAAGATTCGGTCACCGTCCAAATATTTCTGGACCTATCTGTGTATCAGAGCTCACACACTAAAGATGAAAGCAAAAACAACCACAAAATCATCATTTGAAAATAAGCCCCTTATCTAAAGAAGGTGATGGGTGGGGGATGACTTGCTGATTGGAGACGATCTGAGGGCCAGGATCATACTATATAATAGATAATTACTGACTCCTATATAGTAATGTCATGCAAAATGGAAGTACAAATGTACACCAGTGATGTACTTCAAATAAATATACCTGAAATTCTGGAAATTTCAATATATGATAAACATAGATTTTGGCTGGATAGTTATTTCTCAGTGCGCTGTGCATTAATTCAATCTGAGTGATAAAAGATAAATGAAATAGTTATTTTATTCATCAATTATCTTGAAAAGACATTTATTTATGACGTTTCAAAGAAAACTATTAACAGTGTTACGCTGGCTGAAGCACAGAATCTAGACTGTATATATACACATATACAAACATATATGTACAGTTGTGCTCAAAAGTTTACATACCCCGGAAGAATTTTTCCTTTCTTGGTCTTGTTTCAGAGAATATGAACGATAACAAAAAAACTTTGTCTCCACTTATGGTTATTGGTTGGGTGAAGCCATTTATTGTCTTTTTCCCAATAGTTTTTTTATTGAATTTTTTATAATATAACAAATAACATTTAAAAGGAACAAAAAATAGAGACAAAAGATGGGTGGGAAAGGGTTAAGGGAGGTATACGTTAATAGGGAATATGGGAAAAGTAATAAGTAGGGGAATGGAATGAAAATAAAAAAAGAGAAGTACGTAAAGATTAAGAAAGGGAGCGGGAAAGAGAAAAAAGAAAAAACAATGAACAAAAATCAAACAATAACAACAACAAAAAATCCCTATGAAGATAGGGAAGAAAGGAAACAAGTGTACATTATATTATCCTAACCTGAAAAATACAGAAATAATAGTAGTAATATAATATAATATGGTAGGTAGTCTTTGTAATTAAAGTGTTTTGTACCTAAAAGGAAATAAATAAGTTAGCAATAAAAAAGAAAATACAATTAAGAGTCTTATTAGTTGCTTCAAATGTATCCTTGTTGGGGTCAAGTTAATGCACTTGACCTGCTGGGGGTAAATGTTCGGTTCAGGACAGGATATTCATTTTCCTTGAGAATAGGTTTAGTGCTAGTTCCAAGTTAAAAGCTCTTGATGCCGGCCGTTTTGTCCTTTGAATAAAACAAGAGCAGTAATCCGTTCCATTAGAGTTATAATCAATTTGTAATCCTCTAAATCCAGTAAAAGCTGTGATCTTTCCAAAGTATACCTGTTGTAGCTTCTTAATTGCCAGGTTTGAAGGTGAAACCGTAGGTAATAGGGTTAAACTTTGAAATAGCCCATTAAAAAAAATTATTATGGAAGAGTATTTTCTGGACATTTAAGTAGGAGAAAAGTCTTGGTTCTTTGAAAAGTTTTGATGTTTACAATAGTTCGCCTCTGGTGAAGAGATAGAAAAGATTTTGCCTCCTGAATTAACTTGAAGAATTGCGGATTGTACCCATTTGTACTTAATACCTGCCTGTAGTAGTTCTCTTGTAGTGTTTTCCTCGCTTGTATGGTAGCTTTAGAAAGGTCCTTAAATGGGTAGATTGCGTCATAGGGAACAGGAAGTCTTTTTGAGTTCCGAGTCAAGGCCAAGAATTTATTTCTTACATTAAAGGAACTGAAAGTTGCAATGACATCCCTTGGCATTTCAGCACGAATAAAATGTGGTTTAGGGATTCTGTGTGCTTTAATAATTATATCCTCTCCATTCAAATCAGGAATGATTTCAGCAGCCATATTTGAGATGTAATCACATAATAGAGATGGGGCCACTTTCTCAGGAATGCCTCTTATTTTTAAATTATTTTTCCTCAAGTTATCTTCTAGATTGGCATTTTTCCTATTAATTGATGAGATTTATTTTTGCATTGAGTCCACTGAATGCATTAGTTTTTTTGTAGTTCTATCAATGAGCTATCAGTGTCCTTAATTTTTGAGTTCATAGAAGTTATAGATATCTTAGTATCAGTAAAATGGGGCTCAATAAGTTGTTGAATCGCACTTCTCATACTATGTAATATACTCTTGATGTAAATTTCTGATACTGCTGTGTTAGGCTTAGTATATGTGTTATCCATCTCATCATCAGAGTTATTCAGAGAGTAAGGTGACAACTCATTTTGGCTTTTTGCTGTATCAATTACTTCATCTGTGGTAGCAGACATTAGAGGTGGACAATTAAATGAATTTAGGAAAGCATTGCAGAGATCCCTTATAAATTCTTTGGATGCAGGAGCCTTTGATGCTTGAATATTGTCAAGTGTGATTCCTGCTGCATTGCCATTAGGATAAGATCGAGCAGAAGCAGGATTTTGTGCGGACTCGAAACTATGGAGGCTCTGATTCTCTTCATGGTTATTTGACTCATTGTCTGCTTCCCCTGCGCTCAAGTCCTGATCAGCGCCGGACCATGAGCTTTCTCTGCTCAGGTTTGTGCTGACAGGCATTGACATGTTGTTAGACAGGCATGGGGAGACATTTCCAGAACTTTGCTCCTCTATCTGGGACTTGTCAGAGCTGGATTCTGTGTCCCCCCATATCTTCAGTCTGCTGAACAGCTTTAGCAGAGACAGATAGTGGGGCTGCTGGAGGAGTCAATGAGGGGATCACAGCTACAAGGGAACGTAATGAGGAGCAAGGGAGGGTCTGCCTCCTTACTTCACTGTAGGAGACTCACCATGTCCTGTGATGTCTGAGGGGGGTCTTCTAAGCAGGGTCTTCTGTTCCATCCCTTTCAGCAGGACAGAGTCAGTCTCTGTATGTGGAGAGCTGTTTATCAGCTTGCCAGGCTTCAGTGAGGATGACTTAGCAAGTGTGCTTCTTCTTGTTACAAGCAGGCTTCTGCCAAAGGAATCAGATAAAAAGGGTTTCTTCTTTATTTCAGCAGACTCCTTCCTTATAATCCTTTTAAACATGGTCCAGGCACTCTTCTTTATCAATTGGTCCAAAAAAGTACAGTTAAAAAAGGTGAAAAAGTAGCTTTTTTCAAGGGTTTGCCTGGAGCTAAGTAAAAGTGCTGCTGCTCCTGTCCTCAAGCAAACCACGTCCCAAGCCATTTATTGTCAAACTACTGTGTTTTCTCTTTTTAAATCTTAATGACAACAAAAACATCCAAATGACCCTGATCAAAAGTTCACATACCCCAGTTCTTAATACCGTGTATTGCCCCCTCTAACATCAATGACAGCTTGAAGTCTTTTGTGGTAGTTGTGGATGAGGTTCTTTATTTTCTCAGATGGTAAAGCTGCTCATTCTTCTTGGCAAAAAGCCTCCAGTTCCTGTAAATTCCGGGGCTGTCTAGCATGAACTGCGCACTTGAGATCTCCCCAGAGTGGCTCAATGATATTGAGGTCAGGAGACTGAGATGGCCACTCCAGAACCTTCACTTTGTTCTTCTGTAGCCAATGACAGGTCGACTTGGCCTTGTGTTTTGGATCGTTGCTATGTTGGAACGTCCAAGTACGTCCCATGCGCAGCTTCCGAGCTGATGAGTGCAAAATTTGCCTCCAGTATTTGCTGATAATATGCTGCATTCATCTTTCCTTCAACTTTTACCAAGTTTCCTGTGCCTTTGTAGCTCACACATCCCCAAAACATCAGTGATCCACCTCCGTGCTTTACTGTAGGAATGGTGTTCCTTTCATCATAGGCCTTGTTGACCTCTCTTCAAATGTAACGTTTATGGTTGTGGCCAAATAGTTACATTTTGGTCTCATCACTCCAAATTACCTTGTTCCAGAAGATTTGAGGCTTGTCTCTGTGCTGTTTGGCGTTTTGTAGGCGAGATACTTTGTGGCATTTGCGCAGTAATGGCTTTCTTCTGGCGACTCGACCATGCAGCCCATTTTTCTTCAAGTGCCTCCTTATTGTGCATCTTGAAACAGCCACACCGCTAGTTTTCAGAAAGTCCTGAATTTCAGCTCATGTTATTTGTGGGTTTTTCTTTGCATCACAAACAATTTTCCTGGCAGTTACGGCCGAAATTTATGTTGGTCTACCTGACTGTGGTTTGTTTTTTACAGAGCCCCTTATTTTCCATTTGTTAATCACAGTTTGAAAGCTGCTGACTGGCATTATCAATTCCTTGGATATCTTTTTGTATCCCTTTCCTGTGTTATACAGTTAAACTACCTTTTCCTGAAGATCCGTTGACAATTTTTTTTGCTTTCCCCATGACTCACAATCCAGAAATGTCAGTTGCTGGATGAAAGATGCAAGAGTCTGTCTGGATCCCAGAAACTCACTCAGCTTTTATGCACACACACTGATTACAAGCAAACAGGTCGCAGGTGAGGATGTTACCTTTAGTAGCCATTCAAACCCATTTGTGTCAAATTCTGTGCATGTTATCAGGCCAAAATCACCAGGGTATGTGAACTTTTGATCAGGGTCATTTGGATGTTTTTAGTTGTCATTGAGATTTAAAAAGAGAAACCACAGTAGTTTGACAATAAATGGCTTCACCCAACCAATAACCATGAGAGGAGAAAAAGTTTTTTTGTTATCAAGCATATTCTCTAAAACAAGGCTAAGAAACTTTTGAGCACAACTGTATACAGTGCTGGCCAAAAGTATTGGCACCCCTGCAATTCTGTCAGATAATACTCAGTTTCTTCCTGAAAATGATTGCAATCACAAATTCTTTGGTATTATTATCTTCATTTAATTTGCTTGCAAGGAAAAAACACAAAAGAGAATGAAGCAAAAATCAAATCATTGATCATTTCACACAAAACTCCAAAAATGGGCCCGACAAAAGTATTGGCACCCTCAGCCTAATAGTAGGTTGCACAACCTTTAGCCAAAATAACTGCGAACAACCACTTCCGGTAACCATCAATGAGTTTCTTACAATGCTCTGCTGGAATTGTAGACCATTCTTCTTTGGCAAACTGCTCCAGGTACCTGATATTTGAAGGGTGCCTTCTCCAAACTGCCATTTTGAGATCTCTCCACAGGTGTTCTATGGGATTTTGGTCTGGACTCATTGCTGGCCACCTTAGAAGTCTCCAGTGCTTTCTCTCAAACCATTTTATAGTGCTTTTGGAAGTGTGTTTTGGGTCATTGTCCTGCTGGAAGACCCATGACCTCTGAGGGAGACCCAGCTTTCTCACACTGGGCCCTACATTATGCTGCAAAATTTGTTGGTAGTCTTCAGACTTCATAATGCCATGCACACGGTCAAGCAGTCCAGTGCCAGAGGCAGCAAAGCAACCCCAAAACATCAGGGAACCTCCGCCATGTTTGACTGTAGGGACCGTGTTCTATTTTTTGAATGCCTCTTTTTTTTTCCTGTACACTCTATGTTGATGCTTTTTTCCAAAAAGCTCTACTTTTGTCTCATCTGACCAGAGAACATTCTTCCAAAACGTTTTAGGCTTTCTCAGGTAAGTTTTGCCAAACTCCAGCCTGTTTTTTTTACGTCTCGGGGTAAGAAGTGGGGTCTTCCTGGGTATCCTACCATACAGTCCCTTTTCATTCAGACGTCGACGGATAGTACGGGTTGACACTGTTGTACCTTCGGACTGCAGGGCAGCTTGAACTTGTTTGGATGTTAGTCGAGGTTCTTTATCCACCATCCGCACAATCTTGCGTTGAAATCTCTCGTCAATTTTTCTTTTCCGTCCACATCTAGGGAGGTTAGCCACAGTGCCATGTGCTTTAAACTTCTTGATGACCCTGCGCATGGAAGACACAGGAACATTCAGGTCTTTGGAGATGGACTTGTAGCCTTGAAATTGCTCATGCTTCCTCACAATTTGGTTTCTCAAGTCCTCAGACAGTTCTTTGGTCTTCTTTCTTTTTTCCATGCTCAATGTGGTACACACAAAGACACAGGACAGAGGTTGAGTCAACTTTAACCCCTTACTTACCGGGGACGTATTAGTACGCATATTTGCGTACCGCCGGTTCAGTGAGGGCTCCGGCGCTGAGCCCTCACTGAACCGAGCACATGTCAGCTGATTCTTACAGCTGACATGTGCCCGCAACAGCCGCGGGTGGAATCGCGATCCACCCGCGGCTGTTAACCAGTTAAATGCTGCTGTCAATCTCCGACAGCAGCATTTAACGCGCGCTTCCGGGTAGCGCGTCATAAGCCCCGCCCACCGGCGACCCCGTCACGTGATCGCGGGTCGCCGATGGGCGTGCATGACAACCCAGGGTCTGCAGCAGACGCCTGTGGTTGTCATGATCTTGTCGCTATGAGCGCCACCTAGTGGTCGGCGCTCATAGCACAGGACCATTTCTGCTGCATGCAGGGGACCTGCTCGTCCCCTGTATGTAGCAGAGGCGATCGGACAGTTGCTGCTTCTAGTCTCCTATGGAGACTATAGAAGCATGCAAAAAGTAAAAAAAAAAAGTTTTTAAAAATATAAAAAAAAATAAAAAAATATAAAAGTTTAAATCACCCCCCTTTCGCCCCATTCAAAATAAAATATATAAAAAAAAAAACCACATACACATATTTGGTATCGCCGCGTTCAGAATCGCCCGATCTATCAATATAAAAAAAGAATTATTCCGATCGGTAAACGGCGTAACGAGAAAAAAATTCTAAACGCCAGAATTACGTTTTTTGGTCGCTGCAAAACTGCAATAAAATGCAATAACGGGCGATCAAAACATCGGATCTACCCCCAAATGGTATCAATAAAAACGTCAACCCGGCACGCAAAAAATAAGCCCTCAACCAGCCCCAGATCCCGAAAAATGGAGACGCTACGGGTCTTAGAAAATGGCGCTATTTTTTTTTTTTTTTTACCAAATTTTGGAATTTTTTTTCACCACTTAAATATAAAAGAACCTATACATGTTTGGTGTCTATGAACTCGTAATGACCTGTAGAATAAGAAGAGCAGGTCAGTTTTAGCATTCAGTGAACATAGTAAAAAAAATAAATAAAAAACAACTGTGGTATTGCACTTTTTTTGCAATTTTACCGCACTTGGAATTTTTTTCCCGTTTTCCCGTACAGGATATGATAAAACTAGTAATGGCGTTGAAAAGTACAACTCGTCCCGCAAAAAATAAGCCCTCACATGGCCATATTGACCAAAAAATAAAAACGCTATGGCTCTGGGAACAAGGGGAGCAAAAACGAAAATGCAAAAACGAAAAATGCTCCGGGGCTTAAGGGGTTAACCCATGTTAACTGCCTGCAAGTGTGATTTAGTTATTGCCAACACCTGTTAGGTGCCACAGGTAAGTTACAGGTGCTGTTAATTACACGAATTAGAGAAGCATCACATGATTTTTCAAACAGTGCCAATACTTTTGTCCACCCCCTTTTTTAGGTTTGGTGTGGAATTATATCCAATTTGGCTTTAGGACAATTCTTTTTGCGTTTTTTTTCATTGAAGACAAATTAAATGAAGTTAATAATACCAAAGAATTTGTGATTGCAATCATTTTCAGGAAGAAACTGATTATCTGACAGAATTGCAGGGGTGCCAATACTTTTGGCCAGCACTGTATAATATTTTATATACACACACATTTTTTTATTTTTTTTTTACATTTTTCTCTGCAAATTACTTTATTAGGGGATTTATCTTCATTTCTGGAAATAAAATGCATGTAAGTGGCTTCCAGATCCCTGCTTTTCCCCAGTCTATTTGCTTTCAGTAGCATTAATATCAGAATGTTCTCATTTGGAGTACAGATGATGGCAGTGACGGCTCAACACCTATGTCTCATTAACTTTAGGGATAAGTGGCAGCAGGAGATTGTTCTCATAAGCAGAACACTCAGAGGAGACAGTACTGACCCATCACCTGTCCTCCAAATGAGTACATCCTTATATCAATGCAGCTGAAGACATAAAATACTAATTTGGAGTACAGATGACAGTAAAAGAGTATTCTGCTTATGAGAACAATCTCCTGCAGCAACGTATCCCCAAAGCTGTTGAGACACAGGTGCTGAGCTGACCCATGACTGCCATCATCTGTACTCCAAATGACATCTGATATCAATACAGCTAAAGGCAGGAAAATAGTCTAGGGAAAGCAGAGGAATGGAAGACACTTATATGCAATCTCTTTACAGGAAGTAAGAGAATTAAGACAAATTCCCCTAATAAAGTGATTTTCAAAGTTGTATAACTTTCCATGCCGGACAAAATTGTTAAAAAAAAAAAAAAAAAAGTTTAGTTACTCTTTCAAATAATATAAACTCAAAATTCTCAATATAACTCAATATATTTTCTAGATGGCAAGGAACCCTTGCATACTCTAATTATACAATCAATTTTTGGATATTTTTAACCACAACCACTTCCAAAATGTCCTTTCTTTCTTAGTAAACGGTATGTATGGAACAATTATGTAAGGAGGTGCACAACATTAATAATAATACAAATATTCAAATGCTTTCAATAAATGATCTAGAATCAAAAGGTTTTACCTCTCTCTGATTTATAGCCTCTGCGTATCTCCTTTTCTGGGCTATTGCCTTGTCCTTACCAAGATGGCAACCTAATACCTTTCTTCCAACAATTATGAAAGGAACTCCTGAAAACTCATTTAGTGAAACGTTATTAATGAACGGTCCTTCCCAATGTAAGGTAAGCTTCGACGTCGGCCTGAATGCTTCAAAAATATTAAAATACAAAAAAAATAAATAAATTACCTGGTTCTTGTATGACACCATTTACCATTATAAACTACCAAACAATATACAGTAGAGCGGATCAAATTAATATTCTGTTTCGCCCGATTAGTTTTAAGAAAAAAAAAATTTCCCATGTTCTAAAAGATGGAGACACCCAAACACTGATATTTGGAAAGTGTGTTCATGATTTTTACAGGGGCGTTGTACCAGGGGTTTTCCAGTTTCAGAAAACCCTGTCACACGACTGCAGCTTGTAAACTGTGCTTTATTCACCCTCACCTGGTCCATCGCTGAGTCTTGTCGCTTCTACTGGTGTCTGTCATTGTCCGCAGCATTCATGTCACGTGGACAGAGCTGCAGCCAATCAGTGAGCTAAGCAGCTCATGCTGTCAGTTTGAGCTCAGTGATTGTCTGCATCGCTGCAGACAGTAATAGACATAGGAAAGCAGTGGTGGAGACTCAGCACCGGACCTGAGTAGGTAAGCAAGGCACTTTTATTTTTTTCTTAAACAAACAGCAACCAGGGGACAGGTTTTTTTTCCGAAAAAGGAAACCCCTTTTAATACGAGCGCTCCTGAAATAAAGAAGGATAGACTGGCAATCTATTGATCTCTGTGGGTGCAGAGAATATATAGACATAAGCTGGACACACACATTAGATAGGTGTCGTCAGAATGGTGGTCCGGCCGACAACCATCTCTCGCGACTCTCCAAAACACAGGAACGATCCACTCCTGTTTTCTCTATGAAAGAGTCAATGCAAAAATCATCTGGCAGAGGCTTATGCACCTGAAAATGTGTCATTTCTCCTAAAAAAAACAACCCAATGTGTGTGAAGCCATCCTATGGCCAGGTATACAAGGTCTGGTGGTAAAACAGCAGTCCTCAATACTACAGTATATCACGGCCACACAACCACAACTGGTGCCTATACATGGACACGAGGACATCACAGGCTTCACAATAACAGACATAGGAATTATTGCTAAATTATAATCTAAACAAGTTATAACCTATCCACTGGAAAGGTGATAACTCTTAAGACTGGTATAGGACCCCAGATGACTACTTAAACGGGGGAATGCAAGACTGCGACAAGGAAGAGATGGAATGCGTGGCAGGTCGCATATGCAACCTGATGCACTATTTAAATCTATGACACTCACAAAGCTAACTGAGTGCAGTGCTTGGCTATATTAGGTTATCTTGAGTACTATAGAGTAGAAAAAGACTTTCGTGCATGTGCGACCTGCCAATCTATGAAGTATCGAGGCCAAGAAAGAATGGATGAGAAGTTATGGAGATCGGTGGGACCTAACCCTTTAGAATTAATGTTCATAAAAATCAGCAGCTAAGATTACCTTCATTTCCAAAATCCTTCTTTTTCTCTATAACAGTATAATTTGAGGTTGTACTTTCCTCAAACTCATTAATGGCCTGCATGGCATTCTCCAAGGAATCCAAAGTTTTCAACTGGCAGATTTCGGGTGAGGGCATCAACACCTAAAGGAGAAATATGCAAAGTATTATAGATAATAAGACTTAAGATATAAACATGGAATAGAGAGATCATTTTTTTGGTGCAAAAATGTAAAACAAAAAACGTCATGTACTGGAAAGAAAACTTATAGGGGAATACTGTCTATATGATGAGAAAACATGGATCCTGGAACAGATGCTGCTGGCTTGTGAAGGAAGGAGAAAACCAGTAATAGTGGAACCACATGGTGTCAACCGCTCCATTACAACCGGGCATTTCATAGCCTGCTCTTCGGATAAACGGTGGTACCAGGCGTCGGACCACCACTGATCAGCAAGTAATCAACTGTCCCATGGAAAGGTCCCATGGAAAGTAACTCGCCAAGTTGGGATTAAACTTTAAGGCGTACCTGTTATTTCAGGTGACTGTTCAGAATAAGATGCCATGAGGAATAAAACTATTTGTGGCCATTACTTCACTTAGATCCTGTAGTTTTCCCCCTTTTGGGCTCTAATTTCCAGTTGTCTCTGAGCTGGTGGGTCAAAATTATTCACCCCCCCCAACGGCATTGCAAATTCAGTTTATTAGCAAAATGAACAAACTTTCTGCTGTTTGCAAAATAAAAACAATCAATGAGAAGAGAGAATTGCATTTCGCAAACAAGGGAAAGGATACAAAAACATACAAAAGCATTGAATGTTCCTAGAGATACAGCTGGAAGCAGAGTTCTCAAGTTCAGGGTAGCTTCACTGGCTACACTACCTGGACATAGAAGAAGGAAGAAGCAGTCACCAGCTGCCACCAGATATCTGCGGAGGCAGGTGGTCAATAACCCTTGAGTGTCTGCAAAAGACCTGCAGCAAGATATTGTGGCAACAGACGTGAAGGTTTCAGTTTGCACAGTAAGGAGCCTACTAAACACTAAATGTCTCCATGACGTCACCTCTACTGATCCAAAGGAACAAGAAAAGACGGCTTCAATATGTTCAAACCCATATAAACAAGGTACAGAGGTTTTGAGATTCTGTTCTGTAGAGCAAAGAAACAAAACTGGGACTTTTTGGGTGCATGGATCAGTGGTATGTCTGGAGGAGGAAGAATGAAGCATACACTGAAAAGAACACCCTGCCTATTGTGAAGAATGGCGGTGGCTCAGTGATGCCTACAGTGAAGAATGGTGGTGGCTGGTGATGCCTACAGTAAAGCATGGCAGTGGCTGGTGATGCCTTCAGTAAAGCATGGTGGTGGTCCAGTGATGCCTGAAGTGAAGCATGGTGGTGGCTCGGTTACTCTCTCTGATTGCTTTGCTTCCTCTGTCACTGGAACCTGCAGTGTGTGGAGGGCAAGATGGATCCAATCAAATATCAGGAAATCCTAGGAGGAAACGTCATACCTCCTGTGAGGAAGCTAAAGTTTGAGTGTCATTGGACCTTCCAACAGGGCAACGATTCCAAGCATACCGCAATATTTGGTTTCAGAAAAAGTCCTGGTGGATTTTGGAATGTCTATCAGTCGCCTGACTTGAACCCCCATAAAAAAAATACTTGATTGGATTTGCAGTTGCAGAGCACAAACTTAATAATATCAGTGAGCGGGAGGCCATTGTCCATGAGGAATGGGCTAATATTCCTAAGAAGCACTGCCAGAGGCTGGTGTCTGGCTATGCTTCATGTTTGCAGCAGGTTATAACAGCCAGAGAGGCTCTACCAAGTACTGATGACATGTCATGAAGGATGTGAATAATTCGGAGACTGCAGTAGTCAGTAAAAGTGGCATTTTGTGCTAAAATAGGAGAAACTTCATTATATTAGTTGTGTTGAGCTATTTACATTGCATTTGTTTCATTGAAAACAGCAGACAGTTTGTAGATGGGAGTGTGACTGTGAATCCAACACTTAATTGCACTATTTCCGAGAAGTTGCAGCAGGATCAGCCTGGTCTCTGATTGTGCAGAGTACTCCTCTCTCCTTCCTAGACATCAATGGGCAGTTGTAATCTGATCTCTCAGTGAGTCTGTCTTGCTTTGACCAAGACGGCTTTCGCCAGTTGTGAAAGCATGAGTTCAGTAGGCAGAAGGGTAGAAGTGGCCCATAAGTGGAGAACAAAGCATATCTCTCTGATAGGATGCATTACAAAGTGTCTTTGATTTGGTTGAACTAGTCATTTATGGAAAGTTTGGTAAAACGACAGTGACCACTTAAATATAACCACTATTTCTGGCCCCAATGCCGGACGTACATTATGACACAAGCAGAGCTCCTATGTCTATGGCACGTGTAGGACACAGAGTTATAAATGTGCACCATGGCGTGGGAAAGGGTAAGACTGCATATGAAAACTGTATACTGTACCACATTGGGTGCACTTTCGATCATCACAGTGGAACTGATTTCTTCATACAAAAATTCAATATTCTGGATAATTATTTGCTCCATAGTAGAACACCCTGCAAAATAAATGACATCACAGCCTGGTGAGAAGGGGCTGGCTACAGATCCCTGTAGTTTATACATGTGATGCCAGAAAAGATGACATTCAGGGTATAGTCACAGTTAGAATTATTGCAAAATGTCAATGGTGACCATAAGTATAGAACGGATTTTCACGGTGACTTGACAGATCACCAGCTATATTTAGAAAAATGGACAAACTGATGACCAACGAATGTGAAAACCTGAAATATGGAGCATCAGACAGAGGAAATATCATGTTTCTTTCCGGATGGAAAATAGATAATTTTTGTGGAAATCTGAACTATGAATTATCATGGGTGCAGATCTCACTTTTGGTTGAAATCCAAGATAAATTCCGCACAAAGAAACGACACGGAATGGATTCTACATTCCGATTTCTCTCTCTCTCATCTACTGTATGATCTGCAGGAAAATCAGCAATGTGCCCATTTACTAGAGTTGGAGCAATTGGTTACCAGGACCCGGCCCATCTGTGGCCGCTAGACGGATGTCCCGAGACCTGCCTATTGTCTCACAGCATCCGCGGCTCTTCTGGTACAATGTGACATTTGCGCCAGGAAAGCTGCAGATGCCATCACATAAAATAACAGTCTTCAGGGATCCCGTCCGGCGACCAGAGATTACAGACGTGGCGATGGACTGGGGCCTGCCCATCAATTCACACAAACTCTAGTATTACCTTCCAGTCCTAGTCTATGGACTCCCCTCCTCCTACAGTTTCCAGCAATGAGGCCCCTTTCATTCTTGGGATCAGTGCGGTCGGATCAATAAATGATGGCGTATCCTAGTGATCTGCCATAAGGTACTGAGAATATTCTTAAAGCAAAATACTTTATTGCTCTGGATGTTTGCATTAGATTTGGTAATATCACGTGTTAAATACTTTTGATAAACAATGTTAAAAAAAATTATTCCCCAACATCACAGATTTTTCTCAGTAACATTTTTAACATACTGCACTTCAATGGTAGAAACGGTCTCAGCTGCCAACATAATACCCACAGAGAAGACCCCCTAAAAATACAGACAGGAAGGCTTTTACCATAGAGAGCTCAGACCACTCTGGATCACCCAGAATGCAGTCATCAGACAAGATCTCCATAAAGATCACCTACAAACATCCGTCCACCCTCTTCAACCACAAAAAAAAACCCTTAAAGGTCTCAGAAAAAAACAAATCCCCCTAGAGATGTCAGATCAGATCCCTTGAACAAGGATGTCGACTCAAACACACAGAGGGCCAAAAAGAAAAACTTGGACAATGTCACGGGCCAGCCAGTATACAGTATAATGGGCCCCCACATAGCCCTCCGCACAGAGCAATGGGCCCCCACATAGCCCTCCGCACAGAGCAATGGGCCCCCACATAGCCCTCCATACTGTACAATGGGCCCCCACATAAGGGTGGCGGTTCTGGTGTTGGGGGCTAAATATAATCCTGCGGGCCAGATTTTGACATGTGTGATCTAGAAGAAGACCCGGCCCCAGTTAGCCTTAATAAATTCAGACCGCATACCAGATGCCCCAAATAATAGAGCTCGGCCACTTCTTAGGCTATGTTCCCATGATGAGTTTTTGATGCTGCAGATTTGCTGCACCTATTAAGTAAAATAAGTTACTTGCATTTTATTTCAAAAATATGCAGCGTAAAAAAAAAGCCTTAGAGGGGTTGTTCACTACTGGAAACCCCTTTCTAATGGGCTCAGAGGGAGGGGGGATATATAATAAATTGATGTTCACCTTCTGGACCAGCGCTGTTCCTCCACACTCAGCAATGTGTCCCCTGCCAGGTTTGTTGGGACCAACATCCGGCTAAGGTGCAACAATCAATCAGTGGCAACTGATCGGCTGCAGTGTTCACGTATTGCCTGAGCAGACGGAAATGAGCATTCAGTCCGTACAAAAAGCCAATGCTGCAGGTGATCAATTGGTTGTGATGCCCTGCAGGGGACCCAGCACTGAGCAGGGGGGAGGGGAGCTGGTCTAAGCAATAATGCAGCACCCAAAAAAGACAAATGCCGGACTACACCTCATAAATACAGTTCTCAGAAAAGACCCCCTAAGAAAGCCAGACCTTGGTTTATTCCAGACCCCCTCAACACAGACCATACCCACTAAAATTAAAAAGACCCCAGAACATAACCAACCCAACCAAATACAACACTCATGCAGCACCCAAGACCCGCAATAAAGACCCCCCCCCCCCCAATAATCCCCCCACAGTCTTTTTCCACAGACACGTGGCACATGGCGTACAGGTGGTCGTCCTGCTGGAGCTTTTATACTTTACCCTTCTCCCCTCGAAATGCCCTATTCCAAGATGGCGCTCCTGCACTTCCGTCGCGGGCGGGCGGACGTGACGTAAACCTAAATCCGCTGCATACTAGTGACAGCTCTGCGCTGAAGTTCCCTATAAGACGCTCACACTATGGCCGAGCACAACCCCACCACAGAGCAGATACGGCAGGACTTTGCTCCCCCGCAGGTACCTGTGGAGGACGCCGCTCGGGCTATGGAAGCCTTTGCCCGGGGTCACCACGCTGAGGGGCGCAGAGTGGTGCTAATCACCTCCGGAGGCACCAAGGTCCCGCTGGAATCCCGCACCGTGCGCTTCCTGGATAATTTCAGCAGCGGCCGCAGGGGGGCAGCATCGGCAGAGTACTTCCTGCAGGCTGGCTACGCTGTGATCTTCCTGCACAGACACCGCTCCATGTACCCGTACAGCCGGCGCTATGCTGCCACCAACTGGCTGGATGTCTTACGGCTGCACCTTCCCAGCGCCCCCGGGGATAACGCTCCCAGAGTGGAGGCTGAGCAGAGCCTGCTGCCCGGGATCGTGCAGATCCTACAGGACTACAACAGCATGAAGGAGTCCGGCAGACTGCTGCCCATAGACTTCAGCACACTGTCCGACTATCTGCACCTGCTGCTGGCCGCCGCGCAGGCGCTCAGCCCTCTAGGTGTGTGCAGTAAGGAGATCAGCCCCTGTGTATGCGGTATGGGGTCCACCCAGCTGGAGACCCCCATTCTATCCTCCGCTCTGGAGGTCTTGGCATTCCTTATTATTGCAATTTCCACAGTTCATTGTAAAAGTACCACCATAGGCTGGGCTTCATAAAGTGTACAAACATGGCAGACGGCCGCCATGACCGTTCCTTTGACTTCCCGCAATCACTTTGCAGGCAGCCAATGGGCTACAGAAGGGGAAACTCATTTCCAAGCTTTTAAATGCTGCTGTCACATTTGACACTGACATCTAAGGCAGGGTTGCACGACCTGCGGCTCCGGGGGCTACATATGACCCGTGATACCTTTCTGTGTGGCCTTCAATCACCGGGATATTGTCTGATCACATGTATTGTCCATATGCAAATTGCCTCTTCATAGAGGAAGGGTTCTTAATCTCTAGTGTCACATATAGGAAGTAGCAATTCTAAAAGTTGATATTGACCCTTTTAACAAGTCTTGCAACATGACATAGTATCTGGTTTGGCTTCTTTTATCCTAATTGCAAACACGTTTCGGGGTGTTTTCCCTTCATCAGTGCAAAGTAAGAGGTCTAATTTGGCTGGGTAAGAGGCCTCTGACAGGGGTCAAAGAGGTAACATTTCTCCTTGTGGTTAGTGCCAAAGCGGCATAAGGAGATTTGTAGGCAATGTAATATTTAATTTTGCAAATGTGCATTGCCTATAAGTCTCCTTACGCTGGCTAAGCACTGCCCACAAGGAGAAATGCTCCCGCTTTTTTTTTTTCCATGACATGGAAAATATACCTATGGTGCATAGCACTGTAGAAACGGGTACTTCTGAATGGTGTGGTCTTTTATGGGCCAGCCATATCTTGGTAGAATGGGCTAGTCCTGACTCCTATAGCAGAGAAAGGAGATGACCAAATGAAGATGTGGCCATGCGTGAGCTCTTATATTCATTGCGAGGGCTGAGTACATGGTCTTTCTTTTTGGACTGTGAACCCATGAGAAGGGTACTGACGGGTGGGGGCCCTAAAAATGGAACCAGCACCTTTTATGGCACGTACTTTCAGTATGCAGTAAATGTCTCGTAAGGTAATACTTTGGTAATATTGTGGTCCATGTGGTTGGTTCGATATGACAATGTGGGCCACAGATCCAAAACGGTTGTGCATCCCTGGCTTACACTGCTGTACTAGGATCACAACTTTTAGACTCAAGTGCTGGCTGTATAACACAGCTGGTACACACTGTATGAAGAGGATCAGCTCCTGAGCCCGCCTCATACACACGGCAATGGGTTTATCCACTGTACTGTATATGTATGGTGGATGTCACTAATGGTAATGTAAGCTGAGCGGACCCATGCTTTGCCAGGTGCTGATGCTGGCCCTGCCTATAGGGAATAGACCATGGGTACTCGAGTCAAGACAACCCCAGTGTATGGTCTGATAATGGAGACGAGTGACCAGGAACTACTTCCTCTGGAGGTAGAGAGCCACAGACTGCCTTTCCATGTGTTTGGTACTCTTAGGATGAAGGCTTTCTATAAGTGCAAATTATTATAGGTGTCAACTAGAAATGGGCATCTGTAATAGTTTTAGGGTTGCCGGATAGTACGATAAAGAATAGTAGTTCACTTGTGCGTTTTGTATAACTGATGGTTGATTTTTAGCTGCCTTGTTACATATATGTATCATACCATCCAATGTCGTTTGTTCCCTCCAGGATCCAGTGCTATGTTCTACCTGGCTGCGGCCGTATCGGACTTCTACATCCCAGCGTCAGAGATACCGGAGCACAAGATCCAGTCATGCAGCGGCCCCTTACAGGTGCTTCAATTCAAAATGCACAATATATATTATCCCTCAACACTGGGACCCCGCCCCCCACCGATCTCCAAATCAGGAGACTTATGTCCCCTGCTGTAGGAGCTGCCAGCCATGCATATGTTCCCTGCTGCTCCAGTTGCGTCCATGGCAGAGAGACCATAGAGAGTACCATAGACTTAGATGAAACTGCAGGTGCATGCACGACCAATTGCTCGATTATCACCCATGGTCATGGCTTTGTGACAATGGGAGAATGGTGGATGAAAGACCACCGATCTAACAATTATTACAAATCTCGTGGATAGGTGTTAACTTGTTCAGACCTGAATACCCCTTTAATAAAGTTAGCAGTATGAACAGCACTCCAAGTTCTGGCTTGTGAACCATACAAGAGCAGAAACATTGTAAGAAGGCGTTAACACTCCAGTTTGTTGCAAAAAGGTGTACTAGTCCAACATGCAATGATCCTGCTAGAACATTAGCCTTTCTCAATCATGCAGAAAGGCTAATATTCTAGCTGAAATATCACATGTTGGACGAATCAAGTTTGTTGCAAAAAGTTGTATTAGTCCAACACGCGATATTTCGGCTAGAACATTAGCCTTTCTGCATGATTGAGAAAGGCTAATGTTCTAGCAGGATCATTGCATGTTGGGACTAGTACACCTTTTTGCAACAAACTTGGGAGTGTTGTCTATTTCTGCTCTTAAAAGTCTGCAAGCGAAATGTAGTATTGCATGTCGCCCATTTATTTGCCAATAGAAGCCACTGGTTGGTTTACCCCCAGTTTAGTTGATTTCAGTCTGTAATACCTGTAATTATGTATTTCAGATCACAATGAAGATGGTTCCCAAAATGCTGTCTCCCTTAGTGAAGGACTGGGCTCAAAAAGCCTTTGTTATTTCTTTTAAATTAGAAACTGATACAGAAATCCTAATTGAGAAAGCGCGGAAAGCATTGGCGACTTACCGGCATCAGGTGGTTGTGGCGAATATCCTGGACACGCGGAGAGCGTACGTGGTGGTCGTGACCAGCACAGAAGAGACGAAACTCTCCGTATCTGATGAAGAAGACAGCTCCGGGGTGGAGATAGAAGAAAAGATCATCAATGATCTGACCTTGCGTCACACGCAATTTATGAAAGGGAACTGATACTCCATGCCCAGTATAAAGTAGGGGTCTACTATGGTGTACCTCTTTTATGAGGGGTATTGCAGACTGCATTGAACTTTGGATGTCTGGTCTTGGACCCCCAGTAATGGTCCACTTGACGTCCAGTTTTGGGGTTATCCCTGTCTATCCAACATGCTGTAGATGTTTATACACAGTCTTTGGCATTTTGCTGTTGTGTTAGGAAAAGTTTCCTAAAGAAAAGGTCGGGTTCCTTGCTCTCCTCCTACAAAATGGGGGAAGATCTGACACCTGATGTAAGTGAATATACTTTAATATTCATGACTTGGTCTAGAATGAATGCAGTATCTAAATAGAGTCCATCTAACCAAGCGATAGGCGTCTAGATGGAAGTCTCTCCCATTGACTCCTATGGATACTATCCCTGCAGTCTCACTGTAAGGTTGTGTGTGATCAGTACTGTCTGTGAACTACTACCTAGAATTGCCCTGAAATTAATAAGTTATACAGTGAACTAATGTACTTCATGTCTAAAATATGTCCCAATCCTTAGCTCTGGACAAGAGAGGTACCTTTAGTTTCTGCACATTACCAAAGCTGCTTGTGAAGGGGGCTGGCTAACTGATAGCTTAAAAATATGTTAAACCACCCCCATCTGTCACAGCCAAGGGTTGTCCCTTTCTAAAAACTTTTTTTTGCTCTAAGATGTAGTAGTCCATAAAATGCAAACAAAGTATTACTTTACCCTCCCCTAGTCCAACACCGGCTCTCCGCTGCTACCAATCAGTGAGTTCAAGGGTTCTGTCCATATAGACGGCACAAGCTGCTGTCGACGTGGCGTCAGTGCTGTACACAAACGAGATGGACAGCGGAGAGTCGGTGCTAGACCCAGGGAGGGTGAGTGATACTCGGTTTGTGTATTTTTAGGACTACCGCAGCTTACAGAGAAAGGTGAAAACGTTGGTTGAAATTAGAGGGAGCAGGCTTGGCTATTGAAATAAATAGCCAGCCCCCTTCACATACTGCACTTATGCCTTATACAGGGAAAAACCTCTACTTGGTCATATCCATTTTGCTGCTAAAGAGGAGCATAGGGTTTTTACTGCACCTCTGATTCTATAACATGCACATTGTACATACGGCATCTGATCGAGGGGTCTTCCCTACAAGCATTACTTTTAGGTGAGATTATCTAGACTCATAGGCCCCTGATGGAGCCCTGTAGGTATTGTGCAGGTGTCTGCAGTGACTGAGCCTCTACTATCCCAGGTAAGTCATAGTATATTGGGGGTCTCCTGTAGGTCCATGTATTTTACCATGCTGCTAGAATTACCCTCACCAAGATCTACGTACCCGTCCTGAATACAAAAAGTCCAAACTTTAGTCTGACTTTCTTATGACTGCAGTTTGTTACAGTGTATTAGTGTAGTTCCATTTTATGCACCAGTTCTGATCATTTCCCCAAATCTGTCTATTGGTGTAATAATAATTAGACTTTTACGACCACAGATAACAGTTCTTGGTATCTGACCTTCTACTGTAATCTTTGCATTGAATGTAAGCTATGGATTAGATCTTTTCAATAAGTCTCACATTTCAGGTTGTACATGTCCTGTTTTCTGGAAATAGTTTGGAAGGACACTTTTTGGTTTCTTTGTGGGTAGTGGAAGTTCGGGTTCGACTGAAATTGTGTGTCCAAAGTTCGGTTCGGATACTATAACCCTGTAGAAATCAACGGGGACTAGAACGTTGGAGCTGGAAAATCTCTTGTAAAATGGACTTCCGGTACAGGGTCCGCGTTCGGAGTTCAGCACTGGATACTAGGTGTCCGGTATGAACCCAGAACTGCAAAGTTCGGGTTTGTTCATCCCTAGTTGTGGGATATTACCACAGTGTATACATTGGACGTGCTGCATATACACATCCGTGTGACACTTTTTAGTGCTGTCCATTTTTCTTCATCGCTTCATTGATTAATTGCTTCTGACGCACCTCCGCTTTAAAAACGGATGTGTGTGTTGAGTCTGTGAGACTGAGAGCAGGCCCTATTATTCATTTAGCAGATCAGAATTGGCCATTGAAGTCTATAACAGATCCCTATTAAAAGGATGGAAAGCTAAAAACGTACTTTATACTTCACGTTTCCGTCAGAGTTTGATAAGTTTTTAACTGATCCATTGTTAAGAGTCAATGAAGAAGGGGTTGTGAACCTCTGAATCGTCACAGGGCGCTGTCATGATTTTCCAGGGGCCTGTACTGAGAGCGGACAGTCATGTGACTACAAGTATGCGATATGCAAGTTCCCAGTCACATTCCGACTAGACGTGTATTGAACGAGACCGGATAAGTCTAGTGGGAATGTGGCTGGAATGATGCATATTGCAGGTTTGTGGTTATATGACGGCTCGGTCTCGTTGGTGGCTCCAAAGAATCCTGACAGCGCGTGCTGGGAGGACTTACTCAGAAACTTAGCCCCTTTAAGGACACTACTCACTCCCATCTTCTCTGGTTGCTTCCATCATGCCGACTGTCGCTGTCATCACTTTATGACAATTGTGAGCTATATTTTACAAATGTATTTTTGTCAGGGTAAACACTTAATCGTGTGAAAACAGAGGGCTCCTGGTGATGGGTCCTCTTTGAATATTGAATGATAAAGACAAACAGAAAATCCAGCAATGAAAAATCATGTCATGTTAATGTGAACTTTTAACAGAACGTGTGGAAAAATAAAAATCAATTGTTTTTGGAAAATCTACATAGTTACAAATATAAGTACAGTCTCCAACTTTATTTAAGCTTGATGCTCTTCTTAACTCCAGCGCGGATCCCATAGACCTCCCCGGAGTAGCGGGCTTCTTCCTTGCGCACCTCACGTACCTGTTAATGACAGACAAAAGTCAGCGGCGAAGGAACAAAACGTGGTGGCCATTAAGTATTTCAGTAAAACCTTCTTATACAAGTTAATGGGGTTAAATAGTTCAGGTGAGAAAGTATAAAAGGAAATGGGGGACAGGTACGGCCATAATCCACTCTGCCCTAAAGAGCACGTTTTTTTCCTCTTGACCCCAGTGTCAGTCAACAGGATCACAATTCAGAACAAAAATGTTACATTTACATGAGTTTATTACTTTTTCTAAACATAAAATGAAAAAAGTTACCTCCCGCCAGCCGTGGCTCTTGTTTTGATTAGCCAGCCTTGTGCACATCATCGTTGCGGCAGGACGGCTAATCAAAAAAACAGCAGATGCCGACAGGTAGGAGGACGTTCTTAGGGCACCAGTCTGATGGCCACAGAATACTGACATGGCTGCTGGACAGCATCCCTGTGGAATGATTCAGGCTGTCTAATCAGTAGCCCTACATAGTCCGTTTAGCCTTAAACAAACTGATTAAATATATTATAAGTGTCATATTGTTCAGATCTCACTGATCGCTACAGAGGATCGGTCAGTGCTGGACAGTTCCTCACCATAGAAGCAAATGGGAGGAGGGTAAAGCACAACATGCCATTGGCAGAGCATAAGGTGGCTTTTTCCTACAGAGCCAGTCAGATATCTCAACTTTATCTAGAGGATGGACCAAGTGTTTTAGCTGGAGACTTGACTTGCAAATTTTCAAGACATTCACAGATGAGAACAATGCTTTGTACCAGGCAGGGTGAGGCTGCGCCCACGGGGCAAGGCGGTGCCCAGGGAAAGGGAAGCCCGCGGGGCGAGGCGGCGCTCAAATCTGTATCAGAGCCTCTGTCACAGATTCCAAGATGTTTGATGTAAAGAATATCGCTATTCTTCTCGTTAAAACAATGAAAACCTTGCTGCAATCCAATTAACCCCATTATAAATCCATAGGGCTTATTAGATCCCCTTAGTGTCTGTTGTGTGATGCTTCGGCTCTATGCCTATGTCCATACTGTGACCAAATCTGAACGTTCCCATTAGTCGTTCACCAACGTCTGTCCTCACATTGCTGGATCTGATAAATGCAGCAGAATACGGATACATACCTGGCCCTTTCTGCGGATCTTGGCACGCCTGAACTTCTCTCTGTGCTTAACCCTTGGGTTACGGTCAATCTTCCTTCTTTTCGGTGTAAGCCCTTTATTCTTAGCAATCTGCAAAGACAAAGAGACCAATGTCATGCTTGAGTGTCTTCCCCCTTTGTTTATTCCAAACACACAACTAGAACAGAGAGAGAAGGATGAATAACGTTTTCTATGGGGACATTTATTGGATCTGCTCCGTTATAGGGGGATGATCTTCCAATAAGTCATGATCACATTGATGACGAAGTTCCATTGATTCTGGGAATCTATGGGATCTATAAATCTCGTGCCTCTGTCACTGCTTACGGGATAACTTTTTTTTTGGTAAATGTCTTCTTCTAGGTGGCAGAAGTGGCATGTTACCTGGTAAGTGATGGCTCTCTTGGCATTGGGATCCGTTTCTTCAGATGGGGCCTCCTCACTAAAAAACCAAGAACAAATCTGCAATTTTAGGGAGGAATCGGGAAACTTTGAAGAAGGCCACACGTAAGACTACGTACATAGTCTGCTCCTCTGCAGGTTTCCGCTTTTGTATCAATCTGTTCTCCATCATTCTGTAGTAATTGAGAGCGTCGTCTTCATCCATATCGCTGTCGTCATCATCGGGCTCGGGGCGCTGTGTATCACACAGAATAATACATTATAGAGCATAGCAGAAGGCGGATGAATGTACCGTGGTGTCCTAATGGCACAGTAATCCTATATAGTGTAGTATCAGAGACTTACAATAGTGGGATTGCCTACTCTTTCTTAAAGGTCCACAAGTAGGTAATAATAAAGTGGTGTCCTGATAGTGATACCACATCCAATATCCAAGGAAGGTGACTATGAAAAATGTATCTCCCTATAGAGGACCCCTGTAATGTATGGACTATACCGAATCCCAAGTCAGCATATGTTTTTTTCCATCACTCCACCGAAATGTTAGGTCCAGGCAGCATTAGGCTCTTGGGTTTGCTTTAAAGGATTTTTTTTTCTCATAACCTTTATGGCATATTAACTAAATATGCCATCAAAACATAAGAAACCCCAATGATGCCAAGACCTGGGGTACCCAGCTGCTGTCTGGACGCAGAATCACAGCCCGTGAGATACAGAAATAACTATGTACTTCGCACAGTCGATTTGATGTTTAGTGTCCCTATCTCTCCCCCCCGATTGATAGAAGTCACTTTTTTGGTATAATTTTCTACCTCTGCATGCAAAAGTATCAGAATGTAATATGGCTACTATACGTCTATTTTGGCAACCATAACCATGAATGTTTGGTTACCGGAGTGATGGAGAAACCAATTATTGCATTCTGCTAGATTTCCTTTCGGTGTGCAATGCCGTATACAGCCAGTACTCTCCCCGTATTAGCTGTATATGGTACAATAACCATTGCACACAATATAGAATAACGTAGTTTATGGCTTTCATTTACCTTGGTAGCCGCTTTTTTAGAGGGCTTAGCCTGAATGGTCTGAATCTTCCCATCAGAAAGGTTTTTCCGATAATCTTCAGATAGCAGCAGGCGAATTTCTGGAGATATCCTTTCATCCACAACAAGCAGGTCATTTATCAGCTAAAAGAACGAGAATAGACATTTAGGCTGGAGGACGGACAATGGCGAAGACTATGGTGATACGGAACGGAAAAAATGACTCACGTTCCTGTAGGTGACCAGTCTCTCGATCACGGGGTGGCCGGTGATTGGTATTCTTTTTGCTTTCAGCAGCAGGTAGTAACTAATGTTTGTGCAATAGCTAATAAATACATAAAAGAGGAGGCGAGGATAATTATACTTATACATAGAGTGCGGTCCAGAGAAATAAGGGAAAACTTCCTGCTGATACTTACTTTAAATACAGCTGGTATTTGGTCTGTAGGTAGTCGCTGCCCTGTAAAGTACAACCAGAAATCATTTAATTAAACTATTAGATGTGATTCAGTCTCCATCAATGGAGAAGTAATCTTTGAATGCTCAAGTTTCCGGACTATGGAGACTACAAGCGATGTGTTCACTACCCGCTGACAGATATTTTAAGAACAATTTGAGCAAAACTGATATCCTGTTATTAGAGTTGAGCAAAAAGATTTGCAGACCCTTGCTCCAGCATCCATGTGGGTAGTCAGTCACTGCCAGAACCGCACACAGAGGCTGGGCTAGAGTCCACGTCTTTAGTCTGTGGCCACAGGAACAGAGCCCTGCAGACCTCCTCTTACCCGTTTGCATTTCTGGTGCCTCTTCTGATTAGGAGACGCAGCGCAATATCATGTGTGCATTATACTAGGCTTGCGAGGAAGAAGAGGTGCCGGGGATGCAGGCGGCGGTTTGCAGGGCTGTTACAGTGGCCAAGGACTTAAGCCGTGGAGGCTAGACAAGCCTCCGTGCACGGTCAGCTGAGGAGAAGATTTATTTCTTCTCCTATTACAGCCCTGCTCCGGTAGCTCACCAGAATAAGTGATTATGATACAGCGCCTCTGTCAGTTGAGACACCGGTCTCAGGAGCTGTGTTTCTTCAGACTGCAGCCCATCCTAACACGTGGCTTTAAGAGCCATTTCAAACCATCATTGCAACCAAAGAGCTTATTACAGGTAGGAATCACTGAGACGTTAACAGCCGTCTTGCAGCAACATTCATTACCTTTCCTTTAGGGATAATTCCATCTGTTATCATTTGGATCAATGGCTGCAATTGATTTTTCACTTCAGCTAACTATGAAAGACACACAAAGAAAAGAAAAAAGTTAAATGAAAGAAGCCTGGATTATCAATGCTACAGATTCTTTCATCCAGATAGTAGAGGAGAATTATGCAAAATATTTTTTCTCCAAATGGAAGAACTTAAAGGGCAGGAACATATAATGTGGCACTAAAGAGGTCTTTCTTCAGTACGAGAGGCCAGGACTGAACATGAGAGCAGCGAGAAGTCACGTTACCTTTTGCTTCAGATCTTGAACCAGCTCCATCAGCTCAGGAGATTCCTTCTTCAATAATTTCCTCTTCTCCTTATCAGACATCTTCTTCAGGTCTTTTACAATCTTCTGCTCAGTGGGTGTCTCCTCGCTAGGCTTTTCTGCAAATTCCTATGTAGAAACAGTTTAGGTAACACACAGTTTTGTCAGAGGTAGTGTTCCTGACGCTGAAGTATACCACTTTTGTAACTGGAGGTCTCTGTATGGAATAATGCAATAAAATACTCTCCCATCCAGATGAAAGAAAGGAAGGAATACCCAATGCATACCAGCTCGACATGTCACAAGAACACTTTTTTGATATTTGTCGTGTGAACCTGACCCTATGAATAATTTGGCATATGGACATCACAAATCCAATGTGATTGGACCATCATTTGCCACTGACAAAGTAGCTTGCAGCAGAAACATCTACCAACCTGTGGTGATAAAAAAAAAAATAAAAACCAATATAATAAGCTTACCTGGATGAAATCCAACCCATAATCTTCTTCATTGAGAGTCTTTGCTAAACGCCTCTGAATATTCTGCGCTTCTTCCTCCTCATCTTCAGCCTCTGCTTCCAGCTCTTCTTTAGTTTTTTTCACTTCTGTTAAAAAAAGTAAAATGACACATAATAGAATATATACTTTTAGATTTAGTATTTTCCTTTCAAGACAGATATTTAATTATTTTTCAAACACATCTCTAAATCCCCACAAAGAGCATTTTTCAAAGTTTAGATAAAATATGCAATTGAGTACATTTTTTTTTTTTTAAAAGTTACGTATTTGGTTTTCTTTTTCATTCAGTCCTTAAAGGGGATGCCCACTTTAATAAAGTGGTCACCAAATTGTGTAAAAGTACATAAAATATCACCGTTCTAGCCAGTCCCTGAGCTCCGCGTCCTCCGCACAAGCACTGAGCCAGGGGTGAGTCGTCAGAGCGCTGACGTGACATAACCGCTATAGTCACAGAACCAAGACCGTAGGAGAATAGTGAGGGAGGGTGAGTGCCTGATAATGGTGATTGTTACATCTTTGAGAAACAGACAATGCCTCCATATTGCATCCGTTTTTCAATACTGAAGCAGGTGAAATGTCTGAACTTTTATTTATCCATTCACTTTCACCAATGGATCAATGAAACACGGATGGAGAACTGAAATCCTAAGTGGCTTCCATGTTTCATCCGTTTTAGAAGAATCCCCATACACTTCAATGGTTGAGATTGATCTGCAACACGGATGAGAATAGGACTTGCCCCGAGTCTCACGGACCGGACACACACTGGATCTGTTTTTAAGGCCACGTTCACACATTCAGTATTTTACTTCAGTAGTTGTAAGCCAAAACCAGGAGTGTGTGATAAATACAAAAGTGATGACGTATTTCTATTATACTTTTCCTCTGATTGTTCCACTCCTGGTTTTGGCTTTCAAATACTGATGTAAAATACTGACCAAATACTGAACGTGTGAAAATGGCCTTAAACTGATGTGTGTATGGATCAATAAAGCTCTACGGGTCCGTGTATTGCCCAAGAAATAAAAATGGCCGCGCACAGATGTGTGAATGCAGCCTACAACAAATGTAAGCTCATGAAGCCGTTCTTACTTTTCTTTTGTTCTTTGTAGTCTGTGTCATAATACAGCTTCTTCCTCAGTCCCCACGCCATTTCATCTGGAAGACCTAAAGAAAATAAAAAAACATAATTACATCAGTGTATTATACAGACACAGCAATTCGACTTATCACAGTGAAGCCCAGATCTCAGTGACTTCACTTTACACCAGACGTTGGTATGGTCAGCAATACTGAAAATCTTCCAAGTACGAGTACCACTATATATCACACTCATATGCTGATCCCATCACATGCACACAGTTCACAAAGGCAAAAGGTAACGCTTCCCAGTTCTTGGACCAGACGATTTACTGCAAAATAACTCACCCGGAATGGAGGTAGACCAGCTCTCAGTAAAAGTGAAATACAATTATAAGAATAAGCCCTTCTCACTCAAGATCCGGATGGTATAATGAGAGTCTTCTGTACGTATGGGACATGCATTTTTTAGGCCCTGCTCACATCAGAGATGCTCCCAACATACTGCACATCCTAATTATATAAGTAGTTTATTCTCACCTGATTAAAGCCAAAAGTGTCCTTTTAGCCTCTGTCAGGCCAGTGTACCCCAAAAAGTGTAGCCTAGTGAACTATATTATTCCATACAGAGGTATAAGCTAAAAGATGGCATGTAGTGGGGACAATTCCTGGTGCCACCTCCAATCTCTGTAATAAATGGACTACAAAGTAAAGGAGGAAGTGTTGGGTGGATCCCAGAGATCAGACCCCCCATGCTCAGTAAGAGATGACATTATGATCACTAAACTTCTTTATGGTAAAGATCTCGCTCACCATCGTTGTCACGATCTTCGATATCACTGTCCATGGATATATGATCATCTTCCTCGTCATCATCCTCGTCTCCTTCACCATCATCTGCCTCAATATCAAGAGGCATAACCTCATCCTGCAAAGAGTATAAAAGAAAACTCAGGACTTTTAAGAACCCACAAAGTGATAAGATTTGCTTAAAAGGATTTGACCATATCTGCATGGTTTCCTTACCTCGCTGTCATACTGCTCTTCATCGCTGTCAAATTTTACTCCTTTTTCTATCAGGTTCTGTGAAGAATTGTAAGAAAACAAAATGTGGTCAACTGAGAACTGGTAAGAGATCAGCGAAAACACAGATTGAATGGTGCCGATTTATAGTGTTATGTCTATATGGAGCTCAGCAGTGGAAACGGCTTTACCTGAAACTTCTCTTCGTGGTATCTATCAATTTCATCGTTATAGTAATTCGAGGATAACTGTAAAAAGAGACAATAGTTAGGTCATCCCTTTAAGTAGCAAAATAAACATTGTGCACGTTATGTTTCAGCTTGCAAATATCTCATTTAAAGGGATTTTTCAGGATCAGTCACCAATGAGATTGGCTGGAGTAGCCCCTGACGGGAAGCCATCTCTGCAGCCAGAGGAGCAACGGCCAGTGGGAGGACCCTGCCATTTCGCATGCTGAAATGGCAGGGGGATTAATAACTCAGTATGTGGTCTTTTATTACCATTTCCCTACCCCTCCCACTTTAGAAAATTTTGCATGGCTGCAATCTCTAAAAGGAAACGCTCAGAGGGGGTATTCTCATTGGGATAACATGTCTGTATGTCCCATTAGAATATATGGATGTCCCTTTATTAGCCAGGGAAGAGCAGATCCTGACCTAGAGGTTCAGTGCAACCATTATTATAGGTCTGCAACTTATTGCATTGTGCATCAACCCACAGATCCCCTCGGGAAAGAGCAGCTGGTTTGCAGGGGTCATTTAATAATTGAGTACTGCAGACGGGGCAAAACCTTTCATGAAATTCAATAGTTACAATTTCAAAGGAATATCTGCGATATACTTTAACCAGTCACCTCTTTAGAGGACGGGACGTCGGCTTTAGACAGTGATTCGTCGTATACGTCTTCATTTGCTTTTTCCGTCCTGGGTCGTAGGTTCCTACAAGAATGAGATATTCATGGTTACAGCATCCTTTTAGTAATTGGGACTAAAACCAATTATTACTACAATGCATGAGAAATAGAAGAAAGTTACTTGAGGATTAATTTGTGTTCTGCTGTGTACAAACCTTTTATATTCACTATTTAACCTGACAGCTAATAAGTGCCACCCAATCTGCAGGCACCATGTGTCAGACACTGGCTGCATGAACTCAGCCAGGTATGTCTGACTCTGAAATGTTGCAGTGTTTCATAGAAAAATATACTTTAAAAGCCGCCGGGCACCAAGCAGCACAAGAGACTAGTCTAGTCGGACAGGCGGGTCCCCGCCATCTGCCAGTGACTGACAGGTCTCTTCCTATACATGCATTCAGGTAGAGGCCTGTCACTCAAAAGGAGTGAGTGGGGAGAAGCCGCCTGGGACCCACGTGTCTGACTAGTCACCTGTGTGGCTTCGTCCAGGCGGCTTTAAAACTATGTTTTTATCTGAAACGTCGAAGCATCTCAAAGACAAACCTACCTGGCAGAGAGAGAATTCTCCAGCTCCAAAGTTCGGGTCCCCATTGTTTTCAATGGGGTTCAAGTTTGGTCAAGTTCTGCAACCCAAACCGAACATTCAACCAAAGTTCGGCTTGGGCACCAGAACTCGAACTTCCATGGGTCCACTCATCCATATATATGGGAAAATAAGTGATGGTAAAAACATCCACACTGACCAAATATTGAGGGAAAGCTGATCCAACTCATTGATGGAAATTAGTCTTTTTTTTTTCATTTACATAATACAAAAACAACGACAGACGTTTGATTGAGGCCCAAGTCAGATGGGAGAGTTCATGGAGAGGATCTAGGGCTGGAAGTCTCATGTAAAGTATTAGCTGAGCAGTTCTATGGATAGTATCTGAAAAAGCATTGTACATCCGTGGGCAACTACTTTAAGAGAAGGGTCACCAGTTAGCTCTCTTTGTTCACGTTATTAAAGTATTTCCTATGAGGACATTTATGGATATGCAAAGGAAGCACTATAGATATGCAAGTTGGGAACACCTCTTCAATTCCTTGGCATCGTGCGGTATATCTAGAAGGTCTGCATCGTTTTAGCTGTTAGAATATGGTGACAGAAACAAAAGGTGTTGAGCGCGGCTTTAATCGCGATGACTTGTCCTCAGGATAGATCACCAATATCAGATAGGAGTCAAACACATGTACCCACAATGATCAGCTGTTATGAGCCCCGACAGAGTATTTAACAGAGCAGCATTGCTCTGTACAAATGTAGTGGCTGCTGCCAGGTGCTGCAGATCAGCCTCTTTTCTCTCCAGTAGGAGCCGATTTGCAGTAACCACAGACTGCCCCCGCATACACCGGTCACATCTGGCCACCAGCGGTGACAATAGTCGATCAGTGCAGGGTGTTGGGACCTCACCAATATTATATTGATGGCCTAATGTTAGGAGAGGTCATCAGTATTACAGTAGTGAACGACCCATTATGTCATTTAGATGCAAGGAGAATTATTCACATTAACCCTTATCATAAAAAAGTGACCCCAAAATGATGCAATTAAAATCTGCAAACTTGTCCAGCAAAAATCAAGCCCATATAATCTTATGTGATAAGAAATAAAAATACATTATTGCTCTCAGAAGACCGGTTGGGAAAAGAAAAAAAAAACATGCAAGCTCTTCCTGAAGGCCAAAAAAATGGCATCCTTGGGGGTTCTTCCCATCTTCACACGCAGGCGCTGTCAGATCGGGCTTGTGAATACAATTAGTTTGGAATTTGCACCTTATTGAAACGTTCAGCCATTCTTGAGATATCAACACTTTAGTTTACAGCTCGTTGCCTTGGAGCCCGACCACTGCTGCTAGACAGCAGACCACGCACAGCACTTACAATCCCTCTCCCATTCAGCTTGTGAGCACTGTTGGTCAGGATCGCTGGAGGGCGCTGTTACCTCCTTATCCGGGCCAGCTTCTGTGCAGTGCCTACAAATTAGGCAGCAGCGGTGGTCGGTCTCCTAGGCAACAGGCTGTAAACATAAGACAAGTGTTAATAGCTCAAGAACAACCCACAGAGGCCACTGTGCAGAATCCCCCCTACATAACACACATCCGCCCAGCAGCCATGAAACAATCCCCTCCACATCACCCCGGTCACCTCCGAGGCTTCCCCATGCTGCCGCCGTCTTATCCAGGCTCAGCTCTCACGTGCTTACAACATCCGGTCCGTCACTAAATATCGTCCCCCCAGCAACCAAGGCAGCAACGTTGGTTCCTAACTGACTTTTTTTTTTTTAATCTGGGCGGAAGGATTTCGTGGCGAACACTGTCGCCTGGAAGCTGTAACCATGACAACGACCCCCCTCCCCGGCTGCTCTTAGATAGCAGAAGGAGGAGGTGGCGGAGGGAGGGAGACCCCTCACACTGGGCAGGACTACCCGGGGACCTGTCCCGTCCCGGAGCCGTGTGTGACCTGTGGAGCTGCAGAGAGGACGGATCGGCGCTAGGAGAGGATCTGATGTCAGGGATCAGCATAGGGATTATCAGCATGTGAGCAGGGACGTAGTGTGGGCACAGGTGAGTGTGAGTGGGGTCTGTGTGCAGCCGGACAAGGAGGAGTTGGGGGTGGAGGTGGAGTTCTCACCCGAGGGGAACTCACCTGGTGACACTGCTGACCCAGAACTCTGGGCACTTACGACCATCAGGCAGCTCCGACCGTCTGGGCGCAGACAACCGATCAATATGGGATCACGATGACCGATCCCATTGGTACAACGAGAACAGATCCCTTTGGTACAATGAGAACAGATCCCTTTCGTACAATGAGAACAGATCCCTTTCGTACAATGAGAACAGATCCCTTTCGTACAATGAGAACAGATCCCTTTAGTATCACGATGATAGATCCCTTTGAGAAGCTAACGACCCATCCTTTTGGGACTTTTGACATGCATCCCTATGAGACTCTGTTGACCCATTCCTTTGGGAAGCTGATGACCCATTCCCTTGGGAAGCTGATGACCCATTCCCTTGGGAAACTGATGACCCATTCCCTTGGGAAGCTGATGACCCATTCCTTTGGGAAGCTGATGACCCATTCCTTTGGGAAGCTGGTGACCCATTCCTTTGGGAAGCTGATGACCCATTCCCTTGGGAAGCTGATGACGCATTCCCTTGGGAAGCTGGTGACCCATTCCATTGGGAAGATAATGACCCATTCCCTTAGGAAGCTGATGACCCATTCCTTTGGGAAGCTGGTGACCCATCCCCTTGGGAAGCTGATGACCCATTCCCTTGGGAAGCTGGTGACCCATTCCCTTGGGAAGCTGATGACGCATTCCCTTGGGAAGCTGGTGACCCATTCCATTGGGAAGATAATGACCCATTCCCTTAGGAAGCTGATGACCCATTCCTTTGGGAAGCTGGTGACCCATCCCCTTGGGAAGCTGATGACCCATTCCCTTGGGAAGCTGGTGACCCATTCCCTTGGGAAGCTGATGACCCATTCCCTTGGGAAGCTGATGACCCGTTCCTTTGGGAATCTGATGACCCATTCCTTTGGGAATCTGATTACCCGTTCCTTTGGGAATCTGATGACCCATTCCTTTGGGAAGCTGGTGACCCATTCCCTTAGGAAGCTGATGACCCATTCCTTTGGGAAGCTGATGACCCATTCCTTTGGGAAGCTGATGACCCATTCCTTTGAGAAGCTGGTGACCCATTCCTTTGGGAAGCTGGTGACCCATTCCCTTAGGAAGCTGATGACCCATTCCTTTGGGAAGCTGATGACCCATTCCTTTGGGAACCTGATAACCCATTCCTTTGGGAAGCTGATGACCCATTCCTTTTGGACCAGGGGGCTGTTTTAAGGGTCACTGGTAAACCGTACCATCAGACTGTGTCCATTTACATATAAGGAGGTATTGACAAACCAAATCAGAACACTAAATTCTCATTCTTTTGGGATCATGATGCCCGATCCTCATTGAGACCACAAGGACTGATCCCTTTGGGACCTCGATCCCATTGAGAAACTACTGAATCCTCAGTTAGGGACATTCTGGGGGTTGATGGCCTGGTGATGCTGGTAACTTTCTTATGAGATTATTTTATGGAATGGTTTAATTAAATGACTTATCTATTCAAGGTGGATCAGGTCGTCAGCATGGTTTGAATTGGATTTACCGCAGAATTAGAGGTCCACTGACTTCCAGAGAATACCTCCAGATGCCCACCTTGTCCTCACACCGCATGTCACGGTGCTGCCTCCTTCCTGCGTTTGCTTCTTCTCATCCCCACACATGGACTACAATGAGATCTGTCCGCTCTCTCCATTCATTTCTTATGGACGCGCCTTGTGGTGAAGACATGACAACCAGGAGCTAACACTACAATGGATAAGGTAACAGCGGCCACCGTCTGCAGTATGTCAGCATTAATAATTAATTCTTCTTAGGTTGTCTCCATCAAGCCTCATCATTCCTTTTTCAAAATGAGTTTTTGGTAAAAATTCATCATTTTACTCTTTTAGGGACAACAAGGAGAATGAGCAACAGAAAAAAAACTTCATAAAGTCGTGTACAAATCAACTCAAAGCAAAGTAACAAGCAATTCATACAGTATTATGGCAAGCGTCAATCCCCAGGGGGCGCTATATGACACAGGGAATCTCTCATAGGTTTCTCTGCCCTTCAGGTTGTGCACTAAGGATAAAGCATCGGGCCACATTCATCATTTGCTTTTTTATTGTAAAAGTCATTTTTTTCCCTTTTTTTTGCCTTGTGGTATTTGTTTGCATATTTTTGCTCCAAAACCATTAAAATGGAGCGCACAGTTCATAGATATTGCACAAAATAAAAAACACTCTTAATTTTTGAAAGCAAGCAAAGATGTCTCCAGCAGGACCAGGGTTGTATGTATCTTGTTAAAACTTCACTTTTAATTTCAAATTGTAAAAGCCAAGGATGAGTTACAGAATGAGCAATATAGCGGCTCTTAGGTACAGCACATTCCAACGCGTTTCGGCTAAACCTTATTCATGGAATAATTTACGTTTTCCCTTTCCCTTTCCCCCTGTTTTTTCACTCTTAATTTTTACCTTTAACCTTTCGAAAAAAAAAATGTTGCAAGTTCTGCTAAAATGTCACAGAGTCTGCACGATAAAAATTCAGGCATACAGTACAGACCAAAAGTTTGGACACACCTTCTCATTTAAAGATTTTTCTGTATTTTCATGACTTTGAAAATTGTACATTCACACTGAAGGCATCAAAACTATGAATTGACACATGTAGAATTATATACTTAAAACAAAGTGTGAAACAACTGAAAATATGTCTTATATTCTAGGTTCTTCAAAGTAGCCACCTTTTGCTTTGATGACTGCTTTGCACACTCTTGGCATTCTCTTGATGAGCTTCAAGAGGTAGTCACCGGAAATGGTTTTCACTTCACAGGTGTGCCCTGTCAGGTTTAATAAGTGGGATTTCTTGCCTTATAAATGGGGTTGGGACCATCAGTTGTGTTGTGCAGAAGTCTGGTTGATACACAGCTGATATTCCTACTGAATAGACTGTTAGAATTTGTATTATGGCAAGAAAAAAGCAGCTAAGTAAAGAAAAACGAGTGGCCATCATTACTTTAAGAAATGAAGGTCAGTCAGTCCGAAAAATTGGGCAAACTTTGAAACTGTCCCCAAGTGCAGTTGCAAAAACCATCAAGCGCTACAAAAAAACTGGCTCACATGAGGACCGCCCAAGGAAAGGAAGACCAAGAGTCACCTCTGCTTCTGAGGATAAGTTTATCTGAGTCACCAGCCTCAGAAATCGCAGGTTAACAGCAGCTCAGATTAGAGACCAGGTCAATGCCACACAGAGTTCTAGCAGCAGACACATCTCTACAACAACTGTTAAGAGGAGACTTTGTGCAGCAGGCCTTCATGGTAAAATAGCTGCTAGGAAACCACTGCTAAGGACAGGCAACAAGCAGAAGAGACACGTTTGGGCTAAAGAACACAAGGAATGGACATTAGACCAGTGGAAATCTGTGCTTTGGTCTGATGAGTCCAAATTTGAGATCTTTGGTTCCAACCACCGTGTCTTTGTGCGACTCAGAAAAGGTGAACGGATGGACTCTACATGCCTGGTTCCCACCGTGAAGCATGGAGGAGGAGGTGTGATGGTGTGGGGGTGCTTTGCTGGTGACACTGTTGGGGATTTACTCAAACTTGAAGGCATACTGAACCAGCATGGCTACCACAGCATCTTGCAGCAGCATGCTATTCCATCCGGTTTGCGTTTAGTTGGACCATCATTTATTTTTCAACAGAACAATGACCCCAAACACACCTCCAGGCTGTGTAAGGACTATTTGACCAAGAAGGAGAGTCATGGGGTGCTACGCCAGATGACCTGGCCTCCACAGTCACCAGACCTGAACCCAATCGAGATGGTTTGGGGTGAGCTGGACCGCAGAGTGAAGGCAAAAGGGGCAACAAGTGCTAAGCGTCTCTGGGAACTCCTTCAAGATTGTTGGAAGACCATTTCCGGTGACTACCTCTTGAAGCTCATCAAGAGAATGCCAAGAGTGTGCAAAGCAGTCATCAAAGCAAAAGGTGGCTACTTTGAAGAACCTAGAATATAAGACATATTTTCAGTTGTTTCACACTTTTTTGTTAAGTATATAATTCCACATGTGGTAATTCATAGTTTTGATGCCTTCAGTGTGAATGTACAATTTTCATAGTCATGAAAATACAGAAAAATCTTTAAATGAGAAGGTGTGTCCAAACTTTTGGTCTGTACTGTATATAAAATCACTGCATTTGCACAAAAATTTGGCGACTTTTTAATATGTCGCGATTGATGAGTCAGCTGGAAACATCCGGAAACCCCGTCCACAATGACGAACATTAAGAAAAAACAGCAGGCAAACAAATATAAAAAAGACTTTTCAAAAGGGCACAAATGAAAAACATCAAAAATTGGACCAAAAATAGGTGCAAATGCAATAATGAATTGGGACTAGTGGGTATTGATATTAAGTATTGATTCGATGGGAACCTGTCGTGTCCCAAACACTATTACCCTGAAGATAGAAAGTTGATCTGCAGGTAAATAGTGTTACAATGCCTCCCAGACGCGGCTGCCAGGAGAAAAATCACTTTATTCTTCCTGTGAGCCGCCGGCTTTCAGTTATAGAGGCGTGGCTCAGTACTATGTGAGCAGCGGCTATAATCACAGCCCGGCTCTTTAATTGACAGCTCATTGTTCACAGATGTGCTGCACCGCGAGCTGTCAATCAAAGTGTTTACAGCTGCTGCTTACAGTCTTCTGATCGGTGACTAAAGCTGCCTCGCCTCTGTAACTGAAAGTTCCCGGTAACTTTCATTAAGGCGACCCGTAGCTGCAGATTAGCGCTATATCTGCAGGTTAATAGCATTTGGGGACATGATTTTTGGGCTTTATGCTACATACCCATCATGGTGTATACAGTCACCATCTCACTTGTCCTGCACGGTGAATGCCATAAAAAAAAAAATCGGACCATTAAAAAATGCAAATCCGGCAAAACCATTTTCATGGAAAAATCAGCCGGCTATGGCTATTGGAACACAGTGATATTAAAAAATATCTTTGTCTTGAAGGCCTGGAGGGATCAGAAACAATGTGTAGGGCCACAATGTATCTGATCTACCGTGCAGGACAATGACGTCTCCAGATAGGACATTGCCCCTGTAGATCAGCCAGACGGGGCCTCAGTATTTCCACTTGTATCTACTGTATACAGTGAATCTTCCATTATAAATGACTTCTATTTTTGGGACTGCGACGATCCTGCATGCGGGGGGCGGCTGTCGTACCCTGCCAAGGATGTATTGGGAATGTGTCCACTTCTAATTACTCGGACTAATGCATGATAACCTCTTGGCGTGGCATGGCTACCATACTGGAGCATTGTACTCCGCTCATCTAATCTATCAATGACAGGCCCATTAGTGCAACATTGTGAAACTTTTTGCCATTTTGTTGTGTCCCTTTTCACTTTTCATTTGGTGTATAAACATCCTGTGATTCCTACGAAAAGTGAGAGTGGCGCTGAGAGGATGAAGTTGTGTAAAACTTCTGTACCAGCTACTACAGCCCAATTGTTCCGATTCATCATTTCTTTTTTTAAGTCTTTAAGTCACTTATCTTTTTTTTTAATCTTTTGGTATTCATTGAAATTTTTTTTTTGGAGCAAATTTTTCAAATTGGTGCACGCGGATCATGAATTTTGCACAAAATAGAAAAAAAGTTTTTGCTTTTATATTTTATATATTATTCTATTAATTATAATATAATTATGATTATATAATATAATAGTATACTATAATATAATAATACAAAAAATAATATATTATATTAATAATATAAAATTTATATGTTTTATATATATATATATATATATACACAGTACAGACCAAAAGTTTGGACACACCTTCTCATTTAAAGATTTTTCTGTATTTTCATGACTTTGAAAATTGTACATTCACACTGAAGGCATCAAAACTATGAATTAATACATGTGGAATTATATACTTAACAAAAAAGTGTGAAACAACTGAAAATATGTCTTATATTCTAGGTTCTTCAAAGTAGCCACCTTTTGCTTTGATGACTGCTTTGCACACTCTTGGCATTCTCTTGATGAGCTTCAAGAGGTAGTCACCGGAAATGGTCTTCCAACAATCTTGAAGGAGTTCCCAGAGATGCTTAGCACTTGTTGGCCCTTTTGCCTTCACTCTGCGGTCCAGCGCACCCCAAACCATCTCGATTGGGTTCAGGTCTGGTGACTGTGGAGGCCAGGTCATCTGGCGTAGCACCCCATGACTCTCCTTCTTGGTCAAATAGTCCTTACACAGCCTGGAGGTGTGTTTGGGGTCATTGTCCTGTTGAAAAATAAATGATGGTCCAACTAAACGCAAACCGGATGAAATAGCATGCCGCTGCAAGATGCTGTGGTAGCCATGCTGGTTCAGTATGCCTTCAATTTTGAATAAATCCCCAACAGTGTCACCAGCAAAGCACCCCCACACCATCACACCTCCTCCATGCTTCACGGTGGGAACCAGGCATGTAGAGTCCATCCGTTCGCCTTTTCTGCATTGCACAAAGACAACGGTGGTTGGAACCAAAGATCTCAAATTTGGACTCATCGGACCAAAGCACAGATTTCCAATGGTCTAATGTCCATTCCTTGTGTTCTTTAGCCCAAGCAAGTCTCTTCTGCTTGTTGCCTGTCCTTAGCAGTGGTTTCCTAGCAGCTATTTTACCATGAAGGCCTGCTGCACAAAGTCTCCTCTTAACAGTTGTTGAAGAGATGTGTCTGCTGCTAGAACTCTGTGTGGCAGTGACCTGGTATCTAATCTGAGCTGCTGTTAACCTGCGATTTCTGAGGCTGGTGACTCGGATAAACTTATCCTCAGAAGCAGAGGTGACTCTTGGTCTTCCTTTCCTGGGGCGGTCCTCGTGTGAGCCAGTTTCTTTGTAGCGCTTGATGGTTTTTGTAACTGCACTTGGGAACACTTTCAAACTTTGCCCAATTTTTCAGACTGACTGACCTTCATTTCTTAAAGTAATGATGGCCACTCGTTTTTCTTTACTTAGCTGCTTTTTTCTTGCCATAATACAAGTTCTAACAGTCTATTCAGTAGGACTATCAGCTGTATATCCACCTGACTTCTGCACAACACAACTGATGGTCCCAACCCCATTTATAAGGTAAGAAATCCCACTTATTAAACCTGACAGGGCACACCTGTGAAGTGAAAACCATTTCCGCTGACTACCTCTTGAAGCTCATCAAGAGAATGCCAAGAGTGTGCAAAGCAGTCATCAAAGCAAAAGGTGGCTACTTTGAAGAACCTAGAATATAAGACATATTTTCAGTTGTTTCACCCTTTTTTGTTAAGTCTATAATTTCACATGTGTTAATTCATAGTTTTGATGCCTTCAGTGTGAATGTACAATTTTCAAAGTCATAAAAATACAGAAAAATCTTTAAATGAGAAGGTGTGTCCAAACTTTTGGCCTGTACTGTATATATATATATATATATATATATATATATATATATAATTGATTTATTTTATATTTACCGTATTTATATCTATATTTTTGCTTTAAACATTTTTTTGAAACTTTTTGCGCAAAAAAAGTCCTGCGCTCTGGTTAAATTTTGAAAAATTATTATATAATATTATAAGAACATTATAATAATATATTATAATATAAAAATAATATAATAATATAACAATAATACTAACAATAATATAATATATTGTAATAAAAATAATATAATAGAATGTTATAAAATATGAATATAATAAAAATATGATATTATATTAATATGAATAATATGATATTATTTTATATATAATATATATATATATATATATAAAAAATATTTTATATTTGCCGTATTTATATTTATATTTTTGCTTTAAACTTTTTTTTTTGCAACTTTTTAGCACAAAAAAGTCCCGCGTTCCAGAAAAATTACAGATGCACAGAAAATCACTCCAGGGTAGAGGGGGGATTGAAAGACATTTGTGCAAAAATGTAATTATTTAAAAATCCAAAACAATTACCAATTAATGAACTTTTGGCAATTTTACCCACAGTGGCGAGTATTAAAAAATCAAACAAAAAAAAAAAGCAAATCAAGCAAACTTATAAAATAGACTAAAAACGACTCAAATGAAAAGAAGAATAAGAAGCGAAAACACCAAAAACTGCACAAAAAAGGCACAAATGCAATAATGAATAAGAAGTTCTGCAGCAGCTGTAGCATTAGCAGGGTTCCAGCTTGTTGTTGCTGTGTGCATTAACCTTTGCACTTCCCCTGGCGTGGCCGAAATAGCTCAGTTGGGAGAGCGTTAGACTGAAGATCTAAAGGTCCCTGGTTCGATCCCGGGTTTCGGCAGAAGGTTTTCTGAGCTCTTTGGAAATCCTGTGGTTTTACATTTTTTCCTTTAAATGACAGAATGTTTAATCCATGTATAATAAGGAGTTCTGCAACTTTCTGCGACACTTTATATTTCAGTTCACTAGCTTTAAGACTATTCTGCTTGCTGGGAATATTCTTCGTCCAGGCAGCTGTAGTTTGCAGGGACGTATGCTGGGAGTTGTAGTTGCTAGGTAATGTATAGGGATGTAGATTGTATAGGGGCGGCTTTTGTTTTTGGGGCATGGTTCCGACTTGTACAGATTGGGAGTAAAAGGTTATTTCCGAAGATGGGAATGGAGTCCGTTTCCTCCGCCGGTTACAGTGTAATGGAAAAAGCGCAGGAGATTTATAAAGCAGCCGGCGAGCAGTTTATATTACAGAGACAGAAAGAAGCTCATATTGGTGGGATACAGCAGCATTTATTAAAGGGGTATACCCTCCATATAAAGTAATGGCAGATCACTGGGGCACAACATCACTGTATGGTCAGTTTACTGGTCCTCAGAATTAAAGGGAATGTTTTAACAGGTTTTTGCCACCTAATCTGAGAGCAGCATGATACAGGGGCAGAGACCCTGATTCTAGCGATGTGTCACTTACTGGGCTGCTTGCTGTAGTTTTGATACAGTGTTTTATCAGCAGGGGATTATCACTAAAGGACTAGTAAACCTGCTGCCATGTAGTTCTCCATATTCATGAGCTCTGTATAACCCCGCCCCCACCACTGATTGGTTGCTTTCTGCCTGTGCACACAGAAAGCAGCCAATCAGTGGAGTGGGCGGGGTTATAAAGGGCTCCGCATTCAGAGTACTGCTGGATCAACAGCAGAGAAAAGGGATTTTTGTTAAAACTGCAGCAAGCAGCCCAGTACGTGACACATCGCTGGAATCAGGGTCTCTGCCCCTACGTCATACTGTTCTCAGATGGGGTCGCAAAAACCTGGTGACTGATTCCCTTTACGTGAGCACAGCACTGGTGTACCCTCCTTGTACATTCTGCCTTCAGAGCAGCGCTCCGGCCACCCATCTGTGCAGAGAAGAGAAGCCGGTCCTATAGGTATGTACAGTGCTTAAATGGTGCAGTTCCAGGAGCGCTGCTCTGCAGGGAATACAAAACATTTTATTTCCAGGATCAGTGCCAGATGCCATCACTTCTTTAGGATGGGAATGTTCCCGTACAACAGTTTTATGGTTTTCTTATTGCAATTGCTTAAATTACTATCGCTGTAGAATAAAAAGTTCTGGAATTTTCGAATATACTTTTCAATTTCTCTGCTGGCCGTCAGTGAATGGAGACCTGCCTGCTGCATACTCAGTGCCATGGATGCCCTTGTGCCTCCTCCTGGGAGACCAGCATGCATGGTCATGGTAGCTGTGGCCGCATCGTGTCCGGTATTACCGGCTGTACTTGTTGCTTTCATTGAATCAGCGCACAATGTTACACACAATGACTTTGTAACATCACCCCCCGCAGGCGGACTACACTGCCCTGCATGCCTCACTTCTCCATGTCCCCAGGCCACTCTGACCATGTTCTACATCTGCACAAAACTAATTACAGCCCCCCTATGCGGACACTGCTTCCTTCCTCTCATTTCCATACTGCCCCCTACTGGGTTACATTCAAAGGAAGGGACCAAATAATGTCTCCTGGAAGTGGAGTTTCCAGCCCCATTTATATTGATATTCACGGTGCTGATCACGCTCCAGAATTAAATGGAAGAAAGATTTGAATATCCATCCCGTCATGTTTAGGGTGGAACACGTTGTCATCACGTGGTAGTGATGGTGGCGGGGGGCAGTGGGGCACGGCGATACTGTATCTACAGGAAAAGCTGCATTGTAAGAGGGGTAGACAGATTGGTTTAATGTGCAAAGTACGATGCTGAGCGAGATACGGCTACTGGTGGGTGATAATTGTGGTGTCCTGTAAAGGGCTCTTTAAAAGGAATGACTCTATCACTGAAACTGTATATGGGGTCCTTTATGGCTGGCTCTGTAATGGGGTCCTTTATGGCTGGCTCTGTAATGGGGTCCTCTATGGCTGGCTCTCTAATGGTGTCTCTATGGCTGGCTCTGTAATGGGGTCCTCTATGGCTGGCTCTGTAATGGGGGATCTCTATGGCTGGCTCTGTAATGGTATCCTCTATGGCTGGCTCTGTAATGGTGTCTCTATGGCTGGCTCTGTAATGAGGTCCTCTATGGCTGGCTCTGTAGTGGTCCCTCTATGGCTGGCTCTGTAATGGGGTCCTCTATGGCTGGCTCTGTTATTTGGTCCTCTATGGCTGGCTCTGTAGTGAGCTCTCTATGACTGGCTCTGTAATGGGGTCCTCTATGGCTGGCTCTGTAATGGTGTCTCTATGGCTGGCTCTGTAATGGTGTCTCTATGGCTGGCTCTGTAATGAGGTCCTCTATGGCTGGCTCTGTAGTGGGCTCTCTATTGCTGGCTCTGTAATGGGGTCCTCTATGGCTGGCTCTGTAATGGTGTCCTCTATGGCTGGCTCTGTAATGGGGTCCTCTATGGCTGGCTCTGTAGTGGGCTCTCTATCGCTGGCTCTGTAATGGGGTCCTCTATGGCTGGCTCTGTAATGGTGTCCTCTATGGCTGGCTCTGTAATGGTGTCTCTATGGCTGGCTCTGTAATGAGGTCCTCTATGGCTGCCTCTGTAGTGGGCCCTCTATGGCTGGCTCTGTAATGGGGTCCTCTATGGCTGGCTCTGTTATTTGGTCCTCTATGGCTGGCTCTGTAGTGAGCTCTCTATGACTGGCTCTGTAATGGGGTCCTCTATGGCTGGCTCTGTAATGGTGTCTCTATGGCTGGCTCTGTAATGGTGTCTCTATGGCTGGCGCTGTAGTGGGCTCTCTATGGCTGGCTCTGTAATGGGGTCCTCTATGGCTGGCTCTGTAATGGGGTCCTCTATGGCTGGCTCTGTAATGGTGTCTCTATGGCTGGCTCTGTAGTGGGCTCTCTATGGCTGGCTCTGTAATGGGGTCCTCTATGGCTGGCTCTGTAATGGTGTCCTCTATGGCTGGCTCTGTAGTGGGCCCTCTATGGCTGGCTCTGTAATGGGGTCCTCTATGGCTGGCTCTGTAGTGGTCTCTCTATGGCTGGCTCTGTAGTGGGCTCTCTATGGCTGGCTCTGTAATGGGGTCCTCTATGGCTGGCTCTGTAATGGGGTCCTCTATGGCTGGCTCTGTAGTGAGCACTCTATGGCTGGCTCTGAAATGGGGTCCTCTATGACTGGCTCTGTAATGGGGTCCTCTATGGCTGGCTCTGTAATGGTGTCTCTATGGCTGGCTCTGTGATGGTGTCTCTATGGCTGGCTCTGTAGTGGGCTCTCTATGGCTGGCTCTGTAATGGGGTCCTCTATGGCTGGCTCTGTAATGGGGTCCTCTATGGCTGGCTCTGTAGTGGTCTCTCTATGGCTGGCTCTGTAGTGGTATCTCTATGGCTGGCTCTGTAATGGGGTCCTCTATGGCTGGCTCTGTAATGGGGTTCTCTATGGCTGGCTCTGTAGTGGTCTCTCTATGGCTGGCTCTGTAGTGGTCTCTCTATGGCTGGCTCTGTAGTGGTCTCTCTATGGCTGGCTCTGTAATGGGGTCCTCTGTGGCTGGCTCTGTAATGGGGTCCTCTATGGCTGGCTCTGTAGTGGTATCTCTATGGCTGGCTCTGTAGTGGGCCCTCTATGGCTGGCTCTGTAATGGGGTCCTCTATGGCTGGCTCTGTATTGGTGTCTCTATGGCTGGCTCTGTAATGGAATCCTCTTTGGCTGGCTCTGTAATGGGGTTCTCTATGGCTGGCTTTGTAGTGGGCTCTCTATCGCTGGCTCTGTAATGGGGTCCTCTATGGCTGGCTCTGTAATGGGGTCCTCTATGGCTGGCTCTGTAATGGGCCCTCTATGGCTGGCTCTGTAATGGGCCCTCTATGGCGGGCTCTGTGATGGGCCCTTTATGGCGGGCTCTGTAATGGGCCCTCTATGGCTAGCTCTGTAATGGGGTCCTCTATGACTGGCTCTGTAATTGGGTCTTCTATGGCTGGCTCTGTAATGGGGTCCTCTATGGTTGGCTCTGTAATGGGGCTCTCTATGGCTGGCTCTGTAATGGGATCTATGGCTGGCTCTGTAATGGGATCTATGGCTGGCTCTGTAATGGGGGATCTATGGCTGGCTCTGTAATGGGGTCCTCTATGGCTGGTACTGTATTGGGCTCTCTATGGCTGGCTCTGTAATGGTGTCTCTATGGCTGGCTCTGTATTAGGCTCTCTATGGCTGGCTCTGTAATGGTGTCTCTATGGCTGGCTCTGTAGTGGGCTCTCTATGGCTGGCTCTGTAATGGGGTCCTCTATGGCTGGCTCTGTAATGGGCCCTTTATGACGGGCTCTGTAATGGGCCCTCTATGGCGGGCTCTGTAATGGGCCCTCTATGGCTGGCTCTGTAATGGGCCCTCTATGGCTGGCTCTGTAATGGGCCCTCTATGGCTGGCTCTGTAATGGGCCCTGTATGGCGGGCTCTGTAATGGGCTGTCTATGGCTTGCTCTGTAATGGGTCCTCTATGGCTGGCTCTGTAATGGACCCTTTATGGCTGTTTCTGTACTGGGCCCTCTATCGCTGGCTCTGTAATGCGGTCCTCTTTGGCTGGCTCTGTAATGGGGTCCTCTATGACTGTCTCTATAATGCAGTCTCTATGACTGGCTCTGTAATGAGGTCTCTATGGCTGGCTCTGTAATGGGGTCCTCTATGGCTGGCTCTGTAATGGGGTCCTCTATGGCTGGCACTGTAATGGGATCTCTATGGCTAACTCTGTAATGGGGGATTTCTAGGGCTGGCTCTGTAATGGGGAATCTATGGCTGGCTCTGTAATGGGGGATCTCTATGGCTGGCTCTCTAATGGGGATCTCTATGGCTGGCTCTGTAATGTGGGATCTCTTGCTGGCTCTGTAATGTGGGATCTCTATTGCTGGCTCTGAAATGGAGGATCTATTGCTGGCTCTGTAATGGTGGATCTATGGCTGGCTCTGTAATGGGGGATCTATGGCTGGCTCTGTAACGGGCCCTCTATGGCTGGCTCTGTAATGGGGTCCTCTATGGCTGGCTCTGTAACTTGCCCTCTATGGCTGGCTCTGTAATGGGCTCTCTATGGCTGGCTCTGTAATGGGCCCTCTATGGCGGGCTCTGTAATGGGGTCTCTATGGCTGGCTCTGTAATGGGGTCCTCTATGACTGGCTCTGTAATGGGGTCCTCTATGACTGGCTCTGTAATGGGGTCTCTATGGCTGGCTCTGTAATGGGGTCCTCTATGGCTGGCTCTGTAATGTTCCCTATAGCCGGCTCTGTAATGGGCCCTCTATGACTGGCTCAGTACTTTGCCCTCTATGACTGGCTCTGTAATGGGCCCTCTATGGCTGGCTTTGTAATAAGGTCTTTATGGCTGGCTCTGTAATGGGGGATCTATGGCTGACTCTGTAATGGGGTCTCTATGGCTGGCTCTGTATTGGGTCCTCTATTGCTGGATCTGTAATGGGGTCTTTATTTTAATCTTTTCACATTCATTGACATTTTTTTGCAGCAAATTTTTCAAATTGGTGCACGTGGATCATGAATTTTGCACAAAATAGAAAAAAGATTTGCTTTTATATTTTATATGTTAGTATAATATATTAATTATAATAATATTATAATAATGATTATATAATGTTATAATAATAATAATGTAATAATATAATAATAATGCAAATAATATAATAATAATACAAATAATATAATAATATCATAATAAAAAGTAATCCAATATAATAATATTATAATATTAATATCATATACTAATATAATATGAATAATTTAGTATTATAATAATATTAATTTATATAATGTAATTATTTTATATATTTACCATATTTTATATTATAATAATAATATAATAATATAGTATTATAAAATAATATAAAAATAGAATATTGTAATAATATTAATATAGTATAATAATATAATATTATATTAATAATAGTATTATAGTAATATTTATATATATAATTTAATTATTTTAGATTTACTGTATTTTATATAATAATAAAAATGCTAATATATTATGAAAATAATCTAATATAATAATAATAATAGAATATTATAATAATATTAATATAATAATAGAATATTATATTAATAATATAGTATTTTAATAATAGTAATATATATGATATATGTATAGTTTAATTATTTAATATATTTTATATTTACCATATTTATATCTATATTTTTGCTTTAAACCTTTTTTTAAAAAACTTTTTAGCACTAAAAAGTCCTACGTTCCTGCAAAATTTTGAAAAATTACTGACGCACAGAAAATCACTCCAGTATAGAGGGGGGACTGAAAGACATTTGTACTAAAATGTAATGATTTAAAAATCAAAAATAATTACCAATTGATGAATGAATCACAAACATTTGGCAATTATACCCACAGTGGCGAGTATTAAAAAAGCAAATCAAACAAACAGATATAAAATAGACTAAGAAAGGCACAAATGAAAAGAAGAATAAGGAGCAAAACACCAAAAACTACTCAAAAAAGGCACAAATGCAATAATGAATAAGAAGTTCTGCAGTAGCTGTAGCATTAGCAGGATTCCAGCTTTTTGTTGCTGTGTGCATTAACCTTTGCACTTCTTCTGACCTGGCCGAAATAGCTCAGTTGGGAGAGCGTTAGACTGAAGATCTAAAGGTCCCTGGTTCGATCCCGGGTTTCGGCAGAAGCTTTTCTGAGCTCTTTGGAAATCCTGTGGTTTTACATTTTTTCCCTTTAAATGACAGAATGTTTAATCCATGTATAATAAGGAGTTCTGCAACTTTCTGTGACAGTTTATATTTCAGTTCTTCACCACCTTTAAGACTTTTCTGCTTGCTGTCACTGAATGGGAATATGGGGGATTTCTATGCCTGGCGCTGTAATGGGGGAACTCTATGCCTGGCGCTGGAATCGGGGATCTCTATGGCTGACTCTGTAATGGGGGGATCTCTATGGCTGACTCTGTAATGGGGGATCTCTATGGCTGACTCTGTAATGGGGGATCTCTATGGCTGGCTCTGTAATGGGGATCTCTATGGGTGGCTCTGTAATGGGGGATCTCTATAGCTGGCTCTGTAATGGGGGATCTCTATAGCTGGCTCTCTAATGGAGGATCCTCTATGCCTGGCTCTGTAATGGGGATCTCTATGGCTGGCTCTGTAATGGGGGATCTATGGCTGGCTCTGTAATGGGGGATCTCTATGGCTGGCTCTGTAATGGGGGATCTCTATAGCTGGCTCTTTAATGGGGGATCTCTATGCCTGGCTCTGTAATGGGGAGCTCTATGGCTGGCTCTGTAATGGGGGATCTATTGCTGGCTCTGTAATGTGGGATCTCTATGGCTGGCACTGAAATGGAGGATCTATTGCTGGCTCTGTAATGGGGGATCTACTGCTGGCTCTGTAATGGGGGATCTATAGCTGGCTCTGTAATGGGGTCCTCTATGGTTGGCTCTGTAATGAGGTCCTCTATGGCTGGCTCTGTAACGGGCCCTCAATGGCTGGCTCTGTAGTGGGCTCTCTATGGCTGGCTCTGTAGTGGGCCCTCTATGGCTGGCTCTGTAGTGGGCTCTCTATGGCTGGCTCTGTAGTGGGCTCTCTATGGCTGACTGTAATGGGGGTCCTTTATGGCTAGCTCTGTAATGTTGTCTCTATGGCTGGCTCTGTAGTGGGCTCTCTATGGCTGGCTCTGTAATGGGGTCCTCTATGGCTGGCTCTGTAATGGGCCCTCTATGGCGGGCTCTGTAATGTGCCCTGTATGGCGGGCTCTATAATGGGCCCTCTATGGCTGGCTCTGTAATGGGCCGTCTATGGCTGGCTCTGTAATGGGCCGTCTATGGCTGGCTCTGTAATGGGCCCTCTATGGCTGGCTCTGTAATGGGCCCTGTATGGCGGGCTCTGTAATGGGCTGTCTATTACTGTCTCTGTACTGGGTCCTCTATGACTGGCTCTGTACTGGGCCCTCTATGGCTGGCTCTGTAATGGGCCCTGTATGGCGGGCTCAGTAATGGGCCCTCTATGGCTGACTCTGTAATGGGCCCTCTATGGCTGGCTCTGTAATGAGCCCTGTATGGCGGACTCTGTAATGGGCTGTCTATGACTGTCTCTGTACTGGGCCCTCTATGACTGGCTCTGTACTGGGCCCTCTATGGCTGGCTCTGTAATGGGCCCTGCATGGCGGGCTCTGTAATGGGCCCTCTATGGCTGACTCTGTAATTGGTACTCTATGGCGGGCTCTGTAATGGACCCTTTATGACTGGCTCTGTACTGGGCCCTCTATGGCTGGCTCTGTAATGGGGTCCTCTATGGCTGGCTCTGTAATGGGGTCCTCTATGGCTGGCTCTGTAATGGGGTCCTCTATGGCTAGCTCTGTAATGGGGTCCTCTATGGCTGGCTCTGTAATGGGGTCCTCTATGGCTTGCTCTGTAATGGTCCCTATGGCCGTCTCTGTAATCGGCCCTCTATGGCGGGCTCTGTAATGGGCCCTCTATGACTGGCTCTGTACTGGGCCCTCTATGACTGGCTCTGTAATGGGCCCTCTATTGCGGGCTCTGTAATGGGCCCTCTATGACTGGCTCTTTACTGGGTCCTCTATGGCTGGCTCTGTAATGGGCCCTCTATGGCTGGCTCTGTAATGGGGTCTCTATGGCTGGCTCTGTAATGGGGTATCTATGGCTGACTCTGTAATGGGGACTCTATGGCTGGCTCTGTAATGGGTTCTCTATTGCTGGATCTATAATGGGGTCTCTATGGCTGGCTCTGTAATTTGGTCTTTTTTTAATCTTTTGGCATTCATTGACATTTTTTTGCACCAAATTTTTCAAATTGGCGCACGTGGATCATGAATTTTGCACAAAATAGAAAAAGGATTTGCTTTTATATTTTATATGTTATTATAATATGTTAATTATAATAATGATTATATAATGTTATAATAATAATGTAATAATATAATAATAATACAAATAATATAATAATAATAATACAAATAACATAATAATATCATAATAAAAAGTAATCCAATATAATAATATTATAATATTAATATCATATAATAATATAATATTAATAATTTAGTATTATAATAATATTAATATATATAATGTAATTATTTTATATATTTACCGTATTTTATATTATAATAATGATATAATAATATAGTATTATAAAAAAATATAAAAATAGAATATTGTAATAATATTAATATAGTATAATAATATATTATATTAATAATAGTATTATAGTAATATTTATATATATAATTTAATTATTTTATATTTACTGTATTTTATATAATAATAAAAATGATAATATATTATAATGAAAATAAACTAATACAATAATAGAATATTATAATAATATTAATATAATATAATAATAGAATATATTAATAATATAGTATTTTAATAATAGTTATATATATGATATAAATTATTTTATATATTTTATATTTACCATATTTATATCTATATTTTTGCTTTAAACCTTTTTTTTGCAACTTTTTAGCACAAAAAAGTCCCACGTCCGGCAAAATTTTGAAAAATTACTGACGCACAGAAAATCACTCTAGGATAGAGGGGGGACTGAAAGACATTTGTGCAAAAATGTAATGATGTAAAAATCAAAAATAATTACCAATTAATGAATGAGTCACAAATAGGGACGAGCTAGTAGTAAAGGCTAGGTATTCAGCTGGGGGCTGATATTAGTAGCCTGGGAAGCTCCGTGGGTATTACCCCCTTCCCAGGCTTCAAACATCTGCCCCAGCCGTCTGCTTAACCTCCTCTAGAGACTAAAATTACTTGGGATCCCACGCCAATTTTTTTAAATAAATCCTTTATTTTAACACTAAATGACAAGTACAGTAATCAACACTATCACTGTACTTATTATATATGTGACTGACATGTTTCTATCTATCTAATCTATGTGTGATGCTCTATTCTTTCTGTTCTATATTGTCAGGTACCGGTGTATGCCGCTGAGGAATTGCCGGCGGCTTTTTTAAAGAGACGGGTGCATGAAAATCGGAGGGCACTAGTGTGTTCCAAGTGCCCTGCTATGTTTTTCATGCACCCTCCCATATACCCTGCCTGCCTATATATTCTGCCTGCCTGACGTTTAATTGAGCACTGTTCCCATCGATTTGGGCAATTTTGTACGCTCCCTGCTCCCCCGCCGCATCCCATCCCGATCCTAAGTTAGGACCGGGCGGAGAGCGAAGCACCAGGGAGCGGGGAGCGTACATCAGGGAGCGGGGAGCGCAGCACCGAACGGGAAAACCGGCGGTGAAGTCTTTTCACTGCTGGTTCCCCCGCCCGGGTCCTTCGCTCACTGGTGCTTTGCTCCCCGCTCCCTGGTGCTCGCTCCCCGCCCGGTCCTAACTTAGGATCGGGATGGGAGGCGGTGGGGGGAGCGGAGGATCGGGATGGGAGGCAGAGGGGAAGCGAGTATGGGGCTGAGTGATTGTTTAAAAGCCGGCGGCTTTTTACCGCCGGCTTTTAAACAATCATGCACCCATTTCTGCCTTTTCCTCAGCCCCCAGACCGCTTTATAGGCTCCAGCAGATACTTACTCGGCTTACTCGCTTTTCCCATTGACTTACATTGGACTCTTTACTCCTAGCGAGTAAACACAAGGAAACTCGGGGAGTAACGAGTAGCCCGAGTACCGTACTATTCGGCGAGTATCAAATAGTAATGAATATACTCGCTCATCCCTAGTCACAAAAATTTGGCAATTATACCCACAGTGGCGAGTATTAAAAAAGCAAACAAAAAAAAGCAAATAAAACTAACAGATATAAAATAGACTTAGAAAGGCACAAATGAAAAGAAGAATAAGGAGCGAAAACACCAAAAACTACTCAAAAAAGGCACAAATGCAATAATGAATAAGAAGATCTGCAGCAGCTGTAGCATTAGCAGGGTTCCAGTTTGTTGTTGCTGTGTGCATTAACCTTTGCACTTCCTCTGACCTGGCCGAAATAGCTCAGTTGGGAGAGCGTTAGACTGAAGATCTAAAGGTCCCTGGTTCGATCCCGGGTTTCGGCAGAAGTTTTTGCTGAGCTCTTTGGAAATCCTGTGGTTTTACATTTTTTTCCTTTAAATGACAGAATGTTTAATCCATGTATAATAAGGAGTTCTGCAACTTTCTGTGACAGTTTATATTTCAGTTCTTCACCACCTTTAAGACTTTTCTGCTTGCTGTCACTGAATGGGAATATGGGGGATCTCTATGGCTGGCTCTGTAATGGGGGATCTCTATGGCTGACTCTGTAATGGGGGATCTATGGCTGGCTCTGTGATGGGGGATCTATGGCTGGCTCTGTAATGGGGGATCTCTATGGCTGACTCTGTAATGGGGGATCTATGGCTGGCTCTGTGATGGGGGATCTATGGCTGGCTCTGTAATGGGGGATCTCTATGGCTGACTCTGTAATGGGGGATCTATGGCTGGCTCTGTGATGGGGGATCTATGGCTGGCTCTGTAATGGGGGATCTCTATGGCTGACTCTGTAATGGGGAATCTCTATGGCTGACTCTGTAATGGGGGATCTCTATGGCTGGCTCTGTAATGGAGGATCTCTATAGCTGGCTCTGTAATGGGGGATCTCTATGGTTGGCTCTGTAATGGGGTCCTCTATGGCTGGCTCTGTAATGGGCCCTCTATCACTGGTTCTATATTGGGGTCCTCTATCGCTGGCTCTGTAATGGAGTCCTCTATGGCTGGCTCTCTAATGGAGTCCTCTATGGCTGGGTCTGTAATGGGCCTTCTATGGCTGGCTCTGTAATGGGCCCTCTATGTCTGGGGTCCTCTATGACACAATCCGATGCTTGTCTTCTCACTTCAGAATATTTTATGCATTGCTATGTGTGTACACTGCTCACCACCTTTTTTCTATATTTTAGCTGCAGGTTCAGTCTGAGGACATAGTTGATAAATTAAAGGAGAAGGGATTCAACCCTGGCACTTCTACGGAAGAATACTTATGTTTCCTGTGGGATCTGTATCAGATAGCGGAGAGCAGGTTACAGGCGTCCACTAACAGTCTGGAGGAGCTGAAGCTACAGCAGGCCGAGGAGATGAAGGAGGTGAGGGACATGGTCAGGCGCTTTGTAACCTGTGTATGGTATGGAGCATGGAAGTGAAATGCTGACTTAGAGGGGTTGCCCAGGATTATTAATGACCTTCTCCTTATCCTGGCTGGCAAACTGATTTTTGCTGTTGGCCCCCATCTCCATGACCATATGTTAGATTTTCTAGCAGAATCCCATACTGAGATGACGTGTTTGCTCCTTGTTGACCAGGTGGAGAACTATGTGGCTCACATCCGCAACCTCACGGAGGAGAGAGAGGCGCTCACCACTGATTTTGAAAAGGAAAATATACAACTCAGGATTGATCTGGAGAAGCTGCAGATCCAACAAGGTAAGACTGGGGTGACGTATTAGCTCCATATCTCCAGCGCAATATTAAAAGGCTGAGGTTATTGCACTGTAAAATACTAGAAGCACTAAGGCCCTGTTCACACTGCATTTCTGCAGTGCATCTGTGGGTTCCATCGCCGACGGGGCCATAGACTGACCAGGGAAGCTTGTGAGAATACACATGGCACCTGGGTTCTTAGTGCTTTATATCATTTTAGACTCCCAGCTAAAGGAAGTGGAAGAGATGCTGGACCAAGAAGGTCTGAATGAGATTTCCCACAGCAGTCCCAGTGAGCAGATTGCCTACCTGCTGGTGGAGAGGGCCACACTACTGGAGAAACTTGAGCTTCTGGAACAGAAGATGGACACCCGCTCGGAGAACTTGAGCGATGACAAACGACAGGTGCTACCGGTTACTTAAGATAAAAAAATGGCATATACAGAAATAAATGTATCAGACCGGTAGGAGTTATATCAACTGCTACATGATTGCAAGTCTAGAAATCTCCAAATTATTGCAATTTCTGTTTTTGTCCAATTTAAAGGGTTACTCCACTACCTTTGTATCGATGACCTATCCCCAAGGGGAGTCTGACACCCAGCAAAAAAATCCAAAAATCGTTGTTGGTGCTGGCGGTGGACAGCTATTAGCAGCTGTGTAGTAGCCGCTACTGGGTATTGCAATTCTGGCCCTATTCAAATGAAAAGCAGAGGATCTGCAGTACCTGGCAGTGGCTACTACAGTTGACGGTGCTGCCTTGTTCGCTCCACAATTGCTAACATCTTGTGCCGTCACTGAGAAAACCTGATTGGTGGGGGCTCTTTTTGTCGGAACCCCACCATCCTGTTATTGATGACCTAATATACTAATCTTAGAAAACCCCTTTAAATCTATATCACATTTATATTCATTGTTCCAGGATGAACTGGAACAAATTCATCGGACACTAGAAGAAGAACTTTATCAGCAGCGTGAAACCATGAGACGCACCAAGGAGACTCTAAACAAGGTATTGAGCGTCCACCACGTTCCATCACCCGGGCTAAGATCTGCTCCATATCCATTTGTTTATTACATCCCCATATTATAGCTAAAGTAGATAGTAACAAGAATAAAACAATGCGCAAATCCCCTGCTCAAAGTAAATAGTAATAGTATACTGTATATATTTATAACATAGGGGACGTAGTTGACACTATTTTGATAAAAAAAAAGCATAAAAGCCGTGTGACCGTGACAAGGTGACCCAATGGGGACGGTCCCTAACTTTAATATCTCAACTCGCTATGTGCCAGGAGGCTTCAAAATAGACAAGGGCAGAGCAGGACTATTTATTCACTTACTGTAGGGAATTTGATCATTGTTTTTATTCTAGGTTTTGTTTGTTAATGGCCACAGTGTGAATGTGCACCTACACATTGCACTTAGAGTAGATAGTAGTTAGAGACGTACAATTCAGTATTTCTGGCTGAGGTTTGCTCTACACCATTATTAAATCGTATTCTTGCAATCATCCGAGGTCGCCTGTGACTTCCTCCCTACACCATAAGGAAACATTGCGATTGCACAACATTTTTGGTAACTTGAGCAAAAGTCACCTAAACAGAAAGCTGTCAATCATCCAGTGTGGAGGGGGAAAGCAGGACTCGCATGGTCAGCCTGTGGGTCCAGGCAGCAATTCTGTGCAATAAAATACTCGAAAGCCTCCCCATATATTTTATTTGGCGGTTGACTAAACGATGGTTTGGCCGATTGTTCTGCCGGCAGCTATCTCTTCCACTGTTCTGCTGAGCGCCTCCATGTTCTCTATGAGAGAGCCGCTGCCAGACTTCTCTGGCAGTGGCTTATCTCTGGGAGAACAAAAGGATCAACAGTCCGAAATCGGACACGCCGGATCCTTAACTTCCCCAACAATTATCTGCCCAGGGCGCCCATACACATTAGACTATCGGTCGAATCCATCGATATTTGCGGGTTTGGTCAATGTTAGGCTATTGTGTATAGAGGGGGGGCTTTAGGGGGTCCCAAACATAATACATAGCTATCTGACAAACTATGGTTCAGCTGATTGTAGGGCCGGCAGCGATTTATCCCAACTTCTCCATATACAGGAGTGAGTGCTCTTGTGTTCTCTATGAGAGATTCGCTGCTAGACATCTCTGGCCATGGCTTTTCTTGCCATTCGACGGTCCAAAATCACACAGAATGAATCTATATCTTCCCCCGACATCATTTGTCAGAGGAGAGTCGGGAGACCCCCATACACATTAGAGTGTCGGCTGAGCAGGTTTGGCCGGTGTTACTGTATTGGGGGTCTTAGGAACTACTAACCCCAATCTTGGTATACCTAGTTCTATTCTTTGCTGTCTCTTCTGATCTGCCCTTGTTCTATAGTCAGAAAACCTACTCTAGTCATGAGGCGGTATACGGTCCTGCTATAATTTATTCCACTTTGTAGCATAAACTATAGTGAATCTGTTGGGCCGCACCAGGCCATGCCCTTCCTGCGCACGTTTTATAAATGCGGCTGCGCCGGCGAAAAAATATCAAAAGTTGCAAACTTTTTGTGAACTTGCAAGAATGTGTGACTTTTGTACTCCAGTTTTTTGACCTAAAGTGATTGATGCAATTCTACATTAGCTTTTTCCTAAGCACTTTTTACACTTGGCCAATGCTGTAGTATAAGGCTGGCCATAGACGTAAGATTATTGGTGCCAACTGCTGGGCTGGTGCCCCACTGTACATATACTCGCTCAGTAGAGAGGTGATGAAGTTTCTCCCCTGGGGAAGCAGAAACATTTACAATACCCGATCCTTCCCTGACATCTTTGGAGAACGGAGAGCCTGGAGACCCTTGTGCATTTTAGATGGTCATCTGGCCCTGTAAAAAAAAATCACAGGTTCGGCTGATGTTAGTCTAATGTGTACGTCCTTCTGAAATCTTTGAGCCCTCCTTAAGAAGTGACTTAGATTCTGTAAGACACTGACATTCATTGTGACCCATTTATGTATTTTTTTTCATATAAAATTGATGTTTCTGCATATTTTTTTCCGAAGGAGCCACTGTCCTCAGTTCAGAACTCGTGGAAGAAGTTGTTTGGGACACGTAAAAATGCAGACAGAGCGTCTGCCGAGAGTTCAGTATGTGCCGGCTCTGATTCTTTATAGCTTTTCTAACCTCACTAATCATCCAAATGCGTCCACTAACCCGGAAATGCACTAACCTCAACATTGACATCTTACTAATACGTGTTCCTTCTTCAAAAGCCGAACTGAGACACATATGGGCAGTCACTGTGACGCTAGTCACTACTAGTGGACAAGCTGTGTAGCTTGGGTAGTCCAACGGTCCGGGGTCAGATACCAAGAGGGCTCGTCATATGTAAAAGGGGTAAGGCTAAAAGCGTAGTCAGGTCACAGTCCAGAGTCAGAATTCCAAGATCAGAGTTCGCCAAGGCAAAAGGGGTGATACTAACGGATAGTCAATAGGCAAATCCAGGGTCCGGCAACAGAAGATCAGAATGTCTGAAATCAGAACACAAAGCACAGAGGACAAACCGCACAGAGCTGAAAGCTACGACCGGCAGCTATCTGGGACTGACAGTTAGTTAGGTAGCTTGGTAATCACTGGAACAGGGAACACCTGAAGGAAGCTCAGCACCTCCCAGTCACAGATTGGATGACCGAGCTGTCACTCAAAATAGCTATAGGTCAGCATGCCCCTGCACTATATTGGACGGTTGATCTGTCACTCAAAATACCGACAGCTCAGCACGCCCCTGCACTAGATTGGACGGCCGAGCTGTCACTCAAAATACCGACAGCTCAGCACGCCCCTGCACTAGATTGGATGGCCGAGCTGTCACTCAAAATACCGACAGCTCAGCACGCCCCTGCACTAGATTGGATGGCCGAGCTGTCATTCAAAATACCGATCGCTCAGCCCACCCCTGCACTAGATTAGACGGCCGAGCTGTCACTCAAAATACCGACAGCTCAGCACGCCCCTGCACTAGATAGGACGGCCGAGCTGTCACTCAAAATACTGACCGCTCAGCACACCCCTGTACTGGATTGACAGCTCAGTCTCCCAATCAAAATACCGACAGCTCCGCACGCCCCTGCACTAGATTGGATGACCGAGCTGTCACTCAAAATACCGACAGCTCAGCACGCCCCTGCACTAGATTGGATGGTCGAGCTGTCACTCAAAATACCGACAGCTCAGCACGACCCTGCACTAGATTGGACGGCCGAGCTGTCACTCAAAATACCGACAGCTCAGCACGCCCCTGCACTAGATTGGATGGTCGAGCTGTCACTCAAAATACCGACAGCTCAGCACGACCCTGCACTAGATTGGACGGCCGAGCTGTCACTCAAAATACCGACAGCTCAGCACGCCCCTGCACTAGATTGGACGGCCGAGCTGTCACTCAAAATACTGACCGCTCAGCACGCCCCTGTACTGGATTGACAGCTCAGTCTCCCAATCAAAATACTGACAGCTCAGCACGCCCCTGCACTAGATTGGACGGCCGAGCTGTCACTCAAAATACTGACCGCTCAGCACGCCCCTGTACTGGATTGAGAGCTCAGTCTCCCAATCAAAATACTGACAGCTCAGCACGCCCCTGCACTAGATTGGACGGCCGAGCTGTCACTCAAAATACTGACCGCTCAGCACGCCCCTGTACTGGATTGACAGCTCAGTCTCCCAATCAAAATACCGACAGCTCAGCATGCCCCTGCACTAGATTGGACGGCCAAGCTGTCACTCAAAATACCGACAGCTCAGCACGCCCCTGCACTAGATTGGATGGTCGAGCTGTCACTCAAAATACCGACAGCTCAGCACGACCCTGCACTAGATTGGACGGCCGAGCTGTCACTCAAAATACCGACAGCTCAGCACGCCCCTGCACTAGATTGGACGGCCGAGCTGTCACTCAAAATACTGACCGCTCAGCACGCCCCTGTACTGGATTGACAGCTCAGTCTCCCAATCAAAATACTGACAGCTCAGCACGCCCCTGCACTAGATTGGACGGCCGAGCTGTCACTCAAAATACTGACCGCTCAGCACGCCCCTGTACTGGATTGAGAGCTCAGTCTCCCAATCAAAATACTGACAGCTCAGCACGCCCCTGCACTAGATTGGACGGCCGAGCTGTCACTCAAAATACTGACCGCTCAGCACGCCCCTGTACTGGATTGACAGCTCAGTCTCCCAATCACTAGATTGGACGACTGAGCTGTCAGTCACTGTGTCCTAGACCCACTGAGCGGTGGAATCGTGACTGTCACTCTCCATTATGGTGAATGTGACATATAGAAACAGCTGAGCGCTCCTACTTGGTCATTTCTTTAGCTCCATTAGACTAGAGCGCAGAATGACTGTATATTTGCCGACATTGCTCCTCTGCAAGATGGGTAATAAATGCCTAGAAATAGGGCCTAAATCTCATTAACACATGAAAGGACGACGGGAAGTTGCAGCTCTTGTGTGCATATGAATTATGCATCATCTACTCCTTTGATGTGATAGGTGAATTCAGGTAAAATTCTCTTTAGCCGGAGATGTGATTGATAATGTATGAAGAGTCTTTGAAGAACGTCCGTAAGATGAGAGGCTCTGAACCGTGTCTGGGGGAAGCTCTTACATGCAGGTGTCAGATCTAACATTCAGACTTCCAGGTCCCATTGTTTCGCCGACATCTTGATCGCGCCATTCATCTTCACTTTAGATGTGTTCATTAGACCTGGTCCGTACGGCATTGAAGATCAGATGAATTATTTACTACAGCACATTTCTAATCTGAAAGGAAAAATCAATTTTTAACAAAAAGTTACAACAAATTGTAGGTTAAAGCCCTCATACATGTTAGATACCTGTTGGCCGAAGTATCAATCAACCGACATCCATCTCCACCCGACTCCCCCATATACAGGAATGCACGGCTCAGGCTAGCGCTCCTATCTTCTCTATGAGAAAGCTGCTATCAGACTCGTTAATAGGAAGAACAATAGAAATGGCTACTGAATTTCAACATGTCAGATCCTTCTCTCCACCAACATCAACTTTGTGCTTTGAGTTCTAGTATTTTGATCTGTGTTGGATTTGCCTTTGAACATCCTTTTGCCTAGCCCCTTTGTCTTGATCCGCTACCTTCTTGGAATTCTGACCCCGGACTGTGACCTGACTCTGCCTTTGCCTTACCCCTCTATTTATGACGTACCTTCCTGGCTTTTGACATCGGACTCCCTGACTTCCCTGCCTCACGGCATATCTGCAAATAGTGATTAGCGTCACACATACAATGGCGACTGGTGGAGGAACATGTGACCAGACCTGTCCATCAGTCCTATCCAATTGAAAACCTCATACAGACAAAACTTCTTTTCTGTTGGAGGAGAATGATGGACAGGTCTGGTCACATGCTTCTCTGCCAGCAGCCATTGAATGGAATGGCATATGTCTCTTACAATTGGAGGGTAGAACAATCAAGCCATAGAGTGATCTCATTTCCATGTGTGGTCAATATAAAGGACTGGCACATGACTTATTCTTTCCCAATGCCTTACAAAAGACTCGGGGACATTCATTACTCGTAGAGAAAAAGCAATATAGGCATCAAAATAGGAAAGGATTCTTTACAGTCAGAGCATTCAGACTCTGGAATGTCCGACCATAGGAGGTAGTAATGGCAGACACTATAGCAGCATTTATGAAAACTGCTGAATTCTCGTCTAATTATAAATTACACTGATGATTATTGAAGTATGATTGATCGAGACGATTGGACTTCTGGTTTCATTTAATTCATTCATGTAGAAACACAATAATAACAAGGTGCCCGGCTTTACCTTTTTGTCATTCTTTAGACTTTTGATGAAGAACTTGATAAAGAGAGAAAAATAAGGGCAAACGCCGAAAGAGATCTGAATGAAGCTGCCCAAAGGTTGAAAATGGCTCACGACGAGATCCGGAAACTCACGGACGATTTACTTATTAAGAAAAAGGAACTTCTGGAGCTAGGTAAGTCATCACGCACTGGTGGGTATACTTCATGTCTCAGATTACTTGGCAAGTTGTCATTTTACTTATTTTTAGGCAACCAATACATTGCATCAAGGTTTTTTTTATTGTCTTAAAGGGAATCTGTCAGCAGTTTTTTGCTATGTAATCTGATAACAACATGATGTAGGGGTTGAGACCCTGATTCCAGTGATGTATCACTTAGCTTACATTACTGGGTTCAGCAGATGTGATAGAATCAGTTTTCTCTGCTGAAGATCTAGAAGAGCTGGGAATGCTGAGCTTTGTATAACTCTGCCCACAGTTCTGATTGGCTGCTTTCTATTTACACTGTATGTTGACAAAAAGCTGCCAATAAGAGCTAGGGGCGGGTTGGACCAGGATGCACGAGACACATAGTCCTGTAGTGATAATCTCCTGGTGTTAAAACACTGATTTTATTGAAACAGAAACACACAGCCCAGTAAGTGACACATCGCTGGAATCAGGGTCTCTTCCCCTACATCATGCTGTTCTCAGATTACATGCCAAAATCTGATGACTGATTCTCTTTAAAGGGGTTTCCAGCTTATAAATGGAGTTATTCCGATAATAGATATTGGAGAATTAATGATGCTAGTACTAGCAGTACTAGTGGCTTCCAAGTAGTTTTTCTTATTTTCCTATTTTAGTACTGTAGTCTGGAAGGTTTTATTAATTTACACTTGTGAAGTTCCTTGGATGCTAGAATAAAGGATCATTACTAATGCTTGTACTGTTTCTTTTCTACAGAGTGTCCAATGGATTTTACTGTTGTATTTCAGTTTTGTTGTAGTTGAATTTAGCTTTTTTCACTCTTATAGAACAAATTATGCAAAAGAAACAAGAAGACACCAATGCACTAGAGCAAGAACTTAAAGACCTGAGAGACAATGGTGAGATTTAACGTTTTGTCTTAAGGTGCCCAGAGACATAATGGCAGGCAGGTGGGAATGAAGGATCATGCATATTGAATTTCAATATGTCTGATTAAATTGTTTTTAAAAGAGCCCGCCTCCACAGGTCATCTTGTTCCCCTCTCCCCATTGAGAACACTTGTGTGGCGCCCCTGAGGGTTCGGTCACCACAGGGGTACTGCATCTCTTTAATGAGGTGTGGTATCTCTCCTTCGAGGTAAGGATGGTGCAGCTGTCAGGACCCCACCTCTGCATCCAACACTACACCTCTCCCACCTGAGGGGGGGCTAATATGCACCAGGGTGCTGCCCCAGCCGGGATAAGAGGAGATGGGGGAACCAAAGTTAGGGGGAACCTAGTAGAGGGTGGAGGACGCACATTTAGGTTACACTTAAAAATTCATATTTAATTAACGGCCATCTTGGGCTTATGGTCTTTTGATTGTGATCTTCATCACTGAACGTGGCTTTCTGTGTGAACCTGCAGTTGATGGGGACACGGTCCTCGTACTCTGGCCTTGAGTCGAGGAGCGGGCTAGAGTTAACGGCTGTCTCTACCCGGTCAAGGTCCCTACCCAAGAAGGCCTGGAGGGGAGCGGAGGAGTAAAGCTCCGCAGGCAAAAGGATCCCAGGGGGATGCAGACGGAGCGGTATACGCCACCTGTCCTCACTATTCTGGCCTAGTCAGAGGGATTCCTGCTGCAAAAGGGGTACCGGCCCCCGATATCTGACTCTGTCACTTCACGTCTTAGTCGGAGAAGCCTGGAGGCTCAGTGGATCCCACCGGGTAACGGATGGAGCGGAGTTGCCACCCGTACCCTTGTTCTGTGCGTAGTCCAGAGGGAGACCCGGCCTTAGTACACGTACCACATATGGACAGGAGAGGACCTAGTGGGAAAGTCTAGGAACACTCTGGTGCGGGGTCCTGACCAAAGTACCTGAACTACTCGGAGGTTGCTGGAACCCCGGTCCTGGTGGTCGCAGCGCGCCGTGAGGAGCAGGGAGAAGCCTTGCAGATGTGCATTCTACCATGAGTAAAGCTTGGAACACTACCCCTATGGCCTCCGGTTTCTGATTGCAACGCGGCACCGCACCACACCGCACCACATCTCCCACTACGATCCCCATCCTCCTGTTCCTTCTGCCCTGAGGCCCTGCTCCGCCTGTGGGGAGTAGTACCATCTGCTGCTGCCACTACATCCCGCCTCAGAGGACTGAACGCAGCGCTGGTGGAGGATCACCAGAAACCACAGGTGGCGTAGTCAATAGAACCACTCGATTACCACCGTCCCTCCTAGCCCCTTATTTTGATGTGACAACCCTGGGCACGGGCCGGGCCTAGGCCACGACTACATCCACCTTCCACCTGGAGGCCCGGTTCCAAGTACCCCCATCTCTCAGGGTGGGCTAGCGAGCGAAGTAGAGGCGTCACACATGCACGCTCAGTCGGGGTTAGAGGGGGCCTGGGGTTTGGGAGGAATAACTAAGAACAAGGGTTCGGTGGACAGCACTTTAAGGTGTATGACCGCTTTAGAAAAACATTTATATAGTGGGGTCTAATATGTATTGGCCATTTAATGCATTTAATGTGACTACATTTCCCAGGATTTCTTTGTAGTTTTTATCGGGATGTCTGTAAATTTGTGTACATTGAATGGCAGACTACACCCACTGATACAACTTGAAGGCTTTTTAATTATATCTGTTTCTTTGCAGATTCCCTTGAACTGCAAAAAGCCAAAGAACATAATAGTCGATTAGATAAAGAGATTCTTGTCTTACGCCAGCGAGTCAGATCACTGGATTCTGAAAGGAAAAAGTATCTGGAGCAGGTTTGCTTTTTTTAATTATTATTTGTATTTATGAATAAAATAAAGGGGTTGTCCAGGAGAAAGATATTGATGACCTATTCATAGGATAAGCCATTGATATCTGATTGGTTGTTAACAGATCCTGTAGCCACCGGAAGTAAATGGTGCACAGGGCGTGGAAACTTCAACTCCATATACTATATAGTGGCCGTTCTACACAGCGTACGGTTCTGTACACCGTGTACGTCAGGGGGCCACAGGACTTGGTAAAAGCTGATTGTGAGGGGTTTCAGTTGTCAAACCCCCACTGTTCTGATATCGATGCTCTATCTTATAGATACACTTTTCACATTAGCTTCTTCAAAGCCCTTACGGGTGGTCCTTCTTGAAGCACCTTTGAAGGAGCTAAAGCGAAACTCACATTAGGGTTGGTCTTTGTTATCTCACATTTACTCTGTTAAATTTATCTGGCCGGTCTTTCTCCTATTTTGTTACAGTCTCCCTTGGTTATAGGTTTATTTTTATTTAGGAGTACGTATCCATTTCTAAGCAGTTTGGCCTCTGTGATTACTAAACATAATATAAGTCACCTGATTCCGGCCCGGAATTAAATAATCTGGGTCACAAGTGAGGCCAAAAAGATTTTTTTTGCATAGAATAATGTAAAATAAAATTAGTCTTTTTATGTATCTTATTTGTGTGTTTTTTTTCATCTTTCCTAGTGTGAAAAAAGTAACAGTGACTCAACAAGCTCCACAACCGCACCTATAAACCTGCAAGACAATCCGGAGCTACATAAAAAGTAATTCTACTTAAAATAAATACTTTCCAGGGCTTGTATACCATGTACAATGGGGCACTATGGGTCAGCGGAGAATGGGCATAACTCATTGGGTGATTAGAGTTGGATCTGGGGTCTCTTGCTTCACAGATCCTCAATGAAAGGGAAAGAACAGACCATGGGAGTTATACTAAAGCTGGGCATACACATTAGATAGTTGTGGGACAAATGATCGTAGGGCTGACACCTATCTCTCGAGACTCCCCCATACAGAACGATCGTATGGCTGACGCCTATCTCTCGAGGCTCCCCCATACAGAACGATCGTATGACTGACACCTATCTCTCGAGACTCCTCCATACAGAACAATCGTATGGCTGATGGCTGACACCTATCTCTCGAGACTACCCCATACAGAACGATCATATGGCTGACACCTATCTCTCTAGACTCCCACATACAGTACAGTCATATGGCTGACACCTATCTCTCGAGACTCCCCTATATAGAACGATCGTATGGCTGACAGCTACCTCTCGAGACTCCCCCATACAGAACGATCGTATGACTGACACCTATCTCTCGAGACTCCCCCATACAGAACGATCGTATGACTGACACCTATCTCTCGAGGCTCCCCCATACAGAACGATCATATGGCTGACAGCTGTCTCTCGAGACTCCCCCATACAGAACGATCGTATGGCTGACAGCTGTCTCTCGAGACTCCCCCATACAGAACGATCGTATGGCTGACACCTATCTCTCGAGACTCCCCCATACAGAACGATCGTATGGCTGACACCTATCTCTCGAGACTCCCCCATACAAAACGATCGTATGGCTGACACCTATCTCTCGAGACTCCCCCATACAGAATGATCATATGGCTGACACCTATCTCTCTAGACTCCCCTATATAGAACGATTGTATGGCTGACAGCTATCTCTCGAGACTCCCCCATACAGAACGATCGTATGACTGACACCTATCTCTCGAGGCTCCCCCATACAGAACGATCGTATGGCTGACAGCTATCTCTCGAGACTCCTCCATACAGAATGATCGTATGGCTGACAGCTATCTCTCGAGGCTCCCCCATACAGAACGATCGTATGGCTGACAGCTATCTCTCGAGACTCCTCCATACAGAACGATCGTATGGCTGACACCTATCTCTCGAGACTCCCCCATACAGAACGATCGTATGACTGACACCTATCTCTCGAGACTCCCCTATATAGAACGATTGTATGGCTGACAGCTATCTCTCGAGACTCCCCCATACAGAACGATCGTATGACTGACACCTATCTCTCGAGACTCCCCCATACAGAACGATCGTGTGGCTGACACCTATCTCTCGAGGCTCCCCCATACAGAACGATCGTATGGCTGACAGCTATCTCTCGAGACTCCCCCATACAGAGGACCCTTTTCTCATCTGACAGCTCCTGTATTCTCTACCAGAGCGGCTGCCAGATCATCAGACAGAGGCTTATATCTCCACCAATCAAAAGTTTTGGGCTATTGAATTCCAACTTAATTGGCTGGGGGAACAGTCGGGAGGCCTCCATACACATTAGATAGTTGGCCGATCCCTCATTAATCGTGTGTTTCGGCTGACTTTTATCTTATATACAGTACAGACCAAATGTTTGGACACACCTTCTCATTTAAAGATTTTTCTGTATTTTCATGACTTTGAAAATTGTACATTCACACTGAAGGCATCAAAACTATGGATTAACACATGTGGAATTATATACTGAACAAAAAAGTGTGAAACAACTGAAAATATATTCTAGGTTCTTCAAAGTAGCCACCTTTTGCTTTGATGACTGCTTTGCACACTCTTGGCATTCTCTTGATGAGCTTCAAGAGGTGGTCACCGGAAATGGTTTTCACTTCACAGGTGTGCCCTGTCAGGTTTAGTAAGTGGGATTTCTTGCCTAATAAATGGGTTTGGGACCATCAGTTGTGTTGTGCAGAAGTCAGGTGGATACACAACTGATAGTCCTACTGAATAGACTGTTAGAATTTGTATTATGGCAAGAAATAAGCAGCTAAGTAAAGAAAAACGAGTGGCCATCATTACTTTAAGAAATGAAGGTCAGTCAGTGCAAAAAATTTGGAAAACTTTGAAAGTGTCCCCAAGTGCAGTTGCAAAAACCATCAAGCGCTACAAAGAAACTGGCTCACATAAGGACCGCCCCAGGAAAGGAAGACCAAGAGTCACCTCTGCTTCTGAGGATAAGTTTATCCGAGTCACCAGCCTCAGAAATCGCAGGTTAACAGCAGCTCAGATTAGAGACCAGGTCAATGCCACACAGAGTTCTAGCAGCAGACACATCTCTACAACAACTGTTAAGAGGAGACTTTGTGCAGCAGGCCTTCATGGTAAAATAGCTGCTAGGAAACCACTGCTAAGGACAGGCAACAAGCAGAAGAGACTTGTTTGGGCTAAAGAACACAAGGAATGGACATTAGACCAGTGGAAATCTGTGCTTTGGTCTGATGAGTCCAAATTTGAGATCTTTGGTTCCAACCACCATGTCTTTTTGTGACGCAGAAAAGGTGAACGGATGGACTCTACATGCCTGGTTCCCACCGTGAGGCATGGAGGAGGAGGTGTGATGGTGTGGGGGTGCTTTGCTGGTGACACTGTTGGGGATTTATTTAAAACTGAAGGCATACTGAACCAGCATGGCTACCACAGCATCTTGCAGCGGCATGCTATTCCATCCGGTTTGCGTTTAGTTGGACCATCATTTATTTTTCAACAGGACAATGACCCCAAACTCACCTCCAGGCTGTGTAAGGGCTATTTGACCAAGAAGGAGAGTGATGGGGTGCTGCTCCAGATGACTTGGCCTCCACAGTCACCAGACCTGAACACAATCGAGATGGTTTGGGGTGAGCTGGACCGCAGAGTGAAGGCAAAAGGGCCAACAAGTGCTAAGCATCTCTGGGAACTCCTTCAAGATTGTTGGAAGACCATTTCCGGTGACTACCTCTTGAAGCTCATCAAGAGAATGCCAAGAGTGTGCAAAGCAGTCATCAAAGCAAAAGGTGGCTACTTTGAAGAACCTAGAATATAAGACATATTTTCAGTTGTTTCACCCTTTTTTGTTAAGTCTATAATTCCACATGTGTTAATTCATAGTTTTGATGCCTTCAGTGTGAATGCACAATTTTATAGTCATGAAAATACAGAAAAATGTTTAAATGAGAAGGTGTGTCCAAACTTTTGGTCTGTACTGTGTGTAGAGTGTGCTATTCCACACTTTGGCAACTGGAGAAAGCAGAGGCCCCGGGGCAGGAACGTTACACACTTCATGTGCTCTTTAACTAGTAATTTGCAGCTTGTTAGATGCTCGTCATAGTTCACATCATTCTCCAGAAATTCCAGCTTTGTTGTGTAATTCTGCAATTCTGCAACAATTATGAGCCACCAGAATAGACAAGTATTACAAGTCTGTACCTGCCGTCAGGTTACCATCGGACTCGCTGTTATTTTCCTTTTTGGAGCCCTGTACAGCTACACAATTGGCACGTACACCACTGATTGACAGGTATCAGTTGAGTGTCCCACAAAAAACAAGGCGCTAAATTGCTTTGTAGACAAAAAATGTAAAAAAGCCATAAGAAGCAAAAAGCAAAAGAATCCCTCGCCTTCGGGGATTAAACAGAATATAGTGCAGGAGGCGAAATCTAAAGGAGTTGTCTCAACTTTTATTCTTCAGGAGCACACCGCTCCCAGCTTTCGCTCTGCAGGGAGCCCAACGCTTCTAAAGATTCACAGCAGCATGGTCGCACCGCTGGTCTGTGGTCATTTGGAGCAAGGAAAAAGTGCGGGGGCACAGAGTAGCGAACAGGCTGTAAAGCAAAGAGCCTGCTACCGGCGGCAACTCTTAGACTGCAGGGTGGTCGGTATCCTAGGCAATGAGCCATACAATATATTATTAAAAATACCTCCGTCCTTGAGAGCAGAGATCTTTAATAAGAATGTTATTTTGATTATGTACATGAGCCCCACCATCTTGGTTGCTAAGGACACCGCTGATCTGTGGGCGGTGTAATAAGAAGTACTTAGGGGTAAGCGATAGGGAGATTTATGATTGCTTTGGTCAGTAGAAAATAGTTTATAGTTTTCCAGCCAGATTTAGAAATCTGGCTGGAAAGTGGCCAACTTTCCCCTCCCTCTATGAGAAAATGTATGCGAATTTCATAAATCACTTCACTGAGTCCATCTCCATGTTCCTGGAATTGAAGCATTGTTTTCTCGCCAGGTGTAAACTCGAGGTTGAGGATAAGGAATGTCGGATTAAGCAGCTGCAGCACAAGTTCCAAAAACTACAGAGCGAATACGATGACATTGTGGAGCGTAATGAGGAGCTGGAGTCCATTGTGGGGGAAACGCAGAACCGCACTAAAGAACAAGTGGATTTTTTGGAGTGTGAAATAGCCGGACTCCAGAGGACGGTGAGTCTGAAATCTGTCATGGAAGTGATTCAGAAAAGTAAAGTGAACGCTAAGTGAATGGTGACATTTTTCTCTTTACAGACGTTATGGCATTATTTAAGGGTATTTTTGTATTGACCCAAATTTGGTTAGGTTATCAATCTCAGACTAGTGAGGGTTTTACAACCCGTTTCCCCCACGATCAGCTCCTATAACTTCCACTAGTGGCCGGATGTAAACCATGAATAGAGTTGGAGCATATTCTGTTTAGTTGCCTTTCCCGAGTGCTGCAGATTAGATCCTATTGAGAAGAACAGGCGCTGATCTGCTGCACCCTGCAGCGACCACTACACAGTGTACAGAGCTGTGCTGTACCGGCTGTGTTCACTGTTTTCATCCGGCCTCTGATGGAGGTGATAGATGATCGTGGGGGTGTAGGGTGTCAAAACCTCATTGATCTGATCTTCATGATATATCCTAAAGTTAGGTCATCAATATGACCTAACCCACAAATCTGTGCCAGAAAATCCACTGCAGATTTGCTAAGTGAGAACATAAGACTAATAAGAAATAAAAGTTATCTAGAATTGGGCAGCAGTGCACATGCCTGACCTGTGCTCCATTCATTCCCTATGGGGCTGCTCCGCTCTGCGCTCAGCTGTTTCCAGCAGCCCCATAGGGAATAAATGGAGCAGCACTTGGGCATTTAACCATTTTGCACCCCTTTCTATCGATCGGTGCAATTTCCAGTGGTCGGATTCCCAGTGATCAGCACATTATCACCTAAACTGTGGATAGGTCATACTGTATCATGTTTTAAGGGAACAACCCCTTTAAGGCTCACAACCTTATTGCTCCTTAGCAGCTGGTATATTTTTATAACTGGTGTGCAATAAATAATGTACTCAGGTCCTAAGCAATGCGCGCTGTCCTGGCATCAACACAATAATGAGCACAATGTGTAGCACATCCACTAGATGGCGCCGCTTGCTGCCATTGATCCTGGTGGAGAAGAAGCGCAGATTGTTTCTGATTGTGGGGGACCTGTGACCGGAATGCCGTATCCTGGATACCACAAACACTAAAGTGCCATGAAAGTTGTGACACTCCGTGTACTGCAGCGACAGCAGCCTCTCCTGACGGGGACGCTCCGCTTCTCCAGACCTGTCACCTGTCTTGTAACTCTTTATTTCTAGCAGTAAGTTGTCACTGAAAATGTAATCATGTTTTATATCTCATGGTAAGTCGCAAAAATGTTTACAGCTACATTTTAGTTATTTATTTATTTATTTATTTTTTTTATGAATCGTGTTTGGTGTCATTAGATTATGAACCTGGAAGCTGAGCTGACCGAGATGGCGGAGCAGCGGGAAATCAGAGAAGAGATGCTTGCTTCTGCGCAAAAGGAGAGCGCCGACATAAAGAGGCTGTCAGACGTCCAGCAGGTATATAGGCGTACAGCAGAGTATATAGGTGTACAGCAGGTATATAGGCATGCAGCAGGTATATAGACGTACAGCAGGTATATAGGCGTGCAGCAGGTATATAGGCGTACAGCAGAGTATATAGGTGTACAGCAGGTATATAGGTGTGCAGCAGGTATATAGACGTACAGCAGAGTATATAGGTGTACAGCAGGTATATAGGCATGCAGCAGGTATATAGACGTACAGCAGGTATATAGGCGTGCAGCAGGTATATAGGTGTACAGCAGAGTATATAGGCATACAGCAGGTATATAGGTGTGCAGCAGGTATATAGACGTACAGCAGGTATATAGGCGTGCAGCAGGTATATAGGCGTACAGCAGAGTATATAGGTGTACAGCAGGTATATAGGCATGCAGCAGGTATATAGACGTGCAGCAGAGTATATAGGCGTACAGCAGAGTATATAGGCGTACAGCAGGTATATAGGCGTACAGCAGAGTATATAGGTGTACAGCAGGTATATAGGCATGCAGCAGGTATATAGACCTACAGCAGGTATATAGGCGTACAGCAGAGTATATAGGCGTACAGCAGGTATATAGGCGTACAGCAGAGTATATAGGTGTACAGCAGGTATATAGGCATGCAGCAGGTATATAGACGTACAGCAGGTATATAGGCATGCAGCAGGTATATAGACGTGCAGCAGAGTATATAGGTGTACAGCAGGTATATAGGCGTACAGCAGAGTATATAGACGTGCAGCAGGTATATAGGCGTGCAGCAGAGTATATAGGCGTACAGCAGAGTATATAGGCGTACAGCAGGTATATAGGCGTACAGCAGAGTATATAGGTGTACAGCAGGTATATAGGCATGCAGCAGGTATATAGACGTGCAGCAGGTATATAGGCGTGCAGCAGAGTATATAGGCGTACAGCAGGTGTATAGGCGTGCAGCAGAGTATATAGGCGTGCAGCAGGTATATAGGCGTGCAGCAGAGTATATAGGCGTACAGCAGAGTATATAGGCGTACAGCAGGTATATAGGCGTACAGCAGAGTATATAGGTGTACTGCAGGTATATAGGCATGCTGCAGGTATATAGACGTACAGCAGGTATATAGGCGTACAGCAGGTATATAGGCGTACAGCAGAGTATATAGGCGTACAGCAGGTATATAGGCGTACAGCAGAGTATATAGGTGTACAGCAGGTATATAGGCATGCAGCAGGTATATAGACGTACAGCAGGTATATAGGCGTACAGCAGGTATATAGACGTACAGCAGGTATATAGGCATACAGCAGAGTATATAGGCGTACAGCAGAGTATATAGGCGTACAGCAGAGTATATAGGTGTACAGCAGGTATATAGGCATGCAGCAGGTATATAGACGTACAGCAGAGTATATAGGCGTACAGCAGAGTATATAGGCGTACAGCAGGTATATAGGCGTACAGCAGGTATATAGGCGTACAGCAGAGTATATAGGCGTACAGCAGGTATATAGGCATGCAGCAGGTATATAGACGTACAGCAGGTATATAGGCATGCAGCAGGTATATAGACGTACAGCAGGTATATAGGCGTACAGCAGGTATATAGGCGTACAGCAGGTATATAGGCGTACAGCAGAGTATATAGGTGTACAGCAGGTATATAGGCATGCAGCAGGTATATAGACGTACAGCAGGTATATAGGCATGCAGCAGGTATATAGACGTGCAGCAGAGTATATAGGTGTACAGCAGGTATATAGGCGTACAGCAGAGTATATAGACGTGCAGCAGGTATATAGGCGTGCAGCAGAGTATATAGGCGTACAGCAGAGTATATAGGCGTACAGCAGGTATATAGGCGTACAGCAGAGTATATAGGTGTACAGCAGGTATATAGGCATGCAGCAGGTATATAGACATGCAGCAGGTATATAGGCGTGCAGCAGAGTATATAGGCGTACAGCAGGTGTATAGGCGTGCAGCAGAGTATATAGGCGTGCAGCAGGTATATAGGCATGCTGCAGGTATATAGACGTACAGCAGGTATATAGGCGTACAGCAGGTATATAGGCGTACAGCAGAGTATATAGGCGTACAGCAGGTATATAGGCGTACAGCAGAGTATATAGGTGTACAGCAGGTATATAGGCATGCAGCAGGTATATAGACGTACAGCAGGTATATAGGCGTACAGCAGGTATATAGACGTACAGCAGGTATATAGGCATACAGCAGAGTATATAGGCGTACAGCAGAGTATATAGGCGTACAGCAGAGTATATAGGTGTACAGCAGGTATATAGGCATGCAGCAGGTATATAGGCGTGCAGCAGAGTATATAGGCGTACAGCAGAGTATATAGGCGTACAGCAGGTATATAGGCGTACAGCAGAGTATATAGGTGTACAGCAGGTATATAGGCATGCAGCAGGTATATAGACGTACAGCAGGTATATAGGCGTACAGCAGGTATATAGGCGTACAGCAGAGTATATAGGCGTACAGCAGGTATATAGGCGTACAGCAGAGTATATAGGTGTACAGCAGGTATATAGGCATGCAGCAGGTATATAGACGTACAGCAGGTATATAGGCGTACAGCAGGTATATAGGCATACAGCAGGTATATAGGCATGCAGCAGGTATATAGACGTACAGCAGGTATATAGGCGTACAGCAGGTATATAGGCGTACAGCAGAGTATATAGGCGTACAGCAGGTATATAGGCGTACAGCAGAGTATATAGGCGTACAGCAGGTATATAGGCGTACAGCAGAGTATATAGGTGTACAGCATGTATATAGGCATGCAGCAGGTATATAGACGTACAGCAGGTATATAGGCGTACAGCAGGTATATAGGCGTGCAGCAGGTATATAGGCGTGCAGCAGAGTATATAGGCGTACAGCAGGTATATAGGCGTACAGCAGGTATATAGGCGTGCAGCAGAGTATATAGGGGTACAGCAGGTATAAAGGCGTACAGCAGGTATATAGGTGTGCAGCAGGTATATAGACGTACAGCAGAGTATATAGGTGTACAGCAGGTATATAGGCATGCAGCAGGTATATAGACGTACAGCAGGTATATAGGCGTGCAGCAGGTATATAGGTGTACAGCAGAGTATATAGGCATACAGCAGGTATATAGGTGTGCAGCAGGTATATAGACGTACAGCAGGTATATAGGCGTGCAGCAGGTATATAGGCGTACAGCAGAGTATATAGGTGTACAGCAGGTATATAGGCATGCAGCAGGTATATAGACGTGCAGCAGAGTATATAGGCGTACAGCAGAGTATATAGGCGTACAGCAGGTATATAGGCGTACAGCAGAGTATATAGGTGTACAGCAGGTATATAGGCATGCAGCAGGTATATAGACGTACAGCAGGTATATAGGCGTACAGCAGAGTATATAGGCGTACAGCAGGTATATAGGCGTACAGCAGAGTATATAGGTGTACAGCAGGTATATAGGCATGCAGCAGGTATATAGACGTACAGCAGGTATATAGGCATGCAGCAGGTATATAGACGTGCAGCAGAGTATATAGGTGTACAGCAGGTATATAGGCGTACAGCAGAGTATATAGACGTGCAGCAGGTATATAGGCGTGCAGCAGAGTATATAGGCGTACAGCAGAGTATATAGGCGTACAGCAGGTATATAGGCGTACAGCAGAGTATATAGGTGTACAGCAGGTATATAGGCATGCAGCAGGTATATAGACGTGCAGCAGGTATATAGGCGTGCAGCAGAGTATATAGGCGTACAGCAGAGTATATAGGCGTACAGCAGGTATATAGGCGTGCAGCAGAGTATATAGGCGTGCAGCAGGTATATAGGCGTGCAGCAGAGTATATAGGCGTACAGCAGGTATATAGGCGTACAGCAGAGTATATAGGTGTACAGCAGGTATATAGGCATGCTGCAGGTATATAGACGTACAGCAGGTATATAGGCGTACAGCAGGTATATAGGCGTACAGCAGAGTATATAGGCGTACAGCAGGTATATAGGCGTACAGCAGAGTATATAGGTGTACAGCAGGTATATAGGCATGCAGCAGGTATATAGACGTACAGCAGGTATATAGGCGTACAGCAGGTATATAGACGTACAGCAGGTATATAGGCATACAGCAGAGTATATAGGCGTGCAGCAGGTATATAGGCGTGCAGCAGAGTATATAGGCGTACAGCAGAGTATATAGGCGTACAGCAGGTATATAGGCGTACAGCAGAGTATATAGGTGTACAGCAGGTATATAGGCATGCAGCAGGTATATAGACGTACAGCAGGTATATAGGCATGCAGCAGGTATATAGACGTGCAGCAGAGTATATAGGTGTACAGCAGGTATATAGGCGTACAGCAGAGTATATAGACGTGCAGCAGGTATATAGGCGTGCAGCAGAGTATATAGGCGTACAGCAGAGTATATAGGCGTACAGCAGGTATATAGGCGTACAGCAGAGTATATAGGTGTACAGCAGGTATATAGGCATGCAGCAGGTATATAGACGTGCAGCAGGTATATAGGCGTGCAGCAGAGTATATAGGCGTACAGCAGGTGTATAGGCGTGCAGCAGAGTATATAGGCGTGCAGCAGGTATATAGGCGTGCAGCAGAGTATATAGGCGTACAGCAGAGTATATAGGCATACAGCAGGTATATAGGCGTACAGCAGAGTATATAGGTGTACTGCAGGTATATAGGCATGCTGCAGGTATATAGACGTACAGCAGGTATATAGGCGTACAGCAGGTATATAGGCGTACAGCAGAGTATATAGGCGTACAGCAGGTATATAGGCGTACAGCAGAGTATATAGGTGTACAGCAGGTATATAGGCATGCAGCAGGTATATAGACGTACAGCAGGTATATAGTCGTACAGCAGGTATATAGACGTACAGCAGGTATATAGGCATACAGCAGAGTATATAGGCGTACAGCAGAGTATATAGGCGTACAGCAGAGTATATAGGTGTACAGCAGGTATATAGGCATGCAGCAGGTATATAGACGTACAGCAGAGTATATAGGCGTACAGCAGAGTATATAGGCGTACAGCAGGTATATAGGCGTACAGCAGAGTATATAGGCGTACAGCAGGTATATAGGCGTACAGCAGAGTATATAGGCGTACAGCAGGTATATAGGCATGCAGCAGGTATATAGACGTACAGCAGGTATATAGGCATGCAGCAGGTATATAGACGTACAGCAGGTATATAGGCGTACAGCAGGTATATAGGCGTACAGCAGGTATATAGGCGTACAGCAGAGTATATAGGTGTACAGCAGGTATATAGGCATGCAGCAGGTATATAGACGTACAGCAGGTATATAGGCATGCAGCAGGTATATAGACGTGCAGCAGAGTATATAGGTGTACAGCAGGTATATAGGCGTACAGCAGAGTATATAGACGTGCAGCAGGTATATAGGCGTGCAGCAGAGTATATAGGCGTACAGCAGAGTATATAGGCGTACAGCAGGTATATAGGCGTACAGCAGAGTATATAGGTGTACAGCAGGTATATAGGCATGCAGCAGGTATATAGACGTGCAGCAGGTATATAGGCGTGCAGCAGAGTATATAGGCGTACAGCAGGTGTATAGGCGTGCAGCAGAGTATATAGGCGTGCAGCAGGTATATAGGCGTGCAGCAGAGTATATAGGCGTACAGCAGAGTATATAGGCGTACAGCAGGTATATAGGCGTACAGCAGAGTATATAGGTGTACTGCAGGTATATAGGCATGCTGCAGGTATATAGACGTACAGCAGGTATATAGGCGTACAGCAGGTATATAGGCGTACAGCAGAGTATATAGGCGTACAGCAGGTATATAGGCGTACAGCAGAGTATATAGGTGTACAGCAGGTATATAGGCATGCAGCAGGTATATAGACGTACAGCAGGTATATAGGCGTACAGCAGGTATATAGACGTACAGCAGGTATATAGGCATACAGCAGAGTATATAGGCGTACAGCAGAGTATATAGGCGTACAGCAGAGTATATAGGTGTACAGCAGGTATATAGGCATGCAGCAGGTATATAGGCGTGCAGCAGAGTATATAGGCGTACAGCAGAGTATATAGGCGTACAGCAGGTATATAGGCGTACAGCAGAGTATATAGGTGTACAGCAGGTATATAGGCATGCAGCAGGTATATAGACGTACAGCAGGTATATAGGCGTACAGCAGGTATATAGGCGTACAGCAGAGTATATAGGCGTACAGCAGGTATATAGGCGTACAGCAGAGTATATAGGTGTACAGCAGGTATATAGGCATGCAGCAGGTATATAGACGTACAGCAGGTATATAGGCGTACAGCAGGTATATAGGCATACAGCAGGTATATAGGCATGCAGCAGGTATATAGACGTACAGCAGGTATATAGGCGTACAGCAGGTATATAGGCGTACAGCAGAGTATATAGGCGTACAGCAGGTATATAGGCGTACAGCAGAGTATATAGGCGTACAGCAGGTATATAGGCGTACAGCAGAGTATATAGGTGTACAGCATGTATATAGGCATGCAGCAGGTATATAGACGTACAGCAGGTATATAGGCGTACAGCAGGTATATAGGCGTGCAGCAGGTATATAGGCGTGCAGCAGAGTATATAGGCGTACAGCAGGTATATAGGCGTACAGCAGGTATATAGGCGTGCAGCAGAGTATATAGGGGTACAGCAGGTATAAAGGCGTACAGCAGGTATATAGGTGTGCAGCAGGTATATAGACGTACAGCAGAGTATATAGGTGTACAGCAGGTATATAGGCATGCAGCAGGTATATAGACGTACAGCAGGTATATAGGCGTGCAGCAGGTATATAGGTGTACAGCAGAGTATATAGGCATACAGCAGGTATATAGGTGTGCAGCAGGTATATAGACGTACAGCAGGTATATAGGCGTGCAGCAGGTATATAGGCGTACAGCAGAGTATATAGGTGTACAGCAGGTATATAGGCATGCAGCAGGTATATAGACGTGCAGCAGAGTATATAGGCGTACAGCAGAGTATATAGGCGTACAGCAGGTATATAGGCGTACAGCAGAGTATATAGGTGTACAGCAGGTATATAGGCATGCAGCAGGTATATAGACGTACAGCAGGTATATAGGCGTACAGCAGAGTATATAGGCGTACAGCAGGTATATAGGCGTACAGCAGAGTATATAGGTGTACAGCAGGTATATAGGCATGCAGCAGGTATATAGACGTACAGCAGGTATATAGGCATGCAGCAGGTATATAGACGTGCAGCAGAGTATATAGGTGTACAGCAGGTATATAGGCGTACAGCAGAGTATATAGACGTGCAGCAGGTATATAGGCGTGCAGCAGAGTATATAGGCGTACAGCAGAGTATATAGGCGTACAGCAGGTATATAGGCGTACAGCAGAGTATATAGGTGTACAGCAGGTATATAGGCATGCAGCAGGTATATAGACGTGCAGCAGGTATATAGGCGTGCAGCAGAGTATATAGGCGTACAGCAGAGTATATAGGCGTACAGCAGGTATATAGGCGTGCAGCAGAGTATATAGGCGTGCAGCAGGTATATAGGCGTGCAGCAGAGTATATAGGCGTACAGCAGAGTATATAGGCGTACAGCAGGTATATAGGCGTACAGCAGAGTATATAGGTGTACAGCAGGTATATAGGCATGCTGCAGGTATATAGACGTACAGCAGGTATATAGGCGTACAGCAGGTATATAGGCGTACAGCAGAGTATATAGGCGTACAGCAGGTATATAGGCGTACAGCAGAGTATATAGGTGTACAGCAGGTATATAGGCATGCAGCAGGTATATAGACGTACAGCAGGTATATAGGCGTACAGCAGGTATATAGACGTACAGCAGGTATATAGGCATACAGCAGAGTATATAGGCGTGCAGCAGGTATATAGGCGTGCAGCAGAGTATATAGGCGTACAGCAGAGTATATAGGCGTACAGCAGGTATATAGGCGTACAGCAGAGTATATAGGTGTACAGCAGGTATATAGGCATGCAGCAGGTATATAGACGTACAGCAGGTATATAGGCGTACAGCAGGTATATAGGCTTACAGCAGAGTATATAGGCGTACAGCAGGTATATAGGCGTACAGCAGAGTATATAGGTGTACAGCAGGTATATAGGCATGCAGCAGGTATATAGACGTACAGCAGGTATATAGGCGTACAGCAGGTATATAGGCGTACAGCAGGTATATAGGCATACAGCAGAGTATATAGGCGTACAGCAGAGTATATAGGTGTACAGCAGGTATATAGGCATGCAGCAGGTATATAGACGTACAGCAGGTATATAGGCGTACAGCAGGTATATAGGCGTACAGCAGAGTATATAGGCGTACAGCAGGTATATAGGCGTACAGCAGAGTATATAGGTGTACAGCAGGTATATAGGCATGCAGCAGGTATATAGACGTACAGCAGGTATATAGGCGTACAGCAGGTATATAGGCGTGCAGCAGGTATATAGGCGTGCAGCAGAGTATATAGGCGTACAGCAGGTATATAGGCGTACAGCAGGTATATAGGCGTGCAGCAGGTATATAGGCGTACAGCAGGTATATAGGCGTGCAGCAGAGTATACAGGCGTGCAGCAGGTATATAGGCGTGCAGCAGGTATATAGGCGTACAGCAGGTATATAGGCGTGCAGCAGAGTATATAGGTGTACAGCAGAGTATATAGGTGTGCAGCAGAGTATATAGGCGTACAGCAGAGTATATAGGTGAACAGCAGAGTATATAGGTGTACAGCAGGTATATAGGCGTACAGCAGAGTATATAGGCGTACAGCAGGTATATAGGTGTACAGCAGGTATATAGGCGTACAGCAGGTATATAGACGTGCAGCAGAGTATATAGGGGTACAGCAGGTATAAAGGCGTACAGCAGGTATATAGGCGTGCAGCAGAGTATATAGACGTGCAGCAGAGTATATAGGTGTACAGCTGGTATAAAGGCGTACAGCAGGTATATAGGCGTGCAGCAGAGTATATAGGCGTGCAGCAGAGTATATAGGCGTACAGCAGAGTATATAGGTGTACAGCAGGTATATAGGCATGCAGCAGGTATATAGACGTGCAGCAGGTATATAGGCGTGCAGCAGAGTATATAGGCGTACAGCAGAGTATATAGGCGTACAGCAGGTATATAGGCGTGCAGCAGAGTATATAGGCGTGCAGCAGGTATATAGGCGTGCAGCAGAATATATAGGCGTACAGCAGAGTATATAGGCGTACAGCAGGTATATAGGCGTACAGCAGAGTATATAGGTGTACAGCAGGTATATAGGCATGCTGCAGGTATATAGACGTACAGCAGGTATATAGGCGTACAGCAGGTATATAGGCGTACAGCAGAGTATATAGGCGTACAGCAGGTATATAGGCGTACAGCAGAGTATATAGGTGTACAGCAGGTATATAGGCATGCAGCAGGTATATAGACGTACAGCAGGTATATAGGCGTACAGCAGGTATATAGACGTACAGCAGGTATATAGGCATACAGCAGAGTATATAGGCGTGCAGCAGGTATATAGGCGTGCAGCAGAGTATATAGGCGTACAGCAGAGTATATAGGCGTACAGCAGGTATATAGGCGTACAGCAGAGTATATAGGTGTACAGCAGGTATATAGGCATGCAGCAGGTATATAGACGTACAGCAGGTATATAGGCGTACAGCAGGTATATAGGCGTACAGCAGAGTATATAGGCGTACAGCAGGTATATAGGCGTACAGCAGAGTATATAGGTGTACAGCAGGTATATAGGCATGCAGCAGGTATATAGACGTACAGCAGGTATATAGGCGTACAGCAGGTATATAGGCATACAGCAGAGTATATAGGCGTACAGCAGAGTATATAGGTGTACAGCAGGTATATAGGCATGCAGCAGGTATATAGACGTACAGCAGGTATATAGGCGTACAGCAGGTATATAGGCGTACAGCAGAGTATATAGGCGTACAGCAGGTATATAGGCGTACAGCAGAGTATATAGGTGTACAGCAGGTATATAGGCATGCAGCAGGTATATAGACGTACAGCAGGTATATAGGCGTACAGCAGGTATATAGGCGTGCAGCAGGTATATAGGCGTGCAGCAGAGTATATAGGCGTACAGCAGGTATATAGGCGTACAGCAGGTATATAGGCGTGCAGCAGGTATATAGGCGTACAGCAGGTATATAGGCGTGCAGCAGAGTATATAGGCGTGCAGCAGGTATATAGGCGTACAGCAGGTATATAGGCGTACAGCAGGTATATAGGCGTACAGCAGAGTATATAGGCGTACAGCGGGTATATAGGCGTACAGCAGAGTATATAGGTGTACAGCAGGTATATAGGCATGCAGCAGGTATATAGACGTACAGCAGGTATATAGGCGTACAGCAGGTATATAGGCGTGCAGCAGGTATATAGGCGTACAGCAGAGTATATAGGCGTACAGCAGGTATATAGGCGTACAGCAGGTATATAGGCGTGCAGCAGGTATATAGGCGTACAGCAGGTATATAGGCGTGCAGCAGAGTATATAGGCGTGCAGCAGGTATATAGGCGTGCAGCAGGTATATAGGCGTACAGCAGGTATATAGGCGTGCAGCAGAGTATATAGGTGTACAGCAGAGTATATAGGTGTGCAGCAGAGTATATAGGCGTACAGCAGAGTATATAGGTGAACAGCAGAGTATATAGGTGTACAGCAGGTATATAGGCGTACAGCAGAGTATATAGGCGTACAGCAGGTATATAGGTGTACAGCAGGTATATAGGCGTACAGCAGGTATATAGACGTGCAGCAGAGTATATAGGGGTACAGCAGGTATAAAGGCGTACAGCAGGTATATAGGCGTGCAGCAGAGTATATAGACGTGCAGCAGAGTATATAGGTGTACAGCTGGTATAAAGGCGTACAGCAGGTATATAGGCGTGCAGCAGAGTATATAGGCGTACAGCAGAGTATATAGGCGTACAGCAGGTATATAGGCGTGCAGCAGAGTATATAGGCGTACAGCAGAGTATATAGGCATAGAGCAGGTATATAGGCGTACAGCAGGTATATAGGCGTGCAGCAGAGTATATAGGCGTACAGCAGAGTATATAGGCGTACAGCAGGTATATAGGCGTGCAGCAGGTATATAGGTGTACAGCAGGTATATAGGCGTGCAGCAGAGTATATAGGCGTACAGCAGGTATATAGGCATGCAGCAGGTATATAGGTGTACAGCAGGTATATAGGCGTGCAGCAGAGTATATAGGCATACAGCAGGTATATAGGCGTACAGCAGAGTATATAGGCATACAGCAGGTATATAGGCGTACAGCAGAGTATATAGGCGTACAGCAGGTATATAGGCATGCAGCAGGTATATAGGTGTACAGCAGGTATATAGGCGTGCAGCAGAGTATATAGACGTACAGCAGGTATATAGGCATGCAGCAGGTATATAGACGTACAGCAGGTATATAGGCGTACAGCAGGTATATAGGCGTACAGCAGAGTATATAGGCGTACAGCAGGTATATAGGCGTACAGCAGAGTATATAGGTGTACAGCAGGTATATAGGCATGCAGCAGGTATATAGACGTACAGCAGGTATATAGGCGTACAGCAGGTATATAGGCGTACAGCAGAGTATATAGGCGTACAGCAGGTATATAGGCGTACAGCAGAGTATATAGGTGTACAGCAGGTATATAGGCATGCAGCAGGTATATAGACGTACAGCAGGTATATAGGCGTACAGCAGGTATATAGGCGTACAGTAGAGTATATAGGCGTACAGCAGGTATATAGGCGTACAGCAGAGTATATAGGTGTACAGCAGGTATATAGGCATGCAGCAGGTATATAGACGTACAGCAGGTATATAGGCGTACAGCAGGTATATAGGCGTGCAGCAGGTATATAGGCGTGCAGCAGAGTATATAGGCGTACAGCAGGTATATAGGCGTACAGCAGGTATATAGGCGTACAGCAGGTATATAGGCGTGCAGCAGGTATATAGGCGTACAGCAGGTATATAGGCGTGCAGCAGAGTATATAGGCGTGCAGCAGGTATATAGGCGTGCAGCAGGTATATAGGCGTACAGCAGGTATATAGGCGTGCAGCAGAGTATATAGGTGTACAGCAGAGTATATAGGTGTGCAGCAGAGTATATAGGCGTGCAGCAGGTATATAGGCGTACAGCAGGTATATAGGCGTACAGCAGAGTATATAGGTGTACAGCAGAGTATATAGGCGTGCAGCAGAGTATATAGGCGTACAGCAGAGTATATAGGTGAACAGCAGAGTATATAGGTGTACAGCAGGTATATAGGCGTACAGCAGAGTATATAGGCGTACAGCAGGTATATAGGTGTACAGCAGGTATATAGGCGTACAGCAGGTATATAGGGGTACAGCAGGTATAAAGGCGTACAGCAGGTATATAGGCGTGCAGCAGAGTATATAGATGTGCAGCAGAGTATATAGGTGTACAGCTGGTATAAAGGCGTACAGCAGGTATATAGGCGTGCAGCAGAGTATATAGGCGTACAGCAGAGTATATAGGCGTACAGCAGGTATATAGGCGTGCAGCAGAGTATATAGGCGTACAGCAGAGTATATAGGCATACAGCAGGTATATAGGCGTACAGCAGGTATATAGGCGTGCAGCAGAGTATATAGGCGTACAGCAGAGTATATAGGCATACAGCAGGTATATAGGCGTGCAGCAGGTATATAGGTGTACAGCAGGTATATAGGCGTGCAGCAGAGTATATAGGCGTACAGCAGGTATATAGGCATGCAGCAGGTATATAGGTGTACAGCAGGTATATAGGCGTGCAGCAGAGTATATAGGCATACAGCAGGTATATAGGCGTACAGCAGAGTATATAGGCATACAGCAGGTATATAGGCGTACAGCAGAGTATATAGGCGTACAGCAGGTATATAGGCATGCAGCAGGTATATAGGTGTACAGCAGGTATATAGGCGTGCAGCAGAGTATATAGACGTACAGCAGGTATATAGGTGTGCAGCAGAGTATATAGGCGTGCAGCAGGTATATAGACGTACAGCAGGTATATAGGTGTCCAGCAGAGTATATAGGCGTGCAGCAGAGTATATAGGCGTACAGCGGGTATATAGGCATACAGCAGGTATATAGGTGTACAGCAGGTATATAGGCGTGCAGCAGAGTATATAGGCGTGCAGCAGAGTATATAGGCGTGCTGCAGAGTATATAGGCGTGCAGCAGAGTATATAGGCGTGCAGCAGAGTATATAGGCGTGCAGCCGAGTATATAGGCGTGCAACAGAGTATATAGGCGTGCAGCAGAGTATATAGACGTACAGCAGAGTATATAGGTATGCAGCAGAGTATATAGGCGTCCAGCAGGTATATAGGCGTACAGCAGAGTATATAGGCGTGCAGCAGAGTATATAGGTGTGCAGCAGAGTATATAGGCGTGCAGCAGAGTATATAGGCGTACAGCAGAGTATATAGACGTGCAGCAGGTATATAGGCGTGCAGCAGAGTATATAGGCGTGCAGCAGAGTATATAGGCGTACAGCAGAGTATATAGGCGTGCAGCAGAGTATATAGGCGTGCAGCAGAGTATATAGGCGTCCAGCAGGTATATAGGCGTACAGCAGAGTATATAGGCGTGCAGCAGAGTATATAGGTGTGCAACAGAGTATATAGGCGTGCAGCAGAGTATATAGGCGTGCAGCAGAGTATATAGGCGTACAGCAGAGTATATAGGCGTGCAGCAGAGTATATAGGCGTGCAGCAGAGTATATAGGCGTCCAGCAGGTATATAGGCGTACAGCAGAGTATATAGGCGTGCAGCAGAGTATATAGGTGTGCAACAGAGTATATAGGCGTGCAGCAGAGTATATAGGCGTACAGCAGAGTATATAGACGTGCAGCAGGTATATAGGCGTGCAGCAGAGTATATAGGCGTGCAGCAGAGTATATAGGCGTACAGCAGAGTATATAGGCGTGCAGCAGAGTATATAGGCGTACAGCAGGTATATAGGCGTACAGCAGAGTATATAGGTGTACAGCAGGTATATAGGCATGCAGCAGGTATATAGACGTACAGCAGGTATATAGGCGTACAGCAGGTATATAGGCATACAGCAGAGTATATAGGCGTACAGCAGAGTATATAGGTGTACAGCAGGTATATAGGCATGCAGCAGGTATATAGACGTACAGCAGGTATATAGGCGTACAGCAGAGTATATAGGCGTACAGCAGGTATATAGGCGTACAGCAGAGTATATAGGTGTACAGCAGGTATATAGGCATGCAGCAGGTATATAGACGTACAGCAGGTATATAGGCGTACAGCAGGTATATAGGCGTGCAGCAGGTATATAGGCGTGCAGCAGAGTATATAGGCGTACAGCAGGTATATAGGCGTACAGCAGGTATATAGGCGTGCAGCAGGTATATAGGCGTACAGCAGGTATATAGGCGTGCAGCAGAGTATATAGGCGTGCAGCAGGTATATAGGCGTGCAGCAGGTATATAGGCGTACAGCAGGTATATAGGCGTACAGCAGGTATATAGGCGTACAGCAGAGTATATAGGCGTACAGCGGGTATATAGGCGTACAGCAGAGTATATAGGTGTACAGCAGGTATATAGGCATGCAGCAGGTATATAGACGTACAGCAGGTATATAGGCGTACAGCAGGTATATAGGCGTGCAGCAGGTATATAGGCGTGCAGCAGAGTATATAGGCGTACAGCAGGTATATAGGCGTACAGCAGGTATATAGGCGTGCAGCAGGTATATAGGCGTACAGCAGGTATATAGGCGTGCAGCAGAGTATATAGGCGTGCAGCAGGTATATAGGCGTGCAGCAGGTATATAGGCGTACAGCAGGTATATAGGCGTGCAGCAGAGTATATAGGTGTACAGCAGAGTATATAGGTGTGCAGCAGAGTATATAGGCGTACAGCAGAGTATATAGGTGAACAGCAGAGTATATAGGTGTACAGCAGGTATATAGGCGTACAGCAGAGTATATAGGCGTACAGCAGGTATATAGGTGTACAGCAGGTATATAGGCGTACAGCAGGTATATAGACGTGCAGCAGAGTATATAGGGGTACAGCAGGTATAAAGGCGTACAGCAGGTATATAGGCGTGCAGCAGAGTATATAGACGTGCAGCAGAGTATATAGGTGTACAGCTGGTATAAAGGCGTACAGCAGGTATATAGGCGTGCAGCAGAGTATATAGGCGTACAGCAGAGTATATAGGCGTACAGCAGGTATATAGGCGTGCAGCAGAGTATATAGGCGTACAGCATAGTATATAGGCATACAGCAGGTATATAGGCGTACAGCAGGTATATAGGCGTGCAGCAGAGTATATAGGCGTACAGCAGAGTATATAGGCGTACAGCAGGTATATAGGCGTGCAGCAGGTATATAGGTGTACAGCAGGTATATAGGCGTGCAGCAGAGTATATAGGCGTACAGCAGGTATATAGGCATGCAGCAGGTATATAGGTGTACAGCAGGTATATAGGCGTGCAGCAGAGTATATAGGCATACAGCAGGTATATAGGCGTACAGCAGAGTATATAGGCATACAGCAGGTATATAGGCGTACAGCAGAGTATATAGGCGTACAGCAGGTATATAGGCATGCAGCAGGTATATAGGTGTACAGCAGGTATATAGGCGTGCAGCAGAGTATATAGACGTACAGCAGGTATATAGGCATGCAGCAGGTATATGGACGTACAGCAGGTATATAGGCGTACAGCAGGTATATAGGCGTACAGCAGAGTATATAGGCGTACAGCAGGTATATAGGCGTACAGCAGAGTATATAGGTGTACAGCAGGTATATAGGCATGCAGCAGGTATATAGACGTACAGCAGGTATATAGGCGTACAGCAGGTATATAGGCGTACAGCAGAGTATATAGGCGTACAGCAGGTATATAGGCGTACAGCAGAGTATATAGGTGTACAGCAGGTATATAGGCATGCAGCAGGTATATAGACGTACAGCAGGTATATAGGCGTACAGCAGGTATATAGGCGTACAGCAGAGTATATAGGCGTACAGCAGGTATATAGGCGTACAGCAGAGTATATAGGTGTACAGCAGGTATATAGGCATGCAGCAGGTATATAGACGTACAGCAGGTATATAGGCGTACAGCAGGTATATAGGCGTGCAGCAGGTATATAGGCGTGCAGCAGAGTATATAGGCATACAGCAGGTATATAGGCGTACAGCAGGTATATAGGCGTACAGCAGGTATATAGGCGTGCAGCAGGTATATAGGCGTGCAGCAGAGTATATAGGCGTGCAGCAGGTATATAGGCGTGCAGCAGGTATATAGGCGTACAGCAGGTATATAGGCGTGCAGCAGAGTATATAGGTGTACAGCAGAGTATATAGGTGTGCAGCAGAGTATATAGGCGTGCAGCAGGTATATAGGCGTACAGCAGGTATATAGGCGTACAGCAGAGTATATAGGTGTACAGCAGAGTATATAGGCGTGCAGCAGAGTATATAGGCGTACAGCAGAGTATATAGGTGAACAGCAGAGTATATAGGTGTACAGCAGGTATATAGGCGTACAGCAGAGTATATAGGCGTACAGCAGGTATATAGGTGTACAGCAGGTATATAGGCGTACAGCAGGTATATAGGGGTACAGCAGGTATAAAGGCGTACAGCAGGTATATAGGCGTGCAGCAGAGTATATAGACGTGCAGCAGAGTATATAGGTGTACAGCTGGTATAAAGGCGTACAGCAGGTATATAGGCGTGCAGCAGAGTATATAGGCGTACAGCAGAGTATATAGGCGTACAGCAGGTATATAGGCGTGCAGCAGAGTATATAGGCGTACAGCAGAGTATATAGGCATACAGCAGGTATATAGGCGTACAGCAGGTATATAGGCGTGCAGCAGAGTATATAGGCGTACAGCAGAGTATATAGGCATACAGCAGGTATATAGGCGTGCAGCAGGTATATAGGTGTACAGCAGGTATATAGGCGTGCAGCAGAGTATATAGGCGTACAGCAGGTATATAGGCATGCAGCAGGTATATAGGTGTACAGCAGGTATATAGGCGTGCAGCAGAGTATATAGGCATACAGCAGGTATATAGGCGTACAGCAGAGTATATAGGCATACAGCAGGTATATAGGCGTACAGCAGAGTATATAGGCGTACAGCAGGTATATAGGCATGCAGCAGGTATATAGGTGTACAGCAGGTATATAGGCGTGCAGCAGAGTATATAGACGTACAGCAGGTATATAGGCGTGCAGCAGAGTATATAGGCGTGCAGCAGAGTATATAGGCGTGCAGCAGGTATATAGACGTACAGCAGGTATATAGGTGTGCAGCAGAGTATATAGGCGTGCAGCAGAGTATATAGGCGTACAGCGGGTATATAGGCATACAGCAGGTATATAGGTGTACAGCAGGTATATAGGCGTGCAGCAGAGTATATAGGCGTGCAGCAGAGTATATAGGCGTGCTGCAGAGTATATAGGCGTGCAGCAGAGTATATAGGCGTGCAGCAGAGTATATAGGCGTGCAGCCGAGTAGATAGGCGTGCAACAGAGTATATAGGCGTGCAGCAGAGTATATAGACGTACAGCAGAGTATATAGGTATGCAGCAGAGTATATAGGCGTCCAGCAGGTATATAGGCGTACAGCAGAATATATAGGCGTGCAGCAGAGTATATAGGTGTGCAGCAGAGTATATAGGCGTGCAGCAGAGTATATAGGCGTACAGCAGAGTATATAGACGTGCAGCAGGTATATAGGCGTGCAGCAGAGTATATAGGCGTGCAGCAGAGTATATAGGCGTACAGCAGAGTATATAGGCGTGCAGCAGAGTATATAGGCGTGCAGCAGAGTATATAGGCGTCCAGCAGGTATATAGGCGTACAGCAGAGTATATAGGCGTGCAGCAGAGTATATAGGTGTGCAGCAGAGTATATAGGCGTGCAGCAGAGTATATAGGCGTACAGCAGAGTATATAGACGTGCAGCAGGTATATAGGCGTGCAGCAGAGTATATAGGCGTGCAGCAGAGTATATAGGCGTACAGCAGAGTATATAGGCGTGCAGCAGAGTATATAGGCGTGCAGCAGAGTATATAGGCGTACAGCAGAGTATATAGGCGTGCAGCAGAGTATATAGGCGTGCAGCAGAGTATATAGGCGTACAGCAGGTATATAGGTGTACAGCAGGTATATAGGCGTGCAGCAGAGTATATAGGCGTGCAGCAGAGTATATAGGCGTGCAGCAGAGTATATAGGCGTGCAGCCGAGTATATAGGCGTGCAACAGAGTATATAGGCGTGCATCAGAGTATATAGGCGTACAGCAGAGTATATAGGCGTGCAGCGGAGTATATAGGCGTGCAGCAGAGTATATAGGCGTGTAGAAGAGTATATAGGCGTACAGCAGAGTATATAGGTGTACAGCAGGTGTATAGGCGTACAGCAGAGTATATAGGCGTGTAGAAGAGTATATAGGCGTACAGCAGGTATATAGGCGTACAGCAGGTATATAGGCGTACAGCAGGTATATAGGCGTGCAGCAGGTATATAGGCGTACAGCAGGTATATAGGCGTGCAGCAGAGTATATAGGCGTGCAGCAGGTATATAGGCGTGCAGCAGGTATATAGGCGTACAGCAGGTATATAGGCGTGCAGCAGAGTATATAGGCGTACAGCAGGTATATAGGCGTACAGCAGGTATATAGGCGTGCAGCAGGTATATAGGCGTACAGCAGGTATATAGGCGTGCAGCAGAGTATATAGGCGTGCAGCAGGTATATAGGCGTGCAGCAGGTATATAGGCGTACAGCAGGTATATAGGCGTGCAGCAGAGTATATAGGTGTACAGCAGAGTATATAGGTGTGCAGCAGAGTATATAGGCGTACAGCAGAGTATATAGGTGAACAGCAGAGTATATAGGTGTACAGCAGGTATATAGGCGTACAGCAGAGTATATAGGCGTACAGCAGGTATATAGGTGTACAGCAGGTATATAGGCGTACAGCAGGTATATAGACGTGCAGCAGAGTATATAGGGGTACAGCAGGTATAAAGGCGTACAGCAGGTATATAGGCGTGCAGCAGAGTATATAGACGTGCAGCAGAGTATATAGGTGTACAGCTGGTATAAAGGCGTACAGCAGGTATATAGGCGTGCAGCAGAGTATATAGGCGTACAGCAGAGTATATAGGCGTACAGCAGGTATATAGGCGTGCAGCAGAGTATATAGGCGTACAGCATAGTATATAGGCATACAGCAGGTATATAGGCGTACAGCAGGTATATAGGCGTGCAGCAGAGTATATAGGCGTACAGCAGAGTATATAGGCGTACAGCAGGTATATAGGCGTGCAGCAGGTATATAGGTGTACAGCAGGTATATAGGCGTGCAGCAGAGTATATAGGCGTACAGCAGGTATATAGGCATGCAGCAGGTATATAGGTGTACAGCAGGTATATAGGCGTGCAGCAGAGTATATAGGCATACAGCAGGTATATAGGCGTACAGCAGAGTATATAGGCATACAGCAGGTATATAGGCGTACAGCAGAGTATATAGGCGTACAGCAGGTATATAGGCGTACAGCAGAGTATATAGGTGTACAGCAGGTATATAGGCATGCAGCAGGTATATAGACGTACAGCAGGTATATAGGCGTACAGCAGGTATATAGGCGTACAGTAGAGTATATAGGCGTACAGCAGGTATATAGGCGTACAGCAGAGTATATAGGTGTACAGCAGGTATATAGGCATGCAGCAGGTATATAGACGTACAGCAGGTATATAGGCGTACAGCAGGTATATAGGCGTGCAGCAGGTATATAGGCGTGCAGCAGAGTATATAGGCGTACAGCAGGTATATAGGCGTACAGCAGGTATATAGGCGTACAGCAGGTATATAGGCGTGCAGCAGGTATATAGGCGTACAGCAGGTATATAGGCGTGCAGCAGAGTATATAGGCGTGCAGCAGGTATATAGGCGTGCAGCAGGTATATAGGCGTACAGCAGGTATATAGGCGTGCAGCAGAGTATATAGGTGTACAGCAGAGTATATAGGTGTGCAGCAGAGTATATAGGCGTGCAGCAGGTATATAGGCGTACAGCAGGTATATAGGCGTACAGCAGAGTATATAGGTGTACAGCAGAGTATATAGGCGTGCAGCAGAGTATATAGGCGTACAGCAGAGTATATAGGTGAACAGCAGAGTATATAGGTGTACAGCAGGTATATAGGCGTACAGCAGAGTATATAGGCGTACAGCAGGTATATAGGTGTACAGCAGGTATATAGGCGTACAGCAGGTATATAGGGGTACAGCAGGTATAAAGGCGTACAGCAGGTATATAGGCGTGCAGCAGAGTATATAGATGTGCAGCAGAGTATATAGGTGTACAGCTGGTATAAAGGCGTACAGCAGGTATATAGGCGTGCAGCAGAGTATATAGGCGTACAGCAGAGTATATAGGCGTACAGCAGGTATATAGGCGTGCAGCAGAGTATATAGGCGTACAGCAGAGTATATAGGCATACAGCAGGTATATAGGCGTACAGCAGGTATATAGGCGTGCAGCAGAGTATATAGGCGTACAGCAGAGTATATAGGCATACAGCAGGTATATAGGCGTGCAGCAGGTATATAGGTGTACAGCAGGTATATAGGCGTGCAGCAGAGTATATAGGCGTACAGCAGGTATATAGGCATGCAGCAGGTATATAGGTGTACAGCAGGTATATAGGCGTGCAGCAGAGTATATAGGCATACAGCAGGTATATAGGCGTACAGCAGAGTATATAGGCATACAGCAGGTATATAGGCGTACAGCAGAGTATATAGGCGTACAGCAGGTATATAGGCATGCAGCAGGTATATAGGTGTACAGCAGGTATATAGGCGTGCAGCAGAGTATATAGACGTACAGCAGGTATATAGGTGTGCAGCAGAGTATATAGGCGTGCAGCAGGTATATAGACGTACAGCAGGTATATAGGTGTCCAGCAGAGTATATAGGCGTGCAGCAGAGTATATAGGCGTACAGCGGGTATATAGGCATACAGCAGGTATATAGGTGTACAGCAGGTATATAGGCGTGCAGCAGAGTATATAGGCGTGCAGCAGAGTATATAGGCGTGCTGCAGAGTATATAGGCGTGCAGCAGAGTATATAGGCGTGCAGCAGAGTATATAGGCGTGCAGCCGAGTATATAGGCGTGCAACAGAGTATATAGGCGTGCAGCAGAGTATATAGACGTACAGCAGAGTATATAGGTATGCAGCAGAGTATATAGGCGTCCAGCAGGTATATAGGCGTACAGCAGAGTATATAGGCGTGCAGCAGAGTATATAGGTGTGCAGCAGAGTATATAGGCGTGCAGCAGAGTATATAGGCGTACAGCAGAGTATATAGACGTGCAGCAGGTATATAGGCGTGCAGCAGAGTATATAGGCGTGCAGCAGAGTATATAGGCGTACAGCAGAGTATATAGGCGTGCAGCAGAGTATATAGGCGTGCAGCAGAGTATATAGGCGTCCAGCAGGTATATAGGCGTACAGCAGAGTATATAGGCGTGCAGCAGAGTATATAGGTGTGCAACAGAGTATATAGGCGTGCAGCAGAGTATATAGGCGTGCAGCAGAGTATATAGGCGTACAGCAGAGTATATAGGCGTGCAGCAGAGTATATAGGCGTGCAGCAGAGTATATAGGCGTCCAGCAGGTATATAGGCGTACAGCAGAGTATATAGGCGTGCAGCAGAGTATATAGGTGTGCAACAGAGTATATAGGCGTGCAGCAGAGTATATAGGCGTACAGCAGAGTATATAGACGTGCAGCAGGTATATAGGCGTGCAGCAGAGTATATAGGCGTGCAGCAGAGTATATAGGCGTACAGCAGAGTATATAGGCGTGCAGCAGAGTATATAGGCGTACAGCAGGTATATAGGCGTACAGCAGAGTATATAGGTGTACAGCAGGTATATAGGCATGCAGCAGGTATATAGACGTACAGCAGGTATATAGGCGTACAGCAGGTATATAGGCATACAGCAGAGTATATAGGCGTACAGCAGAGTATATAGGTGTACAGCAGGTATATAGGCATGCAGCAGGTATATAGACGTACAGCAGGTATATAGGCGTACAGCAGAGTATATAGGCGTACAGCAGGTATATAGGCGTACAGCAGAGTATATAGGTGTACAGCAGGTATATAGGCCTGCAGCAGGTATATAGACGTACAGCAGGTATATAGGCGTACAGCAGGTATATAGGCGTGCAGCAGGTATATAGGCGTGCAGCAGAGTATATAGGCGTACAGCAGGTATATAGGCGTACAGCAGGTATATAGGCGTGCAGCAGGTATATAGGCGTACAGCAGGTATATAGGCGTGCAGCAGAGTATATAGGCGTGCAGCAGGTATATAGGCGTGCAGCAGGTATATAGGCGTACAGCAGGTATATAGGCGTACAGCAGGTATATAGGCGTACAGCAGAGTATATAGGCGTACAGCGGGTATATAGGCGTACAGCAGAGTATATAGGTGTACAGCAGGTATATAGGCATGCAGCAGGTATATAGACGTACAGCAGGTATATAGGCGTACAGCAGGTATATAGGCGTGCAGCAGGTATATAGGCGTGCAGCAGAGTATATAGGCGTACAGCAGGTATATAGGCGTACAGCAGGTATATAGGCGTGCAGCAGGTATATAGGCGTACAGCAGGTATATAGGCGTGCAGCAGAGTATATAGGCGTGCAGCAGGTATATAGGCGTGCAGCAGGTATATAGGCGTACAGCAGGTATATAGGCGTGCAGCAGAGTATATAGGTGTACAGCAGAGTATATAGGTGTGCAGCAGAGTATATAGGCGTACAGCAGAGTATATAGGTGAACAGCAGAGTATATAGGTGTACAGCAGGTATATAGGCGTACAGCAGAGTATATAGGCGTACAGCAGGTATATAGGTGTACAGCAGGTATATAGGCGTACAGCAGGTATATAGACGTGCAGCAGAGTATATAGGGGTACAGCAGGTATAAAGGCGTACAGCAGGTATATAGGCGTGCAGCAGAGTATATAGACGTGCAGCAGAGTATATAGGTGTACAGCTGGTATAAAGGCGTACAGCAGGTATATAGGCGTGCAGCAGAGTATATAGGCGTACAGCAGAGTATATAGGCGTACAGCAGGTATATAGGCGTGCAGCAGAGTATATAGGCGTACAGCATAGTATATAGGCATACAGCAGGTATATAGGCGTACAGCAGGTATATAGGCGTGCAGCAGAGTATATAGGCGTACAGCAGAGTATATAGGCGTACAGCAGGTATATAGGCGTGCAGCAGGTATATAGGTGTACAGCAGGTATATAGGCGTGCAGCAGAGTATATAGGCGTACAGCAGGTATATAGGCATGCAGCAGGTATATAGGTGTACAGCAGGTATATAGGCGTGCAGCAGAGTATATAGGCATACAGCAGGTATATAGGCGTACAGCAGAGTATATAGGCATACAGCAGGTATATAGGCGTACAGCAGAGTATATAGGCGTACAGCAGGTATATAGGCATGCAGCAGGTATATAGGTGTACAGCAGGTATATAGGCGTGCAGCAGAGTATATAGACGTACAGCAGGTATATAGGCATGCAGCAGGTATATGGACGTACAGCAGGTATATAGGCGTACAGCAGGTATATAGGCGTACAGCAGAGTATATAGGCGTACAGCAGGTATATAGGCGTACAGCAGAGTATATAGGTGTACAGCAGGTATATAGGCATGCAGCAGGTATATAGACGTACAGCAGGTATATAGGCGTACAGCAGGTATATAGGCGTACAGCAGAGTATATAGGCGTACAGCAGGTATATAGGCGTACAGCAGAGTATATAGGTGTACAGCAGGTATATAGGCATGCAGCAGGTATATAGACGTACAGCAGGTATATAGGCGTACAGCAGGTATATAGGCGTACAGCAGAGTATATAGGCGTACAGCAGGTATATAGGCGTACAGCAGAGTATATAGGTGTACAGCAGGTATATAGGCATGCAGCAGGTATATAGACGTACAGCAGGTATATAGGCGTACAGCAGGTATATAGGCGTGCAGCAGGTATATAGGCGTGCAGCAGAGTATATAGGCATACAGCAGGTATATAGGCGTACAGCAGGTATATAGGCGTACAGCAGGTATATAGGCGTGCAGCAGGTATATAGGCGTGCAGCAGAGTATATAGGCGTGCAGCAGGTATATAGGCGTGCAGCAGGTATATAGGCGTACAGCAGGTATATAGGCGTGCAGCAGAGTATATAGGTGTACAGCAGAGTATATAGGTGTGCAGCAGAGTATATAGGCGTGCAGCAGGTATATAGGCGTACAGCAGGTATATAGGCGTACAGCAGAGTATATAGGTGTACAGCAGAGTATATAGGCGTGCAGCAGAGTATATAGGCGTACAGCAGAGTATATAGGTGAACAGCAGAGTATATAGGTGTACAGCAGGTATATAGGCGTACAGCAGAGTATATAGGCGTACAGCAGGTATATAGGTGTACAGCAGGTATATAGGCGTACAGCAGGTATATAGGGGTACAGCAGGTATAAAGGCGTACAGCAGGTATATAGGCGTGCAGCAGAGTATATAGACGTGCAGCAGAGTATATAGGTGTACAGCTGGTATAAAGGCGTACAGCAGGTATATAGGCGTGCAGCAGAGTATATAGGCGTACAGCAGAGTATATAGGCGTACAGCAGGTATATAGGCGTGCAGCAGAGTATATAGGCGTACAGCAGAGTATATAGGCATACAGCAGGTATATAGGCGTACAGCAGGTATATAGGCGTGCAGCAGAGTATATAGGCGTACAGCAGAGTATATAGGCATACAGCAGGTATATAGGCGTGCAGCAGGTATATAGGTGTACAGCAGGTATATAGGCGTGCAGCAGAGTATATAGGCGTACAGCAGGTATATAGGCATGCAGCAGGTATATAGGTGTACAGCAGGTATATAGGCGTGCAGCAGAGTATATAGGCATACAGCAGGTATATAGGCGTACAGCAGAGTATATAGGCATACAGCAGGTATATAGGCGTACAGCAGAGTATATAGGCGTACAGCAGGTATATAGGCATGCAGCAGGTATATAGGTGTACAGCAGGTATATAGGCGTGCAGCAGAGTATATAGACGTACAGCAGGTATATAGGCGTGCAGCAGAGTATATAGGCGTGCAGCAGAGTATATAGGCGTGCAGCAGGTATATAGACGTACAGCAGGTATATAGGTGTGCAGCAGAGTATATAGGCGTGCAGCAGAGTATATAGGCGTACAGCGGGTATATAGGCATACAGCAGGTATATAGGTGTACAGCAGGTATATAGGCGTGCAGCAGAGTATATAGGCGTGCAGCAGAGTATATAGGCGTGCTGCAGAGTATATAGGCGTGCAGCAGAGTATATAGGCGTGCAGCAGAGTATATAGGCGTGCAGCCGAGTAGATAGGCGTGCAACAGAGTATATAGGCGTGCAGCAGAGTATATAGACGTACAGCAGAGTATATAGGTATGCAGCAGAGTATATAGGCGTCCAGCAGGTATATAGGCGTACAGCAGAATATATAGGCGTGCAGCAGAGTATATAGGTGTGCAGCAGAGTATATAGGCGTGCAGCAGAGTATATAGGCGTACAGCAGAGTATATAGACGTGCAGCAGGTATATAGGCGTGCAGCAGAGTATATAGGCGTGCAGCAGAGTATATAGGCGTACAGCAGAGTATATAGGCGTGCAGCAGAGTATATAGGCGTGCAGCAGAGTATATAGGCGTCCAGCAGGTATATAGGCGTACAGCAGAGTATATAGGCGTGCAGCAGAGTATATAGGTGTGCAGCAGAGTATATAGGCGTGCAGCAGAGTATATAGGCGTACAGCAGAGTATATAGACGTGCAGCAGGTATATAGGCGTGCAGCAGAGTATATAGGCGTGCAGCAGAGTATATAGGCGTACAGCAGAGTATATAGGCGTGCAGCAGAGTATATAGGCGTGCAGCAGAGTATATAGGCGTACAGCAGAGTATATAGGCGTGCAGCAGAGTATATAGGCGTGCAGCAGAGTATATAGGCGTACAGCAGGTATATAGGTGTACAGCAGGTATATAGGCGTGCAGCAGAGTATATAGGCGTGCAGCAGAGTATATAGGCGTGCAGCCGAGTATATAGGCGTGCAACAGAGTATATAGGCGTGCATCAGAGTATATAGGCGTACAGCAGAGTATATAGGCGTGCAGCGGAGTATATAGGCGTGCAGCAGAGTATATAGGCGTGTAGAAGAGTATATAGGCGTACAGCAGAGTATATAGGTGTACAGCAGGTGTATAGGCGTACAGCAGAGTATATAGGCGTGTAGAAGAGTATATAGGCGTACAGCAGGTATATAGGCGTACAGCAGGTATATAGGCGTACAGCAGGTATATAGGCGTGCAGCAGGTATATAGGCGTACAGCAGGTATATAGGCGTGCAGCAGAGTATATAGGCGTGCAGCAGGTATATAGGCGTGCAGCAGGTATATAGGCGTACAGCAGGTATATAGGCGTGCAGCAGAGTATATAGGCGTACAGCAGGTATATAGGCGTACAGCAGGTATATAGGCGTGCAGCAGGTATATAGGCGTACAGCAGGTATATAGGCGTGCAGCAGAGTATATAGGCGTGCAGCAGGTATATAGGCGTGCAGCAGGTATATAGGCGTACAGCAGGTATATAGGCGTGCAGCAGAGTATATAGGTGTACAGCAGAGTATATAGGTGTGCAGCAGAGTATATAGGCGTACAGCAGAGTATATAGGTGAACAGCAGAGTATATAGGTGTACAGCAGGTATATAGGCGTACAGCAGAGTATATAGGCGTACAGCAGGTATATAGGTGTACAGCAGGTATATAGGCGTACAGCAGGTATATAGACGTGCAGCAGAGTATATAGGGGTACAGCAGGTATAAAGGCGTACAGCAGGTATATAGGCGTGCAGCAGAGTATATAGACGTGCAGCAGAGTATATAGGTGTACAGCTGGTATAAAGGCGTACAGCAGGTATATAGGCGTGCAGCAGAGTATATAGGCGTACAGCAGAGTATATAGGCGTACAGCAGGTATATAGGCGTGCAGCAGAGTATATAGGCGTACAGCATAGTATATAGGCATACAGCAGGTATATAGGCGTACAGCAGGTATATAGGCGTGCAGCAGAGTATATAGGCGTACAGCAGAGTATATAGGCGTACAGCAGGTATATAGGCGTGCAGCAGGTATATAGGTGTACAGCAGGTATATAGGCGTGCAGCAGAGTATATAGGCGTACAGCAGGTATATAGGCATGCAGCAGGTATATAGGTGTACAGCAGGTATATAGGCGTGCAGCAGAGTATATAGGCATACAGCAGGTATATAGGCGTACAGCAGAGTATATAGGCATACAGCAGGTATATAGGCGTACAGCAGAGTATATAGGCGTACAGCAGGTATATAGGCATGCAGCAGGTATATAGGTGTACAGCAGGTATATAGGCGTGCAGCAGAGTATATAGACGTACAGCAGGTATATAGGCATGCAGCAGGTATATGGACGTACAGCAGGTATATAGGCGTACAGCAGGTATATAGGCGTACAGCAGAGTATATAGGCGTACAGCAGGTATATAGGCGTACAGCAGAGTATATAGGTGTACAGCAGGTATATAGGCATGCAGCAGGTATATAGACGTACAGCAGGTATATAGGCGTACAGCAGGTATATAGGCGTACAGCAGAGTATATAGGCGTACAGCAGGTATATAGGCGTACAGCAGAGTATATAGGTGTACAGCAGGTATATAGGCATGCAGCAGGTATATAGACGTACAGCAGGTATATAGGCGTACAGCAGGTATATAGGCGTACAGCAGAGTATATAGGCGTACAGCAGGTATATAGGCGTACAGCAGAGTATATAGGTGTACAGCAGGTATATAGGCATGCAGCAGGTATATAGACGTACAGCAGGTATATAGGCGTACAGCAGGTATATAGGCGTGCAGCAGGTATATAGGCGTGCAGCAGAGTATATAGGCATACAGCAGGTATATAGGCGTACAGCAGGTATATAGGCGTGCAGCAGGTATATAGGCGTGCAGCAGAGTATATAGGCGTGCAGCAGGTATATAGGCGTGCAGCAGGTATATAGGCGTACAGCAGGTATATAGGCGTGCAGCAGAGTATATAGGTGTACAGCAGAGTATATAGGTGTGCAGCAGAGTATATAGGCGTGCAGCAGGTATATAGGCGTACAGCAGGTATATAGGCGTACAGCAGAGTATATAGGTGTACAGCAGAGTATATAGGCGTGCAGCAGAGTATATAGGCGTACAGCAGAGTATATAGGTGAACAGCAGAGTATATAGGTGTACAGCAGGTATATAGGCGTACAGCAGAGTGTATAGGCGTACAGCAGGTATATAGGTGTACAGCAGGTATATAGGCGTACAGCAGGTATATAGGGGTACAGCAGGTATAAAGGCGTACAGCAGGTATATAGGCGTGCAGCAGAGTATATAGACGTGCAGCAGAGTATATAGGTGTACAGCTGGTATAAAGGCGTACAGCAGGTATATAGGCGTGCAGCAGAGTATATAGGCGTACAGCAGAGTATATAGGCGTACAGCAGGTATATAGGCGTGCAGCAGAGTATATAGGCGTACAGCAGAGTATATAGGCATACAGCAGGTATATAGGCGTACAGCAGGTATATAGGCGTGCAGCAGAGTATATAGGCGTACAGCAGAGTATATAGGCATACAGCAGGTATATAGGCGTGCAGCAGGTATATAGGTGTACAGCAGGTATATAGGCGTGCAGCAGAGTATATAGGCGTACAGCAGGTATATAGGCATGCAGCAGGTATATAGGTGTACAGCAGGTATATAGGCGTGCAGCAGAGTATATAGGCATACAGCAGGTATATAGGCGTACAGCAGAGTATATAGGCATACAGCAGGTATATAGGCGTACAGCAGAGTATATAGGCGTACAGCAGGTATATAGGCATGCAGCAGGTATATAGGTGTACAGCAGGTATATAGGCGTGCAGCAGAGTATATAGACGTACAGCAGGTATATAGGCGTGCAGCAGAGTATATAGGCGTGCAGCAGAGTATATAGGCGTGCAGCAGGTATATAGACGTACAGCAGGTATATAGGTGTGCAGCAGAGTATATAGGCGTGCAGCAGAGTATATAGGCGTACAGCGGGTATATAGGCATACAGCAGGTATATAGGTGTACAGCAGGTATATAGGCGTGCAGCAGAGTATATAGGCGTGCAGCAGAGTATATAGGCGTGCTGCAGAGTATATAGGCGTGCAGCAGAGTATATAGGCGTGCAGCAGAGTATATAGGCGTGCAGCCGAGTAGATAGGCGTGCAACAGAGTATATAGGCGTGCAGCAGAGTATATAGACGTACAGCAGAGTATATAGGTATGCAGCAGAGTATATAGGCGTCCAGCAGGTATATAGGCGTACAGCAGAGTATATAGGCGTGCAGCAGAGTATATAGGTGTGCAGCAGAGTATATAGGCGTGCAGCAGAGTATATAGGCGTACAGCAGAGTATATAGACGTGCAGCAGGTATATAGGCGTGCAGCAGAGTATATAGGCGTGCAGCAGAGTATATAGGCGTACAGCAGAGTATATAGGCGTGCAGCAGAGTATATAGGCGTGCAGCAGAGTATATAGGCGTCCAGCAGGTATATAGGCGTACAGCAGAGTATATAGGCGTGCAGCAGAGTATATAGGTGTGCAGCAGAGTATATAGGCGTGCAGCAGAGTATATAGGCGTACAGCAGAGTATATAGACGTGCAGCAGGTATATAGGCGTGCAGCAGAGTATATAGGCGTACAGCAGAGTATATAGGCGTACAGCAGGTATATAGGCGTGCAGCAGAGTATATAGGCGTACAGCAGAGTATATAGGCATACAGCAGGTATATAGGCGTACAGCAGGTATATAGGCGTGCAGCAGAGTATATAGGCGTACAGCAGAGTATATAGGCATACAGCAGGTATATAGGCGTGCAGCAGGTATATAGGTGTACAGCAGGTATATAGGCGTGCAGCAGAGTATATAGGCGTACAGCAGGTATATAGGCATGCAGCAGGTATATAGGTGTACAGCAGGTATATAGGCGTGCAGCAGAGTATATAGGCATACAGCAGGTATATAGGCGTACAGCAGAGTATATAGGCATACAGCAGGTATATAGGCGTACAGCAGAGTATATAGGCGTACAGCAGGTATATAGGCATGCAGCAGGTATATAGGTGTACAGCAGGTATATAGGCGTGCAGCAGAGTATATAGACGTACAGCAGGTATATAGGCGTGCAGCAGAGTATATAGGCGTGCAGCAGAGTATATAGGCGTGCAGCAGGTATATAGACGTACAGCAGGTATATAGGTGTGCAGCAGAGTATATAGGCGTGCAGCAGAGTATATAGGCGTACAGCGGGTATATAGGCATACAGCAGGTATATAGGTGTACAGCAGGTATATAGGCGTGCAGCAGAGTATATAGGCGTGCAGCAGAGTATATAGGCGTGCTGCAGAGTATATAGGCGTGCAGCAGAGTATATAGGCGTGCAGCAGAGTATATAGGCGTGCAGCCGAGTAGATAGGCGTGCAACAGAGTATATAGGCGTGCAGCAGAGTATATAGACGTACAGCAGAGTATATAGGTATGCAGCAGAGTATATAGGCGTCCAGCAGGTATATAGGCGTACAGCAGAGTATATAGGCGTGCAGCAGAGTATATAGGTGTGCAGCAGAGTATATAGGCGTGCAGCAGAGTATATAGGCGTACAGCAGAGTATATAGACGTGCAGCAGGTATATAGGCGTGCAGCAGAGTATATAGGCGTGCAGCAGAGTATATAGGCGTACAGCAGAGTATATAGGCGTGCAGCAGAGTATATAGGCGTGCAGCAGAGTATATAGGCGTCCAGCAGGTATATAGGCGTACAGCAGAGTATATAGGCGTGCAGCAGAGTATATAGGTGTGCAGCAGAGTATATAGGCGTGCAGCAGAGTATATAGGCGTACAGCAGAGTATATAGACGTGCAGCAGGTATATAGGCGTGCAGCAGAGTATATAGGCGTGCAGCAGAGTATATAGGCGTACAGCAGAGTATATAGGCGTGCAGCAGAGTATATAGGCGTGCAGCAGAGTATATAGGCGTACAGCAGAGTATATAGGCGTGCAGCAGAGTATATAGGCGTGCAGCAGAGTATATAGGCGTACAGCAGGTATATAGGTGTACAGCAGGTATATAGGCGTGCAGCAGAGTATATAGGCGTGCAGCAGAGTATATAGGCGTGCAGCAGAGTATATAGGCGTGCAGCCGAGTATATAGGCGTGCAACAGAGTATATAGGCGTGCATCAGAGTATATAGGCGTACAGCAGAGTATATAGGCGTGCAGCGGAGTATATAGGCGTGCAGCAGAGTATATAGGCGTGTAGAAGAGTATATAGGCGTACAGCAGAGTATATAGGTGTACAGCAGGTGTATAGGCGTACAGCAGAGTATATAGGCGTGTAGAAGAGTATATAGGCGTACAGCAGGTATATAGGCGTACAGCAGGTATATAGGCGTACAGCAGGTATATAGGCGTGCAGCAGGTATATAGGCGTACAGCAGGTATATAGGCGTGCAGCAGAGTATATAGGCGTGCAGCAGGTATATAGGCGTGCAGCAGGTATATAGGCGTACAGCAGGTATATAGGCGTGCAGCAGAGTATATAGGTGTACAGCAGAGTATATAGGTGTGCAGCAGAGTATATAGGCGTGCAGCAGGTATATAGGCGTACAGCAGGTATATAGGCGTACAGCAGAGTATATAGGTGTACAGCAGAGTATATAGGCGTGCAGCAGAGTATATAGGCGTACAGCAGAGTATATAGGTGAACAGCAGAGTATATAGGTGTACAGCAGGTATATAGGCGTACAGCAGAGTATATAGGCGTACAGCAGGTATATAGGTGTACAGCAGGTATATAGGCGTACAGCAGGTATATAGGGGTACAGCAGGTATAAAGGCGTACAGCAGGTATATAGGCGTGCAGCAGAGTATATAGACGTGCAGCAGAGTATATAGGTGTACAGCTGGTATAAAGGCGTACAGCAGGTATATAGGCGTGCAGCAGAGTATATAGGCGTACAGCAGAGTATATAGGCGTACAGCAGGTATATAGGCGTGCAGCAGAGTATATAGGCGTACAGCAGAGTATATAGGCATACAGCAGGTATATAGGCGTACAGCAGGTATATAGGCGTGCAGCAGAGTATATAGGCGTACAGCAGAGTATATAGGCGTACAGCAGGTATATAGGCGTGCAGCAGGTATATAGGCGTGCAGCAGGTATATAGGTGTACAGCAGGTATATAGGCGTGCAGCAGAGTATATAGGCGTACAGCAGGTATATAGGCATGCAGCAGGTATATAGGTGTACAGCAGGTATATAGGTGTACAGCAGGTATATAGGCGTGCAGCAGAGTATATAGGCATACAGCAGGTATATAGGCGTACAGCAGAGTATATAGGCATACAGCAGGTATATAGGCGTACAGCAGAGTATATAGGCGTACAGCAGGTATATAGGCATGCAGCAGGTATATAGGTGTACAGCAGGTATATAGGCGTGCAGCAGAGTATATAGACGTACAGCAGGTATATAGGTGTGCAGCAGAGTATATAGGCGTGCAGCAGGTATATAGACGTACAGCAGGTATATAGGTGTGCAGCAGAGTATATAGGCGTGCAGCAGAGTATATAGGCGTACAGCGGGTATATAGGCGTACAGCAGGTATATAGGTGTACAGCAGGTATATAGGCGTGCAGCAGAGTATATAGGCGTGCAGCAGAGTATATAGGCGTGCTGCAGAGTATATAGGCGTGCAGCAGAGTATATAGGCGTGCAGCAGAGTATATAGGCGTGCAGCCGAGTATATAGGCGTGCAACAGAGTATATAGGCGTGCAGCAGAGTATATAGACGTACAGCAGAGTATATAGGTATGCAGCAGAGTATATAGGCGTCCAGCAGGTATATAGGCGTACAGCAGAGTATATAGGCGTGCAGCAGAGTATATAGGTGTGCAGCAGAGTATATAGGCGTGCAGCAGAGTATATAGGCGTACAGCAGAGTATATAGACGTGCAGCAGGTATATAGGCGTGCAGCAGAGTATATAGGCGTGCAGCAGAGTATATAGGCGTACAGCAGAGTATATAGGCGTGCAGCAGAGTATATAGGCGTGCAGCAGAGTATATAGGCGTCCAGCAGGTATATAGGCGTACAGCAGAGTATATAGGCGTGCAGCAGAGTATATAGGCGTCCAGCAGGTATATAGGCGTACAGCAGAGTATATAGGCGTGCAGCAGAGTATATAGGTGTGCAGCAGAGTATATAGGCGTGCAGCAGAGTATATAGGCGTACAGCAGAGTATATAGACGTGCAGCAGGTATATAGGCGTGCAGCAGAGTATATAGGCGTGCAGCAGAGTATATAGGCGTACAGCAGAGTATATAGGCGTGCAGCAGAGTATATAGGCGTGCAGCAGAGTATATAGGCGTACAGCAGAGTATATAGGCGTGCAGCAGAGTATATAGGCGTGCAGCAGAGTATATAGGCGTACAGCAGGTATATAGGTGTACAGCAGGTATATAGGCGTGCAGCAGAGTATATAGGCGTGCAGCAGAGTATATAGGCGTGCAGCAGAGTATATAGGCGTGCAGCCGAGTATATAGGCGTGCAACAGAGTATATAGGCGTGCATCAGAGTATATAGGCGTACAGCGGAGTATATAGGCGTGCAGCGGAGTATATAGGCGTGCAGCAGAGTATATAGGCGTGTAGAAGAGTATATAGGCGTACAGCAGAGTATATAGGTGTACAGCAGGTGTATAGGCGTACAGCAGAGTATATAGGCGTGTAGAAGAGTATATAGGCGTACAGCAGAGTATATAGGTGTACAGCAGGTGTATAGGCGTACAGCAGAGTATATAGGTGTGCAACAGGTATATAGGCGTGCAGCAGAGTATATAGGCGTGCAGCAGAGTATATAGGCATGCAGAAGAGTATATAGGCATACAGCAGAGTATATAGGCGTGCAGCAGAGTATATAGGCGTGCAGCAGAGTATATAGGCGTACAGCAGAGTATATAGGCGTGCAGCAGAGTATATAGGCGTGCAGCAGAGTATATAGGCGTCCAGCAGGTATATAGCCGTACAGCAGAGTATATAGGCGTGCAACAGAGTATATAGGTGTGCAGCAGAGTATATAGGTGTGCAGCAGAGTATATAGGCGTACAGCAGAGTATATAGACGTGCAGCAGGTATATAGGCGTGCAGCAGAGTATATAGGCGTGCAGCAGAGTATATAGGCGTACAGCAGAGTATATAGGCGTGCAGCAGAGTATATAGGCGTGCAGCAGAGTATATAGGCGTACAGCAGAGTATATAGGCGTGCAGCAGAGTATATAGGCGTGCAGCAGAGTATATAGGCGTACAGCAGGTATATAGGTGTACAGCAGGTATATAGGCGTGCAGCAGAGTATATAGGCGTGCAGCAGAGTATATAGGCGTGCAGCCGAGTATATAGGCGTGCAACAGAGTATATAGGCGTGCAGCAGAGTATATAGGCGTACAGCAGAGTATATAGGCGTGCAGCGGAGTATATAGGCGTGCAGCAGAGTATATAGGCGTGTAGAAGAGTATATAGGTGTACAGCAGAGTATATAGGTGTACAGCAGGTGTATAGGCGTACAGCAGAGTATATAGGCGTGTAGAAGAGTATATAGGCGTACAGCAGAGTATATAGGTGTACAGCAGGTGTATAGGCGTACAGCAGAGTATATAGGTGTGCAGCAGGTATATAGGCGTGCATCAGAGTATATAGGCGTGCAGCAGAGTATATAGGCATGCAGAAGAGTATATAGGCGTACAGCAGAGTATATAGGCGTGCAGCAGAGTATATAGGCGTGCAGCAGAGTATATAGGCGTACAGCAGAGTATATAGGCGTGCAGAAGAGTATATAGGCGTACAGGAGGTATATAGGCGTGCAGCAGAGTATATAGGCGTGCAGCAGAGTATATAGGCGTACAGCAGAGTATATAGGCGTGCAGAAGAGTATATAGGCGTACAGGAGGTATATAGGCGTGCAGCAGAGTATATAGGCGTACAGCAGAGTATATAGGCTTGCAGCAGAGTATATAGGCGTGCAGAAGAGTATATAGGCGTACAGCAGGTATATAGGCGTAGAGCAGGTATATAGGCGTGCAGCAGAGTATATAGGCGTGCAGCAGAGTATATAGACGTACAGCAGAGTATATAGGCGTGCAGAAGAGTATATAGGCGTGCAGAAGAGTATATAGGCGTACAGCAGGTATATAGGCGTGCAGAAGAGTATATAGGCATACAGCAGGTATATAGACATACAGCAGAGTATATAGGCGTGCAGCAGGTATATAGGCGTGCAGAAGAGTATATAGGCGTGCAGCAGAGTATATAGGCGTGCAGCGGAATATTTAGGCGTGCAGCAGAGTATATAGGCGTACAGCAGGTATATAGGCGTGCAGAAGAGTATATTGGCGTGCAGCAGAATATATAGGCGTCCAGCAGGTATATAGGCGTCCAGCAGAGTATATAGGCATACAGCAGGTGTATAGGCGTACAGCAGGTATATAGGCGTGCAGAAGAGTATATTGGCGTGCAGCAGAATATATAGGCGTCCAGCAGGTATATAGGCGTCCAGCAGAGTATATAGGTGTACAGCAGGTGTATAGGCGTGCAGCAGGTATATAGGCGTACAGCAGGTATATAGGCGTACAGCAGAGTATATAGGTGTACAGAAGAGTATATAGGCATGCAGCAGAGTATATAGGCGTGCAGCAGAGTATATAGGTGAACAGAAGAGTATATGGGCGTACAGCAGGTATATAGGCGTACAGAAGAGTATATAGGCATACAGCAGAGTATATAGGCGTGCAGCAGGTATATAAGCGTGCAGCAGAGTTTATAGGCGTGCAGAAGAGTATATAGGCGTGCAGCAGAATATATAGGCGTCCAGCAGGTATATAGGTGTCCAGCAGAGTATATAGGCGTACAGCAGGTGTATAGGCATGCAGCAGGTATATAGGCATACAGCAGGTATATAGGCGTACAGCAGAGTATATAGGCATGCAGCAGAGTGTGTAGGCATGCAGCAGAGTATATAGGCGCGCAGCAGAGTATATAGGCGCAGCAGAGTATATAGGTGAACCGAAGAGTATATAGGCGTACAGCAGGTATATAGGCTTACAGCAGGTATATACGTGTACAGCAGAGTATATAGGAATGCAGCAGAGTATATAGGCTTGCAGCAGAGTATATAGATATACAGAAGAGTATATAGGCATACAGCAGGTATATAGGCATGCAGCAGAGTATATAGGCGTCCAGCTGAGTATATAGGTGTACAGCGGAGTATATAGGCATACAGCAGGTATATAGGCGTGCAGCAGAGTATATAGGTGTGCAGCAGGTATATAGGCGCACAGCAGAGTATATAGGCGTCCAGCAGAGTATATAGGCGTCCAGCAGAGTATGTAGGCGTACAGCAGAGTATATAGGTGTATGGCAGGTATATAGGTGTACAGCAGAGCATATAGGTGTAGAGCAGAGTATATGGGTACTGCCAAGCAGATGGGTACGAATCATAATGGGCTTGCTGCTCCTACAAATAGTAGTCTGGGTGTCTTTAACCCCTCAGCTTCCTGGCCTGTTTGGTCCGTAACGACTAGCTACATTTAATTCCTTTTTGCCTTTCTCTATTTCTGCAGCTATAATTTTGCTATTTATTTTTGACTTTGCTATATGAGATGTTATTTTATGTGAGAGAATCTACATTTTAAACTCTATATATATATATATTATATATATAGATTTTTTTAAAAGACAGATAGATAGACAGAAAGAGATATATTGAAGTTTGGCAAAGAAATTCGCAGGACTGTGGTCCAACAGCCACGCCAGGAGTCTGTGGCCACCAGGCCATAGCACTGTGAACCTCATACAACCTGCAGCATCACCAGCGCCACTTCTGATTACTAGGCCCCTGCAATGTCATGTGTGTTTTGTCCCACAGTGTAATAACGTGGTTGTCCAGGCTTGAGGTTAAAGTCTGCTGCACTCTGTGACGCTTTTCTGGCGCCAGGAGCGGGCGGTCACGTGACTGCAAGTATGAAATTTGCATACATGTGATGACATACCCACTAGACGTGCACGGCCTTGCTTAATTCACTTATATTGAGCGAGGCCGCACAAGTCTAGTCGGAATGTAGCCGGAAGTATACAAATCATTCCACCCACTCCCGGCACCGGAAAATCCTCACAGTGCATGTGATGTGAGGATTCAAATGTCTGTAGTCACATAGAGAAACTGCAGACTTTAACCTCAAACCTGGACAACCCCTTTAGTATTACACGTCACCATAACCATGAACATGTCTCTTCTTATAACTGCTTCACAGTTTCCCAACCCTGACGCAGTTAAAAGAAGTAGCAAAAGACTGAACCTGTGCACAGCAAGGTCGTTTTTACATTGCTGTGCACTCTGTTCATTTTTACAGCACTTTTTTAGGCGGGTTCCAGGCATAATCCGCCTGAAAAAGACATGGTGTGCACATATCCCATCAGACATGTGCAGATAAGCCTGGGGTCCTTCCTAGATCATTAAAGGGACTTTGCAGTTATTAAAGGGGTTTTCCAGGTAAAGTACAAAACTTGAGGAGAGTGTAACACTGAGAATCCTGACAGTATGTAATAGATAGGTGGGAGTTGAGGAGTCATCTTCTGTCCTTTTTTTTTACTGATCCATTAACTTGAATGGGGGGTCTTGGCTTATAAGCCCTCGGCGCTGGCACCGACCTCTACCACACAAGGTGATGAAAGTGGTGATTAAACGGGGAAACTGTCATTACCACACCTAATTATACGTAATCCTTTCTATCACACATGGAGGACATGTACGGGGCAGGATCAGACGTGATTGCAGTATTATTCGCACCCGCCGACATGTCTGTTCTCCACGGACGGCTGGCAACATTCCGTATACTCTGTAATTGCACAATATGGATCCTGTGCAGGTCTAGATACAATCAGGGTGTGGGTTCGGTGTCGGGCGTTGTCCATGGCCTGTGTGTGTTATCAGATTCCTCTGTGGATTGTTGCTGGTGAGTCCTGATTCTGATAAAGGAGGGGACATCAATATCTGATTAGTGGGGGTGCGACACATGACAACCCCACTAATCAGCTGTCACCGGCGGAAGTTACTGGATGCTGCCAGGACACAGCAGTCAAAAATATAGAGGCTGCGGGCGGGTACTACAGATTCACCCCTTATTCAATTAAATAGTGGGTAGATCAGCAATACCCAGCCATGACCACTATAGAAATTATGGTGCTGTTGTGTTCCGGCAGCATCCAATAACTTCTGGCGCCGATAACAGCTGATTAGCGGGGGTGTCAGACTTCCCCCTATCAGGATAGGCATCAATAAAAGAGTAGTAGCCAATCCCTTTAAAGAAGCACACCCATTAAGTTTTTTTATTCATTAAATGTGTGTATATGCATGTAATGTAGTGAGTATATTCGCCTATCACCGCTCTCTCCGGTGTCCAGCTGTGGTCTCCTCCTCTTCTCAGTGACGTCACCGCTCTCCAGACTCTCCGGGACACGCTGGACTCTGCGTGACCCAGAATTGGCTTTTACAATTTAAGTCAATAGAGGATCAGAGCAACGCCCCATAGACTTACATTGTAAAAGAGACTTTATGTGTGAACCGGCTTGTCAGAATTACAGTGACGTCACTGAGAAGAGAAGCAGAACGGCGCTGGATCCTGAAAAAAAGTGGCAGTAGGTGAGCAAATTAATATACTCACACTACATGCACTTATATACATATACCGTATATTCCGGCGTATAAGACGACCTGGTGTATAAGACGACCCCCCTACTTTCCTGTTAAAATATAGAGTTTAGGATATATTCACCGTATAAGACTACCCCTTTTCCAACGCATACCAAACACCGGTAAAAATTAAAAAAAAACAGATTTGAATTTAACATTGTCCTTTTTTAATTTAAATTCTTATGACATGCAGGTATATAGCAGGAAAACTGTCACTCATAAACATATTAAAATAGGGGGGACCCCACGTCATTTTTTGGGGGGGTCCCCCATTCTAATAGCTAATAAAGGCTAGGTATTCAGCTGGGGGCTGATATTAGTAGCCTGGGAAGCTCCGTGGGTATTACCCCCTTCCCAGACTTCAAACATCTGCCCCAGCCGTCTGCTTAACCTCCCCTAGAGACTATAATGATGGTGGATCCCACGCCAATTTTCTTTTTAAAAAATCCTTTATTTTAACACTAAATGACAATTGAGGGGTTAATAAAGATGCAGTCCCTAAATTATTATTAATTTTGTAATTAATTTTTCCCAAAAATGTTGACGTGGGCTTCGCCATATTTTTGTGTCCAGCCAGGTACAGCAGGCAGGAACGGGCTGCCCCCAACCACCAGCTGCCTATTTGTACCTGGCCGGACACAACAATATAGGGAAGCCCTTTTTTTTTTAATTATTTCATGAAATAATTAAAAAAAAAAGACGTGGGGCTTCGCCCTATTTTTGTGTCCAGCCAGGTACAACTAGGCAGCTGGGGGCTGGAATCTGCAGCGCAGGGAGACCCAAGCTTTCTGGGCCCCCCCCGCTGCAAATTGCAGTCCGCAGCCACCCCGGAAAATGGCGCGTTCATAGAAGCGCCATCTTCTGGCGCTGTACCCAACTCATCCAGGGCCCTGGTGCGGTGGCTCACTGGGTAATAAAGGGGTTAGGGCCAGCTTGGCATTATCAGCTGGCCCTAAGCCCGAAATTCATGGGGTCACGCCAATATTAGACATGACCGCCATGAATTTCTAGTAAAGTAATTAAAAAAAACACAACACCCAGAATAAAGTCCTTTAATTGAAATAAAGACACAATTTTTTAATGTTCTAAATTAAACCATACTTACCATCACGCCCATTCCAGCTGAAGCCAACGATCTCCTGCAATAAAAGTAAAATAATAAAGCAACCTCATCCTTACCTCTCCATGGTTCCCAGGACCGGTCCAGCTCTGCTACATTCACATGACAGGCTGCACCGCAGCAGAACGCTGCCGTTCAGCTTGCCATGCGGCAGACACTGAGAAGCGCAGGCATGCTTGTGCTCCTCAGTGTCTGACTGTGACGGCATCCAGATGAGCCGAGATCATGTCCAATGAACTCGGCTCACCTCATGCACGTCACTGACAGCGTGGGAAAATTCTCCTGCTCCCCGCATGCGCAGTAGAAGTTTCCCACGCTGTCAGTGACGGACGTCCAGGAGGTGAGCTGAGTTCATTGTCGGCTCATCTGGATGCCGTCACAGCCAGACACTGCAGAGCGCAAGCATGCCTGCGCTTCTCAGTGTCTGCGGGATGAGAGGCTGGATGGCAGCGTTCTGCTGCGGTCCAGCCTGTCATCTCGATGTAGCAGAGCTGGACCGGTCCTGGGAGCCATGGAAAGGTAAGGATGAGGTTGGTTTATTATTTTTCTTTTATTGCAGGAGATCGTTGGCTTCAGCTGGAATGGGCGTGACGGTAAGTATGGTTTAATTTAGAACAATAAAGAATTGTGTCTTTATTTCAATTAAAGGACTTTATTCTGGGTGTTTGTGTTTTTTTTAACTTTGACTATGGGGTTAGTAATGGGGGTGTCTTATAGACGCCTCTCCATTACTAACCTGGGCTTGATGTCAGCTGGCATTATAAGCTGACATCAACCCCAACCCTATTACCCCCTGCCACCGCACCAGGGCAGTGTGGAAGAGCGAGGCTAAGTGCCAGAATTGGCGCATCCTATGGATGCGCCATTTCTGGGGCGGCTGACGGCTGGTGTTTCTAGCCTGGGAGGGGGCCAATATTCATGGCTCCCTTCCTGGGCTATTAATATCAGCCCCCAGCTGTCTGCCTAGCCTTTGCTAGCTATTAAATTAGGGGGGACCCCACGTCATTTTTTTGGGGGGGTCCCCCATTTTAATAGCTAGTAAAGACTAGGTATTCAGCTGGGGGCTGATATTAGTAGCCTGGGAAGCTCCGTGGGTATTACCCCCTTCCCAGGCTTCAAACATCTGCCCCAGCCGTCTGCTTAACCTCCGCTAGAGCCTAAAATTAAGGGGAACCCCACGCCAATTTTTTTAATAATAAATCCTTTATTTTAATACTAAAATGACAAGTACAGTAACCAACACTATCACTGTACTTCATATATATGTGACTGACATGTTTCTATCTATCTAATCTATGTGTGAAGCTCTATTCTGTCTGTTATAAATTGTCGGGTACCGCTGCTGAATTGCCGGCCGGCTTTTTTAAAGAGACAGTGCATGAAAACACTATTATTTGTTTTAATAAATCCTTTACACTAAATGACAAGTACAGTAAGCAATACTGTCACTGTACTTCATATATATGTGACTGACATGTTTCTATCTATCTAATCTATGTGTGAAGCTCTATTCTTTCTATTCTAAATTGTCGGGTGCCGGCTTATGCCGCTGCTGAATTGCCGGCTTTTCATATATTGTCACAGAAGCAATGCGAACTTCCCTGCTCCGGACACAGCGCAGCGCTTCTGTGACAAGTGAAAGCTGTCGGCACAGAAGCCCTGCGCTGTGTCCGGAGCTGGGAATACGCAGCGATGTGTCCGTTTCAGCACAGAAGCGCTGACTGTCTGGACCTACCGCCGCCGTATTTTAACTCCCTCCACCTTATATTAACTCCGACATGGCAGGGATACGGCCACGGCAGCTTATTAACACCCCCAGAGTATCCCCGCATGTCAATTTCTGAAAGTTTAAAAGCATTACCGGCGTATAAGACGACCCCAGACTAGACAGAAGATTTTTCAGTCTTCAAAAGTCGTCTTATACGCCGGAATATACGGTATATTTTTTTTAAAACAAATAATTTTTATTGAAAAACTCCAAATACAGATTTTCCATCTGTCAAATAACATGAATGACTTAATAGTTATTATTATTATTTATTATTATAGCGCCATTTATTCCATGGCGCTTTACATGTGAAAAGGGATATACATAGCACAAACAATTACAATAAATTTTGAACAATGCAAGTCGGCGACTGGTACAGGAGGAGAGGCGAAGACCCTGCCTGTGAGGGCTCACAGTCTACAGGGGATGGGTGAGGATACAGTAGGTGAGGGTAGAGCTGGTCGTGCAGCGGTATGGTGGAGCGGTGGTTACTGCAGGTTGTAGGCTTGTCGGAAGAGGTGGGTCTTCAGGTTCCTTTTGAAGATTTCCACGGTGGGCGAGAGTCTGATGTGTTGGGGTAGAGAGTTCCAGAGTAGGGGGGATGCACGGGAGAAATCTTGTATGCGATTGTGGGAAGAGGAGATACGAGGAGAGTAGAGCAGGAGATCTTGTGAGAATCGGAGGTTGTGTGCAGGTACTGGGAGACTAGGTCACAGATATATGGAGGAGACGTGATGTGGATGGCTTTGTATGCCATGGTTAGGGTTTTGAACTGGAGTCTCTGAGCAATGGGGAGCCAGTGAAGGGATTGACAGAGAGGAGAGGCCGGGGAATAGCGGGAGACAGGTGGATTAGTCGGGCAGCAGTTTATGATAGATTGGAGGGGTGCTAGAGTGTTAGAAGGGAGGCCACAGAGCAGGAGGTTGCAGTAGTCGAGGCGGGAGATGATGAGGGCGTGCACTAGTGTTTTGCAGATTCGTAGTTGAGGAATGTGCGGATCCGGGAGATTTTTTGAGTTGGAGTCGGCAGGAGGTGGAGAGGACTTGGATTCGACGTTTGAAAGACAGATCAGAGTCCAGGGTTACCCTGAGGCAGCGAGATTGTGGGACTGGGGAGAGTGAGCAGCCATTGACTTTGATAGATAGGTCAGATGGGGGGGTTGAGTGAGATGATGAATTCGGTTTTATCCTTGTTAAGCTTTAGGAATCTAGCAGAGAAGAAGGATGAAATAGCAGACAGACATTGTGGGATTTTGGTTAGTAAGGAGGAGATATCAGGTCCAGAGAGGTAGATCTGTGTGTCATCAGCATAGAGGTGATACTGAAAGCCGTGAGACTCTGAGCTTTCCTAGGCCGAAGGTGTAGATGGAGAAGAGTAGGGGTCCTAGGACTGAACCTTGGGGGACACTGACAGATAGGGGGTGAGATGAGGAGGTGGTGTGTGAGTGGGAGACACTGAATGTCCTGTCTGTTAGGTATGAGGAGATCCAAGCTAGGGCCAAGTCTGTGATGCCGAGAGATGAGAGAGTCTGTGGTAAGAGGAAATGGTCCACTGTGCCAAGGCAGATGACAGGTCCAGGAGGAGGAGGACAGAGTAGTGACGCTTGGATTTGGCGGTTAGTAGATCGCTGGTGACTTTAGTCAGGGCCGTTTCAGTGGAGTGATGCGGTTGGAAGGCAGATAGTAAGCTGTCAAAGAGGGAGCAGGAGGAGAGGTGGAGGACAGTTCAGGATGGACATATTCCAGTAGTTTGGAGGCATAGGGGAGAAGTGATATGGGGCGATAGCTAGACACACAGGATGGGTCAAGGGAGGGCTTTTTGAGGATGGGTGTGATCAAGGCATGTCTGAATTAATAATTCCATAGTCTAAAACATAGACAAAGTATTACTTATGCACACATTTAGTGGATAAAAAACTTAATGGGAGGTCTTCTTTAAGTTTTCTGTTTCCCTACAGCGCCACCACATGAGAAATAAAGCATTACACAATGCCCCTTTATTTCACTGTAATGTAGGAGATGATTGGTCCTCCAGAGACTGGGACGCTCTCTGTAACCACTCTCCATTCTGGATCCTGAACAGAAGACCCTTCTACTAACTCAGGATTAGGCCATGTTCACACGTTCAGTATTTTTACATCAGTATTTGGAAGCCAAAACCAGGAGAGGAACAATCGGAGGAAAAGTATAATAGAAACACGTCACTACTTCTGTATGTATCACCCACTCCTGGTTTTGGCTTACAAATACTGAGGTAAAATACTGACCAAATACTGAACGTGTGAACGTGGCCTTATACTAATGATAGTGTGTATGAAAATGAGTTTTCTAAGCTGAGCAATGCCTTTAAAGCAAACCTCCACTTTTATGAGAAGATGATTATAGTGCAGTTTTTTTTGTAATTTTCATTTATTAGGAGCTGGAGGTTTTGAAAATAAAATTGAAGGAAGTGAACAAGAACAAGAAGAGCAAAGAACAAGAAAATCACAATTTACAAGTGAAAAATGAACAACTGGGGAGAGAGAAACATCTTCTAGACAATAAGGTGAGTGCGACTGTCCTGCACCTAATCTGCTGGGAAATCATCAGTTTCAACACCACTCCATCGCTTTTTTTTATATTTTACTGCTGGAGTGATGTTTGTAATGTAAGGTCCCATCCCTAGTCTTATACTTACCTGCCGCCATCTTCCCCTTCTATCGTCGCCGCTCTGGTCGGTTTCCTGCAGGCTGTGACCTGCCGGATCGCTCCAGTGTTTGCTGGATGAGCCGGAGGTTACAACTCGACTCTTCGTTCTAGCTCCCATAGACTTGCATTGAAAGCTTGTGACGTAACTTCTCACTTTCAGCCAATCAGAAGTTGCGGTGACAAGTTGGCGCCGATAAAAAGTGACGCCGTCGGAGAGCAAGTGTAAACGGGGCAGGAACCTTACATTAGAAGCACCACTCCAGCGCTGAAAAAGCCCAAAACACAGGGGTGATGCTTTAATAAAAGGGCTTGCCCTCTAAATACGTTTATTGCTGGTGGCCTGGTCTGGTCCGATGCATTCAGGACTACCACTGCGTTCATATCTATGGGTCTGGTGGGGGTCCTAAAATCCATTATGTGAATGGAGCTGTAGTTTACATGTGTGACCACCAATTTATTAAATTCTATGGAATTCATGGGGGTCCCAAAGTCCGTCTTGTGAGCAGAGCGATTTTGTGCATATGTGTCTACAGTACCATTCACACAGGAGTTTAGACCCTCCGGTCTCAGGCCTGGTGAGGGTCCCAAAGTTATACATTTATTGCTTATAGAAGAATCTGCTTAGCAGACATAAACTTTTTTTTAAAGTGCATCTGCAACAGGCATTTCTGCACCAAAAATGTATATTTTGGCAGAAAAAAACCTGCATATAAAAAGCACTTTTTTATGTGCTTTTTTCCCCATTTTTTAGATTGGCTGAAAAACACTGAAAGAATTGACATGCTACAGATATGAAACCGCTTCAAATCACGTGGTAAAAAAAAACAAACGGAAAAAATGCAATGTGTGAACGAGCCATACATTTTTTTTTCATTTCACCATAAAAATTTAAGCGATATAGATTGGACTGGTTCAAAATGTTGTTTTCTTTCGTCTGATTACCTTGATCAAAATGGGGGACCAGTGCACTCAGTGTGTAGAGGAGAGGTGGCTACACATGGATGGTCACTCTCCCATGTCTCTGTGGGAGATCTGGAAACACTCATGTGAATGCACTTGGCTCTTTCCACATCTCCCAAAGTGAATAAAGAGCGACATACTACACCTAGACACCTCTCCTCTGCAAATGCAGGACGCAGGAGTTGGAGTCAATCATTTAAGGCGTATCCATACTGGGGCACAAGAGGACAACGTGTGGACTCATCTTTTAAATGTTCTGTTCAGTATTTAAATTGCCTCTTCAGAGAGGAAGAGGACTTGAGCTCTAGCGCCACCTATTAGAAGCAGCAATCCTGAAAGTCAATATCGACTCTCTAACGAGCCTTGTCATATGACAGGATAAAAGCCAAACCAGAATCCCAGTTTGCAGACACAGTGTTTTGGGGAATTGCACCTTGTCAGAACAAAGTATGAGATCTGATTTGGCTAGGTGAGAGGCTCTGGACTGAGATCTAAGGGGTAACGTTTCTCCATGTGGAGAGTGACAAGCCAAGCCTGGCATGTCAGAATGGGGAGACTTATACACCATGCATACTCCTCTGGGAAATTAAATATGCAAATTGCCTCTTCAGAGAGGAAGAGGACTTGAACTCTAGCTCCACCTATTGGAAGTAGCAATCCTAGTCAATATCGACCCTTTAACGAGCCTTGTCATATGACTTAAGATAAAAGCCAAACCAAAATCCCAATTTGCAGACACAGTGTTTCGTGATACTGCCCCTCGTCAGTGCAAAGTATGAGATCTGATTTGGCTAGGTGAGAGGCTCAGGACAGAGATCTAAGGGGTAACATTTCTCCATGTAGAGAATGACAAGCCAGGCCTGACATGTCAGAATGAGGAGACTTATACACAATGCATACTCCTCTGGGAAATTAAATATGCAAACTTCCTCTTCAGAGAGGAAGAGGACTTGAACTCTAGTGTCACCTATTGGAAGTAGCAATCCTAAAAGTCAATATCGACCCTTTAACGAGCCTTGTCATATGACTTAGGATAAAAGCAAAACCGGAATCTCAATTTGTAGACACAGTGTTTCGAGATGTTGCCCCTCATCAGTGCAAAGTATGAGATCTGATTTGGCTAGGTGAGAAGCTCTTAACTGGGATCTATATATATATAAATTGTTGTCACCACCCAGCTTTCTCAGGGTTTCTGCCCAGTTGTTGATGGTCTGTATAAACATGGCACTGACTGTATGTTGTGTGTAATTTGTATGTCTCTTAGGTAGCTGAGCTTCAAGGTCAGTGTAAAAAGTTGCAGATGCAGATAAATGACCAGAAATCCTTGGGTGACGTGAAGCAGACGTATCAGGAATTACAGGACAAGATCAAGACTCTGGAAATGGAGAGAGAAGCTGTGAGGTGATTTTATATATATATATATATATATATACACATCTAGGGATTTCTCTACTCTCTGCTCCTGGTCATTGTAGTCGGACACTTTGAGCAGCTGGATGTCACTAGGGTAAAACTTCACAGCAGCGGCATTACTTATATATGGTTGGGGGTCTTTTAGCCATCAAGAAAAAAATGTATTATTTTGGTGGCTTTTGGCCTTTAGGATATGGAGGGGCAGTCACCAGAATACCATATAGGTGATGGTAAAAACACCACGTGTCCTCCACAAAATTCCAAAAACTAGATTTTTGAAGGCTAAAGTTGAGTTCAGACAATTATTTAATGCCGAGATCAGAACGCTGAGAACGCCTCGTGTTGTGTAACTACAACTCCCATCGTGCTCTGACAGTCTATAAGTGGCTACACCTCTTGGGAGTTGTAGTTTTCCAACAGCTGGAGTGCTGTAATGTATATGGGAATGTACAAGCTCTCCCCTGATATTAGGAGAACTAAGGATCGGGGTTGGATCTTAATCTGCCCTGTCCTATTCTTGCTACTGATAGAGGAGACTAGGTTGGAACATACATCCCTCTCCCCAAATAGAAATATACACTGACCCTGGCGGACATGTCTTTGGTGGAATTAAGAGAAATGGTTTTGGCCGGCTTTATACTCTCAGCTGGAGAATTTGTGATTTTTATGACCCTGGAAGTTCCAAAGAATTGGATGAATGAATTTGGTGACTGTTCTCTTCTTACTAATTCAATGTCTTCTTCATTTTTTACAGTTCCGCACTCTCTGAGCACAAGAAGAAGTGCGAAATTCTCCAAAGACAGTTCCACGAGGAGATGGAGGAAGTGAGGAGCCTGCGAGATGAGAACCTGCAGCTTAGACAGGAGGTGACCACCGCCCGACAAGATCTGCAGTCCAGAAGAGAGGACAATTCACGACTTAAGCAGCAAATTTCCAGATTGGAGGATCAAGTGTCCAAACCACCAAATGTGGCAAATGGAACGGAGGTAAAGGAGTCCCAAATCTTTAGATTTGATTTAGCTGGTACACTTGTATTAGTGACAAGATGGACACTTCAGCTGCCGTCATTGCTGAACCAGAGGGTACAATTGTGGTCAGTCCATGGCATGCTACAATGTAAACTGGAGGTATATGCCCAAATATGTTCCAACAACTGCCAGGGGATAGTACGTAAGTCCAGCAGGTGACAACATTCAGCCTTTTGTGGGACCCAAGATTGTCACGGACATTAAGGAGCAAGGTTTGTGATTAGAGCTGAGCAAAAAGATTTGCAGGATCCTGGCCCAGCAGCCAGGTCATTAGTCCATGGCCAGCAGACCAGAACCCTGCAAACCTCTTCATACCTCCCGGCATCACCTGCTCTTCTTATGATTAGTAGGTCTGGTGTGACTTCATTGTGACATCACGCTAAGCCTACTAATCCGAAGGTTGTTGGTCAGCAAGTAGGAGGAGGCTCTCAGGGCTCTCGTCTGGAAGACACGGACTACCAACTTGGCCATCGGACCAAGGTATTGTGACTCTTTTTGCTCAACTCTACTTGTCATCCATGTGATCAAATTCAGGTCCCAACTACCAGGAAGAACAATATGGTTGTAACGGGTCTGGGAGGCGGAACCTCTAGGCTACTATACAAGGGAGCGGTCCTTGTAAGGGAGCGGGTGGCGACCAGGCAGGCAGTCACAGCAGGTGACCGGGACAGTCTCTGGGTGTACGGGCAGGAGGTCACGGCAAGTGATCAGGGCAGTCTCTGGAAGAACGGGCTGGAGGTCACGGCAAGTGACCGGGGCAGTCTCTAGGTAAAGGGTAGGTACGACCTGTGATGGCTGAACCTCCAGGTAGGCTAGCAAGGCAGATGGAGGATGTGTGCTCCCAGGTGAGCAAGCGAGAGTCTCTGGAATAGCAGGTGGTCACAGCACGTGACGGCGGAGCCTCCAGGTAGGCAAGCAGGCAGGTAGCGGAGAAGCGCTCCCAGGTGAGCGGGCAAGAGTCTCTGGAATAGCTGGTGGTCCCAGCACGTGACAGCGGAACCCCCGGGCAGGCAAGCAGGCAGGTAGCGGAGAAGCGCTCCCAGGTGAGCGGGCAAGAGTCTGGAATAGCTGGTGGTCACAGCACGTGACAGCGGAGCCTCCGGGCCGGCAAGCAGGCAGGTAGCGGAGAAGCGCTCCCAGGTGAGCGGGCAAGAGTCTGAGATAGCTGGTGGTCACAGCACGTGACAGCGGAGCCTCCGGGCAGGCAAGCAGGCAGGTAGCGGAGAAGCGCTCCCAGGTGAGCGGGCAAGCTGGTCCATAGACAGACTGACCGGAGTTGTAAGGCAGACCGTCGGACCTCAGGCAAGCAGGCAGGTAGCTGATGTGCGCTCCCAGGTGAGCGGGCAAGTTGGTCCTTAGACAGACTGACCGGAGTTGTAAGGCAGACCGTCGGACCTCAGGCAGGCAGGCAGGTAACAGGAAAGCAGGCAGGATTAGGACAGCAAGCTGGCAGGAATCTGGCAGGTAACTGGCAGGTAACTGGCAACAGGACCTGAGGGCTGAAGCAGAGTAGAACGGTGCAACAACATTGCTCGGGCACCTCCATTTTGGAGGAGGTGCCTTATATATGGTAAAGTCCTCCGGCCATTGGCCGGGGACTCCTTAGGACGGCGCGCGCGGCCCCTTTAAGAGGGAGGGAGGGCGCGCGCGCGCGCCCTAAGCACAGTGGCCGGGAAGGAGCGCGCGCTGCCAGCAGAGCGGGAGAGGGACGCCGGGCACGGAGCAGAGCGGTGAGGGGAACAGCGTCCCTGCCTAGCAGAGGGCAGGGACGCCGGCACTACAGTACCCCCCCCTTTAGGCCCCCCCTTTTTTAGGCCAGATAGAAATTTAGCTAGGATGAGAGGGGCATGGATGTTCTCCCGGGGCTCCCACGTTCTCTCCTCAGGACCAAACCCCTTCCAATCTACCAGAAAAAAGGTCTTTCCTCTTACCCTTTTGGTGGCAAGAATGTTCTCTACCTCAAACTCGTCCTCAGCAGAGACCGGAGCAGGAGGCGTACCTGTAGACTTGGAAAAAGAGTTAAGCACCACGGGTTTGAGGAGAGATACATGGAAGGAGTTAGGGATCCGTAAGTTGGCCGGGAGTTTCAATTTATAGGCCACCGGGTTGATCTGACTGATGACCTCCAGAGGACCGATGAACCGAGGCCCTAACTTGTAAGAAGGTATCTTGAGTCGAACATATTTAGATGAGAGCCAGACTTTATCTCCTGGACGAAATTGTGGAGGATCCAGGCGTTTTTTGTCAGCGTGTCTTTTCATACGCTCGGATGACAGAAGGAGTGCGGACCGGGTACTCTCCCATATGGAGGAAAATTTGCTAACGAGAGATTCCGCAGCCGGGTTGTCCACAGAGGTGGAGACAGGAAAAGGAATCCGAGGATGCTGACCAAAGACTACAAAAAACGGGGATTTGGAGGAGGATTCGCTCTCGTGATTATTATAAGAGAACTCGGCCCATGGTAGGAGATCCACCCAGTCAGAATGGTGGGCATTAACGAAGTGCCGGAGGTAACTGGTCAGGTTCTGATTGATCCGCTCCACTTGACCATTGGACTGTGGGTGGTAAGCGGAAGAGAAGTCCAGGGTGACGTCTAGTAGTTTACAAGTGGCTCTCCAGAAACGTGAGGTGAACTGTACCCCACGATCCGACACGATGTGGAGGGGCAGGCCATGAAGACGGAAGATGTGGCGGATAAAGTCTTTAGCCAGCTCGGGTGCAGACGGAAGGCCTGGCAGGGGAATAAAGTGAGCCATCTTGGAAAAGCGGTCAGCGACCACCCAAATGACCGTACAACCGGCAGAGACGGGGAGATCAGTTATAAAGTCCATTGCTATATGCTGCCAGGGGGCAGCAGGCACAGGAAGCGGAAGGAGGCGTCCGGCTGGCAGATGTCTCGGGACTTTGTTGCGGGCGCAGGACACACAGGCAGAAACAAAGTCTATTATGTCCTTGTGCAGGGTAGGCCACCAATAGTGCCGGGCAATAAGCTGGAGGGTCTTTTTCTGACCGGCGTGGCCAGCTAGTTTAGACGAATGGCCCCAGTGTAGGATCTTCTCCCGATCAGGTACTGAAACAAACGTCTTACCGGGAGGGAGACGATTTAGACTCACGGGAGCCACCTGCATTACTCTGGCGGGATCGACGATATGTTTAGGTTCTTCCTCGAGATCGGACACCAGAAAGGATCGGGACAAGGCGTCTGCTTTGACGTTTTTGTCAGCCGGGCGAAAATGAAGAACAAAATCAAAGCGAGCAAAAAACAAGGACCACCGGGCTTGGCGCGGGTTAAGTCTCTGGGCATGCTGGAGGTAAGCCAAGTTCTTGTGGTCAGTGTAAATTATTACCGGATGAAGAGCCCCCTCGAGTAGGTAACGCCACTCCTCCAACGCCAGCTTGATGGCCAATAACTCTCGGTCTCCTATGGAATAGTTGCGCTCAGAAGAGGAGAAGAGTTTGGAGAAGAAGCCACAAGTTACCATTCTCCCGGAAGATGATTTTTGAGTAAGTACCGCTCCGGCTCCAGAGGAGGAGGCGTCAACTTCCAGGAAGAACTGCTTGTTGCCGTCCGGGCGATGCAGCACCGGGGCGGAAGAGAAGGCCTGTTTTAGGGAAAGAAAGGCCTCCTCTGCTTCGGGCGGCCACTCTTTGGGATTAGTACCCTTACGGGTGAGCGCGGAAATTGGGGCAGTCCGGGAAGAGAAGTGCGGGATGAAGAGGCGGTAATAGTTGGCGAAGCCCAGGAACCGTTGAATAGCCTTCAACCCCTCTGGTCGGGGCCATTTCTCGATGGCAGACAGTTTCTCAGGATCCATTTGTAGGCCGGTCTGAGAGATAATGTAGCCCAGAAACGGAAGCGAGGTCTGCTCAAAGAGGCACTTCTCATATTTAGCGTAGAGATGGTTCTGCCTGAGCCTGAGCAGGACCTGACGAACATCCCTCCGGTGAGTCTGGAGATCCGGAGAGAAGACCAAGATGTCGTCCAGGTACACCACTACGCAGGAGTAGAGAAGGTCCCGGAAGATGTCATTGACCAACTCTTGAAAGACGGCAGGAGCGTTACAGAGGCCAAAGGGCATTACCAGATATTCATAGTGGCCGTCCCGAGTGTTGAATGCCGTCTTCCATTCATCCCCCTGACGGATACGAATGAGGTTGTACGCCCCACGGAGGTCCAGTTTGATGAAGATTCTAGCCCCCCTCAGACGATCAAATAACTCCGGAATGAGCGAAAGGGGGTACTTATTCTTCACCGTGATCTGGTTAAGGCCTCTATAGTCTATACAGGGACGGAGAGAGCCGTCCTTCTTTTTGACGAAAAAGAAGCCTGCTCCCGCCGGGGAGGTAGATTTCCGGATGAATCCCCTGGCCAGATTCTCCTCAATATATTCGGACATCGACCGGGTCTCAGCAGCGGATAATGGATAAATACGCCCACGGGGAGGAGAAGTACCAGGTAACAGGTCGATAGGGCAGTCGTATGGTCTATGAGGGGGTAGTGTCTCTGCCTCCTTTTTATTAAAGACATCAGCATAAGACCAATAAGGAATCGGAAGTCCAGGTAGATTAGCTGGGGTAGGAGAAGGACGGACGGGATGAACGGGAACCAGACAGGTCTTATGGCAGCCCTGTCCCCAGCGAAGGACTTCTCCGGTCTGCCAGTCAAGAACGGGTGCATGTTTCTGGAGCCAAGGTAGGCCTAGCAAGAGGGCGTGAGAGAGTCCAGGCAGAACATGGAAGGAGATACTTTCAGAATGCAGCATTCCCACCTGCAGAGTAATGGATTCGGTGATGAGTTGGATGGGGCGTGGTAAGAGCCCCCCATCCACGGCAGCAACAGACAAGGGTACAGCCAGAGGTTTGGTGGGGATGCGGTATTTCTCTACCAGGGACTGTGAAATAAGATTCCCGGCTGCTCCAGAGTCCAGTTGGGCTAGTTCGAAATAACGGTTCTCCCCGTAGACGATTGAAACTGACAACAGCAGGGATGGAGAGGATTTATTCTTGTCTAGGTGGACCTCTCTGAGCGAACCTAGACACAGGCGTTTCCCGACCTCTCCGGGCAGGCACGGATCCGGTGCTCCTTACTGCCACAGTAGAAGCAGGTCCCCTCGGCACGGCGTAAGTCCTGACGGGTCTTGACCATCTTGGTCTGGTCGACCTGCATAGGCTCAGGAGGGTGTACCTGGTTAGAGACAGAAGGAGTGACGGGTTTCTGAAAAGTAGGAGCTAGACGTGGTAACCTCCTCTCACGGGTGACCTCTCTGGCACGCTCCTGGAACCGTAGGTCAATCCGGGTGGCAAGAGTTATTAAGTCATCGAGAGTGGTAGGAATGTCCCGACCGGCAAGTTCATCTTTAATACGGCCGGACAGACCTTCCCAGAAGACGGAAATCAGAGCGTCGTTATCCCAGGCCAGCTCCGAGGCAAGGGTACGGAACCGTATGGCATATTGGCCCACGGTGAGACTTTCCTGACGGAGGCGTAGCAACGATGATGCGGATGAGGTCTTCCGTCCGGGTTCGTCGAAGACTTTCCGGAAAGCCGTGAGAAAAGCAGGCAAGTTGGACACCAGGGGGTCTCCTCTCTCCCATAGAGGATTTAGCCAGGCCAGGGCCTCCCCGGTGAGATGGGACATGATGAATGCAATTTTGGCTCGGTCGGAGTTAAACTGGTGGGACAATAGTTCAAAGTGCAGGGTGCACTGATTTATGAAGCCCCGAGCCTGGGCTGAGTCGCCTCCGAAGCGAGGAGGTGCAGAAAGCCGAGGTCCGGGGTAGGATATCATGGTGTTAGTGGACAGCGGAGCTGCCGGATTGCGAGACATGGCACTGGCGGAGGTTGTTGGTGGAACAGTCAGAGTGTCCAGGCGAGTATTGACATTCCGCAGGTGACCCAGGATGGACTCCTGTTGGGACCTTTGACGGGACAGTTCATGACACAGGTCCGAGAGCGAGGGAGCTTGGGTGCCACCGGGTTCCATGGCCCGAGCAAACTGTAACGGGTCTGGGAGGCGGAACCTCTAGGCTACTATACAAGGGAGCGGTCCTTGTAAGGGAGCGGGTGGCGACCAGGCAGGCAGTCACAGCAGGTGACCGGGACAGTCTCTGGGTGTACGGGCAGGAGGTCACGGCAAGTGATCAGGGCAGTCTCTGGAAGAACGGGCTGGAGGTCACGGCAAGTGACCGGGGCAGTCTCTAGGTAAAGGGTAGGTACGACCTGTGATGGCTGAACCTCCAGGTAGGCTAGCAAGGCAGATGGAGGATGTGTGCTCCCAGGTGAGCAAGCGAGAGTCTCTGGAATAGCAGGTGGTCACAGCACGTGACGGCGGAGCCTCCAGGTAGGCAAGCAGGCAGGTAGCGGAGAAGCGCTCCCAGGTGAGCGGGCAAGAGTCTGGAATAGCTGGTGGTCACAGCACGTGACAGCGGAGCCTCCGGGCTGGCAAGCAGGCAGGTAGCGGAGAAGCGCTCCCAGGTGAGCGGGCAAGAGTCTGAAATAGCTGGTGGTCACAGCACGTGACAGCGGAGCCTCCAGGCAGGCAAGCAGGCAGGTAGCGGAGAAGCGCTCCCAGGTGAGCGGGCAAGCTGGTCCATAGACAGACTGACCGGAGTTGTAAGGCAGACCGTCGGACCTCAGGCAAGCAGGCAGGTAGCTGATGTGCGCTCCCAGGTGAGCGGGCAAGTTGGTCCTTAGACAGACTGACCGGAGTTGTAAGGCAGACCGTCGGACCTCAGGCAGGCAGGCAGGTAACAGGAAAGCAGGCAGGATTAGGACAGCAAGCTGGCAGGAATCTGGCAGGTAACTGGCAGGTAACTGGCAACGGGACCTGAGGGCTGAAGCAGAGTAGAACGGTGCAACAACATTGCTCGGGCACCTCCATTTTGGAGGAGGTGCCTTATATATGGTAAAGTCCTCCGGCCATTGGCCGGGGACTCCTTAGGACGGCGCGCGCGGCCCCTTTAAGAGGGAGGGAGGGCGCGCGCGCCCTAAGCACAGTGGCCGGGAAGGAGCGCGCGCTGCCAGCAGAGCGGGAGAGGGACGCCGGGCACGGAGCAGAGCGGTGAGGGGAACAGCGTCCCTGCCTAGCAGAGGGCAGGGACGCCGGCACTACAATGGTGAAGACAAGCAGAGCACTAGATGCCTCCAGATCATTCCTTTATTATGGTCACATTGGTTCTTTATGTTTTTCAGCCTCTAACAGGGGATTCTCTGATTCAGCAGCAATATGAGGAAATCCGGCAACTGCGGCAAGACTTCCACAGAGTACAAAATGTGTGCAGCTCGGCCGAGAAAGAGCTGAGATATGAAAGGGACAAGAACCTGGATATCAAGAAGCAACATATCCTTCTTCAGAAGGAGAACACAAAGGTAAAAATGTAACACCAAACAGTGCCAGCCATATTGAATGATGCCCCATCTGGTATCTTCTATTTGTGCTTGCCACATGGTGCACGGCTATACAAATTATAAGTGCAGAGTGATGAATGCACAGATAACCGTGATATACTGTAACAAAATAATACTACAGTGCAAAAATAATGTACAGTACATTGCCATACTGTACAAGTAGCAGTGCCGCACAAAGGAGATGGCACCAAACAGGGCTCAAGAAATAGCAACATACAGTAATGAAAGAATCGCTCCAAACAGAAAGTCATCTAATAACAGCGCTATACAATGTCCAAAGACACTGGTAGAAATTGTCTTTGGATATTGGGTTACCATCTCTGGTACCCCACATTTAGGCCACGTTCACAATATCAGTATTTGGTCAGTATTTTACATCAGTATTTGTAAGACAAAACCAGGAGAGGAACAATCAGAGGAAAAGTGTAATAGAAACACGTCACCACTTCTGTATTTATCACCCACTCCTGGTTACTGATGTAAAATACTGATCAAATACTGAACGTGTGAACGTGGTCTTACAGGGACTGTGGGATTACATGGATCATGTACACTTAAGGCTGATCCATACCCCTAAAAATTAAGGAGTGTATAACAGCTCATCCTTAGGATCATGTATCCTCTCATAATGGTAGGCAAGTGCCATTTGTAGGGCGCATGAAATTAAGTATTGTATTTTTGCGTCATCCAGTGTGCACAGACATATGGGTATATTGCACATGGGACCTTCCTGAACTGTATGAAGGACTGTCCTGTGCTCTTAGGGTGGCCGGTGTCTCCATATTGGATGTGTATTGTGAGAGCAGGATTTATTCTTTATCTATCCTGACTCCATTTTGATTTTTATATGTGTAACTCCTTTCTTTCTGAAATGGAGTTTGAGCCAGTATGTGTGTTTTTAGTTAAGGGGTCCCTTAGGAATGTCTTTGTCTAGAGACTTAGAGATAAGCCAGAAACACTAGAAGGTAGAGAGATTCCTAAAATCCAAAAGATGGATGTAGACAGAATTACCTTTAGCCAATGAGATGTATGTATGCTAAAGCCAACACATGTGCAGAGATAAGCAGAGCCAATTATATTGTTACCATGTACGACTATTAACAACCTATATAAGTGACCGATGATGTAATAAAGTCAGACCTTCCCTGATGCTCAAAAGTATCCGTCGTAGCTCTTCCGTGCACATATTTGGAACAGGCACAACGTCTCAGAACGTCCCACATTATGTGGCGACGACATGTGTGATGCCCTAAAAGATGAATTATTGGGGGCATTAGCATGTCCCAATTGATCCTCTAGGCAGCCAGCAGACATTGCTACCCTTCTCTGACTTCTGTTGCTAATGCCATCCCCTAACATTTCTTTTCCGCCCACCCTTAGCTTACTGCTGAGGTCGGCCAGGTTAAACAGAAGCTTTCCTCCATGACTGCAGCTTGCACCGGTCTTGAAGTTGATCTTGAGCAGCGACAACACGTCATGAAGGAGATGGAGCTGGAATTGCTTAAGAGGAACCAAACTGCTAAAGCGCTGAGCAGCTGGCAGGAAAAGCTGGAACACGAGAAGTACCGAGCTATGGAGGCTGAACGGATGGTAAGACGGATTATAGATCTGCAGAATCGATGGGTCTTCATGGCTGCAATCCTCTATACATAGTTGATTAGCTTATTCTTTTTGGTCCTTTACCTAATGATGATGATACAAGTAGCCGGAACGTCTTACCAATAAAGGGAACTTTTCACCCTCTATTCATTGGACGATCATTATCGCCCCTGTCCTGCATTTTCTGCATTTCTCTTTGGTTACTTTCCATTTCTGTTTCACATTTCATAGGTATTGGAAGTAGAGCAGCAACTTCGAGCCTCTCAGCACCAGGTATTACTACTAGAGGCCCAGAATGCTGAACGGCGCCACCTCGAGGAAGAACTGAAAAAAACAAGAGACAGTGAAGCCAAAGCAAAGGTGCAACTACAAGATGAACAGCTGAAAAGGTAACACACTATAAGGCGGTGTTCACACGCAGCGGTCATGCATGCTTAGCAGCAGCAGCTCCGTGCCGCTATGGTGTTTCTCGGGAAATTCAATTATCGGATTATTCATCACAAATTTAGTGTCCCTTATTAAGATATGAGGTCTCTGCAGACCCCAGAGCATAATTAACAAAATTTTTGTGAATGTGGATTTTTGCAAGAATCCAGTAGAATTCGATTCCACTCAAATTTCTTATCTAGTAATGGTGGACTTCATCATCTGTATATACATAATGTCGTGGAAGCTCATTTTAGGACAAGCGGGTCTGCGCTTCCGGACAATGACAGATCTTACTTTATTACAACTGCTGCTCTTTTCTGTTTAGGAAAATGTTGGACCAGAATTTGGAGGAATTGCAGGTAGAAATTAAAGCCCTTCATGACAAAGAAACTTCACTCGCCCAGAATAATCGTAGCCTCCAACTGAAGATCAATCAGCTGGAATCCTTACGACAACATATGGATGATGAGAAAATGTCCACTGCTGTCGAGGTCAGTCTTTGTATTACTGCAGCCTGCAATGGGCGGAAACATACACGAACAACATAGAAAATCATAACAAAAATATACTTTATTCGCAATTGGCCGATTTTCGCATGAGATGAGACACCTCTGGCACCACTTATCTTACCAAATACGAAAATTCCAACCTGTGTGGGGTCTTAAGGTGCTTTCACATTGCATTCAGGCACCCATTCCTTGTCTCTACTTGGACTTAAGTCCAAAACCCCGCGCAAAACGGGATTCAGATGTATGCACTGACGGGGCCATAGACCATAATGTTGTCGGCAGAGTGAACGTGTGCTCTGTCGTGCATCATTTTCGGGCTTATACGCCTACTGGAGGTGGACACTCGGACATAGTTACAAATGGATGGTTATAAATCAGTGAAGAATGGATGGTTACCTGATATAAAACAGTGGTATTCCATTTTTCAGACCGTTTTGATGGACTCTTGTAGGCTTGAGTGGTCAAATCTGATGAGCATCGGACATGCACTGGTAGCGGTATGGACACATGGATGTGTCAATGGTTCCTTTAAAGAGTTTGTCCTCTAGTTTTAGGACTTAGGCTCAGTGTTGTATAAAATAAGAAACTGAGCTTTCTACGTACCCGAGTCCAGCGCTGTGTCTCCACCATAGCCCTGGTGTTTGTTGATCGACGTGACTTTGACAGCGCTGCAGACTATCACTGAGCTCAGCCAATGTAGATGGCATTTCCTCTGAGCTTAGTGATTGGGTGCAGCGTCGTCAGTGTGACTTCATGGCTGCAGCTGATTAACCAGGATCAGGGTATGGGTTTTAAAAACGGACAGGACGCGGATGAGAGAAGACGGACGCATGAATGTAGAAAAAGTGACATTACTTTATGCCTCACAAACATCGATTTTGTGTCACACACTTCTGTCCTGTTTTTTTAGCGGACGCACTTGGAGAAAACTAATCAGAAGCTTTTGGAGGAATTGTCACAAGTACAAGAAGAAAAGGAGCAGCTACACAAGGAATATAATAAACTATCCAAACAGCTGGATGACTATATCAGGTAAGATGGCAGGTAATTTGGCGAGAGCCACGGACCCTTCTCTCCGGTGAAAAGTGCTTGCGTTCTGCAGCAATCCTCGCTCCTTGCAGCTCTGCTGTTTCTCCACTATGTCTCTCTGTGTCATAGATGTCTATAGAAGAAATACCAAACTCCTACAACTGTTAGGCCTCTTTCACACGTCAGTGTCTCCGGTAGGAGTGGTGACAGTTTCCACATGTACAGGAGACACTGACATACGCAGACCCACATCTCAGTGTGTTTTCACGGACCGTGTGTCCATGTGCTCTACACGGAGACAAGTCAGTTTTTTTGCGGATTCACGGTCCACAAAACGTACCACACGGATGTAATCCGTGTGACACGTACCGGTGCCTGGGAATCAGTGTACAGTTAGTGCTGTTCCCAAGCGCCGAGTGCTGAACGCTGCCCTCATCATGATTCCCTGCCGGCACTGTGATCAGCACCAGCAGGGATAATGATGAGGGTAGTAGTGTCTGCTCCCGTAGTGTCCCCACCTGTAAAAATAAGAATAAAATAATAAAATCCATGTACTCACCTGTCCGGAGATGTCCCCCGCTGTAATCCATGCGACCGCTGCTGCAGAGGAGCCGGGAAGAATGAGCGGCTCCGGAGCTGCGCTCAGTGAGTGACAGGGCACCGCCCCTGAGCGCAGTGGGGGACACCTAGGACAGGTGAGTACATGGATTTTATTATTTTATTCTTATTTTTACAGGTGGGGACACTGAGGGAGCAGACACTACTACCCTCATCAATGTCCCTGTTGGTGCTGATGGAAGCGCAAGCAGGGAACCTTGATGAGGGCAGCGTTCAGCAGCCGGCGCTTGGGAACAGCGCTAACAGTTAGCGCTGATTCCCAGGCACCGTCCGTGTGATCCTGATGAGGCACATAGGCTTCACATGGTTCCCACACATGTGACACACAGGACACTGATATCTCCGGTACCGGTTTTTCCGGTACCGGAGATAGGCGGACGTGTGAAACTGGCCTTATGTTGTACGACTGTGGCGACATTATCACCGGAGCTTTAGACCCTCTGTATTAAATTGACATAAAAGCTATAACCTTTGTATTATTACCAGGAAATATAATGAACGGCAGCTTCGATATAAGGCCAAACTTGGCCAAGCAAAGGAGACTCACTTATGTGAAACAAACCAGAGGGACCTGAGCATTAAGCAGCTGGAGATGGAGCTGGTCTTCAGCCGGAGCCAGGCGGAGAAGGTAATAAGGCCTCCAACATACTGAACTTTTTCTTAATCACATTGTATTACACTGTACAGAAGATGTCTGCCGGATGAGACCTGGACAGTGCAAAGGACACTGGCTGGAGGGGTCAAATTTGTCGTGTTTCAGGTCAAGGGTACCTATAGTTCTACAAAACTTTTGACGTGATGTGGTAATAGTTTTTTGTTGGTGCTGAGACCCCCACTAATCGCTAACACAAAAGCCCAGTCACTTGGCTGAGAGTTGTGCCCCATAATAATCGAGCCGATCCTCAGAGAGCATAGAGGGTGCGGAGTCTATACACCGCTCACTCAGCTCTTAGAGGAGAACCAATTAAGGCGTTAGGAGCCTAGCGCTCATCTCAGCTCCTTCGTTTTAGCAATCACAGGGGAGTTTAAATCCGAACACGCACTGATCAAAACTTCTGACCTGTCACTATGATGTGAAAGGTTTTATACCAAGATCTTTGCACTTTAACATGTGCCTTCAGAGCAAATCAGATTGTCTGGGTTGCTGTGTTGGCAAATGTTAAAGTGCAAAGATCCTGATATAAAACTTTTTGCATCATAGTAACAGGTGACAGGTCACAGGTCAGAGGTTTTGATCAGAGAGTGTTTAAGTTTAAAGATAATAATAATCTTTTTATTCATATAGCGCCAACATATTCTGCAGCACTTTACAATTCAGACAATTTTACAGACATTATCGGCACTGTCCACATTGGGGCTCACAATCTTCATTCCTTATTAGTATGTCTTTGGAGTGTGGGAGGAAACCGACTCAAACATGGGGAGAACATACAAACTCCTTGCAGATGTTGTTCTTGGTGGGATTTGAACCCAGGACCCCAGCACTGCAAGACCTGCAGTGCTAATCACTGAGCCACCGTGCTGCCCAAAGATCCCTTCTGATTGCTAAAATGAAGGCGCTGAGATGAGCGCTGTCCCCGAATCAGTCTTAGGGTCACTACAACAGCCATATAGCACACATTTCTGGATGGTGACACCAATACTATGAGCTTTTTACACAGGAGGTCCAGCACCACTATATTTCTATATGGTTGTATGAACTTGTTAAAGCCTTCCCCTCTTACAGATACTGCAGCATTAGCAAACAAAAGAACAACAAGCCCATGCCAACTCTGCATCTAAATTCTAACCATTTTCTTCCAATAGGAACAGCAATGGATCAGTAGGATCACAGCCGACAATGAGAATCTACATGAGGAGAAGAGACATTTGCTTCAGAAGATCACAGAATATGAAGCGTCAGACAGAAATCACAAGTGGAAACTGCTGTCAGTACAGAACAGGTACAGATCAATGTCACATAAGGACGTTGTCCCCTAGTGACAAGGGACTGTGGGCACCTACTCGATCCTTTGAACTAGGGTCTCCCTAGTCTATCCTTGTCCCCCGGATTACTCCTGAAGGTGGAGATGCCGGGTTCTTTTACCTATCTCTCCTCCTAACTTAACCCTTTTCTGATCCCTCCCCCACCCAGGGAGGGGCTGAAGTACATCGGAAAACACTAAGCAGACAGACAGGGTAAACAGACAGGGATAAAAGAAAGCTACAATCATACAAATACACTCACAAAACAACAGAGTGGGAAACAGAGGAGGTATAGGAAGGAGAAACCAAATATGAGAGGATTAGGATAAAACGCAGACCGGCTCCACACAATGTCCTGAAAAACTCCCAACCGCCAACTCCAAACACTGAACTTTCTCCTTTACCACCAAATCAGAAAGTAGAACTATCACTGGCAACCGCCAAGTGCCAGTGGGGAGCATACATTCCAGAGGGGAGTGACCAACACAGAACAGCTGAGACAATTCAGGATGGAGAGCTCCAGAAGATCAACTGAACTGATTAACCCTTGCCATAACAGCAAGGAAACCTGCACTGTTTAATAGGATGGTGAAGCAGTTCTAATCAGTGCAGGGGTTCGTGTAACCAGATGGCACAATCTTCTGGTTCCTCTCTGTTGCTGTATCCCCGTGACAGACGGTCACGCCTGGATAGATCTGTCACCGGTTCTGACGGGTAACACGCGCCTATATTCTATTTGTTGCACTGATAAAAATGGATCACGGTAACGCCTTCCTTCTAACTCTCTCCAAAAGTACTCAGTACAACGAAAGTTACGCTAATGGCCGGTTGTTCTTAAGAAACGATTGGAAAGGTATTTTTTTGCTGTAAAGACTGTTCATACATAAAATATATTTGTCTGTATTACAGGGCAGATCTCCTAGATGAAGAGAACAGACAACTGCAGGAAAGTCTGCTCCAACTGTACAACCAAGTGGCATCACTGGAACGAGTATTAAAGAAACTGCAAACGTTCAACCTTGTGGTGAGTAAGACCGTATGACGCATAAGGACACTCAGCAGTGCAAGGAAACCCAATAGTCACCTCCTTCTTGGTTATTGGGGTCTGCACATATCACAGAGACAACTATAGGACGGCCCACTACTGTATACTTCTGCTTTCAAGACCCTTGGAGAAAAGTGAGATATTGGGGTTTATGACAGCAACATGTGGATGTTTGAACATTACAGACATCCATAGAGTAGATAGAGGGTGTGAGGGCAGTGATTTATACTGGGGGTCAAGTGGGGTATCACCATTTTCAAATAAGTTTTCGATTTCCAATGAAGCCTTTTAGGGTTTTATAATATATTACTTTTTCTTTTCTTCTGTCTTAGGATATTACAAAGGTAATGTCACCTGACTATCTGCTAAGACCTGATGCGATATTAAATCACAGGTAAGAATAAAACACTACTGTCATTTACAGTAGACCGGGCTGTGGGGAAAGCGCACACAATAAGGTGACCCTATTTAACCCCTTAACAACATCTGACGTACTAATACGCGTCAGTGCCCTGGGACTTAAGAGCCAGACCCGTATTAGTACGTCATGGCGATCGCGCGCGCACACAGGCTGTGCGGGCGCGATCGCCGCCGGGTGTCAGCTGATTGTCACAGCTGACACCGATACTATGTGCAGGGAGCGGTCCTGCACTGCTCCCAGCACATTAACCCCCGCGATGCTGCGATCGAAGTCGATCGCAGCATTGCGGGGGCAAGGGGAAGGTGATCGCAGATACTCACCTCCTCTTCCGGCTTCCAGCGCTGTCTGCAAAGGCTTCCCGGGTGTTGCCATGACGACCCGATGTCGTCATGACAACATCCGGGTTACCAGACAGCAGGAAGATTGTTTGGACATACGCAGTGCATCTCCAAACAATCTTCTCCCTGTCCGGCGCTGACAGCCTGCATGGCACAGGGATGGTGCTGCATTCCTGTGCCATGCAGGCGATCAGAGAAAAAAAAGTGAAAGTCCCAGAGTGGGACAAAGTAATAAACTATATAAGCTTCCAGAAAGTGAAAAAAAAATAAAATAAAAAATTGCAAAAATCTAAAAAATAAATTTAAAAAATAATCCACCAAAAATAAAAATATAATGTACCCATCAATAAATATTATTACAAAAAAAAACCCCAAAAAACAATAAAAGTACACATATTTGGTATCGCCGCGTCCGGAACAACCTGACCTATAAAACTGTCCCACTAGTTAACCCCTTCAGTGAACACGGTAAAAAAAAAAAAAAAAAACGAAGCAAAAAACAATGCTTTATCACCATACCGCCAAACAAAAAATGGAATAACACGCGATCAAAAAGACAAATATAAATAAAAATGGTACCGCTGAAAACGTCATCTCGTCCCGCAAAAAACAAGCCGCCATACAGCTCCCTCGTCCGAAAAATAAAAAAGTTATAGCTCTCAGAATAAAGCGATGCTAGAAAATATTTTTTTCTATAAAATTGCTTTTATTATGTAAAAGTGCAAAACATAGAAAAACGATATAAATGTGGTACCACTGTAAACGTACTGATCCGAAGAATAAAGCTACCTTATCAATTTTACCACACGCGGAACAGAATAAAAAAAAACAAAAAAAACAATTCCTGAATTGTTGGTTTTTGTTTATTCTGCCTCCCAAAAATCGGAATAGAAAGCGATCAAAAAATGTCACGTGCCTGAAAATGGCACCAATAACAACGTCAAGTCATCCCGCAAAAAACAAGTTGTCACATGACTGTCTGCCAAAATCTGGAAAAATTATAGCTCTCAAAATATGGCGATGCAAAAACTAGATTTTACAAAAAATGCGTCTTTTAGTGTGTGACAGCTGTCAGTCATAAAAACCCCATATGATTCTGGTATTGCTGTAATCACACCGACCCGAAGAATAAAGTCGTCTAATCATTTATACCGCACAAGGAACGGCGTCAAAAATAAACTCTTGGGTTAGGATTGGGCTAGGGTTAGGGCTGGGTTTGGGGCTAGGGTTGTGCTAGGGATAGGGTTGTGCTAGGGTTAGGGTTGTGCTATGGTTAGGGTTGTGCTAGGGTTAGGGCTGGGGTTGGGGTTAGGGTTGGGGTTAGGGTTGTGATGGGGTTGGGATTTTTTTCAAAAGTAAGAAAAAAAGATGACGATATGGCGACTAGTGTTGAGCGCAAGTGCTCGCTACTTGAGTTTGCATCGGGTGCTCTGGTATGCATTGAGTATCGTGGGTAACATAGTAACATAGTAACATAGTTTGTAAAGCCGAATAAAGACTTGCGTCCATCAAGTTCGACCTGTTAGTTCTGTAATTGCTAAAGTTGATCCAGAGGAGGGCAAAAACCCCAAATGATTTAGCCAATCTTCACCTGAGGAAAAATTCCCTCCCGACTCTGAAACCAGCAGTCAGAATAAATCCCTGTATCAACCTACTATTTTATTTTATTTTTAAGTATATGCTGAAATCTGCCTGGTATCTAGAAATGCATCCAGTCCCCGCTTGAACTGGTGTAGTGAATCTGACATTACCGTCTCCTCACTCAGTGAATTCCATATTCTCACTGCTCTTACCGTAAAGAACCCCTTCCTATGCTGGTGCTGAAACCTTTTCTCTTGCAGTCTTAGTGAATGGCCTCTTGTTACCGTAATATTCCTCCTTTTGAACAAATCCCGGGCAAGATCTCTATACTGTCCCCTAACATATTTGTACACATTTATTATGTCCCCCCTCAACCTTCTCTTTTCCAGGCTGAATAGTCCTAGTTTTGCCAACCTCTCTGGGTATTGCAGTCCCTCCATTCCCTTTATTAATTTTGTTGCCCTCCTTTGTACCTTTTCAAGCTCATTTATATCCTTTCTATATATTGGGGCCCATAACTGAGCACAGTATTCCAAGTGTGGTCTGACCAGTGCTTTGTACAGTGGAAGAACAATGTTCTCATCCTTTGCAGCTATACCTCTTCTGATACATCCCATTACCCTGTTTGCCCTTACAGCAGCGGCCTGACTTTGGGCACTCCAATTTAGTTTGCTATCAATCAAGATGCCCAAGTCCTTCTCCATCTCTGAATTCCCCAATGATTTCCCATTCAGTGAGTACTGGTGACTTCCATTTTTCCTTCCCATATGTATGAACTTACATTTCTCCTCGTTAAACCTCATTTGCCATTTAATGCTCCACCTACCCAGCTTATCCAAATCCCTCTGTAGGTCTGCACTGTCCTCTTTTGTATTAATTGTTTTACATAACTATGTGTCATCTGCAAATATTGATATTTTACTATTTATCCCGTTGACTATGTCGTTAATAAAGATATTAAATAACATTGGGCCTAGTACAGACCCCTGTGGTACCCCACTAGTGACGCTTACCCAATCTGAGAATATTCCATTTATAACCACCCTCTGCCTTCTATCCTTTAGCCAGTTAGCTACCCACTTGCAGACATTTTCCCCCAGCCCCATCATTCTCATTTTGTATACCAACCTATTATGTGGCACGCTATCGAACGCTTTTGAGAAGTCGAGATACACGACATCCACTGGTTCCCCCTGAACTAATCGAGAGCTAACCTCCTCGTAGAAGTCAATCAGGTTTGTTTGGCAGGAGCGATTCCTCATGAATCCATGTTGGTTCGGGATTAAAAGATTATTAGCATCAAGATGCTCCGTAATTGCCTCTTTAATGAAGCTTTCAAAAATTTTGCCCACAACGGACGTCAGACTCACCGGCCGATAGTTTCCGGCGTCACTTTTCACTCCCTTTTTGAATATTGGCACTACATTCGCCTGTCGCCAATCAAGTGGTACAGACCCAGTCTCAACAGAGTCCTTAAATATAAGATATAACGGTCTGTCTATCACATTACTTAGTTCCCTTAGTACCCGTGGGTGTATGCCATCAGGTCCTGGTGATTTGTTTATTTTAATGTTACTGAGGCGTTTCTGTACCTCAACTTGGGTTAGATTAGTCATACTTAGTGGAGGATTAAGCTTGTCACTTCTCATTTCTCCTGTTAGTTCTATTTCCTTTGTGAAAGTTGTCGAAAAAAAATTATTTAATAGATTAACTTTATCCTCATCTTTCTCTATGATTTTGCCTTCCTCACTTTTTATCGGTCCAATATTATCCGATTTAATCCTTTTACTATTTATATACGTAAAGAACAGTTTGGGATTTGATCTACTTTCCCTAGCAATACGTTTCTCTGTTTCCTCCTTCACTAATTTTATTTGTTTTTTACAGGTTCTCGTTTTTTCCTTGTAACACATTAGTGCCTCCTTACTGTTTTCCTGTTTTAATCTCTTGAATGCCTCTTTTTTGCTATTTAACGCCCCTTTTACGTTCTTGTTCAACCATATTGGTTTCCTCTTATTTCTGGCCCTTTTATTCCCATACGGTATATACCTCTCGCACTGAGTATTCAGAATTCTTTTGAAGGTTTCCCATTTACTATTCGTATTCCATTGATTAAGTACTTTGTCCCAGTCAATAAGTTGAAGGTTTTCTATCAGCTAATCAAACTTCGCCCTCCTAAAGTTTAATGTTTTTGTTGTTCCCTTATTGATAACCCTACTGAAGGGCATTTTGAAGTCGATAATATTATAATAATATTTGAGCCGACAATTTGTTAGCGGACACCATGTTGCATTTGAAGAGTCCCTGTGTGCCCAAACATTGGAGCTCCCCCACAAGTGACCCCATTTTGGAAACTAGACCCCCAAGGCACCTATCTAGATGCATAATGAGCACTTGGAACCCCAGGTGCTTCACAAATTGATTCATAAAAATGAAAAAGTGTTTTTTTTTTCACTTTTTAATTTTTACGAATCAATTTGTGAAGCACCTGGGGGTTCCAAGTGCTCACTATGCATCTAGATAGGTGCCTTGGGGGGTCTAGTTTCCAAAATGGGGTCACTTGTGGGGGAGCTCCAATGTTTGGGCACACAGGGGCTCTCCAAACGCAACATGGTGTCCGCTAACAATTTGAGACGATTTTCCATTCAATTTGTTAGCGGATACCATGTTGCATTTGGAGAGTCCCTGTGTGCCCAAACATTAGAGCTCCCCCACAAGTGACCCCATTTTGGAAACTAGACCCCCCAAGGCACCTATCTAGATGCATAGTGAGCACTTGGAACCCCCAGGTGCTTCACAAATTGATTCATAAAAATGAAAAAGTGTTTTATTTTTCACTTTTTCATTTATACGAATCAATTTGTGAAGCACCTGGGGGTTCCAAGTGCTCACTATGCATCTAGATAGGTGCCTTGGGGGGTCTAGTTTCCAAAATGGGGTCACTTGTGGGGGAGCTCCAATGTTTGGGCACACAGGGGCTTTCCAAACGCAACATGGTGTCCGCTAACAATGTGAGCCGACAATTTGTTAGCGGATATCATGTTGCATTTGGAGAGTCCCTGTGTGCCCAAACATTGGAGCTCCCCCACAAGTGACCCCATTTTGGAAACTAGACCCCCCCAAGGCACCTATCTATATGCATAGTGAGCACTTGGAACCCCCAGGTGCTTCACAAATTGATTCATAAAAATGAAAAAGTGTTTTTTTTTTCACTTTTTCATTTTTACGAATCAATTTGTGAAGCACCTGGGGGTTCCAAGTGCTCACTATGCATCTAGATAGGTGCCTTGGGGGGTCTAGTTTCCAAAATGGGGTCACTTGTGGGGGAGCTCCAATGTTTGGGCACACAGGGGCTTTCCAAACGCAACATGGTGTCCGCTAACAATGTGAGCCGACAATTTGTTAGCGGATATCATGTTGCATTTGGAGAGTCCCTGTGTGCCCAAACATTGGAGCTCCCCCACAAGTGACCCCATTTTGGAAACTAGAGCCCCCAAGGCACCTATCTAGATGCATAGTGAGCACTTGGAACCCCCAGGTGCTTCACAAATTGATTCATAAAAATGAAAAAGTGTTTTTTTTTTCACTTTTTAATTTTTATGAATCAATTTGTGAAGCACCTGGGGGTTCCAAGTGCTCACTATGCATCTAGATAGGTGCCTTGGGGGGTCTAGTTTCCAAAATGGGGTCACTTGTGGGGGAGCTCCAATGTTTGGGCACACAGGGGCTCTCCAAACGCAACATGGTGTCCGCTAACAATTTGAGACGATTTTCCATTCAATTTGTTAGCGGATACCATGTTGCATTTGGAGAGTCCCTGTGTGCCCAAACATTAGAGCTCCCCCACAAGTGACCCCATTTTGGAAACTAGACCCCCCAAGGCACCTATCTAGATGCATAGTGAGCACTTGGAACCCCCAGGTGCTTCACAAATTGATTCATAAAAATGAAAAAGTGTTTTATTTTTCACTTTTTCATTTATACGAATCAATTTGTGAAGCACCTGGGGGTTCCAAGTGCTCACTATGCATCTAGATAGGTGCCTTGGGGGGTCTAGTTTCCAAAATGGGGTCACTTGTGGGGGAGCTCCAATGTTTGGGCACACAGGGGCTTTCCAAACGCAACATGGTGTCCGCTAACAATGTGAGCCGACAATTTGTTAGCGGATATCATGTTGCATTTGGAGAGTCCCTGTGTGCCCAAACATTGGAGCTCCCCCACAAGTGACCCCATTTTGGAAACTAGACCCCCCCAAGGCACCTATCTATATGCATAGTGAGCACTTGGAACCCCCAGGTGCTTCACAAATTGATTCATAAAAATGAAAAAGTGTTTTTTTTTTCACTTTTTCATTTTTACGAATCAATTTGTGAAGCACCTGGGGGTTCCAAGTGCTCACTATGCATCTAGATAGGTGCCTTGGGGGGTCTAGTTTCCAAAATGGGGTCACTTGTGGGGGAGCTCCAATGTTTGGGCACACAGGGGCTTTCCAAACGCAACATGGTGTCCGCTAACAATGTGAGCCGACAATTTGTTAGCGGATATCATGTTGCATTTGGAGAGTCCCTGTGTGCCCAAACATTGGAGCTCCCCCACAAGTGACCCCATTTTGGAAACTAGAGCCCCCAAGGCACCTATCTAGATGCATAGTGAGCACTTGGAACCCCCAGGTGCTTCACAAATTGATTCATAAAAATGAAAGTGTTTTTTTTTTCACTTTTTCATTTTTACGAATCAATTTGTGAAGCACCTGGGGGTTCCAAGTGCTCACTATGCATCTAGATAGGTGCCTTGGGGGGTCTAGTTTCCAAAATGGGGTCACTTGTGGGGGAGCTCCAATGTTTGGGCACACAGGGGCTCTCCAAACGCAACATGGTGTCCGCTAACAATTTGAGCCGATTTTCCATTCAATTTGTTAGCGGATACCATGTTGCATTTGGAGAGTCCCTGTGTGCCCAAACATTGGAGCTCCCCCACAAGTGACCCCATTTTGGAAACTAGACCCCCCAAGGCACCTATCTAGATGCATAGTGAGCACTTGGAACCCCTAGGTGCTTCACAAATTGATTCGTAAAAATGAAAAAGTGAAAAAAAAAAACACTTTTTCATTTTTACGAATTAATTTGTGAAGCACCTGGGGGTTCCAAGTGCTCACTATGCATCTAGATAGGTGCCTTGGGGGGTCTAGTTTCCAAAATGGGGTCACTTGTGGGGGAGCTCCAATGTTTGGGCACACAGGGGCTCTCCAAACACAACTTGGCGTCCGCTAATTATTCAAGCAAATTTTACAATCAAAAAGTCAAATGGCGCTCCTTCCCTTCCGAGCCCTTCCGTGCGCCCAAACAGTGTTTTTTCCCCAAATATTGGGTATCTGTGTGCCCAGGGGAAATTGCACAACAAATTTTGGGGTCCATTTTTTTTTGTTACCCCTGTGAAAATAAAAAAAATTGGGTCTAAAGTAATATTTTTGTGAAAAAAGTTAAATGTTCATTTTTTTCTTCCACATTCAAAAAATTCCCGTGAAGCACCTGAAGGGTTAATAAAGTTTTTGAATGTGGTTTTGAGCACCTTGAGGGGTGCAGTTTTTAGAATGGCGTCACTTTTGGGTATTTTCTGTCATAAAGACCTCTCAAAGTGACTTCAAATGTGATGTGGTCCCTAAAAAAATGGTTTTGTAAATTTTGTTGGAAAAATGAGAAATCGCTTGTCAACTTTTAACCCTTATAGCTCCCTAACAAAAAAAAATTTTGGTTCCAAAATTGTGCTGATGTAAAGTAGACATGTGGGAAATGTTATTAATTAACTCTTTTGTGTGACATATCTCTCTGATTTAAGGGCATAAAAATTCAAATTTTGAAAATTGCAAAATTTTCAAAATTTTTGCCAAATTTCCGTTTTTTTCACAAATAAACGCAAGTGATATCGAAGAAATTTTTCCACAATCATGAAGTACAATATGTCACGAAAAAACATTCTCAGAATCAGGGGGATCCGTTGAAGCGTTCCAGAGTAATTACCTCATAAAGTGACAGTGGTCAGAATTGTAAAAATTGGCCTGGTCATTAACGTGCAAACCACCCTCGGGGCTTAAGGGGTTAAGGAGGGAGAAAAAGATGGTAAAGTTATTGCTTACCTAGAGGATGGGGGGTGCCCCTGTTAAACGATCCACCTGCTGCTTTCTTGTGGCTGGGGATAGTCTCCAGGTAAATGTCCAACAAAGGAATAAAAAACACTTTTGAGATTAGGCTACGCTGATGGAAGAAGATGACTTTCTGTAAAAGGAGATGAAAAAGGTTATTTTATTAGGACAACGTGTTAAAGGGAACCTGTCAACAGGAATGTCCTTAAACGCCAGAGTGTCTAATTGGAGGATTACAGGGTGGGGCGGGGTTCGGCCGCATACCTCCCACCCCGTGATCCTTCAATTAGAAACTCTGTTAGCAGCCCACGCCATATGGCCACGCCTCTCTGGTGGGCTATTTAAACTCTGTTCCCCACACATCATATAGCGCATTTCACATGGCATTATATGCCTTAGCTCCATAGCGCTATTTCTTCCTGCCGTCCTGCTCCACCAGCAATCTGGTAAGCTTCACCAGCAGGTCCTCAGTGCACTCTGCACGGTGACTGTCTTTTTGTGCACTATCCTACAAACACACAGTGCACACTTTTTTCCAAATGTGGCCCCCTATACATAATATCCTATTGAGGCGCTTTGTCCTCCACTCTATTCCACTATATTAGACTCTCTACCCTTTTGGAACATACATAGCTTATATAGCATATATATATAGCGTATACCTTTCATCAAAGGTGCAGACACTACATGACACTTTGCCAATTTTAAAGGCAGTTTCTTTTCCTTTTTTTCTTTTTACTTGGGTCAATTTTTTTTCCTATTTTTTTCCATTTTTTTCTAGTCCCTTTTTGGACCATTTAAGCTCTATACTCTTATTTTTGTCATTATGATGAGGCTTGATCGCTACGTAATACTTACCCAACTGTCTATATTAAAATGAGTATGAAATTGTTTCTATATTATGATGAGTATGTAATCTGTAATCTTTTGCATTATCCTCCATATACTGTTGAGAAGAGTTCATGCAATACCCTGCTTATCATTGTATATTATGTACTGTCTTAATTTTTTATTTTGTTTTATTGTATTCCCTTTCCCTTTATAATTTCTATGATATGTTTCTTGTATTATAGTCTCATGAAGGTCGTGGTTGAATGACCGAAACTTTACACTTTGAGGATTGCATTTCATGAATTCTTTATGGAACTTAATTTCCATAATTTCCTTTATATTGCTTTCAACTGTATCGACATTCAGGATGCCAATAAAGTTGAAATTGTGATGCCGGGCGGAGGGGCCCAACGTCGACTCTGGTATCAGGCACCCCCCTCCTCCCCGACTCACGGGCCACATAATGGGCACGCGGTCTGCCGCCATTGGCGGTACGCCACTGGTCATGGATCACAAACACAAGGATTCTGCAGTACATTGCTCGTTTAGGAATTATGAGTTGTGCTGTTTGATAGCATGTGAGATTATTGGCCATAGACCAGGGCAGCTATTCGCAACAAGCCATAATCCCAACCATGATAGCTCGATAATCCAGGCAGTGCTGTAACAAGCATCATATACACGACTAGTATAGAGGGCCTATATAACACCATCTGTATCATCCTTGAGCGCCGCCATTAGATTTGTCTAATGTTTCAGATTTTCTTTACAGTTCCACGGAAATTGAAGCGTCCACTTCCCCTGTGATGTCAAAAGTAATGGACGCTTCAGAGCTTGAACAATCCCCAGAAATCCCAATGACTCTGTCGCTATCACACTCAGACACTCTGGAAGTTGGATATCTCAATGTGGCTTCCCCTGGTGTCCTCATCACTTCCCTTCAACCATCGATGACTCCAGAGTCGCGCACTGACAATGTATGACAATAAAAATCGGGCAACCATTGCTTCGGATTTTTAGCTCTATACTGACCGATGATTCACCCTCTATAGTGACGGCAGACATAGCGATTTTGCACCTGGTGGACATTATTGTGATGGATTTAGGTGCCTTTCCCTTCAGAGTATTAATCCTCATGCTGCTACCTGTACAGTGACGTTGCACAGGCATGAGAACAGCCGTGACCCAACAAGGCCGCACATGTTTGTATTTTTATATTAGTTTAATAAAAAGTTGTTGTTTTTTTTAAATCTATCCGTAATTTGTGATTCTTTCTTTGCTTCTAAATGAACATCCAAAAATATATGTTTTTATTCTAATATTCAATATCTAATTCATTGGGGACATAAAAAAACAAAAAAATGTTGAATGGAGACCAAAATCAGCAATCAACTACAGATCAATAAAACAAAAATGTAAATCACAAGCAGACTTAATTTGCATGAATTTCATCACGGTAGCTCATAATGTGACCCAGTAATGTGTGGTCCGCACGTTTCTGTGTGCACTTCTGACAACGTCTGGGCATGATCCTGATGAAATGGCGGATGGTGTCCTGAGGGTTCTCCTAGACTTGGATCAGGGCATCAGTGGCTCCTGGATGTCTGTAGTGATACTTAGCGTCACCATAATGTCCCCGAGGTTCCCAATTTGATTCTGGTGCAGGGTCAGTTAATGGCATCCATGTCTTTGTCATCTAGGAGCTGCCTACACACTTGTGTCCACATGTGGCTAAACACTGTCCTCCACCAGGAGGAACCCATAAACTGCTGAGATCTGACAAGGGCTTTGAGGACTATATCCTGGTACCTAATAGCAGTCAGGGCAACGTCAGGTATCACATGGTGGATTCCTTGACTCTCCAAGGATATGCCTTCCCAGATCATCACTGACTCACAGCCAAACTGGTCATGCTGGATGATATTGTAGGTGGCATAATGTTCACCACAGTATCTCCAGGCTCTTTCATGTCTGTCTGATGTGCTCTCATCTCTGAAGCAATCGGGTGCCAAAGGTGGACCTGTCTATCCCAGTGTTGACTGTCAGATGCCTATCAAACAGCAGGGTACTAGCTAGTGAGTACAGGTCCCTCTACATGACTTTGGGTGTCATGCCACCCTCATGGGGTCCCACAGTTTGGTCAGAATATGCACACTAATAGGAGGTAGGGTCTTGGTGTTCATGCTTACCTAGACACTTTGTCACGCCCCCTACTGGTAAGTCAGACTAAGGGTATGTGCACACATCATCTTTTTCAGGTGAATCCACTCTAAATAAACTCTAAAAAGACAGAATATATGCTGCAGTGTAAAAATGACTTGTTTAGCCTTAAGATTTCCAAAGACGCTAAGCGGTTAAACGAAGTTAAGACCATTCCTCAGATCACCTCCGCTTGGAAGCTGCTCACTAGTATATTTAATTAAAAAACAGTGCCCAAAAGATGTCAGAAAAGACGACAGAAAAGAAGCGAAAAAAAATGTAGCTTAAGGCTGTGTGCCCACGATGCAGCAAAAACGCTGCAGAAACGCTTAAAAAACGCATGGTAGAAGGCCTGCCATGTTCCCCAATGATAATCCGCATGTGCTGTGCACATGCTGCGGAAATTTCCGCTGCGGGTTATCATTGCGGAAAAAAACGCAGCACTACCAATTATTTTGCGGAAGCGCTGCGTTTTCGCCGCCATTGACTTGCATTGGAACGCTTGGATTCCGCATCACTGTATATGTACATGCGGAATCCATGCTTTTCAATGTGTGGATGGTACCCGGGTCTAGAGGACAGGAGGCTCTCCTCCGGACCCGGGTACCACAGAACCTGTAAAAATTAGAATAAAATAAAAAATAAATATGATACTTACCTTCTGATGGCCCCCGGTGTGCTTGCCGGCAGCTCTCGGTGGATTGAAGGACCTGCGCTGACGTCATAGTCATGTGACGGCAGGTCCTTCAGTGTAGTGTACCGCGAGCTGCCGGCAAGCCAGGACGGAGCAAAGCAAGACTCCGGGGGCCATCAGAAGGTAAGTATAGATTTATTTTTTTATTTTTTGACATTCTTTGGGGTCACACTATATAAATCCATGCCGTTTGCATGGATTTATATAGTGTGACCAAGTTGTCAAGCACTTTCCAAGTGATGCTAAAATCGCTTGGAAAGCGCTTGTCAACCCTCATGCGGAAATGCGTGTGAAGAACGCTTCACATCCGCATGTCCCTGGCAGTAAAAACGCATATACAATCCGCATGTGTTTTTTCTGCCAGGGAGATGCAGAAATGCTGAGGAAAAAATCCGGAGCATTTCTGCATCGTGGGCACATAGCCTTAGTCAAACACTTGTTCAGCAGACAAATACAGCCTAATTCAGACAACTGTATTATCAGTGTGATGATCAAGTATCATGTCTAATAAAGATTACAACATCTACATTAATAAATCACCACAACCACTGTTCTACTTTAATAAATCAACAGAACCACTGTTAGTACATGACTGCATTACCAGAACCACTGTGCGTGTACTGATGGTGGTTCTGGTGCTGTATTTCTGTCAGGAAACAAGGATCCAGCTAAACGAACTGTGAACGGTCTTTAATTCACAAAAAGTGCTTGATGAAGGATAAAATAAGATTAAATACAGCGATTGTTCCAAGTGACAGTGCTGGTGCGCACACGACGTGGCTACAGGCACGCTCTGATACCTGGATCCTGTCTGTCGCCGATTGTCATTCGATGCAGCTGGGAGTGCAGCGAGCAATTTCAGGGAGGACAGCACCACATGATGTGCACATGCTGTCTGTTCAATTAAACACCCCTCATCCTCCTCATTCCATTCTGAGCCCACCCCACGCTGCCCCCTTTTTCATACTGAACCCCGCTTCCATACTGCGCTGCCCTTAATAAAACTGAGCCCGCTCCCCTTCTGTACAGTGAGCGCACCCCATGCTGACCCCGTATCTTTGGCTGAATGAGCACGTACCTTAAAGGTGCTAATGCAATTGAATACAGGGACACTGTCACCCCTCTCCCACCTCCAAAAAGACACCGGTTTTCTTATAGTCTAGGAGGAGTGAAGGGAAGATATAAAAATATATATTCAGTATATATTTTTTAAAAACTTGATTCGGTGCCTAGTGGTAAATACAGGCTGGACTGGAGGCCACTGTTTAGGGCTCTGGCGGTGCTCCTCCTGTTCCTCCTCGCACAAAGGAGCAGATACCAGTCCAGCTGCTGGGTTGATGCCCTTGATGGCCCATGTCCAGGTATCTGCTCCAATGCTCTTGATGGCCCATGTCCAGGTATCTGCTCCAATGCTCTTGATGGCCCATGTCCAGGTATCTGCTCCAATGCTCTTGATGGCCCATGTCCAGGTATCTGCTCCAATGTTCTTGATGGCCCATGTACAGGTATCTGCTCCAATGCTCTTGATGGCCCATGTCAAGGTATCTGCTCCAATGCTCTTGATGACCCATGTCCAGGTATCTGCTCAAATGCTCTTGATGGCCCATGTCCAGGTATCTGCTCCAAGACTTTGTTGAGAGAAGCCGCAATCCTTCATGTGACGGCATGTATGGATGTGCCACCTGGAGGAGCTGGATACCTGTGCAACCAGAATGGGCTGCAGGTACCTTCTCACGCTAAAAGCTAGAGAAGAATAAGGAGTGAGTAACTGTCTACAGACCACCTGCAAAACCAGTCTCATTTTGCGGGTTATCTTGCTGTTGCCTCCAGTGCTAAATTTTTCACTTTATTTGCACCAAAATATTTACCATATAATAACCTGTTCACACAGGCAGACTGCAGAAAACAGTACGTGCTGAACTATCTGCAATAAATCATTCATTGTGCCCAGGCTACCATAGTTCTCGGAAGCGCATGTCCTGTTTACACAGGTCAACGTGCTGCCGAGAAAGATGATTTTTAAGCCTTTCTAAAAAGAATTCCAAACAACGAACAAACGTTTTGGTCGTTCTTCAGGTGATCGGCGGCCTGTTTACTCTGCAAGACTATTGTGAAATGAGTGTTCCTAGGAAAGCTCATTCACGATATTCTTGCAGTGTGAATGCAACTTAAGACTAAAAATTTCAATCCTAGGTTTCGACAGGTCATATGTTATAATTTTCTTTTTCATGAAACATACCATATATATCACAGCCATACTACAAACAGCGTATGTTCAGACATACATGTGTCATTATTATATATCCCATTCTTATTTCTTTTCTGGGAATTACTCTTATTGCATTCTGCAGGGATGTGAACGCCATTTGTTCAGCCACTTTTTGACTTCCAAACTGGGTGACCACCATGTAAATGGCGTAAGTATAGGAGTGGCTGCATGAATTATAGGCTTGTTTTAGTTTCCATACAACAGAGAGGCACAAATAAAAAAAAAATCACAACATTTTTCTTGGTTATTTTTATTGTGAAGATATTGTTTGCCTCTGGAATTTACATGAATTTCTTCATGAATCCAATAGTAAAAACCCTGGTAATTCACCTGATGCAATACAGCGCCACCTACTGTTCAGAATTCTTAATGCAGGCTTATTTTTCAATACTTTAATTTATCTGATTTTTCTAAAATTCTCTATAACAATTATCACAAGATTACTTCTAGGCATATTTTGGACAACAAGCAAAAAAATCAAACAAAGAGAACTAAAAAAGGAAAGTTAATGGCAGCGGTGGGATTCGAACCCACGCCTCCAGAGAGACTGGAGCCTAAATCCAGCGCCTTAGACCGCTCGGCCACGCTACCTTATGAGTCCAATTGAAGGAATAAAGATGGACACTGAGATATGTCGCACCTCCATCACAGTGTATTGAACTAGAGTTGTCATCCAGCCAAGTCAGCAACTAAAACCAATTTGCACAGTTGCTTGAAGGGAATGTATCATCAGAAAATGACCTACTGTGCAAATCAGGTTTATGTATTTCTTTTTAATTAATAATATTTTTAGATCATTTTTAATATCATGATCCGAATTAAAAAAAAAAAAAAAATCTTGCAATTTGCAACTGACGACAAATTGCCAACCAATGACTTCCCACATATGCGCGATGGGAGACAAGTCTGGAGATGCTGCAGACCACAGTAGCACGTTTAGGCTACGCAGGCTACTCATAGTAGCATCAGCAACATGTTGGACAACACTCCTGACAGTAGAGTTGGTGGAATCAATGAACAGGATCCAGGCCCAAGTGTTCTGCTGGGAAGTATATTACACCCGTATGCTATTTTATTATTATTTTTTATTACTAATTTGTTTATAGTTTAATTTTACAAACTGACTTTATTGATAGTTTGACACTTCCTGTTTGGAGAGATTTGTCATTTAGGACTTTGCAGGGGTGTATGGTGGCTATAATAATTGAGAGTGATCAATATGACTCACCGTCTAGACACCGAGCGCCTGATTTCGCTCGTGCCGCAGTATCCTGAACTATGGGACATTTGGGAGGAGTCATATCAAAAGAATTTGCTTTTGATAATAAAGAATTCTCGAAAGAAAGTTATAATATTTCAAATAGGTTAATGGAGAGAGGGTATACAAATAATGTTGTAAGTCAGTCTTTCAATAAGGTAAAGCAGCTAGTAAGAGATAAAATGCTAACCTCGAATAAAAATGCCATCAATACTAATAAGAACAAACATTAAAATTACTTTCAGTATGTCCTTTGATAATAAAGAATTCTCTAAAGTTATAATATTCAAAATAGATTAATGGATAGCCGCTATACAAATAATGTTGTAAGTCAGTCTTTCAATAAGGTAAAGCAACTAGCAAGAGATCAAGTGCTAACCTCGAATAAGTATCAATACTAATAAGAACAAACATCCAAATTACTTTCAGTATGTCCTATAGTCTCCAATATAACGAGATTACACGCATTATTTCTAGATATATCCCTATTTTCTATCAAGATGACTCTTAATTAAATTCTAAAAAATGGGTACAGATGTGTAGCAAAAAGAGGCTGCTCATTAGGAAATATACTGTCACCTAGTTTACATCATGGAAAGCCTGGCAATAGTACTTGGCTTTCCGTAAAAGGCTTTTTTTAATTGCACAGGTAATAAGTGTAACATGTGCAAATATGCCAAAAAAAAAAACATTTCTGACCACATCAAAATAAATTCCTTTATCAATTTGTAATACACAATATGTGATTTACTGTATAGGCTGTGAGATTTACAGTACCAAATATATTGGTTGTACTAGCCACAAACTGAAGAAAAGAATTTCGGAACATATACAGAACATTAATAGCAATAATAAATCATATTCAGGTGTGACAAGGCACTTTATTGACATACATAATGCCAGCACTAACAGTCCTTTTTTCTTTGGTTTGGAAAAAGGTTTCCTCACCCAACACATTCCTTGGATTATTAAACTGGATACGAAATTTCCTGATGGCATGAAATATAGAAATGACATCATTGGTGATGAACGAGCGTGCTTGCAACTGCTCGGTGCTCGCCCGAGCATCTCACTGTTCGAGATGCTCGGCGAGTATTTCCGGGGTTGCTCGGGCTGGAACTCAGGTCCCCTCCCTGCATGTTTGGTGCTGTTTAGAGAGCCAATGAACATGCAGGGATTGCCTGCCACTCATTGTAATGCCACAGCCATGGTGGTTGTGGCATTACAGTGATTGGCTGGCCGCACAGCGTCATCAGGTCTATGTAAGATAGGGCGCGGCCATGCTCGTCACAGTCTACCCAGGCAGAGTAGGGAGAGGTCCTCTGAGTGAGGGAGAGAATTGGCGGTTTATTCGTTAGGTATTCCACAGCAAGATACATATACATCTGAACTAACAGTCCTTCTGAGGACTAATCCAGCTGCATATATTACTAATGATAGCAGAAGTTAGGCAGGCAGAGTTTGTGGACACTGTATATAGCAGAATAGGGTTCATTGCACATTCTGTCTGCTGCTGCTGTTATCCATAGCCCTTGATATCAGGGCTAATTTTTTTTTGCTCTTAATCCTGATTATTTGCTTAAAAAGCCATATGATGCACCATTTTACTGCTCCATTTGCTTGATGGCAAAATACAGCCAGATTTTTTTTTTTATTTTATTCGCATTACTGTATTGTGGAAGCAGAGAAACTTGTCCATCATCAGATGTGATCCCATATTACTGCCGTAATAATCGTCACATTTTTTTGAGCAGCCAAACATTACACCCCATTTAAAGTCTTGCAGTTGTGTGTTGTTCAAACCTATTCACACTTGTTTGCTGACCAATATCATACTTATAGGCTACTGCCTAAAACCATGGTCATCAGACGTGATCCCATATTACTGTGGCAATAATCGTAACATTTTTGGAGCATGCCAAATATTACCCTCCAATTAAAGTCTGCCAGCTGTGTGTTGTTCAACCTAGTCACACTTAGTCACTGACCAATACCATATCCTAGCGCTACTGCCTAAAATCATGGTCATCAGACGTGATCAGATATTACTGTGCAAATAATCCAGAATTTTGTGGGAGCGTGCCAGATATTACACTCCATTTAAAGTCTGGCAGTTGTGTGTTGTTCAAGTCTATTCACACTTGGTCACTGACCAATATTATACTAATAGACCACTGCCTAAAACTGTGGTCATCAGTCGTGATCCCATACTACTGCGGTAATAATAGTGACATTTTTGGGAGAGTGGCAGATATTACACTCCATTTAAAATCTGCCAGTTGTGTGATGTTCAAACCTATTTACACTTGGTCGCTGACCAATATTATGCTAGTAGGCCACTGTCTAAAACTGTGGTCTTGAGACGTGATCCCATATTACTGTGGCAATAATTGTAACATTTTTGGAGCATGCCAAATATTACCCTCCAATTAAAGTCTGCCAGCTGTGTGTTGTTCAACCTAGTCACACTTAGTCACTGACCAATACCATATCTCTAGCGCTACTGCCTCAAATCATGGTCATCAGACGTGATCAGATATTACTGTGCTAGTAATCCAGAATTTTTGGGGAGCGTGCCAGATATTACACTCCATTTAAAGTATGCCAGTTGTGTGTTGTTCAAACCTATTTACACTTGGTCGCTGACCAATAGCCTATCTGTGAACAATGTTGTCAGAGTATTATGCCACTTTTACGGACTGACAATAAAACATACATAAACGAAGCTAAAATGGATTTTCCTGGAAGAAAAAAACATTCTTTGCAGGGTCATGACTTGTATATAAGGCCAAATAAATAACAAACCAAACAAAACGTTATGGACTGTGAAAGAGATTTATGCGACCAGAATGAACACTCATCTTGAGCTGATGATACCACATAGCAGCACCTGTCCCTATTGTAAATGCATCTAACAGTGGTATCAATAGGGAATAGAATAGATTTGTATTTTTTTCTGCAGCTAGCAATATAAGGCAAAAATACCTGGCTGAATCGGTGTAATACGCTATCCATACTGCGATAGCTCACCCGTAAACAAATTTCAGGTAAGACACATAATATTCTGGAATATAGAATCTATTTGAATTGTCCTTCCCATTATTAAGGCGTGGGTCTCCTCTACTGTTATTGCGTATGCAGCAATTTCAAGGGCTCTCAAAAATTAGGACGCACTCCAATACACATTTGAAGAGACGTAAAAGAAAAAACTATAAAAACACAGCAGGATCTTTAGTGTAAAAACCAGACTTGCCAATGTAACCTTAATGTAATCACATTCTACAGCTCCTGCACCATCTCCTCTTCGGCCTCCATCTCCGAAATGACATCCATCGCAAGCTGGAAGCACTGTAGCACTGCCTCGGCCAAGCAGCAACAAGCTGGCTGAAGATAATATGCTTAGGTGACAAACTGCACACCGCTGCAGAGTTGCTGAAAGCTGTAACAGAGCAGGCAGATCTGTGGCTCTCACCGCTAAACATACAGCCAGGCATGGTCGTGTGTGACAATGGGCAGAACTTGGCGATGGAGAAATGACAGCAGGAGTAGATATGGTTTTCCCCTATGCCAGTCCTTTCACCGACCTAAAGAATATGGCTGTTGTGAAATACAACTCTCATCGACATGCAGCCCTGGCTAAGAAAAGTCTGTGTGAAGGTTCCTGGATACTCTATGGCTGCTTTTTTACTATGGACTGGCTCCAGCAATCTAGAAGACTTAAGATGCCATTTGGCACCTTGGCAAAGCCCAATTCTGTTCTCCCTCTGATATCTAACAAACAGGTCATGCTGGACAAACTTGCTGAACAATGTTTGGGCAGTGTAAGTTGGCTAACGGACACATAGTTGATGGAGGCATGTATCACAGAGATGTCTGTCATCGGTGGTGTAGTCCTGGAATGTTGCTCTAGTGCACGTAAGCACTAAGAGGATTGTTTGGTGCATCTGGGTCCAGGTTTTACGGGTAGCTGGAGAGATGGGCGGGTCTGGTTACCCACATACCTCACCTCCGGGTGTGGTTAGCAAGGTAAAATGGAGTCCGTTGTTTGACACATGGTCTCTGTCTGAGGAGGAAGAGGTCCTCTTGTGTGGTGTGACTGGGACTGGTTCTCAAGAGACTTTGGCTAAAGAACTTTTTACTTTGTTTGCCTGAACTGAAGGCTGTTTATTTTCCTTTGCTTATGGCTGATTTATGACACCGCAATAAACCCGAATGGACTTTTAAATGAAAACGCTTCCTGTTTTGCCTACCGACGCTCCCATGTGAGTAGAAATCCCACAGCAGCCAGTCTACCAAATAAAATTCCCGAGATATGGAAATTGTGGATGGCTTCGCTTCTGGTACTGGGTGCTAATACCAAACCATGCCGTGCCATTCACTGGATATTCCAGGCTGGTTGGAGACAAGCTCATTCCCAAAGAAAAGTACCAGCAAGCTAAGGAGATCGTGGCCTCTATCATCATGAAGGAGTTAGCTCGTTGTCTAGGGGACCGCTGCTGTCTACCTTGTGAACATTGTGTTGAAGCTTGGAAGGATTAAGAGGTTACACTGGCGAGTCTGGTTTTTATACTAAAGATACTGCAGAGTTTTTATCTATATATTTTTTATTAATTTGGTCTTATATTGTCACGGGTGTGTCGCCACGAAGATCGTCACGATTACACAGCCTGACTTCTCGCAGCTGACTTTTTGGTGCTTTGTGTTTTCGGCAGTGAGGGAGTTAATTCTCTCTCTCTCTGTGCTAGACGAGGTCCAGCCTCGCCCAGCTGCAATCAATGCTGCTGTAGTGAGTCTCCTTCAAATACCTGCTGGTCTGTTTGGGAAGTGTCGGTGAAAGCATTTCATACAGACTTACAGAGCGGATCGTAGTATTTGGAGTTTCTGAGATAAGTGTATTTGGAGTGTTTTTTCCCTTCCTCCCTTTATCATTTATCTCCTTTCCCGTTGGTGTTCCCTCTGTTGTAGTTGTGTAGTTTTTGTTTGCAAGGTGGTTTTGGTTTTTCCCTTGTACTGTCTCGTTCGTCTAAGTACTGTGTGTGGGCATATTATTACTTGTCCTCTTTTGTTGTGATCGGGGTCCTTCTCAGGACTAGATTACTTAGGTGCAGGGATCCTCAGAAGGTAGGGGTTACGCTGGCGGCCTGGACCTCTGTACCTTTAACAGTACCTCCAGGTTGAGGGATTAGTCAGGGCCCCAGCTTAGGGTCAGCTTAGGCCCCCTACCTCCAGTATACAGAGACAGCGTGACATTTTCACCGACCCACTTAGTTTTTCTCCAGCTACCATGGATCCAGTAGCCGGTCTAGCTCGGCAGTTGCAGAGTTTGTCCATGGAGCTGGCGGACGTTAGGTCCAAGGTTTTGCATCCTCTGGAGCAAGCCGGACCAGAACCTAAAGTAGCTCTCCCTGACAGGTTCACTGGGGGGCGGGACAAGTTTTTTGTTTTCCGGGAGGCATGCAAATTGTACTTTCGGCTGCGGCCTCGGTCATCGGGGAGTGAAGAACAAAGGGTGGGAATTGTCATCTCGCTCCTACAAGGGGACCCACAATCTTGGGCGTTCTCTCTTCCCCCGGGCTCCCCGGCTCACCAGTCAGTGGATAGGTTTTTCGCTGCTCTGGGACTCGTATATGATGACCCAGATCGGATCTCCCTTGCTGAGTCCAAGTTACGTAGGATCCAGCAGGGAGATCGTCCGGCGGAGGAATTCTGTTCGGAGTTCCGTAGGTGGGCCACGGACACCCAGTGGAATGACCCGGCTCTTAGGAGCCAGTTTTGTCAAGGTTTATCCGACAAATTACAGGATGTGTTGGCACAGTATGACTCTCCCGCGTCACTGGAAGCCGCTATGGCCCTGGCTATTCGCGTTGACAGACGGCTTCGGGAGAGGTGCGGGATAACTCGACCCCCTGTGATGACTCCACCTCCTACAAGGTCCCCTCATATGGTGGTTCCCCTGGTCAGTCCAGAGGAGCCTATGCAATTAGGAGGGGCATCATTTCGGGGGAGGGGACCGGTGGTGCGCCATAAGACAGGAAGGTGTTTCTTCTGCGGGAGAAAGGGACATTTTATTGGGGGGTGTCCATCCCGTCCCTTGCAGAGTGAAGAGTCGTCGGAAAACTGTTGATCCCAGGTTGTGTGGTGGACGGCAATCTGGGAGTAGGTATTTCGTCCCTAGGTTCGTCTCAGTTTCTCGTACCGGCGGAGGTGGTGGTGGGTACGAGAACTGAGAGGATATCTGTTCTTCTGGATAGTGGGGCCGGGGCTAATCTGGTTGATGCTCGGTTTGCCCGGGTTCAAGGTATGCGATTGAGTGAGTTGGCTAAACCCATCCCCATATTCTCGATCGATGCCAGGCCTCTCGGTCAGGGAAGTTTTTTGCAAGCTGTGCATGACGTAAAACTTCAAGTGGGGGCGATACATAAAGAACTGTTGTCTTGCTACGTGTTGGAGGGTCTTCCCACTCCTATAGTGTTGGGCCTTCCTTGGTTAACTAAGCATAACCCGGTTATTAATTGGCAAACCAGAGAGATAAGCCAATGGAGTAAATTCTGTAATAAAAACTGCATGAACACGGTCATCGGTGCGGTTACTCCTTGGGTCTTACCTCCATTTCTGGCGGACTTTGAGGATGTATTCTCGGAGAAAGGGTGTCAGGAACTACCTCCTCATCGCGAGTATGACTGTTCTGTAAAACTGCTCCCTGAGGCCAAGTTACCTAAAGCTAGGTTGTATAACCTTTCTGGTCCTGAGAGGCAGGCCATGAAGGATTATATTTCAGAAAGTCTGGCTAAGGGGCATATTAGACCTTCATCTTCACCGGTGGCTGCGGGGTTCTTCTTTGTTAAGAAGAAAGATGGAGGCCTACGCCCTTGCCTGGATTTCCGTGAACTTAATCGGATTACGGTCCGAGATCCGTATCCACTCCCACTTATTCCCGATCTCTTTAATCAGATCGTGGGCGCCAAATGGTTCTCTAAGTTGGATCTCAGGGGGGCGTACAATCTGATTAGGATGAAGGAGGGGGATGAGTGGAAGACGGCGTTTAACACTCCGGAGGGGCATTATGAGAACCTTGTCATGCCATTCGGTCTGACTAATGCCCCGGCGGTGTTCCAACACTTTGTTAATGACATTTTTCGCCGCCTGGTGGGACAGTTTGTTGTCATATATCTGGATGATATCTTAATTTACTCGCCGGATCTGGTGTCTCATCAGGAGCACGTTAGGCAGGTGTTACAGATCTTGCGGGATAATAAACTGTATGCCAAATGGGAGAAGTGTGTGTTCGCCGTACAGGAACTCCAGTTTTTAGGCTTCCTGGTTTCAGCGTCCGGTTTTCGTATGGACCCTGGGAAAGTGCGGGCAGTTCTTGAGTGGGATCGGCCAGAGAATCTTAAGGCACTACAACGTTTCCTGGGGTTTGCTAATTATTACCGGAAGTTCATTCGTAATTTCTCGTCCATGGTTAAGCCTCTCACAGACATGACTAAAAAGGGGACGGATTTTTCTAGGTGGTCTGACAAGGCTTGTCAAGCATTCTCCTGCTTGAAAAAATGTTTTGCCTCGGCACCCATACTCATTCAACCTGATGCGTCACAGCCATTCATTGTAGAGGTAGACGCTTCCGAGGTAGGGGTGGGAGCAGTATTGTCACAAGGTTCGTCCCCTGGTAAGTGGCATCCGTGCGCCTTTTTCTCTAAAAAATTGTCGTCCGCTGAGAGGAATTACGATGTCGGCAATAGGGAACTCTTGGCCATTAAGTTAGCTTTTGAGGAGTGGCGCCATTTTTTGGAGGGGGCAGTCCATCCGGTCACCGTCATCACCGATCACAAGAACCTGCTATATCTGGAGTCCGCGAAACGTCTGAATCCCAGACAAGCTAGGTGGTCATTGTTTTTTACCAGGTTTAATTTTGTCGTTACATATCGTCCTGGGTCAAAAAATGTAAAGGCGGATGCCTTATCTCGCAGTTTCCCTGGGGCCGGGAATACGGACGACCCGATTCCTATCCTTCAGGAGGGGGTGGTGGTTTCGGCAGTATGCTCTGAGCTGGAGGAGGAGGTATTGGAGGCTCAGGGGGACGCCCCTGTTGGACCTCCGGGGAGACTGTTTGTTCCAGATCAGTTGCGACAAAAGTTGATCGAGGCACACCATAACTCAGTTTTGGCAGGACACCCGGGGAGTAAAGCAACTGTGGATCTCCTCTCGCGTCGGTTTTGGTGGCCTAACTTACATAAGGAGGTGGTAACTTTTGTCGCGTCCTGTGGGGTTTGTGCGCGCTCTAAGACCTCACATACCCGTCCGTCTGGGGCCCTCTTACCTTTGAAGATCCCGGAGCGTCCTTGGACTCATCTGTCTATGGACTTTATTACGGACCTCCCTCCGTCTTCGGGTAAAACGGTCATACTCGTTGTAGTGGACAGGTTCAGCAAGATGGCACATTTTATCGCTCTTCCGGCTCTCCCTAATGCTAAAACTCTTGCGCAGGTGTTCATTGGGGAGATTGTGAGGCTTCACGGGGTACCCTCCGATGTGGTGTCTGATCGGGGGTCTCAGTTTGTGTCCAAGTTCTGGAAGGCGTTTTGTGCACGGCGGGGGATGCATTTGTCATTCTCATCGGCTTTTCACCCTCAGACCAATGGTCAGACGGAACGTATGAACCAGAGCTTGGAGACATATCTCCGGTGTTTTGTGTCAGAGAACCAGGAGGACTGGGCTTCTTTCTTACCTCTGGCAGAGTTTGCTCTTAATAATAGGCGGAGCGAGTCCACTGGTAAGTCCCCGTTTTTTGGGGCATATGGTTTTCACCCCCAGTTTTGTACTTTCAGTAGGGGGGGCTCTTCGGGGGTTCCTGAGGAGGAACGATTTTCCTCATCACTCGCTTCAGTATGGAGAGGGGTGCTGAAGAATCTGAATACTATGGGGAACCGATACAAACGTATGGCTGATAGGAGGAGAGTGTCTGGTCCGGACCTAAGTGTGAACGATCGGGTATGGTTGTCTACCAGGAATATTAAACTTAAGGTTCCCTCCTGGAAACTGGGTCCCAGGTTCATCGGGCCGTACAGAATCAGTTCTATTATTAATCCGGTGGCATTCCGTCTTGACCTCCCCCCTACGTTTAAAATTCACAACGTGTTCCACAGATCGTTGCTTAAGAGGTATGTGGCGCCGGTGGTACCGTCACCTTTACCTCCCCCTCCAGTGGTGGTCAATGGTAACTTGGAGTTCCAGGTATCAAGGGTCATCGATTCACGTTTTAATCGCCGGTCCCTTCAGTACCTGGTTCATTGGAAAGGGTATGGTCCTGAGGAGAGGATGTGGGTTCCTGCGTCGGATATTAACGCAGACCGATTGGTTCGGGCCTTCCACACGACTCACCCGGATAAACCTGGCCCTGAGGGTCCGGAGGCCCCTCGTAGAAGGGGGGGTACTGTCACGGGTGTGTCGCCACGAAGATCGTCACGATTACACAGCCTGACTTCTCGCAGCTGACTTTTTGGTGCTTTGTGTTTTCGGCAGTGAGGGAGTTAATTCTCTCTCTCTCTGTGCTAGACGAGGTCCAGCCTCGCCCAGCTGCAATCAATGCTGCTGTAGTGAGTCTCCTTCAAATACCTGCTGGTCTGTTTGGGAAGTGTCGGTGAAAGCATTTCATACAGACTTACAGAGCGGATCGTAGTATTTGGAGTTTCTGAGATAAGTGTATTTGGAGTGTTTTTTCCCTTCCTCCCTTTATCATTTATCTCCTTTCCCGTTGGTGTTCCCTCTGTTGTAGTTGTGTAGTTTTTGTATGCAAGGTGGTTTTGGTTTTTCCCTTGTACTGTCTCGTTCGTCTAAGTACTGTGTGTGGGCATATTATTACTTGTCCTCTTTTGTTGTGATCGGGGTCCTTCTCAGGACTAGATTACTTAGGTGCAGGGATCCTCAGGAGGTAGGGGTTACGCTGGCGGCCTGGACCTCTGTACCTTTAACAGTACCTCCAGGTTGAGGGATTAGTCAGGGCCCCAGCTTAGGGTCAGCTTAGGCCCCCTACCTCCAGTATACAGAGACAGCGTGACATATATACAAGTCATGACCCTGCAAAGAATGTTTCTTAACATTTCTTCCAGGAAAATCCATTTTAGCTTTTGTAAGGCAGCGCTAGTCATCATGCTGGGGGACACTCGCTGCACCGGGTCAATTAAAGCACACCAGCCACGTTTTCCATTATTTCACAATCCAGCAGTTTATTATATTTCACTACTGCTTATCACCGAGTCCAACTCAGTGGCTCGCCGACATACACATATAATGTCCAGGAGCCTTTCAAGTGGCAGACAGGCCCGCTTGGCTCCAGTTACAGCCTCCAGCAAAGTCACTTAAATCAACGTCCATATAATGCAGTGTTTTACCTTTGCCGGGTTTTAGCTGCTTCAGTCAGTTTTGTTCTGCCACAGCTGTGGCTTTACGGCTTCCCAGATGGGGGTCTCCAGCCCTCGTACCTTTAAAGGCTACTGGTATGTTGTCTCACCTAACATGCAGCCTTTGCCTTCCAGGACTCTTGCCTTCCAAGCCTCTGGCCCTCCAAGGCTACTGGTATCGCTTACACAATTAGGATCCAGCCTCTGCCTTTCAGGCTTCACCAGGCTTCACTAGGCCTCACTAGGCCTCTCCAGGCTAATGGTGTCCCACACGGGAACAGGCCTCAGACCTTACACATCCTGTCTCAAAACTACCAGGGTTTATATATCTTCCAGTGCACACACAGGACCTGTGCTGATGTCACAGTCATGTGATCAGACCTACTGTGTGCACAGTACCTGTGCAATGTCACAGTCATGTGACCAGTCACCTGCGGAGGAGGTACATGGTCAGCCAAAACACATCCTGGACCATTACCGTAATGCAGCAAGCCGCTGCATTACATATCCCCCCCTCTGTTCAAACTTGTGGGGTTGAACACATAATATACACAATCACATTATAAGCCCCAGTTCACACAGAGACCATGTACTTGACAATTGCGCTGCTCAGCCCCTGGAACATTAGTCAACGACATTAGCCCATTCCTTAGGGACCTACCATCTGTCATTGTCACTGACTTTGTCAAGTCACATTTCCGGGTCGTAACCTTGTCATACCTCCCCCGCTCCCAGTGGTCAGTCGTAACCTTGTCAGACCTCCCCCGCTCCCAGCGGTCAGTCGTAACCTTGTCAGACATCCCCCGCTCCCAGCGGTCAATACAGCAGTGTGACTCACATGCCCTGGTATCTAAGGTCAAGTTCGACTCCGTACTGTCCCGTACTCTATTGGGTCGTTTGTATGGGCCTCTCAAACTTGAGTTACTGGAGGTCTCACTACCTCTAAACCCACGCCCACTACTCTCAGGACATCTTGAAAGGTCCCTAACTTCAGCTGTAGCTGTTCTGTTATTTAGGGGGCCCTTTCTCTGTCTGGTCTCACAATTTCTAGTCGGCTGCCATCTTCTGCTGCTCAGATGATGCTGTCTATCTACTCGCAGTCTAGCGAGATTCAACTGATCTACCTCTCGCAGGTAGGTCACTCGGTAAACCATCAGCATGCGTACATATGCAAGACTTTCTTCCGTTCCTACAGTGGAGAATGACACCATGCCGTCTTCATCTGGTATCCAGTCCTGACGATCACGTGGACTGCTTACTTTCACCACACCAGACTTCTTTACCATCATCTGCATTGCTCGGCCATTTCTCCCAATGACCTTTCTCACGAGAACATGAGGCACCCGGATGACCTCTTCCCGCAGATTGTGAGCTTTTCTCATAAGCTCCAGTTGTCTAACGGCTTGTTCCGTCTTCAACCGGAGAAACCGCTTCGTGTGAATACATCGCCAGTGCATGTCACTTAGGATCGCCACCCTCTTCACTGTGACTTCGGTTGTGGACAGGACCAGCAGCTGTTTAGCTTCTGAGGTCGAGTACACCTTACAGGCTCCCACGGCCTTCTTAAACTCTTCATGCACGGACTCACTGGTGCATTCTTCTCTCAAATCCTCGGGTACATCTATGAGGCACTTGTACTGAGAGATTTCTGTCTCACCAGTGGTCTCCAAATGATCATCTAGCTCAGGTTTCAGGGGCAACTGACTTTCAGCTTCTTCACCCTGTATGCTTCCCCTGAGCTGACTCACAGCTACAAATTCAAGAATTTTCATCTTGACCACTTCCATCTCATACTTATCTTCTGTTAACACACTCTTAGCTCTCCTCAGGTCCACCTTCTCATGGTATAAAGGAGTAAGTGCAACTTTTTTTTCCTTTTCCTTCTCCAAGGAGGCCTCGTTCACTGAGTGATACTTTGCCAGGCGACTTTTGAGCCCGAAAACTTCTTCCTCTAGCTCAGCTACTCGCCTCTCAGCAGCCCATCTCTGAAGCTCTTCCTGCTTCAACTGCTCCTTTAACAGTAGAGTTCTCTCAGACCTTTCTGTCTCCAATGCGCCCACTCGGCTCTCAACAGCCAGTCTCTCAAGCTTCTCTTGCTTCAAATGGGCTTGTAGCGACTCCTTGAGCTCCTTGATCTCGGCTCCTACATCCACCGAATCATCCGAGCTCGCATTATTCGAGTAGGTATTTGTTTTATACCTCCCATCTCCAGTAGCCAACTCCTGGCCCTGGTCTGTGGCTTTCTTCGACAGACTCCTCCATCTTTTTCCGCTCAGCTTCCATCTTGCTGATTCTTTCCTTAAGGCACGTCTCTGCCCTCTGGAGATTATCACAGAACGTCTGTAGCTCCTTCACTTGAGCTTCCAGACCTAGGGTCTTTCTGCGGAGATCACCATTTTCATCACTGGTCTCCTGCAGAGTTGTCTCAACCACTTGGCGCATGTGCTCTGCATCCGCCTTATCATCCTCCAGTTTTTCTTTAACCCTGAGGAGATCCTCATAGGTTCTCTTAATTTGTTGCAGTTCCTCACTGCGTTCACCATATTCCTTCTTGGAGTCACACAGCTCCCGGTTGAACTGTTCGCTAAGTCGTTCTAGGTTTTGTTCACGCCCAGAAACTTCATCCTGCAGCGCCTCCTTCTCAAGCTTCAATTGCAAAACCTCCTCCTTGGTTTTGCGGCGGTCCTCCTTAATTTCCTGGAACATTTCCTTCCATTGGTTAATTTCATCGTTGCTTCCCTCCAGGTCTCGCTGTAAGTTCCTCACAACCTGGTATATTTTCTGCCATTCAGACTCCAGGATCCGCTGGTCTGAGGACACGTTCTCCAGGTTTTCCCATAGTTGCTGCACGTCACTCTGACACTGCTGCCTGATAGGCTTCAGCTCTTGGTCATGACTGGCCACCTCCTCTTTCAGGGCTGTCAGTTCCTGATCCTTCTGTCTCAGTACTGTACCGGAGGTTTCTACTGGCAACGTCACCTCCTCTTCTGCCTCTAAAGGAGGATCCACACTTGGAACAAAGGCACACAGTACTACATTTTCTTTATTTTCACTTTCAGCAAAGACTACAGGAGCAACCTTTTTGTGGCCCTTGCGCCGTCGACGACGAGAGGGGGACTCTCTCCCCTCGTCTAGCCCCTCCTGACTGACCTCTCTTTCTACTTTCATAGTGTCACCGTCAGCTTTGGGGTCTGTGTCACTCCCCCTGGTTTTGTGGATTAACAGGTCACCTCCCACTTTGACGTCAACCCCTTCTACTAGAGCTACCCTGTTATCAACGGTCAAATCGTCATTTTTAGGCGGTACCAACCTACAACCAGTAACAAATTTTGGTTTTCTATACTCCACGCTCTTGTGAAAATCTGCCCCCTTTTGAGACTCCGCTCCCTTTTGGACACCCACACCTGTAGGGGGAATTTTACAAAAAAAATGAACAATAGTCTTAGGACTCAGTTCACAGCATCTCTTACCACCTCCCGGGCACTCTGGGACAATACTGGCGCCGCCGGAGAGTTCACAGAATGGTCCACTACCACCATTCTATACGGTGCCCACAGCTCCTGCCGTTCCTGCACCATGTCCTGTAGACGTTTCTCAAATACCTGCTGCGGTTTTAACCAGCACATTAATTGCTCAATAGCTTCATTTTCTTTTGCTGCTCCGTTCACAGCCATCACGGTATACTATTCACACTAGACACTTCACCGCTTTCCCCGGAAAAATTTTCGCGGCCCCGCCGAGCCACAGCAAACCAGGTTTGAGTGTGAGGAAAATTTTCGTAACCCCGCCGAGTTACAGCAAGATGCTTTAATCTTCGTGACCCCACCGAGCCACAGCAAGATGCTTGTTTCCACACTCGTCATCCTGTGCCGTTGCCCCTAGCAACCGGGCTGCAGTTGCCCCTAGCAACTGGGCTGCAGTTGCCCACATTCTCCAACCACATGTAAGGCAGCGCTAGTCATCATGCTGGGGGACACTCGCTGCACCGGGTCAATTAAAGCACACCAGCCACATTTTCCATTATTTCACAATCCAGCAGTTTATTATATTTCACTACTGCTTATCACCGAGTCCAACTCAGTGGCTCGCCGACATACACATATAATGTCCAGGAGCCTTTCACGTGGAAGACAGGCCCACTTGGCTCCAGTTACAGCCTCCAGCAAAGTCACTTAAATCAACGTCCATATAATGCAGTGCTTTACCTTTGCCGGGTTTTAGCTGCTTCAGTCAGTTTTGTTCTGCCACAGCTGTGGCTTTACGGCTTCCCAGATGGGGGTCTCCAGCCCTCGTACCTTCAAAGGCTACTGGTATGTTGTCTCACCTAACATCCAGCCTTTGCCTTCCAGGACTCTTGCCTTCCAAGCCTCTGGCCCTCCAAGGCTACTGGTATCGCTTACACAATTAGGATCCAGCCTCTGCCTTTCAGGCTTCACCAGGCTTCACTAGGCCTCACTAGGCCTCTCCAGGCTAACGGTGTCCCACACGGGAACAGGCCTCACGCCTTACACACCCTGTCTCAAAACTACCAGGGTTTATATATCTTCCAGTGCACACACAGGACCTGTGCTGATGTCACAGTCATGTGATCAGACCTACTGTGTGCACAGGACCTGTGCAATGTCACAGTCATGTGACCAGTCACCTGAGTAGGAGGTATATGGTCAGCCAAAACACATCCTGGACCATTACCGTAATGCCGCAAGCCGCTGCATTACACTTTGTTTTTGTATGTTTTATTGTCAGTCCATAAAAGTGGTGTAATACTCTGACAACATTGTTCACAGATATGGTAGTGGTCAGCGTCCAACTGTGAATAGGTTTGAACACACAACTGGCATACTTTAAATGGAGTATAATATGTTACGCTCGCGCCCAGACTGACTGGCGTGAGCGTGGTTAGTGGTCCTACTGGGCTACGATTTGAGGAGTTCCTGGAGGGGCGTGACTATGGGCCTCGCCAGAGCCGACCACAAACACACGGCAGCTTAATAGACTCCGTGGTCTGAGGAGGGATGTGGCAGGTGGCCCAGGTGCTACTCCAGGTCAAACCCCGGTCACAGCTGTTGACCCACACCGGGGAACGCAGGAACGGGCAGGTTTGGCTGGTATGCAGACAGGCGGGTACTGGCAGACACGGCTGGTATGCAGACTGGTGGGTACTGGCAGGCACGGCTAGTATGCAGACTGGACGGTACTGGCAGGTAGGAAAACAGGCTGGATAGGGACCAGTACAGACTGGGATAAAGGAACAGAGCCGCAGGTGCAGAGAGCAAGCGGAGTGGGGCAGAGCAGAGCAAAGCCGTAGGTGCGGAGAGCAAGCGGAGTGGGGCAGAGCAGAGCAAAGCCGCAGGTGCGGAGGGCAAGCGAAGCGAGGCAGAGCAGAGCAAAGACGCAGGTGCAGAGGGCAAGCGGACCAGAGCGGAGCAGAGCCGCAGGTGTGGAGGACAAGCAGAGCAGAGCCGCAGGTGCGGAGGGCAAGCGGAGCGGAGCAGAGCCGCCGGTGCGGGCAGACAGGACAGGGCTCTGTTCACATGGAACAGACTGGGAAACACAGGAAGATAGCTAGAACACAGGAGGTAGATACAGAGGCAGGGAAACGGGACAAGCTGAATCAGATACACAAGGTACTTGCTATGAAGTAGCGAGTGGACACAAAACTCACAAACAGAAGTACAGAGGACAACAAGTAGGAGTTAGGAACTGGTTCAGACACGGCAGGAAAAAGAAAGGATCGGACATAGAGACAAATAGGTAACAGGCTAGGACACAGTTCAGACAGGAACTGACTCAGGAACGAGCCTGGGCATTCAGCCCCCAGGGTGGCGGAAATAGACAAGAAGTCACAGATACAGGTAATGGGCCTGGGTACTCAGCTCCCAGGGTGGCGGAAACAGACAAGATTCAGGACAGGACCTGGCAACTCAGTTGCACAGAACACACTGAAAGAAAGTGTTGCTCAGGCACCTCCCACTGGCTGGGGGAGGTTTAAGTATCCAGTGACTCACAGCAATAGGCTGAGGACGCATTAGGACTGCGAACACTGTAGCTTTAAGAATCAGGAAGTAACAGCGCCGCCGCCCTAAGCCAGCAGACAAGAGACATGCACACAGCAAGCAGAGGAGTACAGTGCACAGCCTGAACTAATAGGTAAGTTGGCGGTCTTGCATAGTGGGAGATGGTAAGCCATGCCAGCACGCCGCCAGGGATGTTACATAATATTTGATACGCTCCCCAAAATTTCAGGATTATTACCGCAGTAATATGGGATCACATCTGATGACCATGGTTTTAGGCACCAGTCTTGTAATATGCTATTGGTCAGCGACCAAGTGTCAATAGTTTGGAACAACACACAACTGGCATACTTTAAATGGAGTATAATATTTGACACTCTCCCAAAAATTTCAGGATTAGTACAGCAGAAATATCTGGCCTTGTAGTACACTTAGTATTTGTCAGCAACCAAGTGTGAATAGTTTGGAACAACACACAACTGCCAGACTTTAGATGGGGTATAATATTTGACATGCTCCAAAAAATTTAATGATTATTACCGCAGTAACATGGGATCACGTCTGACGACCATGGTTTTAGGCACTGGACTATTAGTATCATATTGGTCAACGACCAGGTATGAATTGTTATGTTCTGCTACCAGAGCTAAGGAAAGAGAGGAGATCTGTCCCTACGATAGAACTCAGCTAAATCCCTACGATGTAACAGGGGACCTGATCCTGCGATCAGACCTGCTAAAGTCCTAAGCTAGTCTGTACGGAGACCTATAGATGTGGGGAAGGAATCCCTACAAGTACTAAGGACTGGGAGGAATATGGGACACCTCCTAACAGAAATAGTAGCAGACAGACGAACAAACAAAATATATAGAACATAGAGGTCAGTAGACCAAGCAAACTAACAGAGCAAGACACAGAGCACAGGCTAGCTAGAAAGTAGATATACAATGAAGTCCAGCAAAGCCAGAAGGGCGGAGCAGGCTTAAATAGGCCAACAAGGTCATGTGACCAGCAAAGGAAAAAAAACCTAAGAGCAAGGTTCTAACAGTACCCCCCCTTCTAAGAGGATCCTCCGGATCCCCTAGGACCAGGCTTATCAGGAAATCTCCTGTGAAACGCTCTGATAAGTCTGGACGCGGAAACATCATCCGACCTCACCCAAGAGTTATCCTCGGGTCCGAAACCTTTCCAGGCCACAAGATACTGCAAACTACCTCTATACAGTCTAGAGTTAAGGATGCGAGAAATTTCATATTCCCCGTCCTCCAGCACCGGAGGAACAGAGGCAGAGGCGTCACAATCCGATACAACAGCTTTTTTTAACAGAGAGACATGAAATACCGGATTAATTCTCCAGGAGGTAGGAACCTCCAACCTAACAGCAGATTGGTTGACAACCTGAAGCACCTTAAAGGGCCCTACAAACTTGGGACCCAATTTCTTAGAAGGAATCCTCAACCGCAGATTCCTAGAGGACAACCAAACCATGTCACCAACAGCGAACAAAACCTCCTGTCGTTTCCTATCAAAGTAGTCCTTAGATTTTCTGTTGGCCTCCTGAAGATTACCACGCACATCCGTCCAAACTCTCTCCAAATCACCGAAAAAATTCTCCTCCTCAGGCACGGCAGATCCCAACTTGGAGAACGACCCAAACGACGGATGTCTCCCAGAACAACAAAAAAAAGGCGAACAACCAGCAGAAGAAGATGTATGATTGTTCAGAGCAAATTCAGCAAGTGGCAGAAACTCAGACCACCCCTCTTGATTGTCTGCCACAAAACAACGCAAGAACTGCTCAACATCCTGGTTTTTCCTTTCTGTCTGGCCATTAGATTCAGGATGATATCCGGACGAGAACGATAAATGAACTCCCAACCTGTCACAAAAGGCACGCCAACAACGAGCCACGAACTGAGGACCCCTATCAGAAACAATGTCAGTAGGAACTCCATGAAGTCTGACAATTTCCTTGACAAAGGCCTTACCGAGAGTTTTAGCGCAGGGCAGTTTGACAAAGGGAACCAAGTGACACATCTTGCTAAAACGGTCCACGACCACCCAGATGACAGTAAAACCCTCAGAGGGGGGAAGGTCAGTTATAAAGTCCATAGCCAAATGTGTCCAAGGAGCACTGGGAACCTCCAAAGGACAAAGCAACCCCGCAGCAGGAGTATGTGAGGACTTAGATCTAGCACATATAGTACATTGACGCACCCACTTAATGACTTCCTTCTGCCATCCAGGCCACCAAAAACTGCGACCCACCAGTCTCTTGGTCTCAGAGATTCCGGGATGACCTGCCAACCGAGATTCGTGACACTCAACAAACAAATCTCTCCTAAAGGTCCCAGGCACAAACAACCTCCCATGAGGAGTGTTAGAAGGGGCATTCTCCTGTGCTTTAAGAATCTCATTTTCCAAAACGGAGTCCAAAGCAGCTATCACAACACCTTCTTGTAAAATGTTCTCCTCTTTCTCAGCACCGACTATGGGAGAAAAACTGCGAGACAAGGCATCCGCCTTAACATTCTTAGTACCAGGGATGTAAGTAACGGAGAAATTAAACCGCGAGAAAAACAGTGCCCACCTAGCCTGACGGGCATTCAGGTGCTTGGCAGCATCAAGATATATCAGATTTTTATGATCCGTAAGAACCTGAACGGGAAATTCCGCACCTTCCAAGAAGTGGCGCCAGTGTTCAAATGCGAGTTTAATAGCCAATAATTCCCGATTACCAATATCGTAATTCAGTTCAGTCTCCGAAAATTTTTTTGAAAAAAAAGGCACAGGGATGTAATCCATCCCCGTTATCCTGAGACAATACTGCGCCAACCCCCACAGAGGAAGCATCAACCTCAACCAAAAACGGCCTAGTAACATCAGGCTGCATAAGGATGGGAGCAGAGGTGAACCTCTCCTTGAGATACACAAAAGCTTCAATGGCCTCAGAAGACCACTGAACCGCATCAGCACCTTTCCTGGTGAGATCAGTCAGAGGTTTAACAATACTAGAAAAAATTTTTATGAATTTTCTGTAGTAATTGGCGAAACCTAAAAACCTCTGTATCGATTTCAAACCAATAGGCCTAGGCCATTCCTGCACAGCCTGAACCTTAACCGGATCCATCTCAAAACCTTTGCTGGAGATAATGTAGCCCAAAAAACTAATTCTCTGTACAGCGAACTCACATTTCTCCAGCTTAGCAAAAAGCGAATTGTCCATTAATAACTGTAATACCTCACGCACGCTCCGCCAATGAGACTCCAGATCCGGCGAATAAATCAAAATGTCATCCAAATACACAACCACATTTTTGCCGATCAAAGGTCTAAGGATGTCATTAATCAGATTCTGAAAAAATGCAGGAGCATTAGTAAGACCAAAAGGCATAACCAGATTCTCAAAATGACCCACAGGAGTGTTAAAAGCAGTCTTCCATTCGTCACCCTCCTTCATGCGCAACAGATTGTATGCCCCCTTAAGGTCAATTTTAGAGAACCACTTGGCCCCCATTAACTGGTTAAACAGATCAGGAATCAATGGCAGTGGGTAAGGATTGCGTACAGTAATTTTGTTAATCTCACGAAAATCCAGACAAGGACGTAAACCGCCGTCCTTTTTTTTTACAAAAAAAAATCCAACCGCCACAGGAGACTTAGAGGGCCTAATGTGACCGGCGGCCAAACTTGTCTGTATGTATTCCTCCAAAGCCTTCCTCTCAGGAATAGTAAGGTTAAATAAACGACTTTTAGGAAGAGTCGCTCCAGGGACAAATTCAATAGAACAATCATAGTCTCTATGGGGAGGCAAAACCTGCGATTCCTTCTCAGAAAAAACTCTCCAAAAATCCTGAATAGGAACAGGCAATTCTCCCCTATCCAAAGCTGCAATACGCCCGTTACAACACTTGTCATAACATTTATGGCTCCAGGATTTAATTTCACTGGTAGACCAATCCAGTACAGGATTGTGAAATTTTAACCAGGGCAATCCCAATATTACTGGAGAAGGCAAGTTATTCAACACTACCAAATCCAATTTCTCATGGTGAACACCATTAATAGTGAGAGGAAATTCACAGACCTTGAGAGTAATATTCTTCAAAGGGGAACCATCCACAGAAACCACAGCAATGGGGGATGATAAAGGTTCAGGTTTTAAATTGAGTCTTTCCACGAATCCCCCATCAATTACATTCAGAGTAGACCCGCAATCAACAAACACCCGAAATTCCATTAATTTTTTCTGAGCAATCGTGGAAGCAGCTAAAAATATACCCTTGGAATTTAAACAGGCAATACGGGCGTGACTGACCATTTTTTTTTCTTTCTTCATACGAAGCTCACAACCTTTAATCAAATGACCAGATTTTCCGCAATAGAAACACAAGCCTTCAGAAAATCGACGGTCTTTTTCTTGAGAGCGAGGTGCCACCGATCCAATCTCCATCGGTTCACCACTGTTAGTACACACATTCTCATAACCAGAAACTGACATAGCAGAGGATTTGCTCTCATTAACCCTTGCACGCAGTCTTCTATCCACCCGTATAGCTAATTGCATAGCCTGTTGCAAATCTTCAGGTGTAGGATAAGCAATTAGCAGGTCTTTAACCCTTTCACTGAGCCCAGCAAGAAATAGACTTTTCAGAGCAGAATCGTTCCACCCTGTTTGAGTAGACCAACGACGGAAATGAGTACAATATTTTTCCACATTACCTGATCCCTGTTTTAAACGTCTCAACTCAGTCTCAGCTGATGCGACACGGTCAGGATCATCATATAATAGTCCCAAAGCAGAAAAAAAACTATCCACTGATCTGAAGCATGTATCACTAGGTTGCAAAGAAAAGGCCCACTCCTGAGGCTCTTTGCGCAAAAGTGACATTATGAACCCTACGCGCTGGGATTCATCCCCAGAGGACTTAGGTCTCAAACGAAAATACAATAAGCAAGCATTTTTAAATGAAAAAAATTCTCGGTGTTCACCAAAAAATAAATCCGGCAAACATACCTTAGGCTCCAAGAAATGTGCTCCAGGACAGTTACTCACGTGCTGACGGAGCTCGGCCACCTCCAGAGAGAGTCCCTGCAGGCGATGAGCCAAATCCTGAACCGACACCATGATGGAACAGAAAAATCTTTCCTTAGAGAATTTGCTGGCTGGACTTACTGTTATGTTCTGCTACCAGAGCTAAGGAAAGAGAGGAGATCTGTCCCTACGATAGAACTCAGCTAAATCCCTACGATGTAACAGGGGACCTGATCCTGCGATCAGACCTGCTAAAGTCCTAAGCTAGTCTGTATGGAGACCTATAGATGTGGGGAAGGAATCCCTACAAGTACTAAGGACTGGGAGGAATATGGGACACCTCCTAACAGAAATAGTAGCAGACAGACGAACAAACAAAATATATAGAACATAGAGGTCAGTAGACCAAGCAAACTAACAGAGCAAGACACAGAGCACAGGCTAGCTAGAAAGTAGATATACAATGAAGTCCAGCAAAGCCAGAAGGGCGGAGCAGGCTTAAATAGGCCAACAAGGTCATGTGACCAGCAAAGGAAAAAAAACTAAGAGCAAGGTTCTAACATGAATAGGTTCAACAAAACACAGCTGGCTGACTTTAAGTGGAATGTAATATTTGGCACGCTCCACAAAATGTCACAATTATTACCACAGTAATATGGGATCACGTCTGATGACCAGAGTTTTAGGAAGTGGTCTTATAGATATGGTATTGGTCAGTGACCAAGTGTGAATATGTTAAACAAAATGCAACTGTCTGACTTTAAATGGAGTGTAAAATTTGGCACACTCCACAAAATGTCTGTATTATTACCCCAGTAACATGGGATCACGTCTGATAATGGAAAAGTTTCTCTGCTTCCACAATACAGCAACGCAAATAAAATAAAAAAAAAAATCTGTCTGTATTCTACTAACAAGCAAATGGAGCATTAAAGGGGAGTACTGTGTTGCTTTTTAAGCAAATAATCAGGATAAAAAGGGTTGTGCTGTAGTTTAGATTACCCCCCCATGTAACCTCCAAGGTCCCTAATAGAGATGAGCGGTGTTCGACTTGAACTGTTCGCCAATCTCAAATTCGAGCTGTTTTGGGCGGTGTTCGAGCCGTTCGACGAACCCGAACGATTTGCAAAAAATCCGGCTGTTCGAGGTTATGTTCGATAACTGTTCGTGCACCAAAATCGTAACTGGATTTTTTCACAGTAATACTGTTAATCAATGTTAATAGACAGTTTCAGTGTAGAGTGGGCGGGGGGAGGGGCAGGGGATGGATCTCTGCAGAAATAATGCCGATCTCCATTTTTTTTTTCTTTCCCGCATTTACAGTGGGGAGGTGCAGTCTGTCAGCCTATCAGCAGCGCACACACGCAGAGAAGTGCTTTTTTTTCACACAAGCAAGGGCATGTGTCATTGGCTGTGTATGTCACATGTCCTTGCCCTATAAGACCCAGCCATTTTCCCTGTCGCCATCATTTTCTCACTGCTGCAGCTGAGTGTTAGACGGAACCGCTGCTGCTTTGGGCGCTATACTTTGTAACTGTGTGAATTGCAAGCGAATTTGCTCTTAAATAGACAAATAGGTTTAGGAAGTAGGGACTAGTTGTAATTGCAGCCCTTTTGAGGGCTGTGGTACAGCAGTTTCTAGCACTTTTTGCCAGGCAGGTCTGTGCCAGTGCTGTGCAAGTGTTTTTGACAGCATTTGGCTAAATCTAGCTAAGCCAATCCTTTTGGGCCTCTAGCAGTGTGTGTGTTAGAACCTTGCTCTTAGGTTTTTTCCTTTGCTGGTCACATGACCTTGTTGGCCTATTTAATCCTGCTCCGCCCTTCTGGCTTTGCTGGACTTCATTGTATAACTACTTTCAAGCTATCCTGTGCTCTGTATCTAACTCTGTTAGTTTGCTTGGTCTACGGACCTCTATGTTCTATATATTTTGTTTGTTCGTCTGTCTGCTACTATTTCTGTTAGGAGGTGTCCCATTTTCCTCCCAGTCCTTAGTACTTGTAGGGATTCCTTCCCACATCTATAGGTCTCCGTACAGACTAGCTTAGGACTTTAGCAGGTCTGATCGCAGGATCAGGTCCCCTGTTACATCGTAGGGATTAAGCTGAGTTCTATCGTAGGAACAGATCTCCTCTCTTTCCTTAGCTCTGGTAGCAGAACATAACAGTAAGTCCAGCCTGCAAATTCTCTAAGGAAAGATTTTTCTGTTCCATCATGGTGTCGGTTCAGTATTTGGCTAAACACCTGCAGGGACTCTCTCTGGAGGTGGCCGAGCTCCGTCAGCACGTGAGTAACTGTCCTGGAGCACATTTCTTGGAGCCTAAGGTATGTTTGCCGGATTTATTTTTTGGTGAACACCGAGAATTTTTTTCATTTAAAAATGCTTGCTTATTGTATTTTCGTTTGAGACCCAAGTCCTCTGGGGATGAATCCCAGCGCATAGGGTTCATAATGTCACTTTTGCGCAAAGAGCCTCAGGAGTGGGCCTTTTCTTTGCAACCTAGTGATACATGCTTCAGATCAGTGGATACTTTTTTTTCTGCTTTGGGACTATTATATGATGATCCTGACCGTGTCTCATCAGCTGAGACTGAGTTAAGACGTTTGAGACAGGGATCAGGTAATGTGGAAAAATATTGTACTCATTTCCGTCGTTGGTCTACTCAAACAGGGTGGAACGATTCTGCTCTGAAAAGTCTATTTCTTGCTGGGCTCAATGAAAGGGTTAAAGACCTGCTAATTGCTTATCCTACACCTGAAGATTTGCAACAGGCTATGCAATTAGCTATACGGGTGGATAGGAGACTGCGTGCAAGGGTTAATGAGAGCAAATCCTCTGCTATGTCAGTTTCTGGTTATGAGAATGTGTGTACTAACAGTGGTGAACCGATGGAGATTGGATCGGTGGCACCTCGCTCTCAAGAAAAAGACCGTAGATTTTCTGAAGGCTTGTGTTTCTATTGCGGAAAATCTGGTCATTTGATTAAAGGCTGTGAGCTTCGTATGAAGAAAGAAAAAAAAATGGTCAGTCACGCCCGTATTTCCTGTTTAAATTCCAAGGGTGTATTTTTAGCTGCTTCCACGATTGCTCAGGAAAAATTAATGGAATTTCGGGTGTTTGTTGATTGTGGGTCTACTCTGAATGTAATTGATGGGGGATTCTTGGAAAGACTCAATTTAAAACCCGAACCTTTATCATCCCCCATTGCTGTGGTTTCTGTGGATGGTTCCCCTTTGAAGAATATTACTCTCAAGGTCTGTGAATTTCCTCTCACTATTAATGGTGTTCAACATGAGAAATTGGATTTGGTAGTTTTGAATAACTTGCCTTCTCCAGTAATATTGGGATTGCCCTGGTTAAAATTTCACAATCCTGTACTGGATTGGTCTACCAGTGAAATTAAATCCTGGAGCCATAAATGTTATGACAAGTGTTGTAACGGGCGTATTGCAGCTTTGGATAGGGGAGAATTGCCTGTTCCTATTCAGGATTTTTGGAGAGTTTTTTCTGAGAAGGAATCGCAGGTTTTGCCTCCCCATAGAGACTATGATTGTTCTATTGAATTTGTCCCTGGAGCGACTCTTCCTAAAAGTCGTTTATTTAACCTTACTATTCCTGAGAGGAAGGCTTTGGAGGAATACATACAGACAAGTTTGGCCGCCGGTCACATTAGGCCCTCTAAGTCTCCTGTGGCGGTTGGATTTTTTTTTGTAAAAAAAAAGGACGGCGGTTTACGTCCTTGTCTGGATTTTCGTGAGATTAACAAAATTACTGTACGCAATCCTTACCCACTGCCATTGATTCCTGATCTGTTTAACCAGTTAATGGGGGCCAAGTGGTTCTCTAAAATTGACCTTAAGGGGGCATACAATCTGTTGCGCATGAAGGAGGGTGACGAATGGAAGACTGCTTTTAACACTCCTGTGGGTCATTTTGAGAATCTGGTTATGCCTTTTGGTCTTACTAATGCTCCTGCATTTTTTCAGAATCTTATTAATGACATCCTTAGACCTTTGATCGGCAAAAATGTGGCTGTGTATTTGGATGACATTTTGATTTATTCGCCGGATCTGGAGTCTCATTGGCGGAGCGTACGTGAGGTATTACAGTTATTAATGGACAATTCGCTTTTTGCTAAGCTGGAGAAATGTGAGTTCGCTGTACAGAGAATTAGTTTTTTGGGTTACATTATCTCCAGCGAAGGTTTTGAGATGGACCCGGTTAAAGTTCAAGCTGTACAGGAATGGCCTAGGCCTATTGGTTTGAAATCGATACAGAGGTTTTTAGGTTTCGCCAATTATTACAGAAAATTCATAAAAAATTTTTCTAGTATTGTCAAACCTCTGACCGATCTCACCAGGAAAGGTGCTGATGCGGTTCAGTGGTCTTCTGAGGCCATTGAAGCTTTTGTGTATCTCAAGGAGAGGTTCACCTCTGCTCCCATCCTTATGCAGCCTGATGTGACTAAGCCGTTTTTGGTTGAGGTTGATGCTTCCTCTGTGGGGGTTGGCGCAGTATTGTCTCAGGATAACGGGGATGGATTACATCCCTGTGCCTTTTTTTCAAAAAATTTTTCGGAGACTGAACTGAATTACGATATTGGTAATCGGGAATTATTGGCTATTAAGCTCGCATTTGAACACTGGCGCCACTTCTTGGAAGGTGCGGAATTTCCCGTTCAGGTTCTTACGGATCATAAAAATCTGATATATCTTGATGCTGCCAAGCGCCTGAATGCCCGTCAGGCTAGGTGGGCACTGTTTTTCTCGCGGTTTAATTTCTCTGTTACTTACATCCCAGGTACTAAGAATGTTAAGGCGGATGCCTTGTCTCGCAGTTTTTCTCCCATAGTCGGTGCTGAGAAAGAGGAGAACATTTTACAAGAAGGTGTTGTGATAGCTGCTTTGGACTCCATTTTGGAAGATGAGATTCTTAAATCACAGGAGAATGCCCCATCTAACACTCCTCATGGGAGGTTGTTTGTGCCTGGGACCTTTAGGAGAGATTTGTTTGTTGAGTGTCACGAATCTCGGTTGGCAGGTCATCCCGGAATCTCTGAGACCAAGAGACTGGTGGGTCGCAGTTTTTGGTGGCCTGGATGGCAGAAGGAAGTCATTAAGTGGGTGCGTCAATGTACTATATGTGCTAGATCTAAGTCCTCACATACTCCTGCTGCGGGGTTGCTTTGTCCTTTGGAGGTTCCCAGTGCTCCTTGGACACATTTGGCTATGGACTTTATAACTGACCTTCCCCCCTCTGAGGGTTTTACTGTCATCTGGGTGGTCGTGGACCGTTTTAGCAAGATGTGTCACTTGGTTCCCTTCGTCAAACTGCCCTGCGCTAAAACTCTCGCTAAGGCCTTTGTCAAGGAAATTGTCAGACTTCATGGTGTTCCTACTGACATTGTTTCTGATAGGGGTCCTCAGTTCGTGGCTTGTTTTTGGCGTGCCTTTTGTGACAGGTTGGGAGTTCATTTGTCGCTCTCGTCCGGATATCATCCTGAATCTAATGGCCAGACAGAAAGGAAAAACCAGGATGTTGAGCAGTTCTTGCGTTGTTTTGTGGCAGACAATCAAGAGGGGTGGTCTGAGTTTCTGCCACTTGCTGAATTTGCTCTTAACAACCATACATCTTCTTCTGCTGGTTGTTCGCCTTTTTTTTGTTGTTCTGGGAGACATCCGTCGTTTGGGTCGTTCTCCAAGTTGGGATCTGCCGTGCCTGAGGAGGAGAATTTTTCCGGTGATTTGGAGAGAGTTTGGACGGATGTGCGTGGTAATCTTCAGGAGGCCAACAGAAAATCTAAAGACTACTTTGATAGGAAACGACAGGAGGTTTTGTTCGCTGTTGGTGACATGGTTTGGTTGTCCTCTAGGAATCTGCGGTTGAGGATTCCTTCTAAGAAATTGGGTCCCAAGTTTGTAGGGCCCTATAAGGTGCTTCAGGTTGTCAACCAATCTGCTGTTAGATTGGAGGTTCCTACCTCCTGGAGAATTAATCCGGTATTTCATGTCTCTCTGTTGAAAAAAGCGGTTGTATCGGATTGTGACGCCTCTGCCTCTGTTCCTCCGGTGGTGGAGGACGGGGAATATGAAATTTCTCGCATCCTTAACTCTAGACGGTATAGAGGTAGTTTGCAGTATCTTGTGGCCTGGAAAGGTTTCGGACCCGAGGATAACTCTTGGGTGAGGTCGGATGATGTTTCCGCGTCCAGACTTATCAGAGCGTTTCACAGGAGATTTCCTGATAAGCCTGGTCCTAGGGGATCCGGAGGATCCTCTTAGAAGGGGGGGTACTGTTAGAACCTTGCTCTTAGGTTTTTTCCTTTGCTGGTCACATGACCTTGTTGGCCTATTTAATCCTGCTCCGCCCTTCTGGCTTTGCTGGACTTCATTGTATAACTACTTTCTAGCTAGCCTGTGCTCTGTATCTAACTCTGTTAGTTTGCTTGGTCTACGGACCTCTATGTTCTATATATTTTGTTTGTTCGTCTGTCTGCTACTATTTCTGTTAGGAGGTGTCCCATTTTCCTCCCAGTCCTTAGAACTTGTAGGGATTCCTTCCCACATCTATAGGTCTCCGTACAGACTAGCTTAGGACTTTAGCAGGTCTGATCGCAGGATCAGGTCCCCTGTTACATCGTAGGGATTAAGCTGAGTTCTATCGTAGGGACAGATCTCCTCTCTTTCCTTAGCTCTGGTAGCAGAACATAACAGTGTGTTAGTCAGTGGAGTAGCCTATCTGTGTTGCAAGCTACACCACCTGTGTATCTAATACCAATTTTTTACTGCACCTAGCCAAGTAAAACCTTTTGGGCATAGTAGCAGTGTCTGTTACTCATTGGAGTAGCCCATCTGTACCAAGCTACACCACCTTTGTATTTAATAACAATTTTTTACTGCATCTAGCCCAGTAAATACTTTTGGGCCTGTAGCTGTGTCTATTACTCACTGTAGTAGCCCATCTGTACCAAGCTACACCACCTTTGTATTTAATAACAATTTTTTTACTTCATCTAGCCCAGTAAATACTTTTGGGCCCGTAGCAGTGTCTGTTACTCATTGTAGTAGCCCATCTGTACCAAGATACACCACTTTTGTATTTAATAACAATTTTTTACTGCATCCAGCCCAGTAAATACTTTTGGGCATAGTAGCAGTGTCTGTTACTCATTGCAGAAGCCTATCTGTACCAAGCTACACCATCTTTGTATTTAATAACAATTTTTTACTGCATCTAGCCCAGTAAATACTTTTGGGCCTGTAGCAGTGTCTGTTACTCATTGTAGTAGCCCATCTGTACCAAGCTACACCACCAGTGTATCTAATAAAATTGTTTTACTGCATCTAACCCAGCCAATCCTTTTGGACGAGTACCACAGTTTGGCCACTCAGCTCTGCTCAGTTTCCATCCATTGTTTTTTGTGCAAACAACTACAGAGTTGTCAATTAGTTAACCACCAAAATGAGTGGCAAAAGGCCTGCTGCTGGTGGAAAGGGGAATAGGCGTGTTGGAAAGGGAAAAAAAGGTTGTGTCCATGGGGTAGGTGTTAAAGCAACAGTAACATCTGCAGAAGAAAGACTATTTTCCAGCCAAACTAAGATGTCTACTTCTTTTCGTGGACAATGTGATACGATCCCTTTCTTACGGAGACGCCTATTGCTACAAATTCCAGATGAGGCACAAAAACAGCGGGTGCTTCAACGGATATCAAGTGCTCCTTCAAGTGGGCTCTCCTCCACCTCAACTTCAACATCACAAATACTCCAGTCCTCAGAGGTGTCACCCCAATCGCACTTGCTTCCTCACAGCTCCCAAGTCTCCAGCTGCGTATGGGGTAACACAGATGGTTGAGTCTGCAGAGCTGTTTACTCATACTATAGCCTGGGAAATGGAGGTCTGCTCCAGAGCTTATGTTAATCCAGATGAGGAAATGATCTGCACTGATGCCCAGAATCTTTATGAGTCGGATCCAGGACCAGATGAAGAAGGTTCTGAGCTTAATGTAGACCCTCGTTCCCAAACTGTAACTCCTGTTGGTGGAGACAATGATGAAGACGATGATGAGACTCAAATACCTGATTGGAGCGACAACTTGACTTTTCGGTCAGGGCAGGAAGAGGTTGACTCTGAGGACGACGGGTGTGAGAATACACAGGGTGATGATGACGAGGTTGGAGATCCCACTTACTGTCAACCCACAGTCAGCCAGTCGATGAGGTCAGCAGTGGAGGTGGAGTAGGATGCTATTGACGACGAGGTTAGGTTGCGCCTTCCTGGACAGAGACGGAGTACTGGAAGCACGTCAACAACTGCATCCTCAACCACAACTCTGCCTCTGACCACAAGTCGTGGTGGGTCTTCAGGTCGCTTGGGCTCTAAGCCTTGCATAGCTTGGGCATTTTTTCAGATCGATGAGGATGACCCAACTCGTGTTATCTGTAGTATTTGTCACCAAAAGCTAAGTAGAGGCCAAAAAATCCATAGTTTGAGTACTTCATGCATGAACCGTCACATGGATATGAAGCATAAGTTGCAGTGGGAAGCTCACTGTGCTACAATGCGGCCTAGCGGGCCGGGCCAACCACCGTCTGCCCCATCTTGTGCATCCGCGGCCTCTTCATCCTCTGTGACTGGGGGGACAGCAGTCACACATGTTTTTGAACGCAGACCTGCCACCTCTTTACCAGCAACAGCCAGTGTGATTGGCAGGTCATCATTTCATTTGGAAGTGGAAACACCAGCTGGTGTTGAGCGCTCTCCGACATCGAGAGCACCACCTTTGGATCAAGGCAATCTAATTTTTCCGCCTGCATCTTCCTCACAGACCGGCAGTTTGCCGGGGACACCCTACTCAACCCCGTCTAAGCACAACAGCCAGCCCTCGGTCCCTCAGATGTGGACAAGTAAAAGACCATTTCCTCCTAGCCATGACAAAGCTAAGAGGTTGAATTTCACCATCTGCAAGCTGTTGGCTACAGAAATGCTTCCTTTCCGCCTGGTGGACACAGAGGATTTTCGAGACCTTATGTCCGACGCAGTGCCCCAGTACCAGATGCCCAGTCTGCACTACTTCTCAAAGAAAGGTGTGCCTGCGCTACACCAGCATGTCGCACACAACATCACCGCTTCTTTGAGAAACTCTGTGTGTGACAGGGTGCATTTCACCACAGACACTTGGACGAGTAGGCATGGACAGGGGCGTTACATGTCGCTGACTGGGCACTGGGTAACTATGGTGACAGCAGGACAAGGGGCTGCTGTCCAAGTCTTGCCGTCCCCACGAGTTGTGCGTCAATCCTCTTTATCTAGAAGTTCCTCCACTGATCCTGCCTCCTCAACCTCCTCTCGGTCCTCCACCTGCACCCAAAGCCTGTCTGGTAATGCCACCCGCTTTCTAACTGCGCAGAAGGAATCCTGCACACCTCCTTACTATGCTGGCAGCAGGGCTCAACGGCATCAGGCGGTGTTTACTTTGAAATGTCTGGGAAATGTGAGTCACACAGCTGAGGAGTAGTGGTCAGCTCTGGAGACCCAGTTTCATGAATGGTTGTCTCCACTGGACCTGCAACCAGGGAAGGCCGTGTGCGACAATGCTGCAAACCTGGGTGCGGCCCTTCGCCGGGGCAATGTCACACACGTGCCTTGTATGGCTCACGTGTTGAACCTGGTGGTCCAGCAATTTTTAGCTCACTATCCCGGACTAGATGGTCTTCTGCAGAGGGCACGGTCGCTGTGTGCTCACTTCCGCCGTTTGCATCCCGCAGCTCAATGACTTACATCTCTACAGAAGTCATTGGGCCTGCCAGTTCACCGGCTGAAATGCGATGTGCCGACACGGTGGAATTCAACTCTGCACTTGTTGCAGCGACTGTGGCAGCACCAACAAGCCCTGGTGCAATACGCTCTGACGTATAGCCTGGGCCAACGAGATCCAGAGGTGGGGCAAATCACGCTGCAGAAGTGGTCTCAGATCAGGGACCTATGCACCCTTCTGCACAGTTTTGAAATGGCGACGAAGATGTTTAGTGCTGACGATGCCATTATCAGCATGACTATTCCGGTGATTTACATGCTGGAGCACACGTTAAACAGAATTCGGAGTCAGGTGGTGGGACAAGAGGAGGTGGAGGAAGTAGAGGAGGAGTCGTATGCAGAAGGGACAACATCTCCAAGGTCCAGAGGGTCGGCAGCACCAAGGCGGCAGGTATGGGAGGGTGGGGGAGAGGGATTAACCAGGGCACATGGTAGCAGCCAAGCTGTTGAGGAAGGTGCAGGAGCCGAGGAAGAAGTGGAGGACGAACTTGCGATGGGCATGGAAGACTCATCAGATGAGGGAGACCTTGATCACATTTCTGTTGTGCGAGGTTGGGGGGAGAGGGCAGAGGAAGGAAGCATGATTCTTACCTCGCTACCAACACAACAAAGACTTGGTCCTCCTGGAAGCGCAAGACACATGAGTGCCTTCTTGCTGCACTACCTGCAACATGACCCCAGGATTGTCAGAATTCGAAGTAATCCCGACTACTAGGTTGCCACACTCTTAGATCCCCGGTACAAAAGTAAATTTGCCGAAATAATTCCTGCCATAGAAAGGGATTCATACATGCAGGAGTATCAGCAGAGGCTGTTGCAGAATCTTACATGTGCTTTTCCACAAAACACCAGCGGTGCACGTAGTGAATCTCACAGTTCTAACTTGCCAACCGTGGGACTGTCGAGTCTTCATCACTCAAACCGTAACAGTAACACAGTATCTGCTGGTCACAGCAATTTTGTGGAATCGTTTCACCACTTTTTTAGACTATCCTTTGCAAGGCCACAGGAGACAAGAAGTCTGGCACATAGTCAACGCCTAGAGAGGATGGTACAGGAGTATCTCCAAGTGAACATCGAAGCCATGACTGTGTCACTAGACCCTTGCTCATTTTGGGCTTCCAATCTGGAAAAATGGCAGGAGCTTGTCACTCACGCCTTGGAGATCTTGTCATGCCCTGCAGCCAGCGTTCTCTCTGAACATGTGTTCAGCGCTGCTGGTGGTGTGCTGACAGATAAGCGCACGCGGCTGTCCACTGAGAATGTAGACAGACTCACATTCATAAAGATGAACAAATCATGGATCCGCAAGGACTTTTCTACCCCTGTGTCATCCTGGGGAGACTAAAAGCTTGAGGATTTGGTAAAATCACCTCACCAACCATTTTAAGCAACTCTGGGGCAATTGATGCCACTTAAGTGGTGTCTGTGCCACAATTTTTGGAAAAAATGGAGACTCTTTTTGGAGTCCCCTTGCTGTGTTTTACGTGACGTTGGCATCGTCAATTCCAGGTGGGTTGGGTCGCTCCCCCCCCTTTTAACCGTAAGAAACTACATACACTATGGCTTGGGGTAACACAGATGGTTGAGTCTGAAGAGCTGTTTACTCAGAGGTCTGCTCCAAAGCTTCAGTGTCTGCTAGTCAGCGTAGTAGCCCAGCTCTGAAGCAAGCTACACCACCTGTGTATCTAATAAGAATTTTTAACTGCATCTAGCCTAGGCAGACTGTGGGGACCCCCAACCAAACCCAGACGCTCAGCCCCCCTACCGCCCCCCTTTCCTTGACAATTCAATAATGTAACTCTTACAACTGGATGGGTGAGGATCGGTCACAGCTTTATTAACTCTTATACTCATTCCATTAGAAAGGCATTTTATTTCTAAAATAATTCAGTTTGTTGCAGCATGCCCTGTGTCTCCACACGAGCAAGTTGGCCAACAAGTGTAACTCTCCAACATGTCCTTTCTATTTCCAGGCCACAGAGGATCCTGCGAACTCGTATGCAGAACTCTGACCCGCATCCATCACTCTTAACGCTTGTTCCTCTCCGTCCTGGAGTCCTGACAGGAATACAGTTATATGAAAAAGTTTGGGCACCCCTATTAATCTTAAGCTTAATGTTTTATACAAATTGGTGTTTTTGCAACAGCTATTTCACTTTGATATATGTAATAACTGTTGGACACAGTAATGTTTTTCTGCCTTGAAATGAGGTTTATTGTACTAACAGAAAATGTGCAATCTGCATTCAAACAAAATTTGACAGGTGCATAAGTATGAGCACCTCACCAGAAAAGTGACATTAATATTTAGTAGATCCTCCTTTTGCAAAAATAACAGCCTCTAGTCGCTTCCTGTAGCTTTTAATGATTTCCTGGATCCTGGATGAAGGTATTTTGACCATTCCTCTTTACAAAACAATTCCAGTTCAGTTAAGTTTGATGGTCGCCGAGCATGGACAGCCCTCTTCAAATGATCCCACAGATGTTCAATGATATTCAGGTCTGGGGACTGGGATGGCCATTGCAGAACATTGTAATTGTTCCTCTGCATGAATGCCTGAGTAGATTTGGAGCTGTGTTTTGGATCATTGTCTTGCTGAAAGATCCATCCCCTGCGTAACTTTAACTTTGTCACTGATTCTTGAACATTATTGTCAAGAATCTGCTGATACTGAGTGGAATCCATGTGTCCCTCAACTTTAACAAGATTCCCGGTGCCGGCTTTGGCCACACAGCCCCAAAGCATGATGGAACCTCCACCAAATTTTACTGTGGGTAGCAAGTGTTTTTCTTGGAATGCTGTGTTTTTTGCCGCCATGCATAACGCCTTTTTGTATGACCAAACAACTCAATCTTGGTTTCATCAGTCCACAGGACCTTCTTCCAAAAAGAAATCTTTGGGGTGGTTCCCTGCCGATGTTAGGCATTTATTAAATATAGCTTGGAACTGGTATCTTGATAATGGCATTCCATCAATGTGTGATAGGAAGAAATTACTTTGTGATCTGATGGTTATATATATTTTTACTATTGTTACCCGACTCAGTGTACCGTTTGTGGGTTGTAGAAGTACCCAAGTGCATATGCCCGCTGGAACCGTTTTCGATTTGCATATGCGTAGACGTATTGTATTATTGGCTATGACTACGTCCTGGTGTAATAAGCCTCCACTGGTGGTAATTTTGGATTGAGGGACTAATTCGCTTATGCATAGCGCCCCGAAGAAGGCGATCGCAAATGCAGTAGACAGTAGTGTTGCTTCAAATTGTGTGTCATGTTAATGGTGTTAGGGATATGATGTAAGAAATCAGTTTTAGTGACACGGGACGGGACGTCTACACTCCTGACTTGGCTGACCCCTTTTCCACTCTTTTATGGATTGTCTGATGATGAATCTCTTTGTCACATCTCCCCAATTCAGTAGTTAGAAGTGAAATGCTACTCCGGTCAGACACCGCTGCGCTGACGCCCCTGATATGCCCCTCATCATTAGCTGGTGGAGAAATTCTATGGTGACTTGTAATCTGGCTTGTTCACATTGGTCAACCCGTCTGCCTGCTACTAGTCGTGTCCACTCTTCCCATGCCTTACCGTATGCTTGCCACGTCGATGGGGCAACTGACGCTCTGATTAATGGCATCAACTATTCGCCACTAGATCCCATAGGGAGGGTGGGCAACTGTTGCCCGATGGGTAGGCGTTGGGGAGGAGCTCTGTGAAAATCTGCCAATTGAATTGTGATAAAGCGTTAGCAGCAGCTTTAGACCCCTCAGCATCGTGGCTAGAGCGGACCCATACATTGTGTTTTAGGCACAGGAATGCTAGCCGGCGTAGTAGGCCTAGCACTGGGAGAGACGATGATGCCATCTTATTAATGCAGTGCGCTAGGCTGGTGTTTTTTGTTATGAAGCGTATATTTTTGTTAGCCAGGCGCGCGCCCCATATTTCTATTGCTACCACTATTGGGAAGAGTTCCAGGAGTGTCTGTTCTTTTGTCAGCACTTGTTCTGCCCAATAAGGAGGCCATAAGCTTGTGCACCATTGGTTATTTAGTATCGCTGCATATCCGCCTGATTCTGCCGCCCCGGTGAATAATCTTAGTTCAATGTTGGACTGTTCTGCTGACATAAATAACGTGTGACCGTTGAATAATTATAAGAAGGTTTTCCACACCTCTAAGTCTGCCCTTATCTGCCTGCTGATTCTGATTCTATGACTCGGTTTTGATGCCCTTTTGTTGTGGGCGATAAATGACGAGAAAAAAACCCTCCGACTGGCATCACCTGGCTCGCAAGCATGAGGAGACCTAGTAATACTTGCATCTGCTGTAGTGTTACTTTCCATACTGTGCAAAAACCCTCGATCAGGTGTAATGTTTTGGTATTTTTTCCCATGGGAGGCGGAACAACCTTGCTGTGGTGTCGATTTCGATGCCTAAGAACAATAGCTTTGTTGTGGGGCCTATGGTTTTTGTTGGGCATAATGGGACTCCAAACCAACGGGAGATGTTTGTGAATTCGTTGAGTAAGGGGCAGCGAAAGGGGATGACCAATCGCCACGGCCCGCGGAGGGGCCACCACAGTCAGTGACTCCTTCCTTATTTAGTATAGAGTCTACCAATACTTTGGGCGTAGTAGCCCAGCTGTGATGCAAGCTACACCGCCTGTGTATCTAATAAGAATTTTTAACTGCATCTAGCCCAGGCAATACTTTGGGCGTAGTAGCCCAGCTGTGAAGCAAGCTGCACTGCCTGTGTATCTAATAACAATTTTTTGCTGCATCTAACCCAGCCAATCATTTGCTTGTATTGCTAGTAGCAGTGTCGCATGGGCTCTAAACCTTGCATAGCCTGGGCATTTTTTGAGATTGCTAAGGATGACCCAACTCATGTTATCTGTAACATTTGTCACCAAAAGCTAAGTAGAGGCCAAAAAAACAATAGTTTGAGTACTTTATACTTGAACCGTCACATGGATATGAAGCATAAGTTGCAGTGCGAAGCTCACTGTGCTACAATGTGGCCTAGCGGGCCTGGCCAACCACCATCTGCCCCACCTGTGTCATCCTGGAGAGACTAAAAGCTTGAGGATTTTGGAAAATCACCGCACCAACCATTTTAAGCAACTCTGGGACATTTGATGCCACTTAAGTGGTGTCTGTGCCACAATTTTTGGAAAAAATGGAGACTCTTTTTGGAGTCCCCTTGCTGTGTTTTACATGACGTTGGCATCGTCAACTCCAGGTGGGTCGGGTCTCCTCCCCCCTTTTAACCATAAGAAACTACATACACTATGGCTTGAGGTAACACAGATGGTTGAGTCTGAAGAGCTGTTTACTCATACTATAGCCTGGGAATCAGAGGTCTGCTCCAAAGCTTCAGTTTCTGCTAGTCAGCGGAGTAGCCACCGCCTGTAGATCTAATTACAAATTTTTAACTGCATCTAGCCCAGGAAATACTTTGGGCCTAGTAGCAGTGTCTGCTAGTCAGCGGATTATCCCACCTGTTAAGCAAGCTACATCACCTGTGGTTTGGACACTTAATTTTTTCAAAGGAAATGCTTCGGGCCCCCGGGACACTCAGTGAAGAGCATCGGGGAGGCGCCCCAAGGCAAAGGGGCTGGGACTGGCGGTAGCACGCCTTGCGGTGGACAGCCCAGCTCGATCCTTATAAAAGCTTTTTAACTGCAGCAGCTTTAGTGGACGCTACTGGAGCTGGAACTCTTTTTTTATTATAAAAATACAAAACACATACAAAACGCAAATATAACCACAAATACAAAACATACAAGAAACAAAAAACCCCAACAAGACATAGCCCAAATCCAAAATCTCAGAGTCCAGTTAAAATAACATGTACGGTAAGAAAAAGTCTCTCCCCCGGCTAGGGAAGTCCTCAACTCGCCCCTCATAGCCACGACCCCTTCCATTTACCACATTCATACCTGCACATTCACACCTAACCCCCTAAGAAAGAAAAAAAAAAAAACACAAAAGACTGGCCCATCGCCCAAAGAAATAAGCGATAGGCCAACCTGACTTAAAACTTAAACTTACTACTATGCACTCAGGAAAACCACTCCTTTTTTTTTTTTTTATCACCCAAAGTCCCACAATAGTCTGTGGCCTTATCACAGCAAGGTCCCACGAAAGTTTGTGGCCTTCATTAAATTCTTCACTCATAACGAGTCCTTTTTCCCGCATCCCGTAGGACGTCCATTTTCCCAAAACCCCTCCCCCCCTGAAAGCCCCCACCCAACCTACACTAAACCCCCACCACACACAAATTACACATACATATACATACAATACACAACATAAATATACATGTACATACACTATACAACATAACTATAACAATAAACACAACATAACAATAGAACAATATACTTGAACAACTTTTAACTACTTACCATGACATAACAACTGACCAAAACCATGAAGCAAAAGTCAGACCCAAGTTCAGTGCTTGCAAGCCCTATATTCGGGTCTCCAATACCGTAAAACAAAAAACTACAATGTGAGGGGAGCAGCCCACCACCAGGAAACTGGAGACTACCGAGGTTCTCACCCTAATCTAACACACAACACCCTGTCCCTCCCTATTAAAGAAAAAGAAAAACCTGTCCCTACCGCCCTACCAATCTTTCCCTACCTGTCCCTCTCTGACCCGCACTACCAACCTAATACTAACTACCTATCCCTGAAGACTGTCCCTGTCTGTCCCTCCCTGACCCTACACACCTATCTGACCCTACAAATAAATATAAAATATAGAAAGAGACTAAACTCACCCTATCACAGACACACGTAACCTAAATCTCTCTAGGGCACAGTAAATGAGAACCCCCTCCATAGAAGGGAATCCCTCCCTGCACCCAGCCTCTCATACTCCAGCGAGCGCACTTTTGCCAGGTCACCCAGGATGTTCCTAATCAACTCTTCCCGGGGAGGGCTTTCTGCTGGGTGGACACTAAGCACCGTGCGTTTCACGTGTAGAACCTAGTCACTAATCTAACTAAGAAAACAGTGCCCGGATCCCGGCCACCAAAGGACCTGAATGCCCCATAGGGACACTCCGCATAGGGAAGGCCTGCCATCCTGGGCCAGCCAATGGAAGCACCCACCCTACTGTAGACCTCTGTATTAAAGGGACACCGAAGCAGGAAGGGCTCCATGCTTTCAAGCATGCCGCCACACTCCTCGCGGGGACAATCCCGGTCATTAGAGTTCCTGTACTTCAGGTTGTCCCTCACATACAGTCTCCCATGGAAGCAGCGCCAAGCCAAGTCCCAAAACTTCAAGGGGATCCTCTTAGAGTTCAATAACCCAAGCCCTACCTCCAGATCCCGGCTTGGGCAATCCTTGAGCGCCAGAGGCTTCTGAAAGTGGGTCAACAGGACCCTATTGTCAAGTAACCTCCTTGACAAGGTCCTGATCTCCCACACTCCCAGACCCCACCGACGGATCACCTTCAGAACCGGGGTAGCATAAGCCGGAAGATGCCCATGAGGCATTCGAAGTTCCTTCACCTGTCCTCCTGTCTCCCATTCCTGGAAGAAAGGCCAAAACCACCCCCTACAGGAGAATACCCACGGAGGAGCCCTCTCTAACCAGAGGTTGGCGATGTTTGCCTTAATAAAGGTGTTTACAAGGAACACCACTGGGTTGACCATACCCAACCCTCCTAGTCTCCTCGTGTGGTACGTGACCTCCCTCTTGATTAGGTTCAGCCTATTCCCCCATAATAGTTGGAAGAACAGGCTGTAGACCCGTGTCCAAAGAGGCTCTGGCAAGATGCAGACGCTGCCCAGGAATATTAATAAAGGGAGCAAATAACCTTTGGCCAGGCTAACCCTTTCCCTCAGGGTCAAGGACCAGCCCTTCCACTGATCCACCTTCTGGGCGGCGATCTTAAGTCTGCCCTCCCAATTTTGCTGGGGATAGTCCCCCGGGCTGAAACTGAGGCCTAAAATTTTTGCTGTGACCTGAGGCCCCGGAAGGGTGTCCGGGAGATCAAAACTAGGATCTCCCCCTCCCAGCCAGAGACTCTCACACTTATCCCAGTTGATCATGGACCCGGATGCAACCGAGTAGCGCTCAACCTCAGACATGACCCAATCTGCCTACCCTCTCGAGGATACAAAAAGGGAAACATCATCGGCGTACGCCACTACCCTCAAGGTGGCCTCTGGCTCCGCCTGATCCATCCTGACTCCCACCAACGGTCCACACTCCACCCTCCTTAGAAGGGGGTCGATCACGAACACGTATAACAGTGGGCTCAGAGGACAGGCTTGGCGGACACCAGAATTCACCTCAAAAGGGTGTCCGACCCAACCATTCACGAGCGGAAAAGTCTCTGCCCCATTGTATAACACTCTCAACCAATCAACAAACCTCCCGGACAGACCGTACCTCGGAAGGATGGACCAGAGGTACTCATGGTTAACCCGGTCAAAGGCTTTCGCCTGGTCTAAGGACAGCAAGTACCCCTTCCAGTGACCTGCCCTGCTCTGCTCCACTGCCTCCTGGACACCAAGCACAGCACTAAATGTACTGCGGCCTGGAACAGAGCAGTGATGGGCCCCCGAAAGGAGCCGGGGTGAAAATTTCACCAACCGATTAAAAAGCACCTTTGCAGAACCTTTCGGTCCGTATTGAGAAGCGCTATGGGACGCCAATTCTCTATACGGGATGAGTCTTTACCCTTTGAAAGAATAATCAAGGCTGACTTCCTCATTGAACTGGGCAGAGTGTCCGAGGAGAGACACTCATTAAACACCTCAGTCAAGAGGGGGACCAAAGAGTCCCTAAAGGTGTTGTAAAACTCGGATGTTAAGCCATCCGGTCCAGGCGACTTTTTGGGCCGAAGCCCATCAATCCCCCCGTCTAACTTCCTCTTCCCTGATTGCTTCTGCCAAAACATGAAGAGAGGGGTCATCACCTGGCTCAGGGATGGTTTCAGCCAGGAAAATCGACATCTCATCCCGATCAGGTTCCCTCCTCCCCAAGAGGTGCGAGTAGAAGGATCTGACCACCTCCAGGATCCCTGATTTGGATCTGTTCAGGGACCCCATACTGTCGATCAGTCCTGTTACCACCTTACAACTCACTGACATCCTGCAGTTCCTGTAAGGGTCGGGCGAGCGTACCTCCCGAAATCCCTCTCAAAAACCAAGGATGTGTGCCTATCATACTGGCACCCCTTGAGCAAGGTCTTCACCCTGGAGATTTCATCGCGGTCCCCTCCAGTCGAGACGAGCTGTTCGAGTTTCCTCCCCAGATCCCGATACAGGCGGTACCTGTTCAGGCCCCTGAGGCTCGAGAGCTGAAGAAAGAACCTTGCAACCCTTCTTTTGAAGATCTCCCACCACTCAGACTTAGTACTACAGAGACCCAAGAGAGGTACCTGGCTCTGTAGAAATTCCTCAAAGGATTGTCTAACATCCGCTTCTTCCAACAGGGACGAATTCAGCTTCCATAGGCCTCTCCCCATCCGGTGGGTCTCTGTAATATTCAAGGAAAAGAAAATGAAACAGTGGTCGGAGAATTCCACCTCAACAGCGGACACTGCAGAAGAGACGGCCTCCTCCTTTAAAAAAAACCTATCTATCCTAGACCTACTGCTACCCCTATGAAAGGTGAAACCCCCGTGACCTGGGGTGTGCCGGATGTGGACATCCACCAGTCGAGCTTCACTTGCTATGCTATTCAGGGCTATGCTATCATAAGCCAACCGGTCTCCGGGGCCTCCCCTATCACAGGATCTAGTTATAGTGTTAAAATCCCCACCGAAGACCACCTGCTGGCTCGTAAAAAGATAGGGCTTGACCTTCAGGAAGAGACATTTACGGTCCCACTTAGACTGCGGGCCGTAGATATTAATGAGCCGGAGCTCCTGTCCCCTCATGAAGATGTCAAGAACCAAGCACCTCCCCATTTTACCTCAATCACCCGTCTGCATTCCACCGAAGCGGCCTTAAAAAGGACCGCTATCCCGCTATACGGCTCGGCCGCAAGAGACCAGTATGAGGGCCCACACCTCCACTCCCTCTTTGTTTTATAAATGGCCTCCATGTCCGTTAGTCTGGTCTCCTGCAAAAATAAAATGTCAGCCTCAACTCGGGTGAAAAAATCAAAGGCCATAAATCTGGCCGCATCTGACTTTATACTGGCGACATTAATCGACGCCAGAGTCAACGGGGTAGGTTCCGCCATCATGGGTGATGGAGTTAGATGGCCTTCTTTTTCACCGTACCCCCCTTCTTCCTCTCGCTGTCTGAGGAGGAGCCCGAGTCACCCCTCCTCTTTAGGGATACCGTGGTGTCCATGCCCGCCCCTCCAGCATCGGACACCTCATTCCCAGCACAGGTTTCCTCGCCTCTGGACCCCGGGGCAGTGCCCTCTGAAGGCACCTCAGATGTTGTCTCCGGCTCCTTACCCCCGACCTCCGACACAGCAGAGTCATCGAGGGTTTGGAACTGATTGGAGAGGGGGATCAGAGGGGAGCCGGTAAGCCCTTTCGTAGGCACCGTAGCGGTCGGGGGGGGCTTTAGATTTTTTTCCCCTTTTCCTGTTCTTTTTGTTTCGACTACTGGTACTTTTGTCACCCGATTTTTTTGGCTGCTCCACCACCTCCTCATCCAGACTTTCATACTGGGAGGAGTTATCGGAAGCAACCGCCTCCTCCCTCTCCATCCTCCTGATCTCCTCGCTCACCGCCTTCTCCCCCAGGGCCTCAGAGGCACCGGCTGCAACCTCCGGGGAGGGGACAGTCATCACCCCAGTCGCCTGAGGCTTATCCTGCCCCCTGTCCCTTCGGCGCCCCACCTGTTGCCACTGGCGGGCAGATGTATTCGCCTCGCCTTTCCTCACTGACCCCTCAGCTCCCCTCCTGCCCCCACTTCCAGTTCCAGCAGAGGATGAACCACTGGGGACCCCCCCACGGCTCTCCATCGGCTGACCAGAGATGGTGTTGGAAAAGGAACGGGGGCAGCGGCTATACGGGTGACCTAGATCACCACACAGGTGACACCTAATGTCACCACAGGCCGCGGCCAAATGACCGACCCCGCCACACAAGGCACATTTCTGCACCTTGCAGCCCACGCTGAAGTGGCGGGGGTCACCGCACCTGTGGCAGACCTTCGGTTGCCCCTGGTAGAAGATCAGGATCCTGTCCCTCCCCAGGAATGCCGAGGAGGGGATGTGGGTGACAGTACCACCTGAAACCTTCAACTTCATCATGAAGGTCCAGCCCCCTGACCAAATGCCAAACTCGTCCCGGTTCTTTTTTGGGACCTCCGTGACTTCCCCATAGCGAGAAAGCCACGTCATAATATCAATCCCAGAGAGTGACTCGTTATTTGTTAGAACGGTCACCCTCTTTACGCCATTTTGGCGAGACACCGCCTGTAAGTCTCGCCAGCCGGGCTCCCCTTTCACCAGTTCAAAATTCGACCAGAAAAGCTCTAAGCCCTCTGGCCGAACAAAACTGATGTCAAAGATGGAGGTACCAAAAGGATGGATCAGGGCAAAGATGTCAATCTACAGGAGGAGCTCCACGAACTTCGCTCTAGGCGAGCACGCTTCACTGCCCCTCCACCGAAGATGGACCACATGCCTCCTGGCCACCCCCTGCCCAGCTGTCGGGAGGGACCACACTGTTTCCCCCTCTCTTTTATCTTGGAAGGCGGCCTGGCTGTGCCTGTCCAGCTAAAAGGCCAGGTCCACCTCTCTTTCCTCTACCGTGATCGTCTGTTCTCCCTTCTTGAGGGCCTCCAGAAAACGGCGTCGCAAGTCACCGTCCCTGAGGTCCAGAGGCGAGGAAACCCCCCGAGAGGACCCCGAGCGCTCGGCAGCACAGCAGAGCTCTCTAGAGCTACTCCTACATGGGCGGGCCCTGCCCGCAAAGCCACGCCCCCTGCACCTGGCAGCACAGTGCGGCCCTCTGAGGCCACTCCCACATGGGCGGGGGACGCCAGGGAGGCCACACACCCCGAAAACGGCCGCGACGGGACCCCCAAAGGGGTCCCCGGTCCAGCGGCACCAATTCCCAGACGCACAGCACCCCCCACCATCACTCCCTTGGCCACAAAGAGCTTGCCACAGCAACTCCAGCGGCCCAGACTTCGCCGCGTACCCCGCCAGGGGAGCAGGCCCCACCACCTTCTTTTTATGAGCCCGCTCTGCCGGAGTCGCTGGCCACGAACCTTTTGCCTTGCCAGATGCCTTACCGGGTGCCTGGGTTCCCAAAGGTGATCCAGTTTTTTTAACGGATCCGTGAGTGGGGGGGCCCAGACACCTTCCCAGCACACGCCGCTGGAGATGCGGCCCCGGCTGCCGGTGTGCCACCAGCAGTGCGGGTGGCAGCGGCAGTTACGCTTGCCGCCCCCCGCACGCCAGCAGGCACACCAGGTGCCAGGCCAGTCCCTTCCCTCACAGGGGACCCAGCCTGAGAACCACCACAAGTTTTGCCCGCCGCCGGGCAGCCCTCCGTGCCATGCTCCATGTCAGACACATCCGACACACCACCTTCGTTACTACAAACAGAGGCAGCGCTCTGCGTGCCATGGCCTACATTCTCCCCGCTCCCTCGCTGCGGACCCACAACAGAGCCCCAGCCGAGGTGGGTAGCGGGTGCCGCACAACGGGACCGGGGGGGCCCCAGCGAGGGGGACATACACAAACTTATGTGCCATAGATGTTTTTTGCTTTTTCTTTACTTTCTTCCTCTTCGTCCCCCTCCCGGTTGTCTCGTCCTCGCAGATCTCGTCCCCGAACATCAGCCGGTTAAAACGTACTCGGTCTGTCTGATCTGCTTCTTGACGAGGCAACCCCCTTCACTGCTGCTACTACCACTCTCCTCATCCTCCCCTTTGCTCCCGCTGCCCTCTGAAGGGCCAGAATCAGACGGGAGAGCCATCTGCTCAGGGGCTATCCCGCTATGCGATGCCTGGAGATCACTTGCCAGGCCACCAGATGGCGGGTAGGGCACGACCTCCTCCTCACAGTCCTCTTCTTCCTCCTCATCCTCCACCACCGCCACCTGACTGGAGCTCCGTGACCCCTCCAGAGATCCACCGGCCATGGCTCTGAACCGGTCATCATTCTCGAGTTTCTCCCGCAATGGCCCGCTGCCGGCCAGGATGGTACACCGCTCTCCACCTCCTGAATGATTTCCTTGATCTTCCTGACTGCGGCGGATAGCTCAGGCTTTTTGCTGCTAGAGGCCCTTTCGGACCTCTCCTGAGCTACCGTCAACTCCCTCCAGAGGGATTTTAGCTTCCTAGAGGCATCCTCATACTCGCAGAGGTGCGCATGGATGCAGGAGCCATAGCTGACCGTGGACTCCTTCGCCACTTTGGTGCCCCAATCAAGGGGCACCGCTGCAGCACCCCTGCTCGTACTCGGCCTACCTCCGGGGGGGGGGAGCCACCGCGGCCGTGGCCTCAGGGGTCCCTCTGGTCTTCATGCCGGACCCCTTGCCTTTTCCGGACCTGGTCCTGGTCATCCCGTCCGGGATGGTATTCCTCCCGCCCCCCTCCGGCTTGGACCGGGGGGCAGGAGCCGGGGCCCAGCCCCGGAGGCCAATCCAAGAACAAGCCTGCTTTCCTGGGAAGGGGGCAGACAAAAAAGTCCCAGATGGAAAAACAAAACCTCTCCACACCCCAAACACAGCAGCACACGGCAGGCTCCACCTCTTCCTGCTACCGCGGCTGCTGGCATCAGACTTGCCCTCCAATAGATCCTTGTAAAAGGATTTAAAGTGTACTCATTCAAATTACAGAGCCAATTTAAATTACAGAGCTTAGACCTGCCTCCACCGCGGGGGGGCTCGAACCACCAGCGGACAGGCACCAGTATTGGGAGAGGGGGGCTGGCCGTCAGGGTCCACTGCGGCTCTGGCACAAACCCGGCGACACGGAGGTTGCACGGGCAGGAACGGTGTAACGGGTATGGGAGGTGGAACCTCTGAGCAACTATACAAGGGGGCAGTCCTTGTAAGGAAGCGGGTGGCTCCCAGGGAAGACGGGCAGGTAGTCACGGCAAGTGACAGGGACAGTCTCTGGGTAGAGGGGCAGATAGTCACGGCAAGTGACAGGGACAGTCTCTGGGTAGAAGGGCAGCGGGCTGGTGGCTGGTGAGCGCTCCCAGGTGAGCGGGCGAGAGTCTCTGGACAGGCAGGTGGTCACGGCAAGTGACGGCAGAACCTCCAGGTAGACTAGCAGACAGGTAGCGGATGGACGCTCCCAGGTGAGCGGGCAAGAGTCTCTGGACAGGCAGGTGGTCACGGCAAGTGACGGCAGAGCCTCCAGGTAGGCTAGCAGGCAGGTAACAGGTGAGCGCTCCCAGGTGAGCGGGCAAGAGTCTCTGGACAGGCAGGTGGTCACGGCAAGTGACGGCAGAGCCTCCAGGTAGGCTAGCAGGCAGGTAACAGGTGAGCGCTCCCAGGTGAGCGGGCAGGCTGGTCCATAGACAGACTGACAGGAGTCGGAGGGCAGACCGTCGGACCGCAGGCTTGCAGGCGGGTAGCGGATATCAGGCAGGTATCAAGCAGGAATCTGGCAGGTGACTGGCAGGTAACAGGCAGGATACTGGCAGGTGACTGGCAGGTAACAAGCAGGAATCTGGCAGGTGACTGGCAGGTAACTGGTAACGGGACCTGAGCGCTGAAGCAGAGTGAAGGCTTTGCAACAACATTGCTCGGGCACCTCCATTTTGGAGGAGGTGCCTTATATATGGTGAATTCCTCCGGCCATTGGCTGGGTACTCCTTAGGACGGCGCGCGCGGCCCCTTTAAGAGAGGGGGAGCGCGCGCGCGCCCTAAGCACCGTGGCCGGGAAAGGAGCGCGTGCCGGAAGCAGCGGGGAGAGAAGCGCTGGAGGACGCCGCGCCAGGAGTGGGGAGGTGAGAGGGACGGCGTCTCTGCCTAGTACGGGGCAGAGACGCCAATGCTACAGTACCCCCCCCCTTTAGGCCCCCTCTTTTTTTGGCCAGAAAGAAATTTTTCAAGGAGAAGCGGGGCGTTGATGTTCTCCCTGGGTTCCCAAGTTCTCTCCTCAGGACCAAACCCCTTCCAATCTACCAGAAAAAAGGTCTTTCCTCTTACCCTCTTGGAGGCCAGAATACTCTCTACCTCAAAGACGTCATCAGCGGAAACCGGAGCAGGAGGGGCACCTGGATTATTGGAAAAAGAGTTAAAGACAACGGGTTTGAGGAGAGATACGTGGAAGGAGTTGGGAATCTGTAGGGTGGCCGGGAGTTTTAATTTGTAGGCCACAGGGTTAATTTGCCTGAGTACTTCGAAGGGACCGATGAATCGAGGGCCCAACTTGAAGGAGGGTACTTTGAGCCGCACATGTTTGGACGAGAGCCAAACCTTGTCTCCCGGACGGAATTGAGGCGGATCCAGACGTCTCTTATCAGCATATCTCTTCATCCGCTCAGAGGACAGAAGAAGAGCGGACCTGGTACTCTCCCAAATAGTAGAAAATTCGCTGACAAGAGACTCCGCAGCAGGGTTGTCCACAGAAACGGAGACAGGAAGTGGAATCCGGGGATGTTGGCCACCGACTATAAAGAACGGGGATTTGGAAGAGGATTCGCTCTCATGGTTATTGTAAGAGAACTCGGCCCATGGTAGGAGATCCACCCAGTCCGAATGGTGTGCATTAACGAAGTGCCGGAGGTAACTGGTCAGGATCTGATTGATCCGCTCCACTTGACCATTGGACTGTGGGTGGTAAGCGGAAGAGAAGTCCAGGGTGATGTCTAGCAGCTTACATGTGGCTCTCCAGAAGCGTGAGGTGAACTGAACCCCACGATCCGACACGATGTGGAAGGGCAGGCCATGGAGACGGAAGATGTGGCGGATAAAGTCTTTAGCCAGCTCGGGTGCAGATGGGAGACCAGGCAGGGGAATGAAGTAGGCCATCTTAGAAAAGCGGTCAGCGACAACCCAAATGACTGTACAACCGGCAGAAATAGGAAGATCGGTGATAAAGTCCATAGCAATGTGCTGCCAAGGAGCAGCAGGTACGGGAAGGGGCAGGAGATGGCCGGCTGGTAGATGTCTGGGAACTTTATTACAGTCCGGACGGTGCAGGACGGGGGCAGAGGCGAAGGCTTTCTTTAAGGAAAGGAAGGCCTCCTCGGCTTCAGGTGACCATGTCCTGGGATTAGCCCCCTTACGGGTAAGTGCAGATATGGGAGCAGTCCGAGACGAGAAGTGTGGGATGAAAAGACGATAGTAATTAGCGAAGCCCAGGAATCGCTGTATCGCCTTCAAACCTTCAGGACGAGGCCATTTTAGAACGGAAGAGAGCTTCTCGGGATCCATTTGCAGACCTGTCTGGGAGATGACATAGCCCAAGAACAGTAGGGAGGTCTGGTCGAAGAGGCACTTCTCGTATTTGGCATAGAGGTGGTTCTGTCGAAGCCTAAGCAGGACCTGACAAACATCCCTTCGGTGTGTGGGGAGATCCGGAGAGAAGACCAAGATATCGTCCAGGTATACAACTACGCAGGAGTACAGGAGGTCGCGGAAGATGTCGTTGACTAGTTCTTGAAAGACAGCGGGAGCATTACAGAGACCGAAGGGCATCACAAGGTACTCATAGTGACCGTCCCGGGTATTGAATGTCGTCTTCCACTCGTCTCCTTGACGGATACGGACCAGGTTATATGCTCCTCGTAGATCCAGCTTGGAGAAGATCCTGGCGCCCTTGAGACGGTCAAACAATTCGGAGATGAGCGGCAGGGGGTATTTGTTTTTTACTGTGATGAGATTGAGTCCTCTGTAGTCAATACAGGGACGTAGCGAGCTGTCTTTCTTTTTGACAAAGAAGAATCCGGCTCCAGCCGGGGAGGTAGATTTTCGGATAAATCCCCTAGCCAGATTCTCTTCAATGTACTCAGACATGGCCCGGGTCTCGGCTGCAGACAACGGGTAGATACGCCGCCGGGGAGGAGTGGTGCCAGGTACCAGGTCGATCGGGCAGTCATATGGCCTATGGGGTGGCAACGTCTCTGCTTCCTTCTTACTGAAGACGTCCGCATAGGGCCAGTAAGGAGCCGGGAGACCTGGTAAATTAGCTGGAGTAGGCGGAGGGCGAGCTGGGCGGACCGGAACCAGGCAGGTCCTATGGCAGTCTGGACCCCATCGGAGTACTTCACCGGATCGCCAGTTCAGTACGGGTTCGTGTGTCTGGAGCCAAGGTAGACCTAGCAATAGGGAGTGAGAAAGTCCGGACAGCACATGGAATGAGATTTCCTCAGAGTGCAGCATTCCCACCTGCAGGGTTATGGGTTCAGTGACGAGCAGGATGGTCTCCGAGAAAAGTCTTCCATCCACGGAGGCGACTGACAATGGTTCAGCCAGGGACTTGGTGGGAATACGGTATCTCTCTACCAGAGACTGGGAGATGAGGTTTCCAGCAGCTCCAGAATGCAGGTGGGCGAGTTCAAAGTGACGGTTTTCTCCCCAAGCAATAGAGACCGGTAAAGTCAGAGACGGAGAGGGCTTACTTTTGTCTAGGATGACCTCTCCAAGCGGTCCTAGACACTGGCGTTTCCCGGCTTTTCCGGGCAGGAACGGATGAAGTGCTCCATACTGCCACAATAGAAACAGCTTCCCTCGGCTCGGCGAGATTCTTGGCGAGATCTGACCATCTTGGTCTGGTCGATCTGCATAGGTTCAGGCGAGAGCGCCCGTGGAGTGACTGGTTGAGAGGCAGGTCTCAGGGAAGTAGGAGCAGAGCAAGAAAAGTCTTTCTCCCAGGCAGTCTCTTTGGCACGTTCTTGGAACCGGATGCCAATCCGGGTAGCTAGTGACACCAGGTCATCCAGAGTGGTAGGAATGTCCCGACCAGCTAACTCGTCCTTAATCCGACCGGAAAGACCTTCCCAGAAGACGGACACCAGAGCCTCATTTTCCCAGGCAAGCTCAGAAGCGAGGGTGCGGAACCGTATGGCATATTGGCCCACGGTGAGACTCCCTTGGCGGAGACGTAGCAGAGAGGAGGCAGAAGAGGTTTTCCGTTCAGGTTCATCGAAGACTTTCCGGAAAGCAGCGAGGAAAGATGGCAGGTCGGACACCAGGGGATCCCCTCTCTCCCACAGGGGATTTAGCCATGCCAGTGCCTCCCCAGTGAGATGGGACATGATGAAGGCCACCTTGGCCCGGTCGGAGATGAACTGGTATGCCAATAGCTCAAAGTGCAGGGTGCACTGGTTTATGAAACCCCGAGCTAAAGTAGGTTCGCCGGCAAAGCGTGGAGGTGCCAGAAGCCGAGGTCCATAGTCGGGTACCATGAAGGGACTGGATTGCGGTACCGCAGGAATGGGCACGGCAGGACCAGAGGTAGACATAGACGAGTCACACAATGCGCCTAGACGAGAGTTAACGGACCGTAGATAGGACAGTACCACCTCCTGCTGAGTTTTCTGACGTAAGACTTCCTGGTGCAGATCGGAGATCTGGGGGCCACCGGGTTCCATGGCCCGAGCAAACTGTAACGGGTCTGGGAGGTGGAACCTCTGAGCAACTATACAAGGGGGCAGTCCTTGTAAGGAAGCGGGTGGCTCCCAGGGAAGACGGGCAGGTAGTCACGGCAAGTGACAGGGACAGTCTCTGGGTAGAGGGGCAGGTAGTCACGGCAAGTGACAGGGACAGTCTCTGGGTAGAAGGGCAGTGGGCTGGTGGCTGGTGAGCGCTCCCAGGTGAGCGGGCGAGAGTCTCTGGACAGGCAGGTGGTCACGGCAAGTGACGGCAGAACCTCCAGGTAGACTAGCAGACAGGTAGCGGATGGACGCTCCCAGGTGAGCGGGCAAGAGTCTCTGGACAGGCAGGTGGTCACGGCAAGTGATGGCAGAGCCTCCAGGTAGGCTAGCAGGCAGGTAACAGGTGAGCGCTCCCAGGTGAGCGAGCAAGAGTCTCTGGACAGGCAGGTGGTCACGGCAAGTGACGGCAGAGCCTCCAGGTAGGCTAGCAGGCAGGTAACAGGGGAGCGCTCCCAGGTGAGCGGGCAGGCTGGTCCATAGACAGACTGACAGGAGTCGGAGGGCAGACCGTCGGACCGCAGGCTTGCAAGCGGGTAGCGGATATCAGGCAGGTATCAAGCAGGAATCTGGCAGGTGACTGGCAGGTAACAGGCAGGAATCTGGCAGGTGACTGGCAGGTAACAAGCAGGAATCTGGCAGGTGACTGGCAGGTAACTGGTAACGGGACCTGAGGGCTGAAGCAGAGTGAAGGCTTTGCAGCAACATTGCTCGGGCACCTCCATTTTGGAGGAGGTGCCTTATATATGGTGAAGTCCTCCGGCCATTGGCCGGGGACTCCTTAGGACGGCGCGCGCGGCCCCTTTAAGAGAGGGGGAGCGCGCGCACGCGCGCCCTAAGCACCGTGGCCGGGAAAGGAGCGCGTGCCGGAAGCAGCGGGGAGAGAAGCGCTGGAGGACGCCGCTCCAGGAGCGGGGAGGTGAGAGGGACGGCATCTCTGCCTAGTATGGGGCAGAGACGCCGATGCTACAAACGGACTGGCCATGTCGGCTTCGCACTCCAACGTAGTCCCTCTGCCCGCTTGCGCCCGTAACCCCAAAGGGATGCGCAAGTGGCTTTTCTTCCCAGGGCTGTTCCCCGCCCAGCAGGAACGTGGGGGAGCTCAGGTCATCCTTCCACTGTACTCCCTTACCTCCCTCGCCCTCTTTCCTTCTTCCGTTCTCCATCTAACCCCTCGGCTCTGTGGTGTCCGCTCTCCCTCCAGCTCTCTCCTTCTCACAGGTGGACTACCGCGTGTATTCACACTGTGGCGAATCTTTTGGGCCCAGGCATAAGAAGTTGTCAAGGTAATGGATAATATGTGCCCCCTTAGAAACGTCCATTACAACCCATTCGAGGAAGCAACTAAACGCCTCAAATAGTGAGCAGGATCTGGAGCACCCCATGGGCAAACAGCGATCTATATAGTATGCTCCTTCCCAGAAGCAGCCCAATAGGTGGACACTATATGGAGGCACAGGTAGTAAGTAACCGGAACGCCACATCAATGTCTGTTTTGGCCATTAGGGTGACCCTTCCCAACTTCTTGATCCGCCTGATTGCCTTGTCAAAGGATGTACAGTATATACTACTGTACTTGGTTCCGCGTTGATGTTGTCGTTTACTGACCTGCCCCTTGGATATGACAAATGGTGGATTAGTCCGAATGTATTTGTGGCGCCCAGCTGCGCTTGGTACCACAGATCCTAGAAGTGTGAATTAATGGAATCCTCCACAAGAGGCCCCCATAAACATTCACACATCTCCTCCTTCCACCTCAGACCAGCAGAGGGAGCCCGTTAGGGATATAAATAGGGAAGGTGGAGCTAGGCAGTTAGTTAGTCTGGAGTGCACAGGGAGTTCCTCTGAAGAGTTCCTGCAGTAGAGAAGCATGAAAGAGGTCTGTCTGCAGTGGAGCTCAGTCTAGTTTAGAGAACTCAGCTAATAGTTCAGCAGTGGAGCACGAGGCTCCTGCTAGCTAGATTCAGGGAGCTCAGTTAGAGCCCAAGGTGTGCCGACGCCTGTAAGAGTGGTGAAGAGCGGCAAGCTGCCGTTAGTGTGAGTAGCCTAGTGAGGGCCCGAGCGTGGCCGAAGGCGAGTGGAAAGTGAGTAGCAGTGGGGGCAGAGGAGCTTACCCAGCTCACCCCGAAACATATACCGGACACCGGGTCCGAGCTTACCGGGATCTCTACAACCCAGTAAGGCATAACCGGAATCCCTGGAGAACTACAGGTCCCAGGTTCACCAGAGAGCTGATACGTAACAGAGCCAGGAGACACATAGGCCCCGTAAGCTGGGAGCGTGCACTCCAAGAGAAGGCCCTACCACAACGTCAGCTGGTGCAGGACAGAGAGAAAGTTAGGCCTAGCTCCAGGCAGGTGAGAAACTTACTACGCATAGGCAAGAAACAGGAGGCCCTACACCCGCTTATTAAGGAGGATCCTGATATGCACCCTTCACCCTACAGTGCTCCGGGATGTGCCTGAATTACCACCAGTAAAAAGAACTGAAGTGACTACTGTGTCCGTCCCAGTTCTTGCTCTGACCCGGCTGGGTTTTGCCTGTCCTGCATTCCCCTCTCCGTACGCTGCCCTGCGGCCTAGCTCCACCTGTGGGGAGCTATACCATCGAGCTACCTTATCACCGGCCTCAGTGGACTGCCGCAGCGCTGGTGATTCTCACCAGAAACCACAGGTGGCGTCACGAGCTTTCATAAAATTAACAAGGTAACTAGAAGGAATATAGAGCGCACATAGGGTCTTATCCGAGATAAAGGAAATATATGTGAAAGATAAATCAAATTCACTCACCTATTGGGGTTGTGTAAGACACAACCACTGTACTTAGCATTGGCGGCTGCTGCAAACCCTGAAACAATGATCCTTTGTTGGGTGAAGAGAATGGGGCATCAAACTGCGCTGCTCGTCTGTCAGAATTATGTACCAGAGGAATCCAAGTCGATGTAATAATAAAATAGACTTTATTTCTACGCGTTTCGTGGTCATCACACCACTTCCTCAGGACAGTCTATACACATACACATACAGGGTCTGTTATTTATAGCAAAAGGATACACATGGAGAAGCCTCCCTTATAAAAAAATCACCACACCCAGTGGGCGGGGAATCAGACTAAATGAATGTATACACCATAAAGCACACACAAAACAATCATAAAGCATAATGGAATATATCGCTTAAACATTTAAAAATATGACTGCTGTTTTTTTTTTTTTAATATATATTAAAAAATGATTAAATAAATTTTACAAGCTAGGGGTGTGCTTGAACCTATGATGTTGACCCATTTGTTCTTTGTCAGCACCCTGCTGTTACTGCTGCTTTAAACCAGTAAGCCATGGGTGAATTTGATTTGATCTCTTTATTTGGTAATGGTTTCACAAGAATCAAAATAAATGAAAATAATATTAATGATAATAATAATACTAATGGATAAAAGGAGCTCCAAAGCTCTTAGACTAGTTTAAAAGAAGGGATATTCAATTTTATAAGAAATTGCAGTTAGGTGATCCTTATAAAAATCACATAGCAATTGATGGGTCAAAAATAATGGAAAAAACGGGGGTTAGATAAAAGGGAGCAAAGACAAACCACACTGAAAGGGATGAAACCCCTTCCTAGAAAGAGCTGATTTTTTTCAGTAACATTCATTATTACAAAATACAAAGATAAAAAGGAGGTGGGTTGTACAGAGGAACAAAGCAGAGTCCATAAATATATCTCAATTAATTGAACAAATCAGTTGTTTCATTGAGTCCATGTGGATTTATAGTGTTCAGCTTGTGAATCCAGAAGATCTCTTTCCTGTTAAGAGTCTGGACTCGGTTGGAGGTCTCATGGGGGACATGGTCAATGGGGATCACCCAAAATCAGATCCTTTCATTGTGATATATCGCATAATGCCTAGAAAGGCCATGTTGTAAAAATCCTTCTTTTATATTATACCTGTGTGAGTTTATTCTTTTATGTAGCTGTTGTGTTGTCCTTCCCACATATAATTTCTTACATTCGCATATAATGACATAGATGACGAAACTGGATTGGCAAGTCAAATGATATTTGATTTGGAACTCACCGGGATTTTCACTGTCTGGTGGAAAATTTTTCGCATTATGAATGATGCTGGAGCAACATAGGCATCTCGGGATTCCACATCTATAGGAGCCTTGTCTGGGCTTTTCTACAGAGGGAGTAAAATCCTCTTTTTTCTTTAGCCGACTTGGGACTAACATATTTTTTAATGTCGGGGCCCTGCAGAAGGTTATCAGGGGGTTGTTGGGTAGAAGCCTCCCCAATGTGGGATCATTGAGAAGTATACCCCAATGTTTTTTCAGAACTAAACGAATTCTCTTGTTCTGGGCTGAAAAAGTGGTGATAAAATTAAAATTAAACGTAGTGTTGGATGCTGATTTTTTTGTTTTTGTATTATTAGAGATTAAATCTATCTGTTCTATTTTTTTGCTTTCAGAGATGCTGACAAAGAACAAATGGGTCAACATCATAGGTTCAAGCACACCCCTAGCTTGTAAAATTTAATAAAATTTATTTAATCATTTTTTAATATATTAAAAAAAAACAAAAAAAAAAAACAGCAGTCATATTTTTAAATGTTTAAGCGATATATTCCATTATGCTTTATGATTGCTTTGTGTGTGCTTTACGGTGTATACATTCATTTAGTCTGATTCCCTGCCCACTGGGTGTGGTGATTTTTTTGTAAGGGAGGATTCTCCATGTGTATCCTTTTGCTATAAATAACAGACCCTGTATGTGTATGTGTATAGACTGTCCTGAGGAAGTGGTGTGATCACCACGAAACGCGTAGAAATAAAGTCTATTTTATTATTACATCGACTTGGATTCCTCTGGTACATAATTCTGACAGGCGAGCAGCGCAGTTTGATGCCCCATTCTCTTCACCCAACAAAGGATCATAAAATTAACAAACAATTCCCGTTTAAAAGCTGACCCCAGGGTACGGGCCCGGGAGCTGACCACCGCTACATCCCCAAAGGCCAGGCAAAGGCCCGGGTACCGAGTCGTCCCCATCCCCCTGGGCGTGTCATATTGGGTTCCGTTTTTGGCACAACTCACAACGGGGATACCACTAAGTCTGGTAAGGAAAGTGTTCTGAATGGAGCCGCCATTCTACCTAAAGATATTTCTTTTTTTAATTTTCTTGTCACGACGTCTGCGTGTTGGTAGGCTGATTTTAGATTTTTACTCCAGCCTTTCTTGATTTTAGAAGGGCATGACATGCCTATATCTGTGTCTCCCCCTCCTTTTACTCCTCCTCCTCTTTTCTTTTCGCATGACTATATGTACTTGTCACTTTTCCATGTGTTAGTTGTGTCTTCTGAGCAGTTTGTCAGCTTTTGGACACCTTTGAAGGTGTTTTCTATGTGTTTTTCTTTGCCTGCCATTGGTTTTAACGGTGTTCGACGGTGTTCGACGAACAGTTCGACGAACAGTTCGGTGAACACACCGGTGTTCGACGAACCGAACCGAACCCGAACACTACGGGGGTGGCTCAACTCTAGTAAATAACATCACATTAGGAATTTTGAAAAATAAATGTAGGCTCACCTATGTGGGTGGTACAGATCCAGGCACAACTCTAATGTAGATTTGATAAAATGTACAGGGTCTCCACCAACGGTTTGCCGCTCGTCCAAGAGCTGTGGTTGCACACCTTGTCCTGGCCCAACACGTTGCCTCCATGTGGGTGTGTAACAAGAGATTACCAGATGCACCTCCGGTAATCTCTTGTTTCCCCTTCAGAGGAGTCATGGCGACGATGATGTCATAAAGGTGGTCATGGCTACGATGATGTCATAGAGTCGTCATGGCGACAGTATTGTCATAGGGTCACCATGGCGACAGTGATGTCATAGTGTCGTCATGGCGACGATGATGTCATAGTGTCGTCATGGCGATGATAATGTAATAGGGTTGTCATGGCGAGGATAATGTCACATTGTCGTCATGGCGACAATGATGTCATAAGCTAGTCATGATGATGTTGATATCATATGGTCGTCATGGCAACTGTAATGTCATATGGTTATCATGGCGATGATGATGTCATAGGTTCATCATGGCAACAATGATGTCATAGGGTTGTTATGGCAACGGTGATGTCATAGGGTTGCCATGGCGACGATGATGTCATAGGGTTGTCATGGCGACGGTGATGTCATAGGTTTGCCATGGCAACGATGATGTCATGCTTTTGTCATGGCGAGGATGATGTCATAGGGACATAATGGCAACAATGTCATATGAACATAATGGCGACAATGATGTCAGGATCATCATGGCCACAATGATGGTGTCATAGGGTTGTCATGGCGACAATAATGTTATAGTGTCATCATGGCGACGATAATGTCATAGTGTAGTCATAGTGACGGTGATGTCATAGTGTTGTCATGACAACGATGATGTCATAGGTTCGTCATGGCGATGATGATGTCATAATGGTCATCATGGCGACGGTGATGTCATAGGGTTGCCATGGCAACGATGATGTCATGTTGTCGTCATGGCGAGGATGATGTCATAGGGTCATAATGGCAACAATGTGTATTATGAACATGAAAAATGGCTATTTTATATTTCGAATCCATATTGAAATATAAACCAGACATATCAGCATGTGTAGATGTCTTACCTCAAGTAGACTAGGGGTCATTAGTTCAGAATTACTAAAGCATTAGGGTAAGTTTGCTGAGGTTTAATCTTTATTACTGAAGGAAATTAGCCTTTTGTATACGCTGTGTTTGCTAGAACCAGAGACAGACGATTGCACAATATTGTAAATAAAACTACAGATATATGACTTAAGATGGAGAAGCTTATTGTAGTACCAAAAATATAAGTGGCTATCTGAAACCCATTGTGATGTATCCAACCTTTAATCAATATTATAATTATATATTCTGTGTTAAGGTATACTTTATCAGTGAATGTATCTCACTGATACATAGCTTCTTAACACAATATACTGTCTGGGAAGAAAACCTTGTTCTGATTTATAACCCTGTGTAGCATTTACTCTTATCATATGTAAACATTCTGACAAAAGGAGAATGGTCCGTGAACAGGTCTTGTCCGGCATTGTTTATCTGTGATAGCTGGCCACTATCACGGGATTTGAATGTTGGACAACAACCCATGAACTTTCATGCTTATGTAATATTAGGTTGGGTAAGCCTTTTCTAAAAAGTATAAAGCTGTTGAAGAATTCAGTTATGGCAGAAGCATTGTGGACCTGTGAAGGGGACGCCCTTCACAGTGTAGGGGACCTAGTATGCATTCTCTGCCCATCGCTGAGCGCTTCTCCAGCTGAAGTTTCCGGACAGATGACGTATATGCTACTAGGGAAATCTTTTTCTTCTTCTATCCAATAGTAAGTATGTAACCTTTATAAGTATTTAACCTATGTAACCTTTATAAGTATTTAGCCTTAGTAACCTTTAATCTACAAAAGTGTACGCAATATCATACTATCATACAATTCCTTTGATTCTGTATTTTATCTTGCAAATTAACTATTATAAATAAAATTGTGTCATATTACAAGTGGTTGCCTTCTTTAAAGCCGTATCCGAACCTTATTGCCAAAAACTTGGCAATACACAATGTCATATGGACATAATGGCGACGATGATGTCAGGATGGTCATGGCGACGATGATGGAACCATAGGGTTGTAATGGCGAGAATAATGTCATAGTGTCATCATGGGGACGATGATGTCATAATGGCAACGATGATGTCACAGAGTCGTTATGGCGACAATGATGTCATAGTGTTGTCATGGCAATGGTGATGTCAGGTTTGTCATGGCAACGATGATATCATAGTGTTGTCATGGCAATGATAATGTCATAGGGTTGTGTTGGTGACGTTGATGTAATAGTGTCGACATGGCGACGGTGATGTCATAGTGTAGTCATAGTGACGGTGATGTTATAGGGTCGTCATGGCGACGATAATGTCATAGGGTCGACATGGTGACAATGATGTCATAGTGTCGTCATGACGACGATGATGTCATAAGTTCGTCATGGCGATGTCATAATGGTCGTCATAGCGACGATTATGTCATTGTGTCGTCATGCGACGATGATGTCAAAATGGTCGTCATGGCGACAATGATGTCATAGGGTCGTCATGGCAACGATGATGTCTAGGGTCGTCATGGCCACGATGATGTCATAGAGTCGTCATGGCGACAGTAATGTCATAGGGTCGTCATGGCGACGATGATATCATAGGCTCATCATGGCGACGATGATGTTATAAAGTCCTAATGGCGACGGTGATGTCATAGTGTCGTAATGGCGACGATGATGTCATAATGTCGTCATGGCAACGATGATGTCATAGGGTTGTCATGGCGATGGTGATGTTATAGGTTTGCCATGGCAACAATGATGTCATGTTGTCGTCATGGCGATGATAATGTCATGTTGTCGTCATGGCGACTATGATGTCATAGGGTCATAATGGTAACAATGGACATAATGGCGACAATGATGTCAGGGTCGTCATGGCGATGATGGTGTCAAAGAGTTGTCATGGCGACAATAATGTTATAGTGTCATCATGGCGATGATGATGTCATAATGGTGACGTTGATGTCACAGAGTCGTTATGGCAACAATAATGTCATATGGTCGTCATGGCGACGGTGATGTCATAGTGTCATCATAGCGACCATGATTTCACAGGTTCGTCACGGCGATGGTAATGTCATAGGGTCGTTATGGCGAATTTGATGCCATAATGGTCGTCATGGCGGCGATGATGTCATAGGTTCGTCATGGCGACGATATTGTCATAGGGTCGTCATGGCTACGATGATGTCATAGAGTCATCATGGCGACAGTATTGTCAAAGGGTCATCATGGCGACAGTGATGTCATAGTGTCGTTATGGCGACGATGATGTCATAGTGTCGTCATGGTGATTATAATGTCATAGGGTTGTCATGGCAACGGTGATGTCAGGGTTGTCATGGCAACGATGATGTCATAGTGTCTTCATGGCGATGATAATGCCATAGGGTTGTGTTGGTGACGGTGATGTTATAGTGTCGTCATGGCGATGGTGATATCATAGTGTAGTCATGGTGATGGTGATGTCATAGGGTCATAATGGTAGCAATGTCATATGGACATAATGGCGACAATGATGTCAGGGTCGTCATGGCGATGATGATGGTGTCATAGTGTCATCATGGCGATGATGATGTCATAATGGCGACGATGATGTCACAGAGTTGTTATGGCAACAATAATGTCATATGGTCGTCATGGCGACGGTGATGTCATAGTGTCACCATAGCGACGATGATTTCACAGGTTCGTCACGGCGATGGTAATGTCATAGGGTCGTTATGGCGAATTTGATGTCATAATGGTCGTCATGGCGGCGATGATATCATAGTTTCATCATGGTGACGATAATGTCATAGGGTCGTCATGGCTACGATGATGTCATAGAGTCATCATGGCGACAGTATTGTCAAAGGGTCATCATGGCGACAGTGATGTCATAGTGTCGTCATGGCGACGATGATGTCATAGTGTCGTCATGGCGATGATAATGTCATAGGGTTGTCATGGCAACGGTGATGTCAGGGTTGTCATGGCAACGATGATGTCATAGTGTCGTCATGGCGATGATAATGTCATAGGGTTGTCATGGCAACGGTGATGTCAGGGTTGTCATGGCAACGATGATGTCATAGTGTCGTCATGGCGATGATAATGCCATAGGGTTGTGTTGGCGACGGTGATGTTATAGTGTCGTCATGGCGACGGTGATGTCATAGTGTAGTCATAGTGACGGTGATGTCATAGGGTCGTCATGGCGACAATGATGTCATAGTGTCGTCATGACGACAATGATGTCATAGATTCGTCATGGCGATGATGATGTCATAATGGTCGTTACGGCGATGATTATGTTATTGTGTTATCATGCGACGATGATGTCAAAATGGTCGTCATGACGACGATGATGTCATAGGGTCGTCATGGCGACGATGATGTCATAGAGTCGTCATGGCGATGACAATGTCATAGGGTTGTCATGGCGACAGTGATATCATAGGGTTGTCATAGCAATGATGACATAGTGTAGTCATGGCGACGATGATGTCATAGGGTCATAATGGCAACAATGTCATATGGACATAATGGCGACAATGATGTCAGGGTCATCATGGCGACGATGATGGTGTCATAGGGTTGTCATGGTGACAATAATGTCATAGTGTCATCAAGGCGACGATGATGTCATAATGGCATTGAAGATGTCACAGTCGTTATGGTAACGATAAGGTCATAGGGTCGTCATGGCGACGGTGATTTCATAGGTTCGTCATGGCGATGGCGATATCATAGGGTTGTTATGGCGACGATTATGTTATTGTGTCATCATAGCGATGATGATTTCACAGGTTCGTCACAGCGATGGTAATGTCATAGGGTCGTAATGGCGAATTTGATGTCATAATGGTCGTCATGGCGGCGATGATGTCATAGGTTCGTCATGGTGACGATAATGTCATAGGGTCGTCATGGCTACGATGATGTCATAGAGTCATCATGGCGACAGTATTGTCAAAGGGTCATCATGGTGACAGTGATATCATAGTGTCGTCATGGCGATGATAATGTCATAGTGTAGTCATACTGACGGTGATGTCATAGGGTCGTCATGGCGACAATGATGTCATAGTGTCGTCATGACGACAATGATGTCATAGGTTCGTCATGGCGACGATGGCGATGTCATAGGGTTGTTATGGCGACGATTATGTTATTGTGTCATCATGCGATGATGATGTCAAAATGGTCGTCATGATGACGATGATGTCATAGGGTCATCACGGCAACGATGATGTCATAGTCTCGTCATGGCGACGATGATGTCATAGGGTCATAATGGCAACAATGTCATATGGACATAATGGCGACAATGATGTCAGGGTCGTCATGGCGACGATGATGGTGTCATAGGGTTATGATGGCGTCAATAATGTCATAGTGTCATCATGGCTACGATGATGTCATAATGGAAACGATGTCACAGAGTCGTTATGGTAACGATAAGGTCATAGGGTCGTCATGGCGACCATACACGTTGTCTGGTTTACAGTAATTGATTTTTAGCACACTAAAAAACATTTGCTAAATCAATTACTGTAAACCAGACAACGTGTATGTGCATCTATTAGGAGCTTAAGGATATATGACCATCTAGAGAATTAGTTTACATCACCATATTTTAGCCCTAATGTCAAAGTGGACATAAATATGTGCTGTTGAGGGTAGTGGATTGACCAGTCAACTTATCCTGAGCCCATATTTTAAGGGCTTGACAGAAGTCAACCCCACTCTCATACGTATTGGCGTCTAATGCTCTGTCACACACTGATCATGATGATCTTCCTCATACACATTCCGGGTGTAGTGTGTATTGCTGCCTGTATTCCGGGTGTGCCAAGATGGCCGCCACCAGAAGGAAGCACACTACAGGAGGGGTGTGCCAAGATGGCCGCCACCAAAGGGACATCTGGTCAGAGGCCGGAGGTGATGCAATGGGTGTAGCAACATGGCCGCTGCAGGAAGGGTTGGAACTTTGGGCGGACATAGGTATAACAGTATAACAGATGAGGATGGGGCACTAGGAATGGCTTGGGTAGTAGCGAGGGGTGGGCCTCCTGGACAGGGTGCGAGACATGCAACACAATAATCTGCTGACAATGGATTCTGCTGGCCACAATTAGAACATTCCCAACAATTCATTACACCGCCATTATCGGAGAGCAGTATCTTTGTAATACACATAACATAGCGTCTTTCCCTTATTGTCTGTATTTTCTTCCTCCATCCACCTTTTTTTTTTTTTCTGCAAATTCTCTGCTGTTCCGTACCAAGCCAAAGCTATTTGTAACAATCCTTTATCTTCTAACTTGCCCTTCTTTTTCTTCATAATTAACCGGCCCTTATCTGGTAGCTTGCATGTTTTAGTTAACTGTTTAAGTTTCTGTACATAATTTTTCCCTTGTTTCAATAAACCCAGCGCAGCATTTTTTCACATCAGCTGCATTTTGTAGCACAAAACAGTCAGACACTGCTGTTACAGTGCTAGATACTTCTCCCTTCTTTACATAAAAATAATTAAAACAACCAGGCTTCGTCTCCTCCTCTATTTCAACATACTCCTCACCACAAATCTCATGTGCAACTTTCCTGAACTTTTCAGCGTCTTCCAACAATCCACAGTCAACTAATCTACCCCTTTTCTGCCGGATGCCTTCATCCCACAACGCAGGCTGAAGCCTCCCCTCCACGGGAAAATTTAACACCTTAAACACTTTTAGTGCATTCTTAAATGATCTTTTCTCTTCTTGACCGATCATGATATTCATCACATCCTCTCCCTCCTGTCTCTCTCTCTTCCCTCCTGTCTCTCTCTCTCACCTCCTGACTCTCTTCCCTCCTGTCTCTCTCTCACCTCCTGTCTCTCTCTCTCACCTCCTGTCTCTCTCTCTCACCTGTAAAGGAGGGCAATAACCCTTCACGGTTGACCAAGTGAGTGTCAAATTATTATGTTGATTGCGCAATCCACAGAAAACCAAACGGAGGCAATGCTCTGTATGGGAGGATTCAAAGAATCTCTGATCCTGTTTATTTTGCTTAGCATTTTATATTGTTTTGAGTATCTTAATAGCCAATCAACTACAGTCATACTACAGTACTACAGGCTTGAGCCAATGTTAGTGCAATTATTACGGAAACAAATATATGGTCATATTATCGTTAGTTCGAAGCACGCTGGAAATTTACAAGGTCGTGCATCCCGGCTCAGACTAGTCAGATAACGGGAGCAGGATGTCTGACAAAATGTTCTTGTGAGAAAAGGTCAGTGTGATAAAGTTGCATGGGAAGAGAAAGAAAGAATGTATGTTATGCAAGGAGTGATAATAACATGATTTTAAAGCAAGCAGACAAAATGGAGTTGCTCTAGCATGAGTATCAATATGTCCTTTACACTTGGATAGCATGAATATTAATATGTCCTTTACAGGACACAAAGACTGTCAGTTTCTGTTTGCATTTACATATCAGGGCAGGCAATTGACTTGGACGGTGATGCCGCAGGGTGTGCTGAATAGCCCTAATCAGTTTGCAAAGAACATGTCTAGCTGTTTGCTGCCGTGGCAGCTGGACAACTCTGAAGTAGTACTTTTACAATACGTGGATGATCTTCTTTTGTGAGCCCCCATGGAGCAAGTGTCCATCAGGGCCAGTGTTAACCTCTTCAAGCATCTAGCAAAACTGAATTGTCGAGTCTCAGCCTCGAAACTTCAGTTTTGCCTTGGTCAAGTGGTCTTCTTAGGCCACTGCCTTACTCAGGGTGCCAGACATCTCACAGAAGAAAGGAAAATGACCATCTACCGGCTACCATTCCCAAAAGTTCCCATAGAGCTGCAACGGTTCCTTGGACTATGTAAAGAACAAGGACCACCAAGAACTGTTGCAACAAGCCTTTGAGCAACTAAAGTCAAGGATAATGACAGCCCCTGCCCTTGGAAATCCGGACTATGCTCAACCTTTCCATTTGTATGTCTCTGAGACGGGAGGGCATGCAGCCGGAGTACTCACGCAGAGACACTGTACAAAGCAGCGCCCAGTCGGTTATTACTCAGCGCATCTGGACCCGGTAGCCAGGGCCTCCCCCAGCTGTCTACGAGTGGTTCACGTCACACAGCAACCTAAACATCTGTCCCCACAGAGACACCTGCGGCTGCAGTGTTTGTTGATTTTGCCAGAAAATGTGAAATTACATCGGTGCACCACCATCAACCCAGCCACCCTGCTACCAGCACCTGAAGGAAAGGGGAAAGAGGCTCCACCGCATGATTGTCTGGAGCAAATTACTGCGGAGTCAACTCCACTTGTTCTAGTGGGGGAAGTACCCTTGGATGACCCAGAACTTACGTTATATACGGATGGATCAAGATATGCTGACACATCTGGCAGGTTTCATACTGGATATGCTGTCACAACTGAAGATACATTGGTAGAGGCTGCAGCCTTACCCCCCAGTATGTCAGCACAGGAAGCAGAGCATAAATTAGTATTACAGCACTCTGCTTTATGGGACCTTCCATCAGCCACATATTGGGTCTGTGGGAATAATGCATATAAATGGCTCCCAGTCAGAGTAGGAGGGACTTGTACGTTGGCCCGGCTAACTCCAGCCACTTATCTTATTCCCCATGGTAAAGTAGATTTGAGAGCCATCCCTCTCCATACCATCTATAAACGTGCTAAGGACAACACCCCACGCCCATCAGGAAGACCTCATTTAGTACAAATGAGTATACCCAATAAGATAGCCAGTACCGTCTTCCTCTACCCTATGGTAACACAAATGTGGGACAAATTAGTGGAAGTCACTGATTACTTAGATGATCAGATTTGGAATATTTTGGAAGTAATTAATACTACTGTTGCAGTGCAGAATCAACTTATTATAGTGGCTAATCAAAATACTTTAGTGCTGGACTATTTGACAGCAGCTCAAGGACGGATGTGTCAGGCTATAGGCCCAGCCTGTTGTCACTATATTGACCCCGACTCTACCATACGGTTAAAGACTAAAATGGAAGACATTAGGAAACTCAGGGAAGAATATAACAAACATAACGAATTGACCAAAGACAATTGGTGATCTGATACGTTCTCCTTTTTAAATCCTGCTAATTGGTTTAAAGGGATTGGTGGATGGATTGCTGGAATATTACAATGAGTGTTGCATATTGCTGCTTGTGACGGTCCCCCTGGGCCTGTGTTGTGCAGGGGATACCCGGAGCCGGATCGTTGGGGGTTGTAGTCTCCGTGGCGCTGATCCGGTCCGTGCCCAGGGTGGTCAATTCAGTGGCAGTCTTAGTGTAATAACAAATGTCCGACTACGCCACCCGTGGATTGCGGTCAGTGGGGACCGCCGCTGCGCTGCAGACCGCTGAGGCTGATGTTGTAAGCGCTGCCAAGTATGGGATACCTCCCCACGGGAGAAGTATTGCCTCAGGGCAGCTAGTGTGGATGATGGGAGTGATGGTGTGAACGTCCCAGTACTAATGGTACTGGTGCGGCGATGAAACACAGAGACGTGTGGTGCAGTTTCCAATGCTTTACTCACAGTTCTCATCCAGGTCACTTGTGCACATGAAGGACCGCCTGAGCCGTGCTGCGTTCACCAGGCAAGGGGCTCGACCAACTCCCAGGCAATTCCAGAGCGTGGCACAGGGCTCCCTTCTCTTCCCTTCTCTGGCCGTCCTCACCAGTGACCCACCTTTGTCCAGTTTCCTCGGGCCTTCTCTTGGCGAAACCTATCTCCGGTTTCCCTGACCCTACGTGGTATGCTTTCCTGGTGGATGTAGTGAGGGGTCGCACCAAGATGTGGACACAACCTCCGGTCCTTGGCTGAGGAATCTGTTGCCTCCACCAATTTGGGTCCCGGTACCCTGCTCTGCCAACCCTTCACCCGCAATCTCCTGGGCCTTCGGGGTTCCTTCTGCCTTCGTGTCTCTGGGCCTTTCTCTGTGTTCCAGTTCCTTGTTTCCTTTCTTACTTCCTTTGCTGTTCCTTCTCCTCTCTCTCTCTCTCAGGCCCCGGCCTCCTGACACGGCCTGTCCGTGGAGCAGAGCCCATGCAGCAGCTCTGCTCCCTGTCACTTCTCTCAGACTCAACTTCTTCTTCTTTCTCCTGACTGGACTGGACTGACTACTCTAAGATGGTGCCCACCTTATATACCTCCCTCTAGCACCCGAGCCCAGGTAACTAGCAACCAATGGGCTCCTACCTATGCCCAGAGACCCACCCCTATCTGCTCCTACACCACTGGGTTTTCCTCCCCCTCCCCACTCCAGCCAGGGACAGAAGCTGTCTTGCCTGCACTTCTGTGGGAGCACCGTTGAGCTGTCCCTCGGAAATGGGGTGCGTGTGGTGCATGCAGCCTAACGAGCCCTAGTCCACACACCATCCTTACCCGGGAGTGGAATATCACACCTCTGGTTTGAGGTGCAATACCCCTGTAGCTGCCGAGCCCTCGGGGTGCTACATTCCCCCCTGGTAAATCCCAGCACGTCCTCGGGCTGGAAAAGAGCAAAACAATTTGAAACATACAAATTTTTAAAGTGCACTCGCATATAAGATATTAACCAAAAACTCATCCCTTTATGGGAGGTACTCTTTTCTTTTTAACGTTACTGGTATAATCATTATAAAACATTTTGCTAATGCCACCGGAACTCTTTTTTCAAAAACACCATATAAAACTTTGGCATCACTATTTTAGCAGCATATGAAACTTTGCACATTAGGGCATTTTCAAGTAAAACATTTTCAAAACATATTCTTGAGTTCTGGCCGCTGTGCAACTTGCGACCAGGTAAAGGTGCAACAGTCCAGTTAATCTTGAGGTAGACGTTGCAGTTTTTTTATAAAACCAGTAGGGGGCGCTTTAAGAAGCGCAACTATTTACAAGGGTGGCCGCTCTCAGTCCTCGGCCAGTGGGGATAGGGGAATGGCTGCTCACAGTCCTCAGCCTGGTTAGGGATTAGGGGCACACAGGTAACAGTCCACATTAGTCCCAACGGGGACCACACTGCACTCGGCAACAGTTTCTATACCCTTACGGGTAACTATATACAGTTCCATTTACCGTTCATTAGTAACGGTGTCCTCCTGATGCTACTTCCTCGTAATCTTCAGACCCGTCCGGGCCCTCAGGGTAGTCCATGTCTGGGTGGTACCGCAGTTCCTCCTCCGTTAGATGGTGGACATGGAGGGCGTACAGTCCCTTTGTGCCCTTGTGCCGGGTGTAGGTGACCACGTCACTGGGGTACAGGTCACATCCGTGATGTCCCTCCGGCAGGTGGCTTTCTACGTCTCTCCTGGTGACGAAGACGTCGGTGTCAGCCTCCGGGTCTCTGATGAAGCCCCAGCCGTGCTCCAGCTGGAACTTTACTACGGTCTCGGTGGCTTGGGGACCGCGGATGGCGTGGGGGTCTTGTCGGGCCCTCCTCTTCTGCTCTGCGCTCCGGGCTTGGAGTCGCTTCTCCCTGATGCGCCTCTGCCGCCACTCCCTTTCAAAGGTGGCCAGCTGTTGACAGCAGCAATCCAGGTGACGGGCTGCTTCCGCCCGGGTCTCCTGGGTGAACCCCATGAGACTCTCGCCGGTGGGATCCCATGCAAACTGGGCATCCTCCAGCGGGGGTGGAGCGATTTTGGCGAGCTCCGGGGCCGGGATCAGAGGCTCTCTCAGGGGTTGTTCTCTCCGGAGACGGGGGTTGATGAACTCTGGTGGCCACTCGAAGGGCAGCCCATCCGGGCTGGTATGTTGCGCATAGAGGTCCGCGCCCAGGGGTGGCACCACGGGCATCGGGCGTGTGACAGCGCCCGGGGGCACTCGGCCTTGCGACCCGGCTGGTGGTCGTCTGTTGGTCGCGCCCGGGGATGACACCGCCAAGGCAGGGGGCGCTGGTGAGGCAGCGGTGCCCGGGTTCAGAGGGCACAGCGCGGGGCGGGGCGTGACGACGGTGCTTGCTGCCTGAGGCCTAGCTGGTGGCGGTGGAGGCGTGGTCTCAGGTACGGTCCCCGGGGCTTCGGGTCCCGCAACGGAGGGTGGGGGCAGGCTTGCGGCCTCAGGGCTTGGGATGGTGTCGTCCCCGTTACCTGCCTTGGTCTTGACGGCCTCCTCCGCGACGTCGTCTGCCACCGCCGTTCCCTCTTCTCCGCGCCCAGCGGCAAGCTCGCTACTCGGTCCTTGCGGGGTCCTCTGCTGGCTATCTTCGTGCTGCCGGGCCGACTCCTCTCTTCACCCGGCAAACACATCTCGCTGCGTCCGGACCATCCTTCTGTTCAGGTCTTCCAGCGCCGCACGCGTGCAGTCCGGGTCTCTAGGCAGCTGGGCCAGCAACTCTGTCAGGCTGCAGGGTGGCTCAGCTTGCAGCAGGCTGCGGGCCAGGGTGCTGGTGGGGTTCGCTGCTCCCTCCATCTCCGAGTGCAGTAGGTCCAGACTGATCCAGGCCGCGCCCGGCCCCACAGTTTTCTTTCCTATCCGCCCCCATGGGGGTGGTCGTGGGGGCATCTGCTGACAATCACCCTTAGGGGCAGCCCCCCCACGTTGATGGACATTTCCACTGCTGCACTCATAGTTGCTGGGGGCAGGCCCCTTCTTTGGCGCCACTCTGGGACCTGGCCCACGATGGGAGGCGGCTTCCTGCTGTCTTTTGGTGCGCACATAATGGCGTCCGCTCTGCCAGGGCGGGAAAAACGGATGAAGATGGCGGGAAACGGTCCAAGATGGCGTCTGATGGCGGGAATCGGCTCCGGATGGCGGGAAACGACTCCGGACGGCAGGAAACTTCTGGAAATGGCGGGAGACTTCTTTTCAAGGTACATGTACAATCTTCTTCAGGCACGCAATACCCGTTGGTGGCGGGTTGGTTTGAATCCTACCGACTACGCCAAAAGTTGACTCGCCCCCTGGGCCTGTGTTGTGCAGGGGATACCCGGAACCGGATCGCTGGGGGTTGTAGTCTCCGTGGCGCTGACCCGGTCCGTGCCCAGGGTGGTCGATTCAGTGGCAGTCTTAGTGTAATAACAAATGTCCGACTACGCCACCCGTGGATTGCGGTCAGTGGGGACCGCCGCTGCGCTGCTGACCGCTGAGGCTGATGTTGTGAGCGCTGCCACGTATGGGATAACTCCCCACGGGAGAAGTATTGCCTCAGGGCAGCTAGTGTGGATGATGGGAGTGATGGTGTGAGAGTCCCAGTACTAATGGTACTGGTGCGGCGATGAAACACAGAGACGTGTGGTGCAGTTTCCAATGCTTTACTCACAGTTCTCATCCAGGTCACTTGTGCACATGAAGGACCGCCTGAGCCGTGCTGCGTTCACCAGGCAAGGGGCTCGACCAACTCCCAGGCAATTCCAGAGCGTGGCACAGGGCTCCCTTCTCTTCCCTTCTCTGGCCGTCCTCACCAGTGACCCACCTTTGTCCAGCTTCCTCGGGCCTTCTCTTGGCGAAACCTATCTCCGGTTTCCCTGACCCTACGTGGTATGCTTTCCTGGTGGATGTAGTGAGGGGTCGCACCAAGATGTGGTCACAACCTCCGGTCCTTGGCTGAGGAATCTGTTGCCTCCACCAATTTGGGTCCCGGTACCCTTCTCTGCCAACCCTTCACCCGCAATCTCCTGGGCCTTTGGGGTTCCTTCTGCCTTCGTGTCTCTGGGCCTTTCTCTGTGTTCCAGTTCCTTGTTTCCTTTCTTACTTCCTTTGCTGTTCCTTCTCCTCTCTCTCTCTCTCTCAGGCCCCGGCCTCCTGACAAGGCCTGCCCGTGGAACAGAGCCCATGCAGCAGCTCTGCTCCCTGTCTCTTCTCTCAGACTCAACTTCTTCTTCTTTCTCCTGACTGGACTGGACTGACTACTCTAAGATGGTGCCCACCTTATATACCTCCCTCTAGCACCTGAGCCCAGGTGACTAGCAACCAATGGGCTCCTACTTATGCCAAGAGACCCACCCCTATCTACTCCTACACCACTGGGTTTTCCTCCCCCTCCCCACTCCAGCCAGGGACAGAAGCTGTCGTGCCTGCACTTCTGTGGGAACACCGTTGAGCTGTCCCTCGGAAATGGGGTGTGTGTGGTGCATGCAGCCTAACGAGCCCTAGTCCACACACCATCCTTACCCGGGAGTGGAATATCACACCTCTGGTTTGAGGTGCAATACCCCTGTAGCAGCCGAGCCCTCGGGGTGCTACACTTGCATCTTGTTAATATATGTTTTACTAAAACTAGTCTTTTATTGTATCCCATTTTGCATGAGTAAAGCCTGCCAGTCATCAGAGAGCAAGGAGGACGCTGTCAACCAACATCCAGTGCTACTATACACGGACCCCCCAAGATGTAACCAGCATTGAGGACCTGAACGACAAGGGAATGATGACCTTCACCCGCTTGCCCCATCTGAGGATCTGAGCTTTATGATTATGTCAACAAACAGGGGGGATGGACATGCCGCGACAGCCTCAATTGGTAACAAGGGCACTAATAGGGTGAAGACTAGTGATGAGCGAGCACTAAAATGCTCGGGTGCTCAAACCTCGGGTCGAGCACATTGGAATACTCGGATGCTCGACCCGAGCAACGAGCCCAGTGTAAGTCTATGGGAAACTCGAGCATTTTTCTGGCGATCCCCCCGGCGGTCTGCAGACAGTCAAATATTGCCCAAATCGATGGGAACGGTGCTCAATTAAACGTCAGGCAGGCAGAATATATAGGCAGACAGGCAGGCAGGGTATATAGGAGGGTGCATGAAAAACATAGCGGGCAATTGGAACACACTAGTGCCCTCCGATTTTCATGCACCCGTCTCTTTAAAAAAGCCGGCAATTCATCAGCGGTGAGCGCAGGAGAATTCTCCCACGCTGTCAGTGACGTGCATGAGGTGAGCTGAGTACATTGAGCATGCACTCGGCTCATCTGGATGCCGTCACAACGAGACACTGAGGAGCGCAAGCATGCCTGCGCTTCTCAGTGTCTGTGGCATGGCAAGCTGGATTGCAGCTTTCTGCTGCGCTCCAGCCTGTCATGTGAATGTAGCAGAGCTGGAGCCGTCCTGGGAACCATGGAAAGGTAAGGATGAGGTTGCTTTATTATTTTACTTTCATTGCAAAAGACATTGGCTTCAGCTGGAATGGGCGTGATGGTAAGTATGGTTTAATTTAGAACATTAAAAAATTGTGTGTTTATTTCAATTAAATGACTTTATTCTGGGTCTTTGTGTTTTTTTTTAACTTTGACTATGGGGTTAGTAATGGGGGTGTCTTATAGACGCCTCTCCATTACTAACCTGGGATTGATGTCAGCTGGCATTATAAGCTGACATCAACCCCAGCCCTATTACCCCACTGCCACCGCTACAAGGCAGTGGGAAGAGCGAGGCTAAGTGCCAGAACTGGCGCATCCTATGGATGCGCCATTTCTGGGGCAGCTGATGGCTGGTGTTTCTAGCCCGGGAGGGGGCCAATATTCATGGCACCCTTCCTGGGCTATTAATATCAGCCCCCACCTGTCTGCCTAGCCTTTGCTAGCGCTTAAAATAGGAAGGACCCCACATCATTTTTTTTTTGGGTCCCCCATTTTAATAGCTAGTAAAGGCTAGGTATTCAACTGGGGGCTGATATTAGTAGCCTGGGAAGCTCCATGGGTATTACCCCCTTCCCAGGCTTCAAACATCTGCCCCAGCAGTCTGCTTAACCTCCGCTAGAGACTAAAATTACGGGGAACCCCATGCCAATTTTTTTTTAAATAAATCCTTTATTTTAACACTAAATGACAAGTACAGTAACCAACACTGTCACTGTACTTATTATATATGTGACTGACATGTTTCTATCTATCTAATCTATGTGTAATGCTCTATTCTTTCTGTTCTAAATTGTCGGGTACCGATGCTGAATTGCCGGCCGGCTTTTTTAAAGAGACGGGTGCATGAAAACACTATTATTATTATTTTTTTTTAATAAATCCTTTATTTTAACACTAAATAACAAGTACAGTAACCAACACTGTCACTGTACTTATTACATATGTGACTGACATGTTTATATCTATCCAATCTATGTGTGATGCTCTATTCTTTCTGTTCTAAATTGTCGGGTACCGGTGCATGCCGCTGATGAATTGCCGGCTTTTCATGTTTCACTGTGAGCACTGTTCCCATCGATTTGGGCAATCACTGTAATGCCACAACCACCATGGCTGTGACGTTACAGTGAGTGGCAGACAATCCCTGCATGATTGGTGCTCTAAATAGCGCCAAACATGCAGGACGGGGACCCGAGCTACCGCCCGAGCATATTGAAAGTACTCGGCAAGCTCCGAGCATCTCGAGTACTGAGATGCTCGGGCGAGTACCGAGAGTGGCGAGCATGCTCGCTCATCACTAGTGAAGACCAATGTCCCTCAGGCTCAAAACATGACCCTGGGAAAGCACATCTATTGTTGATAATAACATAATTTTTAGGGGGGAATGTAAAGGACATATTAATATTCATGCTATCTAAGTGTAAAGGACATATTGATACTCATGCTAGAGCAACTCCATTTTGTGTGCTTGCTTTAAAATCAAGTTATCATCACTCCTTGCATAGCGTACATTCTTTGTTTGTCTTCCCATGCAAATTTATCACACTGACCTTTTCTCACAAGAACATTCTGCGACACATCCTGCTCCTGTTATCTAACTAGTCTGAGCCGGGATGTACGACCTTGTAAATTTCCAGCGTGCTTCGAACTAACGATAATATGACCATATATTTGTTTCCGTAATAATTGCACTAACATTGGCTCAAGCCTGTAGTACTGTAGTATGACTGTAGTTGATTGGCTATTAATATACTCAAAACAATATAAAATGCTAAGCAAAATAAACGGGATCAGAGATTCTTTGAATCCTCCCATACAGAGCATTGCCTCCGTTTGGTTTTCTGTGGATTGCGCAATCAACATAATAATTTGATACTCACTTGGTCAACCATGAAGCATTATTGCCCTCCCTTACAGGTGAGAGAGAGAGACAGGGGTGAGAGAGAGAGAGGAGGGAAGAGAGTCAGGAGGTGAGAGAGAGAGAGACAGGAGGGAAGAGAGAGAGACAGGAGGGAGAGGATGTGATGAATATCATGATCGATCGAGAAGAGAAAAGATCAGCACTAAAAGTGTTTAAGGTGTTAAATTTTCCCGTGGAGGGGAGGCTTCAGCCTGCGTTGTGGGATGAAGGCATCTGCCAGAAAAGGGGTAGATTAGTTGACTGTGGATTGTTGGAAGACGCTGAAAAGTTCAGGAAAATTGCACATGAGATTTGTGGTGAGGGGCATGTTGAAATAGAGGAGGAGACGAAGCCTGGCTGTTTTAATTATTTTTATGTAAAGAAGGGAGAATTATCTAGCACTGTAACAGGAGTGACTGTGACTGTTTAGTGCTACAAAATGCAGCTGATGTGAAAAAATGCTATGCTGGGTTTATTGAAACAAGGGAAAAGTTATGTACAGAAACTTAAACAGTTAACTAAAACATGCAAGCTACCAGATTAGGGCCGGTTAATTATGAAGAAGAAAAATGGCAAGCTAGAAGATAAAGGATTGTTACAAATAGCTTTGGCTTGGTACGGAACAGCAGAGAATTTGCAGAAAAAAAAAGGGGTGGATGGAGGAAGAAAATACAGACAATAAAGGAAAGACGCTATGCTATGTGTATTATAAAGATACTGCTCTCCGATAATGGCGGCGTAATGAATTGTTGGGAATGTTCTAATTGTGGCCAGCAGAATCCATTGTCAGCAGATTATTGTGTTGCATGTCACGCACCCTGTCCAGGAGGCCCACCCCTCGCTACTACCCAAGCCACTCCTAGTGCCCCATCCTCATCTGTTATACCTATGTCCGCCCAAAGTTCCAACCCTTCCTGCAGCGGCCATGCTGCTACACCCATTGCATCACCTCCAGCCTCTGACCAGATGTCTCTTTGGTGGTGGCCATCTTGTTGCACCCCTACTGTAGTGTGCTTCCTTCTGGTGGCGGCCATCTTGGCACACCCGAAATACAGGCAGCAATACACACTACACCCGGAATGTGTATGAGGAAGATCATCATGATCAGTGTGTGACAGAGCATTAGACGCCAATACGTATGTGAGTGGGGTTGACTTCTGTCAAGCCCTTAAAACATGGGCTCAGGATAAGTTGGCTGATCAATCCACTACCCTCAACAGCACATATTTATGTCCACTTTGACATTAGGGCTAAAATATGGTGATGTAAACTAATTCTCTAGATGGTCATATATCCTTAAGCTTCTAATAGATGCACATATACGTTGTCTGGTTTACAGTAATTGATTTAGCAAACGTTTTTTTTTTTAGCAGTCCACTACATAAAGACTGTCAGTTTCTGTTTGCATTTACATATCAGGGCAGGCAATTGACTTGGACGGTGATGCCACAGGGTGTGCAGAATAGCCCTAATCAGTTTGCAAAGAACATGTCTAGCTGCCTGCTGCCGTGGCAGCTGGACAACTCTGAGGTAGTACTTTTACAATATGTGGATGATCTTCTTTTGTGTGCCCCCACAGAGCAAATGTCTATCAGGGCCAGTGTTAGCCTCCTCAAGCATCTAGCAAAACTGAATTGTCGAGTCTCAGCCTCGAAACTTCAGTTTTGCCTTGGTCAAGTGGTCTTCTTAGGCCACTGCCTTACTCAGGGTGCCAGACATCTCACAGAAGAAAGGAAAATGACCATCTACCTGCTACCATTCCCAAAAGATCCCATAGAGCTGCAACGGTTCCTCGGACTATTTACATATTGCAGACAATGGATCCCAGACGCCTCACGTCTGATGCAGCATCTATATGATGCATTAAAAGAAGACACTCTGGCTGATGTAAACAACAAGGACCACCAAGAACTGTTGCAACAAGCCTTTGAGCAACTAAAGTCAAGGATAATGACAGCCCCTGCCCTTGGAAATCCGGACTATGCTCAACCTTTCCATTTGTATGTCTTTGAGACGGGAGGGCATGCAGCCGGAGTACTCACGCAGAGACACTGTACAAAGCAGAACCCAGTCGGTTATTACTCAGCGCATCTGGACCCGGTAGCCAGGGCCTCCCCCAGCTGTCTACGAGCGTTTCATGCCACACAGCAACCTAAACATCTGTCCACACAGAGACACCTGCGGCTGCAGTGTTCGTTGATTTTGCCAGAAAATGTGAAATTACACCGGTGCACCACCATCAACCCAGCCATCCTGCTGCCTGCACCTGAAGGAAAGGGGAAAGAGGCTCCACCGCATGATTGTCTGGAACAAATTACTGCGGAGTCAACTCCACTTGTTCTAGTGGGGGAAGTACCCTTGGATGATCCAGAACTTACGTTATATACGGATGGATCCAGATATGTTGACACCTCTGGCAGGTTTCATACTGGATATGCTGTCACAACTGAAGATACATTGGTAGAGGCTGCAGCCTTACCACCGCCAAGAAGCTGGTCTCTGAAGTTGTTCGCCGGTATGGAGTCCCAGAAGTTATGAAAAGTGATCAAGGATCAGCCTTTTCCTCATGCGTATATCAAGAAATACTTACCATGATCGGATCAACAGTAGCATTACATATTCCTTACCATCCACAGTCAAGTGGCAAGGTGGAGAGATTGAATGGCACACTGAAAAGGCAATTAACCAAAATGATGCAGGAGACTACGGCCCATTGGCCTGAGCTCCTTCCCATTGCACTGTATCACATACGCACCACCCCCATAGGGAAACACAAACTGTCACCCTATGAGATACTATTTGGGTCACAACCAGCCATAGCTAGATTTACCCCACAACAATTATCAGAAGAAACAGATCATGTTGTTCAATATGTGATTCAGCTTGCCAATGCCTTAACTAACACCCATGCATTAGTATCATCTTCTATTCCAGATCCAGCTGATGCGTAAGGTTGTCATACCCTCAAGCCTGGAGATTATGTGTATGTGAAGAAGCATGTTCGGAAACACGGACTAGAACCATTGTATGACGGACCAAACCAAGTTCTCCTGACAACCCCAACAGCAGTAAAACATGAATTTTCTGAATATAAGTCTAGTGATCCATCATGTGGCAATCCGGATGTTGGATATTGTAGCCCCTGGGACAAATGCCTTCATGGTGTATGCTATCAAATAACACAGTTTTTATCGATTTGGTACATAAATTAGTATTACAGCACTCTGTTTTATGGGATCTGCCATCAGCCACATATTGGGTCTGTGGGAATAATGCATATAAATGGCTCCCAGTCAGAGTAGGGGGGTCTTGTACGTTAGCCCGGCTAACTCCAGCCACTTATCTTATTCCCCATAGTAAAGTAGATTTGAGAGCCATCCCTCTTCATACCATCTATAAACATGCTAAGGACAACACGCCACGCCCATCAGGAAGACCTCATTTAGTACAAATGAGTATACCAAGAAGATAGCCAGTACTGTCTTCCTCTACCCTATGGTAACACAAATGTGGGACAAATTAGTGGAAGTCACTGATTTCTTAGATGACCAGATTTGGAGTGTATTGGAAGTAATTAATACTACTGTTGCAGTGCAGAATCAACTTATTATAGTTGCTAATCAAAATACTTTAGTGCTGGACTATTTGACAGCAGCTCAAGGACGGATGTGTCAGGTTATAGGCCCAGCCTGTTGTCACTATATTGACCCCGACTCTACCATACGGTTAAAGACTAAAATGGAAGACATTAGGAAACTCAGGGAAGAATATAACAAACATAACGAATTGACCAAAGACAATTGGTGGTCTGATACGTTTTCCTTTTTAAATCCTGCTAATTGGTTTAAAAGGATTGGTGGATGGATTGCTGGAATATTACAAGGAGTGTTGCATATTGCTGCTTGCATCTTGTTAATATATGTTTTACTAAAACTAGTCTTTTATTGTATCCCATTTTTCATGAGTAAAGCCTGCCAGTCATCAGAGAGCAAGGAGGACGCTGTCAACCAACATCCAGTGCTACTATACACGGACCCCCCAGATGTAACCAGCATTGAGGACCTGAACGACAAGGGAATGATGACCTTTACCCGCTTGCCCCAACCAACCTGACATCTGAGGATCTGAGCTTTATGATTATGTCAACAAACAAGGGGGGATGGACATGCCGCGACAGCCTCAATTGGTAACAAGGGCACTAATTGGGTGAAGACCAATGTCCCTCAGGCTCAAAACATGAGCCTGGCAAAGCACCTCTATTGTTGATAATAACATAATTTTTAGGGGGGGGATGTAAAGGACATATTAATATTCATGCTATCCAAGTGTAAAGGACATATTGATACTCATGCTAGAGCAACTCCATTTTGTCTGATTGCTTTAAAATCATGTTATTATCACTCCTTGCATAACATACATTCTTTCTTTCTCTTCCCATGCAACTTTATCACACTGACCTTTTCTCACAAGAACATTTTGTCAGACATCCTGCTCCCGTTATCTGACTAGTCTGAGCCGGGATGTACGAGCTTGTAAATTTCCAGCGTGCTTCGAACTAACGATAATATGACCATATATGTGTTTCCGTAATAATTGCACTAACATTGGCTCAAGCCTGTAGTACTGTAGTATGACTGTAGTTGATTGGCTATTAATATACTCAAAACAATATAAAATGCTAAGCAAAATAAACGGGATCAGAGATTCTTTGAATCCTCCCATACAGAGCATTGCCTCCGTTTGGTTTTCTGTGGATTGCGCAATCAAAATAATAATTTGACACTCACTTGGTCAATCATGAAGGGTTATTGCCCTCCCTCAACAATTTCATAGGTTCGTCATGGCGATGGTGATGTCATAGGGTTGTTTTGGCGAATTTGATATCATAATGGTCGTCATGGCGGCGATGATGTCAGTGTCGTCATGGCGACGATGATGTCATAGTGTCGTCATGGCGATGAGCATGTCATAGGGTTGTCATGGCAACGATGATGTCATAGTGTCGTCATGGCGATGATAATGCCATAGGGTTGTGTTGGCGACGGTGATGTGACAGTGTCGTCATGGTGGTATTATGATGTCATAGGTTTATCATGGCGATGATGATGTCATAATGGTCGTCATGGCGACGATTATGTCATAATGGTCGTCATGGCGACGATTATGACATTGTGTTGGCATGCGACTATGATGTCAAAATGGTCGTCATGGTGACAGTAATGTCATAGGGTCGTCATGGCGATGATGTCTAAGAGTCGTCATGGCGATGATAATGTCATAGTGTTGTCATGGCAATGGATATGTCATAGTGTCGCCATGGCGATGGTGATGTCATAGTGTAGTCATGGCGACAATGATGTCATAGAGTCATCATGGCGTCGATGTCAAAGAATCATCATGAGGACGATGATGTCATAGGTTCGTCATTGCAACGATGATGTCAAAATGGTCGTCATGGCGACAATGATGTCATAGTGTCGTCATTGCAGCGATGATGTCAAAATGAACGTCATGGCGACGATGATGTCATAGATTCTTCATGGCGATGGTGTTGTAATAGGGTCGTTATGGCGAATTTGATGTCATAATGATCGTCATGGCGACGATGATGTCATAGTGTCGTCATTGTAACGATGATGTCAAAATGATCGTCATGGCGACGATGATGTCATAGATTCTTCATGGCGTTGATGATGTCATAGGGTCGTCATGGCAACGATGATGTCATAGTGTCATCATGGCGACGATGATGTTATAATGGTCGTCAGAGCAACGATGATGTCATAGGGTCGTCATGGCAACGATGATGTCATAGTGTCATCATGGCGACGATGATGTTATAATGGTCGTCATGGCAACGATGATGTCATAGAGTCTTCATGGCGTTGATGTCATAGGGTCGTCATGGCGACGATGATGGCATAGGGTCGTCATTGCGACGATGTCAGAGTTTCGTCATGGCGACGATGATGTCATAGTGTCGTCATGGTGACGATGATGTTATAAGGTTGTCATAGCGACGATGATGTCATAGGGTTGTTATGGCGACGTTGATATCATAGGGTCGTAATGGCAACCCTGATATAGGGTCGTCATAGCAACTGTGATGTCATAGGGTCGTCATGGCGACAATAATGTCATAAGGTCATCATGGCGACGATGATGTCATAGTGTCGTGATGGCGACGATGATGTCATAAGGTCGTCATGGCGACGATGATGTCAGAGGGTCGTCATGGCACTGGTGATGTCTTAGTGTCGTCATAGAGACGATGATGTCATAGGGTCGTCATGGCTATGATGATATCTTAGGGCTGTCATGGCGATGATGATGTCATAGTGTCGTCATGGCAACAATGATGTCATAGGGTCGTCATGGCGACGATTATGTCATAATGGTCATCATGGCGACGATGATGTCATAGAGACTTCATGGCGTCGATGACGTCATGGGGTCGTCATGGCGTCGATAATGTCATAGGGTCGTCATTGCGACGATAATGCTATATTGTCGTTATGGCGATGATGATGTCATAGGGTCGTCATTGCGACAATAATGCTATATTGTCGTCATGGCGACAATGATGTTATAAGGTCGTCATGCGACAGTGATGTCATAGGGTCGTCATGGCGACGGTGATGTCATAGGGTCGTCATGGCAATGGTAATGTCATAGGGTCGCCATGGCGACGATGATGTCATAGGGTTGTCATGGCGACGTTGATATCAAAGAGTCGTCATGGCGACGGTGATGTCATAGTGTTGTCATGGCGACGATGATGTGATAGGGTCATAATGTTGACAATATCATAGGGTCATAATGGCGACAATGATGTCAGGGTCGTCATGGCGACGAAGATGGTGTCGTAGGGACGTCATGGCGACAATAATGTCATAGTGTTATAATGGCGACGATGATGTCATAAAGGCGACCGTGATGTCATAGTGTAGTCACGGCGACAATGATGTCATAGAGCCTTCAAGGCGTCGATGATGTCATAGAATCGTCATGGTGTCGATGATGTCATAGGGTCGTCATGGCAATAATAATGTTTTATTGTCGTAATGGTGACGATGATATTATAAGGTCCTCATGGCGACGGTGATGTCAAAGGGTCGACATGGCGACAATGATGTCATAGTGTCGTCATGTCGACGATGATGTTATAGTGTCGTCATGGCGATGATAATGTCATAGAGTCTTCATGGCGTCGATGATGTCATAGAATCGTCATGACGACGATGTCATAGGTTAAAAATCAAAGAAACTTCGGCACTCCAATGTAGATGCACAAAAAATTATATTTTATTGTATCGGTAGAACCCCACAGAAAGTAGATCGGCCAACGTTTCGACCTAAAAGGTCTTTATCAGGGCCTTTTCTAAGCATAAATGAAAAATGCATGTTTTAATAAATCAGGAATTAAACCAACATTGTCTGTACACAGGTCAGGATATATTGCATGTAATATGACACAAGGTCTAATTAAATTTACATAATAAAGAAAAATTGCAGATAAGAAATACGATCACCATGCATAATATATAGGGGGCTATCTTCAATAACAATGAAGAAATGGCATAAAACAAGAGACATACTCTAATAAAGGGCTGTGCTTCATGGTATACATGGAATAATGTGTAGTCACAGAAGCCCAGTATCATCAAAATCAATTAATAGACAAAGGATGTTCCATGGGGGAAAAAAGGAAAGAAAGGGAATCTGGAGAGGCAGGCATTCTATAGTGCCTATAGGTAGAAGGCATACTAGTCAAATAGAGCGAAATAGGTACATTCTAAATAACAGGAAGGGCGACATAAACACATTCTGTGTATGACATACCTGGTAGATGGGGGAATGTATGAGACAGGTGAAGCGGTGACATGCCGTGCAGTATGAGAGAGATGAAGCCCCATCCTTCTTATAGCCGGTGAGGCAATTAATGCCATGTGTATGGTGGTGTCGGTAATGTGTGTCCGTTCATGCGTGGCGTGCGTGGTGCCCTCTTCCGGTGTGAGTGCTGGAACGCAGAAGAAAGAGTAGTGAGACGCAGGGAAGTTCCTGTCATGCGCAGTGCGTGGTGCCCTCTTCCGGTGTGAGTGCTGGAACGCAGAAGAAAGAGTAGTGAGACGCAGGGAAGTTCCTGTCATGCGCAGTGCAACAGTCGCGCTGAGGACACACAGTGGACACTTAATGAATTACATGGGAGGAATAGGAATGATGTATAAAAAGTGTTCACCACAGAATATACCTATCTGAAAGGGAATGATCTGGTCATAAGGCACTTATACTGTATCACAATAGAGAAAATAATTTTTCATTTAATTTATAATATGCAGAAGAGGGAGTCCTCAATAAATGTACATGTAATACGATTCTGAGGTGACAGAGTGCTTTAGCTTAGGACCTAAAAAAGAAGGAAACAGTCAATGGCATCAAATTACACATAGAACAATCAAATACAATCACCATAGGAAAATTGGACACTGCAAAGGATCAATTCAATTAATCATATTGTACTTCATATTCCCTATTTAATCCCTTAGGGGTGAGAGTCTGTAAGGTATGGATCCAGTATAGCTCTCGTTTCTTTAGTTTTTTGATCCGATTGCCTCCCCGTCTATGTGGTGGAATATGGTCAATGACCTGATACCTTAGCTGTGAAATGCCATGTGACATGGCTAAAAAGTGTGCCGGTATAGGAAGCATCGTACGTCGGCATCGGATCGTAGACTTGTGTTGTGAAATGCGGTCTCGGATATGTTGCGTAGTTTCACCAACATATCCGAGACCGCATGGGCATTTAATCAAGTAGACTACATAGGTGGAGTCACACGAAAAGTATTCTTTTATGGGAAACCGTTTGCCAGAGAGAGGGTGTGTGAAAGTATCACCCTTGGTGACATTTGAACATTGTAAGCATCCCAGGCAAGGGAAAGTGCCCCTACGTGGTGTGGCCAAGGTTCGTTGAATGGGTCCTATATGTGTGGACCCTACATCAGCCTTAATCAAATGGTCACGAATATTCCGAGGTCTTCTGTGACACAGTAATGGGGAATCACTAAACTCCAATACCTCAGGATAGGATTGACCTAACAAGGGCCAATGTTTTTTAATACATTTAATTATTGATCCACCAAAGGGATGATAAGTGCTCACGAAAACCAATCGTGATTCCTCCTTCCGTTTTGTGTTGGGTTGCGTGGATTGGTTAAGAATATAGGGTGGATACCCTCTCTGTCGAAATCTGACATTCATTTCTTCGTGTCTAATTTTTTTGGTGTCAACATCTGATACTATACGATCTACACGATTATGTTGCGACTTGGGCAGTGCCCTCTTAACGTGTCGTGGATGACAACTGGAGTATAGCAGTAAACTGTTTTTATCCGTCGGTTTTATATATAAATCGCTAATTAAATGTCCAGTGTCAGTGAGCGTAATCCATGTATCCAAAAAATGTATTGAGTGTGAGTCTTGCAGGATAGTAAATTTTAGGGAGGTCACTCTTGTATTGAGATCCGAAAAAAACTCAAGAAACGAGAGCTATACTGGATCCATACCTTACAGACTCTCACCCCTAAGGGATTAAATAGGGAATATGAAGTACAATATGATTAATTGAATTGATCCTTTGCAGTGTCCAATTTTCCTATGGTGATTGTATTTGATTGTTCTATGTGTAATTTGATGCCATTGACTGTTTCCTTCTTTTTTAGGTCCTAAGCTAAAGCACTCTGTCACCTCAGAATCGTATTACATGTACATTTATTGAGGACTCCCTCTTCTGCATATTATAAATTAAATGAAAAATTATTTTCTCTATTGTGATACAGTATAAGTGCCTTATGACCAGATCATTCCCTTTCAGATAGGTATATTCTGTGGTGAACACTTTTAATACATCATTCCTATTCCTCCCATGTAATTCATTAAGTGTCCACTGTGTGTCCTCAGCGCGACTGTTGCACTGCGCATGACAGGAACTTCCCTGCGTCTCACTACTCTTTCTTCTGCGTTCCAGCACTCACACCGGAAGAGGGCACCACGCACTGCGCATGACAGGAACTTCCCTGCGTCTCACTACTCTTTCTTCTGCGTTCCAGCACTCACACCGGAAGAGGGCACCACGCACGCCACGCATGAACGGACACACATTACCGACACCACCATACACATGGCATTAATTGCCTCACCGGCTATAAGAAGGATGGGGCTTCATCTCTCTCATACTGCACGGCATGTCACCGCTTCACCTGTCTCATACATTCCCCCATCTACCAGGTATGTCATACACAGAATGTGTTTATGTCGCCCTTCCTGTTATTTAGAATGTACCTATTTCGCTCTATTTGACTAGTATGCCTTCTACCTATAGGCATTATAGAATGCCTGCCTCTCCAGATTCCCTTTCTTTCCTTTTTTCCCCCATGGAACATCCTTTGTCTATTAATTGATTTTGATGATACTGGGCTTCTGTGACTACACATTATTCCATGTATACCATGAAGCACAGCCCTTTATTAGAGTATGTCTCTTGTTTTATGCCATTTCTTCATTGTTATTGAAGATAGCCCCCTATATATTATGCATGGTGATCGTATTTCTTATCTGCAATTTTTCTTTATTATGTAAATTTAATTAGACCTTGTGTCATATTACATGCAATATATCCTGACCTGTGTACAGACAATGTTGGTTTAATTCCTGATTTATTAAAACATGCATTTTTCATTTATGCTTAGAAAAGGCCCTGATAAAGACCTTTTAGGTCGAAACGTTGGCCGATCTACTTTCTGTGGGGTTCTACCGATACAATAAAATATAATTTTTTGTGCATCTACATTGGAGTGCCGAAGTTTCTTTGATTTTTGCTAGTAATATATTACTTCAGAGCACCCATTTATTTGACAGTGAAGCGATCCCTTACTTCATTGATGTCATAGGTTAGTCATGTCGATGGTAATGTCATAGGGTCGTCATGGTGATGATGATTTCATAATGGTCGCCATGGCGACGATGATGTCATAGTGTCGTCATTGCAACGATGATGTCAAAATGGTCGTCATGGCGACGATGATGTCATAGATTCTTCATTGCGTTGATGATGTCATAGGGTCGTCATAGCGACGATGATGTCATAGGGTCTTCATGGCGACGATGATGTCATAGGTTCATCATGGCAACGGTATTGTCATAGGCTCGTCATGGTGATGATGATGTCAAAATGGTCGTCATGGCGACGATGATGTCATAGATTCTTCATTGCGTTGATGATGTCATAGGGTCATCATGGCGACAATGATGTCATACGGTCGTCATGGCGATGATAATGTCATATTGTAGTCATGGCAACGATGATGACATAGTGTCATCGTGGTGACGATGATGTCAAAGGGTCATAAGGGCAGCAATGTCATAGGGTCATAATGGCGACAATGATGTCATAGGGTCGTCATGGCGACGATGATGTCACAGGGTCATAATGGCGACAATGATGTCATAGGGTCGTCAAGGCGAAGTTGATGTCATAATGGGCGTCATGGCGACGATTATGTCATAGTATACACAACACATTAGCGGGCACCGCTCAATAATTAGCTATAAAAATGTTTTTATTTTTTTTTTAACAAAGGGGTGCTACAGTAAACCCACGCTGGGAATCAATTGGTATACAAAAAGAGAAAAGGGCATAGGACAAACAAAGACCATGCACTCCCAAATGTAATGGAAAATATCAAAAAGTTTTTATTAATAATACATCAACAACAAACAAACAACATATTAAAAAAAACATAAAAAAAACAGTAATAGTGTCTCCCTGACTGTTCAGACACAAATTTATCTGTTTAAAATATTCTTGTGTAGGCCAGATAACTAGAAGTTTGGTTTTGCAGTTCCACGGTTCAAATCTCAGTATTATCCAGCTTTTGGCCTTTTTTACATTAAAAAAACAGTAATAGTGTCTCCCTGACTGTTCAGACACAAATATATCTGTTTAAAATATTCTGGTGTAGGCCAGATAACTAGAAGTTTGGTTTTGCAGTTCCACGGTTCAAATCTCTGTATTATGCTGCTTTTGGCCTTTTTTACATAATAAAAACAGTAATAGTGTCTCCCTGACTGTTCAGACACAAATATATCTGTTTAACCACTTCGCACCAGAGCCTGTTTTTGCCTTCGTGACCGGGCCAATTTTTTCAATTCAGACCACTGTCACTTTATGAAGTAATTACTCTGGAACGCTTCAACGTATTCCCCTGATTCTGAGATTGTTTTTTCATGACATATTGTACTTCATGATAGTGGTAAAATTTCTTCGATATAACTTGCGTTTATTTGTGAAAAAATCAGAAATTTGGCGAAAATTTTGAAAATTTTGCAATTTTCAAACTTTGAATTTTCATGCCCTTAAATCAGAGAGATATGTCACACAAAATAGTTAATAAATAACATTTCCCACATGTCTACTTTACATCAGCACAATTTTGAAACCAAAATTTTTTTTTGTTAGGGAGCTATAAGGGTTAAAAGTTGACCAGCGATTTCTCATTTTTCCAACAAAATTTACAAAAACATTTTTTTAGGGACCACATCATATTTGAAGTCACTTTGAGGGGTCTTTATGACAGAAAATACCCAAAAGTGACACCATTCTAAAAACTGCACCACTCAAGGTGCTCAAAACCACATTCAAAAACTTTATTAACCCTTCAGGTGCTTCACAGAAATTTTTGGAATGTGGAAGAAAAAAATTAACATTTAACTTTTTTCACAAAAATGTTACTTTAGACCCAATTTTTTTCATTTTCACAGGGGTAACAGGAAAAAATGGACCCCAAATTTTTTTGTGCAATTTCTCTTGAGCATGCCGATACCCCATATGTGAGGGAAAACCACTGTTTGGGCGCACTGCAGGGTTCGGAAGGGAAGGAGCGCCATTAGACTTTTTGAATGTAAAATTTGTCTGAATAATTAGCAGACGCCATGTTGTGTTTGGAGAGCTCCTGATGTGCCTAAATAGTGGAAACCCCCCACAAGTGACACCATTTTGGAAACTAGACCCCTTAGGGAACTTATCTAGATGTGTGGTGAGCACCTTGAACCCCAAGGTGCTTCACAGAAGATTATAATATTGAGCTGTAAAAATAAAATTTTCACATTTTTCCCACAAAACCGTTTTTCATCCCTTAATTTTGCATTATCATAAGGGTAACAGGATAAATTGCACCATGAAATTTGTTGTACAATTTCTCCTGAGTACGCCGATACCCCATATGTGGGGGAAAACCCCCACAAGTGACCCCATTTTGTAAACTACACCTCTCAAGGAATTCATCTAGGGAAGTAGTGAGTATTTTTTAATTTTTAAATTTATACCATTGGGCAGTGAAAAAAGCATAATTATATTTTTACCACAACAAAATGTTTTACCCTCAGATTTTACATTTTCACACTGGGCAATGGGTAAAAATATCGTACCGCTCAGCCATACGGCGAGATCTGGGGGGGACGGAGTGCTATTTGACAATTGGAGAACAAATTATTGCAGAATAGGCATTTGGATTTGGGAGCACAACATTTTCAGAATTTCTTTTGGGGGGCAAGGGCCATTTCGCTTTTCCAGAGCCTTTCTGCTACCAGTAACTTGGAAGTCCCTTATATTTTTAACAGATGACGGACCTGAGTGGGGACTAGCTTTTGAGGACTGAGTTGAAGCTTTTATTGGGAACATTTTATGCAACATTCCATCTAAATTTCCAAGTGATGTAATTCAGATGAAACCCCTGCCGGATCCATTTACTGTAATGAGGCAGCAGAGTTACTCTGGACTCCGTCTGGCCTCTGTTTAGCGGTGTCCTTTTTTTCAGAAGTGCACAAAACTGTGGCCAACCGCACTTTTATGCACGCCTAAAAAAACTGACACCGTGGGATCACAGGCCAGACGGCATCCACAGTGGCCTATATCTGTCTCATTACAGGGAATCTTCCGTCATGGGTTCCATCTGAATCATGTATTTCAGAGATTTACACGGATACTCTGGTGTAAGCGCTTAGCGCAGAGCGCAGGATAAATGTGAGCAGAGCCTTACTGTGATCTTTGGGAGACATAATAAACAAATCAGTAGCAGGTGAAGAATTGGTTTTATTTATTTTTTACGCCGTTCCTAGTGTGATATAACTGATTAGATTACTTTATTCTTCGGGTCGGTGCGATTGCAGAGATACCAGATTTATATTGGGTTTTTATGACTGACAGCTGTCACACACTAAAAGACACTTTTTTTTGCAAAATCTAGTTTTTGCATCACCATATCTTGAGAGCTATAATTTTTCCATATTTTGTCCGACAGAGTCATGTGATGGCTTGTTTTTTGCGGGACGAGTTGAGATTTTTATTGGTACCATTTTTGGGTACGTGACATTTTTTGATCGCTTTCTATTCCGTTTTTTGGGAGGTAAAATTAACAAAAACAAACAATTCAGGAATTGTTTTTTGAGTTTTTTTTATGCCGTTCTGCGTGTGGTAAAAGTGATCAGGCAGTGTTATTCTTCGGGTCAGTACGTTTACCGCGATTCTACACTTACTGTATTTTTTATTTTTTTTTTCCGCTTTTATACAATAAAACAATTTTATAGAAAAAAATATTTTTTTTGCATTGCTTTATTCTGAGCGCTATAACTTTTTTATTTTTCAGCTGATGGAGTTGTATGGTGGCTTTTTTTTTGCGGAACAAGATGACGTTTTCAGCAGTACCATTTTTATTTCTATTTTGCTTTTTGATCGCATTTTTTTCCACTTTTTGTTTGGCGATATGATGAAAAAGCATATTTTTTTGCTCCGTTTTTTATTTATTTTTATTACGGTGTGCACAGAAGGAGTTAATTAGTGTGACAGTTTTATAGCTCGGGTTGTTTCGGATGCGGCGATACCAAATATGTGTACTTTTTTTGGTTTTGTAAAAATATACGGATTTATTGGTTTAATATTTTATTTATTTATTTTTATTTATTTTGTGATTTTTTTTTAACAGTTTAAAAACTTTTTTTTTACTTTTTTTTACATTTTTACTTAGTCCCTGTATGGGACATTAATTTTTATTTTTCTGATCACTGATCTCATGTAATGTAATAGACATGTATTACATTACATGAGATCTTCGCTGACTGTTTCACAGTCAGTCTCCTGCCTGGCTTCAGCTGCAGGCTGAGCCAGGCAGGACACCATATATGGCAGATCTGGAGGCGGTCATGTGACCTCCAGCTGCCATAGCAACCCCAGGTCCTGGAAGCTATCAGGGGTCGTCGGAGAGGTAAGTAAGACGACCCCTCTCCTCCTTCTATCTTCTATATGCCGTGATCACTATAGATCGCCGCATATAGAACATAGCAAAGGGTTAACATCACTGGGACCTGATCCAATCAGGTCCCGATGATGTCCCCTGTCAGAGCTAACGCTCTGCACCGGAATCGCAGCGCTTGCAGGACCCTGGGGGTCCTGAGTGCTGCGAGACCACCCACCGTTTTTAAACGTCGGCGCTGCACAGAGCCCGACGTTTATCTACAGTGGGCGGTCGGGAACTGGTTAAAATATTCTGGTGTAGGCCAGATAACTAGAAGTTTGGTTTTGCAGTTCCACGGTTCAAATCTCAGTATTATCCAGCTTTTGGCCTTTTTTACATAAAAAAAACAGTAATAGTGTCTCCCTGACTGTTCAGACACAAATATATCTGTTTAAAATATTCTGGTGTAGGCCAGATAACTAGAAGTTTGGTTTTGCAGTTCCACGGTTCAAATCTCAGTATTATGCAGCTTTTGGCATTTTTTACATAAAAAAAACAGTAATAGTGTCTCCCTGACTGTTCAGACACAAATATATCTGTTTAAAATATTCTGGTGTAGGTCAGATAACTAGAAGTTTGGTTTTGCAGTTCCACAGTTCAAATCTCAGTATTATGCAGCTTTTGGCCTTTTTTACATAAAAAAACAGTAATAGTGTCTCCCTGACTGTTCAGACACAAATATATCTGTTTAAAATATTCTGGTGTAGGCCAGATAACTAGAAGTTTGGTTTTGCAGTTCCACAGTTCAAATCTCAGCATTATCCAGACTTTGGCCTTTTTTACATAAAAAAAACAGTAAGGCTGCGTTCACACATTGCGTATTTCCCTGCGTTTTTTTACGCTGCGTATTTTCCTGCTTTTTTTACCTGCGTTTTTTTACGCAGGTAAAAAAAGCACCTCCATTCACACACTGCGTAAAAAAGCACAGCAAAAAACGCAGTGTGAAATGAAGTGTAACATGTGTAATGTATGTGTCTGTGTGTCCTGTGTGTACTGTGCGTCTATGTGTCGTGCGTGTGCGTGTCCCCCTAGCAGTGTATGTACAGACAGCTTCTGGCTGCAGTACATACACTGCTTTAAAAGAAAAAAACTATGGATACTCACCTATCCGATGGATGGGAGAGCCGTCCGGTCCGGTCCCGCCGCTTCCAGCATCTGCCATAAAGCGATCAGCTGACTGTCACGTGACCGGCTTGTAAATCAGCTGACCGGAAGCCGGTTACAAGCCGGTTAGCTAACAGCTGATCGCTTCACCGGCAGATGCTGGAAGCGCGGGACTGGACCGGACGGCTCTCCCATCCATCGGATAGGTGAGTATCCATAGTTTCTCCTACGCCTCCATAAAAAAGCGCTGGAATTACGCAGTGTGTGAACACCGCTGCGTAATTCCATCGCTTATAATGGGCACAATAAGAGAAAGCGCGGGACGCAGCTGCGTAAAGAAAATCGCACAGTGTCTGAACGGCAAAGTGAATTTCCCATTCACTTTGCTGGCAGACACAAGGCACATTGCGTATTTTAAAAAAGCGCACACAAAAAAGCGCGCGAAAATACGCAATGTGTGAACGCAGCCTTATAGTGTCTCCCTGACTGTTCAGACACAAATATATCTGTTTAAAAGATTCTGGTGTAGGCCAGAGAAATAGAACTGTGGTTTTCCTCTTCCACGGTTCTAATTGCCTTTTTATTACCCTTTTGCCATTGATAGTGCGAGTATAAGCTATTTTACTTCATTTACAATGGGCAAGGTGCATGGCAAGGGAAGTGGAACTGGACGTTCTGGTGATGGTGCGTGCAGAGGATGGGGCAGTGGCCAAGGTGAAAATGTGCCACAACCAACAGCCACATCTTCTCGCTCCCAGTTCTTGACCGAATTACTAGGGAAGCACACAACAACACCAGTATTGCGAACTGATCAGTGTGAACAGGTTATTAATTGGATAGCAGATAATACTTCCAGTTACCTGGTCACCACCACCTTCGGTCTGTCTTCCACACGTTCAAGTTTTAGTCTAGACCGCATACTCCTCCTCACCCTGATGCTCCTTCCTCCCACCATGCCGAGTATCGTCAGACAGCAACTGATCCCACAGTTGGACACTCTGAAGAGATGTTCGCTGGTCCATTTCCATATTTGTGCCCCTCGCCTGCTCTGCTTGAAGTGGTGGAAGAGGAGATCCCATGTAGCGATGCCCAAATATTTGAACAGCCACGGCCAGAGGAAGTCGACGCTAGCAATTTGTCACAAGAGGTGGACGATGACGAGACACAATTGCCACGAAGTGAGGAGGAGGATCGTGGGGCGGAAGTGGAAGAGGAGGAGGTGGTGGATGATCTAGTAACTGACCCAACGTGGCAGGAGGATACGCAGAGTGAGGCCAGCAGCACACAGGGGGAGGGAGGCAGAGTACCCCAACAGGCAGGAAGAAGCAGTGTGGTGGCTGCAGACAGAAGGCGGGCAACCATTCCCCGTAACACCAACACGAGGGACGTTGCCAGTACAACCGGTAGGTCTTCCAGAGTCTGGAATTTTTTTAAAGACTCTGCTGATAAACCCAAAAATGCCATTTGTACCACCTGCCATGCCAGCATCAGCAGGGGTGACAAAACTACCAGCCTGACCACCACCAGCATGATCAGGCACATGTCAGCAAAGCACCCGACTTTGTGAGGCGAACCCCAGGGTCCACGACCAGTGTCAGCGGGTGTCACCACTGCTTCTTCCGCTGTTGTGCGTGTAAGATAACCCCATGTTGTGCGTGAAAGGCAATCCCCTGTCCATACTGCATGCAAAGATGCTCCCTCCACTCAGTCTTCACTTGTTATGGCAGTTTCTCAAGAAACAGCATCAACGTCCACGTCCCACCGCAGCGTTCAATTGTCCATATCCCAGAGCTTTGAACGAAAGCGCAAATTCGCAGCCAACGCCCCACAGGCCACAGTCCTAAATTCACACATTTCACGACTGCTTGCATTGGAAATGCTGCCTTTTAGGCTGGTGGAGACGGAATCCTTCCGCAACCTTATGGCGGTGGCCATCCCTCGGTACTCGGTCCCCAGCCGACACTATTTTGCCCGGTGTGCCATCCCCGCACTACACAAGCACGTGTCCCAAAACATCTGCCGTGCCCTCAACAACGCAGTTACTGGGAGAGTCCACCTGACAACGGACACGTGGACAAATGCTTGTGGCCAAGGAAGGTACATCTCCCTGATGGCACACTGGGTAAACATAGTGGAAGCCGGGACCCAGTTGGACCTTGGGATGGAACACATCCTCCCCACACCGAGGATTGTGGGCCCTATGTCAGTCAGAGTTGCCCCCACAGTGTACAGCTCCTGATCATCATCCTACTCTTCATGTTCAGACTCCATCTCAGATATCACCACATCAGTTACAAGCTGGAAGCACTGCAGTACTGCCTCAGCCAAGCGGCAACAGGCTGTGCTGAAACTCATAAGCTTAGGTGATAAACCTCACACTGCTTGTGAGTTGTGGACAGCTGTGAAAGAGCAGGCAGATCTGTGGCTGAGACCGCTGAACCTACATCCAGGCATGGTCATGTGTGACAATGGCCGTAACCTGGTGGCGGCTCTGAGGCGAGGCGAGATCACATGCCTAGCTCATGTGCTTAACATCATGGTTCAGCGGTTTCTTAAATCGTACCCTGAGTTGCCAGATCTGCTCGTCAAAGTACGCCGCCTGTCAGCTCATTTTCGGAAGTCGGCTACAGCTTCCGCCGCCCGTGCTGTGTTGCAGCAGCGTTTACAGCTTCCGGCACACCGACTGGTGTGTGATGTCCTCACATGTTGGAACTCTACCCTCCACATGTTGCAAAGGATTTGTGAGCAGAAGAGAGCAGTTGTGGGGTACCAGCTGCAAGTAGGCCGTCGATATTCAGGTCAGACTCCACACATAAGACCTCAGGAGTGGACCTGGATGTCTGACATATGTACCATCTTGACAAACTTTGAGGAGTCCACCAAGATGGTGAGTGGCGATGACGCCATCATTAGCGTCAGCATCCCACTTGTCTGTCTTTTGCAACGCTCTCTGCAGAGAATTAAAGAGGAGGCATTGCAGCCAGAGTATGATGAGATGGATCAAGAAGCCGTAGCGGGCGATTACACACAGCCCAGCCTCATCTCTTCCCGCATGGCTGACTTTATGTTACGCTGCCTTAACCGTGACCCTCGCATTGTCAAAATGTTGGGTGACAGTCATTACTGGTTGGTGACACTTTTAGACCCCCGCTACAAAGAGAACTTTCACTTTCTTATTCCTGAGGTGGAGAGGTCTACAAAAATGTGGCAGTACCAGAAGGACCTTGCTGCAGAACTGTTAAAAAAATTCCCATCTGAACACTCTAGCGGCAGAGGTCACAGTTCGTTGCCCAACCAAGGCATACAGGCGAGAGAGACGCAACTCCAATCCAGCAGAGGCAGGGGAACACTGTCAACATTTTGGGACAGTTTTCTGAGACCCGCCCAGCTTACAGGCCCTAAGGCGCGGTGTACTCTCACAAGGAGTGGAAAGTTTCAAAAGATGGGAGTACCTAGCTGACCGTACCAGCGTCCTCCGTGATTCCTCTGTGCCTTTTAATTTTTGGGTATCCAAGCTGGACACTTGGAATGAACTCGCTCTGTACACCTTGGAGGTCCTGGCCTGCCCTGTCACTAGCGTGTTATCGGAGCGTGTTTTTAGTGCCGCTGGGGGAATTATAACTGATAAGCGCACTCGCCTGTCAACTGACAATGCTGACAAGCTGACCCTTATCAAAATGAACAAGAGCTGGAATGGGCCAGACTTCTTATCACCACCAAATGACAGCAGAGTAACATAAAGTCAAATCCACTGTGTTATTTCGGGAGGTGTATTCCCATGCTCCGCTTCACACCCACACATGGGTATATGCTTCCTCATTTTGGCTGTATTTTGCTCTTCTCTTTATCCTCAGCCTCCACCACCACTTTACCACCAGGGTGACCGTGGTCCATGTTGCCAGCATTGCAAGTTTCTCCGTCCTAATTTTTGCAAGCTTTTGCTTGGAAGGCATAGGCAAAGACTATGGGAGACCCACTCCCCAATAATGGGAATAATGTTTTGAATATGCTGTACTGCATGGCTCTTGTAAGGGGCATGAAAACTGTCTTTTTAAGCTACTGTGACCTCCACGTCTCTTCCAAGGGGCATTAAAACCGTCTTGTTAAGCTACTGCGACCTCCACCGCTCTTCCAAGGGGCATTAAAACCGTCTTGTTAAGCTACTGCGACCTCCACCACTCTTCCAAGGGGCATTAAATCTGTCTTGTTATGCTACTGCGACCTCCACCGCTCTTACAAGGGGCATTAAAACCATCTTGTTAAGCTACTGCGACTTCCACCACTCTTCCAAGGGGCATTTATATTGTCTTTTTATTTCACTACGACCTCCACCACTCTTCCAAGGGGAATTGATCTTGTCTTTTTATTCCACTATGACATCCACCACTCTTCCAAGGGGCATTGATATTGTCTTTTTATTCCACTGCGACCTCCACCACTCTTCCAAGGGGCATTAAGACCATCTTGTTAAGCTACTGCGACCTCCACCACTTTTCTAAGGGGCATTAAAACCTTTTTGTTAAGCTACTGCGACCACCACCGCTCTTCCAAGGGGCATTAAAACCATCTTGTTAAGCTACTGCGACCTCCACCACTCTTCCAAGGGGCATTAATATTGTCCTTTTATTCCACTGCAACCTCCACCACTCTTCCAAGGGGCATTAATCCATCTTGTTAAGCTACTGCGACCTCCACCTCTCTTCCAAGAGGAATTAAAACCGTCTTGTTAAGATACTGCGACCTCCACCACTCTTCCAAGGGGCATTAAAACCGTCTTATTAAGCTACTGCAACCTCCACCACTCTTCCAAGGGGCATTAAAACCATCTTATTAAGCTACTGCGACCTCCACCACTCTTCCAAGGGGCATTAAAACCATCTTATTAAGCTACTGCGACCTCCACCACTCTTCCAAGGGGCATTAAAACCGTCTTGTTAAGCTACTGTGACCTCCACCACTCTTCCAAGTGGCATTAAAACCGTCTTGTTAAGCTACTGTGACCTCCACCACTCTTCCAAGGGGCATTAAAACCGTCTTGTTAAGCTACTGCGACCTCCACCGCTCTTCCAAGGGGCATTAAAACTGTCTTGTTAAGCTACTGCGACCTCCACCACTCTTCCAAGGGGCATTGATATTGTCTTTTTATTCCACTGCGACCTCCACCACTCTTCCAAGGGGCATTAAAACCATCTTGTTAAGCTAATGCGACCTCCACCACTCTTCCAAGGGGCATTAAAACCGTCTTGTTAAGCTACTGCGACCTCCACCACTCTTCCAACGGGCATTAAAACCGTCTTGTTAAGCTACTGCAATCAGTGAATGTGAATAGCGGTATCAGAGCACCAATGACAGGGCAGAAATTAATTAAAATGACTGATTTATTAATACACACAACACGTTTCGGTGGACAAGGCCACCTTCATCAGGTGTGACAAGCAGCAAACAAATGATCCTTATATACATTTAACCAGGTATACAATTACTTCAGAGGGGCGGGGCTAAATACAGAGTGATATCTCTATATTAACCCCTTGAGTTCATTTATGCCCAATAGAGTGAACAGGATTTTTATAAATTAGTACCTAATGAAACATATAGGGTTCTCATAAATAGGATTCGCAGTATAAGAACTTGCGAATCCTATAATCATAATACTTAATAGGATATATTGTTATCTAACACCCTATATTATATATTATAAAAAATTACATACAACATGGAACAATTTGTGAATATAAAAATTACAATCACCAAATATAGGTAGGGGAAAACGGGTAGGAGAGGAACCAAAAGCTCCACTACTGTTTCTATCATTACAATTAGGAAAAAATAATAACGAAAAAAAAAAAAAATGTTTGTAAAAATTATATAATGAAATTACTAAAACATAAAAACAATTATTTAAAAAATTAAGATTCAAACCCTCAGGAGACAGAGTTTCCATTTTGAAAATCCAATAATTTTCGCGTGTAATAAGGCGATTTAATCTATCATGATGTGTATCAACTATATGATCAATGATAGTTAGTTTCAGATTATTAGGATTTTTCTGATGTTCTTTTAAGAAATGATTAGAAACGCTATGTAAAGGAAAGCCGTTTCTAATATTTTGGCGATGTTTATTTAGTCTGGAGTGCATTTCCTGGATAGTGCGGCCAATGTATTGCAGGCCGCAGGTGCACTGGAGCAAATATATCACATATGAGGACAGACATGTAAGTCTAAAGCAGATGGGATATATCTCTCCAGTGACCGCAGAGACAAATGTTTTAGCTCCGTTATCAATGGAATGACAGCATAAGCATTTAGGAACATTACATTTATAACATCCATTATTGCTAATAGGAGCTAAATTTGAATGGTTAAGTCTTCTACCAATAGTTGTGTTGCTGGGGGCTATATAATTTCCTAGATTTTTACTCCTCCGATATATGACATGGGGAAATTACGGTAAATGACCAGTCAATATTGGATCGTTCCTTAAAATGAACCAGTATTTTTTTAATAAACTGGATAACGCTTGCGTAGGTTTACCATAGGTAGTAATCAGATTTAAACTGAAATCATCACTTGGTTCTTGACTGGTATTCTTAGATTTATTGATACACAAGTTCTGTGATAAGGATCTAGTTTTGGAGAAAACATCCTTTAATAATTTCTGGGGGTATCCCTTAGCTCTAAAACGTTTTTGTAAAACCTTAGATTCCAAAAAAAAATCCGAATCATGTACAATTTTTTCTGACACGCCAATATTGACCGTATTGAATATTTCTAATCCAACTGGGCAAATGGCCACTGTCAAATTCAAGATAACTATTTACATCCACTTCCTTGAAGTGGGTAGATGTAGATATTTTGCCCAAATTGACTATATTTATCTGAAGATCAAGATATTGGATATTACTCTCTTATATGGTAGAGGTTAAGGAAAGACCCCAGTCATTAGTATTTAATTCATCAATAAATTTGACAGCCTCCATAGTATTCCCCCTCCATATGATAAACAAATCATCTATAAAGCTGCTGTACATGATGATGGGTTTATCGGCGCCGAGGGATTGCGCGATGTGGACAGACTCGAATGCCCCCATGTATAGATTTGCATAACTGGGGGCAAACCTCATCCCCATCGCGCAGCCCCTCAGCTGCCGATACATCACCCCCTCAAAAGAGAATACATTGTTCTCAAGAATGAAAGTTATACCCCTCAATAGAAATTTTTTTGGGGGATCCTGTAAGTTTGGGTCCTCATCTAGGATTTTTTTAATTGCCTGTAAGCCAATACATGTGTGATATTGGAATAAAGAGAGTGTAATAAGAAGACAGCCTGGAAGAGGGGGTAATTCACTCAACAATCTAATTAAATGTGTGGAATCTAGTGTTGAGCGAGCACTAAAATGCTCGGGTACTCAAAGCTCGGGCCGAGCTCGCCGTGATACTCGGGTGCTCGACCCGAGCAACGAGCCCAATGTTAGTGTATGGGAGACCCGAGCATTTTTGGGGCGGCACCCCCGGCAGTCTGTATAAAGCCTAAAAAGTGCCCAAAACGATAGTGAGAGTGCTCAAAAGACATGGGGACAGCATGGACATCGCCCCAGGAAGCATTTCTGCCCCCCAGGTCACTGCTGTGCACAACGTGTTCAGAGGTATTAAGCCACTTTAACGGGCTCACAATAAAACGTTCAAAAAAGAAACTGAAACTGCTTTCCTGTGAAATATGTTAAAGAACTTCCTTTCCAGGGTAAAGACTTGTGTATAAGGTAAAATAAATAACCAAAAACAAAAATACTCCTCCACACCTTGGGCTATGTTCACAAGTAGCATTTTTTATGCGTTTTTGCACTTTTGTATTGCTTTCAACCGTGACAAATGCATTCACCGGGAAATGTCATTTTAACATTTTACAATCTTATCTGACCATGTGCTGTGTCACACATGCATACAGTGCTGAAAAGACATGGGAACAGCATTGGGAAGACCCCTGGAAGCATCTCTGACACCCTGGTCACTGCCTAAAAGTGTGCCCATCAGAAGTGATCCTTTCCGCATCAGAAGATGCAGACTTGCAACTATCCCCGTGCAAGTCCTTGTCCCAGGGCAGTGTTGAATTGTACCTTCCCCATTCCTTGCAATGCAAGCGCAAGTATGTAGCCTGCCACCCACCCACCTCCAGGCTGCAATACCATACTGCTAGCTTGCTTGCACTTGAAATGGGGCCTTTTAGTTTGGAGGAGGCCGAAGCTGGCCACTACCTCATGGCTGCTTCGGCAGTGATGTATCCATACTCAGTCCCCAGCCGCCAGGTGGCCAGGTGTCCACGCTCGGTCCTCAGCTGCTAGGGGGCGGCCGGGTGTCTATACTCGGTCCCCAGCCGCCCCGCGGCCGGGTGTCCACACACGGTCCCCAGCCGCCTGGGGGCGGCCGGGTGTCCATAAATGGTCCCCAGCCGCCCCTATTTCTCCTTGGAACATCCCCCCACACACTTTTCTCAGCCCGGCCTGCTTTAGGGCAGCATTGGACGAGCCCACCAGAGAACCAGACTCCTCCGGAGGGCCCTGGCTTCTCCATCAGGGGAGTTCAGAGTGCCAAGGTAAGGAGCATGATGATGATGATAGAAGTTAGCATCTGCTTTGTTTTCTTGGAATACAAGCGTAAGTATGCAACCTGCCACCCACCCACCCCCAGGCTGCAATACCATACTGCTAGCTTGCTTGTACTTGAAATTGGGCCTTTTAGGCATGTGGAGGCAGACGCTGGCCACCATGTCATGGCTGCGTCGGCGGCCTGGTTTCCATACTCAGTCCCCACCCGCCCGGCGGCCGGGTGTCCACACTCGGTCCCCAGCCGCCAGGGGGCGGCCGGGTGTCCATGCTCGGTCCCCAGCCGCCCCGCGGCCGGGTGTCCACACACGGTCCCCAGCCGCCTGGGGGCGGCCGGGTATCCATAAACAGTACCCAGCTGCCCCTATTTCTCCTTGGAACATCCCCCCACACACTTTTTTTAGCCGGCCTGCTTTAGGGCAGCATGGGACGAGCCCACCAGAGAACCAGACTCCTCCGGTGTGCCCTGGCTTCTCCATCAGGGGATGTGAGAGTGCCAAGGTGTGGAGCATGATGATGATGATAGAAGTTAGCAGCTGCTTTGTTTTCTTGGAATGCAAGCGCATGTATGTTGTAGCGGCTAGGCCTGAGGTGGTCAGCGTTTTGGCGCATATCCTACCTCCTCCGAGGATTGCTGGATGTTTTCCTGCTGCTATCGCAGTTCTATGACTCCCGTTAAAACAAAGCTTCAGGTGAAGAATGATGGATGAAGTGGTGGTAAAGGAGAAGGAGCAGGAGGAACAGGGACCATTCACATCAATATCAGGCCAGTCAACCACACATGTCTATTAGGATATGTTTCTGTACAAAAGGAGAGGTTCGGCTACACAGTTATAGGGCATGCAGTGAGTGCAATGCCTACCAAAAATTTCGAGGCACTGCAATTCCCCTTGGAAGTGACATTGAGGTCAGAGGGGCCTTAACTAAACCATTTTTTCCATTTATAGCAACTGGGTCTCCTGTGCACTGTTGGCCTAATCAGTGAATGGAAGGCTTTCCAAAAATTATGAGGAACTGCAAAGCCCCTTGAAACAGACGTGGATTACAGCATACTAAAAACCTTCTACCCATTATTGGGGAGTGGGTCTACCTTAGTGTTCGCCTATGCATTGAAAAGCAAAAGCTGACTAAAATTAGGAGGAAATGCAATGCACGTTGGAAGAATGGTGGAGTTCGCAGTGGAATAAAAAGACAATATCAATGCCCCTTGAAAAAGTGGTGGAGATCGCAGTAGCTTAACAAGACGGTTTTAATGCCCCTTGGAAGAGACGTGGAGGTCGCAGTGGAATAAAAAGACAATATCAATGCCCCTGGGAAGAGTGGTGGAAGTCGCAGTAGCATAACAAGACGGTTTTAATGCCCATTCGAAGAGTGGTGGAGGTCACAGTAGCTTAACAAGACAGCTTTAATGCCCCTTGGAAAAGTGGTGGAGGTCGCAGTAGCTTAACAAGACAGCTTTAATGCCCCTTGGAAAAGTGGTGGAGGTCGCAGTAGCTTAACAAGATGGTTTTAATGCCCCTGGGGAAAGTGGTGGAGGTTGCAGTAGCTTAACAAGATGGTTTTAATGCCCCTTGGAAGAGACGTGGAGGTTGCAGTAGCTTAACAAGACGGTTTAAATACCTCTTGGAAGAGACATGGAGGACGCAGTAGCTTAACAAGATGGTTTTAATGCCCCTTGGAAGAGACGTGGAGGTCGCAGAGGAATAAAAAGACAATATCAATGCCCCTGGGAAAAGTGGTGGAGGTCGCAGTAGCTTAACAAAGCGGATTTAATGCCCCTTGGAAGAATGGTGGAGGTCGCAGTGGAATAAAAAGACAATATCAATGCCCCTGGGAAAAGTTGTGGAGGTCGCAGTAGCTTAACAAGATGGTTTTAATGCCCCTTGGAAAAGACGTGGAGGTTGCAGTAGCTTAACAAGACAGTTTTAATGCCCCTTGGAAGAATGGTGGAGGTCGCTGTAGCTTAACAAGACGGTTTTAATGCCCCTTGGAATAGACGTGGAGGTCGCAGTAGCTTAACAAGACGGTTTTAATGCCCCTTGGAAGAATGGTGGAAGTCGTAGTACCTTAACAAGATGATTTTAATGCCCCTGGGGAAAGTGGTGGAGGTCGCAGTAGCTTAACAAGATGGTTTTAATGCCCCTGGGGAATGTGGTGGAGGTCGCAGTAGCTTAACAAGACGGTTTTAATGCCCCTTGGAAGAATGGTGGAGGTCGCAGTGGAATAAAAAAATATTATCAATGCCCCTGGGAAAAGTGGTGGAGGTCGCAGTAGCTTAACAAGACAGTTTTAATGCCCCTTGCAAGAGACGTGGAGATTGCAGTAGCTTAACAAGACGGAGGAACTTGCAATGCTGGCAACACGGACCAAGGTCACCCTGGTGGTATAGTAGTGGTGGAGGCTGAGGATAAGGAGAGTAGCAAAATAGAGCCAAAATGAGGAAGCATATACCCATGTGTGGGTGTGAAGCGGTGCATGGGAATACACCTCCCGAAATAACACAGTTGATTTGACTTTATGTTACTCTGCTGTCATTTGGTGGTGATGAGAAGTCTGGCCCAATCCAGCCCTTGTTCATTTCGATAAGGGTCAGCTTGTCAGCATTGTCAGTTGACAGGCGAGTGCACTTATCAGTTATAATTCCCCGAGCGGCACTAAAAACACGCTTTGATAACACGCTAGCGGCAGGGCAGGCCAGGACCTCCAAGTCGTACAGAGCGAGTTCATTGCAAGTGTCCAGCTTGGATACCCAAAAATTAAAAGGCACAGAGGAATCACGGAGGATGCTGGTATGGTCGGCAAGGTACTCCCTCACCATATTTTGAAACTTTCCACTCCTTGTGAGAGTACCCCGCGCCTCAGGGCCTGTAAGCTGGGCGGGTCTCAGAAAACTGTCCCAGAATGTTGACAGTGTTCCCCTGCCTCTGCTGGATTGGAGTTACGTCTCTCTCGCCTGTACTTCTTGGTTGAGCAACGAACTGTGACCTCTGCCGCTAGCGTGTTCAGACGGGAATTTTTTTAACAGTTCTGCAGCCAGGGTCTTCTGGTACTGCCCCATTTTTGTAGACCTCTCCACCTCAGGAATAAGAGAGTAAAAGTTCTCCTTGTAGCGGGGGTCTAAAAGTGTCACCAACCAGTAATGACTGTCACCCAACATTTTGACAACGCGATGGTCACGGTTAAGGCAACGTAACATAAGGTCAGCCATGCGTGCCAGACTGGTAACGTGCAAGACTTCCGTCTCCTCACCAAGATGATGACTGACCATGCTCTCCTCCTCCTCCTCCTCCTCCCCTCCTGTCCTCAGGCCACCCACGCTGAACCGACGGTATGACAGTTGTACAGGTACTACCGTCTACAGCGCATGATACCAGCTCCTGTTCTTCCTCCTCCTCCTCCTCTCCCTCGTTATCCCCCAATGCATGTTGGGATGAGATGAGGCTGGGCTGTGTGTAATCACCTGCTACGGCTTCTTGATCCATCTCATCATACTCTGGCTGCAATGCCTCCTCTTTAATTCTCTGCAGAGAGCATTGCAAAAGACAGACAAGTGGGATGCTGATTATAATGATGGTGTCATCGCCACTCACCATCTTGGTGGACTCCTCAAAGTTTGTCAAGATGGTACATATATCAGACATCCAGGTCCACTCCTGAGGTCTTATGTGTGGAGTCAGACCTGAATATCGACGGCCTTGTTGCAGCTGGTACTCCACAACTGCTCTCTTCTACTCACAAATTCTTTGCAACATGTGGAGGGTAGAGTTCCAACGTGTGGGGACATCACACACCAGTCGGAGTGCCAGAAGCTGCAAACGCTGCTGCAACATAGCAAGGGCGGCGGAAGCTGTAGCCAACTTCCGAAAATGAGCTGACAGGCAGCGTACTTTGACGAGCAGATCTGGCAACTCTTTCACAGCTGCTCTTTCACAGCTGTCCACAACTCACAAGCAGTGTGAGGTTTATCACCTAAGCTTATGAGTTTCAGCACAGCCTGTTGCCGCTTGGCTGAGGCAGTACTGCAGTGCTTCCAGTTTGTAACTGATGTGGTGATATCTGAGATGGAGGCTGAACATGAGGAGGAGGAGGAGAATGATGCACAGGAGCTGTACACTGTGAGGGCAACTCTGACTGACATAGGGCCCGCAATCCTCGGTGTGGGGAGGATGTGTTCCATCCCAAGGTCCGACTGGGTCCCGGCTTCCACTATGTTTACCCAGTGTGCCGTCAGGGAGATGTACCTTCCCTGGCCACAAGCACTTGTCCACGTGTCCGTTGTCAGGTGGACTCTCCCAGTAACTGCATTGCTGAGGGCACGGCAGATGTTTTGGGACACGTGCTTGTGTAGTGCGGGTATGGCACACCGGGCAAAATAGTGTCGGCTGGGGAGCAAGTATCGAGGGATGGCCACCGCCATAAGGTTGCGGAAGTATTCAGTCTCCACCAGCCTAAAAGGCAGCATTTCCAATGCAAGCAGTCGTGAAATGTGCGAATTTAGGACTGTGGCCTGTGGGTCGTTGGCTGCGAATTTGTGCTTTCGTTCAAAGCTCTGGGATATCGACAATTGAACGCTGTGGTGGGACGTGGACGTGGACGTTGATGCTGTTTCTTGAGAAACTGCCATAACAAGTGAAGACTGAGAGGAGGGGAAATCTTTGCATGCAGTATGGACAGGGGATTGCCTTGCACGCACAACAGGGGGTTCTCTTACACGCTCAACAGCGGAAGGAGCAGTGGTGACACCCGATGACACTGGTCGTGGACCCTGGGGTTCGCCCCACAAAATTGAGTGCTTTGCTGCCATGTGCCTGATCATGCTGGTGGTGGTCAGGCTGGTAGTTTTGTCACCCCTGCTGATGCTGGCATGGCAGGTGGTACAAATGGCCTTTTAGGGTTATCAGCAGAGTCTTTAAAACAATTCCAGACTCTGGAAGACCTAACGGTTGTGCTGGCAACATCCCTCCTTTTGGTGTTAAGGGGAATGGTTGCCTGCCTTCTGTGTGTGGCCACCACACTGCTTCTTCCTGCCTGTTGGGGTACTCTGCCTCCCTCCCCCTGTGTGCTGCTGGCCTCGCTCTGCGTGTCCTCCTGTCACGTTGGGTCAGTTACTAGATCATCCACCTCCTCCTCTTCCACTTGCGCACCACGATCCTTCTCCTCACTTCGTGGCAATTGTGTCTCGTTATCGTCCACCTCTTGTGACAAATTGCCAGCGTCGACTTCCTCTGGCCGTGGCTGTTCATATATTTGGGCATCGCTGCATGGGATCTCCTCTTCCACCACTTCAAGCGGAGCAGGCGAGGGGCACAAATATGGAAATGAACCAGTGAACAGCTCTTCAGAGTGTCCAACTGTGGGATCAGTTGCTGTCTGACGACACTCGGCATGGTGGGAGGAAGGAGCATCAGGTTGAGGAGGAGTATGCGGTCGAGACTTACGGCTACTAAAACTTGACTGTGTGAAAGACAGACCGGAGGTAGTGGTGCCCAGGTAACTGGAAGTATTTTCTGCTATCCAATTAATAACCTGATCACACTGATCAGTTCGCAATACTGGTGTTGTAGTGTGCTTCCCTAGTAATTCGGTCAAGAAGTGGGAGCGAGAAGATGTGGCTGTTGATTGTGGCACATTTTCTCCTTGGCCACGCCTCGTCCTCTACATGCACCATCACCAGAACGTCCAGTTCCACTTCCCTTGCCACGCGCCTTGCCCATTGTAAATGTAGTAAAATAGCTTACACTCACACTATCAATGGAAAAAGGGTAATAAAAAGGAGATTTGAACCGTGGAAGAGGAAAACCACAGTTCTATTTCTCTGGCCAGCACCAGAATCTTTTAAACAGATATATTTGTGACTGAACAATCAGGGAGACACTATTACTGTTTTTCTTTACGGAAAAAATACCAAAAGCTGGATAATACAGAGATTTGAACCGTGGAACTGCAAAACCACAGTTCTTATTTACTGTTGTATACCAGACATTTTTAAATAGATATATTTGGGGCTGAACAGTCAGTGACACACTCAAACTGTTTTTTTTTATGTAAAAAAGGCCCAAAAGTGGATAATACAGAGGTTTGAACCGTGGAATTGCAAAACCACAGTTATAGTTATGTGGCGTACACCAGAACATTTCAAACAGATATATTTGTGTCTGAACAATCAGGGAGACACTATTACTGTTTTTCTTTACGGAAAAAATACCAAAAGCTGGATAATACAGAGATTTGAATCGTGGAACTGCAAAACCACAGTTCTAATTTGCTTTCATATACCAGACTTTTTTAAATAGATATATTTGGGGCTGAACAGTCAGCGACACACTCAAACTGTCTTTTTTATGTAAAAAAGGCCCAAAAGTGGATAATACAGAGATTTGAACCATGGAACTGCAAAACCACAGTTATAGTTATGTGGCGTACACCACAATCTTTCAAACAGATATATTTGTGTCTGAACAATCAGGGAGACACTATTACAGTTTTTCTTTAAGGAAAAAATACAAAAAGCTGGATAATACAGAGATTTGAACCGTGGAACTACAAAAACACAGCTCTAATTTACTGGCGTATACCAGACTTTTTTAAATAGATATATTTGGGGCTGAACAGTCAGCGACACACTCAAACCGTGGAACTGCAAAACCACAGTTATATTTTTCTGGTCTACATGAGACTCTTTCAAACAGATATAGTGGTGTCTGACCAGTCAGAGAAACAGTATTACAGTTTTTTTTTATGGCAAAAAATGCCCAAAACAGGATAATACAGAGATTTGACCCATGGAACTGCAAAACCACAGTTATATTTTTCCGGCCTACGCAAGACTCTTTTAAACATATATATTGGTGTCTGACCAGTCAGGGAGACACTATCCACTATTACAGTTTTTTTTTATGGCAAAAAATGCCAAAAACAGGATAATACAGAGATTTGACCCGTGGAACTGCAAAACCATAGTTATATTTTTCTGGCCTACACCAGACTCTTTTAAACAGATATATTGGTGTCTGACCAGTCAGGGAGACACTATTAGAGTTTTTTTTTTATGGCAAAAAATGCCGAAAACAGGATAATACAGAGATTTGACCCGTGGAATTGCAAAACCACAGTTATATTTTTCTGGCCTACACCAGACTCTTTTAAACAGATATATTGGTGTCTGAACAGTCAGGGAGACACTATTACTGTTTTTTTTTACGGCAAAAAATGGAAAAGCAGGATAATACAGAGATTTGACCCGTGGAACTGCAAAACCACAGTTATAGCTATGTGGCATACACCAGACTCTTTTAAACAGATATATTGGTGCCTGACCAGTCAGGGGGACACTAGTACAGTTTTTTTTACGGCAACAAATGCCAAAAACAGGATAATACAGAGATTTGAACCGTGGAACTGCAAAACCACAGTTATATTTTTCTGGCCTACACCACACTCTTTTAAACAGATATATTGGTGTCTGACCAGTCAGGGAGACACTATTACAGTTTTTTTTTTACGGCAAAAAATGCCAAAAACAGGATAATACAGAGATTTGACCCGTGGAACTGCAAAACCACAGTTATATTTTTCTGGCCTACACCACACTCTTTTAAACAGATATATTGGTGTCTGACCAGTCAGGGAGACACTATTACAGTTTTTTTTTACGGCAAAAAATGCCAGAAACAGGATAATACAGAGATTTGACCCATGGAACTGCAAAACCACAGTTATATTTTTCTGGCCTATACCATATTCTTTTAAACAGATATATTGGTGTCTGACCAGTCAGGGAGACACTATTACGTTTTTTTTTTACGGCAAAAAATGCCAAAAGCAGGATAATACAGAGATTTGACCCATGGAACTGTAAAACCACAGTTATATTTTTCTGGCCTACACCAGACTATTTTACACAGATATATTGGTGTCTGAACAGTCAGGGAGACACTACTACCGTTTTTTTTACGGCAAAAAATGCCAAAAGCAGGATAATACAGAGATTTTACCCGTGGAACTGCAAAACCACAGTTATGGTTATGTGGCGTACACCAGACTCTTTTAAACAGATATATTGGTGTCTGACCAGTCAAGGAGACACTATTATGTTTTTTTTTCGGCAAAAAATGCCAAAAGCAGGATAATACAGAGATTTGACCCATGGAACTGCAAAACCACAGTTCTATTTTTCTGGCCTACACCAGACTCTTTTAAACAGATATATTGGTGTCTGAACAGTCACAGACACACTCAATTTTTTTGGGGGGGGGAATTACCAAAAGGTTAATAAGACGCGTATTTGGACAGCTTGACTGAGGAAAAAAATATACGGGATTTAGATGAAAAAAAAAAAATTTTCCTGGCCCCTGAGACCGAGGTGATAAGTCTAGCAATTTGACCAACAGGAGCACACAGGACTGTAATGCAGCGTTTGCTGGTATAACCACTGCGTCTCCTATACAGCCTGCCTGCCTGATATATGGAATGGATATTAGTCCTGACAAGGACTGTTTGATTTGGCAGGCTTTAGAGACCCTACACTACCTATTTCGCATTATATATCTCTCCCTAACTCAGCAGCACTGACCCTACACTGGCTGATCCATAGAGACTGTGTCCAAGATGGCGACGCCTGGTTTTAAATACTCGAGGTGACGCTGTGCGGCCAGCCAATCACTGTAATGCCCACAAACAACATGGCTGCGGCATTACAGTGACTGGCTGGCAATCCCTGCATGTTCATTGGCTCTGTAAAGAGCGCCAAACGTGCAGGGCGGAGACCCGAGCTCCCGCCCGAGTAACCCGGAAATGCTCGGTGCTCGCTGAACATCCCAAGTAGCGTGATGCTTGGGCAAGTAACGAGCAGTGTCGAGCATGCTCGCTCAACACTAGTGGAATCTTTTAAACGAGAATCTAGGGATAAAACGTATTTCTGTAAAAAAAGATCAATATAATGGGATAAGTTGGATGTGATAGAATTGGTTCCAGAAATAATAGGGCGTCCAGGGGGATTAAATTTATCTTTATGAATTTTGGGTAAAAAATAAAAATAAGGGACTTTAAATTTTTTAATGTCTAAAAAGGATTTTTCTTTTTTATTGAGGAAACCAGCTGTAGAGGCCCCGGCTACAAACCCTCTGTACTCCAAAAAAATGGTTACAGATGGGTCTGTTTCCAATTTCATATAATAGTTTGAGTTATCTAGAATTCTGAGGCCCTCCTTGATGTACCAGCCTCTGTTCATTATCACAGTCCCCCCTCCCTTATCTGCTTTCTTTATAATTATCTCTTTATTTTCCTGAAGGGTTTTTAATGCACATTTCTCTTGGTAGCTCAAGTTATTTACTTTTTTAGAAATTGGGGGGAATGTCCTAAGGTCCCTCAAAATTAATTGTTGGAAAGTTTCAAGGTGTGAACCTTTATGATGTAATGGATAAAAATTGTTTTTCCCCTTCACATTTACATGAGTGAAAGGGTCCAGTAATGGAGGGCCTGATGGTATATTAGATTCTTGGATGGAGGGGGATACCGATGAATAGGGGCTAGTAGGATGTGATTTTCTCTTATCTTCCAATAGAAAATGCCTTTTTAGTGTCAATTTCCTTATAAATACATTTAAATCACAGAACAAAGTGAAATTATTAAATGGGACAGCTGGGCAGAAGGATAATCCTCGAACTAACAAGGATCGTTCAGCTTCAGATAGCACATAGCTAGAAATATTAAAGATACCCCCACAACCGATAGGGGTTTCTATGTGCAGGAAATTTGTTTCCTGGTTCATTGGCAAGATTTCATTTTCTTTATATTTGAATTGTGTCTTAATTTCGGCATTTGAACTATTTTTGTTGTTGAGACCTCGGGTTTTTCCACTCCCTCTACATCCCCTAAATTTCTTTTTCATTTTGGACAGCGGCCGGGGACCACGTGAAAAAAATGTGCAATTTTCCTTTTATCAGTTTGAGATACAACTGCATTCTGTGTTTGAGGCTTTATCAAAATACTATTTTCATTCAAAATCGGAAATAATTCCAAGAATGTCATTCTATTCATAGGGGATTTTGTGTGGTTTATATCACTCGTTTTAACAGAAGATCTCCCTTGATTTAAAATATTCAGTGTATCCGCTATCGGGATCTGTCCAGATGACTCCCCAGCAATAGGAGTCTGTATTGCACTAGAAAGCTCTGAAATATTAGATTCACTGTGGGATATCTCCTGTGTATTAATATGTAATGTGAAGTTCAATTCATCTATATCTGCTACTTGTGTGGAAATAATAGGCGGATTAGCAATAAATTCTACATCTGCTGCTTGTGTGGATAAAATAGGTGGATCAGCAATCAATATGGAGGGAGGAGTAATTTCCATACACATTCCATCTATTATAAGTTCATTATTTTTTTCCAAATTAGAATTAGATCCATTATTTTTCATGTAATTATTGTTAATGGATAACTTCTTCCTATGGGTCTCATATATTGCTTGTTGTTTTTTATTCAGAAAAAACTGTTGTTGGGAATTATTCACATGTTTTGTATGGTTATCAGTATCATTACTTGGAATAGGGGAAGATGGATTGTTCCTAGTTGTTCTCTGCATAGAGATGATGGGAACAGGTGAAATTTGAGGTAGTGATTGAATTTTTTCTTTTTTAGAGTCTTTTATATCTCTTTCATATTTTTTTGCTTTTTTATTTATTAAATCATTTTCAAATTTAGCCAATCTTAGTTTTACCTCATTATCCATGGCATAATATTCCATAGATGAGGAAAAGAACTCCAAATCCCCTTTAATTTTAGTTATTGTTTCTAAAGCATGCATAGCCAGAGTATTCCTTTTATCAATCAACAATCTGATCAGTACTGTCGAGCAATCAGAAATACACCTGTCCCATCTTTCAGTAAAAGCAATATCCTGAGGAAAGGATGAATTAAGATTCATTCTCAATCCCTTGGGTATTATGTTATCCTTAATGTAATGTTCCAAAAACATCGTGTCTATGTGATTAGTTATTTCTATTATTTTCTAAGTCCAAAAACAGTCCACGTAACCTTTTTTTATCTGTATCATTCAGCATAGTTGGATTCTTATATATGCATCTGTCTCCATCTTTGTTAATGGAGTCTTTACTAAGGGCTGTATTGATCAAAGATAATCTAAATTTCTCTCTATTGATCATATAAAAGTCCATAATGATCCAGCAAATTAGATTTTATAGTCTTAAACACAGTTCTGAAGGCGATTCTGCAAAGTTTTCCGTCTCCCGATGTGTTGAATAATCTGGGTCGCCCAATGTGCAGCTCCTGGTCTTGAGGCTAAGCCCCCAGAAATAGCTGAAAGCAGATGACAGCCACCAACAGAGCAGAGCTTGTGGAGCTTTACACTGGGGTTGTGCAGAGGTGCACAACTCCATAAGGTTAGTAGCCATTCCCACACCCCTCTGCAAATTGCATTACTGAGTCACCCATTGCGCCCTGTTCTCTCCTTTTTTTACATACTCCCTGACTGGTCAGACACCAATATACCTGTTTAAAAAAGTCTGCTGTAGGCCAGAAAAATATAACTGTGGTTTTGCAGTTCCACGGGTCAGATCTCTGTATTATCCTGTTTTTGGCATTTTTTGCCGTAAAAAAAACTGTAATAGTGTCTCCCTGACTGGTCAGACACCAATATATCTGTTTAAAAGAGTCTGGTGTACGTCACATAACTATAACTGTGGTTTTGCAGTTCCACTGGTCAAATCTCTGTATTATCCTGTTTCTGGCATTTTTTGCCATAAAAAAAAGCATAATAGTGTCTCCCTGACTGGTCAGACACCAATATATCTGTTTAAAAGAGTCTGGTGTAGGCCAGAAAAATATATCTGTGGTTTTGCACTTCCATGGTTCAAATCTCTGTATTATCCAGCTTTTGGTATTTTTTCCGTAAAGAAAAACAGTAATAGTGTCTCCCTGACTGGTCAGACACCAATATATCTGTTTAAAAGAGACTGGTGTAGGCCAGAAAAATATAACTGTGGTTTTGCAGTTCCACGAGTCAAATCTCTGTATTATCCTGTTTTTGGCATTTTTTGCCGCAAAAAAAAACAGTAATAGTGTCGCTCTGACTGGTAAGGCACCAATATATCTGTTTAAAGAGTCTGGTGTAGGCCAGAAAAATATAACTGTGGTTTTGCAGTTCCACTGGTCAAATCTCTGTATTATCCTGTTTTGGCATTTTTTGCCGTAGAAAAAGCAGTAATAGTGTCTCCCTGAATGGTCAGACACCAATATATCTGTTTAAAAGAGTCTGGTCTACGTTACATAACTATAACTGTGGTTTTGCAGCTCCACAGTTCAAATGTCTGTATTATCCTGTTTTTGGCATTTTTTGCTGTAAAAAAAAAAACGTAATAGTGTCTCCCTGACTGGTCAGACACCAATATATCTGTTTAAAAGAGTCTGGTGTAGGCCAGAAAAATATAACTGTGGTTTTGCAGTTCCACGGGTCAAATCTCTGTATTATCCTGTTTTTGGCATTTTTTGCCGTAGAAAAAACTGTAATAGTGTCTCCCTGAATGGTCAGACACCAATATTTCTGTTTAAAAGAAGCTGGTGTAGGCCTGAAAAATGTAACTGTGGTTTTGCAGTTCCACGGGTCAAATCTCTGTATTATCCTGTTTTTGGCATTTTTTGCCTAAAAAAAACTGTAATAGTGTCTCCCTGACTGGTCAGACACCAATATATCTGTTTAAAAGAGTCTGGTGTAGGTCAGAAAAATATAACTGTGGTTTTGCAGTTCCACTGTACAAATCTCGGTATTATCCAGCTTTGGGTATTTTTTTCCGTAAAGAAAAACAGTAATAGTGTCTCCCTGATTGTTCAGACACAAATATATCTGTTTGAAAGATTCTGGTGTAGGCCAGTAAAATATAACTGTGGTTTTGCAGTTCCACGGTTCAAATCTCTGTATTATCCAGCTTTTGGTATTTTTTCATAAAGTAAAACAGTAATAGTGTCTCCCTGACGGGTCAGACACCAGTATATCTGTTTAAAAGAGTCTTGTGTAGGCCAGAAAAATATAACTGTGGTTTTGCAGTTCCACAGTTCAAATCTCTGTATTATCCAGCTTTTGGTATTTTTTCCGTAAAGAAAAACAGTAATAGTGTCTCCCTGACTGGTCAGACACCAATATATCTGTTTGAAAGATTCTGGTGTAGGCCAGAAAAATATAACTGTGGTTTTGCAGTTCCACGGTTAAAATCTCTGTATTATCCAGCTTTTGGTATTTTTTCCGTAAAGAAAAACAGTAATAGTGTCTCCCTGACTGGTCAGACACCAATATACCTGTTTAAAAGAGTCTCGTGTAGGCCAGAAAAATAGAAATGTGGTTTTGCAGTTCCACAGTTCAAATCTCTGTATTATCCAGCTTTTGGTATTTTTTCCGTAAAGAAAAACAGTAATAGTGTCTCCCTGACTGGTCACACACCAATATATCTGTTTAAAAGAGTCTGGTGTAGGCCAGAAATATATAACTGTGGTTTTGTAGTTCCACGGGTCAAATCTCTGTATTATCCTGTTTTTGGCATTTTTTGCCGTAAAAAAAACAGTAATAGTGTCTCCCTGACTGGTCACACACCAATATATCTGTTTAAAAGAGTCTGGTGTAGGCCAGAAAAATATAACTGTGGTTTTGCAGTTCCACGCGTCAAATCTCTGTATTATCCTGTTTTTGGCATTTTTTGCCGTAAAAAAAACTGTAATAGTGTCTCCCTGACTGGTCAGACACCAATATATCTGTTTAAAAGAGTTTGGTGTAAGTCACATAACTATAACTGTGGTTTTGCAGTTCCATGGTTCAATTCTCTGTGTTATTCTGTTTTTGCCATTTTTTGACATAAAAAAAAACGTAATAGTGTCTCCCTGACTGGTAAGACACCAATATATCTGTTTAAAAGAGTCTGGTGTAGGCCAGAAAAATATAACTCTGGTTTTGCAGTTCCACGGGTCAAATCTCTGTATTATCCTGTTTTTGGCATTTTTTGCCGTAAAAAAAACAGTAATAGTGTCTCCCTGATTGTTCAGACACAAATATGTCTGTTTAAAAGAGTCTGGTGTAGGCCAGAAAAATATAACTGTGGTTTGCAGTTCCATGGTTCAAATCCCTGCATTATCCACTTTTGGGCCTTATGTACATGAAAAAAACAGTTTGAGTGTGTCTCTGACTGTTCAGCCCCAAATATATCTATTAAAAATGGTCTGGTATACGCAAGTAAATTAGAACTGTGGTTTTGCAGTTCCACGGTTCAAATCTCTGTATTATCCAGCTTTTGGCCTGTTTTACGTAAAAAAAAAAAAAAAGTGTCTTTCTGTCCGTTCAGTCATAAATATATCTGTTTAAAAGATTCTGGTGTAGGCCAGGGAAATAGAACTGTGGTTTTCCTCTTCCACGGTTCTAATCTCCTTTTTATTACCCTTTTTCCATTGATAGTGCGAGTGTTAGCTATTTTACTTCATTTACAATGGGCAAGGCGCGTGGCAAAGGACTTGGAACTGGACGTTCTGGTGATGGTGCGTGTAGAGGACGGGGCCGTGGCCATGGTGAAAATGTGCCACAACCAACAGCCACATCTTCTCGCTCCCACTTCTTGACCGAATTACTAGGGAACTACACTACAACACCAGTATTGTGAACTGATCAGTGTGAACAGGTTATTAATTGGACAGCAGATAATACTTCCAGTTACCTGGGCACCACCACCTCCGGTCTGTCTTCCACACGGTCAAGTTTTAGTAGCCATGAGTCTCGACCGCATACTCCTCCTCACCTTGATGGTCCTTCCTCCCACCATGCCGAGTGTCGTCAGACAGCAACTGATCCCACACTTGGACACTCTGAAGAGCTGTTCACTGGTCCATTTCCATATTTGTGCCCCTCGTCTGCTCCGCTTGAAGTGGTGGAAGAGGAGATCCTATGTAGCGATTCCCAAATATTTGAACAGCCACGGCCACAGGAAGTCGACACTTGCAATTTGTCACAAGGGGTGGACGATGACGAGACACAATTGCCACGAAGTGAGGAGGAGGAGGATCGTGTTGCGCAAGTGGAAGAGGAGGAGGTGGTGGATGATCTAGTAACTGACCCAACCTGGCAGGAGGACACGCAGAGCGAGGCCAGCAGCACACAGGGGGAGGGAGGCAGAGTACCCCAACAGGCAGGAAGAAGCAGTGTTGTGACCGCACACAGAAGGCGGGCAACCATTCCCCGTAACACCAACACGAGGGACGTTGCCAGTACAACCGGTAGGTCTTCCAGAGTCTGGAATTTTTTTAAAGACTCTGCTGATAACCCGAAAAAGGCCATTTGTACCACCTGCCATGCCAGCATCAGCAGGGGTGACAAAACTACCAGCCTGATCACCATCAGCATGATCAGGCAAATGGCAGCAAAGCACCCGACTTTGTAGGGCGACCCCAGGGTCCACAACCAATGTCAGCGGGTGTCACCACTGCTTCTTCCGCTGTTGTGCGTGTAATAGAACCCCCTGTTGTGCATGCAAGGCAATCCCCTGTCCATACTGCATGCAAAGATGCCCCCTCCTCTCAGTCTTCACTTGTTATGGCAGTTTCTCAAGAAACAGCATCAACGTCCACATCCACGTGCCACCGCAGAGGTCAATTGTCCATATCCCAGAGCTTTGAACGAAAGCGCAAATTCGCAGCTAACACCCCACAGGCCACAGTCTTAAATTCGCACATTTCACGACTGCTTGCGTTGGAAATGCTGCCTTTTAGGCTGGTGGAGACGGAATCCTTCCACAACCTTATGGCAGTGGCTGTCCCTCGGTACTCAGTCCCCAGCTGACACTATTTTGCCCGGTGTGCCATCCCTGCACTACACAAGCAAGTGTCCCAAAACATCTGCCGTGCCCTCAACAACATAGTTACTGGGAGAGTCCACCTGACAACGGACAGGTGGACAAGTGCTTGTGGCCAGGGACGGTACATCTGCCTGACGGCACACTGGGTAAACATAGTGGAAGCCAGGACCCAGTCGGACCTTGGGACGGAACACATCCTCCCCACACCGAGGATTGTGGACCCTATGTCAGTCAGAGTTGCCCCCACAGTGTACAGCTCCTGTGCATCATCCTCCTCTTCCTCATGTTCAGTCTCCATCTCAGATATCACCACATCAGTTACAAGCTGGAAGCACTGCAGTACTGCCTCAGTCAAGCGGCAACAGGCTGTGCTGAAACTCATAAGCTTAGGTGATAAACCTCACACCGCTTGTGAGTTGTGGACAGCTGTGAAAGAGCAGGCAGATCTTTGGCTGAGACCGCTGAACCTACATCCAGTCATGGTCGTGTGTGACAATGGTCAAACCTGGTGGCGGCTCTGAGGCGAGGCGAGATCACACACGTACCATGCCTGGCTCATGTGCTTAACCTCGTGGTTCAGCGGTTTCTTAAATCGTACCACGATTTGCCAGATCTGCTCGTCAAAGTACGCCACCTGCAGCTCATTTTCGCAAATCGGCTAGAGCTTCCGCGGCCCTTGCTGTGTTGCAGCAGCGTTTGCAGCTTCCGGCAGACCGACTGGTGTGTGATGTCCCCACACGTTGGAACTCTACCCTCCACATGTTGCAAAGGATTTGTGAGCGGAAGAGAGCAGTTGTGGAGTGCCAGCTGCAACAAGGCCGTCGATATTCAGATCAGACTCCACACATAAGACCTCAGGAGTGGACCTGGATGTCTGACATATGTACCATCCTGACAAACTTTGAGGAGTCCACCAAGATGGTGAGTGGCGATGACGCCATCATTAGCGTCAGCATCCCACTTGTCTGTCCTTTGCAACGTTCTCTGCAGAGAATTAAAAAGGAGGCATTGCAGCCAGAGTATGATGAGATGGATCAAGAACGGGCGATTACACACAGCCCAGCCTCATCTCATCCCAACGTGCATTGAGGGACAACGAGGGAGAGGAGGAGGAGGAGGAAGAACAGGAGCAGGTATAATGCGCTGTAGACGGTAGTACCTGTACAACTGTCATACCGTCGGTTCAGCGTGGGTGGCCTGAGGACAGGGGGAGGAGGAGGAGGAGGAGAGCATGGTCAGTCGTCATCTTGGTGAGTACACAGAAGTCTTGCCCGTTACCAGTCTGGCACGCATGGCTGACTTTATGTTGCGCTGCCTTAACCATGACCCTCGTGTTGTAAAAATGTTGGGTGACAGTCATTACTGGTTGGTGACACTTTTAGACCCCTGCTACAAGGAGAACTTTCATTTTCTTATTCCTGAGGTGGAGAGGTCTACAAAAATGGGGCAGTACCAGAAAGTCCTTGCTGCAGAACTGTTAAAAAAATTCCCGTCTGAACACACTAGCGGTAGAGGTCACAGGTCGTTGCCCAACCAAGAAGTACAGGCGAGAGAGATGCAACTCCAATCCAGCAGAGGCAGGGGAACACTGTCAACGTTCTGGGACAGTTTTCTGAGACCCGCCCAGCTTACAGGCCCTGAGGCGCGGGGTACTCTCACAAGGAGTGGAAAGTTTCAAAAGATGGTGAGGGAGTACCTTGCCAACCGTACCAGCGTCCTCCGTGATTCCTCTGTGCCTTTTAATTATTGGGTATCCAAGCTGGACACTTGGAATGAGCTCGCTCTGTATGCCTTGGAGGTCCTGGCCTGCCCTGCCGCTAGCGTGTTATCGGAGCGTGTTTTTAGTGCCGCTGGGGGAATTATAACTGATAAGCACACTAGCCTATCAACTGACAAAGCTGATAAGCTGACCCTTATCAAAATGAACAAGGGGTGGATTGGGCCAGACGTCTCATCACCACCAAATGACAGCAGAGTAACATAAAGTCAAATCCACTGTGTTATTTCGGAAGGTGTATTCCCATGCACCGCTTCACACCCACACATGGGTATACGCTTCCTTATTTTGGCTGTATTTTGCTCTTCTCCTTATCCTCAGCCTCCACCACCAGTATACCACCAGGGTGACCTTGGTCAGAGTTGCCAGCACTGCAAGTTTCTCCGTCCTAATTTTTGGCAGCTTTTACTTGGAAGGCATAGGCAAAGACTATGGGAGACCCACTCCCCGATAATGGGAATAATGTTTTTATGATGCTGTACTGCATGGCTCTTCCAAGGGGCATTTAAACCGTCTTGTTAAGCTACTGTTACCTCCACGTCTCTTCCAAGGGGCATTAAAACCGTCTTGTTAAGCTACTGCGACCTCCACCATTCTTCCAAAGGGCATTAAAACTGTCTTGTTAAGCTACTGCGACCTCCACCACTTCTTCAAGGGGCATTAAAACCATCTTGTTAAGCTACTGCGACCTCCACCACTCTTCCAAGGGTCATTGATATTGTCTTTTTATTCCACTGTGACCTCCATGTCTCTTCCAAGGGGCATTAAAACCGTCTTTCTAAGCTACTGTGACCTCCACCACTCTTCCAAGGGGTATTAAAACCATTTTGTTAAGCTATTGCGACCTCAATGTCTCTTCCAAGGGGCATTAAACCGTCTTGTTAAGTTACTGCAACCTCCACCACTTTTCCAAGGGGCATTAAAACTGTCTTGTTAAGCTACTGCGACCTCCACGTCTCTTCCAAGGGGCATTAAAACCGTTTTGCTAAGCTACTGCGACTTCCACCATTCTTCCAAGGGGCATTAAAAGCGTCTTGTTAAGCTACTGCGACCTCCACCACTTTTCCAAGGGGCATTAAAACCGTCTTGTTAAGCTACTGCAACCTCCACCGCATTTTCAAGGGGCATTGATATTGTCTTTTTATTCCACTGCGATCTCCACGTCTCCTCCAAGGGGCATTAAAACCGTCAGGTTAAGCTACTGCGACCTCCATGTCTCTTCCAAGGGGCATTAAACCGTCTTGTTAAGATACTGTGACCTCCACCATTCTTCCAAGGTACATTAAAACCGTCTTGTTAAGCTACTGCGACCTCCACCACTTCTCCAAGGGGCATTAAAACAGTCTTGTTAAGCTACTGCGACCTCTACCACTTTTCCAAGGGGCATTAAAACCGTCTTGTTAAGCTACTGCGACCTCCACCACTCTTCCAAGGGGCATTGATATTGTATTTTTATTCCACTGTGACCTCCACGTCTCTTCCAAGGGGCATTTAAACCATCTTTTTAAGCTACTGTGACCTCCACCACTCTTCCAAGGGGCATTAAAACCGCATTGTTAAGCTACTGCGACCTCTACCTCTCTTCCAAGGGGCATTAAAACCGTCTTGTTAAGCTACTGCGATCTCCACCATTCTTCCAAGGGGCATTAAAACCGTCTAGTTAAGCTACTGCGACCTCCACCACATTTTCAAGGGGCATTGATATTGTCTTTTTATTCCACTGCGACCTCCACGTTTCCTCAAAGGGGCATTAAAACCGTCTTGTTAAGCTACTGCGACCTCCACGTCTCTTCCAAGGGGCATTAAAACCGTCTTGTTAAGCTACTGCGACCTCCACCATTCTTCCAAGAGGCATTAACCCCTTAATAACATCTGACGTACTAATACGCGTCTGTGCCCTGGGACTTAAGAGCCAGACCCGTATTAGTACGTCATATCTTTAATGCGGCACCGCGACTTAAGTCGCGGTGACAGCATTAAAGTTACGGTGCCATCTTACCTCCTGGTAGATGGCGTCATCATCCCGGGGGCTGTCGCCGCCCCCCCGCACCAGCGATCGCTGTGATTGGTTGTTCAAATCTGAACAGCCAATCACAGCATTTCTCACTGTTTCCGGCAATGTGATTGCCGGAAACATTGATCTGCAGCCTAGGATTGGTGCTCCTATGAGCACCGATCCTAGACTGTTGCTAGGACACCCCAGCCCTGGCCCCGGACTGCTATGATCGGTGCGATCGCCGATCACATCAATCGCACCGATCGTAGCGCGACCGCGCGGTGACAGGGCGGTCATGGGGCGGTGACCGGCTTGTGACCTGCCTGTCACCGCCCCATGACCCCCTGTAATGTGATTCAAGCCCCCAGACTGCTGTGATTGGAGCGATCGATGATGACATCGATCGCTCCAATCAGAGTACCTGAATACAGGTGACCAGGCGGTCACAGGGAGGTGTCACCCCTCTGTGACCCCCTGTGGTGTGTGCTCTGCTCCAGCCATGTCTGATTGGTGCAATCAGTGTCACCAATCAGATGGCTGGGGCACAACATGCACCACAGGGGGTCACAGAGGGGGTGACACCTCCCTGTGACCGCCTGGTCACCTGTATTCAGGTACTCTGATTGGAGCAATCGATGTCATCAATGATTGCTCCAATCAGATTACCTCCACCTGTCACCACCCCATCATCACCCTGTGACCGCCCTGCAGACCCTCACATTTGGTGAGGATTTCTACAGAGCGATCACATCTGATGTGTCTGTGCTGGGCCTTGTAGTGCCACAGAATATTCTGTGACACCACAAGACCATCTTCTCACTGTTCCAGTTGCTGCTGCTGCCGCTGCTCCTGGATCTTCTGTTCCAGCGTCCTGGATCTTCTGCTCCAGCTCCTGGATCTTCGGCTCCTGACCTGCTGTGGTTCCTGCTCCAGAGCCTGCTGCTGATCCTGCAGAGAAGACTTTGGTAAGTATGTTCTCCCCTCATCCACACCAATCCCCCCTCCCCCCTCTTTTTACCCCCCCTTACCTTTTTTTTCTGCGTCCTGCAGCGGTCTCCAGCTCTGGTCCGAGTCTCCAGCTCCACTCCCGGTCACCAGCGCCGGGCTCCTGGTCACCAGCGCCGGGCTCCTGGTCACCAGCGCCGGGCTCCCGGTCTCCTGCTCTGGGTCTTCTGTTCCAGTCCTGCTGACCCTTTGGTAAGTCCATCTCTGATCTCCCCTCATTCACCCCAATCCCCCTCTTCCCACTCCCCTGTCTTTTTACCCCTCTTCCCACTCCCCTGTCTTTTAACCCCCCTTCCCACCTCAGTGTCCCTGTTAATTCTTTTGCTTCTGATCTCCAGCTCCAGTACCGGTCTCCTGCTCCGGGCTCCTGGTCTCCTGCACCGGGCTCCTGGTCTCCAGCACCGGGCTCCTGGTCTCCTGCACCGGGCTCCTGGTCTCCTGCACCGGGCTCCTGGTCTCCTGCTCCGGGCTCCTGGTCTCCTGCTCCGGGTTCCTGGTCTCCTGCTCTGGGTCTTCTGTTCCAGTCCTGCTGACCCTTTGGTAAGTCCATCTCTGATCTCCCCTCATCCACCCCAATCCCCCTCTTCCCCCTCTTCCCACTCCCCTGTCTTTTTACCCCTCTTCCCACTCCCCTGTCTTTTAACCCCCCTTCCCACCCCAGTGTCCCTGTTAATTATTTTGCTTCTGATCTCCAGCTCCAGTACCGGTCTCCTGCACCGGGCTCCTGGTCTCCTGCACCGGGCTCCTGGTCTCCTGCACCGGGCTCCTGGTCTCCTGCTCTGGGTCTTCTGTTCCAGTCCTGCTGACCCTTTGGTAAGTCCATCTCTGATCTCCCCTCATCCACCCCAATCCCCCTCTTCCCACTCCCCTGTCTTTTTACCCCTCTTCCCACTCCCCTGTCTTTTTACCCCCCTTCCCACCCCAATCCGCCTCACCCCAGTGTCCCTGTTAATTCTTTTGCTTATGATCTCCAGCTCCAGTACCGGTCTCCTGCTCCGGGCTCCTGGTCTCCTGCTCCGGGCTCCTGGTCTACTGCTCCCGGGCTCCTGCGCTGGGCTCCCGGTCACCAGCTTCGGGCTCCCGGTCAACAGCGCCGGGCTCCTGGTCTCCTGCACCGGGCTCCTGGTCTCCTGCACCGGGCTCCTGGTCTCCTGCTCCGGGTTCCTGGTCTCCTGCTCCGGGCTCCCGGGCTCCTGCTCTGGGTCTTCTGTTCCAGTCCTGCTGACCCTTTGGTAAGTCCATCTCTGATCTCCCCTCATCCACCCCAATCCCCCTCTTCCCACTCTCCTGTCTTTTTACCCCTCTTCCCACTCCCCTGTCTTTTTACCCCCCTTCCCATCCCAATCCGCCTCACCCCAGTGTCCCTGTTAATTCTTTTGCTTCTGATCTCCAGCTCCAGTACCAGTCTCCTGCTCCGTGCTCCTGGTCTCCTGCTCCGGGCTCCCGTCTTCCTGCTCCGGGCTCCCGGTCTCCTGCTCCGGGCTCCCGTCTTCCTGCTCCGGGCTCCCGGTCTCCTGCTCCGGGCTCCCGGTCTCCTGCTCCAGGCTCCCGTCTTCCTGCTCCGGGCTCCCGGTCTCCTGCTCCGGGCTCCCGTCTTCCTTCTCCGGCCTCCCGGTCTCCTGCTCCGGGCTCCCGTCTTCCTGCTCCGGGCTCCCGGTCTCCTGCTCCGGGCTCCCGGTCTCCTGCTCCGGGCTCCCGGTCTCCTGCTCCGGGCCCCCGGTCTCCTGCTCCGGGCTCCCGGTCTCCTGCTCCGGGCCCCCGGTCTCCTGCTCCGGGCTCCCGGTCACCAGCGCCGGGCTCCCGTTCACCAGCGCCGGGCTCCTGCTACGGGCTCCCGGTCCTGAAAGAACAGAGAGGACTTTGGTAAGTAATCTGATCTCCCCTCATCCAACCCAATTCCCCTCTTCCCACTCCCCACACATTTGTGCGCACATCCAGCAGCCGCCGAGTATTGATCGGTGGCATAGTTCACCAATCCACACTCGTGCTCGCTGTTTGCACCACATACAGTATTTCCTTTTTCCACACACTCTAAATAAAGTACTGACACACACACACTCTCAAAGCATTGACACACACGCACCACATACATAACAAACAATGTCCTGCTCATCCCAAACTCATTATTCAGCGGAGGAGGCTTGCGCTATTCTTGCCTCCGACACTGACAGTGAGGGTGAGGATCCCACATTTCTTTGTTTTTCCGACTCCTCGTCGTCTTCCTCCTTCTCTTCTTCCTCCTCTTCCTCAGGTTCTGCTGGCCTGCCCCGCCGTCGTCGCAGGAGAGATGCTCCAGCGCCCCCCACTACTGAGCCTATATGGACTTCGCCCCCCGAAAATTATGAGCCGCTGATTCCTGATTTCGTAGCGGAATCAGAAATCAAGTTTGACACCACCGGCCTCACAGAAATAGACTTTTTCAAAGTCTTTTTCTCTGAGGATTTTATAAACCTCATGGTGGGCCAAACTAATTTATATGCTCATCAATTTTTAGAACAAAACCCCTCTTCATCATTTTCTAACTGGTCTCCTGTAGACGCAGTAGAAATGATGAAGTTTTGGGGCCTGGTCCTTCTTATGGGGATCTTGAAGAAGCCCGAGCTTCGGCAATACTGGAGTGTTGACGTTTTGTATAACACTCCAGTGTTCCGAATGGTCATGCCCCGGACACGTTTTCAGGCCATCTACAAGTTCTTGCATTACCAAGATAATGCAAGGTGTCCTGCACGCGATGACCCGAACTTTGATCGTCTTTTCAAAGTTCGGCCGGTCATCGAACACTTCAACAACAAGTTTGGTGAAGTGTACGTGCCCCAAAGGGACATTTGTGTGGATGAGTCCTTAATTTCTTTTAAGGGGCGGCTTGGATTCCGGCAGTACCTGCCCAGTAAGAGGGCAAGGTATGGGATCAAGCTGTATAAACTTTGTGAGAGTACCTCAGGATACACTCACAAGTTTAGAGTTTATGAAGGGAAGGACTCCCGGATTGAACCCCCTGAATGCCCCCCTGTTCTGGGAGTGAGTGGGAAAATTGTGTGGGACTTGGTGCACCCACTGCTTGATAAAGGTTATCACCTCTACGTGGATAACTTTTATACAAGTATCCCGCTCTTCCAGTCCCTCTCTGCGTGATGTACCGCAGCCTGCGGTACTGTCCGCAAAATTCAGAAAGGCCTCTCAAAGACGCTAATTGGGCAGCTGCTCAAAAGGGGTGAGAGCAGAGCCCAATGTAGCGACCACCTGTTGATGGTCAAGTACAAGGACAAAAGGGATGTCCTTTTCTTGACCACCATACATGGTGATGGCAGCACACTCAGCACTGTACGAGGTTCCACTACACAGGTCGTCAAGCCAGACTGTGTAGTGGGGTACAACAAGTACATGGGGGGAGTTGATCTCTCTGATCAAGTCCTCCAGCCATACAGTGCTTTGAGAAAGTCCAGAGTGTGGTACAAGAAGCTGGCCGTGCACATTGTACAGATGGCAATGCACAATGCTTTCCTTCTGTCACAATGTGCAGGCCAGACTTCTGCGTCGTACCTTCAGTTTCAGGAAACAGTTATCAAGGCCCTGATATTTGGCAGCGGTGACAGAGAGGGCCCCAGTACTTCTGGAATTGAAGGACCAAGAATTGTACCAGGCCAGCATTTCCCAGGGCAGATCCCTCACAGCGGAAAAAAAGGAAAGTCACAAAAGAGGTGCCGAGTGTGTTATAAAAGTGGAATACGCAAGGACACCATTTATTAATGTGACACCTGCCCTGACAAACCTTGCCTGTGTATGAAAGACTGCTTCAAAAGGTACCATACTTCGATGGACTATTGAATTCATTTCTGAAGTATGACAACCTGACGAACACTGCACAGCTGACGTAGTGTTCGTCAGGTTGTCATACATCAGTTGTGTAGTGTTCGTCAGATTGTCCTACACAACTGATGTATAACACTACATTACAAAATTCAAAAATCAACTAACACTACCAAAAAGGGGGCACTTGTTAGGCATTTCACTGTTTAGGCACATCAAGGGCTCTGAGAACATGACATGACGCCCGCAGACCATTCCATCAAAGTCTGCGTTCAAAAGCGTCACTCCTTCCCTTCCGAGCCCTTACATGCGCCCAAACAGTAGTTTTTTTCCAACACATGGGGTATATGAGTACTCAGGAGAAATTGCACAACAACTTATGGGGTGCAATTTCTCCTAGTACCCTTGTGAAAATATTTTTTTTTGCATTTTTGTGGAAAAAATGTTTTTTTTTATTTTCACAAGTCAACATTATGATTTTCTGAGAGGCACCTGGGGGTTCAATGGGCTCACCACACATCTATATAAGTTCCCTGGAGGGTCTAGTTTCCAAAATGGGGTCACTTGTGGGGGAGCTCCAATGTTTAGACACACAGGGGCTCTCGAAACGCAACATGGTGTCCGCTAACAAATTGGAACCATGTCGCGTTTGGAGAGATCCTGTGTGTCTAAACATTGGAGCTCCCCCACAAGTGACCCCATTTTGGAAACTAGACCCCCCAATGCACCTATCTAGATGCATAGTGAGCACTTGGAACCCCCAGGTGCTTCACAAATTGATCCATAAAAATGAAAAAGTGTTTTTTTTTCACTTATTCAATTTTACGAATCAATTTGTGAAGCACCTGGGGGTTCCAAGTGCTCATTATGCATCTAGATAGGTGCCTTGGGGGGTCTAGTTTCCAAAATGGGGTCACTTGTGGGGGAGCTCCAATGTTTGGGCACACAGGGACTCTTCAAATGCAACATGGTATCCGCTAACAAATTGTCGGCTCAAATTGTTAGCGGATACCATGTTGCATTTGAAGAGTCCCTGTGTGCCCAAACATTGGAGCTCCCCCACAAGTGACCCCATTTTGGAAACTAGACCCCCCAAGGCACCTATCTAGATGCATAATGAGCACTTGGAACCCCCAGGTGCTTCACAAATTGATTCGTAAAATTGAATAAGTGAAAAAAAAACACTTTTTCATTTTTATGGATCAATTTGTGAAGCACCTGGGGGTTCCAAGTGCTCACTATGCATCTCAATAGGTGCCTTGGGGGGTCTAGTTTCCAAAATGGGGTCACTTGTGGGGGAGCTCCAATATTTGGGCACACAGCGGCTCTCCAAATGCAACATGGTGTCCGCTAACAAATTTAACGGAAAATCGGCTCAAATTGTTAGCGACACCATGTTGCGTTTGGAGAGCCGCTGTGTGCCCAAGCATTGGAGCTCCCCCACAATTGACCCCATTTTGGAAACTAGACCCCCCAAGGCACCTATCTAGATGCATAGTGAGCACTTGGAACCCCCAGGTGCTTCACAAATTGATTCGTAACAATGAAAAAGTGGAAAAAAAAACACTTTTTCATTTTTATGAATCAATTTGTGAAGCACCTGAGGGTTCCAAGTGCTCACTTTGCATCTAGATAGGTGCCTTGGGTGGTCTAGTTTCCAAAATGGGGTCACTTGTGGGGGAACTCCAATATTTGGGCACACAGCGGCTCTCCAAATGCAACATGGTGTCCGCTAACAAATTTAACGGAAAATCGGCTCAAATTGTTAGCGACACCATGTTGCGTTTGGAGAGCCGCTGTGTGCCCAAACATTGGAGCTCCCCCACAAGTGACCCCATTTTGGAAACTAGACCCCACAAGGCACCCATCTAGATGCATAGTGAGCACTTGGAACCCCCAGGTGCTTCACAAATTGATTCGTAACAATGAAAAAGTGAAAAAAAAAACACTTTTTCATTTTTATGAATCAATTTGTGAAGCACCTGAGGGTTCCAAGTGCGCACTATGCATCTAGATAGGTGCCTTGGGTGGTGTAGTTTCCAAAATGGGGTCACTTGTGGGGGAGCTCCAATATTTGGGCACACAGCGGCTCTCTAAATGCAACATGGTGTCCGCTAACAAATTTAACGCAAAATCGGCTAAAATTGTTAGCGACACCATGTTGCATTTGGAGAGCCGCTGTGTGCCCAAACATTGGAGCTCCCCCACAAGTGACCCCATTTTGGAAACTAGACCCCCCAAGGCACCTATCTAGATGCATTGTGAGCACTTGGAACCCTCAGGTGCTTCACAAATTGATTCATAAAAATGAAAAAGTGTTTTTTTTTTCACTTTTTCATTGTTACGAATCAATTTGTGAAGCACGTGGGGGTTCCAAGTGCTCACTGTGCATCTAGATAGGTGCCTTGGGGGGTCTAGTTTCCAAAATGGGGTCACTTGTGGGGGAGCTCCAATGTTTGGGCACACAGCGGCTCTCCAAACGCAACATGGTGTCGCTAACAATTTGAGCCAATTTTGCGTTAAATTTGTTAGCGGACACCATGTTGCATTTAGAGAGCCGCTGTGTGCCCAAATATTGGAGCTCCCCCACAAGTGACCCCATTTTGGAAACTAGACCACCCAAGGCACCTATCTAGATGCATAGTGAGCACTTGGAAGCCTCAGGTGCTTCACAAATTGATTCATAAAAATGAAAAAGTGTTTTTTTTTTCACTTTTTTATTGTTACGAATCAATTTGTGAAGCACCTGTGGGTTCCAAGTGCTCACTATGCATCTAGATAGGTGCCTTGGGGGGTCTAGTTTCCAAAATGGGGTCACTTGTGGGGGAGCTCCAATGTTTGGGCACACAGGGACTCTCTAAATGCAACATGGTGTCCTCTAACAAATTTAACAGAAAATCGGCTCAAATTGTTAGCGACACCATGTTGCGTTTGGAGAGCCGCTGTGTGCCCAAACATTGGAGCTCCCCCACAAGTGACCCCATTTTGGAAACTAGACCCCCCAAGGCACCTATCTAGATGCATTGTGAGCACTTGGAACCCTCAGGTGCTTCACAAATTGATTCATAAAAATGAAAAAGTATTTTTTTTTCACTTTTTCATTGTTACGAATCAATTTGTGAAGCACCTGGAGTTTCCAAGTGCTCACTATGCATCTAGATAGGTGCCTTGGGGGATCTAGTTTCCAAAATGGGGTCACTTGTGGGGGAGCTCCAATGTTTGGGCACACAGCGGCTCTCCAAACGCAACATGGTGTCGCTAACAATTTGAGCCAATTTTGCGTTAAATTTGTTAGCGGACACCATGTTGCATTTAGAGAGCCGCTGTGTGCCCAAATATTGGAGCTCCCCCACAAGTGACCCCATTTTTGAAACTAGACCACCTAAGGCACCTATCTAGATGCATAGTGAGCACTTGGAACCCCCAGGTGCTTCACAAATTGATTCATAAAAATGAAAAAGTGTTTTTTTTTTCACTTTTTCATTGTTACGAATCAATTTGTGAAGCACCTGGGGGTTCCAAGTGCTCACTATGCATCTAGATAGGTGCCTTGGGGTGTCTAGTTTCCAAAATGGGGTCGCTTGTGGGGGAGATCCAATGTTTGGGCACACAGGGACTCTCTAAATGCAACATGGTGTCCGCTAACAAATTTAACGCAAAATCGGCTCAAATTGTTAGCGACACCATGTTGCATTTGGAGAGCCGCTGTGTGCCCAAACATTGGAGCTCCCCCACAAGTGACCCCATTTTGGAAACTAGACCCCCCAAGGCACCTATCTAGATGCATTGTGAGCACTTGGAACCCTCAGGTGCTTCACAAATTGATTCATAAAAATGAAAAAGTGTTTTTTTTTTCACTTTTTCATTGTTACGAATCAATTTGTGAAGCACCTGGGGGTTCCAAGTGCTCACTGTGCATCTAGATAGGTGCCTTGGGGGGTCTAGTTTCCAAAATGGGGTCACTTGTGGGGGAGCTCCAATGTTTGGGCACACAGCGGCTCTCCAAACGCAACATGGTGTCGCTAACAATTTGAGCCAATTTTGCGTTAAATTTGTTAGCGGACACCATGTTGCATTTAGAGAGCCGCTGTGTGCCCAAATATTGGAGCTCCCCCATAAGTGACCCCATTTTGGAAACTAGACCACCCAAGGCACCTATCTAGATGCATAGTGAGCACTTGGAACCCTCAGGTGCTTCACAAATTGATTCATAAAAATGAAAAAGTGTTTTTTTTTTCACTTTTTCATTGTTACGAATCAATTTGTGAAGCACCTGTGGGTTCCAAGTGCTCACTATGCATCTAGATAGGTGCCTTGGGGGGTCTAGTTTCCAAAATGGGGTCACTTGTGGGGGAGCTCCAATGTTTGGGCACACAGGGACTCTCTAAATGCAACATGGTGTCCTCTAACAAATTTAACAGAAAATCGGCTCAAATTGTTAGCGACACCATGTTGCGTTTGGAGAGCCGCTGTGTGCCCAAACATTGGAGCTCCCCCACAAGTGACCCCATTTTGGAAACTAGACCCCCCAAGGCACCTATCTAGATGCATTGTGAGCACTTGGAACCCTCAGGTGCTTCACAAATTGATTCATAAAAATGAAAAAGTATTTTTTTTTCACTTTTTCATTGTTACGAATCAATTTGTGAAGCACCTGGAGTTTCCAAGTGCTCACTATGCATCTAGATAGGTGCCTTGGGGGGTCTAGTTTCCAAAATGGGGTCACTTGTGGGGGAGCTCCAATGTTTGGGCACACAGCGGCTCTCCAAACGCAACATTGTGTCGCTAACAATTTGAGCCAATTTTGCGTTAAATTTGTTAGCGGACACCATGTTGCATTTAGAGAGCCGCTGTGTGCCCAAATATTGGAGCTCCCCCACAAGTGACCCCATTTTGGAAACTAGACCACCTAAGGCACCTATCTAGATGCATAGTGAGCACTTGGAACCCTCAGGTGCTTCACAAATTGATTCATAAAAATGAAAAAGTGTTTTTTTTTTCACTTTTTCATTGTTACGAATCAATTTGTGAAGCACCTGGGGGTTCCAAGTGCTCACTATGCATCTAGATAGGTGCCTTGGGGGGTCTAGTTTCCAAAATGGGGTCGCTTGTGGGGGAGCTCCAATGTTTGGGCACACAGGGACTCTCTAAATGCAACATGGTGTCCGCTAACAAATTTAACGGAAAATCGGCTCAAATTGTTAGCGACACCATGTTGCGTTTGGAGAGGCGCTGTGTGCCCAAACATTGGAGCTCCCCCACAAGTGACCCCATTTTGGAAACTAGACCCCCCAAGGCACCTATCTAGATGCATAGTGAGCACTTGGAACCCTCAGGTGCTTCACAAATTGATTCATAAAAATGAAAAAGTGTTTGTTTTTTTTTTCACTTTTTCATTGTTACGAATCAATTTGTGAAGCACCTGGGGGTTCCAAGTGCTCACTATGCATCTAGATAGGTGCCTTGGGGGGTCTAGTTTCCAAAATGGGGTCACTTATGGGGGAGCTCCAAAGTTTGGGCACACATGGGCTCTCCAAACACAACATGGCGTCCGCTAATTATTCAAGCAAATTTTACAATCAAAAAGTCAAATGGCGCTCCTTCCCTTCCGAGCCCTGCCGTGCGCCCAAACAGTGTTTTTTCCCCAAATATTGGGTATCTGCGTGCCCAGGGGAAATTGTACAACAAATTTTGGGGTCCATTTTTTCTTGTTACCCCTGTGAAAATAAAAAAAATTGGGTCTAAAGTAACATTTTTGTGAAAAAAGTTAAATGTTCATTTTTTTCTTCCACATTCAAAAAATTCCTGTGAAGCACCTGAAGGGTTAATAAAGTTCTTGAATGTGGTTTTGAGCACCTTGAGGGGTGCAGTTTTTATAATGGTGTCACTTTTGGGTATTTTCTGTCATAAAGACCTCTCAAAGTGACTTCAAATGTGATGTGGTCCCTAAAAAAATGGTTTTGTAAATTTTGTTGGAAAAATGAGAAATCGCTGGTCAAATTTTAACACTTATAGCTCCCTAACAAAAAAAAATTTTGGTTCCAAAATTGTGCTGATGTAAAGTAGACATGTGGGAAATGTTATTTATTAACTCTTTTATGTGACATATCGCTCTGATTTCAGGGCTTAAAAATTCAAATTTTGAAAATTGCAAAATTTTCAAAATTTTCGCCAAATTTCCATTTTTTTCACAAATAAACGCAAGTGATATCGAAGAAATTTTTCCACATTCATGAAGTACAATATGTCACGAAAAAACATTCTCAGAATCAGGGGGATCCGTTGAAGCGTTCCAGAGTAATTACCTCATAAAGTGACAGTGGTCAGAATTGTAAAAATTGGCCCGGTCATTAACATGCAAACCACCCGCGGGGCTTAAGGGGTTAAAATCGTCTTGTTGTCTACTGTGACCTCCACCACTTCTTCAAGGGGCATTAAAACCATCTTGTTAAGCTACTGCGACCTCCACCACTTTTCTAACGGGCATTGAAACCTTCTTGTTAAGCTACTGCGACCTCCACCACTCTTCCAAGGGGCATTAAAACTGTCTTGTTAAGCTACTGCAACCTCCACCTTTCTTCCAAGGGACATTAAAACCATCTTGTTAAGCTACTGTGACCTCCACTTCTCTTCCAAGGGGCATTAAAACTGTCTTGTTAAGCTACTGCAACCTCCACCATTCTTCCAAGGGACATTAAAACCGTCTTGTTAAGCTAGTGCGACCTCCACCACTTCTCCAATGGGCATTAAAACCGTCTTATAAAGCCAATGCGACATCCACCACTTTTCAAGGTGCATTAAAACCGTCTTGTTAAGCTACTGCGACCTCAACCACTTTTCCCAGGGGCATTAAAATCGTCTTGTTAAGCTACTGCGACCTCCACCACATTTTCAAGTGGAATTGATATTCTCTTTTTATTCCACTGCGAAGTCAATGTCTCCTCCAAGGGTAATTAAAACCATCTTGTTAAGATACTGCGACCTCTACGTCTCTTCCAGGGGGCATTAAAACCGTCTTGTTAAGCTACTGCGACCTCCACCATTCTTCCAAGGGACATTAAAACCGTCTTGTTAAGCTACTGCGACCTCCACCACTTCTCCAATGGGCATAAAAACCGTCTTATAAAGCTACTGCGACCTCCACCACTTTTCCAAGGGGCATTAAAACCATCTTGTTAAGCTACTGCGACCTTCACCATTCTTCCAAGGGGCATTAAAACCGTCTTGTTAAGCTACTGCGACCTCCACCACTTTTACCAGGGGCATTAAAACCGTCTTGTTAAGCTACTGTGAGCTCCACCACATTTTCAAGGGGCATTGATATTGTCTTTTTATTCCACTGCGAAGTCCATGTCTCCTCCAAGGGGCATTAAAACCATCTTGTTAAGCTACTGCGACCTCCACTTCTCTTCCAAGGGGCATTAAAACTGTCTTGTTAAGCTACTGCAACCTCCACCATTCTTCCAAGGGACATTAAAACCGTCTTGTTAAGCTACTGCGACCTCCACCACCTATCCAATGGGCATTAAAACTGTCTTATAAAGCTACTGCGACCTCCACCACTTTTCCAAGGGGCATTAAAACCTTCTTGTTAAGCTACTGCGACCTCCACCACTCTTCCAAGGGGCATTAAAACTGTCTTGTTAAGCTACTGCAACCTCCACCATTCTTCCAAGGGACATTAAAACCGTCTTGCTAAGCTACTGCGACCTCCACTTCTCTTCCAAGGGGCATTAAAACTGTCTTGTTAAGCTACTGCAACCTCCACCATTCTTCCAAGGGACATTAAAACCGTCTTGTTAAGCTACTGCGACCTCCACCACTTCTCCAATGGGCATTAAAACCGTCTTATAAAGGCACTGCGACCTCCACCACTTTTCCAAGGTGTATTAAAACCGTCTTGTTAAGCTAGTGCGACCTCCACCACTTTTCCCAGGGGCATTAAAATTGTCTTTTTAAGCTACTGCGACCTCCACCACATTTTCAAGGGGAATTGATATTCTCTTTTTATTCCACTGCGAAGTCCATGTCTCCTCCAAGGGTAATTAAAACCATCTTGTTAACATACTGCGACCTCCACGTCTCTTCCAAGGGGCATTAAAACAGTCTTGTTAAGCTACTGCGACCTCCACCATTCTTCCAAGGGACATTAAAACCGTCTTGTTAAGCTACTGCGACCTCCACCACTTCTCCAATGGGCATTAAAACCGTCTTATAAAGCTACTGCGACCTCCACCACTTTTCCAAGGGGCATTAAAACCATCTTGTTAAGCTACTGCGACCTCCACCATTCTTCCAAGGGGCATTAAAACCGTCTTGTTAAGCTACTGCGACCTGCACCACTTTTACCAGGGGCATTAAAACCGTCTTGTTAAGCTACTGTGACCTCCACCACATTTTCAAGGGTCATTGATATTGTCTTTTTATTCCACTGCGAAGTCCATGTCTCCTCCAAGGGGCATTAAAACCATCTTGTTAAGCTACTGCGACCTCCACTTCTCTTCCAAGGGGCATTAAAACCTTCTTGTTAAGCTACTGCGACCTCCACCACTTCTTCAAGGGGCATTAAAACCGTCTTGTTAAGCTACTGCGACCACCACCACTACTCCAAGGGGCATTAAAACCGTCATGTTAAGCTGCCGCAACATCCACCACTTTTCCAAGGGGCATTAAAACCGTCTTGTTAAGCTACTGCAACCTCCACCACTCTTCCAAGGCGCATTGATATTGTCTTTTTATTCCACTGTGACCTCCACGTCTCTTCCAAGGGGCATTTAAACCATATTTTTAAGCTACTGTGACCTCAACCACTCTTCCAAGGGGCATTAAAACCATCTTGTTAAGCTACTGCGACCTCCACGTCTCTTCCAAGGGGCATTAAAACCGTCTTGTTAAGCTACTGCGACCTCCACCATTCTTCCAAGGGTCTTTAAAACCGTCTTGTTAAGCTACTGAGAGCTCCACCACTTTTCCCAGGGGCCTTAAAACCATCTTCTTAAGCTACTGCGACCTCCACCACATTTTCAAGGGGCATTGATCTTGTCTTTTTATTCCACTCTGACCTCCGCGTCTCTTCCAAGGGGCCTTAAAACCGTCTTGTTAAGCTACTGCGACCTCCACCACTTCTCCAAGGGGCATTAAAACCGTCTTGTTAAGCTACTGCGACTTCCACTACATTTTCAAGGGGCATTGATATTGTCTTTTTATTCCAATGCGACCTCCACTTCTCTTCCAAGGGGCATTACAACCATCTTGTTAACTACTGCGACCTCCACCTCTTTTCCAAGGGGCATTAAAACCGTCTTGTTAAGCTACTTCGACCTCCACCACTTTTCCAAGGGGTATTGATATTGTCTTTTTTTTCCACTGTGACCTCCAACATTCTTCCAACGGGAATTGCATTTCATCCTAATTTTAGTCAGCTTTTGCTTTTCAATGCATAGGCGAACACTAAGAGAGACTCACTCCCCAATAATGGGTGGAAGGTTTTTATTATGCTGTAATCCGCATCTGTTTCAAGGGGCATTGCAGTTCCTCATAATTTTTGGAAAGTCTTCCATCCACTGCTTAGGCCAACAGTGCCCAGGAGACCCAGTTACTATAAATAGAAAAAACGGTTTAGTTAAGGCCCTCTGACCTCCATGTCACTTCCAAGGGGGATTGGAGAGCCTCAAATAAAAAAAAACGTCTTATAAAGCTACTGTGACCTCCACCACTTTTCCAAGGGGCATTAAAACCGTCTTGTTAAGCTACTGCGACCTCCACTACTCTTCCCAGGGTCATTGATATTGTATTTTTATTCCACTGTGACCTCCACGTCTCTTCCAAGGGGCATTTAAACCGTCTTTTTAAGCTACTGTGACCTCCACCACTCTTCCAAAGGGCATTAAAACCATTTTGATAAGCTACTGCGACCTCCACCATTCTTCCAAGGGGCATTAAAACCGTCTTGTTAAGCTACTGCGACCTCCACCACTTCTCCAAGGGGCATTAAAACCTTCTTGTTAAGCTACTGCGACCTCCACCACTTTTCAAAGGGGCATTAAAACCATCTTGTTAAGCTACTGCGACCTCCATGTCTCTTCCAAGGGGCATTAAAACTGTCTTGTTAAGCTACTGCGACCTCCACCACAATTTCAAGGGGCATTGATATTGTCTTTTTATTCCACTACGACCTCCACTTATCTTCCAAGGGGCATTAAAATCGTCTTGTTAAGCTACTGCGACCTCCACCACTTCTCCGAGGGGCATTAAAACCGTCTTGTTAAGCTACTGCGAATTCCACCACATTTTCAAGGGGCATTGATATTGTCTTTTTATTCCACTGCGACCTCCATTTCTCTTCCAAGGGGCATTACAACCGTCTTGTTAAGCTACTGCGACCTCCACCACTTTTCCAAGGTGCATTAAAACCATCTTGTTATGCTACTGCGACCTCCACCACTTTTCCAAGGGGTATTGATATTGTCTTTTTATTCCACTGCGACCTCCACCATTCTTCGAACGGGAATTGCATTTCCTCCTAATTTTTGTCAGCTTTTGCTTTTCAATGCATAGGCGAACACTAAGGGGAATTTTTGGAAAGCCTTCCATTCACTGCTTAGGCCAACAGTGCCCAGGAGACCCAGTTGCTATAAATGGAAAAAACGGTTTAGTTAAGGCCCTCTGACCTCCATGTCACTTCCAAGGGGCATTGGAGTGCCTCAAAATTTTTGGTAGGCATTGCACTCACTACATGCCCTTTAACTGTGCAGCCAAACCGCTCCTTTTGGTACAGAAACATATCCTACAAGACATGCGTGGTTGACTGGCCTGAAATTGATGTGAATGGTCCCTGTTCCTCCTGCTCTTTCTCCTTTGCCACCACCTCATCCATCATTCATCACCTGAAGCTTTGTTTTAACGGCAGTCATAGACCACCTCTGGCCTAGCCGCTACTACATACATGCGCTTGCATTCCAAGAAAACAAAGCAGACGCTAACTTCTATCATCATCATCATGCGCCTCATCTTGGCACTCTCAACTCCCCTGATGGAGAAGTCAGGGCCCACCGGAGGAGTCTGGTTCTCTGGTGGGCTCGTCCAATGCTGCCCTAAAGCAGGCCGGGCTAAGAAAAGTGTGTGGGGGAATGTTCCAAGGAGAAATGGGGGCGGCTGGGGACCGAGTGGACACCCGGCAGCGGGGCGGCTGGGGACCGAGTATGGACACCTGGCCTCCCCCTGACAGCTGGGGACCGAGTGTGGACACCCGGCCGCCGGGCAGCTGGGGACTGAGTATGGATACCAGGCCACAAACGCAGCCATTACGTGGTGGCCAGATTCCGCCTCCACATGCCTAAAAGGCCCAATTTCAAGTGCAAGCAAGCAGTAAGGTATTGCAGCCTGGGGGTGGGTAGGTGGCAGGCTGCATACTTGCTCTTGCATTGCAAGGAATGGGGGAGGTACAATTGAACACTGCTCTGGGAGAAGGACTTGCACGGGGATAGTTGCAAGTCTGCATCTTCTGATGTGGCAAGGATGACTTCTGATGGGCACACTTTTAGGCAGTGACCTGGGTGTCAGAGATGTTTCCAGGGGTCTGTTCCCATGTCTTTTCAGCACTGTATGCATGTGTCACACAGCACATGGCCAGATAAGGTTGTAAAATGTTAAAATGACATTTCCCGGTGAATGCATTTGTCACGGTTGAAAGCAATACAAAAGTGCAGAAACGCATAAAAAATGCTACTTGTGAACATAGCCCAAGGTGTGGAGGAGTATTTTTGTTTTTGGTTATTTATTTTACCTTATACACAAGTCTTTACCCTGGAAAGGAACTTCCTTAACATATTTCACAGGAAAGCAGTTTCAGTTTCGTTTTTGAACGTTTTATTGTGAGCCCTTAAAAGTGGCTTAACACCTCTGACCACGTTGTTGACAGCAGTGACCTGGGGGTCAGAAATGCTTCCTGGGGCGATCCCCATGCTGTCCCCATGTCATTTGAGCACTGTCACTATAGTTTTGGGCACTTGTTAGGCTTTTAAAAGACTGCCGGGGGTGCCGCCGCAAAAATGCTCGGGTCTCCATAGACTAACATTGGGCTCGTTGCTCGGGTCGAGCACCCGAGTATCACGGCGAGCTCGGCCCGAGCTTCGAGCACCCGAGCATTTTAGTGCTCGCTCAACACTAGTCACTATACAGGAGCGGGAGACCAAATAAGAGGCCCTGATCTGTACCATGAAAAAGCATTTTTAACGTTATTTACTCTACGAAAGTGGTGAAAATACAACAGAAATGTCAGCGAGTACCAGACTGTAGGGCATTTCTTGTGGTGACCGATGGCGCGCAATGTAAAAAAAATATGCCTAACTCCCTGTGTGGTGCCGTCACTCCTCCTATCTCCCTGAGGTCAAATGCTGCTGATCGGCTGCAGCCTTCTCTCTGCTACAAGAAGAAAGCTGCAGCCTATCAGCAGTTGTGGATTAGCTGCAGCGGTCAAGTAAAATAATGCCATGAGACTGTGGGGAGATTACAGGAGCGTTGCCGACCCAGAATCCCACCTCGACCCCCCTCCATGAAGGGGGGAGGAAACATTTTTGTTTTTTCTTATAATAAATAATTAAAGGAATGATGTTTCTGGAAACCTTATAGCCCATATCTTCAACCATCTCCTTCTTTATTATTTGTTCCATCTTCTAATTTTTTTTAACCAACTTAAACCAATCCTGAAATACGTTGATTTTTAGAGGAGAGCCGATTCCTCGCCATAATCAAATTATCATTAATAAAAGGTTGATTTTAACTACCTTCGCTACTGAACAATCCCTTTAAGGGGCACTGGTGGTTTTATTACTTTATAAGTGTCACTGAGGCCATTACTAATCCATATGGTGGCACTTCTGATATTTCCACCGTTTGTTTCCGGATGGAGGATAATGCAATGTGTGACTGGGAATCTGACATTTCCTTCTCTGATATTTCTGGCTGCAGAGGACCATTATAACGTCACCACAGCCATATATTATCGGCCGGGCATGGAGGATGTGGAGGGGGAATGATGGATGGGGGACGGGTCAGGAATAGGGAGAATTATCCGCTATATTCATCCTGGTAACTGTGTGACATAATAAAACAGGTCCAGGGAGCATGGACCAGTTTGCATATATTAAAATAGTTGAAGAGGTCACGTTTCCTTACGCTGAAGAGGATATGCCCTTAAAATGGGTGTTTCAACAAGACAACGACCCTAAACAAACCAGTAAAATCTTGGTTCCAGTCCAACAAAATTGAGGTTATGGAGTGGCCAGCCCGGGGCTTTGGGTGCTCATTGGCATGAAAGAGGACCCCCCCTCTGCCGACCGCGGGTCCCCTGGATCATATAGGACTCTACCCCGGAGGATCCAGTTGCCCAGAGGCCGTAGAAATCTTAGTTTTCCCAGAGGAAGGCCTTGGATCCGGTGCTGACAGGAGCTGCGGACTTTTTTTTTTCCCCTTCCTCCCTCTCCCCCTTGCTCCTGCCCACTCCCAAGTCCTTATCGGACTCCTCGATCGGCTCACCTCGGGGTACAGAAGAGAATCCGGTGCAGGCGGGCGTCTGAAGCCTGACAGGGACCGGAGACTCTCTGGTGGGTGCCGGATGCACGTGTGGAGGCTCGGCGGAGGGATCTGGACACGGCGGTTGCTCGTAGCCTATCCCTCCTTCCCTCAGCGGCTTGCTGTTTGGCTCTGCCCTTTATCACCGGTGAGAGGAGTGACTCCAGCGGGTGGTGAAGTGGGAGATCTGAGGCAGCGATCGAAGCGGTGGACGTTGGTGGGTGTTAGGTGACCCGGTGTGGACGTGACGGAGGGATACCGCTAGGAACGCAGCGGCCATTTTTCCTTTTCCCTGACGCTGCGGACTGTCTCTGCTACCCCACCCCCACTACCCCCTCATATCAGCTAGCAAGAACAGACTGACCCCAAAAAGAAAAAAGGGGAAGTGGTCCTCCCACTACTACTACTGTCCGATCAAGACACCCTTACTCTCACCTATTCCAGGGAGTAGTTAATACTATAAAAGGAACCCTCCATGCTCTGACTCTCTCCCTCCCCCTGAAAAGTGAGAATGAATCTTTAAAACAAGGATTCTCTTTTTTTCTCTCTCTCCGTCTCCACTCTGATATAGCCTCTCCTGAAATCCCAGACTTTATTCAAAAATGCATTGTAATATTTAGAGGTTCAATACTGTGAACTGCAATACACAGTTTGTCAACACAATCAGCAAAAAAGAGAGGAAAATCCCTCATATATCTTTTTGGTTTAAACTTCATTCAAAAGACAAGAGAGACACCTAGTGGTCTTTAAAAAAAAAAAAAAAACTAGCCAGACCTACACAAAAATAACCAAGAAAGGGGAAAGAGGAATTCTGTGCACCTCATTTCCCTTAAGGATGTAACAATCTTTTTTTCTCACCTCCACCCTCATGCACTAGGGAAAGCGCCTGGTGCCGTGTCAATTACTTTTCTAAGGCAAACTTGAACATTCCATAATGGTCAAAATTGGCAACAAAGCTTCAGGGGCAACATCTAGACAAAGTACCTCTCTCACCCAAGTAGACTTGAATAAATTTCTCAACAAAAAAACAAACAAAATCGTCTAAATCTGCAAGTCTGACTCTGAAATGGAAAGCGATGCGGAGGACTGCGGTTCAGCGACTGAACATCCAATATCACGATCTTTCATAAAAAGAATATTAGCTAAATCTTTAGAACCAGTCATAAAAGATCTGACTGACATAAAACAAGAAATCACACAAATAGGCAATAGAGTGGACACGTTAGAAGCTACAAACTCCACTTTAATCCAACAAACCAATGCCACTATAACCAGTGTCCAAAACCAAGATGATCAAATCAATCAAATACACTCCATTATGGAAGACCATGAAAACAGAGAGAGACGAAATAATCTGCACATAAAAGACATACCTGAATTGGTAGCAGCAGAAATTTTAACCCCGACGTTAATTGAGATCTCCTCCAAAATTCTATTCTCTGAAGATTCCACTCACATCGAGATTGTAAGACCCAGGCCTAAACTAGGAGAACCACCACGAGATGTAATTTGCCGTTTCTTGGACTTCTGCACCAAAGATATAATACTAAAAAGGTCAAGGGAAACCGAAGATATTACCTTTAAGGATCGCCAATCTTGATTTTCCAAGACCTAGCTGCCACAACCCTCTATAAGAGACGACTGCTAAAGCCCTTCATGGAAGCCCTCCGCCACAATCAATAGCAGTACCTCTGGCTCGTCCCCTTCGGTAGTACAATAATAACTAAAGACAAACGGATCCAAGCCAGGACCTCGTCAGATATTCAAAAAGCTTGCAAACAACTTGGGATCTCTTTGGAGAAGTATCCAGACCTAGAGACATATCATTCAACATCCTCCCTAAAGCACACTCTCCAGCCTACACCTTGGAGCGTTGTTCCACCTTCAAAAACCCAGCAGTCCAGACGCAAGCCAACAAAGCACTCTTCTACTCCTGAAGACAGCGAAAATGGATGATCCATGGAACTGTGAGCCGGTCCTATCCTAATCTCATATTTTCCTATACTGGACTTAATTGTCTCGTATTATTTTTGACTGTTCAAGTTTAATTGTGTTCTTCTATCTGATTTATACCCATAGGGTAAAATCATATTCTGAGTTGGCTCATTGCCTCTCAATACTGTAAGTTAAAATTGACTTGGTTATACTTTAGGCCTTTGCTCTAATTATAGATTGTTGTTTCCCCTCCTGTGGGACTCCTCCTGTCATACCCTTGCTATGTTTAATCTCAGATGACTGGACGGGGCGAGATGACGCGCCCCCAGAGCCATGGGGTACTCGGCAGCCGGGCCTATGGATGCTGGCGGGGAATATCACGATGGGTGGCCCGGTCCGTGGCCCAGGGCGGTCAACAAAAAGGGGAATTATTTATAGGGGATTTGTAAAGTGTTCGTGACACCACCTGTGGTGCCTGGTAAGGACTACCAGCGCTGCGACCGTCCTCTGAGGCAAATGTTAGGACAGCTTATGATGGAATGGCATCCCAAAGGTGGAGCGGGCCTCAGGGCAGCGGGGGGGAACTGGATGGTGGTACAGGTGAGAGACGGCCAGGACGGTTCAGGGAGAAATGACGGACACTCACACAGGGGTTCGCTTCGGTACCTTTACTGGTGTAAATGCAGGTATGGTCCAGGGTACTCGGTAGGAAGGGTGCACTTCAGGACTCTCCCCAGTGAGCGAGTATAGGGCCTCCTGATCCGTTGCTTTCACTTGCTAAGCTTCTGACCTGCCTGGAGCTAGGCCTGGCTTAATTATTGTCTCTCTCTCTTGCACCTGCTGACCTGGTGGTAGGACCTTCTCTTGGAGATCACTCTCTCTGGACACTGGGGCCTCTGTGACTCCTATCCCTGGTACGGTAGTCAGCGTTGGTCGACCTGGGACTTGTAGTCCTCCAGGTATCCGGTGGTCCCTACTGTGTATAAAGGGACCCTGTAGGCGTGGACACGGGTTCCGGTGTATAGTTCGGGGTGAGCCTGGTACGCTCCTCTGCCCCCTCAACTCCTCTCTCCTCTCCTCCTTGCCGTCGGCCACACTCGGGGCCCTCAGAACTCAACTCGTGCTGTAGGCCTTGGCCCGCCTAAGCACAGCAGCCAGCGTGCTGCGTCTTCACTGGTCTAAGTGCCAGCACACTCTCCAACAACTAACTAACTGAGCTGCCTCCACCCTCCATTTTATACATCCCTAACGGGCTCCCTCTGGTGGTGTGAGGTGGTAGGGTGGAGGTGTATGAATGTGTAAGGGCCTCTTGTGGAGAAGTCCATCCATGCACCCTACTGGGTTCTGTGGGACCTGTGCGGAGCAGGGCGCCACATAGTCCCAGGGGCCCGGAGAAGATCAGAAATGCACGAAGCCTTCTGCAGTGACACCACCGCGTTCCCTTCACTGCCTATTGTTCTACTCTAATATGTTAAATATGTTTAATAGTATTGTTACATGTTTTTTCATATATATATGTACTACTCTAGTTATTGTTCTAATGACCTTCTCCCGCCCTAGTTCATTACCTATTCTACCACTCCCCCCATTTAGGTCCACCTCAACAGCTACAAAAAACAAAGTCCTCATCTCTTTCATCACATACATGGATGATAAACAAGCCACACTTAAATTAGCAAATTTCAACACACATGGACTAAATTCTCCCATACCTAGATCCCAGATACTAAACAGGTTTAGAAAAGAAAACTTTAATATACTCCTCTTACAAGAAACCCATTTTCAAATTGAGGAACTCCCCTCTTTTGAAAAAGCTTATTATAATCAATGGTTCCAGACCACTTCTCCGCAGAAGGGTTCTAGAGGAGTGTCAATTGCATTTGCCAACAGTACCCCCTTTTTGTTAACTGAATCAATAATTGATCCAGAAGGGAGATATATTTTTGTGAAAGGTCTTCTAGCGGGAACCTTGGCAACTATCGGCAATCTTTATGCCCCTAATAAAATACAAATTAGATGGATCATATCTAGTGATGAGCGAGCACTAAAATGCTCGGGTACTTGTTGCTCGGGTCGAGCACATTGGAATAATCGGGTGCTCGACCCGAGCAACAAGCCCAATGTAAGTCTATGGGAAACTCGAGCATTTTTCAAGTGGCTCCCCCCGGCAGTCTGCAGAGGGCCTAAAAATTGCCCAAATCGATGGGAACAGTGCTCAAATGACATGGGAACAGCATGGGGAAGACCACTGGAAGAATCTCCGACTCCCAGGTCACTGCTGTCAACAACATTGTCAGAGTATTATGCCACTTTTACGGACTCACAATAAAACATACAAAAATGGATTTTCCTGGGAAATATGTTATGGAACATCCTTTCCAGGGTAATGACTTGTATATAAGGCAAAACAAATAACCAAAAACAAAAATACTCCTCCACACCTTGGGCTATGTTCACACGTAGCGTTTTTGATGCGTTTTTGCACTTTTGCATTGCTTTCAACCAAGACAAATGCATTCACCAGGAAATGTCATTTTAACATTTTACAACCTTTTCTGGCCATGTGGTGTATGACACATCATCAGACACATGCATACAGTGCTGAAAAGACATGGGAACAGCATGAGGAAGACCTCTGGAAGCATTTCTGATTCCCAGGTCACTGCCTAAAAGTGTGCCCATCATGCGAAGATGCCTCCCGCCATGCACCTGTCATTGCAGACTTGCAACAATCACTGTCCACGTCCTTGTCCCAGTGCAGCGTTCAGTTGTTCCTACCCCATTCTTTGGAATGCAAGTTCTTTATTTTTGTTACCCCCAAAATCATTCCTGGTGAGAATATGACAAACAGACCAGACATGTTACAATAAAGATTTTTATTAAGGGCTGAGCTATGTGGTCAGTGACAATGGCACGTACACTAACGATTCTACATTATATTCTCACCCTTTACAATTACTGTGCCTGCCACGTGGCAGCTGTCGCCCTGTACAGCCAGCACCGGAGGACACGCTGCAATCTTGGCAGGAGCAGCAATGAACACTACATGCCCAGGGGAGGGAATTGGGGGCTTCTGATGTCTGTACACTGTATATTACATAGGAGTGGGATGTATTGTAGAGCGCATATCAGCGACCACGCTGGGACTAATTACACTGTATAATACAATGATAGAAGCAACGTTTTCCGTCCTCATCGTGTCTTGTTCTTCTCACCCATAATGGAGCTGACACTGAATACATCTCCAAAGTAGTGCAAAATATAACATTAAAAAAAAAACTATCCACCTTTCCTCTGTAAGAAGCTGGTGTTGGTTGTGGAGCACCAGTCGAGTGACATATGGCCCCATAAAAGTTATTGTAACACTTCCTCCCTTAAGGAGTCTCTATAGAGGCCCCTCGGATTAGGTGGCATCCAACCACCGTCGGACTGGAGTACCTTGGGCCCACCAGAGAAAATCATTCTTGGGGCCCACTATGTAGCTACATAGAAATAAGCCCTCCAATTGTGTGGTAAAACGTGCTAATATTGTGGTGTAACATAAAAACACAATTATTCACATTTATCAAAAATGGCGGAATCTGAGCCAAATCCTGTGTAATCACTTCAACTTCACTATTCCATATTTAGCAAATTTCGCCCCAATGATGAATTTGGTGTAGATTATTTAAGCGCAACATTTTAAGCAAGGTAGCAAACTTCTCGATGTTAAAAAAAGAGCTGACGTCCAGTGTGTTGCATAGTTATATAATTTTGTACAAGTCGTAACTTTTTCTGCATGTAAAAAAGTTGTAATATAAAACAACTCTAATATTAAAACCTTACCATTTGTCAAGTGACGTACATATGGATAAGGGCAGAGAAACTGACCCGCTAGTAGTAGCATAGACCTGAGGCACGTCACTTGACAAATGGTAAGGTTTTAATATTAGAGTTAGGACTGTCCCATAAGAGTTGCTGTGACGTGGCGGGATAGCTTTTACATTACTTTGATCAAAATTATGTTAACTAAATACCCTTCATTATTTATTATTTTTGCACTGTGCGATTTACCCATTTACTTCCAGTTACTTGGGTATTTTGCTTGTCTTTGGTTTTTCTTTACTAGTGGCCTTGTGTGAACATGCATTTACATTTTGCATGCACATCAATTTATGTTTCAGTTCAGACTTCTAGGTTTTTTCTTTGTAGTTCAGTGTGCTTTAGTACATATAAGGGTGTGGCCGCCCTTTGTCTGAGCTGAAATGTTTATTCTGCCTCAGGTCTATGCTTCTACAAGGGGGTCAGTCTCTCTGCCCATATCCATATGTACATCACTTGACGAATGGTAAGGTTTTAATATTAGAGTTAGGACTATCCCATAAGGGTTGCAGTGACGTGGCGGGATAGCTTTTACATTATTTTGATCAAAATTATGTTAACTAAATACCCTTCATTATTTATTATTTTTGCACTGCGCGATTTACCCATTTACTTCCAGTTACTTGAGATGGCCCCATACTGCCGACCATGTGCTGTGTATGGGGCCATCTCCCCCACACATATAACCACATTCATGTATATGGGGGAGTCAGGATGTGTTGTGTGGACAAGTGTCCGGTCTAAAGCTAACTAGTGTATGGGCACCTGAGACAAAGGCAAGTTATCATCCAGAAAGTCATTCTCCAGCCTGCTGCAAAAATGCCGGATAGAGAAAGGCTTGTATCACCTAAGCCAGATCTCACTGGAGGGGAAGCAAGAAGAAAAAAGGAGAAATGTAAAATAAGACACAAGTCCAGACAATTGTCATCCAAAACTTTATCTGGTATCGACCAAGAAAATTACAATCAGTAAAAGTATAAACCACATTTAAGAAAAACACAGATGAGCTGCGGGACCATCGCTTCTTCCTCTGGGACTTTTTGGCGGACAGGTTGCTCTGCTGTCGGAGGCCTTTCTTGTTCTCGGACTTCTCCTTCATGTGGATTCTGAAGACTAGGAGGCTCCTGAGGGTCCATCTCTCCTGCCGGCAGCTCAGAATGACTTGGAGATATGTTTCCTTCAGTCCAGGAAAACAAGAGAGGAAAAAGATGAATGTGATGTAATAACAAAACAAAGCTAAAAAAAAAACATGTATAAAAACTCATGTAACTGCAAACTGCACAAAAATGACCCCAATAACGTAAGTGCTGTAGTATTAAAGAACCTGCAAAACGAGTGGTGTGAAAAGACCTGGGACTTGTCAGAAATATGTAATGTTTTACCTTGTCTAAAATGACAAAAAAAAAAGAAAAGATTCAAGTGATCAGCAGCATTTTATAACAGGTAAAAAATGTACAAATTTATGACAAGTGACCGGTATTAAGCATTGTGGATGATAACCAGACGTTTATTTCAAATGAAGAGTTTAATGAACGTCTTGTATTCGGCCAATTGGAACCTTCCCGGAAATGTCTGCGCCGATGATAAAATCTACTTACTAATAGAGCTCCCGACTGGACACAAAGAACTACAGCTCATGGAGGAATGAAGCTTCTTTCCTTCTCAGCCAAGAACTTCTTATATCAGTCCCGTACGGCCTCTATCATGTCCTGATATCTGTCAGAAAGAGAAAAAATCAATTATAAACTAAATAAAATTTATTAAAGAAAAAAAAACCTCCTGCAAACATGAAGCATTTGTAGCAAAGCACAGCCATTATTTACAGAGCACAATTGTTTTACTTTATTCTATATTAGTGGCCGCTCTGTGCAAAAACTTGTGGGAAATTACTGCAGGACTAATATTGTCCGTCCAGAGAGCACCCAAGTATTCCCCAATTTCTGACTCCACCGCCCGATTGCCCCCACAAGCACAATGCTGCACCGCTGTCACCTGCCTGGTACAGGCTCCTTTATAGGGTCCTTTCAGCTGTTGTTCACCAAGATGTGAAATAATCCAAGTACAGGGTTTCCCATGTCTGAGTGCAGGGGTGGAGAGCAGAGAGGATCAGACAGGGACAGGCCCATACACAGACTGCTGGTTTATAGAGGACAAATCTCGCTGAACAGCAGCTACAAGAAGCTTCTGGATGGGGGCAGTGGGGGTGAGACTGCACTTCAGCAACGTGTTTGGGAGAGAAGCAAGAAAATAAGCAAATGAAGAATATTTATAAAGTTCACAAGTCTGCAATGTGAGGAGGATAATTACATGTAGAAAACCCTCTAGGTACAGCGTCCGCAACCGGAAAACCGCCCCAAGGTCCACCTGTGTCATCAGCGCCCCCCTGCTGGACCCCTAATCAGTTGTACTGCAGACTCAGATGATTGATAGTGACACTAGGTCGGCTCTTTCCCTTTGGCGGCACTAGCTGACCATCCTGTGGATAGGACAGGTGCCGGATCATTCAGTCCTTTCCCTCTTCCCCAATGTGAAGCAAACATCCCTCTGACCAGACAAACATCCCTTTGACCAGACAAACATCCCTCTGGCCAGACATGCATCCCTCTGACCAGACAAGCATCCCTCTGACCAGACAAACATCCCTCTGACCAGACAAGCATCCCTCTGACCAGACAAGCATCCCTCTGACCAGACAAACATCCCTCTGACCAGGCAAACATCCCTCTGACCAGACAAGCATCGCTCTGACCAGACAAGCATCCCTCTGACCAGACAAACATCCCTCTGACCAGGCAAACATACAACCCCTTTTTTTCTTTCCCATTTTACTTTCTTTATTAATTTCTCCTCCAACATTACTGACAACTTCAAGTTCGATAGTTTGATAGTCTCATCTCCTGCCTTTGTATGTGGAGGAGACAATAAACAGCTGTATACATCCTAAACCTGTCACAAGGACTTTCTCTGTAACTCCCTACTCTCAGCTTTCCCCCTGTAACAATACACCTTTTTCTCTTTCTCGCTCATACATTTCAGACACTTTATTAACATGTTAATCATATTTCCAAACTTACTGCATTCCACTTCATCTGATCATACATCACCGTTTAAAAGAATCACAATCACTTACTTGTCTGCTGTGGTAATTCTTGGATTGTTTTCTTGCTGTTTCTTGGTCTTATTTTGCTGTTTGCTGTCCTTAAACCACCATCTGCTGCACAGTGTCCACATCTTGCTCCACCGGGTCACTCTTTTGATAACTGCAACAACAGACACTATGCGAGTATGACTTCACATGTGACATTTCCAAGTCCCTTTACCATTGTGGTGCCAATGGAGTACCTCTTTTCTCGTTATCATGCCACAGAAGCACACTATTTCCCGCTAGCATGCCACCGTAGCACACCTTTTCCCGTTAGTATGCCACCGGGCACACCTTTTCCCGTTAGCATGCCACCGGAGCACACCTTTTCCTGTTAGCATGCCACCGGAGAACACCTTTACCGTTAGCATGCCACGGGAGCGCACCTTTACGGTTAGCATGCCACCGGAGCACACCCTTTCCCGCAGGCATGCCACCAGAGCACACCCTTTCCCGTAGGCATGCAACCAGAGCACACCCTTTCCCGTAGGCATGCCACCGGAGCACACCTTTTCCCGTAGGCATGCCACAGGAGCACACCTTTTCCGTAGGCATGCCACAGGAGCAAACATTTTCCCGTAGGCATGCCACGGGAGCACACCTTTTCCCGTAGGCATGCCACCGGAGCACACCTTTTTCCATAGGCATGCCACCGGAGCACACCTTTTCCCGTAGGCATGCCACCGGAGTACTCCTTATCCCGTAGGCATGCCACTGGAGCACACCTTTTCCAGTAGGCATGCCTTCGGAGCACACCTTTTCCCGTAGGCATGCCACCGGAGCACACTTTTTCCCGTAGGCATGCCACCGGAGCACACCCTTTCCGGTAGGCATGCCACCTGAGCACACCTTTTCCCGTAGGCATGACACCGGAGCACACCTTTTCCCGTAGGCATGCCACCAGAGCACAACTTTTCCCGTAGACATGCCACCGGAGCACACCCTTTCCCGTAAGCATGCAACCGGAGCACATCGTTTCCCGTAGGCATGAAACCGGAGCACACCTTTTCCCGAAGGCATGCCACCAGAGCACACCTTTTCCCTTAGGCATGCCACCGGAGCACACCTTTTCCCGTAGGCATTTCACCGGAGCACACTTTTCCCGTAGGCATGCCACCGGAGCACACCTTTTCCCGTAGGCATGCCACCTGAGCACAACCTTTCCCGTAGGCATGCCACTGGAGCACACCCTTTCCCGTAGGCATGCCACCAGAGCACACCCTTTCCGGTAAGCATGCCACCGGAGCACAACATTTCTCGTAGGCATGCCACCGGAGCACCCCCTTTCCCGTAGGCATGCCACCGGAGCACTCCCTTTCCCGTAGGCATACCACCGGAGCACACCCTTTCCCGTAGTCATGCCACTGGAGCACACCTTTCCCGTAGGCATGCCACCAGAGCACACTCCTTCCCGTAGGCATGCCACCGGAGAACACCCTTTCCCGTAGGCATGCCACCGGAGCACACCCTTTCCCGTAGGCATGCCACCGGAGCACACCCTTTCCCGTAGGCATGCAACCGGAGAACACTCTTTCCCGTAGGCATGCCACCGGAGAACACCCTTTCCCGTAGGCATGCCAACGGAGCACAACCTTTCTCGTAGGCATGCCACCGCAGCACACCTTTTCCCGTAGGCACACCCTTTCACGTAGAAATGACAGCGAAGCACACCCTTTCCCGTAGGCATGCCACCGGAGCACCCCCTTTTCCGTAGGCATGCCACCGGAGCACACCTTTCCCGTAGGCATGCCACCGGAGCACACCCTTTCCATAGGCATGCCACCGGAGCCCACCCTTTCCCGTAGGCATGCCACCGGAGCACACCCTTTCCCGTAGGCATACCACCGGAGCACCGCCTTTCCCGTAGTCATGCCACCGGACACCCCCTTTCCCATAGGCATGCCACCGGAGCACACTCCTTCGCGTAGGCATGCCACCGGAGACCACCCTTTCCCGTAGGCATGCCACCGGAGCACACCCTTTCCCGTAGGCATGCCACCGGAGCACACCCCTTCCTGTAGGCATGCAACCGGAGAACACCCTTTCTCGTAGGCATGCCACCGGAGAACACCCTTTCCCGTGGGCATGCCACCGGAGTACATCTTTTCCCGTAGACTAGAGCACACCCTTTCCTGTGGGCATGCATCTGGAGCACACCCTTTCCCGTGGGCATGCCACCGGAGCACACATTTTCCCGTAGGCATGCCAACGGAGCACACCTTTTACCGTAGGCATGCCACCGGAGCCCACCCTTTCCCGTAGGCAAGCCACCGGAGCCCAACCTTTCCCATAGGCATGCCACCCGGAGCACACCCTTTCCCGTGGGCATGCCACCGGAGCACACCCTTTCCCGTGGGCATGCCACCGGAGCACACATTTTCCCGTAGACCGGAGCACACCATTTCCCGTGGGCATGCCTCCGGAGCACACCCTTTCCCGTAGGCATGCCACCGGAGCACACCTTTTCCCGTAGGCATGCCACCGGAGCACACCCTTTCCCGTAGGCATGCCACCGGAGCACACCCTTTCCCGTAGGCATGCCACCGAAGCACATCTTTTACCGTAGGCATGCCACCGGAGCACTTCTTTTCCCGTAGACCGGAGCACACCCTTTCCCATGGGCATACCTCCGGAGCACACCCTTTCCCGTGGGTATGCCACCGGATCACACCTTTTCCCGTAGGCATGCCACCGGAGCACACCTTTTCCCGTAGGCATGCCACCGGAGCACACCCTTTCCCATGGGCATGCCACCGGAGCACATCTTTTCCCGTAGGCATGCCACCGGAGCACACCCTTTCCCGTAGGCATGCCACCGGAGCACACCCTTTCCCGTAGGCATGCCACCGAAGCACATCTTTTACCGTAGGCATGCCACCGGAGCACATCTTTTCCCGTAGACCGGAGCACACCCTTTCCCATGGGCATACCTCCGGAGCACACCCTTTCCCGTGGTTATGCCACCGGATCACACCTTTTCCCGTAGGCATGCCACCGGAGCACACATTTTCCCGTAGGCATGCCACCGGAGCACGCCCTTTCCCATGGGCATGCCACCGGAGCACATCTTTTCCCGTAGGCATGCCACCGGAGCACACCTTTTCCCGTTGGGAAGCCAACGGAGCACACCCATTCCTGTAGGAATGCCACCGGAGCACACCCTTTCCCGTAGGCATGCCACCGGAGCACACCCTTTCCTGTAGGCAAGCCAACGGAGCACTGCCTTTCTCGTAGGCATGCCACCGGAGCACGCCTTTTCCCGTAGGCAAGCCACCGGAGCCCACCCTTTCCCGTAGGCATGCCATCGGAGTACACCTTTTCCCATAGGCATGCCACCGGAGCACACCTTTTCCCGTAGGCATGCCACCGGAGCACACCCTTTCCCGTAGGCATGCCAACGGAGCACACCCTTTCCCGTAGGCATGCCACCGGAGCACACCCTTTCCCGTAGGCATGCCACCGGAGCACACCCTTTCCCGCAGGCATGCCACCGGAGCACACCGTTTCCCGTAGGCATGCCACCGGAGCACACCTTTCCCGTAGGCATGCCACCGGAGCACACCCTTTCCCGTAGGCATGCCACCAGAGCACACCCTTTCCCGTAGGCATGCCACCGGAGCACACCCTTTCCCGTAGGCATGCCACCGGAGAACGCCCTTTCCCGTAGGCATGCCACCGGAGCACACATTTTCCCGTAGGCATGCCACCAGAGCACACCCTTTCCCGTAGGCATGCCACCGGAGCACACCCTTTCCCGTAGGCATGCCACCGGAGAACACCTTTTCCCGTAGGCATGCCACCGGAGCACACCTTTTCCCGTAGGCATGCCACCGGAGCACACCCTTTCCCGTAGGCATGCCACCGGAGCACACCCTTTCCCGTAGGCATGCCACCGGAGAACACCTTTTCCCATAGGCATGCCACCGGAGCACACCTTTTCCCGTAGGCATGCCACCGGAGCACACCCTTTCCCGTAGGCATGCCACCGGAGCACACCCTTTCCCGTAGGCATGCCACCGAAGCACATCTTTTACCGTAGGCATGCCACCGAAGCACACCTTTCCCGTGGGCATGCTACCGGAGCACACCTTTTCCCGTACACATGCCACCGGAGCACACCTTTTCCCGTAGTCATGCCACCGGAGCACACCTTTTCCTGTAGGCATGCCACCGGAGCACCACCTTTCCCGTAGGCATGCCACCGGAGCACCCCCTTTCCCGTAGGCATGCCACCGGAGCACACCCTTTCCCGTAGGCATGCCACCGGAGCACACCCTTTCTCGTAGCACCGGAGCACACCTTTTCCCATAGGCATGCCACCGGAGCACACCTTTTCCTGTAGGCATGCCACCGGAGCACACCCTTTCCCGTAGGCATGCCACCGGAGCACCCCCTTTCCCGTAGGCATGCCACCGGAGCCCACCCTTTCCCGTAGGCATGCTACCGGAGCACACCCTTTCCCGTAGGCATGCCACCGGAGCACTACCTTTCCCGTAGGCATGCCACCGGAGCACACCGTTTCCCGTAGGCATGCCACCGAAGCACATCTTTTACCGTAGGCATGCCACCGAAGCACACCTTTCCCGTGGGCATGCTACCGGAGCACACCTTTTCCCGTACACATGCCACCGGAGCACACCTTTTCCCGTAGTCATGCCACCGGAGCACACCTTTTCCTGTAGGCATGCCACCGGAGCACCCCCTTTCCCCTAGGCATGCCACCGGAGCACCCCCTTTCCCGTAGGCATGCCACCGGAGCACACCCTTTCCCGTAGGCATGCCACCGGAGCACACCCTTTCTCGTAGCACCGGAGCACACCTTTTTCCATAGGCATGCCACCGGAGCACACCTTTTCCTGTAGGCATGCCACCGGAGCACACCCTTTCCCGTAGGCATGCCACCGGAGCACCCCCTTTCCCGTAGGCATGCCACCGGAGCCCACCCTTTCCCGTAGGCATGCCACCGGAGCACACCCTTTCCCGTAGGCATGCCACCGGAGCACTACCTTTCCCGTAGGCATGCCACCGGAGCACACCGTTTCCCGTAGGCATGCCACCGAAGCACACCTTTCCCGCGCGCATGCCACCGGAGCACACCTTTTCCCGTAGACATGCCACCGGAGCACACTTTTTCCCGTAGTCATGCCACCGGAGCACACCTTTTCCCGTAGGCATGCCACTGGAGCACACACTTTCCTATGGGCATGCCACCAGAGCACACCCTTTCCCTTTGGCATGCCACTGGAGCACACCCTTTCCCGTGGGCATGCCACCGGAGCACACCCTTTCTTGTAGCACCGGAGCACACCTTTTCCCATAGGCATGCCACCGGAGACCACCTTTTCCTGTAGGCATGCCACCGGAGCACCCCCTTTCCCGTAGGCATGCCACCGGAGCACACCCTTTCCCGTAGGCATGCCACCGGAGCACACCCTTTCCCGTAGGCATGCCACCGGAGAACACCGTTTCCCGTAGGCATGCCACCGAAGCACACCTTTTCCCGTAGGCATGCCACCGGAGCACACACTTTCCCGTAGGCATGCCTCCGGAGCGCACCTTTTCCCGTAGGCATGCCACGGGAGCACACCTTTTCCCGTAGGCATGCCACCGGAGCACACCCTTTCCTGTAGGCAAGACACCGGAGCACACCCTTTCCCGTAGGCATGCCACCGGAGCCCACCTTTTCCCGTAGGCAAGCCACCGGAGCAAACCCTTTCCCGTAGGAATGCCACCGGAGCACCCCCTTTCCCGTAGGTATGCCACCGGAGCATGCCTTTTCCCGTAGGCATGCCACTGGAGCACACCCTTTCCCGTAGGCATGCCACCGGAGCACACCCTTTCCTGTAGGCATGCCACCGGAGCACCCCCTTTCCCGTAGGCAAGCGACCGGAGCCCTGCCTTTCTCTTAGGCATGCCACCGGAGCACACCTTTTCCCGTAGGCAAGCCACCGGAGCACCCCCTTTCCCGTAGGCATGCCACCGGAGCACACCCTTTCCCGTAGGCAAGCCACCGGAGCGCACCCTTTCCCGTAGGCATGCCAACGGAGCACACCTTTTCCGGTAGGCATGCCACCGGAGCACACCCTTTCCCGTGGGCATGCCATCAGAGCACACCCTTTCCCTTTGGCATGCCACCGGAGCACACCCTTTCCCGTGGGCATGCCACCGGAGCACACCCTTTCCCTTTGGCATGCCACCGGAGCCCACCCTTTCTCGTAGCACCGGAGCACACTCTTTCCCGTAGGCATGCCACCGGAGCACACCGTTTCCCGTAGGCATGCCACCGAAGGACACCCTTTCCCGTGGGCATGCCACCGGAGTACATCTTTTCCCGTAGACTAGAGCACACCCTTTCCCGTAGGCATGCCACCGGAGCACACATTTTCCTGTAGGCATGCCACTGGAGCACACCTTTTCCCGTAGGCATGCCACCGGAGCACACCCTTTCCCGTAGGCATGCCACCGGAGCACACCCTTTCCCGTAGGCAAGCCACCGGAGCACACACTTTCCCGTAGGCATGCCACCGGAGCCCACCCTTTCCCGTGGGCATGCCACCGGAGCACACCCTTTCCCGTGGGCATGCCACCGGAGCACACCTTTTCCCGTAGACCGAAGCACACCATTTCCCGTGGGCATGCCTCCGGAGCACAACCTTTCCCGTGGGCATGCCACTGGAGCACACCTTTTCCCGTAGACATGCCACCGGTGCACCCCTTTTCCCGTAGGCATGCCACCGGAGCACACCCTTTCCCGTAGGCATGCCACCGGAGCACACCCTTTCCCGTAGGAATGCCACCGGAGCACACCCTTTCCCGTAGGTATGCCACCGGAGCATGCCTTTTCCCGTAGGCATGCCACTGGAGCACACCCTTTCCCGTAGGCATGCCACCGGAGCACACCCTTTCCTGTAGGCATGCCACCGGAGCACCCCCTTTCCCGTAGGCAAGCGACCGGAGCCCTGCCTTTCTCTTAGGCATGCCACCGGAGCACACCTTTTCCCGTAGGCAAGCCACCGGAGCACACCTTTCCCGTAGGCATGCCACCGGAGCACACCCTTTCCCGTAGGCAAGCCACCGGAGCGCACCCTTTCCCGTAGGCATGCCAACGGAGCACACCTTTTCCGGTAGGCATGCCACCGGAGCACACCCTTTCCCGTGGGCATGCCATCAGAGCACACCCTTTCCCTTTGGCATGCCACCGGAGCACTCCCTTTCCCGTGGGCATGCCACCGGAGCACACCCTTTCCCTTTGGCATGCCACCGGAGCCCACCCTTTCTCGTAGCACCGGAGCACACCCTTTCCCGTAGGCATGCCACCGGAGCACACCGTTTCCCGTAGGCATGCCACCGAAGGACACCCTTTCCCGTGGGCATGCCACCGGAGTACATCTTTTCCCGTAGACTAGAGCACACCCTTTCCCGTAGGCATGCCACCGGAGCACACATTTTCCTGTAGGCATGCCACTGGAGCACACCTTTTCCCGTAGGCATGCCACCGGAGCACACCCTTTCCCGTAGGCATGCCACCGGAGCACACCCTTTCCCGTAGGCAAGCCACCGGAGCACACACTTTCCCGTAGGCATGCCACCGGAGCCCACCCTTTCCCGTGGGCATGCCACCGGAGCACACCCTTTCCCGTGGGCATGCCACCGGAGCACACCTTTTCCCGTAGACCGAAGCACACCATTTCCCGTGGGCATGCCTCCGGAGCACAACCTTTCCCGTGGGCATGCCACTGGAGCACACCTTTTCCCGTAGACATGCCACCGGTGCACCCCTTTTCCCGTAGGCATGCCACCGGAGCACACCCTTTCCCGTAGGCATGCCACCGGAGCACACCCTTTCCCGTAGGAATGCCACCGGAGCACACCTTTCCCGTAGGCATGCCACCGGAGCACACCTTTTCCTGTAGGCATGCCACCGGAGCACACCCTTTCCCGCAGGCATGCCACCGGACCACACCCTTTCCCGTAGGCATGCCACCGGAGCACACCCTTTCCCATAGGCAAGCCACCGGAGCTCACCCTTTCCCGTAGGCATGCCACCGGAGCACACCCTTTCCCGTAGGCATGCCACCGGAGCACACCTTTTCCCGTAGACATGCCACCGGAGCACACTTTTTCCCGTAGTCATGCCACCGGAGCACACCTTTTCCCGTAGGCATGCCACTGGAGCACACACTTTCCTATGGGCATGCCACCAGAGCACACCCTTTCCCTTTGGCATGCCACTGGAGCACACCCTTTCCCGTGGGCATGCCACCGGAGCACACCTTTCTTGTAGCACCGGAGCACACCTTTTCCCATAGGCATGCCACCGGAGACCACCTTTTCCTGTAGGCATGCCACCGGAGCACCCCCTTTCCCGTAGGCATGCCACCGGAGCACACCCTTTCCCGTAGGCATGCCACCGGAGCACACCCTTTCCCGTAGGCATGCCACCGGAGAACACCGTTTCCCGTAGGCATGCCACCGAAGCACACCTTTTCCCGTAGGCATGCCACCGGAGCACACACTTTCCCGTAGGCATGCCTCCGGAGCGCACCTTTTCCCGTAGGCATGCCACGGGAGCACACCTTTTCCCGTAGGCATGCCACCGGAGCACACCCTTTCCTGTAGGCAAGACACCGGAGCACACCCTTTCCCGTAGGCATGCCACCGGAGCCCACCTTTTCCCGTAGGCAAGCCACCGGAGCAAACCCTTTCCCGTAGGAATGCCACCGGAGCACCCCCTTTCCCGTAGGTATGCCACCGGAGCATGCCTTTTCCCGTAGGCATGCCACTGGAGCACACCCTTTCCCGAAGGCATGCCACCGGAGCACACCCTTTCCTGTAGGCATGCCACCGGAGCACCCCCTTTCCCGTAGGCAAGCGACCGGAGCCCTGCCTTTCTCGTAGGCATGCCACCGGAGCACACCCTTTCCCGTAGGAATGCCACCGGAGCACACCTTTTCCTGTAGGCATGCCACCGGAGCACCCCCTTTCCCGCAGGCATGCCACCGGACCACACCCTTTCCCGTAGGCATGCCACCGGAGCACACCCTTTCCCATAGGCAAGCCACCGGAGCTCACCCTTTCCCGTAGGCATGCCACCGGAGCACACCCTTTCCCGTAGGCATGCCACCGGAGCACACCCTTTCCCGTGGGCATGCCACCGGACCACAACCTTTCCCGTGGGCATGCCACCGGAGCACACCTTTTCCCGTAGGCAAGCCACCGGAGCACACCTTTTCTCGTAGGCATGCCACCGGAGCACACCTTTTCCCGTAGGCATGCCACCGGAGCACACCCTTTCCCGTAGGCATGCCACCGGAGCACATCTTTTCTCGTAGGCATGCCACCGGAGCACACCTTTTCCCATAGGCATGCCACCGGAGCACACCTTTTCCCGTAGGCATGCCACCGGACCACACCCTTTCCCGTAGGCATGCCACCGAAGCACACCCTTTCCCGTAGGTATGCCACCGGAGCACACCTTTTCCCGTAGGCATGCCACCGGAGCACATCTTTTCCCGTAGACCGGAGCACACCCTTTCCCGTGGGCATACCTCCGGAGCACACCCTTTCCCATGGGCATGCCACCGGAGCACACCTTTTCCAGTAGGCATGCCACCGGAGCACACCTTCTCCCGTAGGCAAGCCAACGGAGCACACCCTTTCCTGTAGGAATGCCACCAGAGCACACCCTTTCCCGTAGGCATGCCTCCAGAGCACACCCTTTCCCGTAGACATGCCACCGGAGCATACCTTTTCCCGCAGACATGCCACCGGAGTACACCTTTTCCCGTAGACATGCCACCGGAGCACACCTTTTCCCGTAGGCATGCCACCGGAGCACTCCTTTTCCAGTAGGCATGCCACCGGAGCACACCCTTCCCCGTAGGCATGCCACCGGAGCACACCCTTTCCCGTAGGCATGCCACCGGAGCACACCCTTTCCCGTAGGCATGCCACCGGAGCACACCTTTTCCCATAGGCATGCCACCGGAGCACACCTTTTCCCGTAGGCATGCCACCGGAGCACGCCCTTTACCGTAGGCATGCCACCGGAGCACACCCTTTCCCGTAGGCATGCCACCGGAGCACTTCTTTTCCCGTAGGCATGCCACCGGAGCACATCTTTTCCCATAGACCGGAGCACACCCTTTCCCGTGGGCATACCTCCGGAGCACACCCTTTCCCATGGGCATGCCACCGGAGCACACCTTTTCCAGTAGGCATGCCACCGGAGCACACCTTCTCCCGTAGGCAAGCCAACGGAGCACACCCTTTCCTGTAGGAATGCCACCAGAGCACACCCTTTCCCGTAGGCATGCCTCCAGAGCACACCCTTTCCCGTAGACATGCCACCGTAGCATACCTTTTCCCGCAGACATGCCACCGGAGTACACCTTTTCCCGTAGACATGCCACCGGAGCACCCCTTTTCCCGTAGGCATGCCACCGGAGCACTCCTTTTCCAGTAGGCATGCCACCGGAGCACACCCTTCCCCGTAGGCATGCCACCGGAGCACACCCTTTCCCGTAGGCATGCCACCGGAGCACACCCTTTCCCGTAGGCATGCCACCGGAGCACACCTTTTCCTATAGGCATGCCACCGGAGCACCCCTTTTCCCGTAGGCATGCCACCGGAGCACACCCTTTCCCGTAGGCATGCCACCGGAGCACACCCTTTCCCGTAGGCATGCTACCGGAGCACATCTTTTCCCGTAGGCATGCCACCGGAGCACATCTTTTCCCATAGACCGGAGCACACCCTTTCCCGTGGGCATACCTCCGGAGCACACCCTTTCCTGTGGGTATGCCACCGGATAACACCTTTTCCCGTAGGCATGCCACCGGAGCACACCTTTTCCCGTAAGCATGCCACCGGAGCACACCCTTTCCCATGGGCATGCCACCGGAGCACACCTTTTCCAGTAGGCATGCCACTGGAGCACACCTTTTCCCGTAGGCAAGCCAACGGAGCACACCCTTTCCTGTAGGAATGCCACCGGAGCACACCCTTTCCCGTAGGCAAGCCACCGGAGCATTGCCTTTCTCGTAGGCATGCCACCGGAGCACACCTTTTCCCGTAGGCAAGCCACCGGAGCACACCCTTTCCCGTAGGCATGCCACCGGAGCACACCCTTTCCCGTAGGCATGCCACCGGAGCACACCCTTTCCCATAGGCATGCCACCGGAGCACACCGTTTCCCGTAGGCATGCCACCGGAGCACACCTTTCCCGTAGGCATGCCACCGGAGCACACCTTTCCCGTAGGCATGCCACCGGAGCACACCCTTTCCCGTAGGCATGCCACCGGAGCACACCTTTCCCGTAGGCATGCCACCGGAGCACACCCTTTCCCGTAGGCATGCCACCGGAGCACACCCTTTCCCGTAGGCATGCCACCGGAGCACCCCCTTTCCCGTAGGCATGCCACCGGAGCACACCCTTTCCCGTGGGCATGCCTCCGGAGCACACCTTTTCCCGTAGGCATGCCACCGGAGCACACCCTTTCCCGTAAGCATGCAACCGGAGTACACCATTTCCCGTAGGCATGAAACCGGAGCACACCTTTTCCCGTAGGCATGCCACCGGAGCACACCTTTTCCCTTAGGCATGCCACCGGAGCACACCTTCTCCCGTAGGCATGTCACCGGAGCACACCTTTTCCCGTAGGCATGCCACCGGAGCACACCCTTTCCCGTAAGCATGCAACCGGAGCACATCGTTTCCCGTAGGCATGAAACCGGAGCACACCTTTTCCCGTAGGCATTCCACCGGAGCACACCTTTTCCCTTAGGCATGCCACTGGAGCACACCTTTTCCCGTAGGCATGCCACCGGAGCACACCTTTTCCCGTAGGCATGCCACCGGAGCACAACCTTTCCCGTAGGCAAGCCACCGGAGCACAGCCTTTCCCGTAGGCATGCCACCGGAGCACACCTTTTCCCGTAAGCATGCCACCGGAGCACACCCTTTCCCATGGGCATGCCACCGGAGCACACCTTTTCCAGTAGGCATGCCACCGGAGCACACCTTTTCCCGTAGGCAAGCCAACGGAGCACACCCTTTCCTGTAGGAATGCCACCGGAGCACACCCTTTCCCGTAGGCAAGCCACCGGAGCATTGCCTTTCTCGTAGGCATGCCACCGGAGCACACCTTTTCCCGTAGGCAAGCCACCGGAGCACACCCTTTCCCGTAGGCATGCCACCGGAGCACACCCTTTCCCGTAGGCATGCCACCGGAGCACACCCTTTCCCATAGGCATGCCACCGGAGCACACCGTTTCCCGTAGGCATGCCACCGGAGCACACCTTTCCCGTAGGCATGCCACCGGAGCACACCTTTCCCGTAGGTATGCCACCGGAGCACACCTTTTCCCGTAGGCATGCCACCGGAGCACACCTTTCCCGTAGGCATGCCACCGGAGCACAGCCTTTCCCGTAGGCATGCCACCGGAGCACACCCTTTCCCGTAGGCATGCCACCGGAGCACCCCCTTTCCCGTAGGCATGCCACCGGAGCACACCCTTTCCCGTGGGCATGCCTCCGGAGCACACCTTTTCCCGTAGGCATGCCACCGGAGCACACCCTTTCCCGTAAGCATGCAACCGGAGTACACCGTTTCCCGTAGGCATGAAACCGGAGCACACCTTTTCCCGTAGGCATGCCACCGGAGCACACCTTTTCCCTTAGGCATGCCACCGGAGCACACCTTCTCCCGTAGGCATGTCACCGGAGCACACCTTTTCCCGTAGGCATGCCACCGGAGCACACCCTTTCCCGTAAGCATGCAACCGGAGCACATCGTTTCCCGTAGGCATGAAACCGGAGCACACCTTTTCCCGTAGGCATTCCACCGGAGCACACCTTTTCCCTTAGGCATGCCACTGGAGCACACCTTTTCCCGTAGGCATGCCACTGGAGCACACCTTTTCCCGTAGGCATGCCACCGGAGCACAACCTTTCCCGTAGGCAAGCCACCGGAGCACAGCCTTTCCCGTAGGCATGCCACCAGAGCACACCTTTTCCCGAAGGCATGCCAACGGAGCACACCTTTTCCCGTAGGCATGCCACCGGAGCACACACTTTCCCGTATGCATGCCTCCAGAGCACACCCTTTCCCGTAGGCATGCCACCGGAGCACACTTTTTACCGTAGACATGCCACCGGAGCACACCCTTTCCCGTAGGCAAGCCACCGGAGCACACCCTTCCCCGTAGGCATGCCACCGGAGCACACCTTTTCCCGTCGGCATGCCACCGGAGCACACCTTTTCCCGTAGGCATGCCACCGGATCACACCTTTTACCGTAGGCATGCCACCGGAGCACACCCTTTCCCGTGGGCATGCCACCGGAGCACACCTTTTCCCGTAGGCATGCCACCGGAGCACACCTTTTCCCGTATGCATGCCACCGGAGCACACCTTTTCCCGTAGGCATGCCATCGAAGCACACCCTTTCCCGTAGGCATGCCACCGGAGCACACCCTTTCCCGCAGGCAAGCCACCGGAGCACAACCTTTCCCGCAGGCAAGCCACCGGAGCACCCCTTTTCCCGTAGGCATGCCACCGGAGTACACCTTTTCCCGTAGGCATTCTAGTGGAGCACACCCTTTCCCGTAGGCATGCCACCGGAGCACAACCTTTCCCGCAGGCAAGCCACCGGAGCCCACCCTTTCCCGTAGTCATGCCACCGGAGCACACCATTTCCCGTAGGCATGCCACCGGAGCACACCATTTCCCGTAGGCATGCCACCGAAGTACACCTTTTCCCGTAGGCATGCCACCGGAGCCCACCTTTTCCCGTAGGCAAGCCACCGGAGCACACCCTTTCCCGTAGGCATGCCACCTGAGCACACCTTTTCCCGTAGGCATGCCAACGGAGCACACCTTTTCCCGTAGGCATGCCACCAGAGAACACCTTTTCCCGTAGGCATGCCACCGGAGCACACCTTTTCCCGTAGGCATGTCACCGGAGCACACCCTTTCCCGTAGGCATGCCACCGGAGCACACCCTTTCCCGTAGGCATGCCACCGGAGCACTCCTTTTCCCATAGGCATGCCACCGGAGCACACCTTTTCCCGTAGGCATGCCACCCGAGCACACCCTTTCCCGTAGGCATGCCACCCGAGCACACCCTTTCCCGTAGGCATGCCACCGGAGCACACCCTTTCCCGTAGGCATGCCACCGGAGCACATCTTTTCCCGTAGGCATGCCACCGGAGCACATCTTTTCCCGTAGACCGGAGCACACCCTTTCCCGTGGGCATACCTCCGGAGCACACCCTTTCCTGTGGGTATGCCACCGGATCACACCTTTTCCCGTAGGCATGCCACCGGAGCACCCCTTTTCCCGTAAGCATGCCACCGGAGCACACCCTTTCCCATGGGCATGCCACCGGAGCACACCTTTTCCAGTAGGCATGCCACCGGAGCACACCTTTTCCCATAGGCAAGCCAACGGAGCACACCCTTTCCTGTAGGAATGCCACCGGAGCACACCCTTTCCCGTAGTCAAGCCACCGGAGCAATGCCTTTCTCGTAGGCATGCCACCGGAGCACACCTTTTCCCGTAGGCAAGCCACCGGAGCACACCCATTCCCGTAGGCATGCCACCGGAGCACACCTTTTCCCATAGGCATGCCACCAGAGCACACCTTTTCCCGTAGGCATGCCACTGGAGCACACCCTTTCCCGTAGGCATGCCAACGGAGCACACCTTTTCCCGTGGGCATGCCACCGGAGCACACCCTTTCCTGTAGGAATGCCACCAGAGCACACCCTTTCCCGTAGGCATGCCTCCAGAGCACACCCTTTCCCGTAGACATGCCACCGGAGCATACCTTTTCCCGCAGACATGCCACCGGAGTACACCTTTTCCCGTAGACATGCCACCGGAGCACACCTTTTCCCGTAGGCATGCCACCGGAGCACTCCTTTTCCAGTAGGCATGCCACCGGAGCACACCCTTCCCCGTAGGCATGCCACCGGAGCACACCCTTTCCCGTAGGCATGCCACCGGAGCACACCCTTTCCCGTAGGCATGCCACCGGAGCACACCTTTTCCTATAGGCATGCCACCGGAGCACACCTTTTCCCGTAGGCATGCCACCGGAGCACCCCCTTTCCCGTAGGCATGCCACCGGAGCACACCCTTTCCCGTAGGCATGCCACCGGAGCACATCTTTTCCCGTAGGCATGCCACCGGAGCACATCTTTTCCCATAGACCGGAGCACACCCTTTCCCGTGGGCATACCTCCGGAGCACACCCTTTCCTGTGGGTATGCCACCGGATCACACCTTTTCCCGTAGGCATGCCACCGGAGCACACCTTTTCCCGTAAGCATGCCACCGGAGCACACCCTTTCCCATGGGCATGCCACCGGAGCACACCTTTTCCAGTAGGCATGCCACCGGAGCACACCTTTTCCCGTAGGCAAGCCAACGGAGCACACCCTTTCCTGTAGGAATGCCACCGGAGCACACCCTTTCCCGTAGGCAAGCCACCGGAGCATTGCCTTTCTCGTAGGCATGCCACCGGAGCACACCTTTTCCCGTAGGCAAGCCACCGGAGCACACCCTTTCCCGTAGGCATGCCACCGGAGCACACCCTTTCCCGTAGGCATGCCACTGGAGCACACCCTTTCCCATAGGCATGCCACCGGAGCACACCGTTTCCCGTAGGCATGCCACCGGAGCACACCTTTCCCGTAGGCATGCCACCGGAGCACACCTTTCCCGTAGGCATGCCACCGGAGCACACCCTTTCCCGTAGGCATGCCACCGGAGCACACCTTTCCCGTAGGCATGCCACCGGAGCACACCCTTTCTCGTAGGCATGCCACCGGAGCACACACTTTCCCGTAGGCATGCCACCGGAGCACCCCCTTTCCCGTAGGCATGCCACCGGAGCACACCCTTTCCCGTGGGCATGCCTCCGGAGCACACCTTTTCCCGTAGGCATGCCACCGGAGCACACCCTTTCCCGTAAGCATGCAACCGGAGTACACCGTTTCCCGTAGGCATGAAACCGGAGCACACCTTTTCCCGTAGGCATGCCACCGGAGCACACCTTTTCCCTTAGGCATGCCACCGGAGCACACCTTCTCCCGTAGGCATGTCACCGGAGCACACCTTTTCCCGTAGGCATGCCACCGGAGCACACCCTTTCCCGTAAGCATGCATCCGGAGCACATCGTTTCCCGTAGGCATGAAACCGGAGCACACCTTTTCCCGTAGGCATTCCACCGGAGCACACCTTTTCCCTTAGGCATGCCACTGGAGCACACCTTTTCCCGTAGGCATGCCACCGGAGCACACCTTTTCCCGTAGGCATGCCACCGGAGCACAACCTTTCCCGTAGGCAAGCCACCGGAGCACAGCCTTTCCCGTAGGCATGCCACCGGAGCACACCTTTTCCCGTAAGCATGCCACCGGAGCACACCCTTTCCCATGGGCATGCCACCGGAGCACTCCTTTTCCAGTAGGCATGCCACCGGAGCACACCTTTTCCCGTAGGCAAGCCAATGGAGCACACCCTTTCCTGTAGGAATGCCACCGGAGCACACCCTTTCCCGTAGGCATGCCACCGGAGCACACCTTTTCCCGTAGGCATGCCACCGGAGCACACACTTTCCCGTATGCATGCCTCCAGAGCACACCCTTTCCCGTAGGCATGCCACCGGAGCACACTTTTTACCGTAGACATGCCACCGGAGCACACCCTTTCCCGTAGGCAAGCCACCGGAGCACACCCTTCCCCGTAGGCATGCCACCGGAGCACACCTTTTCCCGTCGGCATGCCACCGGAGCACACCTTTTCCCGTAGGCATGCCACCGGATCACACCTTTTCCCGTAGGCATGCCACCGGAGCACACCCTTTCCCGTGGGCATGCCACCGGAGCACACCTTTTCCCGTAGGCATGCCACCGGAGCACACCTTTTCCCGTATGCATGCCACCGGAGCACACCTTTTCCCGTAGGCATGCCATCGGAGCACACCCTTTCCCGCAGGCATGCCACCGGAGCACACCCTTTCCCGCAGGCAAGCCACCGGAGCAATGCCTTTCTCGTAGGCATGCCACCGGAGCACACCTTTTCCCGTAGGCAAGCCACCGGAGCACACCCATTCCCGTAGGCATGCCACCGGAGCACACCTTTTCCCATAGGCATGCCACCAGAGCACACCTTTTCCCGTAGGCATGCCACTGGAGCACACCCTTTCTCGTAGGCATTCCAACGGAGCACACCTTTTCCCGTGGGCATGCCACCGGAGCACACCCTTTCCCGTAGGCATGCCATCGGAGCACACCCTTTCCCGTAGGCATGCCACCGGAGCACACCTTTTCCCGTAGACATGCCACCGGAGCATACCTTTTCCCGTAGACATGCCACCGGAGTACCCTTTTCCCGTAGACATGCCACCGGAGCACACCTTTTCCCATAGGCATGCCACCGGACAACACCTTTACCGTAGGCATGCCACCGGAGAACACCTTTTCCCGTAGGCATGCCACCGGAGCACATCTTTTCCAGTAGGCATGCCACCGGAGCACACCCTTCCCCGCAGGCATGCCACCGTAGCACACCTTTTCCTGTCGGCATGCCACCGGAGCACAAACTTTCCCGTAGGCATGCCACCGGAGCACACCCTTTCCCGTGGGCATGCTACCGGAGCACACCTTTTCCCGTAGGCATGCCACCGGAGCACACCTTTTCCCGTGGGCATGCCACCGGAACACACCTTTTCCCGTGGGCATGCCACCGGAGCACACCTTTTCCAGTAGGCATGCCACCGGAGCACACCCTTCCCCGTAGGCATGCCACCGGAGCACACCTTTTCCCGTAGGCATGTCACCGGAGCACACCCGTTCCCGTAGGCATGCCACCGGAGCACACCCTTTCCCGGAGGCATGCCACCGGAGCACACCCTTTCCCGTAGGCATGCCACCGGAGCACCACTTTTCCCGTAGGCATGCCACTGGAGCACACCTTTTCCAGTAGGCATGCCACCAGAGCACACCCTTCCCCGTAGGCATGCCACCGGAGCACACCTTTTCCCGTCGGAATGCCACCGGAGCACACCTTTTCCAGTAGGCATGCCACCGGAGCACACCCTTCCCCGTAGGCATGCCACCGGAGCACACCTTTTCCTGTCGGCATGCCACCGGAGCACAAACTTTCCCATAGGCATGCCACCAGAGCACACCCTTTCCCGTGGGCATGCTACCGGAGCACACCTTTTCCCGTAGGCATGCCACCGGAGCACACCCTTTCCCGTAGGCATGCCACCGGAGCACACCTTTTCCCGTAGGCATGCCACTGGAGCACACCTTTTCCCGTAGGCATGCCACCGGAGCACACCTTTTCCCGTAGGCATGCCACCGGAGCACAACCTTTCCCGTAGGCAAGCCACCGGAGCACAGCCTTTCCCGTAGGCATGCCACCGGAGCACACCTTTTCCCGTAGGCATGCCACTGGAGCACACCCTTTCCCATAGGCATGCCACCGGAGCACACCGTTTCCCGTAGGCATGCCACCGGAGCACACCTTTCCCGTAGGCATGCCACCGGAGCACACCTTTCCCGTAGGTATGCCACCGGAGCACACCCTTTCCCGTAGGCATGCCACCGGAGCACACCTTTCCCGTAGGCATGCCACCGGAGCACACCCTTTCCCGTAGGCATGCCACCGGAGCACACCCTTTCCCGTAGGCATGCCACCGGAGCACCCCCTTTCCCGTAGGCATGCCACCGGAGCACACCCTTTCCCGTGGGCATGCCTCCGGAGCACACCTTTTCCCGTAGGCATGCCACCGGAGCACACCCTTTCCCGTAAGCATGCAACCGGAGTACACCGTTTCCCGTAGGCATAAAACCGGAGCACAACTTTTCCCGTAGGCATGCCACCGGAGCACACCTTTTCCCTTAGGCATGCCACCGGAGCACACCTTCTCCCATAGGCATGTCACCGGAGCACACCTTTTCCCGTAGGCATGCCACCGGAGCACACCCTTTCCCGTAAGTATGCAACCGGAGCACATCGTTTCCCGTAGGCATGAAACCGGAGCACACCTTTTCCCGTAGGCATTCCACCGGAGCACACCTTTTCCCTTAGGCATGCCACTGGAGCACACCTTTTCCCGTAGGCATGCCACCGGAGCACACCTTTTCCCGTAGGCATGCCACCGGAGCACACACTTTCCCGTATGCATGCCTCCAGAGCACACCCTTTCCCGTAGGCATGCCACCGGAGCACACTTTTTACCGTAGACATGCCACCGGAGCACACCCTTTCCCGTAGGCAAGCCACCGGAGCACACCCTTCCCCGTAGGCATGCCACCGGAGCACACCTTTTCCCGTCGGCATGCCACCGGAGCACACCTTTTCCCGTAGGCATGCCACCGGATCACACCTTTTCCCGTAGGCATGCCACAGGAGCACACCCTTTCCCGTGGGCATGCCACCGGAGCACACCTTTTCCCGTAGGCATGCCACCGGAGCACACCTTTTCCCGTATGCATGCCACCGGAGCACACCTTTTCCCGTAGGCATGCCATCGGAGCACACCTTTTCCCGTAGGCATGCCACCGGAGCACACCCTTTCCCGCAGGCAAGCCACCGGAGCACACCCTTTCCCGCAGGCAAGCCACCGGAGCACCCCTTTTCCCGTAGGCATGCCACCGGAGTACACCTTTTCCCGTAGGCATTCTAGTGGAGCACACCCTTTCCCGTAGGCATGCCACCGGAGCACAACCTTTCCCGCAGGCAAGCCACCGGAGCCCACCCTTTCCCGTAGTCATGCCACCGGAGCACACCATTTCCCGTAGGCATGCCACCGGAGCACACCATTTCCCGTAGGCATGCCACCGGAGTACACCTTTTCCCGTAGGCATGCCACCGGAGCCCACCTTTTCCCGTAGGCAAGCCACCGGAGCACACCCTTTCCCGTAGGCATGCCACCGGAGCACACCTTTTCCCGTAGGCATGCCAACGGAGCACACCTTTTCCCGTAGGCATGCCACCAGAGAACACCTTTTCCCGTAGGCATGCCACCGGTGCACACCTTTTCCCGTAGGCATGTCACCGGAGCACACCCTTTCCCGTAGGCATGCCACCGGAGCACACCCTTTCCCGTAGGCATGCCACCGGAGCACTCCTTTTCCCATAGGCATGCCACCGGAGCACACCTTTTCCCGTAGGCATGCCACCCGAGCACACCCTTTCCCGTAGGCATGCCACCCGAGCACACCCTTTCCCGTAGGCATGCCACCGGAGCACACCCTTTCCCGTAGGCATGCCACCGGAGCACATCTTTTCCCGTAGGCATGCCACCGGAGCACATCTTTTCCCGTAGACCGGAGCACACCCTTTCCCGTGGGCATACCTCCGGAGCACACCCTTTCCTGTGGGTATGCCACCGGATCACACCTTTTCCCGTAGGCATGCCACCGGAGCACCCCTTTTCCCGTAAGCATGCCACCGGAGCACACCCTTTCCCATGGGCATGCCACCGGAGCACACCTTTTCCAGTAGGCATGCCACCGGAGCACACCTTTTCCCATAGGCAAGCCAACGGAGCACACCCTTTCCTGTAGGAATGCCACCGGAGCACACCTTTCCCGTAGTCAAGCCACCGGAGCAATGCCTTTCTCGTAGGCATGCCACCGGAGCACACCTTTTCCCGTAGGCAAGCCACCGGAGCACACCCATTCCCGTAGGCATGCCACCGGAGCACACCTTTTCCCATAGGCATGCCACCAGAGCACACCTTTTCCCGTAGGCATGCCACTGGAGCACACCCTTTCCCGTAGGCATGCCAACGGAGCACACCTTTTCCCGTGGGCATGCCACCGGAGCACACCCTTTCCCGTAGGCATGCCATCGGAGCACACCCTTTCCCGTAGGCATGCCACCGGAGCACACCTTTTCCCGTAGACATGCCACCGGAGCATACCTTTTCCCGTAGACATGCCACCGGAGTACCCTTTTCCCGTAGACATGCCACCGGAGCACACCTTTTCCCATAGGCATGCCACCGGACAACACCTTTACCGTAGGCATGCCACCGGAGAACACCTTTTCCCGTAGGCATGCCACCGGAGCACATCTTTTCCAGTAGGCATGCCACCGGAGCACACCCTTCCCCGCAGGCATGCCACCGTAGCACACCTTTTCCTGTCGGCATGCCACCGGAGCACAAACTTTCCCGTAGGCATGCCACCGGAGCACACCCTTTCCCGTGGGCATGCTACCGGAGCACACCTTTTCCCGTAGGCATGCCACCGGAGCACACCTTTTCCCGTGGGCATGCCACCGGAACACCCCTTTTCCCGTGGGCATGCCACCGGAGCACACCTTTTCCAGTAGGCATGCCACCGGAGCACACCCTTCCCCGTAGGCATGCCACCGGAGCACACCTTTTCCCGTAGGCATGTCACCGGAGCACACCCGTTCCCGTAGGCATGCCACCGGAGCACCCCCTTTCCCGGAGGCATGCCACCGGAGCACACCCTTTCCCATAGGCATGCCACCGGAGCACCCCTTTTCCCGTAGGCATGCCACTGGAGCACACCTTTTCCAGTAGGCATGCCACCAGAGCACACCCTTCCCCGTAGGCATGCCACCGGAGCACACCTTTTCCCGTCGGAATGCCACCGGAGCACACCTTTTCCAGTAGGCATGCCACCGGAGCACACCCTTCCCCGTAGGCATGCCACCGGAGCACACCTTTTCCTGTCGGCATGCCACCGGAGCACAAACTTTCCCGTAGGCATGCCACCGGAGAACACCCTTTCCCGTGGGCATGCTACCGGAGCACACCTTTTCCCGTAGGCATGCCACCGGAGCACACCCTTTCCCGTAGGCATGCCACCGGAGCACACCTTTTCCCGTAGGCATGCCACCGGAGCACACCTTTTCCAGTAGGCATGCCACCAGAGCACACCCTTCCCCGTAGGCATGCCACCGGAGCACACCTTTTCCCGTCGGCATGCCACCGGAGCACACCTTTTCCAGTAGGCATGCCACCGGAGCACACCCTTCCCCGTAGGCATGCAACCGGAGCACACCTTTTCCTGTCGGCATGCCACCGGAGCACAAACTTTCCCGTAGGCATGCCACCGGAGCACACCCTTTCCCGTGGGCATGCTACCGGAGCACACCTTTTCCCGTAGGCATGCCACCGGAGCACACCCTTTCCCGTAGGCATGCCACCGGAGCACACCTTTTCCCGTGGGCATGCCACCGGAACACACCTTTTCCCGTAGGCATGCCACCAGAGCACACCGTTTCCCGTGGGCATGCCACCGGAGCACACCTTTTCCCGTAGGCATGCCACCGGAGCACACCTTTTCCAGTAGGCATGCCATCGGAGCACACCCTTCCCCGTAGGCATGCCACCGGAGCACACCTTTTCCCGTAGGCATGTCACCGGTGCACACCCTTAACCGGAGGCATGCCACCGGAGCACGCCCTTTCCCGTAGGCATGCCACCGGAGCACCCCTTTTCCCGTAGGCATGCCACCGGAGCACACCTTTTCCAGTAGGCATGCCACCAGAGCACACCCTTCCCCGTAGGCATGCCACCGGAGCACACCTTTTCCCGTCGGCATGCCACCGGAGCACACCTTTTCCAGTAGGCATGCCACCGGAGCACACCCTTCCCCGTAGGCATGCCACCGGAGCACACCTTTTCCTGTCTGCATGCCACCGGAGCACAAACTTTCCCGTAGGCATGCCACCGGAGAACACCCTTTCCCATGGGCATGCTACCGGAGCACACCTTTTCCCGTAGGCATGTCACCGGAGCACACCCTTTCCCGCAGGCAAGCCACCGGAGCACCCTTTTTCCCGTAGGCATGCCACCGGAGCACAACTTTTCCCGTAGGCATGCCACCGAAGCACACCTTTTCCCATAGGCATGCCACCGGACAACACCTTTACCGTAGGCATGCCACTGGAGCACTCCTTTTCCCATAGGCATGCCAACGGAGCACATCTTTTCCCGTAGGCATGCCAACAGAGCACACCTTTTCCCGTAGGCATGCCACCGGAGCACACCCTTTCCCGTAGGCATGCCACCGGAGCACCCCGTTTTTCGTAGGCATGCCACCGGAGCACACCTTTTCCCGTAGGCATGTCACCGGAGCACACCCTTTCCTGTAGGCATGCCAACGGAGCACACCCTTTCCCGTAGGCATGCCATCGGAGCACACCCTTTCCCGTAGGCATGCCACCGGAGCACACCTTTTCCCGTCGGCATGCCACCGGAGAACACCTTTTCCCGTAGGCATGCCACCGGATCACACCTTTTCCCGTAGGCATGCCACCGGAGCACACCTTTTCCCGTGGGCATGCCACCGGAGCACACCCTTTCCCGCAGGCAAGCCACCCGAGCACCCTTTTTCCCGTAGGCATGCCACCGGAGCACACACTTTCCCGTAGGCATGCCACCGGAGAACACCATTTCCCGTAGGCATGCCACCGGAGTCAACCCTTTCCCGTAGGCATGCCACCGGAGCACACCTTTTCCCATAGGCATGCCACCGCAGCACACCCTTTCCCGTAGGCATGCCACCGGAGCACACCTTTTCCCGTAGGCATGCCACCGGAGCACAACTTTTCCCGTAGGCATGCCACCGAAGCACACCTTTTCCCATAGGCATGCCACCGGACAACACCTTTACCGTAGGCATGCCACTGGAGCACTCCTTTTCCCATAGGCATGCCAACGGAGCACATCTTTTCCCATAGGCATGCCAACAGAGCACACCTTTTCCCGTAGGCATGCCACCGGAGCACACCCTTTCCCGTAGGCATGCCACCGGAGCACCCCGTTTTTCGTAGGCATGCCACCGGAGCACACCTTTTCCCGTAGGCGTGTCACCGGAGCACACCCTTTCCTGTAGGCATGCCAACGGAGCACACCCTTTCCCGTAGGCATGCCATCGGAGCACACCCTTTCCCGTAGGCATGCCACCGGAGCACACCTTTTCCCGTAGACATGCCACCGGAGCATACCTTTTCCCGTAGACATGCCACCGGAGCACACTTTTTCCAGTAGGCATGCCACCGGAGCACACCCTTCCCCGTAGGCATGCCACCGGAGCACACCTTTCCCGTCGGCATGCCAACGGAGCACAAACTTTCCCGTAGGCATGCCACCGGAGCACACCCTTTCCCGTCGGCATGCCACCGGAGCACACTTTTTCCCGTAGGCATGTCACCGGAGCACCCCTTTTCCCGTAAGCATGCCACCGGAGCACACCCTTTCCCATGGGCATGCCACCGGAGCACACCTTTTCCAGTAGGCATGCCACCGGAGCACACCTTTTCCCATAGGCAAGCCAACGGAGCACACCCTTTCCTGTAGGAATGCCACCGGAGCACACCCTTTCCCGTAGTCAAGCCACCGGAGCAATGCCTTTCTCGTAGGCATGCTACCGGAGCACACCTTTTCCCGTAGGCAAGCCACCGGAGCACACCCATTCCCGTAGGCATGCCACCGGAGCACACCTTTTCCCATAGACATGCCCCCAGAGCACACCTTTTCCCGTAGGCATGCCACTGGAGCACACCCTTTCCCGTAGGCATGCCAACGGAGCACACCTTTTCCCGTGGGCATGCCACCGGAGCACACCCTTTCCCGTAGGCATGCCACCGGAGCACACCCTTTCCCGTAGGCATGCCATCGGAGCACACCCTTTCCCGTAGGCATGCCACCGGAGCACACCTTTTCCCGTAGACATGCCACCGGAGCATACCTTTTCCCGTAGACATGCCACCGGACAACACCTTTACCGTAGGCATGCCACCGGAGAACACCTTTTCCCGTAGGCATGCCACCGGAGCACACCTTTTCCCGTAGGTATGCCAACGGAGCACACCTTTTCCCGTAGGCATGCCACCGGAGCACATCTTTTCCCGTAGGCATGCCACCGGAGCACACCCTTCCCCGCAGGCATGCCACCGTAGCACACCTTTTCCTGTCGGCATGCCACCGGAGCACAAACTTTCCCGTAGGCATGCCACCGGAGCACACCCTTTCCCGTGGGCATGCTACCGGAGCACGCCTTTTCCCGTGGGCATGCCACCGGAGCACACCTTTTCCAGTAGGCATGCCACCGGAGCACACCCTTCCCCGCAGGCATGCCACCGTAGCACACCTTTTCCTGTCGGCATGCCACCGGAGCACAAACTTTCACGTAGGCATGCCACCGGAGCACACCTTTTCCCGTGGGCATGCCACCGGAACACACCTTTTCCCGTGGGCATGCCACCGGAGCACACCTTTTCCAGTAGGCATGCCACCGGAGCACACCCTTCCCCGTAGGCATGCCACCGGAGCACACCTTTTCCCGTAGGCATGTCACCGGAGCACACCCGTTCCCGTAGGCATGCCACCGGAGCTCACCTTTTCCAGTAGGCATGCCACTGGAGCACACCCTTCCCTATAGGCATGCCACCGGAGCACACCTTTTCCCGTCGGCATGCCACCGGAGCACACCTTTTCCCGTAGGCATACCACCGGATCACACCTTTTCCCGTAGGCATGCCACCGGAGCACACCTTTTCCCGTGGGCATGCCACCGGAGCACACCTTTTCCCGTAGGCATGCCACTGGAGGACACACTTTCCTGTGGGCATGCCACCAGAGCACACCCTTTCCCTTTGGCATGCCACCGGAGCACACCCTTCCCCGTAGGCATGCCACCGGAGCACACCTTTTCCCGTCGGTATGCCACCGGAGCACACCTTTTCCCGTAGGCATGCCACCGGAACACACCTTTTCCCGTAGGCATGCCACCGGAGCACACCCTTTCCCGTGGGCATGCCACCGGAGCTCACCTTTTCCCGTAGGCATGCCACCGGAGCACACCTTTTCCCGTCGGCATGCCACCGGAGCACACCTTTTCCAGTAGGCATGCCACCGGAGCACACCCTTCCCCGTAGGCATGCCACCGGAGCACACCTTTTCCTGTCTGCATGCCACCGGAGCACAAACTTTCCCGTAGGCATGCCACCGGAGAACACCCTTTCCCATGGGCATGCTACCGGAGCACACCTTTTCCCGTAGGCATGTCACCGGAGCACACCCTTTCCCGCAGGCAAGCCACCGGAGCACCCTTTTTCCCGTAGGCATGCCACCGGAGCACAACTTTTCCCGTAGGCATGCCACCGAAGCACACCTTTTCCCATAGGCATGCCACCGGACAACACCTTTACCGTAGGCATGCCACTGGAGCACTCCTTTTCCCATAGGCATGCCAACGGAGCACATCTTTTCCCGTAGGCATGCCAACAGAGCACACCTTTTCCCGTAGGCATGCCACCGGAGCACACCCTTTCCCGTAGGCATGCCACCGGAGCACCCCGTTTTTCGTAGGCATGCCACCGGAGCACACCTTTTCCCGTAGGCATGTCACCGGAGCACACCCTTTCCTGTAGGCATGCCAACGGAGCACACCCTTTCCCGTAGGCATGCCATCGGAGCACACCCTTTCCCGTAGGCATGCCACCGGAGCACACCTTTTCCCGTCGGCATGCCACCGGAGCACACCTTTTCCCGTAGGCATGCCACCGGATCACACCTTTTCCCGTAGGCATGCCACCGGAGCACACCTTTTCCCGTGGGCATGCCACCGGAGCACACCCTTTCCCGCAGGCAAGCCACCCGAGCACCCTTTTTCCCGTAGGCATGCCACCGGAGCACACACTTTCCCGTAGGCATGCCACCGGAGAACACCATTTCCCGTAGGCATGCCACCGGAGTCAACCCTTTCCCGTAGGCATGCCACCGGAGCACACCTTTTCCCATAGGCATGCCACCGCAGCACACCCTTTCCCGTAGGCATGCCACCGGAGCACACCTTTTCCCGTAGGCATGCCACCGGAGCACAACTTTTCCCGTAGGCATGCCACCGAAGCACACCTTTTCCCATAGGCATGCCACCGGACAACACCTTTACCGTAGGCATGCCACTGGAGCACTCCTTTTCCCATAGGCATGCCAACGGAGCACATCTTTTCCCATAGGCATGCCAACAGAGCACACCTTTTCCCGTAGGCATGCCACCGGAGCACACCCTTTCCCGTAGGCATGCCACCGGAGCACCCCGTTTTTCGTAGGCATGCCACCGGAGCACACCTTTTCCCGTAGGCGTGTCACCGGAGCACACCCTTTCCTGTAGGCATGCCAACGGAGCACACCCTTTCCCGTAGGCATGCCATCGGAGCACACCCTTTCCCGTAGGCATGCCACCGGAGCACACCTTTTCCCGTAGACATGCCACCGGAGCATACCTTTTCCCGTAGACATGCCACCGGAGCACACTTTTTCCAGTAGGCATGCCACCGGAGCACACCCTTCCCCGTAGGCATGCCACCGGAGCACACCTTTCCCGTCGGCATGCCAACGGAGCACAAACTTTCCCGTAGGCATGCCACCGGAGCACACCCTTTCCCGTCGGCATGCCACCGGAGCACACTTTTTCCCGTAGGCATGTCACCGGAGCACCCCTTTTCCCGTAAGCATGCCACCGGAGCACACCCTTTCCCATGGGCATGCCACCGGAGCACACCTTTTCCAGTAGGCATGCCACCGGAGCACACCTTTTCCCATAGGCAAGCCAACGGAGCACACCCTTTCCTGTAGGAATGCCACCGGAGCACACCCTTTCCCGTAGTCAAGCCACCGGAGCAATGCCTTTCTCGTAGGCATGCTACCGGAGCACACCTTTTCCCGTAGGCAAGCCACCGGAGCACACCCATTCCCGTAGGCATGCCACCGGAGCACACCTTTTCCCATAGACATGCCCCCAGAGCACACCTTTTCCCGTAGGCATGCCACTGGAGCACACCCTTTCCCGTAGGCATGCCAACGGAGCACACCTTTTCCCGTGGGCATGCCACCGGAGCACACCCTTTCCCGTAGGCATGCCACCGGAGCACACCCTTTCCCGTAGGCATGCCATCGGAGCACACCCTTTCCCGTAGGCATGCCACCGGAGCACACCTTTTCCCGTAGACATGCCACCGGAGCATACCTTTTCCCGTAGACATGCCACCGGACAACACCTTTACCGTAGGCATGCCACCGGAGAACACCTTTTCCCGTAGGCATGCCACCGGAGCACACCTTTTCCCGTAGGTATGCCAACGGAGCACACCTTTTCCCGTAGGCATGCCACCGGAGCACATCTTTTCCCGTAGGCATGCCACCGGAGCACACCCTTCCCCGCAGGCATGCCACCGTAGCACACCTTTTCCTGTCGGCATGCCACCGGAGCACAAACTTTCCCGTAGGCATGCCACCGGAGCACACCCTTTCCCGTGGGCATGCTACCGGAGCACGCCTTTTCCCGTGGGCATGCCACCGGAGCACACCTTTTCCAGTAGGCATGCCACCGGAGCACACCCTTCCCCGCAGGCATGCCACCGTAGCACACCTTTTCCTGTCGGCATGCCACCGGAGCACAAACTTTCACGTAGGCATGCCACCGGAGCACACCTTTTCCCGTGGGCATGCCACCGGAACACACCTTTTCCCGTGGGCATGCCACCGGAGCACACCTTTTCCAGTAGGCATGCCACCGGAGCACACCCTTCCCCGTAGGCATGCCACCGGAGCACACCTTTTCCCGTAGGCATGTCACCGGAGCACACCCGTTCCCGTAGGCATGCCACCGGAGCTCACCTTTTCCAGTAGGCATGCCACTGGAGCACACCCTTCCCTATAGGCATGCCACCGGAGCACACCTTTTCCCGTCGGCATGCCACCGGAGCACACCTTTTCCCGTAGGCATACCACCGGATCACACCTTTTCCCGTAGGCATGCCACCGGAGCACACCTTTTCCCGTGGGCATGCCACCGGAGCACACCTTTTCCCGTAGGCATGCCACTGGAGGACACACTTTCCTGTGGGCATGCCACCAGAGCACACCCTTTCCCTTTGGCATGCCACCGGAGCACACCCTTCCCCGTAGGCATGCCACCGGAGCACACCTTTTCCCGTCGGTATGCCACCGGAGCACACCTTTTCCCGTAGGCATGCCACCGGAACACACCTTTTCCCGTAGGCATGCCACCGGAGCACACCCTTTCCCGTGGGCATGCCACCGGAGCTCACCTTTTCCCGTAGGCATGCCACCGGAGCACACCTTTTCCCGTATGCATGCCACCGGAGCACACCTTTTCCCGTAGGCATGCCACCGGAGCATACCCTTTCCCGCAGGCAAGCCACCGGAGCACCCCTTTTCCCGTAGGCATGCCACCGGAGTACACCTTTTCCCGTAGGCATTCTATCGGAGCACCCCCTTTCCCGTAGGCATGCCACCAGAGCACACCCTTTCTCGTAGCAGCGGAGCACACCTTTTCCCATAGGCATGCCACCGGAGCACACCTTTTCCTGTAGGCATGCCACCGGAGCACACCCTTTCCCGTAGGCATGCCAACGGAGCACCCCCTTTCCCGTAGGCATGCCACCGGAGCACACCCTTTCCCGTAGGCATGCCACCGGAGCACACCCTTTCCCGTAGGCATGCTACCGGAGCACACCTTTTCCCGAAGGCATGCCACCGGAGCACACCTTTTCCCGTAGGCATGCCACCGGAGCACACACTTTCCCGTAGGCATGCCTCCAGAGCACACCCTTTCCCGTAGGCATGCCACCGGAGCACACCTTTTCCCGTAGGCATGCCACCGGAGCACACGTTTTCCTGTAGGCATGCCACCGGAGCACACACTTTCCCGTAGGCATGCCTCCAGAGCACACCCGTTCCCGTAGGCATGCCATCGGAGCACACCTTTTACCGTAGACATGCCACCGGAGCTTACCTTTTCCCGCAGACATGCCACCGGAGCACACTTTTTCCCGTAGGCATGCCACCGGAGCACTCCTTTTCCAGTGGGCATGCCACCGGAGCACACCCTTCCCCGTAGGCATGCCACCGGAGCACACCCATTCCCGTAGGCATGCCACCGGAGCACACCCTTTCCCGTAAGCATGCAACCGGAGCACATTGTTTCCCGTAGGCATGAAACCGGAGCACACCTTTTCCCGTAGGCATGCCACCGGAGCACACCTTTTCCCTTAGGCATGCCACTGGAGCACACCTTTTCCCGTAGGCATGCCACCGGAGCACACCCTTTCCCGTAGGCATGCCACCGGAGCACACCTTTTCCCGTAGGCAAGCCACCGGAGCACAGCCTTTCCCGTAGGCATGCCACCGGAGCACACCCTTTCCCGTAGGCATGCTACCGGAGCACACCTTTTCCCGAAGGCATGCCACCGGAGCACACCTTTTCCCGTAGGCATGCCACCGGAGCACACACTTTCCCGTAGGCATGCCTCCAGAGCACACCCTTTCCCGTAGGCATGCCACCGGAGCACACCTTTTCCCGTAGGCATGCCACCGGAGCACTCCTTTTCCAGTAGGCATGCCACCGGAGCACACCCTTCCCCGTAGGCATGCCACCGGAGCACACCCTTTCCCGTAGGCATGCCACCGGAGCACACCCTTTCCCGTAGGCATGCCACCGGAGAACAACTTTTTCCATAGGCATGCCACCGGAGCACACCTTTTCCCGTAGGCATGCCACCGGAGCACACGTTTTCCCGTAGGCATGCCACCGGAGCACACACTTTCCCGTAGGCATGCCTCCAGAGCACACCCTTTCCCGTAGGCATGCCATCGGAGCACACCTTTTACCGTAGACATGCCACCGGAGCTTACCTTTTCCCGCAGACATGCCACCGGAGCACAATTTTTCCCGTAGGCATGCCACCGGAGCACTCCTTTTCCAGTGGGCATGCCACCGGAGCACACCCTTCCCCGTAGGCATGCCACCAGAGCACACCCATTCCCGTAGGCATGCCACCGGAGCACACCCTTTCCCGTAGGCATGCCACCGGAGCACAACTTTTCCCATAGGCATGCCACCGGAGCACACCTTTTCCCATAGGCATGCCACCGGAGCACACCCTTTCCCGTAGGCATGCCACCGGAGCACACCTCTTCCCGTAGGTATGCCAACGTAGCACACCTATTCCCGTAGGCATGCCACCGGAGCACACCTTTTCCAGTAGGCATGCCACCGGAGCACACCCTTCCCCGTAGGCATGCCACCGTAGCACACCTTTTCTTGTCGGCATGCCACCGGAGCACAAACTTTCCCGTAGGCATGCCACCGGAGCACACCCTTTCCCGTGGGCATGCTACCGGAGAATACCCTTTCCCGGAGGCATGCCACCGGAGCACCCCCTTTCCCGCAGGCAAGCCACCGGAGCACCCCTTTTCCCGTAGGCATGCCACCGGAGTACACCTTTTCCCGTAGGCAGTCTATCGGAGCACACCTTTTCCCGTCGGCATGCCACCGGAGCACAAACTTTCCCGTAGGCATGCCACCGGAGCACACCCTTTCCCGTGGGCATGCCACCGGAGCACACTTTTTCCCGTAGGCATGTCACCGGAGCACACCTTTCCCGTAGGCATGCCACCGGAGCACACCTTTTCCCGTGAGCATGCCACCGGAACACACCTTTTTCCGTAGGCATGCCACCAGAGCACACCGTTTCCCATGGGCATGCCACCGGAGCACACCTTTTCCCGTAGGCATGCCACCGGAGCACACCCTTTCCAGTAGGCATGCCACCGGAGCACACCCTTCCCCGTAGGCATGCCAACGGAGCACACCTTTTCCTGTAGGCATGTCACCGGAGCACACCCTTTCCCGTAGGCATGCCACCGGAGCACACCCTTTCCCGTAGGCATGCCACCGGAGCACACCCTTTCCCATAGGCATGCCACTGGAGCACACCTTTTCCCGTAGACATGCCACCGGAGCATACCTTTTCCCGCAGACATGCCACCGGAGTACACCTTTTCCCGTAGACATGCCACCGGAGCACACCTTTTCCCGTAGGCATGCCACCGGAGTACACCTTTTCCAGTAGTCATGCCACCGGAGCACACCCTTCCCCGTAGGCATGCCACCGGAGCACACCTTTTCCCGTCGGCATGCCACCGGAGCACACTTTTCCCGTAGGTATGCCACCGGATCACACCTTTTCCCGTAGGCATGCCACCGGAGCACACCCTTTCCCGTGGGCATGCCACCGGAGCACACCTTTTCCCGTAGGCATGCCACCGGAGTACACCTTTTCCCGTAGGCATTCTATCGGAGCACCCCCTTTCCCGTAGGCATGCCACCAGAGCACACCCTTTCTCGTAGCAGCGGAGCACACCTTTTCCCATAGGCATGCCACCGGAGCACACCTTTTCCTGTAGGCATGCCACCGGAGCACACCCTTTCCCGTAGGCATGCCAACGGAGCACCCCCTTTCCCGTAGGCATGCCACCGGAGCACACCCTTTCCCGTAGGCATGCCACCGGAGCACAACCTTTCCCGTAGGCATGCTACCGGAGCACACCTTTTCCCGAAGGCATGCCACCGGAGCACACCTTTTCCCGTAGGCATGCCACCAGAGCACACACTTTCCCGTAGGCATGCCTCCAGAGCACACCCTTTCCCGTAGGCATGCCACCGGAGCACACCTTTTCCCGTAGGCATGCCACCGGAGCACACGTTTTCCTGTAGGCATGCCACCGGAGCACACACTTTCCCGTAGGCATGCCTCCAGAGCACACCCTTTCCCGTAGGCATGCCATCGGAGCACACCTTTTACCGTAGACATGCCACCGGAGCTTACCTTTTCCCGCAGACATGCCACCGGAGCACACTTTTTCCCGTAGGCATGCCACCGGAGCACTCCTTTTCCAGTGGGCATGCCACCGGAGCACACCCTTCCCCGTAGGCATGCCACCGGAGCACACCCATTCCCGTAGGCATGCCACCGGAGCACAATCTTTCCCGTAAGCATGCAACCGGAGCACATCGTTTCCCGTAGGCATGAAACCGGAGCACACCTTTTCCCGTAGGCATGCCACCGGAGCACACCTTTTCCCTTAGGCATGCCACTGGAGCACACCTTTTCCCGTAGGCATGCCACCGGAGCACACCCTTTCCCGTAGGCATGCCACCGGAGCACACCTTTTCCCGTAGGCAAGCCACCGGAGCACAGCCTTTCCCGTAGGCATGCCACCGGAGCACACCCTTTCCCGTAGGCATGCTACCGGAGCACACCTTTTCCCGAAGGCATGCCACCGGAGCACACCTTTTCCCGTAGGCATGCCACCGGAGCACACACTTTCCCGTAGGCATGCCTCCAGAGCACACCCTTTCCCGTAGGCATGCCACCGGAGCACACCTTTTCCCGTAGGCATGCCACCGGAGCACTCCTTTTCCAGTAGGCATGCCACCGGAGCACACCCTTCCCCGTAGGCATGCCACCGGAGCACACCCTTTCCCGTAGGCATGCCACCGGAGCACACCCTTTCCCGTAGGCATGCCACCGGAGAACAACTTTTTCCATAGGCATGCCACCGGAGCACACCTTTTCCCGTAGGCATGCCACCGGAGCACACGTTTTCCCGTAGGCATGCCACCGGAGCACACACTTTCCCGTAGGCATGCCTCCAGAGCACACCCTTTCCCGTAGGCATGCCATCGGAGCACACCTTTTACCGTAGACATGCCACCGGAGCTTACCTTTTCCCGCAGACATGCCACCGGAGCACAATTTTTCCCGTAGGCATGCCACCGGAGCACTCCTTTTCCAGTGGGCATGCCACCGGAGCACACCCTTCCCCGTAGGCATGCCACCAGAGCACACCCATTCCCGTAGGCATGCCACCGGAGCACACCCTTTCCCGTAGGCATGCCACCGGAGCACAACTTTTCCCATAGGCATGCCACCGGAGCACACCTTTTCCCATAGGCATGCCACCGGAGCACACCCTTTCCCGTAGGTATGCCACCGGAGCACACCTCTTCCCGTAGGTATGCCAACGTAGCACACCTATTCCCGTAGGCATGCCACCGGAGCACACCTTTTCCAGTAGGCATGCCACCGGAGCACACCCTTCCCCGTAGGCATGCCACCGTAGCACACCTTTTCTTGTCGGCATGCCACCGGAGCACAAACTTTCCCGTAGGCATGCCACCGGAGCACACCCTTTCCCGTGGGCATGCTACCGGAGAATACCCTTTCCCGGAGGCATGCCACCGGAGCACCCCCTTTCCCGCAGGCAAGCCACCGGAGCACCCCTTTTCCCGTAGGCATGCCACCGGAGTACACCTTTTCCCGTAGGCAGTCTATCGGAGCACACCTTTTCCCGTCGGCATGCCACCGGAGCACAAACTTTCCCGTAGGCATGCCACCGGAGCACACCCTTTCCCGTGGGCATGCCACCGGAGCACACTTTTTCCCGTAGGCATGTCACCGGAGCACACCTTTCCCGTAGGCATGCCACCGGAGCACACCTTTTCCCGTGAGCATGCCACCGGAACACACCTTTTTCCGTAGGCATGCCACCAGAGCACACCGTTTCCCGTGGGCATGCCACCGGAGCACACCTTTTCCCGTAGGCATGCCACCGGAGCACACCCTTTCCAGTAGGCATGCCACCGGAGCACACCCTTCCCCGTAGGCATGCCAACGGAGCACACCTTTTCCTGTAGGCATGTCACCGGAGCACCCCCTTTCCCGTAGGCATGCCACCGGAGCACACCCTTTCCCGTAGGCATGCCACCGGAGCACACCCTTTCCCATAGGCATGCCACTGGAGCACACCTTTTCCCGTAGACATGCCACCGGAGCATACCTTTTCCCGCAGACATGCCACCGGAGTACACCTTTTCCCGTAGACATGCCACCGGAGCACACCTTTTCCCGTAGGCATGCCACCGGAGTACACCTTTTCCAGTAGTCATGCCACCGGAGCACACCCTTCCCCGTAGGCATGCCACCGGAGCACACCTTTTCCCGTCGGCATGCCACCGGAGCACACTTTTCCCGTAGGTATGCCACCGGATCACACCTTTTCCCGTAGGCATGCCACCGGAGCACACCCTTTCCCGTGGGCATGCCACCGGAGCACACCTTTTCCCGTAGGCATGCCACCGGAGCACACCTTTTCCCGTATGCATGCCCCCGGAGCACACCTTTTCCCGTAGGCATGCCACCGGAGGACACCCTTTCCCGTAGGCATGCCACCGGAGCACAACCTATCCCGCAGGCAAGCCACCGGAGCACACCTTTTCCCGCAGGCAAGCCACCGGAGCACCCCTTTTCCCGTAGGCATGCCACCGGAGTACACCTTTTCCCGTAGGCATTCTATCGGAGCACACCCTTTCCCGTAGGCATGCCACCGGAGCACACCCTTTCCCGCAGGCAAGCCACCGGAGCCCACCCTTTCCCGCAGGCAAGCCACCGGAGCACACCTTTTCCCGTAGGCATGCCACCGGAGTACACCTTTTCCCGTAGGCATTATATCAGAGCACACCCTTTCCTGTAGTCATACCACCGGAGCACACCCTTTCCCGTAGGCATGCCACCGGAGCACACCATTTCCCGTAGGCATGCCACTGGATTACACCTTTTACTGTAGGCATGCCACCGGATCACACCTTTTCCCGTAGGCAAGCCACCGGAGCACACCCTTTCCCGTAGGAATGCCACCGGAGCACACCTTTTCCCGTAGGCATGCCAACGGAGCACACCTTTTCCCGTAGGCATGCCACCAGAGCACACCTTTTCCCGTAGGCTTGCCACCGGAGCACACCCTTTCCCGTAGGCATGCCACCGGAGCACACCGTTTCCCGTAGGCATGCCACCGGAGCACACCTTTTCCTGTAGGCATGCCACCGGAACACACATTTTCCCGTAGGCTTGTCACCGGAGCACACCCTATCCCGTAGGCATGCCACCGGAGCACACCCTTTCCCGTAGGCATGCCATCGGAGCACACCCTTTCCCGTAGGCATGCCACCGGAGCACACCTTTTCCCGTTGACATGCCACCGGAGCATACCTTTTCCCGTAGACATGCCACCGGAGTACCCTTTTCCCGTAGACATACCACCGGAGCACACCTTTTCCCATAGGCATGCCACCGGACAACACCTTTACCGTAGGCATGCCACCGGAGCACTCCTTTTCCCGTAGGCATGCCACCGGAGCACACCTTTTCCCGTAGGTATGCCAACGGAGCACACCTTTTCCCGTAGGCATGCCACCGGAGCACACCTTTTCCCGTAGGCATGCCACCGGAGCACACCATTTCCCGTAGGCATGCCACCGGAGTACACCTTTTCCCGTAGGCATGCCACCGGAGCACACCTTTTCCCGTAGGCAAGCCACCGGAGAACACCCTTTCCTGTAGGAATGCCACCGGAGCACACCCTTTCCCGCAGGCATGCCACCGGAGCACACCTTTTCCCGTAGGCATGCCACCGGAGCACACCCTTCCCCGTAGGCATGCCACCGGAGCACAGCTTTTCCCGTCGGCATGCCACCGGAGCACAAACTTTCCCGTAGGCATGCCACCGGAGCACACCCTTTCCCGTGGGCATGCCACCGGAGCACACTTTTTCCCGTAGGCATGTCACCGGAGCACACCTTTCCCGTAGGCATGCCACCGGAGCACACCTTTTCCCGTGGGCATGCCACCGGAACACACCTTTTCCCGTAGGCATGCCACCAGAGCACACCGTTTCCCGTGGGCATGCCACCGGAGCACACCTTTTCCCGTAGGCATGCCACCGGAGCACACCTTTTCCAGTAGGCATGCCACCGGAGCACACCCTTCCCCGTAGGCATGCCACCGGAGCACACCTTTTCCCGTAGGCATGTCACCGGAGCACACCCTTTCCCGTAGGCATGCCACCGGAGCACAGCCTTTCCCGTAGGCATGCCACTGGAGCACACCTTTTCCCGTAGACATGCCACCGGAGCATACCTTTTCCCGCAGACATGCCACCGGAGTACACCTTTTCCCGTAGACATGCCACCGGAGCACACCTTTTCCCGTCGGCATGCCACCGGAGCACACCTTTTCCCGTAGGTATGCCACCGGATCACACCTTTTCCCGTAGGCATGCCACCGGAGCACACCCTTTCCCGTTGGCATGCCACCGGAGCACACCTTTTCCCGCAGGCAAGCCACCGGAGCACCCCTTTTCCCGTAGGCATGCCACCGGAGTACACCTTTTCCCGTAGGCATTCTATCGGAGCACACCCTTTCCCGTAGGCATGCCACCGGAGCACACCCTTTCCCGCAGGCAAGCCACCAGAGCACACCCTTTCCCGCAGGCAAGCCACCGGAGCACCCCTTTTCCCGTAGGCATGCCACCGGAGTACACCTTTTCCCGTAGGCATGCCACCGGAGCACAAACTTTCCCGTAGGCATGCCACCGGAGCACACCCTTTCCCGTGGGCATGCCACCGGAGCACACTTTTTCCCGTAGGCATGTCACCGGAGCACACCCTTTCCCGTAGGCATTCCACCGGAGCACACCCTTTCCCGTAGGCATGCCACCGGAGCACAGCCTTTCCCGTAGGCATGCCACTGGAGCACACCTTTTCCCGTAGACATGCCACCGGAGCATACCTTTTCCCGCAGACATGCCACCGGAGTACACCTTTTCCCGTAGACATGCCACCGGAGCACACCTTTTCCCGTCGGCATGCCACCGGAGCACACCTTTTCCCGTAGGTATGCCACCGGATCACACCTTTTCCCGTAGGCATGCCACCGGAGCACACCCTTTCCCGTGGGCATGCCACCGGAGCACACCTTTTCCCGCAGGCAAGCCACCGGAGGACCCCTTTTCCCGTAGGCATGCCACCGGAGTACACCTTTTCCCGTAGGCATTCTATCGGAGCACACCCTTTCCCGTAGGCATGCCACCGGAGCACACCCTTTCCCGCAGGCAAGCCACGAGGGCACACCCTTTCCCGCAGGCAAGCCACCGGAGCACCCCTTTGCCCGTAGGCATGCCACCGGAGTACACCTTTTCCCGTAGGCATTCTATCAGAGCACACCCTTTCCTGTAGTCATGCCACCGGAGCACACCCTTTCCCGCAGGCAAGCCACCGGAGCACCCCTTTTCCCGTAGGCATGCCACCGGAGTACACCTTTTCCCGTAGGCATTCTATCGGAGCACACCCTTTCCCGTAGTCATGCCACCGGAGCCCACCCTTTCCCGTAGGCATGCCACCGGAGCACACCCTTTCCCGTAGGCATGCCCCCGGAGCACACCTTTTCCCGTAGGCATGCCACCGGAGCACACCCTTTCCCGTAGGCATGCCACCGGAGCACACCTTTTCCCGTAGGCATGCCACCGGAGCACAGCCTTTCCCGTAGGCATGCCACTGGAGCACACCTTTTCCCGTAGACATGCCACCGGAGCATACCTTTTCCCGCAGACATGCCACCGGAGTACACCTTTTCCCGTAGACATGCCACCGGAGCACACCTTTTCCCGTCGGCATGCCACCGGAGCACACCTTTTCCCGTAGGTATGCCACCGGATCACACCTTTTCCCGTAGGCATGCCACCGGAGCACACCCTTTCCCGTGGGCATGCCACCGGAGCACACCTTTTCCCGCAGGCAAGCCACCGGAGGACCCCTTTTCCCGTAGGCATGCCACCGGAGTACACCTTTTCCCGTAGGCATTCTATCGGAGCACACCCTTTCCCGTAGGCATGCCACCGGAGCACACCCTTTCCCGCAGGCAAGCCACGAGAGCACACCCTTTCCCGCAGGCAAGCCACCGGAGCACCCCTTTTCCCGTAGGCATGCCACCGGAGTACACCTTTTCCCGTAGGCATTCTATCAGAGCACACCCTTTCCTGTAGTCATGCCACCGGAGCACACCCTTTCCCGCAGGCAAGCCACCGGAGCACCCCTTTTCCCGTAGGCATGCCACCGGAGTACACCTTTTCCCGTAGGCATTCTATCGGAGCACACCCTTTCCCGTAGTCATGCCACCGGAGCCCACCCTTTCCCGTAGGCATGCCACCGGAGCACACCCTTTCCCGTAGGCATGCCACCGGAGCACACCTTTTCCCGTAGGCATGCCACCGGAGCACACCCTTCCCCGTAGGCATGCCACCGGAGCACACCTTTTCCCGTCGGCATGCCACCGGAGCACAAACTTTCCCGTAGTCATGCCACCGGAGCACACCCTTTCACGTGGGCATGCCACCGGAGTACACTTTTTCCCGTAGGCATGTCACCGGAGCACACCTTTCCCGTAGGCATGCCACCGGAGCACACCTTTTCCCGTGGGCATGCCACCGGTACACACCTTTTCCCGTAGGCATGCCACCAGAGCACACCGTTTCCCGTGGGCATGCCACCGGAGCACACCTTTTCCAGTAGGCATGTCACCGGAGCACACCCTTCCTCGTAGGCATGCTACCGGAGCACACCTTTTCCCGTAGGCATGTCACCGGAGCACACCCTTTCCCGTAGGCATGCCACCGGAGCACACTCTTTCCCGTAGGCACGCCAACGGAGCACACCCTTTCCCGTAGGCATGCCACCGGAGCACACCCTTTTCCCGTAGACATGCCACCGGAGCACACCTTTTCCCGCAGACATGCCACCGGAGTACACCTTTTCCCGTAGACATGCCACCGACGCACACCTTTTCCCATAGGCATGCCACCGGACAACACCTTTACCGTAGGAATGCTACCGGAGCACTCCTTTTCCCGTAGGCATGCCACCGGAGCACACCTTTTCCCGTAGGTATGCCAACGGAGCACACCTTTTCCCGTAGGCATGCCACCGGAGCACCCCTTTTCCAGTAGGAATGCCACCGGAGCACACCCTTCCCCGTAGGCATGCCACCGGAGCACACCTTTTCCCGTAGGCATGCCACCGGAGAACACCTTTTCCCGTAGGCATGCCACCGGATCACACCTTTTCCCGTAGGCATGCCACCGGAGCACACCCTTTCCCGTGGGCATGCCACCGGAGCACACCCTTTCCCGCAGGCAAGCCACCGGAGCACCCCTTTTCCCGTAGGCATGCCACCGGAGTACACATTTTCCCGTAGGCATTCTATCGGAGCACACCCTTTCCCGTAGTCATGCCACCGGAGCACACCCTTTCCCGTAGGCATGCCACCGGAGCACACCCTTCCCCGTAGGCATGCCACCGGAGCACACCTTTTCCCGTCGGCATGCCACCGGAGCACAAACTTTCCCGTAGTCATGCCACCGGAGCACACCCTTTCCCGTGGGCATGCCACCGGAGTACACTTTTTCCCGTAGGCATGTCACCGGAGCACACCTTTCCCGTAGGCATGCCACCGGAGCACACCTTTTCCCGTGGGCATGCCACCGGTACACACCTTTTCCCGTAGGCATGCCACCAGAGCACACCGTTTCCCGTGGGCATGCCACCGGAGCACACCTTTTCCCGTAGGCATGCCACCGGAGCACACCTTTTCCAGTAGGCATGTCACCGGAGCACACCCTTCCCCGTAGGCATGCCACCGGAGCACACCTTTTCCCGTAGGCATGTCACCGGAGCACACCCTTTCCCGTAGGCATGCCACCGGAGCACACCCTTTCCCGTAGGCATGCCACCGGAGCACACCCTTTCCCGTAGGCATGCCACTGGAGCACATCTTTTCCCGTAGACATGCCACCGGAGCATACCTTTTCTCGCAGACATGCCACCGGAGTAAACCTTTTCCCGTAGACATGCCACCGGAGCACACCTTTTCCCGTAGGCATGCCACCGGAGCACACCCTTTCCCGTAGGCATGCCACCGGAGCACACCTTTTCCCGTTGACATGCCACCGGAGCATACCTTTTCCCGTAGACATGCCACCGGAGTACCCTTTTCCCGTAGACATACCACCGGAGCACACCTTTTCCCATAGGCATTTCACCGGACAACACCTTTACCGTAGGCATGCCACCGGAGCACTCCTTTTCCCGTAGGCATGCCACCGGAGCACACCTTTTCCCGTAGGTATGCCAACGGAGCACACCTTTTCCCGTAGGCATGCCACCGGAGCACACTTTTTCCAGTAGGCATGCCACCGGAGCACACCCTTCCCCGTAGGCATGCCACCGGAGCACACCTTTTCCCGTCGGCATGCCACCGGAGCACAAACTTTCCCGTAGGCATGCCACCGGAGCACACCCTTTCCCGTGGGCATGCTACCGGAGCACACCTTTTCCCGTAGGCATGCCACCGGAGCACACCCTTTCCCGTAGGCATGCCACCGGAGCATACCTTTTCCCGTGGGCATGCCAGCGGAACACACCTTTTCCCGTATGCATGCCACCAGAGCACACCGTTTCCCGTGGGCATGCCACCGGAGCACACCTTTTCCCGTAGGCATGCCACTGGAGCACACCTTTTCCAGTAGGCATGCCACCGGAGCACACCCTTCCTCGTAGGCATGCCACCGGAGCACACCTTTTCCCGTAGGCATGTCACCGGAGCACACCCTTTCCCGTAGGCATGCCACCGGAGCACACCCTTTCCCGTAGGCACGCCACCGGAGCACACCCTTTCCCGTAGGCATGCCACCGGAGCACACCCTTTTCCCGTAGACATGCCACCGGAGCACACCTTTTCCCGCAGACATGCCACCGGAGTACACCTTTTCCCGTAGACATGCCACCGACGCACACCTTTTCCCATAGGCATGCCACCGGACAACACCTTTACCGTAGGAATGCTACCGGAGCACTCCTTTTCCCGTAGGCATGCCACCGGAGCACACCTTTTCCCGTAGGTATGCCAACGGAGCACACCTTTTCCCGTAGGCATGCCACCGGAGCACCCCTTTTCCAGTAGGAATGCCACCGGAGCACACCCTTCCCCGTAGGCATGCCACCAGAGCACACCTTTTCCCTTCGGCATGCCACCGGAGAACACCTTTTCCCGTAGGCATGCCACCGGATCACACCTTTTCCCGTAGGCATGCCACCGGAGCACACCCTTTCCCGTGGGCATGCCACCGGAGCACACCCTTTCCCGCAGGCAAGCCACCGGAGCACCCCTTTTCCCGTAGGCATGCCACCGGAGTACACATTTTCCCGTAGGCATTCTATCGGAGCACACCCTTTCCCGTAGTCATGCCACCGGAGCACACCCTTTCCCGTAGGCATGCCACCGGAGCACACCATTTCCCGTAGGCATGCCACCGGAGTACACCTTTTACCGTAGGCAAGCCACCGGAGTACACCTTTTACCGTAGGCAAGCCACCGGAGCACACCCTTTCCTGTAGGAATGCCACCGGAGCACACCCTTTCCCGTAGGCATGCCACCGGAGCACACCTTTTCCCGTAGGCATGCCACCGGAGCACACCCTTCCCCGTAGGCATGCCACCGGAGCACAACTTTTCCCGTCGGCATGCCACCGGAGCACAAACTTTCCCGTAGGCATGCCACCGGAGCACACCCTTTCCCGTGGGCATGCCACCGGAGCACACTTTTTCCCGTAGGCATGTCACCGGAGCACACCTTTCCCGTAGGCATGCCACCGGAGCACACCTTTTCCCGTGGGCATGCCACCGGAACACACCTTTTCCCGTAGGCATGCCACCAGAGCACACCGTTTCCCGTGGGCATGCCACCGGAGCACATCTTTTCCCGTAGGCATGCCACCGGAGCACACCTTTTCCAGTAGGCATGCCACCGGAGCACACCCTTCCCCGTAGGCATGCCACTGGAGCACACTTTTCCCGTAGACATGCCACCGGAGCATACCTTTTCCCGCAGACATGCCACCGGAGTACACCTTTTCCCGTAGACATGCCACCGGAGCACACCTTTTCCCGTAGGCATGCCACCGGAGCACACCTTTTCCAGTAGGCATGCCACCGGAGCACACCCTTCCCTGTAGGCATGCCACCGGAGCACACTTTTTCCCGTCGGCATGCCACCGGAGCACACCTTTTCCCGTAGGTATGCCACCGGATCACACCTTTTCCCGTAGGCATGCCACCGGAGCACACCCTTTCCCGTGGGCATGCCACCGGAGCACACCTTTTCCCGCAGGCAAGCCACCGGAGCACCCCTTTTCCCGTAGGCATGCCACCGGAGTACACCTTTTCCCGTAGGCATTCTATCGGAGCACACCCTTTCCCGTAGGCATGCCACCGGAGCACACCCTTTCCCGCAGGCAAGCCACCGGAGCACACCCTTTCCCGCAGGCAAGCCACCGGAGCACCCCTTTTCCCGTAGGCATGCCACCGGAGTACACCTTTTCCCGTAGGCATTCTATCGGAGCACACCCTTTCCCGTAGTCATGCCACCGGAGCCCACCCTTTCCCGTAGGCATGCCACCGGAGCACACCCTTCCCCGTAGGCATGCCACCGGAGCACACCTTTTCCCGTAGGCATGCCACCGGAGCACACCTTTTCCAGTAGTCATGCCACCGGAGCACACCTTTTCCCATAGTCATGCCACCGGAGCACACCTTTTGCCGTAGGCATGCCACCGGAGCACTCCTTTTCCCGTAGGCATGCCACCGGAGCACACCTTTTCCCGTAGGTATGCCAACGGAGCACACCTTTTCCCGTAGGCATGCCACCGGAGCACACCCTTTCCCGTAGGCATGCCACCGGAGCACACCCTTCCCCGTAGGCATGCCACCGGAGCACACCTTTTCCCGTAGGTATGCCAACGGAGCACACCTTTTCCCGTAGGCATGCCACCGGAGCACACCTTTTCCCGTCGGCATGCCACCGGAGCACAAACTTTCCCGTAGGCATGCCACCGGAGCACACCCTTTCCCGTGGGCATGCTACCGGAGCACACCTTTTCCCGTAGGCATGCCACCGGAGCACACCCTTTCCCGTAGGCATGCCACCGGAGCATACCTTTTCCCGTGGGCATGCCACCGGAACACACCTTTTCCCGTATGCATGCCACCAGAGCACACCGTTTCCCGTGGGCATGCCACCGGAGCACACCTTTTCCCGTAGGCATGCCACTGGAGCACACCTTTTCCAGTAGGCATGCCACCGGAGCACACCCTTCCTCGTAGGCATGCTACCGGAGCACACCTTTTCCCGTAGGCATGTCACCGGAGCACACCCTTTCCCGTAGGCATGCCACCGGAGCACACTCTTTCCCGTAGGCACGCCACCGGAGCACACCCTTTCCCGTAGGCATGCCACCGGAGCACACCCTTTTCCCGTAGACATGCCACCGGAGCACACCTTTTCCCGCAGACATGCCACCGGAGTACACCTTTTCCCGTAGACATGCCACCGACGCACACCTTTTCCCATAGGCATGCCACCGGACAACACCTTTACCGTAGGAATGCTACCGGAGCACTCCTTTTCCCGTAGGCATGCCACCGGAGCACACCTTTTCCCGTAGGTATGCCAACGGAGCACACCTTTTCCCGTAGGCATGCCACCGGAGCACCCCTTTTCCAGTAGGAATGCCACCGGAGCACACCCTTCCCCGTAGGCATGCCACCGGAGCACACCTTTTCCCGTAGGCATGCCACCGGAGAACACCTTTTCCCGTAGGCATGCCACCGGATCACACCTTTTCCCGTAGGCATGCCACCGGAGCACACCCTTTCCCGTGGGCATGCCACCGGAGCACACCCTTTCCCGCAGGCAAGCCACCGGAGCACCCCTTTTCCCGTAGGCATGCCACCGGAGTACACATTTTCCCGTAGGCATTCTATCGGAGCACACCCTTTCCCGTAGTCATGCCACCGGAGCACACCCTTTCCCGTAGGCATGCCACCGGAGCACACCATTTCCCGTAGGCATGCCACCGGAGTACACCTTTTACCGTAGGCAAGCCACCGGAGCACACCCTTTCCTGTAGGAATGCCACCGGAGCACACCCTTTCCCGTAGGCATGCCACCGGAGCACACCTTTTCCCGTAGGCATGCCACCGGAGCACACCCTTCCCCGTAGGCATGCCACCGGAGCACAACTTTTCCCGTCGGCATGCCACCGGAGCACAAACTTTCCCGTAGGCATGCCACCGGAGCACACCTTTCCCGTGGGCATGCCACCGGAGCACACTTTTTCCCGTAGGCATGTCACCGGAGCACACCTTTCCCGTAGGCATGCCACCGGAGCACACCTTTTCCCGTGGGCATGCCACCGGAACACACCTTTTCCCGTAGGCATGCCACCAGAGCACACCGTTTCCCGTGGGCATGCCACCGGAGCACATCTTTTCCCGTAGGCATGCCACCGGAGCACACCTTTTCCAGTAGGCATGCCACCGGAGCACACCCTTCCCCGTAGGCATGCCACTGGAGCACACCTTTTCCCGTAGACATGCCACCGGAGCATACCTTTTCCCGCAGACATGCCACCGGAGTACACCTTTTCCCGTAGACATGCCACCGGAGCACACCTTTTCCCGTAGGCATGCCACCGGAGCACACCTTTTCCAGTAGGCATGCCACCGGAGCACACCCTTCCCCGTAGGCATGCCACCGGAGCACACCTTTTCCCGTCAGTATGCCACCGGAGCACACCTTTTCCCGTAGGTATGCCACCGGATCACACCTTTTCCCGTAGGCATGCCACCGGAGCACACCCTTTCCCGTGGGCATGCCACCGGAGCACACCTTTTCCCGCAGGCAAGCCACCGGAGCACCCCTTTTCCCGTAGGCATGCCACCGGAGTACACCTTTTCCCGTAGGCATTCTATCGGAGCACACCCTTTCCCGTAGGCATGCCACCGGAGCACACCCTTTCCCGCAGGCAAGCCACCGGAGCACACCCTTTCCCGCAGGCAAGCCACCGGAGCACCCCTTTTCCCGTAGGCATGCCACCGGAGTACACCTTTTCCTGTAGGCATTCTATCGGAGCACACCCTTTCCCGTAGTCATGTCACCGGAGCCCACCCTTTCCCGTAGGCATGCCACCGGAGCACACCCTTCCCCGTAGGCATGCCACCGGAGCACACCTTTTCCCGTAGGCATGCCACCGGAGCACACCTTTTCCAGTAGTCATGCCACCGGAGCACACCTTTTCCCATAGTCATGCCACCGGAGCACACCTTTTGCCGTAGGCATGCCACCGGAGCACACCTTTTCCCGTAGGCATGCCACCGGAGCACACCTTTTCTCGTAGGCATGCAACCGGAGCGCACCTTTTCCCGTAGGCATGCCACCGGAGCACACCTTTTCCCGTAGGCTTGTCTGCCGCACGGAGATCAGCGGCGATGCAGTCGAGAGATGACCGGCGCTGGCTGGTCATCTCCCGGCTGCTCGCAGCAGAAGTACCCTGACCGACGGCGCCGCTGACCTAGATGCGGTTACCATCGGGAGATCAGCGGTTAGGGCCGTTGATCTTCTGACGGCAAGTGTGAAGGGAGGACCGGGGAGCGGCAACACCAGTCAGGATACTACTGCTGTGAGCAGCCGGTCATCTCCCGGCTGCTCGCAGCGGAAGTACCCGCACAGGCAGCGCCGCTCCACGGTCCTCACTAATACGATTTGCTGATTGGTCGCGGCCGCCGGCCACGACCAATTAGCGCTATTGGCGCCAAATTTAAACATCGCTCTGCACAGAGGTCAGTAGCAATGCAGCCAGTCATCTCCCAGCTGCTCGCAGCAGAATTACCCCGACCGGCGGAGCCGCTGACCTCCATGCGGCTACCGTCGGGAGATCACCGGCAAGTGTGAAGGGAGGACCGGGGAGCTACTCCGCTGGTCGGGATACTTCTGCTGCGAGCAGCCGGTCATCTCCTGGCTGCTCACATCGGAAGTACCTGCACAGGCAGCGCCGCTCCCTGGTCCTCACTAATACGATTCGCTGATTGGTCGCGGCCGCCGGCCACGTCCAACCAGCGATATTGGCACCAAATTTAAACACCGCTTTGCTCATTGGTCGCCAGCCGCGACCATTCAGCTATTTTGGCGCCAAATTTAAACACGCTCTCCGGTCCTCACTAACACGGTTCGCTGATCGGTCGCGGCCGGCCGCATACATATTCTAGAATACCCGATGCGTTAAAATCGGGCCACCATCTAGTTTAATATAATGGGCCACAAATGCCTTCTAGTTATTACAAGAGGTCCTGCATAGTCTTCCATTTATTTTAATAGGCCCCATATAGCCTTTCAGCATCGGAAACTACGGATACTGAAAGCCTGTGCTAGCATTTCTTCTGTGATGTTGCTATCAGTGTGTCAAGAGTGGGAGAAGAGGGTTGCATTGACAATCCAACACAATGGGCAGCACTTTGAACACATTTTATAAGTGGTCATAAACTTGTAAAAAATTCATGAAAGAATAAAGTTATGTTAAAACCAAGCACACCATTGTATTTTCAATTCTCAATGAGTTTGATGTGTCACATCACCCTCTTCCCATTGAAAAAAATAAAGTTAGATCCAAAATGGCCGACTTCAAAATGGCCACCATGGTCACCACCCATCTGGAAAAGTTTTCCCCCTCCCATATACTAATGTGCCACAAACAGGAAGTTGATATCACCAACCATTCCCATTTAATTTAGGTGTATCCATATAAATAGCTCACCCTGTATTATTACCATTTTTATTATTGCTGTACATACTGTAGCTTTTCATTTAATTTATTGGGCCCCATTTAGCCTTCCAATTATCATAATGGGGTCAAAGTAGCTTTTCACTTAATAAAATGGGCCCCATATAGGCTTCCATTTAATATAATGGGCCCCACATAGCCTTCCATTTAATATAATGAGCCCCACATAGCCTACCATTTAATTTCATGGGGTCCACATAGCCTTCCATTTAATTTAATGGGGTCCATATAACCTTCCATTTAATTTAATGGGGCCCACATATGTTTTTATTTAATATAAAGAGCTCCACATAAGCCCCCAATTAATATAATGGGCCCCACCTTGGTTTCCATATAAAATAATGGGTCCCACATAGCCCTCCCTTTTGTTATGATGAGCCTTACATATCACACCATGGTCTGCCACCGAAGCACACCACTGACTGCTGGGGTGCCACTGGAACACACTCTTTACAGTTGGGGTGCCAACAGAGCACACCTTTTACTATTAGCATGCCACCGGAGTACACTTTTTGCCACTGAAGCACACCCTTTACCATTGGAGTACCATCGGGCACACCCTTAACCGTTGGCGTGCCATCGGAGAACTCTATTTCCCGTAGGCCTACCAGAGGGGCCCAATATGTGACCTTTTTTTCTTACCACCGGGGCACCCATCTTGGGCTTTTTAGCTGCCACCGGGGTGCACTCTTTGGCCTTTTAGCTTACCACCGGGGCACCCAACTTGGGCTTATTAACTGCCACTGGGGTGCACTCTGACCATTTTGCTTACCACCGGGGCACTCATTTTAGGCTTTTTAGCCTGCCACCGGGGTGCACTTTTTTGCCTTATTGCTTACCACTGGGGCGCACTCTAGGGCTTTTTAGCCTGCCACCAGGGTACATTCTTTGGCCTTATTGCTTACCACTGGGGTTCACTCTAGGGCTGCTCAGTCTGCCACCAGAGTCTACTCTTTGGCCTTTTTGCCATTGGTGTGCCACCAGAGCACACCCTATGACGTTGGAGTGCCACCGGAGCACACCCTTTACCTTTGGAGTGCCACCAGAACACACAATTTGCCATTGGCAAAAGTATAATGGACCCCCACATAGAATTCTATAAAGTATAATGGCCCCCACATAGCCCTCTATATAGTATAATGAGCCGCACATTGCCCTCCATGTAGTATAATTTAATTTATTGGGCTCCACATAGCTTTTCATTCAATTTATTGAACCCCACATAACCTTCAATTTAATATCATAGGCCGCACTGGACTCCATTTAATATAATGGACCTGACATAGCCTTCCATTTAATAAAATGGGGCCAAAATATCCCTCTATTTAATATAATGGGCACCAAAAAGCCTTCCATGTTTTATATTGGGCACCACATAGCCCTCTATTTAATACAATTGGCCCCACTTAACCTTCCATTTAAAATATTGGGCCCCACATAGTTTTACATTTAATTTACTGGGCTCCATATAGGCTTGCATTTAATATAATGGGCCCCACATAACCCTCCATTTAATATAATGGTCCCCACATTGCCTTCCATTTATTATAATGGAGCCAAGATACACCTCTATTTAATATAATGGACAAAACATAGGCTTCCATTTAATATAATTGGCGCTACATAGCCCTTTATTTCATAAATGCGCCTCACATAGCCCTCCATATAATATTATGGGCCCCACAACGCTTTCCATTTAATTTAATAGACCTCACATAGCCCTCAATTTAATACAGAGGGCCCCACAAAACCTTCCAGATAACATAGTGGGCCCCAATATAGCTTTCTTTTTAATGTATTGGTTCCCACATAGCCCTATATTTAATATAATGGGCTCCACATAGCCTTCCATTTAATATCATGGGCCCCACATAGAATTTATCATAATTAAATGGGCCCCACATAGCCTTCCATTAAATATAATGTAACACACATAGTCATCCATTTAATATAATGGGCCCCATATAGTCATACATTTATTATAATGGGCCATACGTAGCTCTCTCTTTAATATAATGGGCCCCACATAGCCATCCATTTAATATAATGGGCCCTACGTAGATGTCCCTTTAAGATAATTGGCCCCACATAGCTTTCCCTTTAATATAATGGGCCCCACATAGCTTTCCCTTTAATATAATGGGCCCCACATACAGTTATATGAAAAAGTTTGGGCACCCCTATTAATCTTAAGCTTAATGTTTTATAAAAATTGGTGTTTTTTCAACAACTATTTCTGTTTGATACATGTAATAACTGTTGGACACAGTAATGTTTCTGCCTTGAAATGAGGTTTATTGTACTAACAGAAAATGTGCAATCTGCATTCAAACAAAATTTGACAGGTGCATAAATATGGGCACCTCACCAGAAAAGTGACATTAATATTTAGTAGATCCTCCTTTTGCAAAAATAACAGCCTCTAGTCACTTCCTGTAGCTTTTAATGATTTCCTGGATCCTGGATGAAGGTATTTTTGACCATTCCTCTTTACCAAACAATTCCAGTTCAGTTAAGTTTGTTGGTCGCCGAGCATGGACAGCCCTCTTCAAATGATCCCACAGATGTTCAATGATATTCAGGTCTGGGGACTGGGATGGCCATTTCAGAACATTGTAATTGTTCCTCTGCATGAATGCCTGAGTAGATTTGGAGCAGTGTTTTGGTTCATTGCATTGCTGAAAGATCCATCCCCTGCGTAACTTCAACTTTGTCACTGATTCTTGAACATTATTGTCAAGAATCTGCTGATACTGAGTGGAATCCCTGCGTCCCTCTACTTTAACAAGATTCCCGATGCCGGCATTGGCCACACAGCCCCAAAGCATGATGGAACCTCCACCAAATTTTACTGTGGGTAGCAAGTGTTTTTCTTGGAATGCTGTGTTTTTTTGCCGCCATGCATAACGCCTTTTTGTATGACCAAACAACTCAATCTTGGTTTCATCAGTCCACAGGACCTTCTTCCAAAAAGAAATTGGCTTCTCCAAATGTGCTTTTGCATACCTCAGCCGACTCTGTTTGTGGCGTGCTTGCAGAAACGGCTTCTTTCGCATCACTCTCCCATACAACTTCTCCTTGTGCAAAGTGCGTTGGATAGTTGACCGATGCACAGTGACAACATCTGCAGCAAGTTGATGCTGCAGCTCTCTGGAGGTGGTCTGAGGATTGTCCTTGACTGATCTCACCATTCTCCGTCTCTGCCTTTCTGATATTTTTCTTGGCCTGCCACTTCTGGCCTTAACAAGAACTGTCCCTGTGTTCTTCCATTTCCTTATTATGTTCCTCACAGTGGAAACTGACAGGTTAAATCTCTGAGACAGCTTTTTGTATCCTTCCCCTGAACAACTATGTTGAATAATCTTTGTTTTCAGATCATTTGACAGTTGTTTTGAGGAGCCCATGATGCCACTCTTCAGAGGAGATTCAAACAGGAGAACAACTTGCAAGTGGCCACTTTAAGTAGCTTTTCTCATGATTGCATACACCTGGCTATGAAGTTCAAAGCTCAATAAGGTTACAAAACCAAAAAAAGTGCTTTAGTAAGTCAGAAAAAAGTAGGTAGGAGTATTTAAAACAAGAAAATGATAAGGGTGCCCATACTTATGCACCTGTCAAATTTTGTTTGAATGCAGATTGCACATTTTCTGTTAGTACAATAAACCTCATTTCAAGGCAGAAACATTACTGTGTCCAACAGTTATTACATATATCAAACTGAAATAGCTGTTGCAAAACCACCAATTTTTATAAAACATTAAGCTTAATATTAATAGGGGTGCCCAAACTTTTTCATATAACTGTAGCTTTCTCTTTAATATAATGGGCCCCACATAGCTTTCTCTTTAATATAATGGGCCCCACATAGCTTTCTCTTTAATATAATGGGCCCCAAATAGCTTTCTCTTTAATATAATGGGCCCCACATAGCTTTCCCTTTAATATAATTGGCCCCACATAGCTTTCCCTTTAATATAATGGGCACCACATAGATTTTATTATTATATAATGGGCCCCACATATCCGTCCCTTTAATATTATGGACCCCACATAGATTTATTATCATATAATGGGCCCCACCTAACCCTCCAGTTTATACACTGCAGTCGCTCTCTTTCTTTTCTTCTTTACCTAGTCCAGTCTTTCGTGACGACTTCCCGCCATAATTCGTCTTTGCAGTTTGCTGTCCAGGTTTTGGCTGCTCCGCACTTTTCAGCAGATCACCGCACTCCTGAAAAACAAAAATGTTACAAATATAAGCGACTTAAATAAATAATGCCGCCCACTGTGCCACCAAATGCAAATATGTGCCACACTGTGCCCATGAGTATATCATTCACCGCAATGAATCCTGCTCCACTGAGAATATAAATCAGTCACTAGCTTGTGCCCCCGTTATAAAGCTACATTCATGGGTGTAGGGTTTTCTACTCACTTCAGCCGCGTTAGAGGTAGGCACAGGACACTGTCTCTTTAAAATGTCCAAGGCAGGTTTATTATGCTGCATAAACCGCCCTTTTAGAAGTAAACAAAAGAAAGCCTTGTTCGACACAGTGTAACAAAAACAGAAAATAAACAGTCCACACAATATGGCGGGTTTGCACGCTCCTGGTCAGTGTCCTTTTTGCACAAACACCCTGGAGGTCTCCACACCTCCAGCTACAGACACTGAATGAGACACTTGGTCTCCATTTTATACCCACGCCCTGGGGTGGGGATATGTGAGCAGCCAATCCCCCCATCTCTTATGACTGCTCGTAAAAACCAGCCCTGATACAACTAATTAACCCTCTCAGCACTACTTGTGCTGGAGCATGCTTTTCCTGGTTTTACATCACTGAAGTTACCATCCTCAGCGATACATATCTCCCCTCAAGGACATGTCCGGTGGCCATCTTACATGGGCCACTGATACATATGGATATAGCAGCGCTGCTGCAGGAATCCATCCTCAGCTCGATGCCCGGTACCGGCTGTGTGACGCAGGTGGGATGATGATATCATTGCTGTGCCGCCTGCGTCCTTTAACATGAGTTCAAGTGAAAAAAGGAAAGCAGCAATTGGAAGCCGCATTAAAGAGTCAGGAGGAGATTGGTATTTTTATTTTATTGCTTTGCTATGTGTGGCGCCCTGCTGCGCATTGGTGCCACAGAACCCAGAGGGGTGTATGGATGGAATTCTCCCCAGTGGCCTCAATACATACAGACACCTACACCCAAGTCCACTAGATGGAGCCCTGTCAGGTATATAAATACTGGGGGGTGGAGTTCAGGAAGTCAGTCAGTGGGAAGCAGACAGTGTGACACCATGCTTCATCTCCAGGCAAGATGAAGTCTGTGTGGCTGAAGGCCAGGCTAGGCCCAAGCTGCGGGCTAGTCTGGCCATTGAGAGCCTGGAGCGGGCTAGAAGGCAAGTGAGAGTTCCTGTCAGGCACAGACAGGGACAGAACCCAGAGAGTCTGCTCAGGGAGTCTGCATGAGAGAGTCTGCAGACTGAGGAGAAGAAGGAGAAATGCATAGGGGGCAGAGGAGCATAACAGGCTCACCCTGAACCATATACCGGACACCGGGTCCGCGCCTACAGGGATCTTTATGACCAGTAGGAACAACCAGAATCCCTGGAGAACTACAAGTCCCAGGTTAACCAACCGCTGACCACAGCAACAGGGTTAGGTACCACTAAGGCTCCAGCGACCAGGAATAGTGGAAACTAGGAGAAAACCCTACCGCCAGGTCAGTAGGTACAAGAAGGAAGCAGTAAGCAAGCCAGGCCTCGCTCCAGGCAGGCCCGAAGCATAGAGAGAAAAGACACAGATCAGGAGGCCTTACACCCGCTCACTGGGGAGAGTCCAGAAATGTACCCTTCACCCTGAGTGCCCTGAACTGTACCTGCATTACCACCAGTAAAGGTATTGAAGTTTACCCTTGTGTGTGTGCCTGTACTTCCTCTGGGACCGTTCTGCCGTCTCCCTCCTGCTTCCACCAGCTTTCTACACCTCTACACTGCCCTGAGGCCTGCTCCACCTGTGGGGAGCCGTCCCATCATAGCTGCCCCTAACATCAGCCTCAGTGGACTGTCGCAGCGCTGGTAACCTCTTACCAGAATCCACAGGTGGCGTCACGACAATTTCCCCTATAAACATTCCCCCCTTTTGAGTGACCGCCCTGGGCCACGGACCGGGCCAGCTACCGTGATATCCCCCAGCAACCAGAGGCCCGGCTGCCAAGTGCCCCACGGCCCTGGGGGCGAGTCAGCTTCTGGCGTCACGAACAGGATTCCGTGCACGTTGCCACCGGGTACTGTGCGCCTTTAATAAGAACTGTGTGTTTAACTGTGGCGAAGATCGCCGCCATTACTGTGTTGCCGCGCGGGAAGAAGGGCGTAACCGCGGGAAACTGATAGGCGTGCCTGTTGAAGCACGTGAAGCCCAGGACACGCCCCACGCCGCGACGACGAACCAGGAAGCGCAAGGTCCTGGAAGGAGTCCAGTGAGCGCCTGACGTCAGACGCGAGCGACGCAAGGTCCTGGAAGGAGACCGTCGCCTGCGGAGCTGCGGCCTACCAGAAGAGAGGTAAAGAAGGCAGGCCACGGTTCACTAGGGGGGGCGCAACGATGTCCGAAGCCCAGCAGAACACCGCGGCCCTGTCCGGTGCTGCTCAGGCAGGAGCAGTCGCCGCACCAGCAGGAGCTGTGGCACGGATGGTGCCCATGGCTCTACAGCATGCCCTAAAATGTTCAGAGGGTGAGGGAACTGTTGGAACAGGACACCCTGACTGAACGGGAGGATGACCAGGACGGGTCTCCCACCTCCCATAACCAGGCGCAGCCCAGGAGGGGGCGCCCGTGAGCTACTAGTTTCCCGGTAGCTCTCATGTAACCTGAACTTGGAGTCCGTGAACTATGAGCGGTCCCACCATTGTACGTAGTTTGCACCTCCTGAGGTGCCCCCTGGTGGTTTTCACAAGACCACCACCACTAAAACCTGCTTGGTGTGGCCAAACCAGTGGTCCTACACCAGTCCTGCAGCCCGCCCAGGACCTTCGTTGGGGGTTTGGAGCAGGTCCCCCACAAGCCAGCTTACCCGGATGAGAGGGACACACCCGAGGAGGGATCTCATCAAAACTGGTCATTGCAGAACGTAAAGTTGTGTTGCTGCTAATGTGCGTGTGCAGCCCACAAACTGTTTCCTTGTACATAATTGCACTCCCTTGAGTGCCTCTAAAGCTACCTATGCAGTGAAATGGACACCCTGTTAGGGGACTCGCTGACATTTGCTCAAAAACTTTAACTATTGTATATATGTGTATTATTGATTATGTTTTTGCAACGTTCAAGAATGTGCCTCCCATAAAGGGAAGAAATGTTATTGGTAACCTGTTTTTGAAAATTGCTTCAGTCCAGGAGTACTGAGTTTTACTAGGGGGGGGAATGTGGCGCCCTGCTGCGCATTGGTGCCACAGAACCCAGAGGGGTGCATGGATGGAATTCTCCCCAGTGGCCTCAATACATACAGACACCTCCACCCAAGTCCACTAGATGGAGCCCTGTCAGGTATATAAATACTGGGGGGTGGAGTTCAGGAAGTCAGTCAGTGGGAAGCAGACAGTGTGACACCATGCTGCAGCTCCAGGCAAGATGAAGTCTGTGTGGCTGAAGGCCAGGCTAGGCCCAAGCTGCGGGCTAGTCTGGCCATTGAGAGCCTGGAGCGGGCTAGAAGGCAAGTGAGAGTTCCTGTCAGGCACAGACAGGGACAGAACCCAGAGAGTCTGCTCAGGGAGTCTGCATGAGAGAGTCTGCAGACTGAGGAGAAGAAGGAGAAATGCATAGGGGGCAGAGGAGCATAACAGGCTCACCCTGAACCATACACCGGACATCGGGTCCATACCTACAGGGATCTTTATGACCAGTAGGAACAACCGGAATCCCTGGAGAACTACAAGTCCCAGGTTAACCAACCGCTGACCACAGCAACAGGGTTAGGTACCACTAAGGCTCCAGCGACCAGGAATGGTGGGAACCAGGAGAAAACCCTACCGCCAGGTCAGTAGGTACAAGAAGAAAGCAGTAAGCAAGCCAGGCCTAGCTCCAGGCAGGCCCGAAGCATAGAGAGAAAAGACACAGATCAGGAGGCCTTACACCCGCTCACTGGGGAGAGTCCAGAAGTGCGCCCTTCGCCCTGAGTGCCCTGGACCGTACCTGCATCACCACCAGTAAAGGTACCCTTGTGTGTGTGCCTGTACTTCCTCTGGGACCGTCCTGCCGTCTCCCTCCTGCTTCCACCATCTTTCTACACCTCTACACTGCTCTGAGGCCTGCTCCACCTGTGGGGAGCTGTCCCATCATAGCTGCCCCTAACATCAGCCTCAGTGGACTGTCGCAGAGCTGGTAACCTCTTACCAGAATCCACAGGTGGCGTCACGACAATTTCCCCTATAAACATTCCCCCCTTTTGAGTGACCGCCCTGGGCCACGGACCGGGCCAGCCACCGTAACATCCCCCGGCAATCAGAGGCCCGGCTGCCGATTGCCCCACGGCCTTGGGGGCGAGTCACTATGCACAGTGGTTCATGAATTAATATTCACAGTGACCCTCCATCCTGCGATTAAAAGGGTCCGTACATTTGACACCTCCGTCTGACTCCCACATTCTCCTCCGCACAGATCGATATTAAGATGGCCACCGCAATGGCATGGGGAGTGCAGCGGTGAGTCCAGAGCGCAGCTCCTCGCTCTAAAATGCCGATCAGAAAGAAGAGGTCAGATATTTATTTTCTATGAGCGCTCTATTATCCTATTTATCGAACATCAGCACTACAAGAATCCGTCCTGAGCTGTGCTGGGATCTTTCAACGTGGGCCCCCGGGAGGATCGGGCCCCTCATGGTGGAGCGGATCACACTCATTATAATCCATCACTGATAGAAGATACATAAACAACAACTCAGGATGACTGTAAAACAGTGAGGTAATATTTTATTGAACCACCAAACAAACAATAAACATATCAAGCAGTCCCAGCAAATACCTAATATGGTGCAAATTACAGAGTCTCACCCTTCCGCTGACTCACCGGGATTAAAGCAGCTGCCAATCCGAGGGGCTTCTGAGGCTGACTACCCCCACCAAAGGCACCCCCACCAAAGAGCACCCACAAAGAGGAGGTAACAACAAGCTTAGAAAGCTGACAGTCCATTGAGGTACGTGGCCAGGAGACCAGAAAGTTCCAACCTGGCTTCTTCGAACATATCCATGGAACTAGGTGACCGGAAGGTCCCGACTTGGCTTTTCCCGAGCATATTCACAAGTTCCAGGTGGCCGGAGTGTCCCAACCTGGCTACTCCAAACATCTCCATGGGACCAGGTGACTGGTGGGTCCCAACCTGGTTTTCCCAGATGTATCCATGGGTTCTGTGGTAGTCAATGGAGCAGATCTGTATTCCTCCAGCCAGGGCTGTGGTCCCTTAAGCTGGCATCCTGTAGAAACCAAATCTGTGTCCCTCTTAATGGATTCATGGTGTTCTGTAGAGCTGTCCCATAGAGTGTTCCTGGCAGTGGTTTTGTAAAAAGACTCCTTTATGTAGTTCACTACTGTCCTTCTTCAAGACTTCATCCACAGGTCAAGAGAAAGGGGTGGTGTTACTAATTCTCATTACTGGAGCATCCACAGTTCATCCCCCAATGTTGACTTGCAAACATTGCAAACATTGAAGGATAAACTATAAATTCCGAAACAATGCAAGTCAACAAATTGCATGGACTTATAAAATGGTAATCAACATATTTTGCAAACATCCATTGTTCAAAGAGCCTGCGTCCCTGTATTGCAAAGATAACAGTACAATAAACCAGAAGAGTTGATATAAGAGGTAAATAACCATTTATCAATTAACAAATATCACCTTAACCTACAAGATGAGTCAACATTCGGACTCATGACAAAAGATCATGTGCGTTGACTAACCGAAGAAAGAAACACATAAATTCAATAGTTAATAATTCAGGCAATAGTCTATCATTCTGGGCCTATGGAATTTACATCTGGATAATTCCGATTAAATGCTGTGTCGTCACAGGCCCCTTTAGTTTTAGGGACTGGCAGGGGTCCTTTACAGTTGCTCTCCCACTAGTTCATCCTTCTTTCCTTTACTCCGTTTCAATAAAATATTTGGAAATATACAAAGTAAAAACTCAAATATAATTTTTTTTCTTACATTAAAACTTGATTTTATTAAAATAAACCCCCCAAAAACAAGAACAAAAAACCTAAACCTGATTAACATCGCAGAGAACAACAACCCAAACTGTACAACGATCACATGATTTATCCGGCACGAAAAACAGCATCAAGAATAAAATAGTAATAATTAATGGCAAAATTGTAGCTTTTGTTCTTTTTGTCTCTATACTGCACGATAAACACTGGAAAGAAAAAATATAAGAACCATTTCTGGGGTTTTGCCATTGAATGCTGGAAAAAATAAAAAAACATCTGCAGAATTGTTATTTTATTAATCTCACGTAAAAGAAAAATGGAATAAAAATTATAAAAACTTTGTCTGTTCCCCAAAATGTTACCAGTGAATCCTATAGCTGCTCCGCATGGACCCAAACTGGTAAACTAAAAACTCCTGCATGCCCTGTGTGTGTGTATGTATATATATATACTCCTCTGTACTATATACATGGCAGAGCTCACACACCACAACACGCGCCGCTGCGGTACCACAAAAATAGTGGACCTGGCTGCACACACACCTGCTCCTGTCACCTGTATACACAGTTGAAACCAGAAATTTACATACACTATATAAATGTTAGAACCCTCCTGATTGTTTTTTCCATCTTGTGTTTTGCGGTCATGTAACCATCTGCCTTTATATTCCAGCTCTGCCGTTTTGGCTGTGCTGGACTTCAGTGTTGTTTGACTGCTTTGCTAGCCAGGTGCTTCGGTGCCTATCTCTGTCAGTTCGCTTGGTCCTTCTGGGACCTCTAGTACCTTTTTGTCAGTTTATCTTTTTGTGTTCTGTAACAACTTCTCTGTTTAGGAGGTGTCCCATTTTTGTTCCAGTCCTTAGTTCTTTTAGGGACCCCTCTCCTTTATGCTATAGGTCTTTGTTCAGACTAGCTGAGGACTAAGGCGGCTCTGTTCACTAGGAACAGGCAGCCCGCTACATCGTAGGGATTCAGCTTAGTCTTACTGTAGGGATAGCTTTCTCCTTTCTTTCCTTAGTACTTGTTGCAGATCATAACAATAAAAAGACACATATGCATGTTTTTCTCAATATCTGACATGAAATCAGAATAAACTTTTCCCTTTTTAGGTCAATTAGGATTACCATAATTTTTAAGATTTGCCAAATTCCAGAATAATAAGAGAGAGAGATAATGTTTTAAAGCATTTTTATTACTTACTGAAAAGTCATAAGTTTACATACACTAATATTGCTATACCTTTAAAAAATTCTGGACTGCCCATATGATGATGTCATGTGTTTGGAAACATCTCAGTTAATTATAAACACACATGTGGATGTATTTTAATGCACACCTGAAACACACTGCTTCTTTGTGTAGCATCATGGGAAAGTCTAAAGAAATCAGCCAAGTTATCAGGAAGAGAATTGTGGACTTGCACAAGTCTGGCTTATCCTTGGGTACAATTTCAAGATACCTGAAGGTGTCTCGTTAATCTGTACAAACAATTATATGCAAGTACAAACAAGATGGGAATGTCCAGCCATCATACCGCTCAGGAAGGAGACGGATTCTGTGTCCCAGAGATGAACGTGCTTTGGTCCGATATGTGCATATCAAGGACAAAAGCAAAAGATCTTGTGAAGATGATAGGAGAAGCTGGTAAGATTGTGTCAATATCCACAGTGAAATAAGTACTGTATCAATATAGGCTGAAAGGCCACTGTGACAGGAAGAAGCCATTACTCCAAAAGAAAGATAAAAAAGCCAGATTTATGTTTGCAAATGCACACAGCAGCAAAGACCTTAATTTTTGGAGACATGTCCCGTGGTCTGATGAAACTAAAATTGAACTTTTTGGGCATAGTGACCATCGTTACTTTTGGAAGAAAAAAGGAGAAGCTTGGAAGCCTAAGAACACCATCCCAACTGTGAAACACGGGGTGGCAGCATCATGTGGGGTTGATTTCCTGTAGGAGGGACTGGCGATAGCGCCACTCACAGGCATCACGTGACCCCCCCGGCTGCAGCCGGCTCTTTCTTCCGCTCTTCCGGTGACATTAGTGTCGCGGACCCCACGGTGGATGCTGGGCTGTGGGCAGGGTTACCTCGCGCGTCCCACCCAGCATCCTCCGCGCCCCACTCCCAATGAATGAGGAGAGGGAATGAGGTAAACTTTTGACTTTGCAGTAAGTAATAAAAATGTCTTAAAACATTCTCTCTCTCTCATTATTCTGGCATTTGGCAAATATTAAAAATGATGGTAATCCTAATTGACCTAAAACGGGAAAGGTTTATTCTGATTTCATGTCAGATATTGAGAAAAACATGCAGATGTGTCTATTTATATGGTGTATGGAAACTTCTGATTTCAACTATGTATATAGATATATATGTGTGTATATTATATACACAGCGAAGCTCACACACCACAACACCCACAGCAGAGGAACTGGCTGCACACACACCTGCTCCTGTCAGTGCTGTGAGCGCCCCTCATATCGCTGCTGGCTCCGCCCCTCATGCCGCTGCTGGCCCCGCCCCTCATGTCGCTGTTGGCTAAGCCCCTCATATCGCTGCTGGCTCTGCCCCTCACATCGCTGCTGGCTCCGCCCATCAGCCGCTCACAGTCCTCAGCAATATAGAGACATCCGCACTGATCTGAATCCTCGGGGGCGTGGCCTGTCACTGTAGTCACACAAGGGTTGTCATGGAGATCTCAAGGGAAGGCAGATGGGCGGGGCTTAGAGCAGGAAGTAGAAGCCGTGCAGTGTGATTGGCTCCTTACCTTCTGCCAGTAATGGAGCAGATATATGGCTCCTATATAATGGAGGGGGCTCTGGAGGGGTTCCCCACCCAAAAGGTCAGGGGATAAATAATACTGGACATGAACGAGGGCAGGAGGACATTATTCTATATTGTAAGAAATCTGATTTCTTCTTTCCTCACAGTTTTTCCTCTGCAAGGCCACATGTATTGTGCGATAATCTGTGAATATGGGGGGGATCTGCTCCTCACATCCACATCAATCCCCCCACGTCTGAGCTCTCCCTTGCAGGGGTCTTCTGCTCTGCACATTGATGCCGTATCCATGGAGATGACATCATGGCCGGTACATGCGGATCTCCCCGATGGGACCCTCATGTATCTGGAGGACGAGGCACTGCTGCTCCTCGGGGAGAGGGGGCACAATTCCTGTACACATGATACAGGGGCTTCTGCCATCTCTGGGCTGAGAATAATGCTGGCAGCGCGCAGTCTACATGATGTGAGGATTACAAGTCTGCAGTCACAGAGAGTCACACAGATGACTGCAGGCCTTCAGCTTCAGACCGGACAATCCCATTAAATACATGTATATTGCTCTAAAAATCCTTTTTACTATTTTGCTTCATGTAACATTTGCTCTGTTCGGCCTTTACCAGCTTTTTGTTTCCCAGCAGCACATTGATGGCTGCAGAATGAGTTAACTTGAGATTCAGTCAGTGAGCTCCTTATGATGTGGAGTTTCCAGCTCTTTTATTTCTGCGATGATTTATGACTGCATCAGAGATCAGCCCAACTTTCATGCTGGTCTGTGAACATAATCAGCACAGAGAAGGTCAGAATGAGCTCACTGATAAATTCTCAGTGAGCTCATTCTGCAACTAGCAATGCAAAGGAAATAAAAAAGCCAAATTGTTTATGAAACGTTATTGAAAAAATATTTGTATGTATATATTTAGCCCAAAATGTCTGAGTGTCCATATCCTTAGTACCAGCACAGCTGAGGATTTGGTACAATCAGTGGCGTACATAGGAATCATGGGGCCCCATAGCAGAAGTTCTAATTGGGTCCCCCCCCCAAAAAAAGAAATGTAAAAATGTAAATAATTGTCGGGGTCACAGAAGAGCAGATCTCACAACCTTCCAGCCTTTACATAGTAATTTTCCTCCTGCTGAAGTCCTAGATCCCTTTTTCATTGCCCATAAAGTGTGGTGCCAACAAAAGTGCCCCCCAAACACGGTATGATACCCCCATGGTGAATTCCTCCACATGCGCAGTATAATGACCCTACTGTACCCCACCTCAACTCCCAGGGTAAAGTATGATGACACCAACACAGTATGATCCCCCAACTGCCCCACACCTCTCCACACTCCATAGAGTATAATGCACTCACCATGGTCCTCCACACAGTATAAGACTCTCGCCATGGTCCTCAACACAGTATAAGGCACTCGCCATGGTCCTCCACGCAGTATAATACACTCCCCATGGTCCTCCACACAGTATAATGCACTCCCTCGTGGTCCTCCACGCAGTATAATGCACTCCCACGTGGTCCTCCACACAGTACAATGCACTCCCCGTGGTCCTCCACACAGTATAATGCACTCCCCCGTGGTCCTCCACACAGTACAATGCACTCCCCCATGGTCCTCCACACAGTACAATGCACTCCCCCATGGTCCTCCACACAGTACAATGCACTCCCCCATGGTCCTCCACACAGTATAAGACACTCGCCATGGTTCTCCACTCAGTATAATGCATTCCCCCATGGTCCTGTACGCAGTATAATGCAGCCCCCCATAGGGTATAATGCAGCCCCCCCCCCACCCATAGGGTAAAATGCAGCCCCAGTCCTCCAGTATTATTAGTACACACTGATATAAAAATAAATACATACTTAACGCTCCTCGTTCCCCGCTGCTTCAGTCTCTGCAGCTGATCACCTCAGCAGCTGCCAGCTCCACTGTCTGACACAGCGTGGCGCATCATCATGCCGCTGCGTCAGACGCAGAGGAGGAATGATGGGAGAGGGAGTGTCACATGATGCTCCCTCCTCCAGGTTTTCGTGGGCCCTGGGCGAAAGAGTCTCAGTGGCCCCTTTAACACATTCAACCATTCATGATGCACAGATACAGCAGAGAAATTATTGATATAGATATAGTACAATGCCAGAAATTTCACTGACTTCTTACATTTCATGAGTGATATCTATTGTAAATTCTACAATAGCTCAGAAACCGGTGAATCCTCACAGCGCACAGTGCAGACCGGACAGTATAGTCCTCCATACAGTGTTATGGCACCACTAAGTCCTCCATACAATATTATGGGCACCACATAGTCCTCCATACAGTATTATGAGCCCCATATAATGCTCCATACAAAATACTGGATCCCATATAATTCACCATAGAGAATACTGCCTGGTCCCCATGTAATGCCATATGCAGGCTGGACCCCATACAGAGCCCCCACAAGCCCGCTGCATCCCCCCCGGGGCCCCCACAAGCCTTCTGCATCCCCCCAGAGCACCCACAAGCCCGCAGCATCCCCCCCAGAGCACCCACAAGCCCACAGCATCCCCCCAGGGCCCCACAAGCCCGCAGCACCCCCCCCAGGGCCCCACAAGCCCGCAGCATCCCCCCCAGAGCACCCACAAGCCCGTAGCATCCCCCCAGGGCCCCACAAGCCCGCAGCATCCCCCCAGAGCACCCACAAGCCCGCAGTATCCCCCCCAAGGGCCCCCACAAGCCCACAGCATCCCCCCCAGGGCCCCACAAGCCCACAACATCCCCCCAGGGTCCCCACAAGCCCACAGCATCCCCCCAGAGCCCCACAAGCATGCAGCATCCCCCCCAGAGCACCCATAAACACACAGTATCCCCCCCAGGGCCCCACAAGCCCGCAGCATCCCCCCCAGGGCCCCACAAGCCCACCGCATCCCCCCCAGAGCCCCCACAAGCCCGCAGCATCCCCCCAGGGCCCCACAAGCTTGCAGCATCCCCCCCCAGAGCCCACACAAGACCGCAGAATCCCCCTTAGGACCCCCACAAGCCCGCAGCATCCCCCCCAGAGCCCTCACAAGCCCGCAGCATCCCCTTAGGGCCCCCACAAGCACACATTATCCCTGCATTATTCCCCAGAACCCCCAAAGATCTCCACAAGCATTAATTAACTCCACCAGACTGCCCTCCAGCATTAACCCCCCAAAATTCCTCACTCGCAAGTATCAAGCCCCCTCACCCCAAAAACAACAAGAAGAAAAGACATCAGACCAGCAATTAATAGAACAATCTCCTGTTTCTCGGCTTAGGATACTGACCTCCTCCTGCAGCTTCACCGGCAGCTCTGTCTGGTGCTGAACTAGAACACTCCCCCAGAAATGACATCATACCTGGAAGGATCCCATACATTCTAGCGTCTAGGGCACGGGAAGAGGTAAATATTGTGGCGGCCGGGGCCCTGAGCAGGCGGGGGGGCCCATAGCGCGCTGGGATGCTCGATGGCGAGTAAGCCCCCCTGCCTGCTCAGGGCCCCGCCTCTTGCCTGGGTGCAGGAGGGGGACCCGATGCGGGGGTACACAGTGCAGGCGACTGCTATGGGGCCCCCCAGCTCACGGGCCCCATAGCAGTCGCGTGGCCTGCTGCCATTGGCGGGACGCCACTGGGTACAATGGTGTCTGACCTGGACAATCCTCTGTAAGGGAAACCAAGTCCAAACTGATAGATTTTCCCTGCACTGATACATTGTAGCAAACGGTCAGGACAGGAGGGGGATCGTCTAGACTGAATACCATTGTAATAAATGCTCCGTTGCTGTCAGGATTAGATTTTTTTCAGGTTCTGGATATTAACAAGAATGTTTTTATTCTCAGACAACAAGCAGAGATCTTACAAATGGCAGAAAAGTTGAATAATCCTTCATTGCAGAGACGAGAACTTTCCTCCTGTATCCGGCGGATCGTCCTGTGGCTGAGAACAGTCTTTGCGGAGCGATTCCTCCCTATAAGGGGAACGTCGGCGCGGTGGAGCTGCTGTATCAGCCACGGAGGGGAATGAAGAGCAAGAAAGATTTATCCCTCATCCTGGAGGATCCGGAACTGAAGACTGCGGAGATCAAAGCTGAAGGTGAAGCCACATGTGATCTGTATACATCGACAGAGGGGTCGTCACATGAGGAAATCCCCCCATATATATGGAGATGGCGATCTGTGGGGGCCGGACACAGAATAGGCGTGTGGTATAACCAAAGAGAACACTAAGTCAGCACAGGAGCTGTGTACACAAAACGGAAGCATTCTGCAAAGTTACTTTATTCTCTTTATCCCCTTCCCGACATCCACAGAATTTAAGTGTCGCAATTCCAATGAGTTGTGGATTTTTGGTTCAAGTTGCCCAACGGGACCAAAAAATAATGTGATAAAAAAGTATTAAAATTGAAATTTATATATATATATAAAAAAAATCCTTTTAAATTTCCTACCTCCATTTGTCAATACAAAACAAGACTAAAAGATTATATATATATATATATATTTATTTATTTAGTATTGACACACTGACAAAAAGTCCGATCTATCAAATCATAAATATATTAACCCCTACAGCAAATGCCCAACAGCAAAGATAATCTAAACACCCACATTTTTTTTTTCTTTTTGGGTAATTTTATCTCCCAAAAAATGCATCAAAAAGAGATGAAAAGTTTGTACACAGCAGAGAATGGCATCAATAACCCCCGCAGGTCGGCGAGCAGAAAGCGAACCTCGCACAGATTCATCAGCAGAAACCTGGAACAAATGCAGGGTCTCACAAAATGGTGACACAATACCGTGTTATTTATTACTGTACAAGTTTGGTGACACCATAATACGGCAATTCTGGCTTCTTAATTTATTTTTCCGCTATTTATCGTGCGGTTTAAATAATTTGGGCTTTGATAGGTCGGACTTTTACAGACACGACATTGTAAAATGTTTCTTTTTTAATTTCTTTTTTTTTAACTTGGAAAAAAGGGGTGATTTAAAATTTTTGTTTATTTTTTTTCCTTTGTAAAACTTTTTTCTTTTTGTTCCATTTTTACTTTATTTTTTTATGTCCCCTTAGGGCACTTGAACCTGCGATCTCTTGACTGCTTATTCTATATACAGTAATCCTCTAGTAATGCAGTAGACAGTTTATAAGATTAAGTCCAGACTGTGGATGAACTTCACAGGAGTACCAAGATGGCAGCCATGCAGGCCTTCACCATTCCCCTGACTGCCATTGTCATCCATTTCCTGGCGATAGCTCAATTTAAATGCCGCTGTTGGCTCAGGTGGCCACAGTCTACTCAAGTCGCTGCTGTCGGCTCAGGTCACCGCTGTTCTGGACTGGCTGGCAAATTGCACACAGCAGCAACCCATCCTTATTTAGTTTTATCTATGGCTGATTCATAAAGTGAGTAAAGGTTACAAAGCTTTATAAAGATAAAGCCGGTGTTATGATGTAATAGTTGAGGTCAAATGCCGACTAGATTCTCATCCACTTCTATCAGTGGGCTACTCAGAGAGGTGTCTGAGACTCTAGTCAGCATGTGACCAGGCTCGGACTGGCCTGCTGGGGAATTCCCCGGTGGGCCCCACTGCAGGGCTAGCACTGACAAGAGAAGGAAGGCTCCTCCCACTCCTACCCTAGCACAGCTATGCACTTGTCTATATATCGTATGCTGTGTGTGTGGGGGTGTGTGGCTTGAATTGTCTATATACCGTATGCTGTGTGTATGTGCGGGGGGACTTGTCTATATACCGTATGCTGTGTGTGTGGGGGTGTGTGGTTTGACTGGTCTATATACCGAATGCTGTGTGTGTGTGGGGGGGGCTTGTCTATATACCGTGTGTGGGAGGTGGGGGACTTGTCTATATATCGTATGCTGTGTGTGTGGGGGTGTGTGGTTTGACTTGTCTATATACTGTATGCTGTGTGTGTGGGGGGGAGGGGGTGGGGGACTTGTCTATATGCTGTGTGTGAGGGGGGGACTGGGACTTGTCTATATACCGTATGCTGTGTGTGGGGGACTTGTCTATATACCGTATGCTGTATGTGTGTGGGAGGTGGGGGACTTGTCTATATACCACATGCTGTGTGTGGCGGGACTTGTCTATATACTGTATGCTGTGTGTGGGGGACTTGTCTATATACTGTATGCTGTGTATGGGGGACTTGTCTATACACTGTATGCTGTGTGGGGGGGACTTGTCTATATGCTGTGTGCGAGGGGGGGACTGGGACTTGTCTATATACCGTATGCTGTGTGTGGGGGACTTGTCTATACTGTATACCGTATGCTGTGTGTGGGGGACTTGTCTATATACCGTATGCTGTGTGTGGGGGACTTGTCTATATACCGTATGCTGTGTGTGGGGGACTTGTCTATATACCGTATGCTGTGTGTGGGGGACTTGTCTATATACCGTATGCTGTGTGGGGGGGACTTGTCTATATACCATATGCTATGTGTGGGGGACTTGTCTATATACCGTATGCTGTGTGTGGGGGACTTGTCTATATACCGTATGCTGTGTGTGTGTGGGAGGTGGGGGACTTGTCTATAGACCGTATGCTGTGTGTGGGGGGAGGGGGTGGGGGACTTGTCTATATGCTGTGTGTGAGGGGGGGACTTGTCTATATACCGTATGTTGTGTGTGGGGGACTTGTCTATATACCGTATGCTGTGTGTGGGGGACTTGTCTTTATACCGTATGCTGTGTGTGGGGGACTTGTCTATATACCGTATGCTGTGTGGGGGGGACTTGTCTATATACCATATGCTATGTGTGGGGGGCTTGTCTATATACCGTATGCTGTGTGTGGCGGACTTGTCTATATACCGTATGCTGTGTGTGGGGGACTTGTCTATATACCGTATGCTGTGTGTGGGGGACTTGTCTATATACTGTATGCTGTGTGTGGGGGACTTGTCTATATACCGTATGCTGTGTGTGGGGGACTTGTCTATATACCGTATGCTGTGTGTGGGGGACTTGTCTATATACCGTATGCTGTGTGGGGGGGACTTGTCTATATACCATATGCTATGTGTGGGGGACTTGTCTATATACCATTTGCTGTGTGTGGGGGACTTGTCTATATACCGTATGCTGTGTGTGGGGGACTTGTCTATATACCGTATGCTGTGTGTGGGGGACTTGTCTATATACCGTATGCTATGTGTGGGGGACTTGTCTATATACCGTATGCTGTGTGTGGGGGACTTGCCTATATACCGTATGCTGTGTGAGGGGGACTTGTCTATATACCGTATGCTGTGTGTGGGGGACTTGTCTATATACCATATGCTGTGTGGTGGGGGAGGGGGTGCTGGACTTGGTTCTCTTTGCTATATGTGGGGGGGGGGAGACCTGGCTAAATATGCTATACATGGAGGAGGGGAACTTGGCTATATACTTTGTGTGGGGGAGCGGGGACCTGGCTATATGTGGTAGGTGTGGGGCAGTTGATTTTACGGGAGCAGCTTTATTGTGAATGTATATGTAGTGTGTGCAATGTGGAGGACACTTTATAGATCACAGACATCATATGTGCTGATCAGGAGCCTTTCTGTGAATGCTATGTGTCAGGTCAGAGCTGCACTATTGGTAGATGATCTTGTGGGGTGAACGTCTCATTCAGACGTCTGTTTTTTTACATCTGACGCGCCCCCTGGGCCAGTGCTGTTAGGGATACCCGGAGCCGGATCAGATGGGGGTTGTAGTCTCCGAGTGGCTGTGACCCGGTCCATGCCCAGGGTGTCAAACTCAGTGTGTGGCAGTCCTTATGATGTTACTAGATGTTCTTTTGTGTCGACTACGCCACCCGTTGATTTGCGGTCAATACGGCCGCCGCTGCAGCAGAGTCCACTGAGGCTGATGATGTGAGTGCAGCTTAGGTAGTATAACCCCCAACGGGAGGGGTATAGCCTCAGGGGGTCAGCCGTGGAGGATGGTGGTTGTGAAGGTGCAGCAAGGAGACTCAGAGGCATAAAATGCAGTTCCAGGGTTTTACTTACTGGTGTTGCTCGGGTCACTATGTACATCAGTGACCACCCAAGCCGTGCTGCGTCCACCAGGTCCTGGACTCGGTCAACTACCAGGCAACTCCGGAGTGTGGTCCTGAGCTCCTTTCTGTCTCTCCCTTCTTCTGGCCGTTCCCACCAGGGATCCACCTAAGTCCGGCTCCCTCGGGCCTCTTGTTGGTCAAGCCTCCTCTGGGCTCCCTGACCCTATTCTTGGTCTGCCTTCCGGGTGGATTTAGTGGGTGATCGTGGCAGATCCTGCCCACGACCTCCGGTTCCTGGCTAAGGTGTGCTGTAGCCTCTGCCAGCTTGGGATCCGGTACCCTGTTGCCGACCCTTCACCCTATTAGCTCTCTTATGGGCTCTTGGGGTCCCCTCTGCGCCTCTGGGTCTCTCTCTCTTCTCCTCTGCTCTGCTTCTCAGGCTCTCAGACAGACTGACGTCTCACAGACTGACAACTGACTGACTGACCCTGATCTAAGATGGTGCCCACCTTATATACTCCCTCTATGTGTGAGCTCAGGTGACCAGCACCCAATGAGCTCCTAACTTTACCCAGGCTGCTCCCCCTATCTGCCCCTACACTACTGGGATGTTCCACCCCCCTCCCACTCCAGCCAGGAACAGACACTGTCGTACCTGCACATTTCTCTAGTGGGAGTACCATCGGTCTGTTCCCCGGAAATGGGATGTGTGTAGTGCATGCAGCTAACTGAGCTCAGTTCCACACTCCATCCTTACCCGGGAGTGGAATATCACACCTCTGGGTTGAGGTGCAATACCCCTGTAGCAGCCGAATCCTCAGGGTGCTACATTCCCCCCTGGTAAATCACAGCACGTCCTCGGGCTGTAAAATATAAACATCCAAAACATACAAAATTTTTTTTTTTTTTCATAAACATATAAAACATATAAAACATCATACACATCATCAGCAGCAATAAACTCTTCATATAAAAACTTTTCATAAATAACATTCTTGTTTCTGGTTCCTCCGGTCACGGTGCAACTTGTGACCGGGTAAAGTGCTACAGTCTCTCTTGGAATAAAACAGTTCCCTATAAAACCGGTAGGGGGCGCTTTAGGAAGCGCAACTATATACAAGGGGATATGGCCGCTCTCAGTCCTCGGCCAGGTATTAGGAACTAGGGACACACGGGCATCAGTTCAATTGGCTGGTCCCAACGGGGACTATATTTTAACTAGAACAGTTCTTATACCCTGACGGGTAACTATGTACAGTCTCTCTCTACCGTACTTCAACGACGGCGTCCTCCTGCTCCTTCTTTAGATTCAGTTTCTGTTTCAGACCCGTCCGGGTCCTCTTGCTCCTCCTCACACCGCAGCTCCTCCTCCGTCAGGCGATGCACATGGAGGGCGTAGGGTCCTTTGGCACACTTGTGCCGGGTGAAGGTGACCTCGTCCCCTACATACAGGTCACGACCTCTGTGTCCCTCCGGCAGATGGCTTTCTACGTCTCTGCGGGTTACAAAGATGTCGCCGGGGGTCTGATGGTCTCTAATGAAGCCCCACCCATGCTGCATGTTGAATTTTATCACAGTCCCGGTGGAAGGGGGACCATGAGCTGCACGGGGATTCCTCCTGGTCCGGCTCTTCTGCTCCGCGCTCCTTATCTGCGCTTGCTGTTCCCGGACCCGCCTCTCTCTCCGCTCCCTCTCGAAGACCTCGAGCTGCTGCCGGCAGCACTCTGCACGCTCTGCTGCGGCCGCCCGAGTCTCCTGAGTGAACCCCATGAGGTCTTCTCCGGTGGGGTCCCACTCGAACTGTGCCTCCTCCAGCGGGGGCGAGGTCCTCTTTACAGGCTTCGGAGCCGGAATCAGGGGCTCGTCTAGAGGTCTCTCTTTCCGGAGTCGGGGATGGTGAAACTCCGGTGGCCATATAAAGGGCTGCCCATCCGGGCACGTATGCTGGGCGAACAGGTCTTCACCCAGGTGCGGCACTCTAGATGTTGAGGGCGCGTTGATGGTAGCGGCGCCCGGGTCGACCAGGCCTTGCGACCAGGCTTGGGGCACCCTAAAGGCAAAGGGCACCGTAAGAACGGCGGCGCCCGTGGTTACTCGGCCCTGCGGCCAGGCCGGTGGCTCCGCGGAGGTAGGGGGCGCTGTTGGTATTGCGGCGCCCGGGGGTACTAGGCCTTGCGACCAGGCCGGTGGTATTTCCTGCTTGGCCACGCTCGAGGTCGAGGCGTGTGACGTCACAGGGGTCGCGGCCGCGGTTTCCGGTTGAGGCCTAGTCGGCGGCGGTGACGATGCAGCGACGGGCACGGCAGGGGGAATTTCGGGCTCTGCGACGGGGAGCTGGGGCAGGCACGCGGTTTCCCGGCTCGGGGTAGAGACGTCCCCTTTACCTGCCTCCGTCCGTTCAGCTCCCTTCTCGGCGCCGTCTCCTGCCTTCATTCCTCCTGCGCCATCCTCAGAGGCGGTCTGTCTCCTCGTCTTGGGTGGCGTGCTCCGCTGACGGGTGCCGGTCTGCTGGGCCATCTCTCGGCTCCACTCCGCCAACGTCTCTCGCTGCACCCGGGCCATCCTCCGTGCGAGGCCCTCCAGCGTGGTCTGTGCACACTCCCGGTCTCGGGGGAGCTGTGCTAGGATCTCCAGCAGGCCTTCTGGAGTGGCGACCTGCAACAGGCTCCTGACCACTGGGTCGGTGCTGCCTGACTCTCCCTCCATCTCCGGGTAGGCTCTCTCTGGACTCTCTTCCAGACGTCTCGTCTCCGGGTGCGCTCTCTCCAGACTGCTCCAGGCGACACCCATCTTTGTTCTCTTCTTCTGTCTCCGCCCCCATTGAGGGTGGTCCCGGGGCAACTTAGTGATTGTCGGTTCCAGGGGCAGTTCTCTCACGCTGATGGACACTTCCAGCATCACAGTCTCTGTTGGTGGGCGCGGTTTCCGTTTTTGGCGCCATTCTTCGACCTGGCCCACGATGGGAGGTGACCTCTTGCCACCCTCTGGCACGCCCATAATGGCGTCCGCTCTTCCAAGGCGGGAAATCTTCTGAAATGGCGGGAATCGTCTCCCAGTGGCGGGAAACTCCATGGATGGCGGGAAAAAGCTGCAAATGGCGGACAACCGGCGGGAAACGACCTGTGATGGGGTCCGTTGGCGGGGACCCTCCGGAACCGGCGGGAGACTTCTTTTTAAGGTAACGATGAACTTTTCTTCAGGCACGCAGTACCCGGTTGTTGCGGGCACGAGATCCTGCCGACTACGCCAAAGTTGACGCGCCCCCTGGGCCAGTGCTGTTAGGGATACCCGGAGCCGGATCAGATGGGGGTTGTAGTCTCCGAGTGGCTGTGACCCGGTCCGTGCCCAGGGTGTCAAACTCAGTGTGTGGCAGTCCTTATGATGTTACTAGATGTTCTTTTGTGTCGACTACGCCACCCGTTGATTTGCGGTCAATACGGCCGCCGCTGCAGCAGAGTCCACTGAGGCTGATGATGTGAGTGCAGCTTAGGTAGTATAACCCCCAACGGGAGGGGTATAGCCTCAGGGGGTCAGCCGTGGAGGATGGTGGTTGTGAAGGTGCAGCAAGGAGACTCAGAGGCATAAAATGCAGTTCCAGGGTTTTACTTACTGGTGTTGCTCGGGTCACTGTGTACATCAGTGACCACCCAAGCCGTGCTGCGTCCACCAGGTCCTGGACTCGGTCAACTCCCAGGCAACTCCGGAGTGTGGTCCTGAGCTCCTTTCTGTCTCTCCCTTCTTCTGGCCGTTCCCACCAGGGATCCACCTAAGTCCGGCTCCCTCGGGCCTCTTGTTGGTCAAGCCTCCTCTGGGCTCCCTGACCCTATTCTTGGTCTGCCTTCCGGGTGGATTTAGTGGGTGATCGTGGCAGATCCTGCCCACGACCTCCGGTTCCTGGCTAAGGTGTGCTGTAGCCTCTGCCAGCTTGGGATCCGGTACCCTGTTGCCGACCCTTCACCCTATTAGCTCTCTTATGGGCTCTTGGGGTCCCCTCTGCGCCTCTGGGTCTCTCTCTCTTCTCCTCTGCTTCTCAGGCTCTCAGACAGACTGACATCTCACAGACTGACAACTGACTGACTGACCCTGATCTAAGATGGTGCCCACCTTATATACTCCCTCTATGTGTGAGCTCAGGTGACCAGCACCCAATGAGCTCCTAACTTTACCCAGGCTGCTCCCCCTATCTGCCCCTACACTACTGGGATGTTCCACCCCCCTCCCACTCCAGCCAGGAACAGACACTGTCGTACCTGCACATTTCTCTAGTGGGAGTACCATCGGTCTGTTCCCCGGAAATGGGATGTGTGTAGTGCATGCAGCTAACTGAGCTCAGTTCCACACTCCATCCTTACCCGGGAGTGGAATATCACACCTCTGGGTTGAGGTGCAATACCCCTGTAGCAGCCGAATCCTCAGGGTGCTACACATCCATGTTATTGAAAGACATAATACGCACCTTTATCATCTATGGGGCAGGTCACATATCCATATATATATATATTTTTTTTTATTTTCATATAGTAAAAAACATTGATACAATTCAGATCGATCCCTTTGATGAAAATCAGTTGTTTTTTTTTTGCTTTTTTTAATGTACCAGAAAGCTACAGATGTCTGAATGAGGCCTGAAGATCTGTTCAAATGTGGCAGATTGTTCCTGGAGGATTTCCATAGAAAATCAGAGCAAATTAGCAAGAATCCGCAAGAAAATCCACAACAGCAAATTTTCACTGCATGATTTTGGTGCAGATCTTTCTGGTAATTCACTGTGGAAAACAGCAGCGTGTAAAATAAAAATAAATAAACTTGCTGGGAGTTATAGTCTCTCTCACCACATACTGCAGTGCTATTATGATGCAGTGATGGTTTATTTACATGATCGGCGCCTGCGCTGTCACTTGCTGGGAGTTGTAGTCCCTCACCACATACTGCAGTGCTATTATGATGCAGTGATGGTTTAGTTACATGATCGGTGCCTGCGCTGTAATTTGCTGGAAGTTGTAGTCCCTCACCACATACTGCAGTGCTATTATGACGCAGTGATGGTTTAGTTACCTGATCGGTGCCTGCGCTGTCACTTGCTGGGAGTTGTAGTCCCTCACCACATACTGCAGTGCTATTATGACACAGTGATGGTTTAGTTACATGATCGGTGCCTGCGCTGTCACTTGCTGGGAGTTGTAGTCCCTCACCACATACTGCAGTGCTATTATGACGCAGTGATGGTTTAGTTACATAATCGGTGCCTGCGCTGTCACTTGCTGGGAGTTGTAGTCCCTCACCACATACTGTAGTGCTATTATGATGCAGTGATGGTTTAGTTACATGATCGGTGCCTGCGCTGTCACTTGCTGGGAGTTGTAGTCCCTCACCACATACTGCAGTGCTATTATGACGCAGTGATGTTTTAGTTACATGACCGGTGCCTGCGCTGTCACTTGCTGGGAGTTGTAGTCCCTCACCACATACGGCAGTGCTATTATGACACAGTGATGGTTTAGTTACATGATTGGTGCCTGCGCTGTCACTTGCTGGGAGTTGTAGTCCCTCACCACATACTGCAGTGCTATTATGATGCAGTGATGTTTTAGTTACATGATCGGTGCCTGCGCTGTCACTTGCCGGCACTTTCCTCTCAGATATCACAGTTAGTCTTGGCCGTGGCACCTTGATACAACAAAGATACGGTGAATGAACGTGCATCAGAAAATGGTTATGGATTGACTAATGGATTTTTCCCATCCTCCAGTTTCTCCCTACATAAATGCAACAAGAGTAAATCTTTACGTTCCATGTGCCACAGAAGAAGTTGTAACATAGTATAACATCAAGGTGACGGTGCAGATACTGCCATGGCATTATACTGTATATTAACCTTACTTTCAAAAAAAACTATTATTTACCACACTCAATAAACATGACATACGCAGATTTGGTTGGAAAAATTTATGGCCACGGCCTATATTAAAAATTCTTATACTTAAAAACCGTAACTTTAATAAAACTCTTATAACACCGCAGCTTAGCCATAAGCTCAAGCCTGTTTACCTTACCAACCTGCTGTCCATTCAGTCTCCTGAATGACTAACCCCAAACGGCCATCGTGACTAAAAAGACACGCATGGCCCTGCCCCACCAAGGGCCAACTCAACCATTGCTTGTAAATTTAGGTTGAATATGTCAAGACCTACATCAGATAGGTGAACACAATCAACCTGAAAAAGGCCCGGCAATCCTCCTTCCAAATCCATGTGTCTAAATGAAATCTCACCAATTAGTGGCATGAATTTACTCAGAGACCTGTTTAACCTTTTACGTATTTTCTCACAAAACTTCAGCTCCGCTGACCTAAACCACATAAGCCTGGAAACAACCTCAGAAAATATAATCTTAACATTATAAAATGACTTTTTTAACTCTAACAAATTCTTCTTCATCTCTAATAACAGGTCAATAGTGCCCAACTTCCCAATGTCGTTTCCTCCTAGGTGTACGATAATGATGTCAGGGGCCGGAGCTCGAATACCCATTAGGGTCACTTGATCCAAAAGACCATCCCATCTTTGTCCACTAATTCCAAACTAAAAAATTCTCAATTTATCAGAAGACAATGATAAATTTGGCCCATAGCAGTGCTGTTGCGCCCTCCATTCAGCCCATCGGATAAATGAATGGCCCAAAATCCACACTGTGACACCTAGAAAAGCTACAACAGAAAAAGCAAAAGTGTTAATATCTCCTAATGTACAACTTATAACATTTCGAATCCCACCTTCCCAATCTCTTAATGACTTCCTCACTCAATCCCAATCTGGCGGCCTCTGTCGCAGCACCAATCCTAAAGGAATGGGTAGAAAAATATCTATCTCCCAACTGCATCACCGACAAACACTTTTTAAGAATACTCCTAAACTGGAATTGCGTCAGAGGCTCACCAGACCGATGAAGCAGGAACTTCTCTCCATTTGCCGAGCGAATATCCAAGTAGCTCTTCACCCTGCAGACTGGACAGATAGCTGCATCAGAAAAACATTTTAAATGAATACCACAACCTTTAACGGACTGATCTGTCATTGACCTAGCTATAAAAAGCATTAATGATTTTTTTTTTCAACTTCATGTGCTGCCATGACAATCCTTCTGTGCCCTTCTTACTTCTGGGTAACAGCTCACCTATACGAAGAGCTCCAAAAAACATTAAAACTGCTGCTGTGGAAAATAAAATAGCCTCAAATTCATTATAACAACAAGTAAATGCCACTTCACACAGATTTCTTAGCATAGTTGGGGAAATCGGGCACCTTCCATCACGAACAAAATGCTTCCTCTTATACCCCTTCAATACCTGCTTAATTAAAAAATAATCATTAATTGGATGCTGACCCAGAATTTTAAGAAAGAAAGAAATACCGGATAAATTTTTCGCTATTGTTGAATATGCAAGCCCTTTATCAATACATGTCAACACAAAAGTTAAAGCAGCCTGCTCCGAACACCTGTCAGCTCTTAACATGCCACGCGCACAGACTTCTGACCACAGCTCACAAGCCGCCAGGTAACCCTTCCAGGTTGAACCCGCTAGTGACCTTTGCAATAATTCCATTATTAGGCCCAGATTATTCCCCAAAAATATCCTGGACAATCCTCTCCTATCCGTTGAGCGCGGGGTGCGAGCCTGAAGAAATCCGAGAACTGTAAATGAGAAAGTGATTCAGCAACTGCACTATATTTATTATCAACTTCTACCGCCTGAAGCCAATTGTTCCTTTTGAGACACAACAGAACTAAATGCCTGAGCAGTCTAACTACTAATTTACATTTACTTGACAAGCAATTCACAGCAAGAACTACTCCTTTCCTACTGGAATGAATGAGAATATTCCTATTAGACAATTGCTCTCCCCAAATCGCTATTGACACCAAAATGGGAAAAACTTCTAACAAAATTATATTATTTAAAACGCCATTTTTTAACCAGGCAGGGTGCCATTTCTCTGCACACCACTTACCACCCAGATAGACACCAAAACCTAAGGAAGAATTTACATCCATATACCACTCCAATTCAACCTCAGCAACAAAGGCAGACCGCCAAATTGATAGGCCATTAAAATACTGCAAAAACTCTAACCAGACTTCTAAATCCTCCTTGACCTCCTTGGTTATGCGCACATGAAACTGCGGGTTCCCAACTCCTGCAATGTGCGCGGACAAGCGTCTACTGAAAACTCTACCCATAGGCATAACTCTAGACGCAAAGGCTAGCAAACCCAACACAGACTCAACCTCTTTGACCATTGCTTTCTTCTTACTGAATAATGCTAGCAATGCATTCCTACATTTGTCAATCTTAACTAAAGGTAATCGATACTCGCCCCTAACTGTATCTACTACAATACCTAAATATTCAATACAACTAACCGGATGAATAGTTTTCCCTCTAGCTAGCGGGATACCAAACTCCACACAAATTGATTGAAAGATAGCTAACAGCTCACTACAAACATCAGAATCAGCTGGGCCTACAAAAAGAAAATCTTCCAAGTAGTGCGCTATACCGCCCTTCATGGACTTGACTGCTGTCACCCACTCCATAATTGAAGCAAACGCCTCAAAATAAAAACACGATACTGAACAACCCATAGGCAGGCATTTATCCACATAGAAAGAACCATTAAACTGAAAACCAAGAGAATTAAACCCACTAGGGTGTATAGGCAGCAGCCTAAAGGCAGATCCTATGTCTGCCTTAGCCATTAAAGCCCCAGGCCCAAAACTTTTAACTATCTCCACTGCCGTATCAAATGATGTATAGCTAACAGAAATAACGCTATTGTCAATGCTGTCATTTAAAGAAAACCCGTATGGATATGATAAGTGGTGAATAAGCCTAAACGAATTTGGCTCCTTCTTAGGGACTACACCCAGAGGTGATAGAGGTGATTCTTAAGCGGATGCACCCTAAAGGGGCCCGCTACTCTCCCTTCCACTATTTCTTTACTTAATTTCTTCTCTACCACCTCTGGGTGTAGATCCACAGATTTTAAATTATTCACCCATATGCAGCCTTCCCCCAGGAATTGGGGAATATAGAAACCCTCCGTAAAACCACTAGTTAGTAGGCTGGCTCTCTTGCGGTCTGGGTACCGCTCTAACCAGGGGCGCATTTTCTCCAAATTTACTGGAGTCGATGCCCTTGTTAAGGTGCTCCTTTGTGGAGGGCTGTCCTGACAGGCCCGCTTTTTTAAAACACCTGGACATAGGATGTGACCCTCCACAAAAGGAGCACTCGTGTTTGTATTTGCATGTGTTGGGCCATTTACACTGTGTTTCATTGAAAGCGAAGCAAGTACCTTTCCTCATTGTAGTTTGAGCCGGTATTTGGCGCTGAACATTAGCAGGTTTGGAGGGCAACATAAGGTTCAGCCACAAACCTACCTCCTTAACCCCCCATCTAAGGGATGGGTATACCGATAGCTTCTGTCTAAATTCTCATCATAGAAATACCTGCTCAAATTACCAAAGTGTTTGTATGCTTCCAATACTATTTCCACATGTTGGAAAAGCCCTGAACACTTGCTGGGAAACCTCTCACCCATAACACTTGCGTAAATAAAAAAGGCTTGCAGCCAATTATTAAAAGACCGTGGAATCGGTCAGCGTCTATCATCGTCTTTCTCCAGCCGGGTCAAAAAGTTCTTAGAAGCTGGCAGCAAAGACAAGATATCCAAATATTCATTACGCCAAATTTTTTCTTTCACTCTTATGGGTAAGTGATAACCTAGGGGGGAGACAGTGCATACTAACGCTTCCTTATAACAATCCTCCCCTACCCCTTTAACTCCTGAAGCTACAGGAGTTAATATGGATTCCTGCTCCCCCCCTCTCGCCCCCAAGCCCTGGTCTAAGTGCTTCCATAGCTCAGCTACACCTGGGGCCCTGGAGGACAGACTAGCTGGCCTAGAAGGCACAGCAGGGGACTGTAATAAGTCCCTCAATGAGGACAATACATGTGACAACTGTTCCAGAGTGTAGTGTGTATCAGGATGGCTATACTCACCGCCCTCAGGTGACCCGTCCTGACTGTCCTCACGCCTGAAGACCTCGTTCTCTGCGGGTTCTCCAGCTTGTGGACCGTCAGCCTCAGGACCAGCAACGGCTCCCTCCAGCCGGTGGTCAACTGAGGCCAGCTTGGTCCTTGTATGTGGGGTGACATCAGCAGCACCCCTGCCTCCTCCCTGGTATCCCGTGCGCCCTCACTGGGGATGGAGAGTATACCACTCTCCTCCTCTTGCTGCTGGCTACAGCGCGCAGGACCGCGCCGCCGGATGACGTCATCAGGGCTTTCGGCTCAGTGGCGGTGATGAGCTCCTCCAGCGCTTCCTATTCTCCGTTCAGTCTGCGGGCGGCACTCGGTCTGGGCACATCTCCCTCATCCTGGTCCAGGCATCGACTTATACATGCCAGGGCACCTTCCTCCCCCATCTTGCGGTGCAGCACCTCCATCAGGGCGTCCATGGTGACACAGGCACGGCGGCGGCAGCAGCACTAGATGAGCAGCGTCTGAGGACTGACACTCTCCTCAGGCGCTGCCATCTTTAATACCCTGCACCACCAATGTTTAATAAATATTAGGACCCTATCAGCATCTCACACTTAGGGAAGAAGTAGTCTTCCCCCTGCGACACCTCACTGACAGGCTGGCTACCTGAACCAATCCCCAGCATGGTGGGAAAAACACGGCGGGAAACCATTCCAGCCACTTAACCCTTTCAGGAGAGGAAAACAATGCATAATAATGCCATGTATTCCCCTCCTGAAGGTCCGGGTCTTAACATTATCTGACACATGCCGCCCTCTCTAGCAGTCAAGTAATCTAGCACTATGGTGTGTTGGTTAGTAACTGCAATTAGTTGTTTCTGTACAATATTAGATGTATTGAGAATGTCAAGAATCTGGAAGATCTGGTCATCTAGATAATCAGTCGCTTCTACCAACTTATCCCACATTTGCATTATGAATGGGTAAATGAATAAGACACTAAAAAATTTGTTAGCCACCCCCATTTCTACAAGATGTGGTTTACCATTTGGTCTGGGCTTGTCATCTGCAGCTCGTCTGTACAGTGTGTGTAGCGGGATTGCTTTAATATCTACTCTTGTGTGTGCTGTACTATAAAAGTAGAAGGTGTCAGAAAGGCCAATGTGCAAACTCTTGTGAAATTGTTGGGTAACCACTTGTAAGCCTGATGTCCACATACAATATATAAACTCTCTAGTGCTCCAACAACAGTGTTGTTGAACAGACTAGCAATCCATTTAGATAACACGGTGGTGCTTAATTTTTCCAGAATTTTTCCCTGATACTGAGTATAGATATTAGATTTTGCAAGGTGACATTTACACAATGAAGCTTAGGATTGAGAGTGGCATCAACCGCTATACACTGTGTAGCAGTGGTAGCAGATCCATTACACTCTGAATAGTCAGCTGTAGAGAAAGGAAAACCTCTGGATTTTATCTGAATACAGCTGCTAGAGGTAAAGTTCGGATAACAGGAGAGGTCAACACGACTGGTCACCCAAGGCATTTCAGTCTGACTTAGAGGTGGACCACTCCTGTTAAACAACAACCATGGCTCAGTCACCCAAGTTACAGTTAGACCTACAGCCTTCTTTTTCTTTGTTGTTCTTAATCTAATAGGAAAAGTGTAGTTACTTAAGTAAAACATTTCATTCAAAGTCACTGGAATAGCTAAATAAGGCATAGTATTGGAGGATATTGGACTATGGGTGCATATCCAACAGTTCTTAGGACGGTCATTAGAGTTCATGTCTTGGAGTAAGACTTGGTGATGCTTTATCAGTTTGTTATCCCAGTTCTCTTTAAGTACTTCATGGAGAGTTAGGGCAAAAGGTACGGTTGCTATCACCATAGTCCAAACAAACAGGGCCATCATCTTTGCTGCTGCTGGGGTTCAAAATCTTTTTACAATGGATGGCATGCATCCAAGTGTCCTTGCCTTGAAGCTTGACCGAAGTGGCAGTGGTTAACAGCACTTGGAATGGTTCACTGTATCTGGGCTCCAGTGGTCTCCTCATATGTCTCTTTACCATGACCCAGTCTCCTGGTACCAAAGTGTGAGTGCCGCTGAGGCAATTGGGGTCTGGGATAGAGGAAAGAACACGATTATGAGTAACAGTCAAATGTTTATGCAACTCCAGAACATATTCAGTGAAAGAACCATAGGAGGCCTGCAGCTGCTGTGGGAAATACAACCCTTTCTTAGGGACACTACCAAACAGTATTTCATATAGGGACAGCTTCTCCCTCCCCCTTGGGGCGGTCCTCACTGAATACAATGCTATGGGCAAACAATCTACCCAGGACAAGTGTATTTCTTCCATGCACTTTTGAATTTTTAGTTTCAAGGTACCATTGAGACGTTCCACCTTCCCACTACTTTGTGGATGATAGGGAACATGAAAAGCCTGTTCTATCCCAAGAGTGACTATGATTTGTTTCATTAGTTCCCCAGTAAAGTGGGTTCCTCTGTCACTTTCTATAGTTTCGGGCACCCCATATCTACAAACCACTTCACTGATCAATTTTTTTTAGCAGTAGTTTTTGTGTTTGCTTTAGTCACCGCCCGAGCTTCTGGCCACCCAGAGAAAAGGTGAATGCATACCAGGGTGTATTCATAATTACCCACCTTAGGTAGCTGTATGTAGTCCACCTGCAGTCTCTGAATTGGGTAATCTGGTTTTGGTGTGCATTTTCGTGGGACTCGAATAGGCCTACCAGGGTTATGTTTTGCACAAACTAGACATTCTTGAACATACTTTGCAGCCATATTCGGGAACCCTGGGGCACACCAGTTTTGTAGCACCACTGCACACATAACACCCTTTGAGTTATGCACCGGAGAATGTGCAAGGGCAGCCATCATGGGGAACAGGCAGCGTGGAAGGCAAATACGTTTGTTTACCTGCCATACCCCTGACACTGACTGTACGGCGCCCGCTTTGACCCATGCATTCTGCTCGTGGTGGGGAGCCTGGGTCTGGAAGACCTGCAGTAGTTCGAGGTCCACGGCCACTGGGACCGGTGCAGGGGATGTCTCCTTATTTGAAAGGGGGCTTCCTGCACTCCCTGACTCTAAGTCTCCTGGGGTTCCCGCACTTGCGATAGCCAGTATCTCTGTCAGAGGTAATCGTGCTGCTTCCTTAGCCGCCTGGTCGGCCAAAGCATTCCCTACTGCAAGGGGAGTTTGTTCCCGAGTGTGTGCTGACACTTTGACTATGGCTGCCCTTCGGGGAAGGGTGAGTGCTGTGAGTAGCTGCTCTACCGCTTGCGCATTCCTTATAGGTTTGCCAGCAGTGGTCAAGAAATTACGGCTTCGCCAAATGGCGCCAAAGTCATGTGCAACACCATAAGCATATTGTGAGTCAGAAAATACATTAATTTCTTTACCTTTTCCCAGATTACACTCTGCAGCGAGTGCCTTAAGCTCTGCCTCTTGCACAGAGCAGCTGGAGGGGAGTGGTTCTTGTATCACTGCCTTACCATTGTGGACTACTGCATACCCGGTGACGAATCGTCCTTGTTCACTGTCCCAAGCTCTGGAACCATCTACAAAATACTCAGCAGAGGGGTTAGTGAGTGGCACATCAGTAATATTTGCCAAGCCCTTTATTTCAGCTTCCATCAATGCCTGACAATCATGTTCATGTGCTATATCAAACTGAGCTTCCTCATCTGCTAATTTGAAAAACAGGGGCAAATCTTGGCTCATGGTCTCTCCCTCTTCCCCATCCTGATACTTTCCTCCCTTTTCTAAATCCACTGGTAGTAGTGTAGCTGGATTTAGAACATTACAGCGTTTGATAGTTATATGGGGAGGTGTAAGGAGTGAGACTTCATATTTTGTCAACCTTGATGCTGAGAAGTTACGGGTCTGAGCCTGTTGAAGTATTTCAGATACAGCATGAGGAACTTGAAGTGTGAGGGGGCTTCCTAACACTATGTCCTCTGTTTTTTTTAACAAGTTCTGAAGCAGCTGCCACAGCTCTAACACAAGTAGGAGAACCCATAATGACTGGATCAAGGGTTACAGAGTAATACCCTAGAGGGCGCTGCCTACCACCATTTTCTTGGGTAAGGACACCAGACGCATGTCCAGCCTGTTTGTGGCAGTACAAAGTAAAAAACTTGTCATAATTCGGTATACCTAGAGCTGGTGAGGTAGAAAGAGTGAGCTTGAGGGTGTGAAATGCATCAATAGCCTCAGAATTAATGGTAAAAGGCTCAGTTTTGAGGCATTGAAACAATGGGGCCATAATACTAGAGGCACTTCGTATCCAGAGATGGCAGTACTGGACTAGGCCCAAGAATGCCCGAAGGGACTTGGTAGATCTTGGAAGGGGTGTTTTTAGTATAGCCTCAATCCTCCCTGGGCTCAGATGCTTAATGCCTGGAGACAGGCAATGCCCAAGGAAAGTGACTGAGGACTTGCACAATTGGAGTTTATCTTTTGAAGCTTTGCACCCATTTTCTGCTAAGAATATCAGCAGAGATTGAGATTCATTGTGGCATATCTGGTCAGTGGTGCAGCAAAGGAGAAGGTCATCCACATATTGTAAGAGTATGGTGGATGAATCAAAGGGGCACCAGTTATCGAGTACAGTCTTTAGGGATGTGGAAAATAAGGAAGGGGAGTTAGCAGCTCCCTGAGGAAGGACTGCCCATGCATACTGGGCACCTCTGTGGGTGAAGGCAAAATAAGAGGTACACTCTGTGGACAAGAAGACAGAGAAAAAAGCATTGGCCAGATCAATCACTGTGAAACAGGTGGCTGTGGAGGGGACTTGATTCAGGAGAGTATGGGGGTTGGGTACAAGTGGAGTATCCACTATAGTTACTGCATTAACTGCCCTAAGATCATGTACCATACGATAGGCTACTGGCTGTCGAGGTGGGGTTTTCTTTTTGACTGGGTACAGGGGAGTGTTAAATGGGGAGGTTATAAGAATAACTAGACCTCTTAACAAAAGCTCCTGGACATTCTCATGTATTGCTGCATCCTGAGCAGCAATTAAAGGATACTGCTTTATACAGGGGGGTTGGGCACCTGGTTTAAGTTTTACAGTCACCGGAGGGATGGGTAGTTTTCCCACATCAAGTTTGCTACATGTCCACAATTGACTGGGTATATCCTCAAGCCAAACAGGATGGGAATGAGGTTTAGAGTCTCTATTGTCTAGAACTGTGGGAATTGTTAGGGATAGAAGACTACACAATGTGTCATCATCCAGGGGGGTGGTCATCTTGGGGCCATTTGGAGTGAATTCTATGCATGCCCCAATTTTCTGCAACACATCTGTTCCCAACAAATTAAAAGGCACATCAGGGGAAACTAAAACCTGGGTTACAATTGAAATTGAGTCATGCAAATTTAACCGGAGAGGATGAGTCATTTGTAATTTAGTAAGTCGTCCCTCTACCCCTTCACAAGCCACATAGTCGGGGGACAAAATGTCCTCTGGAACATGTTCTTGCATTAATACTGTATGGGCTGCTCCAGTGTCTACCATGAATGAAATAGTTTGTCCCTCCCCCAAGGACACGGCGACAGTGAGTGTGGGTCCCTGGGGGGTGACAACGGGGCAGAGGGAGACATCTGGATTGCCAGTTTCCTATGGAGGGGGCTGGGCAGTGGCTGTTGATTTTGCGGGACATTTGATGGATAGATGTCCTTTTTGCCGGCTAGACCAACATTCTAAATTGCTGTAATCTCTATTTCCTCCTTGGTGGTTACTTCCTCCCCCCCCCCATCTTCCCTTCCTGGGCTGCACAGGAGCCAAGTTAACCCTTTTCTTTGACATGCTTTCTAGTTCAGCACCTCGGGCTATTTCCTTTAAATCAACCCATTGCATATTGCGCCACTCCGGGCGACTAGTGCGTGATACAGTCTGAACCGTAGGTTTAAGACCATTCATAAAACACTGCAACAATAATCAGCGATCCTTATCATCATTATGCTCATATCCAAAATCCAACCATGTTTGTTCTAATACAGAGGCATATTCTGAGACTGACTGAGCCTTATCCTGTACTACAGTTTGTAACAGGTCTTGTTTTTTATCCTGCTCTGCCCGTGCCCAGTTTTGCATCCTTTGTATAAACACCCGACCAGACTCTGATGTATTTTTAATGGCTGGTTCCTGGCCTGGCAGCATCAAAGTAATTTCCATAAGTAAAGGGTCACTGCCTTTCTGCAGAATGACAGAAACTAGATCATCCCATGTGTCCCGATATGCCTCCTGAACACCCTGGAGGCGCATTCTAAATGTTAAGGTTTTTTTTGGGGATCTGGGAGCTGTGTAGCGAGGGCAATAAGTTCACTGGGGGACCAAGGCCGATATGTTTCTATTGGCCATACTTGGGTGGATCGTGTACCTGAACATTATCAACCATCCTAGGAGGTTGAAACTGTACATGACTAGTAGTCCTCATAGGGAACAGAGGAACCCTGGGTCTTGCCCTGGGTGTGAAGACCCACAGGACCTGCAACAATTAACCTCAGGGGGATTCTGATGACCACAATGTCTGCAAGTCCATGCCATTGACCCAGCATAAGGCGGGGGTGCTGAAGGGGGTGCAGAATTTACATCAGGTACAGAGACTACAGGGGTTTGAGAGTTTTTCAAACTATCATAGATTACATAGACAGTTCCATACCTGGTTTCCTCTGATTTATGTTCACTCATTGAGAGACATTTTGCTACTTCTAACCACATCCTAGCCTGCTCTAGTTTGTTTTTATCTTTCAACCATCCTTCCCAATTGCAGATATATTTCTCCCATTCCTTCTCCTCCAAATTTCCCCACTTTCCCATACCAAATTTCCTCAATATTATTTCACATCCCTCTACTGCTTCTTTCCCTTTCAGTCTCTCCACTATCTCACATGCTGGAACTGGGGCCACGGCCTTTAGGTTAGTCAATTCCTTACTGTTGCTGACTCACCCAGGGGGATATGGGGGAGACTCGGTAGCCGGGCCTTGACGTTCTGTGGGATGTCACGGCAGTCGACTCCCGGGCCCGTACCCTGGGGTCAACAGTTTTGTCTCGTGACGCCACCTGTGGCTCCTGGTAATGGGTACCAGCGATGCTGCAGACCTCCGGGGGTGATGGTATGGCAGCTGGGATGTTTCTGCTCCCCTCAGGCGGAGCGGGCCCCTGGGGCAGGGTTGATGGAAGGGATGCAGGTGAGAGGTGGCCCGGTCGGGTCAGGGGGAATGACGGACATGCACACAGGGGGTTCGCTTCAGTACCTTTACTGGTGTATACGGCAGGTACGGACCAGGGTACGTGATAGGAAGGGTGCACTTCTGGACTCTCCCCAGTGAGCGGGTATAAGGCCTCCTGATCCGTTTCTTCCTCTGACTCTGAAGCTTCTGACCAGCCTGAAACTAGGCCTAGCTTCTATGCTGTTTCACTCTCTCACCTGTCTGCTTGGTAATAGAACTTTTCTCCGGCTACCACTATCCTTGGATGCTGGGGCCTTCGTGGTTCCTAGTTCTGTAAAATGATGGTAGCTTCAGGTTGACCAGGGATCTGGAATCCTCCTGGTATGCCGGTTGTCCTTACTGGGTGTAGAGGACCCTGTAGGCACGGACCCGGTGTCTGGCTTGTGTCCTGGGGTGAGCTTCAGATGCTCCTCTACCCCCTTAACTCCTCTCTCCTCTCTCTTTGCCTCGGCCACACTTGGGGCCCTCAACACAGCAGCAGACGATCTAAAGTGTCAGCACACTCTCCTACTACCTAATGCCACCCTCCAGTATATATATCCCTAACAGGGCTCTCTCTGGTGGTATGAGGTGGAAGGGTGGAGGTGTCTGTTATGTAGTGAGGGCCTCTGGTGGAGAAGTCAGTCCATGCACCCTTTTGGGTCCTGTGGTACCCGGGGTAGCAGGGTGCCACATTCCCCCCCTAGTACAACTCAGTACTCCCGGACTGAAGCATTTCTGTAAAACAGGTAACAACAACAATTACAATAACACATAGAAAATTTTTAAAGTTACAGTGAGTCCCATAACCAGGTGTCCATCTCACTGGTGAAGGTGCAACATGAGCAGCATGAGGGACCCATCTGAAAACCCTCAACGTAGGCCCTGGACGTGGCTACAGGGCATAAGTGATCCAGGTATTGGACCACATCTTCGGCCACGCCAAAACGGGTTTTTGTTCAGTGGCCTTTTGACATAAAACCAATAGGGGGCACTTTAATAAGTGCAACTATTTACAAGGGACAGTTCTTTGGTTATTCACCGTCCATAACCTTCAAGTCTTTATACCCTTAACGGGTAACTAAAGGCATATATTATTTTTAGTTCACACAATAAATAACAGTAGACAATACCCAACTGGGTAACTATTTACACTGCAGGCATTTTGTACTTAATTCCCTATACCTGGTAGGGATTTGGCCTTGTGTGCTGCGTGTGGATCTACGTAGCACTTGGGTGATACTGGTGTCTGTGCATGCACTATCCGCTAACCTATTAGGTCTACGTGCGGGTAAGTTATAGAACTGCCTCAACATCTCTATAGGGCTGGCAAGTGCACTGTTTACTGGACCCTCAGGTTCTGCTTCAACTGGCGATCCTTCTCTTACTGGGGACTCTTCCTGTTCCTGAGCAGGTTCTCCCAGGGCGCTCACAGGTTCTTCTTGTGGTGGAGGTTCTTCTTGTGGCTGACTGAAGAGTATCACTGGTATGATATCGGCTCCATAGAGTTGAGGCCAGTCCGCGGGGAAGTCTCCTAGAACTGTATGAACTACATCTTCCTTGGGTTCTTCCGGTATTGTAAGAGGTACTTCTTCCTCCTGTGTCTTCAGTAGACCTGGGCACAATTTCAAGTGGTCTCTTGAGACTGTTGTGGTAGTCCTACCTCCATTCTTGCTGATCAGGCAGGTTTTGGTGTTGTCAAATCTGGAATTTAACACGGTGTAGGGCTCTCTTTCCCACTGATCATCGAGCTTGTGACCTCTTCTTTTCCGCTTTAGCACTATTTCTCCGGGTGCCAAGGGTTATGCTGGTGCATGCTTGTTATACTGGTCTTCCTGTCTTTCCCTGACTTTGCTGTGTGAAGGAACAGATTCCATTTTTATATTTATTGTGTGATGTGTTTGAATTATATAAGACTTTGTGCTAAGAAGAATTTCTGCGGCGACATACAGATATCCAAGATGGCGATTGAGAGCTTCATATAACTTTAAGAAAAACAAGAATGACTTTGCATAAAGTGAACTCAAGATGACGATGGCTGCCTGCCCAAGAGTGTTATGTTAAAATAGATAAGTAATAGACGCAATAGATGTAATGTTGCATAACTGGGTGTAACCAATTAAGTAAGACTACTGGATTAATTAGCCAATTGAGTGTGTTTGGTGAGTGGCCCCAATTCTGGAAACCCCCTTGGAAAACTTATAAAAATATACGCTTGACCCTCCCACAGATAGGGACTCTTGCTGAGCATCACCAGGTTGTAGTCTCCTTTATTCCCTCCCTTCGCAACACCTGGGAGCACTGGCACCCCTGCTGTTGGCAGATTGCCATAACAGGCTGTCTTCAACACAGGCCTGTACTCTCCTGTACTGCTCTTGCCGATTTGTGTCCCAGTCTTCAGTGGACATATCCGCAGCAGGTTCTACCACACCGAGTTCCAGGTCCATGGGCAATTTTTCAGGTCTTGCTCTCATGAGGTACGCTGGGGTACAATTAGTAGAACTCACAGGTATGTGGTTATACAGGTCCACTAGGTCAGGTAGCTTTTCTGGCCACTGGTTCCTCTCCTAGGGTTTTTAACAGGTCAATGACGATGTTATTCATTTTCTCGCACATATCATTGGTTTGAGAATGATACAGTGTAGTCCGGATCTTCTTGCATCCGTACAGGTGACAGAATTCTTTAAACAGCTCAGCTTCAAAGGCAGGGCCTTGATCTGTTAGCACCTTGTCCGGGTATCCATGGGGCCTGCAGAAGTAGGCTTGGAATGTCCTTGCTGCAGTTTCTGCTGTCGGTTACTTGACAGGGGCTACCACCAGGAACTGGGAATAGTGATCCACCATGGTCAGGGCGTAGGAATAGCCTGATCTGCTGGGTGACAGTTTGACGTGGTCCAGAGTGACAATCTCCAGGGGTTGGGTTGTTTTGATGGACTGCAAGGGTACTTTCTGACTTCTGTAGTCTTTCCTTCTGAGGCTACAGGGCCCACAATTCGGGCACCACCTTTCTATAGAACTCCGCATCCCAACCCAATAGAACCGGTCCTTCAGCAGGGTTTACAGCTTCTTCCAGCCAAAATGACCTGCTTGATCATGGTAGGCCTCTAGCACCATCTGGATATCCGTCCTGGGTACTACGATCTGCCACACCATCTCATGGGTTCTAGGGTTGACATACCTCCTGCACAGCTTTTCTCTGTAGATGAACAGCCAGCTTCTCTCATTTCACAGGTGTTTGGCTTGTGGAGGAGCATCCTTCTCTAGGTGGGAACCTTCTTGGGTTATCAGTCCTTTAATGAGGCTGACAACCGGGTAACTGTCCTGAGTCTCCTTCCAGCTGTGATGAGGTAAAGGGTTTAGCGTCTTACCATGACGTCTTCTGGAGGTGTGTTGCTCGTGGACCATTCCATTTCTGTGGAAAGCAGGTAATTCAATTTCTTCTAGGTCATCCACTTCCTCCTCGGTGTCCGACTGGTGGGGCATTCTTGACAGGGCATCAGCATTGGTGTTCTTGTGACCTGCCCGGTACTTGATTGTGAACTGGTAATTCGACAATCTGGCCACCCAACGCTGTTCCATGGCTCCCAACCTGGCTGTCTCCAGGTGTGTCAAGGGGTTATTGTCGGTAAAGGCTGTAAATTTAGTTGAGGCTAGGTAATGTTTGAATCTTTCAGTGATAGCCCAGACCAAGGCCAGGAACTCCAGCTTAAAGGAACTGTAATTATCCGGGTTCCTCTCAGTAGGGAGAAGCTTCCTACTGGCATAGGCAATTACCTTTTCTCTGCCGTTTTACTTCTGGGACAACACAGCTCCCAGTCCCTCGTTGCTGGCATCTGTGTATAACAGGAAAGGTTGGCTGTAGTCGGGGTAAGCCAGGATCTCCTCACCGGTTAGGGCTTCCTTCATCAATGCAAAGGACTCAGTCTGTTCTTTGCCCCACTGGAACTTTTACCTCTTTTGGACTGCCCTACTAGGAGATCTTGTAGAGGTGCTGTCACACTGTCTCTGTATACTGGAGGTAGGGGGCCTAAGCTGACCCTAAGCTGGGGCCCTGACTAATCCCTCAACCTGGAGGTACTGTTAAAGGTACAGAGGTCCAGGCCGCCAGCGTAACCCCTACCTCCTGAGGATCCCTGCACCTAAGTAATCTAGTACTGAGAAGGACCCCGATCACAACAAAAGGGGACAAGTAATAATATGCCCACACACAGTACTTAGACGAACGAGACAGTACAAGGGAAAAACCAAAACCACCTTGCATACAACAACTACACAACTACAACAGAGGGAACACCAACGGGAAAGGAGATAAATGATAAAGCGAGGAAGGGAAAAAACATTCCAAATACACTTATCTCAGAAACTCCAAATACCACGATCCGCTCTGTTAGTCAGAATGAAAAGCTTTCACCGACACTTCCCAAACAGACCAGCAGGCATTTGAAGGAGTCTCACTACAGCAGTATTGATTGCAGCTGGGCGAGGCTGGACCTCGTCTAGCACAGAGAGAGAGAGAATTAACTCCCTCACTGCCGAAAAACACAAAGCACCAACAAGTCAGCTGCGAGAAGTCAGGCTGTGTACTCGTGACGATCTTCGTGGCGACACACCCGTGACAGTACCCCCCTTCTACGAGGGGCCTCCGGACCCTCAGGGCCAGGTTTATCCGGGTGAGTCGTGTGGAAGGCCCGAACTAATCGGTCTGCGTTAATATCCGACGCAGGAACCCACATCCTCTCCTCAGGACCATACCCTTTCCAATGAACCAGGTACTGAAGGGACCGGCGATTAAAGCGTGAATCGATGACCCTCGATACCTGGAACTCCAAGTTACCATTGACCACCACTGGAGGGGGAGGTAAAGGTGACGGTACCACCGGCGCCACATACCTCTTAAGCAACGATCTGTGGAACACGTTGTGAATTTTAAACGTAGGGGGGAGGTCAAGACGGAATGCCACCGGATTAATAATAGAACTGATTCTGTACGGCCCGATGAACCTGGGACCCAGTTTCCAGGAGGGAACCTTAAGTTTAATATTCCTGGTAGACAACCATACCCGATCGTTCACACTTAGGTCCGGACCAGACACTCTCCTCCTATCAGCCATACGTTTGTATCGGTTCCCCATAGTATTCAGATTCTTCAGCACCCCTCTCCATACTGAAGCGAGTGATGAGGAAAATCGTTCCTCCTCAGGAACCCCCGAAGAGCCCCCCCTACTGAAAGTACAAAACTGGGGGTGAAAACCATATGCCCCAAAAAACGGGGACTTACCAGTGGACTCGCTCCGCCTATTATTAAGAGCAAACTCTGCCAGAGGTAAGAAAGAAGCCCAGTCCTCCTGGTTCTCTGACACAAAACACCGGAGATATGTCTCCAAGCTCTGGTTCATACGTTCCGTCTGACCATTGGTCTGAGGATGAAAAGCCGATGAGAATGACAAATGCATCCCCCGCCGTGCACAAAGCGCCTTCCAGAATTTGGACACAAACTGAGACCCCCGATCAGACACCACCTCGGAGGGTACCCCGTGAAGCCTCACAATCTCCCCAATGAACACCTGCGCAAGAGTTTTAGCATTAGGGAGAGCCGGAAGAGCGATAAAATGTGCCATCTTGCTGAACCTGTCCACTACAACGAGTATGACCATTTTACCCGAAGACGGAGGGAGGTCCGTAATAAAGTCCATAGACAGATGAGTCCAAGGACGCTCCGGGATCTTCAAAGGTAAGAGGGCCCCAGGCGGACGGGTATGTGAGGTCTTAGAGAGCGCACAAACCCCACAGGACGCGACAAAAGTTACCACCTCCTTATGTAAGTTAGGCCACCAAAACCGACGCGAGAGGAGATCCACAGTTGCTTTACTCCCCGGGTGTCCTGCAAAAACTGAGTTATGGTGTGCCTCGATCACCTTTTGTCGCAACTGATCTGGAACAAACAGTCTCCCCGGAGGTCCAACAGGGGCGTCCCCCTGAGCCTCCAATACCTCCTCCTCCAGCTCAGAGCATACTGCCGAAACCACCACCCCCTCCTGAAGGATAGGAATCGGGTCGTCCGTATTCCCGGCCCCAGGGAAACTACGAGATAAGGCATCCGCCTTTACATTTTTTGACCCAGGACGATATGTAACGACAAAATTAAACCTGGTAAAAAACAATGACCACCTAGCTTGTCTGGGATTCAGACGTTTCGCGGACTCCAGATATAGCAGGTTCTTGTGATCGGTGATGACGGTGACCGGATGGACTGCCCCCTCCAAAAAATGGCGCCACTCCTCAAAAGCTAACTTAATGGCCAAGAGTTCCCTATTGCCGACATCGTAATTCCTCTCAGCGGACGACAATTTTTTAGAGAAAAAGGCGCACGGATGCCACTTACCAGGGGACGAACCCTGTGACAATACTGCTCCCACCCCTACCTCGGAAGCATCTACCTCTACAATGAATGGCTGTGACGCATCAGGTTGAATGAGTATGGGTGCCGAGGCAAAACATTTTTTCAAGGAGGAGAATGCTTGACAAGCCTTGTCAGACCACCTAGAAAAATCCGTCCCCTTTTTAGTCATGTCTGTGAGAGGCTTAACCATGGACGAGAAATTACGAATGAACTTCCGGTAATAATTAGCAAACCCCAGGAAACGTTGTAGTGCCTTAAGATTCTCTGGCCGATCCCACTCAAGAACTGCCCGCACTTTCCCAGGGTCCATACGAAAACCGGACGCTGAAACCAGGAAGCCTAAAAACTGGAGTTCCTGTACGGCGAACACACACTTTTCCCATTTGGCATACAGTTTATTATCCCGCAAGATCTGTAACACCTGCCTAACGTGCTCCTGATGAGACACCAGATCCGGCGAGTAAATTAAGATATCATCCAGATATATGACAACAAACTGTCCCACCAGGCGGCGAAAAATGTCATTAACAAAGTGTTGGAACACCGCCGGGGCATTAGTCAGACCGAATGGCATGACAAGGTTCTCATAATGCCCCTCCGGAGTGTTAAACGCCGTCTTCCACTCATCCCCCTCCTTCATCCTAATCAGATTGTACGCCCCCCTGAGATCCAACTTAGAGAACCATTTGGCGCCCACGATCTGATTAAAGAGATCGGGAATAAGTGGGAGCGGATACGGATCTCGGACCGTAATCCGATTAAGTTCACGGAAATCCAGGCAAGGGCGTAGGCCTCCATCTTTCTTCTTAACAAAGAAGAACCCCGCAGCCACCGGTGAAGATGAAGGTCTAATATGCCCCTTAGCCAGACTTTCTGAAATATAATCCTTCATGGCCTGCCTCTCAGGACCAGAAAGGTTATACAACCTAGCTTTAGGTAACTTGGCCTCAGGGAGCAATTTTACAGAACAGTCATACTCGCGATGAGGAGGTAGTTCCTGACACCCTTTCTCCGAGAATACATCCTCAAAGTCTGCCAGAAATGGAGGTAAGACCCAAGGAGTAACCGCACCGATGACCGTGTTCATGCAGTTTTTATTACAGAATTTACTCCATTGGCTTATCTCTCTGGTTTGCCAATTAATAACCGGGTTATGCTTAGCTAACCAAGGAAGGCCCAACACTATAGGAGTGGGAAGACCCTCCAACACGTAGCAAGACAACAGTTCTTTATGTATCGCCCCCACTTGAAGTTTTACGTCATGCACAGCTTGCAAAAAACTTCCCTGACCGAGAGGCCTGGCATCGATCGAGAATATAGGGATGGGTTTAGCCAACTCACTCAATCGCATACCTTGAACCCGGGCAAACCGAGCATCAACCAGATTAGCCCCGGCCCCACTATCCAGAAGAACAGATATCCTCTCAGTTCTCGTACCCACCACCACCTCCGCCGGTACGAGAAACTGAGACGAACCTAGGGACGAAATACCTACTCCCAGATTGCCGTCCACCACACAACCTGGGATCAACAGTTTTCCGACGACTCTTCACTCTGCAAGGGACGGGATGGACACCCCCCAATAAAATGTCCCTCTCTCCCGCAGAAGAAACACCTTCCTGTCTTATGGCGCACCACCGGTCCCCTCCCCCGAAATGATGTCCCTCCTAATTTCATAGGCTCCTCTGGACTGACCAGGGGAACCACCATATGAGGGGACCTTGTAGGAGGTGGAGTCATCACAGGGGGTAGAGTTATCCCGCACCTCTCCCGAAGCCGTCTGTCAACGCGAATAGCAAGGGCCATAGCGGCTTCCAGTGACGCGGGAGAGTCATACTGTGCCAACACATCCTGTAATTTGTCGGATAAACCTTGACAAAACTGGCTCCTAAGAGCCGGGTCATTCCACTGGGTGTCCGTGGCCCACCTACGGAACTCCGAACAGAATTCCTCCGCCGGACGATCTCCCTGCTGGATCCTACGTAACTTAGACTCAGCAAGGGAGATCCGATCTGGGTCATCATATACGAGTCCCAGAGCAGCGAAAAACCTATCCACTGACTGGAGAGCCGGGGAGCCCGGGGGAAGAGAGAACGCCCAAGATTGTGGGTCCCCTTGTAGGAGCGAGATGACAATTCCCACCCTTTGTTCTTCACTCCCCGATGACCGAGGCCGCAGCCGAAAGTACAACTTGCATGCCTCCCGGAAAATAAAAAACTTGTCCCGCCCCCCAGTGAACCTGTCAGGGAGAGCTACTTTAGGTTCTGGTCCGGCTTGCTCCTGAGGATGCAAAACCTTGGACCTAACGTCCGCCAGCTCCATGGACAAACTCTGCAACTGCCGAGCTAGACCGGCTACTGGATCCATGGTAGCTAGAGAAAAACTAAGTGGGTCGGTGAAAATGTCACGCTGTCTCTGTATACTGGAGGTAGGGGGCCTAAGCTGACCCTAAGCTGGGGCCCTGACTAATCCCTCAACCTGGAGGTACTGTTAAAGGTACAGAGGTCCAGGCCGCCAGCGTAACCCCTACCTCCTGAGGATCCCTGCACCTAAGTAATCTAGTCCTGAGAAGGACCCCGATCACAACAAAAGGGGACAAGTAATAATATGCCCACACACAGTACTTAGACGAACGAGACAGTACAAGGGAAAAACCAAAACCACCTTGCATACAACAACTACACAACTACAACAGAGGGAACACCAACGGGAAAGGAGATAAATGATAAAGCGAGGAAGGGAAAAAACATTCCAAATACACTTATCTCAGAAGCTCCAAATACCACGATCCGCTCTGTTAGTCAGAATGAAAAGCTTTCACCGACACTTCCCAAACAGACCAGCAGGCATTTGAAGGAGTCTCACTACAGCAGTATTGATTGCAGCTGGGCGAGGCTGGACCTCGTCTAGCACAGAGAGAGAGAGAATTAACTCCCTCACTGCCGAAAAACACAAAGCACCAACAAGTCAGCTGCGAGAAGTCAGGCTGTGTACTCGTGACGATCTTCGTGGCGACACACCCGTGACAGGTGCTGCCTTTTTGGTGTAGTCCTTAATGAACCTCCTGTAGTACCCGACCAGTCCCAGAAATTGACGTACTTCTTTGATGTTCCTTGGTTCAGGCCACTTCTGGATGGCCATGACCTTCTCTGGGTCTGGTGCTACCCCCTCTGAGCTGACAACGTGTCCCAGGTACTGAACCTTCCGTTTAAGCAGGTGGCACTTGGAAGGTTTTAGTTTCATCCCATACCGGGACAATGCCACAAAGACCTCCGCCAGGTGCTTTAGATGGTCTTCATACGTCCTCGAGTACACAATAACGTCATCCAGGTATAGCAGCACTGTGTCGAAGTTCCGGTGTCCCAAGCAACACTCCATCAACCTCTGGAACGTTCCGGGTGCGCTGCAGAGTCCAAAGGGCATGCTGTTGAATTCGCATAATCCCATCGGGGTGGTGAAGGCTGTCTTCTCCTGGTCTTCCTCAGCAACAGAGACTTGCCAGTACCCGCTAGTGAGATCCAATGTAGAGAAATAATTGGCAGATTTCAGTGCTGCCAGGGATTCCTCTATACGGGGCAAAGGGTATGCATCTTGATGTGTTATTCGATTAATTTGTCTATAATCTACACACATCCTCATGCTACTGTCCTTCTTTCTGACCAGGACCAGGGGAGCTGCCCAGGGGCTACAGCTATCCCTTACTACCCCTGCCTTTTTCATGTCATGCAACATTTCTTTTGCTTTTTAATAGTGTGCTGGTGGTATGGGTATGTAACGCTCCTTAATGGGTGGATGGTTACCTGTGGGTATGTGGTGTTGTACCCCTTTGACCCTTCCAAAATCAAGTGGGTGTTTACTAAACACCTGTTCATATTCCTGAACCACTCTGTAAACACCGTGTTTTTGATAGACAGGATTGGCGTCAGTTCCAACATGGAGCTGTTGACACCATTCCTCCAGCTGGGTTTCAGAGTCATTGTCTTCCACCATATCTGGTAGGGTCAAGGATTCCACGGTGTGTATGGCATTATTATTCACAGTATACAGTCTGGAAACAGTGGCGTATCTTGGCAATTGGACTTCCTCCTCCCCACAATTTAGGCGGCGTACGGGTACCCTCCCATTGCGCACATCAACTACCCGTCTAGCAGTTAGGAGTGTAGGTCTGTTCTCTGAGTTTACGGGCTCTACTTGAGACCTATTGCTGCCCTACACCAAATCAGCATTTCACTCATTGGGGGAATCACAATGGGTATCGGGTCTGTCACCCGTACATTACCAATCTCACCACCTCTTAGTTTTACCTGTTGCTGGTACAGGAGGGCTCGAATCTCTCTCTGGAGCACCTTCCTCTGCCCCGGTTTGGCAGTGTCAGCAATCTGTTGGAGTTAAAACAACACTTCTCCCAAACAGTTACCAACAACATTTGTGCCAAGTATCATATATGGGTTTGTATCGCCAGGGTTAGACTCTATTACAATCAGTCCTTGGTCCTTTAGTTCCACTCTCCCCACCTTCACTGTCACATCCTTGACCCTGACTAGGTTCAGAGGAAGGCCATTGGAGGCATACACAGAGAGGTTTGGGGCCGGCGGGTGGAGTTCATCTATGGACCAGTACCTTTTGTAAAGGACGTCAGGTATGATTGTTACCTGTGACCCGGTATCTAGTAGTGCAGGTGTTGCTATGCTGTCCAGCACAATGGACAGGAAAGGCCTTCCTCCTACAAACCGGTCGTACCAGCTCGATGGGCCTGGTTGATCTACTCCTGGGTGTTGGCCCTTGGCCCCAGGGTTTGCCCGTTTAAAGGACAGACCCGTGTGGTGTGGCCTGCCTTGTGGCAACGGTAGCAGATGAGTTCTCCTGGAGGGCGACGTCGGTCGTTGGTCCTCCCACGGGGTGGCATTGTCCTCTTTCTTCTCCTCATCCAGGGGACATCCTCAGGGCTGTCGGCGAGTAGGATCCTTCCTTCCGGCTCGGGCTCTGTCTGTAGCTGCAGGGCGCTCAGGACAGTGGCCAGGGTTTTACTTAGCTGGCGCACTTCAGAGCGCAGGCTGTCCAGCTCACTAGAGGACGCTGCTTGCACTTTTGCCTCAGCCGCTAATGAAGGGGCAGTGAGTGCTGTGGGCATTTGGGTGGCCCCACCCTGGTAATGCTGGATAGCAGTATCTGATGTTTCCAGGGGCTGAAGGCCTTTAATAGCCATGTCCTTCAGGGCGTCAAAGGTGGCATTTGGATGATCTAAGGCCCACCACCGTACAGTTCTGCTCTCCTCCTGGGACCTTAACCCCTGGATGAATTGTTCTATCAGCATTTTGTCTTCATCATGTATGCTGGCTAGACTAACCTGTTTCAGGGCCCGCAGGGCCTCTTGTAAATGCCAGGCATAGTCCCGGATACTGTCCTCAGGTTTCTGGGTACAGTGGTAGAACCTCATCCGAAGATCTGTCTCAATGCGGTTTTCAAAGACAGTTTGCAGTCTCTTAAATATAATAGATACTGATTCCTGGTCTGCGGCTGGCCAGGTTTGAACTTCCCGCTCTGCGGCACCAGTCAATTGTCCCAGCACAACAGCGGCTCTCTGTTTACCAGTCATCGAGTACATGTCCAATACACCGCGTATTTTCCTTTTGAACCCAGACAGGGTGTCTGGTTTTCTGTCATACTGGGGAAGCCATTTCACTCTGGGGACGTACGGCAGGGCCATGGGTATCACCGGAGTCACGACCCCTGCTGGTGGGGCGGCCGCTCCGGCCTGAGCGGCGCCGGGTGTGAGTCAAGCATCGGGAGCATTAACCGGTGCTCCGGCGTTTTGCTGGTCGTCGGCCATGGTTGCGCCCCCCTAGTAAACCGTAGCCTACCTTCTTTGCTTTTATTGGGTAGGCTGCAGCTCCGCAGATCACGGTCTCCTTCCAGGACCTGACGCTTCCTGGTGCTGCGTCAGGGCGCGAGGCGGGGCTTGAGCTTCGCGCGCTACTAACGGTCACGCCTCTTTGGTTCCCACGGTTACGCCCCTCTGCTTCCCGCGCGGTGGCGCGGTAATGGCGGCGATGTTCACCACAGTTCAAACACAGTTCAAATATGGCACACAGTACACGGTGGCAACGGGCTCGAAATCCTCTTCGTGACGCCAGGAAGAGTATGACTCACCCAGGGGGATATGGGGGAGACTTGGTACCCGGGCCTTGAAGTTCTGTGGGATGTCACGGCAGTCGGCTCCCAGGCCCGTACCCTGGGGTCACTCTTTAAAAGGGGTTTTGTTAACAGTTTTGTCTCGTGACGCCACCTGTGGCTCCTGGTAATGGGTACCAGCGCTGCTGCAGACTTCCGGGGGTGATGGGATGGCAGCTGGGATGTTTCCGCTCCCCACAGGCGGAGCGGGCCCACAGAGCAGGGTTGATGGAAGGGATGCAGGTGAGAGGTGGCCCAGTCGGGTCAGGGGGAATGACGGACACGCACGCAGGGGGTTCGCTTCAGTACCTTTACTGGTGTAGACGGCAGGTACGGTCCAGGGTACTTGATAGGAAGGGTGCACTTCTGGACTCTCCCCAGTGAGTGGGTATAAGGCCTCCTGATCCGTTTCTTCCTCTGACTCTGAAGCTTCTGACCAGCCTGAAACTAGGCCTAGCTTCTATGCTGTTTCACTCTCTCACCTGTCTGCTTGGCAATAGAACTTTTCTCTGGCTACCACTATCCCTGGACGCTGGGGCCTTCGTGGTTCCTAGTTCTGTAAAATGATGGTAGCTTCAGGTTGACCAGGGATCTGGAATCCTCCTGGTATGCCGGTTGTCCCTACTGGGTGTAGAGGACCCTGTAGGCACGGACCCGGTGTCCGGATTGTGTCCTGGGGTGAGCTTCAGATGCTCCTCTACCCCCTTAACTCCGCTCTCCTCTCTCCTTGCCTCGGCCACACTCGGGGCCCTCAACACAGCAGCAGACGTGCTGCTCCTTCACTGATCTAAAGTGTCAGCACACTCTCCTACTACCTAACTCCACCCTCCAGTATATATATCCCTAACAGGGCTCCCTCTGGCGATATGAGGTGGAAGGGTGGATGTGTCTGTTATGTAGTGAGGGCCTCTGGTGGAGAAGTCCGTCCATGCACCCTTTTGGGTCCTGTGGTACCCGGGGTAGCAGGGTGCCACATTGCCAGTCCCCATGACTGCAACCACGGTGCCAGAGTTACCGCAGAACTCTCTTCAGCACACCTAGAGCCTCTCCGACTCTAAATTTGATCCCATCCCAGTCTCTTCTGATCCTCGAAAGACGGATCTGATCCTGTCCCAGTCTCCTCCGAGCCTCGGAAGACAGATCTTTAAGGAAGTACTAACACAGATTTTCCAGCCCTGTGAGCTTGGGTGATTCTTACACACAACCAAAGAAATAACAATACCAAGCCTACTGCTCCACCTACTATTGCAATTATTTTTGCATGATCATACATTTCCTAGTTCAAAGGTTTTCCTTCTACACCTTGTAAAGGCACTGCGTGACAATTATATCTGCAATAAGTGTTACTTTTTATACTATATGTTTCCCAGTCAGGGTATACAGGCTAAGCAAGAACTTCAGCTACTATGATTTTCCCTCTCTTGAGTGTGCACAGACACTGAGGACAACGATTCTGATTAATCAAAAACGACTTAACAATACGTCAATCATTAAATGCACACTGCACAATCGCTGATATTAATCCCCCTGCTGTATTCGGGCTAAAAACTGCATTCAGTTACCCCTTTCTTGAGGGTGCCCTTATCAATTAACAGGTGAATTCAATACCCTCAGAGTACTACCTTAACGTGAAGGATTCCTCTGTTATAGGCAATCACACTTCCCTGATCCTCTTACGGACCGATTTTCCTCTCCACCACATGTGAAGGAACACACCTAATGGGATCCCTTATCAAGCAGAGACCGTACTCACTTATTGGTCAATCAAAAATCATTCAGTCCCATATTCAAGGATCCTCATAGTTTACAATATCATACCAGACATTTATGACATAGACAAAACAAAACAACATAAAACAATCCTCCGACTCCTGAAATATACAGAACTGCGGAGGTGCCTAATCCCGACACGCTGGGCAAGGTTGGTTACTCATCACTGCATTCAACTATCATTCAACGGTCATTCAATCGTCAATCATACATCTAAAAACCACATTGAAGCATATAAGACAACAAATTCAATCACTGGCAAGAGTTCAAAAATTATTGTCTTGTTAGGACCACCAATTACCCGTCCTGGAGCCCTCTAGATAGTACTGAATTTGTAGTAATAGAAGGGATTACTTACCGCGGATTTTATTCAGTAATTCCCAGAGAGATCCTTGTTGACGGGTCCAGAGGAGGTCCGGTTATGACAATCCCGGGTTTCAGGCACCATGTACTGTTATGGAGACCCTCTTTGTTTTAAATAGAACTTTGGAATAGACAACAATGGGTCTTCACATTGCCAGTGAGATTCAAATTAAGATACTTCATCGATGAAGGAAGAGAGACAGAATAGATGTTACATGCATTGTCAGCAGGTAGAGTCTTCTGGTGTGGCAACAAAGACTCACCATATTTATTAGCTAGACAGAACAGAACTTCATTGTTACATACAACTGAACAGAAAACCGAAATAGACTTATTAGTAACAAACACATTTCCCTTGGCCCAGCATAAACCTTCTTGTCAAGGACTTCACAGGAAACAAGTATCTTAATCAGACATTCCACAATGAAAAAAAAACATTTTTAGTGTCTCGCTGACTGTTCAGACACAAATATATCTGTTTAAAAGAGTCTGGTGTAGGCCAGATAACTAGAACTGTGGTTTTCCTCTTCCATGGTTCAAATCTCTGTATTATCCACTTTTTTGCCTTTTTTGCATAAAAAAAAACATGTTGAGTATCTCACTGACTGTTCAGACACAAATATATCTGTTTAAAAGAGTCTGGTGTAGGCCAGATAACCAGAACTGTGGTTTTGCAGTTCCATGGTTCAAATCTCTGTATTATCCACTTTTTTGCCTTTTTTGCATAAAAAAAAACATTTTGAGTGTCTTGCTGACTGTTCAGACACAAATATATCTGTTTAAAAGAGCCTGGTGAAGGCCAGATAACTAGAACTGTGGTTTTCCTCTTCCATGGTTCAAATCACATTATTATTACCCTTTTGCCATTGATAGTGCGAGTGTAAGCTATTTTACTTCCTTTACAATGAGCAAGGCGCGTGGCAAGGGACGTGGAACTGGACGTTCTGGTGATGGTGCGTGCAGAGGACGGGGCCGTGGCCAAGGTGAAAATATGCCACAACCAACAGCCACATCTTTTCGCTCCCAGTTCTTGACCGAATTACTAGGGAAGCACAAAACAGCACCACTATTACGAACTGATCAGTGTGAACAGGTTATTAATTGGATAGCAGATAATACTTCCTGTCACCTGGGCACCACCACCTCCGGTCTGTCTTCCACACGGTCAAGTGTTAGTAGCCGTGAGTCTCAACTGCATACTCCTCCTCACCCTGATGCTCCTTCCTCCCACCATGCCAAGTGTCGTCAGACAGCAACTGATCCCACAGTTGGACACTCTGAAGAGCTGTTCACTGGTCCATTTCCATATTTGTGCCCCTCGCCTGCTCCGCTTGAAGTGGTGGAAGAGGAGATCCCATGTAGCGATGGCCAAATATTTGAACAGCCACGGCCACAGGAAGGCGACGCTTGCAATTTGTCACAAGAGTTGGACGATGACGAGACACAATTGCCACGAAGTGAGGAGGAGGACCAAGGTGCGGAAGTGGAAGAGGAGGAGGTGTTGGATGATCTAGTAACTGACCCAACGTGGCAGGACGACACGCAGAGTGAGGCCAGCAGCAAATAGGGGGAGGGAGGCAGAGTACCCCAACAGGCAGGAAGAAGCAGTGTGGTGGCCGCAGACAGAAGGCGGGCAACCGTTCCCTGTAACACCAACACTAGGGACGTTGCCAGTACAACCAGTAGGTCTTCCAGAGTCTGGAATTTTTTTAAAGACTCTGCTGATAACCCCCAAAAGACCATTTGTACCACCTGCTAGGCCAGCATCAGCAGGGGTGACAAAACTACCAGCCTGACCACCACCAGCATGATCAGGCACATGTCAGCAAAGCACCCGACTTTGTGGGGCGAACCCCAGGGTCCACGACCAGTGTCAGCGGGCATCACCACTGCTTCTTCCACTGTTGTGCGTGTAAGAGTACCCCCTGGTATGCATGTAAGGCAATCCCCTGTCCATACTGCATGCAAAGATGCCCCCTCCTCTCAGTCTTCACTTGTTATGGCAGTTTCTCAAGAAACAGCATCAACGTCCACGTCCCACCTCAGCGTTCAATTGTCCATATCCCAGACCTTTGAACGAAAGCGCAAATTTGCAGCCAACGCCCCACAGGCCACAGTCCTAAATTCGCACATTTCACGACTGCTTGCGTTGGAAACACTGCCTTTTAGGCTGGTGGAGACGGAATCCTTCTGCAACCTTATGGCGGTGACAGTCCCTCGGTACTCGGTCCCCAGCCGACACTATTTTGCCGGGTGTGCCATCCCCGCACTACACAAGCACGTGTCCCAAAACATCTGCCGTGCCCTCAACAACGCAGTTACTGGGAGAGTCCACCTGACAACGGACACGTGGACAAGTGCTTGTGGCCAGGGACGGTACATCTCCCTGACGGCACACTGGGTAAACATAGTGGAAGCCGGGACCCAGTCAGACCTTGGGACGGAGCACTTCCTGCCCACACCGAGGATTGCGGGCCCTATGTCAGTCAGAGTTGCCCCCACAGTGTACAGCTCCTGCGCATCATCCTCCTCCTCCTCCTCATGTTCAGCCTCCATCTCAGATATCACCACATCAGTTACAAGCTGGAAGCACTGCAGTACTGCCTCAGCCAAGCAGCAACAGGCTGTGCTGAAACTCATAAGCTTAGGTGATAAACCTCACACTGCTTGTGAGTTGTGGACAGCTGTGAAAGAGCAGGCAGATCTGTGGCTGAGACCGCTGAACCTACATCCAGGCATGGTCGTGTGTGACAATGGCCGTAACCTGGTGGCGGCTCTGAGGCGAGGCGAGATCACACACGTACCATGCCTGGTTCATGTGCTTAACCTCGTGGTTCAGCGGTTTCTTAAATCATACCCCGAGTTGCCAGATCTGCTCGTCAAAGTACGCCGCCTGTCAGCTCATTTTCGGAAGTCGGCTACAGATTCCGCCGCCCTTGCTGTGTTGCAGCAGCGTTTGCAGCTTCTGGCACACCAACTAGTGTGTGATGTCCCCACACGTTGGAACTCTACCCTCCACATGTTGCAAAGGATTTGTGAGCAGAAGAGAGCAGTTGTGGAGTACCAGCTGCAACAAGGCCGTCGATATTAAGGTCAGACTCCACACATAAGACCTCAGGAGTGGATCTGGATGTCTGACATATGTACAATCCTGACAAACTTTGAGGAGTCCACCAAGATGGTGAGTGGCGATGACGCCATCATTAGTGTCAGTATCCCACTTGTCTGTCTTTTGCAATGCTCTCTGCAGAGATTTAAAGAGGAGGCATTGCAGCCAGAGTATTATGAGATGGATCAAGAAGGCATAGCGGGCGATTACACACAACCTAGCCTCATCTCATGCCAACATGCATTGGGGGACAATGAGGGAGAGGAGGAGGAAAAACAGGAGCTGGTATCATGCGCTGTTGACGGTAGTACCTGTACCGCTGTCATACCGTCGGTTCAGCGTGGGTGGCCTGAGGACAGGGGGGAGGAGGAGGAGGAGGAGGAGAGCATGGTCAGTCGTCATCTTGGTGAGTCTTGCCCATTACCAGTCTGGCACGCATGGCTGACTTTATGTTATGCTGACTTAACCGTGACCCTCGCGTTGTCAAAATGTTGGGTGACAGTCATTACTGGTTGGTGACACTTTTAGACCCCCGCTACAAGGAGAACTTTCACTCTCTTGTTCCTGAGGTGGAGAGGTCTACAAAAATGGGGCAGTACCAGAAGGCCCTTGCTGCAGAACTGTTAAAAAAATTCCCATCTGAACATGGTAGTGGCAGAGGTCACAGTTCGTTGCTCAACCAAGGCGTACAGGCGAGAGAGACGCCACTCCAATCCAGCAGAGGCAGGGGAACACTGTCAACGTTCTGGGACAGTTTTCTGAGACCCGCCCAGCTTACAGGCCCTGAGGCGCGGGATACTCTCACAAGGAGTGGAAACTTTCAAAAGATGGTGAGGGAGTACCTTGCCGACCGTACCAGCGTCCTCCGTGATTCCACTGTGCCTTTTATTTATTGGGTATCCAAGCTGGACACTTGGAATGAACTCGCTCTGTACGCCTTGGAGGTCCTGGCCTGCCCTGCCGCTATCGTGTTATCGGAGCGCGTTTTTAGTGCCGCTGGGGGAATTATAACTGATAAGCGCACTCGCCTGTCAACTGATAATGCTGACAAGCTGACCCTTATCAAAATGAACAAGGGCTGGATTGGGCCAGACTTCTCATCACCACCAAATGACAGCAGAGTAACATAAAGTCAAATTCACTGTGTTATTTCGGGAGGTGTATTCACATGCACCGCTTCACACCCACACATGGGTATTAGCTTCCTCATTTCGGCTGTTTTATGCTCTTCTCCTTATCCTCAGCCTCCACCACCACTATTACACCAGGGTGACCGTGGTCCGTGTTGCCAGCATTGCAAGTTCCTCCGTCCTAATTTTTGGCAGCTTTTGCTTGGAAGGCATAGGCAAAGACTATGGGTGACCCACTCCCCAATAATGGGAATAATGTTTTTAATATGCTGTACTGCATGGCTCTTCCAAGGGGCATTGCAAGTTCCTCCGTCCTAATTTTTGACAGATTTTGCTTGGAAGGCACAGGCAAAGACTATGGGAGACCCACTCCCCAATAATGGGAATAATGTTTTTAATATACTGTACTGCATGGCTCTTGTAAGGGGCATTGCAAGTTCCTGTGTCCTAATTTTTTGCAACTTTTGCTTGGAAGGCATAGTCAAAGACTATGGGAGACCCACTCCCCAATAATGGGAACAATGTTTTTAATATGCTGTACTGCATGGCTCTTGTAAGGGGCATTGCAAGTTCCTCCGTCCTAATTTTTGGCAGCTTTTGCTTGGAAGGCATAGGCAAAGACTAAGGGAGACCCACACCCCAATAATGGGAATAACGTTTTTAATATTCTGTGCCGCATGGCTCTTGTAAGGGGCATTAAAATCGTCTTGTTAAGCTACTGTGACCTCCACGTCTCTTACAAGGGTCATTGATATTTTCTTTTTATTCCAATGGGACCTCCACGTCTCTTCCAAGGGGTATTAAAACCGTCTTGTTAAACCACTCTGACCTCCACGTCTCTTCCAAGGGGCATTAAAAACATCTTGTTAAACCACACTCTCTGCCAAGAGGAAAAAAGACCGTCTTGTTAAACCACTCTGACCTCCACGTCTCTTCAAAGGGGCATTAAAACCGTCTTGTTAAGCTACTGTTACCGCCACGTCTCTTCCAAGGGGCATTAAAACCGCCTTGTTAAAACACTCTGACCTCCACGTCTCTTCAAAGGGGCAATAAAACCATCTTGTTAAACCACTCTGACCTCCACATCTCAGTCCAAGGGGCATTGAAACCATCTTGTTAAACCAGTCTGAACTCCACGTCTCTTCCAAGGAGCATTAAAACCGTTTTGTTAAACCACTCTGACCTCCACGTCTTTTCCAAGGGGCATTTAAACCGTCTTGTTAAACCACTCTGACCTCCACGTCTCTTCCAAGGGGCATTAAAACCGTCTTGTTAAGCTACTGTGACCTCCACGTCTCTTCCAAGGGGCATTAAAACCATCTTGTTAAGCTACTGTGCCCTCCACGTCTCATTCAAGGGGCATTAAAACTGTCTTGTTAAACCATTCTGACCTCGACGTCTTTTCCAAGGGGCATTAAAACCATTTTGTTAAACCACTCTGACCTCCACGTCTCTTCCAAGGGGCATTAAAACCGTCATGTTAAACCACTATGACCTCCACGTCTCTTCCAAGGGGCATTAAAACCGTCATGTTAAGCCACTGTGACCTCCACGTCTCTTCCAAGGGGCATTAAAACTGTCTTGTTAAGCTACTGTGACCTCCACGTCTCTTCCAAGGGGCATTAAAACCGTCTTGCTAAGCTACTGTGACCTTAAAGTCTCTTCCAAGTGGCATTAAAATCGTCTTGTTAAGTTACTGTGACCTCCACGTCTCTTCCAAGGGGCATTAAAACCATCTTGTCCAACCACTCTGACCTCCACGTCTCTTCCAAGGGGCATTAAAACCATCTTGTTAAACCACTCTGACCTCCACGTCTATTCCAAGGGGCATTAAAACTATCTTGTAAAACCACTCTGACCTCCACGTCTCTTCCAAGGGGCATTAAAACCGTCTTGTTAAAACACTCTGACCTCCACGTCTATTCCAAGGGGCATTAAAACTATCTTGTAAAACCACTCTGACCTCCACGTCTATTCCAAGGGGCATTAAACTATCTTGTTAAACCACTCTGACCTCCACGTCTCTTCCAAGGGGCATTAAAACGGTCTTGTTAAAGCACTCTGACCTCCACGTCTCTTCCAAGGGGCATTTAAACAATCTTTTTACACCACTCTGACCTCCACGTCTCTTCCAATGGGCATTAAAACCGTCTTGTTAAACCTCTCTGACCTCCACGTCTCTTCCAAGAGGCATTAAAACCATCTTGTTAAACCTCTCTGACCTCCACGTCTTTTCCAAGGGACATTAAAATTGTATTGTTAAACCACTTTGACCTCCACGTCTCTTGCAAGGCGTATTTAAACCGTCTTGTTAAAACACTCTGACCTTCAAGTCTATTCCAAGGGGCATTAAAACCGTCTTGTTAAAGCACTCTGACCTCCACGTCTCTTCCAAGGGGCATTAAAACTGTCTTGTTAACCACTCTGACCTCCACGTCTCTACCAAGGGGCATTAAAGCCGTCTTGTTAAACCACTCTGACCTACACGTCTCTTCCGAGGGGCATTAAAACCGTCCTGTTAAATCACTCTGACCTCCACATCTCTTCCAAGTGGCATTAAAATCATCTACTTAAACCACTCTGACCTCCACGTCTCTTCCAAGGGGCATTAAACCGTGTTGTTAAGCTACAGTGACCTCCACGTCTCTTCCAAGGGGCATTAAAACCGTCTTGTTAAGCTACTGTGACCTCCACGTCTCTTCCAAGGGGCATTAAAACCGTCTTGTTAAACCACTCTGACCTCCACGTCTCTTCCAAGGGGCATTGAAACCATCTTGTTAAACGACTCTGACCTCCACGTCTCTTACAAGGGGCATTATAACAGTCTTGTTAAACCACTCTGACCTCCACGTCTCTTCCAAGGGGCATTAAAACCGTCTTTTTAAACCACTCTGACCTCCACGTCTCTTCCAATGGGCATTAAAACTGTCTTGTTAAACCACTCTGACCTCCACGTCTCTTCCAAGAGGCATTAAAACCATCTTGTTAAACCACTCTGACCTCTACGTCTTTTCCAAGGGGCATTAAAACTGTATTGTTAAACCACTCTGACCTCCACCTCTCTTCCAAGGGGCATTAAAACCGTCTTGTTAAACCACTCTGACCTCAAAGTCTATTCCAAGGGGCATTAAAACCGTCTTGTTAAACCACTTTGAGCTCCACGTCTCTTCCAAGGTGCATTAAAACCGTCTTGTTAAACCACTCTGACCTGCACGTTTCTTCCAAGGGGCATTAAAACTGTCTTTTTAAACCACTCTGACCTCCACGTCTCTTCCAATGGGCATTAAAACAGTCTTGTTAAACCACTCTGATCTCCACGTCTCTTCCAAGAGGCATTTAAGCCATCATGTTAAACCACTCTGACTTCCATGTCTTTTCCAAGGGGCATTAAAACTGTATTGTTACACCACTCTGACCTCCACGTACCTTCCAAGGGGCATTAAAACCGTCTTGTTAAAGCACTCTGACCTCCACGTGTCTTCCAAGGGGCATTAAAACAATCTTTTTACACCACTCTGACCTCCACGTCTCTTCCAATGGGCATTAAAACCATCTTGTTAAACCTCTCTTACCTCCACGTCTTTTCCAAGGGGCATTAAAACTGTATTGTTAAACCACTTTGACCTCCACGTCTCTTCCAAGGCGTATTTAAACCGTCTTGTTAAAACACTCTGACCTTCAAGTATATTCCAAGGGGCATTAAAACCGACTTGTTAAACCACTCTGACCTCCACGTCTATTCCAAGGGGCATTAAAACTGTCTTGTTAACCACTCTGACCTCAACGTCTCTACCAAGGCGCATTAAAGCCGTCTTCTTAAACCACTCTGACCTCCACGTCTCTTTCAAGGGCCATTAAAACCATCTTGTTAAGCTACTGTGACATCCACATCTCTTCCAAGGGCATTTAAATCCATCTTGTTAAGCTACTGTAACCTCCACGTCTCTACCAAGGGGCATTATAACTATCTTGTTAAACCACTCTGACCTCCACATCTCATCCAAGAGGCATTAAAATTGTCTTGTTAAACCATTCTCACCTCCACGTCTCTAACAAGGGGCATTAAAACGGTGTTGTTAAACTACTGTGACCTCCAAGTCTCTTCCAAGGGGCATTAAAACCGTCTTGTTAAGCTACTGTGACCTCCAAGCCTATTCCGAGGGGCATTAAACAGTCTTGTTAAACCACTCTGACCTCCACGTCTCTTCCAATGGGCATTAAAACCATCTTGTTAAACCACTCTGACCTCCACGTGTCTTCCAATGGGCATTAAAACTGTCTTGTTAAACCACTCTGACCTCCACGTCTATTCCAAGGGGCATTAAAACTATCTTGTAAAACCACTCTGACCTCCACGTCTCTTCCAAGGGGCATTAAAACCATCTTGTTAAACCACCCTGACCTCCACGTCTCTTCCAAGGGGCATTAAAACGGTCTTGTTAAAGCACTTTGGCCTCCACGTCTCTTCCAAGGGGCATTAAAGCAATCTTTTTACACCACTCTGACCTCCAGGTCTCTTCCAAGGGGCATTAAACCGTGTTGTTAAGCTACTGTGACCTCCACGTCTCTTCCAAGGGGCCTTAAAACCGTCTTATTAAGCTACTGTGACCTCCACGTCTCTTCCAAGGGGCATTAAAACCGTCTTGTTAAACCACTCTGACCTCCACGTCTCTTCCAATGTGCATTAAAACCATCTTGTTAAACCACTCTGACCTCAACGTCTCTTACAAGGGGCATTATAACAGTCTTGTTAAACCACTCTGACCTCCACGTCTCTTCCAAGGGGCATTAAAACTGTCTTTTTAAACCACTCTGACCTCCACGTCTCTTCCAATGGGCATTAAAACCGTCTTGTTAAACCACTCTGACCTCCACGTCTCTTCCAAGAGGCATTAAAACCATATTGTTAAACCACTCTGACCTCCACGTCTTTTCCAAGGGGCATTAAAACTGTATTGTTAGACCACTCTGACCTCCACCTCTCTTCCAAGGGGCATTAAAACAGTCTTGTTAAACCACTCTGACCTCAAAATCTATTACAAGGGGCATTAAAACCGTCTTGTAAAACCACTCTGAGCTCCATGTCTCTTCCAAGGTGCATTAAAACCGTCTTGTTAAACCACTCTGACCTCCTTGTTTCTTCCAAGGGGCATTAAAACCGTCTTTTTCAACCACTCTGACCTCCACGTCTCTTCCAATGGGCATTAAAACCGTCTTGTTAAACCACTCTGACCTCCACGTCTCTTCCAAGGGGCATTTAAACCATCATGTTAAACCACTCTGACCTCCACGTCTTTTCCAAGGGGCATTAAAACTGTCTTGTTAAACCACTCTGACCTCCACGTCTCTTCCAAGGGGCATTAAAACCGTCTTGTTAAAGCACTCTGACCTCCACGTCTCTTTCAAGGGGCATTAAAACAATCTTTTTACACACTCTGACCTCCATGTCTCTTCCAATGGGCATTAAAACCATCTTGTTAAACCACTCTGACCTCCACGTCTCTTCCAATGGGCATTGAAACCATCTTGTTAAACCACTCTGACCTCCACGTCTCTTACAAGGGGCATTATAACAGTCTTGTTAAACCACTCTGACCTCCACGTCTCTTCCAAGGGGCCTTAAAACCGTCTGTTTAAACCACTCTGACCTCCACGTCTCTTCCAATGGGCATTAAAACCGTCTTGTTAAACCACTCTGACCTCCACGTCTCTTCCAAGAGGCATTAAAACCATCTTGTTAAACCACTCTGACCTCTACGTCTTTTCCAAGGGGCATTAAAACTGTATTGTTAAACCACTCTGACCTCCACCTCTCTTCCAAGGGGCATTAAAACCGTCTTGTTAAACCACTCTGACCTCAAAGTCTATTCCAAGGGGCATTAAAACCGTCTTGTTAAACCACTCTGAGCTCCACGTCTCTTCCAAGGTGCATTAAAACCGTCTTGTTAAACCACTCTGACCTCCACGTTTCTTCCAAGGGGCATTAAAACCGTCTTTTTAAACCACTCTGACCTCCACGTCTCTTCCAATGGTCATTAAAACAGTCTTGTTAAACCACTCTGATCTCCACGTCTCTTCCAAGAGGCATTTAAACCATCATGTTAAACCACTCTGACTTCCATGTCTTTTCCAAGGGGCATTAAAACTGTATTGTTACACCACTCTGACCTCCACGTACCTTCCAAGGGGCATTAAAACCGTCTTGTTAAAGCACTCTGACCTCCACGTGTCTTCCAAGGGGCATTAAAACAATCTTTTTACACCACTCTGACCTCCACGTCTCTTCCAATGGGCATTAAAACCATCTTGTTAAACCTCTCTGACCTCCACGTCTTTTCTAAGGGGCATTAAAACTGTATTGTTAAACCACTTTGACCTCCACGTCTCTTCCAAGGCGTATTTAAACCGTCTTGTTAAAACACTCTGACCTTCAATTATATTCCAAGGGGCATTAAAACCGACTTGTTAAACCACTCTGACCTCCACGTCTCTTCCAAGGGGCATTAAAACTGTCTTGTTAACCACTCTGACCTCCACGTCTCTACCAAGGTGCATTAAAGCCGTCTTCTTAAACCACTCTGACGTCCACGTCTCTTTCAAGGGGCATTAAAACCATCTTGTTAAGCTACTGTGACCTCCACATCTCTTCCAAGGGCATTTAAATCCATCTTGTTAAGCTACTGTAACCTCCACGTTTCTACCAAGGGGCATTATAACTATCTTGTTAAACCTCTTTGACCTCCAAGTCTCTTCCAGGGGGCATTAAAATCGTCTTGTTAAACCACTCTGACCTCCACATCTCATCCAAGAGGCATTAAAATTGTCTTGTTAAACCATTCTCACCTCCACGTCTCTAACAAGGGGCATTAAAACGGTGTTGTTAAACTACTGTGACCTCCAAGTCTCTTCCAAGGGGCATTAAAACCGTCTTGTTAAGCTACTGTGACCTCCAAGCCTATTCCGAGGGGCATTAAACAGTCTTGTTAAACCACTCTGACCTCCACGTCTCTTCCAATGGGCATTAAAACAGTCTTGTTAAACCACTCTGACCTCCACGTGTTTTCCAATGGGCATTAAAACTGTCTTGTTAAACCACTCTGACCTCCACGTCTATTCCAAGGGGCATTAAAACTATCTTGTAAAACCACTCTGACCTCCACGTCTCTTCCAAGGGGCATTAAAACCATCTTGTTAAACCACTCTGACCTCCACGTCTCTTCCAAGGGGCATTAAAACGGTCTTGTTAAAGCACTCTGGCCTCCACGTCTCTTCCAAGGGGCATTAAAACAATCTTTTTACACCACTCTGACCTCCACGTCTCTTCTAAGTGGCATTAAACCGTGTTGTTAAGCTACTGTGACCTCCACGTCTCTTCCAAGGGGCATTAAAACCGTGTTATTAAGCTACTGTGACCTCCACGTCTCTTCCAAGGGGCATTAAAACCGTCTTGTTAAACCACTCTGACCTCCACGTCTCTTCCAATGGGCATTAAAACCATCTTGTTAAACCACTCTGACCTCAACGTCTCTTACAAGGGGCATTATAATAGTCTTGTTAAACCACTCTGACCTCCACGTCTCTTCAAAGGGGCATTAAAACTGTCTTTTCAAACCACTCTGACCTCCACGTCTCTTCCAATGGGCATTAAAACCGTCTTGTTAAACCACTCTGACCTCCACGTCTCTTCCAAGAGGCATTAAAACCATATTGTTAAACCACTCTGACCTCCACGTCTTTTCCAAGGGGCATTAAAACTGTATTGTTAGACCACTCTGACCTCCACCTCTCTTCCAAGGGGCATTAAAACAGTCTTGTTAAACAACTCTGACCTCAAAATCTATTACAAGGGGCATTAAAACCGTCTTGTTAAACCACTCTGAGCTCCACGTCTCTTCCAAGGTGCATTAAAACCGTCTTGTTAAACCACTCTGACCTCCTTGTTTCTTCCAAGGGGCATTAAAACCGTCTTTTTCAACCACTCTGACCTCCACGTCTCTTCCAATGGGCATTAAAACCGTCTTGTTAAACCACTCTGACCTCCACGTCTCTTCCAAGGGGCATTTAAACCATTATGTTAAACCACTCTGACCTCCACGTCTCTTCCAAGGGGCATTAAAACCGTCTTGTTAAAGCACTCTGACCTCCACGTCTCTTCCATGGGGCATTAAAACAATCTTTTTACACCACTCTGACCTCCATGTCTCTTCCAATGGGCATTAAAACCGTCTTGTTAAACCACTCTGACCTCCACGTCTCTTCCAAGGGGCATTGAAACCATCTTGTTAAACCACTCTGACCTCCACGTCTCTTACAAGGGGCATTATAACAGTCTTGTTAAACCACTCTGACCTCCACGTCTCTTCCAAGGGGCATTAAAACCGTCTTTTTAAACCACTCTGACCTCCACGTCTCTTCCAATGGGCATTAAAACCGTCTTGTTAAACCACTCTGACCTCCACGTCTCTTCCAAGAGGCATTAAAACCATCTTGTTAAACCACTCTGACCTCTACGTCTTTTCCAAGGGGCATTAAAACTGTATTGTTAAACCACTCTGACCTCCACCTCTCTTCCAAGGGGCATTAAAACCGTCTTGTTAAACCACTCTGACCTCAAAGTCAATTCCAAGGGGCATTAAAACCGTCTTGTTAAACCACTCTGAGCTCCACGTCTCTTCCAAGGTGCATTAAAACCGTCTTGTTAAACCACTCTGACCTCCACGTTTCTTCCAAGGAGCATTAAAACCGTCTTTTTAAACCACTCTGACCTCCACGTCTCTTCCAATGGGCATTAAAACAGTCTTGTTAAACCACTCTGATCTCCACGTCTCTTCCAAGAGGCATTTAAACCATCATGTTAAACCACTCTGACTTCCATGTCTTTTCCAAGGGGCATTAAAACTGTATTGTTACACCACTCTGACCTCCACGTACCTTCCAAGGGGCATTAAAACCGTCTTGTTAAAGCACTCTGACCTCCACGTGTCTTCCAAGGGGCATTAAAACAATCTTTTTACACCACTCTGACCTCCACGTCTCTTACAATGGGCATTAAAACCATCTTGTTAAACCTCTCTGACCTCCACGTCTTTTCTAAGGGGCATTAAAACTGTACTGTTAAACGACTTTGACCTCCACGTCTCTTCCAAGGCGTATTTAAACCGTCTTGTTAAAACACTCTGACCTTCAATTATATTCCAAGGGGCATTAAAACCGACTTGTTAAACCACTCTGACCTCCACGTCTCTTCCAAGGGGCATTAAAACTGTCTTGTTAACCACTCTGACCTCCACGTCTCTACCAAGGTGCATTAAAGCCGTCTTCTTAAACCACTCTGACGTCCACGTCTCTTTCAAGGGGCATTAAAACCATCTTGTTAAGCTACTGTGACCTCCACATCTCTTCCAAGGGCATTTAAATCCATCTTTTTAAGCTACTGTAACCTCCACGTTTCTACCAAGGGGCATTATAACTATCTTGTTAAACCTCTTTGACCTCCAAGTCTCTTCCAGGGGGCATTAAAATCGTCTTGTTAAACCACTCTGACCTCCACATCTCATCCAAGAGGCATTAAAATTGTCTTGTTAAACCATTCTCACCTCCACGTCTCTAACAAGGGGCATTAAAACGGTGTTGTTAAACTACTGTGACCTCCAAGTCTCTTCCAAGGGGCATTAAAACCGTCTTGTTAAGCTACTGTGACCTCCAAGCCTATTCCGAGGGGCATTAAACAGTCTTGTTAAACCACTCTGACCTCCACGTCTCTTCCAATGGGCATTAAAACAGTCTTGTTAAACCACTCTGACCTCCACGTGTCTTCCAATGGGCATTAAAACTGTCTTGTTAAACCACTCTGACCTCCACGTCTATTCCAAGGGCATTAAAACTATCTTGTAAAACCACTCTGACCTCCACGTCTCTTCCAAGGGGCATTAAAACCATCTTGTTAAACCACTCTGACCTCCACGTCTCTTCCAAGGGGCATTAAAACGGTCTTGTTAAAGCACTCTGGCCTCCACGTCTCTTCCAAGGGGCATTAAAACAATCTTTTTACACCACTCTGACCTCCACGTCTCTTCCAAGTGGCATTAAACCGTCTTGTTAAGCTACTGTGACCTCCACGTCTCTTCCAAGGGGCATTAAAACCGTCTTATTAAGCTACTGTGACCTCCACGTCTCTTCCAAGGGGCATTAAAACCGTCTTGTTAAACCACTCTGACCTCCACGTCTCTTCCAATGGGCATTAAAACCATCTTGTTAAACCACTCTGATCTCAACGTCTCTTACAAGGGGCATTATAATAGTCTTGTTAAACCACTCTGACCTCCACGTCTCTTCCAAGGGGCATTAAAACTGTCTTTTCAAACCACTCTGACCTCCACGTCTCTTCCAATGGGCATTAAAACCGTCTTGTTAAACCACTCTGACCTCCACGTCTCTTCCAAGAGGCATTAAAACCATATTGTTAAACCACTCTGACCTCCACGTCTTTTCCAAGGGGCATTAAAACTGTATTGTTAGACCACTCTGACCTCCACCTCTCTTCCAAGGGGCATTAAAACAGTCTTGTTAAACCACTCTGACCTCAAAATCTATTCCAAGGGGCATTAAAACCGTCTTGTTAAAAAACTCTGAGCTCCACGTCTCTTCCAAGGTGCATTAAAACCGTCTTGTTAAACCACTCTGACCTCCTTGTTTCTTCCAAGGGGCATTAAAACCGTCTTTTTCAACCACTCTGACCTCCACGTCTCTTCCAATGGGCATTAAAACCGTCTTGTTAAACCACTCTGACCTCCACGTCTCTTCCAAGGGGCATTTAAACCATTATGTTAAACCACTCTGACCTCCACGTCTTTTCCAATGGGCATTAAAACTGTCTTGTTAAACCACTCTGACCTCCACGTCTCTTCCAAGGGGCATTAAAACCGTCTTGTTAAAGCACTCTGACCTCCACGTCTCTTCCATGGGGCATTAAAACAATCTTTTTACACCACTCTGACCTCCATGTCTCTTCCAATGGGCATTAAAACCGTCTTGTTAAACCACTCTGACCTCCACGTCTCTTCCAAGGGGCATTGAAACCATCTTGTTAAACCACTCTGACCTCCACGTCTCTTACAAGGGGCATTATAACAGTCTTGTTAAACCACTCTGACCTCCACGTCTCTTCCAAGGGGCATTAAAACCGTCTTTTTAAACCACTCTGACCTCCACGTCTCTTCCAATGGGCATTAAAACCGTCTTGTTAAACCACTCTGACCTCCACGTCTCTTCCAAGAGGCATTAAAACCATCTTGTTAAACCACTCTGACCTCTACGTCTTTTCCAAGGGGCATTAAAACTGTATTGTTAAACCACTCTGACCTCCACCTCTCTTCCAAGGGGCATTAAAACCGTCTTGTTAAACCACTCTGACCTCAAAGTCAATTCCAAGGGGCATTAAAACCGTCTTGTTAAACCACTCTGAGCTCCACGTCTCTTCCAAGGTGCATTAAAACAGTCCTGTTAAACCACTCTGACCTCCACGTTTCTTCCAAGGAGCATTAAAACCGTCTTTTTAAACCACTCTGACCTCCACGTCTCTTCCAATGGGCATTAAAACAGTCTTGTTAAACCACTCTGATCTCCACGTCTCTTCCAAGAGGCATTTAAACCATCATGTTAAACCACTCTGACTTCCATGTCTTTTCCAAGGGGCATTAAAACTGTATTGTTACACCACTCTGACCTCCACGTACCTTCCAAGGGGCATTAAAACCGTCTTGTTAAAGCACTCTGACCTCCACGTGTCTTCCAAGGGGCATTAAAACAATCTTTTTACACCACTCTGACCTCCACGTCTCTTCCAATGGGCATTAAAACCATCTTGTTAAACCTCTCTGACCTCCACGTCTTTTCCAAGGGGCATTAAAACTGTATTGTTAAACCACTTTGACCTCCTCGTCTCTTCCAAGGCGTATTTAAACCGTCTTGTTAAAACACTCTGACCTTCAAGTATATTCCAAGGGGCATTAAAACCGACTTGTTAAACCACTCTGACCTCCACGTCTCTTCCAAGGGGCATTAAAACTGTCTTGTTAACCACTCTGACCTCCACGTCTCTACCAAGGCGCATTAAAGCCGTTTTCTTAAACCACTGTGACGTCCACGTCTCTTTCAAGGGGCATTAAAACCATCTTGTTAAGCTACTGTGACCTCCACATCTCTTCCAAGGGCATTTAAATCCATCTTGTTAAGCTACTGTAACCTCCACGTTTCTACCAAGGGGCATTATAACTATCTTGTTAAACCTCTTTGACCTCCAAGTCTCTTCCAGGGGGCATTAAAATCGTCTTGTTAAACCACTCTGACCTCCACATCTCATCCAAGAGGCATTAAAATTGTCTTGTTAAACCATTCTCACCTCCACGTCTCTAACAAGGGGCATTAAAACGGTGTTGTTAAACTACTGTGACCTCCAAGTCTCTTCCAAGGGGCATTAAAACCGTCTTGTTAAGCTACCGTGACCTCCAAGCCTATTCCGAGGGGCATTAAACAGTCTTGTTAAACCACTCTGACCTCCACGTCTCTTCCAATGGGCATTAAAACCATCTTGTTAAACCACTCTGACCTCCACGTGTCTTCCAATGGGCATTAAAACTGTCTTGTTAAACCACTCTGACCTCCACGTCTATTCCAAGGGGCATTAAAACTATCTTGTAAAACCAATCTGACCTCCAAGTCTCTTCCAAGGGGCATTAAAACCATCTTGTTAAACCACTCTGACCTCCACGTCTCTTCCAAGGGGCATTAAAACGGTCTTGTTAAAGCACTCTGGCCTCCACGTCTCTTCCAAGGGGCATTAAAACAATCTTTTTACACCACTCTGACCTCCACGTCTCTTCCAAGTGGCATTAAACCGTGTTGTTAAGCTACTGTGACATCCACGTCTCTTCCAATGGGCATTAAAACCGTCTTATTAAGCTACTGTGACCTCCACGTCTCTTCCAAGGGGCATTAAAACCGTCTTTTTAAACAACTCTGACCTCCACGTCTCTTCCAATGGGCATTAAAACCATCTTGTTAAACCACTCTGACCTCGACGTCTCTTACAAGGGGCATTATAATAGTCTTGTTAAACCACTCTGACCTCCACGTCTCTTCCAAGGGGCATTAAAACTGTCTTTTCAAACCACTCTGACCTCCACGTCTCTTCCAATGGGCATTAAAACCGTCTTGTTAAACCACTCTGACCTCCACGTCTCTTCCAAGAGGCATTAAAACCATATTGTTAAACCACTCTGACCTCCACGTCTTTTCCAAGGGGCATTAAAACTGTATTGTTAGACCACTCTGACCTCCACCTCTCTTCCAAGGGGCATTAAAACAGTCTTGTTAAACCACTCTGACCTCAAAATCTATTCCAAGGGGCATTAAAACCGTCTTGTTAAACCACTCTGAGCTCCACGTCTCTTCCAAGGTGCATTAAAACCGTCTTGTTAAACCACTCTGACCTCCTTGTTTCTTCCAAGGGGCATTAAAACCGTCTTTTTCAACCACTCTGACCTCCATGTCTCTTCCAATGGGCATTAAAATCGTCTTGTTAAACCACTCTGACCTCCACGTCTCTTCCAAGGGGCATTTAAACCATCATGTTAAACCACTCTGACCTCCACGTCTTTTCCAAGGGGCATTAAAACTGTCTTGTTAAACCACTCTGACCTCCACGTCTCTTCCAAGGGGCATTAAAACCGTCTTGTTAAAGCACTCTGACCTCCACGTCTCTTCCAAGGGGCATTAAAACAATCTTTTTACACCACTCTGACCTCCATGTCTCTTCCAATGGGAATTAAAACCGTCTTGTTAAACCACTCTGACCTCCACGTCTCTTCCAAGGGGCATTGAAACCATCTTGTTAAACCACTCTGACCTCCACGTCTCTTACAAGGGGCATTATAACAGTCTTGTTAAACCACTCTGACCTCCACGTCTCTTCCAAGGGGCATTAAAACCGTCTTTTTAAACCACTCTGACCTCCACGTCTCTTCCAATGGGCATTAAATCCGTATTGTTAAACCACTCTGACCTCCACGTCTCTTCCAAGAGGCATAAAAACCATCTTGTTAAACCACTCTGACCTCTGCGTCTTTTCCAAGGGGCATTAAAACTGTAATGTTAAACCACTCTGACCTCCACCTCTCTTCCAAGGGGCATTAAAACCGTCTTGTTAAACCACTCTGACCTCAAAGTCAATTCCAAGGGGCATTAAAACCATCTTGTTAAACCACTCTGAGCTCCACGTCTCTTCCAAGGTGCATTAAAACCGTCTTGTTAAACCACTCTGACCTCCACGTTTCTTCCAAGGAGCATTAAAACCGTCTTTTTAAACCACTCTGACCTCCACGTCTCTTCCAATGGGCATTAAAACAGTCTTGTTAAACCACTCTGATCTCCACGTCTCTTCCAAGAGGAATTTAAACCATCATGTTAAACCACTCTGACTTCCATGTCTTTTCTACGGGGCATTAAAACTGTATTGTTACACCACTCTGACCTCCACGTACCTTCCAAGGGGCATTAAAACCGTCTTGTTAAAGCACTCTGACCTCCACGTGTCTTCCAAGGGGCATTAAAACAATCTTTTTACACCACTCTGACCTCCACGTCTCTTCCAATGGGCATTAAAACCATCTTGTTAAACCTCTCTGACCTCCACGTCTTTTCCAAGGGGCATTAAAACTGTATTGTTAAACCACTTTGACCTCCTCGTCTCTTCCAAGGCGTATTTAAACCGTCTTGTTAAAACACTCTGACCTTCAAGTATATTCCAAGGGGCATTAAAACCGACTTGTTAAACCACTCTGACCTCCACGTCTCTTCCAAGGGGCATTAAAACTGTCTTGTTAACCACTCTGACCTCCACGTCTCTACCAAGGCGCATTAAAGCCGTCTTCTTAAACCACTCTGACGTCCACGTCTCTTTCAAGGGGCATTAAAACCATCTTGTTAAGCTACTGTGACCTCCACATCTCTTCCAAGGGCATTTAAATCCATCTTGTTAAGCTACTGTAACCTCCACGTCTCTACCAAGGGGCATTATAACTATCTTGTTAAACCTCTTTGACCTCCAAGTCTCTTCCAGGGGGCATTAAAATCGTCTTGTTAAACCACTCTGACCTCCACATCTTATCCAAGAGGCATTAAAATTGTCTTGTTAAAACATTCTCACCTCCACGTCTCTAACAAGGGGCATTAAAACGGTGTTGTTAAACTACTGTGACCTCCAAGTCTCTTCCAAGGGGCATTAAAACCGTCTTGTTAAGCTACTGTGACCTCCAAGCCTATTCCGAGGGACATTAAACAGTCTTGTTAAACCACTCTGACCTCCACGTCTCTTCCAATGGGCATTAAAACCATCTTGTTAAACCACTCTGACCTCCACGTGTCTTCCAATGGGCATTAAAACTGTCTTGTTAAACCACTCTGACCTCCACGTCTATTCCAAGGGGAATTAAAACTATCTTATAAAACCACTCTGACCTCCACGCCTCTTCCAAGGGGCATTAAAACCATCTTGTTAAACCACTCTGACCTCCACGTCTCTTCCAAGGGGCATTAAAACCATCTTGTTAAAGCACTCTGACCTCCACGTCTCTTCCAAGGGGCATTAAAACAATCTTTTTACACCACTCTGACCTCCATGTCTCTTCCAATGGGCATTAAAACCGTCTTGTTAAACCTCTCTGACCTCCACGTCTCTTCCAAGAGGCATTAAAACCATCTTGTTAAACCTCTCTGACCTCCACGTCTTTTCCAAGGGGCATTAAAACTGTATTGTTAAACCTCTTTGACCTCCACGTCTCTTCCAAGGCGTATTTAAACCGTCTTGCTAAAACACTCTTACCTTCAAGTCTATTCCAAGGGCCATTAAAAGTTACTTGTTAAACCACTCTGACCTCCACGTCTCTTCCAAGGGGCATTAAAACTGTCTTGTTAACCACTCTGACCTCCACGTCTCTACCAAGGGGCATTAAAGCCGTCTTCTTAAACCACACTGACCGCCACGTCTGTTCCAAGGGGCATTAAAACCATCTTGTTAAGCTACTGTGACCTCCACGTCTCTTCCAAGTGCATTTAAATCCATCTTGTTAAGCTACTGTAACCTCCACGTCTCTACCAAGGGGCATTATAACTGTCTTGTTAAACCACTTTGACCTCCAAGTCTCTTCCAGGGGGCATTAAAATCGTCTTGTTAAACCACTCTGACCTCCACATCTCATCCAAGAGGCATTAAAATTGTCTTGTTAAACCATTCTCACCTCCACGTCTCTAACAAGGGGCATTAAAACCGTGTTGTTAAACAACTGTGACCTCCACGTCTCTTCCAAGGGGCATTAAAACCGTCTTGTTAAGCTACTGTGACCTCCACGTCTCTTCCGAGGGGCATAAACAGTCTTGTTAAACCACTCTGACCTTCACGTCTCTTCCAATGGGCATTAAAACCGTCTTGTTAAACCACTCTGACCTCCACGTCTCTTCCGAGGGGCAATAAAACAGTCTTGTTAAACCACTCTGACCTCCACGTCTCTTCCAAGGGGCATTAAAACCATCTTGTTAAACCACTCTGACCTCCAAGTTTCTTCCAAAGGGCATTTAAACAGTCTTATTAAACCAACCTGAACTCCACGTCTCTTCCAAGGGGCTTTAAAACTGTCTTGTTAAACCACTCTGACCTCCACGTCTCTTCCAAGTGGCATTAAAACCATATTGTTAAGTTACTGTGACCTTCACGTCTCTTCCAAGGCGCATTAAAACCGTCTTTTTAAACCACTCTGACCTCCAAGTCTCTACCAAGGGGCATTAAAACCGTCCTCTTAAACCACTCTGACCTCCACTTCTCTTCCAAGGCGCATTAAAACCATCTTCTTAGGCTACTGTGACCTCCACGTCTCTTCCAAGGTGCATTAAAACCATCTTGTTAAGCTACTGTGACCTAAACGTCTCCACCAAGGGGCATTATAACCGTATTGTTAAACCACTCTGACCTCCAAGTTTCTTCCAAAGGGCATTTAAACAGTCTTATTAAACCAACCTGAACTCCACGTCTCTTCCAAGGGGCTTTAAAACTGTCTCGTTAAACCACTCTGACCTCCACGTCTCTTCCAAGGGGCATTAAATCCATCTTGTTAAGTTACTGTGAACTCCACGTCTCTTCCAAGGGGCATTAAAACCGTCTTTTTAAACCACTCTCACCTCCACGTCTCTTCCAAGCGGCATTAAAACCATGTTGTTAAGCTACTGTGACCTTCACGTCTTTTCCAAGGGGCATTAAAACAGTCTTGTTAAGCTACTGTGACCTCCACGTCTCTTCGAAGAGGCATTAAAACAGTCTTGTTAAACCACTCTGACCTCCACATCTCTTCCAAGGGGCATTAAAACCGTCTTGTTAAACCACTCTGACCTCCAAGTCTCTTCCAAGGGGCATTAAAACCATCTTGTTAAACGACTCTGACCTCCACGTCTCTTCCAAGGGGCATTAAAACTGTGTTGCTAAGCTACTGTGACCTCCATGTCTCTTCCAAGGGGCATTAAAACCGTCTTGTTATACCACTCTGACCCCACGTCTCTACCGAGGGGCATTAAAACCGTCTTGTTAAACCACTCTGACCTCCACGTCTCCTCCAATGGGCATTAAAACCGTTTTGTTAAAGCACTCTTACCTCCACTTATCTTCCAAGGGGACACTAAAGCCGTCTTTTTAAACCACTCTGACCTCCACGTCTCTTCCAATGGGCATTAAAACCATCTTGTTAAACCACTCTGACCTCCACGTCTCTTCCAAGAGGCATTTAAACCATCTTGTTAAACCACTCAGACCTCCACGTCTTTTCCAAGGGGCATTAAAACTGTATTGTTAAATCACTCTGACCTCCACGTCTCTTCCAAGGGGCATTAAAGCCGTCTTGTTAAACCACTCTGACCTCCATGTCTCTACCAAGAGGCATTAAAACTGTCTTGATAAACCACTCTGACATCCACGTCTCTTCCAAGGGGCATTAAAACCGTCTTGTTAAACCACTCTGACCTCCATGTCTCTACCAAGGGGCATTAAAACCGTCCTCTTAAACCACTCTGACCTCCACTTCTCTTCCAAGGCGCATTAAAACCATCTTCTTAGGCTACTGTGACCTCCACGTCTCTTCCAAGGCGCATTAAAACCATCTTGTTAAGCTACTGTGACCTAAACGTCTCCACCAAGGGGCATTATAACCGTATTGTTAAACCACTCTGACCTCCAAGTTTCTTCCAAAGGGCATTTAAACAGACTTATTAAACCAACCTGAACTCCACGTCTCTTCCAAGGGGCTTTAAAACTGTCTCGTTAAACCACTCTGACCTCCACGTCTCTTCCAAGGGGCATTAAATCCATCTTGTTAAGTTACTGTGACCTCCACGTCTCTTCCAAGGGGCATTAAAACCGTCTTTTTAAACCACTCTCACCTCCACGTCTCTTCCAAGCGGCATTAAAACCATGTTGTTAAGCTACTGTGACCTTCACGTCTTTTCCAAGGGGCATTAAAACAGTCTTGTTAAGCTACTGTGACCTCCACGTCTCTTCGAAGAGGCATTAAAACAGTATTGTTAAACCACTCTGACCTCCACGTCTCTTCCAATGGGCATTAAAAGAGTCTTGTTAAACCACTCTGACCTCCACGTCTCTTCCGAGGGGCATTAAAACCGTCTTCTTAAACCACTCTGACCTCCACATCTCTTCCAAGGGGCATTAAAACCATCTTGTTAAACCACACTGACCTCGAAGTCTCTTCCAAGGGGCATTAAAACCATCTTGTTAAACGACTCTGACCTCCACGTCTCTTCCAAGGGGCATTAAAACTGTGTTGTTAAGCTACTGTGACCTCCAAGTCTCTTCCAAGGGGCATTAAAACCGTCTTGTTATACCACTCTGACCCCACGTCTCTACCGAGGGGCATTAAAACCGTCTTGTTAAACCACTCTGACCTCCACGTCTCCTCCAATGGGCATTAAAACCGTTTTGTTAAAGCACTCTTACCTCCACTTATCTTCCAAGGGGACACTAAAGCCGTCTTTTTAAACCACTCTGACCTCCACGTCTCTTCCAATGGGCATTAAAACCATCTTGTTAAGCTACTGTGACCTCCACGTCTCTTCCAAGGGTATTTAAATCCGTCTTTTTAAGCTACTGTAACCTCCACTTCTCTACCAAGGGCCATTATAACTGTCTTGTTAAACCACTTTGACCTCCAAGTATCTTCCAGGGGGCATTAAAAACTTCTTGTTAAACCACTCTGACCTCCACATCTCATCCAAGAGGCATTAAAATTGTTTTGTTAAACCATTCTCACCTCCACGTCTCTAACAAGGGGCATTAAAACCGTGTTGTAAAACTACTGTGACCTCCACGTCTCTTCCAAGGGGCATTAAAATCGTCTTGTTAAGCTACTGTGACCTCCACGTCTCTTCCGAGGGGCATTAAACAGTCTTGTTAAACCACTCTGACCTCCACGTCTCTTCCAATGGGCATTAAAACCGTCTTGTTAAACCACTCTGACCTCCACGTCTCTTCCGAGGGGCATTAAAACAGTCTTGTTAAACCACTCTGACCTCCACGTCTCTTCCAAGGGGCATTAAAACCGTCTTGTTAAACCACTCTGACCTCCATGTCTCTTCCAATGGGCATTAAATCCGTGTTGTTAAACCACTCTGACCTCCACGTCTCTTCTAAGAGGCATTAAAACCACCTTGTTAAACCACTCTGTCCTCCACGTCTTTTCCAAGGGGCATTAAAACTGTATTGTTAAACGACTCTGACCTCCACGTCTCTTCCAAGGGATATTAAAACCATCTAGTTAAACCACTCTGACCTCCAAGTCTATTACAGGGGGCATTAAAACCGTCTTGTTGAACCTCTCTGACCTCCACGTCTCTTCCAAGGGGCATTAAAACCGTCTTGTTGAACCACTCTGACCTCCAATTCTATTCCAAGGGGCATTAAAACCGTCTTGTTAAACCACTCTGACCGCCACGACTCTTCCAAGGGGCATTAAAACTGTCTTGTTAAACCACTCTGACCTCCAAGTCTCTACCTAAGGGGCATTAAAACCGTCCTCTTAAACCACTCTGACCTCCAATTCTCTTCCAAGGCGCATTAAAACCATCTTGTTAAGCTGCTGTGACCTCCACATCTCTTCCAAGGCGCATTAAAACCATCTTGTTAAGCTACTGTGACCTCCACGTCTGTAACAAGGGGCATTATAACCGTATTGTTAAACCACTCTGACCTCCAAGTTTCTTCCAAAGGGCATTAAAACAGTCTTATTAAACCACTCTGAACTCCACGTCTCTTCCAAGGGGCTTTAAAACTGTCTTGTTAAACCACTCTGACCTCCACCTCTCTTCCAAGGTGCATTAAAACCATTTTGTTAAGTTACTGTGACCTCCACGTCTCTTCCAAGGGGCATTAAACCCGTGTTGTTAAGCTACTGTGACCTCCACCTCTTTTACAAGGGGCATTAAAACAGTCTTGTTAAGCTACTGTGACCTCCACGTCTCTTCCAAGAGGCATTTAAACAGTCTTGTTAAACCACTCTGACCTCCACGTCTCTTCCAATGGGCATTAAAACCGTCTTGTTAAACCACTCTGACCTCCACGTCTCTTCCAAGGGGCATTAAAACAATCTTTTTACACCACTCTGACCTCCATGTCTCTTCCAATGGGCATTAAAACCGTCTTGTTAAACCTCTCTGACCTCCACGTCTCTTCCAAGGGGCATTAAAACCATCTTGTTAAACTTCTCTGACCTCCACGTCTTTTCCAAGGGGCATTAAAACTGTATTGTTAAACCACTTTGACCTCCACGTCTCTTCCAAGGCGTATTTAAACCGTCTTGTTAAAACACTCTGACCTTCAAGTCTATTCCAAGTGGCATTAAAACCGACTTGTTAAACCACTCTGACCTCCACGTCTCTTCCAAGGGGCATTACTATTGTCTTGTTAACCACTCTGACCTCCACGTCTCTACCAAGGGGCATTAAAGCCGTCTTCTTAAACCACTCTGACCTCCACGTCTCTTTCAAGGGGCATTAAAACCATCTTGTTAAGCTACTGTGACCTCCACTTCTCTTCCAAGGGCATTTAAATCCATCTTGTTAAGTTACTGTAACCTCCACGTCTCTATCAAGGGGCATTATAACTGTCTTGTTAAACCACTTTGACCTCCAAGTCTCTTCCAGGGGGCATTAAAATCGTCTTGTTAAACCACTCTGACCTCCACATCTCATCCAAGAGGCATTAAAATTGTCTTGTTAAACCATTCTCACCTCCATGTCTCTAACAAGGGGCATTAAAACCGTGTTGTTAAACTACTGTGACCTCCACGTTTCTTCCAAGGGGCATTAAAACCGTCTTGTTAAGCTACTGTGACCTCCACGTCTCTTCCGAGGGGCATTAAACAGTCTTGTTAAACCACTCTGACCTTCACGACTCTTCCAATGGGCTTTAAAACCGTCTTGTTAAACCACTCTGATCTCCACGTCTCTTCCGAGGTGCAATAAAACAGTCTTGTTAAACCACTGTGACCTCCATGTCTCTACTAAGGGGCATTAAAACCGTCATGTTAAACCACTCTGACCTCCATGTCTCCTCCAATGGGCATTAAAACTGTATTGTTAAACCACTCTGACCTCCACGTCTCTTCCAAGGGGCATTAAAACCATCTTGTTAAACTACTCTGACCTCCAAGTCTATTAAAGGGGGCATTAAAACCGTCTTGTTGAACCACTCTGACCTCCACGTCTCTTCCAAGGGGCATTAAAACTGTCTTGTTAAACCACTCTGACCTCCAATTCTATTCCAAAGGGCATTAAAACCGTCTTGTTAAACCACTCTGACCGCCACGTCTCTTCCAAGGGGCATTAAAACTGTCCTGTTAAACCACTCTGACCTCCAAGTCTCTACCAAGGGGCATTAAAACCGTCCTCTTAAACCACTCTGACCTCTACTTCTCTTCCAAGGCGCATTAAAACCATCTTGTTAGGCTACTGTGACCTCCACATCTCTTCCAAGGCTCATTAAAACCATCTTGTTAAGCTACTGTGACCTAAACGTCTCTACCAAGGGGCATTATAACCGTATTGTTAAACCACTCTGACCTCCAAGTTTCTTCCAAAGGGCATTAAAACAGTCTTATTAAACCAACCTGAACTCCACGTCTCTTCCAAGGGGCTTTAAAACTGTCTTGTTAAACCACTCTGACCTCCACGTCTCTTCCAAGGGGCATTAAAACCATCTTGTTAAGTTACTGTGACCTCCACGTCTCTTCCAAGGGGCATTAAAACCATGTTGTTAAGCTACTGTGACCTCCACGTCTTTTCCAAGGGGCATTAAAACCGTCTTGTTAAGCTACTGTGATCTCCACGTCTCTTCCAAGAGGCATTAAAACAGTCTTGTTAAACCACTCTGACCTCCACGTCTCTTCCAATGGGCATTAAAACCGTCTTGTTAAACCACTCTGACCTCCACGTCTCTTCCGAGAGGCATTAAAACCGTCTTCTTAAACCACTCTGACCTCCACATTTCTTCCAAGGGGCATTAAAACCGTCTTGTTAAACCACTCTGACCTCCAAGTCTCTTCCAAGGGGTATTAAAACCATATTGTTAAGCCACTCTGACCTCCACGTCTCATCCAAGGGGCATTAAAACTGTGTTGTTAAGCTACTGTGACCTCCACGTCTATTCCAAGGGGCATTAAAACCGTCTTGTTATACCACTCTGACCCCACGTCTCTACCGAGGGGTATTAAAACCGTCTTGTTAAACCACTCTGACCTCCACGTCTCTTCTGAGGGGCATTAAAACCGTCTTGCTAAACCACTCTGACCTCCATGTCTCTTCCAAGGGGCATTAAAACCGTCTTGTTAAACCACTCTGACCCCCACGTCTATTCCAAGGGGCATTAAAACCTTGTTGTTAAGCTACTGTGACCTTCACGTCTCTTCCAAGGAGAATTAAAACCGTCTTGTTAAGCAACTATGACGTCCACGTCTCTTCCAAGGGGCATTAAAACCATCTTGTTAAACCACTCTGACCTCCACGTCTCTTCCAATGGGCATTAAAACTGTTTTGTTAAAGCACTCTTACCTCCACGTCTCTTCCAAGGGGCACTAAAGCCGTCTTTTTAAACCACTCTGAACTCCACGTCTCTTCCAATGGGCATTAAAACCGTCTTGTTAAACCACTCTGACCTCCGCGTCTCTTACAAGAGGCATTTAAACCATCTTGTTAAACCACTCAGACCTCCACGTCTTTTCCAAGGGGCATTAAAACTGTATTGTTTAATCACTCTGACCTCCACGTCTCTTCCAAGGGGCATTAAAGCCGTCTTGTTAAACCACTCTGACCTCCATTTCTCTACCAAGGAGCATTAAAACTGTCTTGATAAACCACTCTGACCTCCACATCACTTCCAACGGGCATTAAAACCGTCTTGTTAAACCACTCTGATCTCCATGTCTCTACCAAGGGGCATTAAAACCGTCTTGTTAAACCACTCTGACCTCCACGTCTCTTCCAAGGGCCATTAAAACTGTCTTGTTAAACCACTCTGACCTCCAGGTCTCTTCCAAGGGGCATTAAAACCGTGTTGTTAAACCACTCTGACCTCCACGTCTCTTAGAAGGGGTATTAAATCCTTCTTTTTAAGCTACTGTGACTTCCACTTCTCTTCCAAGGGGCATTAAAACCGTCTTGTTAAACCACTCTGACCTCCACGTCTCTTCCAAGGGGCAATAAAACAGTCTTGCTTAACCACTCTGAACTCCATGTCTCTTCCAAGGGGCATTAAAACCATCTTGTTAAGCTACTGTGACCTCCACGTATCTTCCAAGGGGCTTTAAAACCATCTTGTTAAGCTACTGTCACCTCCACGTCTCTCCCAAGGGACATTAAAAAGGTCTTGTTAAACCACTCTGACCTCCACGTCTCTTCCAAGGTGCATTAAAACCGTATTTTTCAACCACCCTGACCTCCACGCCTCTTCCAATGGGCATTAAAACCGTCTTGTTAAACCACTCTGACGTCCACGTCTCTTCCAAGAGGCATTAAAACCATCTTGTTAAACCACTCTGACCTACACGTCTTTTCCAAGGGGCATTAAAACTGTATTGTTAAACCACTCTGACCTACACGTCTTTTCCAAGGGGCATTAAAACTGTCTTGTTAAACCACTCAGACCTCCAAGTCTATTCCAAGGGGCATTAAAACCGTCTTGTTGAACCACTCTGACCTCCACGTCTCTTCCAAGGGGCATTAAAACCGTCTTGTTAAACCACTCTGACCTCCACGTCTCCACCAAGGGGCATTAAAACCATCTTGTTAAACCACTCTGACCTCCACGACTCTTCCAAGGGGCATTAAAACCATCTGGTTAAGCTAGTGTGACCTACACGTCTCTTCCAAGGGGCATTAAATCAGTCTTGTTAAGCTACTTTGACCTCCACGTCTCTACCAAGGGGCATTATAACTGTCTTGATAAACCACTCTGACCTCCAAGTCTCTTTCAAGGGGCATTAAAACCGTCTTTTTAAACCTCTCTGACCTCCACGTCTCTTCCAAGGGGCATTAAAACTGTCTTGTAAACCACTCTGACCTCCACGTCTCTTCCAAGTTGCATTAAAACCGTCTTGTTAAACCACTCTGACCTCCACGTCTCTTCCAAGGGGCATTAAAATCATCTTGTTAAGTTGCTGTGACCTCCACGTCTCTTCCAAGGGGCTTTAAACAGGTCTTGTTAAAGCACTCTGACCTCCACGTCTCTTCCAAGGGGCATTAAAACAATCTTTTTACACCACTCTGACCTCCACGTCTCTTCAAATGCACATTAAAACCGTCTTGTTAAACCTCTCTGACCTCCACGTCTCTTCCAAGAGGCATTAAAACCATCTTGTTACACCTCTGTGACCTCCACGTCTTTTTCCAAGGGGCATTAAAAAAATATTGTGTAACCACTTTGACCTCCACGTCTCTTCCAAGGCGTATTTAAACCGTCTTGTTAAAACACTCTTACCTTCAAGTCTATTCCAAGGGGCATTAAAACCGTCTTGTTAAACCACTCTGACCTCCACGTCTCTTCCAAGGGGCATTAAAACTGTCTTGTTAACCACTCTGACCTCCACGTCTCTAACAAGGAGCATTAAAGCCGTCTTGTTAAACCACTCTGACCCACACGTCTCTTCCGAGGGGCATTAAAACCGTCTTGTTAAATCACTCTGACCTCCACGTCTCTTCCAAGGGGCATTAAACCCGTCTTGTTAGACCACTCTGACCTCCACGTCTCTTCCAAGGGGCATTAAACCGTGTTGTTAAGCTACTGTGACCTCCACGTCTCTTCGAAGGGGCATTAAAACCGTCTTGTTAAGCTACTGTGACCTCCACGTCTTTTCCAAGGGGCATTAAAACTGTATTGTTTAATCACTCTGACCTCCACGTCTCTTCCAAGGGGCATTAAAGCCGTCTTGTTAAACCACTCTGACCTCCATTTCTCTACCAAGGAGCATTAAAACTGTCTTGATAAACCACTCTGACCTCCACGTCACTTCCAACGGGCATTAAAACCGTCTTGTTAAACCACTCTGATCTCCATGTCTCTACCAAGGGGCATTAAAACCGTCTTGTTAAACCACTCTGACCTCCACGTCTCTTCCAAGGGCCATTAAAATTGTCTTGTTAAACCACTCTGACCTCCAGGTCTCTTCCAAGGGGCATTAAAACCGTGTTGTTAAACCACTCTGACCTCCACGTCTCTTAGAAGGGGTATTAAATCCTTCTTTTTAAGCTACTGTGACTTCCACTTCTCTTCCAAGGGGCATTAAAACCGTCTTGTTAAACCACTCTGACCTCCACGTCTCTTCCAAGGGGCAATAAAACAGTCTTGCTTAACCACTCTGAACTCCATGTCTCTTCCAAGGGGCATTAAAACCATCTTGTTAAGCTACTGTGACCTCCACATATCTTCCAAGGGGCTTTAAAACCATCTTGTTAAGCTACTGTCACCTCCACGTCTCTCCCAAGGGACATTAAAAAGGTCTTGTTAAACCACTCTGACCTCCACGTCTCTTCCAAGGTGCATTAAAACCGTATTTTTCAACCACCCTGACCTCCACGCCTTTTCCAATGGGCATTAAAACCGTCTTGTTAAACCACTCTGACGTCCAAGTCTCTTCCAAGAGGCATTAAAACCATCTTGTTAAACCACTCTGACCTACACGTCTTTTCCAAGGGGCATTAAAACTGTATTGTTAAACCACTCTGACCTACACGTCTTTTCCAAGGGGCATTAAAACTGTCTTGTTAAACCACTCAGACCTCCAAGTCTATTCCAAGGGGCATTAAAACCGTCTTGTTGAACCACTCTGACCTCCACGTCTCTTCCAAGGGGCATTAAAACCGTCTTGTTAAACCACTCTGACCTCCACGTCTCCACCAAGCTGCATTAAAACCATCTTGTTAAACCACTCTGACCTCCACGACTCTTCCAAGGGGCATTAAAACCATCTGGTTAAGCTAGTGTGACCTACACGTCTCTTCCAAGGGGCATTAAATCAGTCTTGTTAAGCTACTTTGACCTCCACGTCTCTACCAAGGGGCATTATAACTGTCTTGATAAACCACTCTGACCTCCAAGTCTCTTTCAAGGGGCATTAAAACCGTCTTTTTAAACCTCTCTGACCTCCACGTCTCTTCCAAGGGGCATTAAAACTGTCTTGTAAACCACTCTGACCTCCACGTCTCTTCCAAGTTGCATTAAAACCGTCTTGTTAATCCACTCTGACCTCCACGTCTCTTCCAAGGGGCATTAAAACCATCTTGTTAAACCACTCTGACCTCCACGTCTCTTCCAAGGGGCATTAAAATCATCTTGTTAAGTTGCTGTGACCTCCACGTCTCTTCCAAGGGGCTTTAAAAAGGTCTTGTTAAAGCATTCTGACCTCCACGTCTCTTCCAAGGGGCATTAAAACAATCTTTTTACACCACTCTGACCTCCACGTCTCTTCAAATGCACATTAAAACCGTCTTGTTAAACCTCTCTGACCTCCACGTCTCTTCCAAGAGGCATTAAAACCATCTTGTTACACCTCTGTGACCTCCACGTCTTTTTCCAAGGGGCATTAAAAAAATATTGTGTAACCACTTTGACCTCCACGTCTCTTCCAAGGCGTATTTAAACCGTCTTGTTAAAACACTCTTACCTTCAAGTCTATTCCAAGGGGCATTAAAACCGTCTTGTTAAACCACTCTGACCTCCACGTCTCTTCCAAGGGGCATTAAAACTGTCTTGTTAACCACTCTGACCTCCACGTCTCTAACAAGGAGCATTAAAGCCGTCTTGTTAAACCACTCTGACCCACACGTCTCTTCCGAGGGGCATTAAAACCGTCTTGTTAAATCACTCTGACCTCCACGTCTCTTCCAAGGGGCATTAAACCCGTCTTGTTAGACCACTCTGACCTCCACGTCTCTTCCAAGGGGCATTAAACCGTGTTGTTAAGCTACTGTGACCTCCACGTCTCTTCGAAGGGGCATTAAAACCGTCTTGTTAAGCTACTGTGACCTCCACGTCTTTTCCAAGGGGCACTAAAACCGTCGTGTTAAACCACTATGACCTCCACGTCTCTTCCAAAGGGCATTAAAACCATCTTGTTAAACCACTCTGACCTCCACGTCTCTTACAAGGGGCATTATAACAGTCTTGTTAAACCACTCTGACCTCCACGTCTCTTCCAAGGGGCATTAAAACCGTCTTTTTAAACCACTCTGACCTCCACGTCTCTTCCAATAGGCATTAAAACCGTCTTGTTAAACCACTCTGACCTCCACGTCTCTTCCAAGAGGCATTAAAACCATCTTGTTAAACCACTCTGACCTCCACGTCTTTTCCAAGGGTCATTAAAACTGTATTGTTAAACCACTCTGGCCTCCACCTCTATTCCAAGGGACATTAAAACCGTCTAGTTAAACCACTCTGACCTCAAAGTCTATTCCAAGGGGCATTATAACCGTCTTGTTTAACGACTCTGAGCTCCACGTCTCTTCCAAGGTGCATTAAAACCGTCTTGTTAAACCACTCTGACCTCCACGTTTCTTCCAAGGGGCATTAAAACCGTCTTTTTAAACGACTCTGACCTCCACGTCTCTACCAATGGGCATTGAAACCGTCTTGTTAAACCACTCTGACCTCCACGTCTCTTCCAAGAGGCATTAAAACCATCATGTTAAACCACTCTGACCTCCACGTCTTTTCCAAGGGGCATTAAAACTGTATTGTTAAACCACTCTGACCTCCACGTCTCTTCCAAGGGGCATTAAAACGGTCTTGTTAAAGCACTCTGACCTCCATGTCTCTTCCAAGGGGCATTAAAACAATCTTTTTACACCACTCTGACCTCCACGTCTCTTTCAATGGGCATTAAAACCGTCTTGTTAAACCTCTCTGACCTCCACGTCTCTTACAAGAGGCATTAAAACCATCTTGTTAAACCTCTCTGACCTCCACGTCTTTTCCAAGGGGCATTAAAACTGTATTGTTAAACCACTTTGACCTCCACGTCTCTTCCAAGGCGTATTTAAACCGTCTTGTTAAAACACTCTGAGCTTTAAGTCTATTCCAAGGGGCATTAAAACTGTCTTGTTAAACCACTCTGACCTCCACGTCTCTTCCAAGGGGCATTAAAACTATCTTGTTAACCACTCTGACCTCCACGTCTCTACCAAGGGGCATTAAAGCCGTCTTCTTAAACCACTCTGACCTCCACATCTCTTCCAAGGGGCATTAAAACCATCTTGTTAAGCTACTATGACCTCCACGTCTCTTCCAAGGGCATTTAAATCCGCCTTTTTAAGCTACTGTAACCTCCACGTGTCTACCAAGGGGCATTATAACTGTCTTGTTAAAACACTTTGACCTCCACATCTCATCCAAGAGGCATTAAAATTGTCTTGTTAAACCATTCTCACCTCCACGTCTCTAACAAGGGGCATTAAAACCGTGTTGTTAAACTACTGTGACCTCCACGTCACTTCCAAGGGGCATTAAAACCGTCTTGTTAAGCTACTGTGACCTCCAAGTCCCTTCCGAGGGGCATTAAACAGTCTTGTTAAACCACTCTGACCTCCACGTCTCTTTCAATGGTAAATAAAACCGACTTGTTAAACCACTCTGACCTCCACGTCTCTTCCGAGGGGCATTAAAACAGTCTTGTTAAACCACTCTGACCTCCACGTCTCTTCCAAGGGGCATTAAAACCGTCTTGTTAAACCACTCTGACCTCCATGTGTCTTCCAATGGGCATTAAAACCGTCTTGTTAAACCACTCTGACCTCCACGTCTCTTCCAAGAGGCATTAAAACCATCTTGTTAAACCACTCTGTCCTCCACGTCTTTTCCAAGGGGCATTAAAACTGTATTGTTAAACCTCTCTGACCTCCACGTCTTTTCCAAGGGGCATTAAAACTGTATTGTTAAACCACTTTGACCTCCACGTCTCTTCCAAGGCGTATTTAAACCGTCATGTTAAAACACTCTGACCTTTAAGTCTATTCGAAGGGGCATTAAAACTGTCTTGTTAAACCACTCTGACCTCCACGTCTCTTCCAAGGGGCATTAAAACTATCTTGTTAACCACTCTGACCTCCAAGTCTCTACCAAGGGGTATTAAAGCCGTCTTCTTAAACCACTCTGACCTCCACATCTCTTCCAAGGGGCATTAAAACCATCTTGTTAAGCTACTGTGACCTCCACGTTTCTTCCAAGGGCATTTAAATCCATCTTTTTAAGCTACTGTAACCTCCACGTGTCTACCAAGGGAAATTATAACTGTCTTGTTAAACCACTTTGACCTCCAAGTATCTTCCAGGGGGCATTAAAACCGTCTTGTTAAACCACTCTGACCTCCACATCTCATCCAAGAGGCATTAAAATTGTCTTGTTAAACCATTCTCACCTCCACGTCTCTAACAAGGGGCATTAAAACCGTGTTGTTAAACCACTCTGACCTCCATGTGTCTTCCAATGGGCATTAAAACCGTCTTGTTAAACCACTCTGACCTCCACGTCTCTTCCAAGAGGCATTAAAACCATCTTGCTAAACCACTCTGTCCTCCACGTCTTTTCCAAGGGGCATTAAAACTGTGTTGTTAAACCACTCTGACCTCCACGTCTCTTCCAAGGGGCATTAAAACCATCTTGTTAAACCACTCTGACCTCCAAGTCTATTACAGGGGCATTAAAACCGTCTTGTTGAACCACTCTGACCTCCACATCTCTTCCAAGGGGCATTAAAACCGTCTTGTTGAACCACTCTGACCTCCAATTCTATTCCAAGGGGCACTAAAACCGTCTTGTTAAACCACTCTGACCACCACGTCTCTTCCAAGGCGCATTAAAACTGTCTTGTTAAACCACTCTGATCTCCAAGTCTCTACCAAGGGGCATTAAAACCGTCCTCTTAAACCACTCTGACCTCCAATTCTCTTCCAAGGCGCATTAAAACCGTCTTGTTAAGCTACTGTGACCTCCACGTCTCTTCCAAGGGGCATTAAAACCGTCTTGTTATATCACTCTGGCCTCCACGTCTCTACCGAGGGGCATTAAAACCGTCTTGTTAAACCACTCTGACCTCCACATCTCTTCTGAGGAGCATTAAAACCGTCTTTTTAAACCACTCTGATCTCCACGTCTCTTCCAAGGGGCATTAAAACCAACTTGTTAAACTCCTGTGACCTCCACGTATCTTGCAAGGGGCATTAAAACCGTCTTTTTAAGCTACTGTGACCTCCAAGTCTCTTCCAAGGGACATTAAAAACGTCTTGTTAAACCACTCTGACCTCCACGTCTCTTCCAAGGGGCATTAAACCCGTCTTTTTCAACCGTTCTGACCTCCACGTCTCTTCCAATGGGCATTAAAACCGTCTTGTTAAACTACGCTGACCTCCACGTCTCTTCCAAGAGGCATTAAAACCATCTTGTTAAACCACTCTGACCAACACGTCTTTTCCAAGGGGCATTAAAACTGTATTGTTAAACCACTCTGACCCCCACAACTCTTCAAAGGGGCATTAAAACTGTCTTGTTAAACCACTCAGACCTCCACGTCTATTCCAAGGGGCATTAAAACCGTCTTGTTGAACCACTCTGACCTCCACATCTCTTCCAAGGGGCATTAAAACCGTCTTGTTAAACCACTCTGACCTCCACGTCTCCACCAAGGGGCATTAAAACCATCTTGTTAAACCACTCTGACCTCCACGACTCTTCAAAGGGGCATTAAAACCATCTGGTTAAGCTACTGTAACCTACACGTCTCTTCCAAGGGGCATTAAATCCGAGTCTTGTTAAGCTACTTTGACCTCCACGTCTCTACCAAGGGGCATTATAACTGTCTTGATAAACCACTCTGACCTCCAAGTCTCCTCCAAGGGGCATTAAAACCGTCTTTTTAAACCTCTCTGACCTCCACGTCTCTTCCAAGGGGCATGAAAACTGTTTTGTTAAACCACTCTGACCTCCACGTCTCTTCCAAGTTGCATTAAAACTGTCTTGTTAAACCACTCTGACCTCCACGTCTCTTCCAAGGGGCATAAAAAAACCATCTTGTTAAACCACTCTGACCTCCACGTCTCTTCCAAGGGGCATTAAAATCATCTTGTTAAGTTACTGTGACCTCCACGTCTCTTCCAAGGGGCATTAAAACCGTCTTGTTAAACCACTCTGACGTCCACGTCTCTTCCATGGAGCATTACAACAACTTTTTAAACCACTCTGACCTCCACATCTATTCCAAGGGGCATTAAAACCATGTATTTAAACCACTCTGAACTCCACGTCTCTTCCAATGGGCATTAAAACAGTCTTGTTAAACCACTCTGACCTCCACGTCTCTTCCAATGGGCACTAAAACCATGTTGTTAAACCACTCTGACCTCCACGTCTTTTCCAAGGGGCATTAAAACTGTATTGTTAAACGACTCTGACCTCCAGGTCTCTTCCAAGGGGCATTAAAACCGTCTTGTTAAATCACTCTAACTTCCAAGTCTCTTCCAAGGGGCAGTAAAACCGTCTTGTTAAACCACTCTGACCTCCACGTCTCTTCCAAGCGGCATTAAAACCATCTTGTTAAAGCACTCTGACCTCCACGACTCCACCAAGGGGCATTAAAACCCTCTTGTTAAACCACTCTGACCTCCACTACTCTTCCAAGGGGCATTAAAACCATCTGGTTAAGCTACTGTATCCTACACGTCTCTTCCAAGGGGCATTAAATCCGTCTTGTTAAGCTACTTTGACCTCCACGCCTCTACCAAGGGGCGTTATGACTGTCTTGATAAACCACTCTGACCTCCACGTCTCTTCCAAGTTGCATTAAAACCGTCTTGTTAAACCACTCTGACCTCCACGTCTCTTCCAATGGGCATAAAAAAAACCATCTTGTTAAAACACTCTGACCTTCACGTCTCTTCCAAGGGGCATTAAAATCATCTTGTTACGTTACTGTGACCTCCACATCTCTTCCAAAGGGCATTAAAACCGTCTTGTTAAACCACTCTGATCTCCACGTCTCTTCCAACGGGCATTAAAACCATGTATTTAAACCACTCTGACCTCCACGTCTCTTCCAATGGGCATTAAAGCCGTTTTGTTAAACCACTCTGACCTCCAAGTCTCTTCCAATGGGCACTAAAACCATCTTGTTAAACCTCTCTGACCTCCACGTCTTTTCCAAGGGGCATTAAAACTGTATTGTTAAACGACTCTGACCTCCACGTCTCTTCCAAGGGGCATTAAAACCATCTTGTTAAATCACTCTAACTTCCAAGTCTATTCCAAGGGGCATTAAAACCGTCTTGTTAAACCACTCGGACCTCCACGTCTCTTCCAAGGGACATTAAAACCATCTTGTTAAACCACTCTGACCTCCACGTCTCCACCAAGGGGCATTAAAACCGTCTTGTTAAACCACTCTGACCTCCACGACTCTTCCAAGGGGCATTAAAACCATCTGGTCAAGCTACTGTGACCTACACGTCTCTTCCAATTGGCATTAAATCCGTCTTGTTAAGCTACTTTGACCTCCACGTCTCTACCAAGGGGCATTATAACTGTCTTGTTAAACCACTCTGACCTCCAAGTCTCTTCCAAGGGGCATTAAAACCGTCGTTTTAAACCTCTCTGACCTCCACGTCTCTTCCAAGGGGCATTAAAACTGTCTTGTTGAACCACACTGACCTCCACGTCTCTTCCAAGTTGCATTAAAACCTTCTTGTTAAACCACTCTGACCTCCACTTCTCTTCCAAGGGGCATTAAAACTAGAGATGAGCGTTGTTCTACTCGAACTGTTCGCCAATCTCAAATTCGAGCTGTTTTGGGCGGTGTTCGAGCCGTTCGGCGAACACGAACAATTTGAGAAAAATTCGGCTGTTCGAGGTTATATTCGATAACTGTTCGTGCACCAAAATCATAACTGGATTTTTTCTCAGTAATGATGAAAATTAATGTTAATACGCAGTTTGAGTGTACAGCGGGGTGGGGGGCGGGGCATTGGATGGATCTCTGCAGGAACAATGAAGATCCCCATTTTTTTTTCTCTTTCCCGCATTTACAGTGGGGAGGTGCAATCTGTCAGCCTATCAGCAGCGCACACACGGAGCGAAGTGCTTTTTTTCACACAAGCAAGGGCATGTGTCATTGGCAGTGTATGTCACATGTCCTTGCCCTATAAGACCAAGCCATTTTCCCCGTCGCCACCATTTTCTCACTGCTGCAGCTGCGTGTTAGACGGCACCGCTGTTGCTGTGTGCGCTATACCTTGTTAATTTCAAGCCAATTTTCGCACAAATATACAGATAGCTTGGGAGTAGGGAATAGTTGTGATTGCAGTCCTTTTAAGGACTAGGTTGCAGCATTTCCTACGACTTTTATCAGGCAGGTCTGTGCTCTTAAGTAGATAGGTTGTGGGAGTAAAGACTAATTGTAATTGGAGTCCTTTTCAGGACTAGGTTACATCAGTTCCTATCAGTTTTTGCCAGGCAGGTCTGTGCCAGTGCTGTGCAAGTTTTTTTCACAGCATTTGGCTGAATCTAGCAAAGCTAATCCTTTTTGGCCTATTGCAGAGTGTGTTAGTCAGTGGAGTAGCCTATCTGTGTTGCAAGATATACCACCTGTGTATAGAATACCAATTTTTTTACTGCACCTAGTGAAGTAAAATCTTTTGGGCATAGCATCATTCTATTAGTCCATCTATACTGACCTCCATCAGGTTGCAAACTGAATCTAATTTTTTTCTGCATCTAGCTCTGAAAAAATATTGGGCTTCTAGCTGTGTGTGGGTCTTGTTCTATTAATCCATCTATACTGACCTCCATCAGGTTGCAAACTGAATATAATTTTTTTCTGCATCTAGCTCTGAAAAAATATTGGGCTTCTAGCTGTGTGTGGGTCTTGTTCTATTAATCCATCTATACTGACCTCCATCAGGTTGCAAACTGAATATAATTTTTTTCTGCATCTACCTCTGAAAAAATATTGGGCTTCTAGCTGTGTGTGGGTCTTGTTCTATTAATCCATCTATACTGACCTCCATCAGGTTGCAAACTGAATATAATTTTTTTCTGCATCTAGCTCTGAAAAAATATTTGGCCTTCTAGCAGTGTGTGGGACTTGTTCTATTAGTCCACCTATACTGACCTCCATCAGGTTGCAAACTGAATATATTTTTTTCTGCATCTACCTCTGAAAAAATATTGGGCTTCTAGCTGTGTGTGGGACTTGTTGTATTAGTCCATCTATACTGACCTTCATCAGGTTGCAAACTGAATATATTTTTTTCTGCATCTACCTCTGAAAAAATATTGGGCTTCTAGCTGTGTGTGGGTCTTGTTCTATTAATCCATCTATACAGACCTCCATCAGGTTGCAAACTGAATATAATTTTTTTCTGCATCTAGCTCTGAAAAAATATTTGGCCTTCTAGTAGTGTGTGGGACTTTCTCTGTTAGTCCATCTATACTGACCTCCATCAGGTTGCAAACTGAATATATTTTTTTCTGCATCTACCTCTGAAAAAATATTGGGCTTCTAGCTGTGTGTGGGACTTGTTGTATTAGTCCATCTATACTGACCTCCATCAGGTTGCAAATTGAATATAATTTTTTTCTGCATCTAACCCAGCCAATAGTTTTGACCTAATACCACAGTTTGGCCACTGAGCTCTGCTCGGTTACCATCCATTGTTTTTTTGTGCAAACAACTCCAGAGTTGTGAATTAGTTAACCACCAAAATGAGTGGAAAAAGGCCTGCTGCTGGTGGAAAGGGGAATAGGCGTGTTGGGAAGGGGAAAAAAGGTTGTGTCCGTGGGGTAGGTGTTAAAGCAACAGTAACATCTGCAGAAGAAAGACCATCTTCCAGCCAAACTAAAATGTCTACTTCTTTTAGCGGACAATGTGATAAGATCCCTTTCTTACGGCCACGCCAATCGCTACAAATTCCAGATGAGGCACAAAAACAGCAGGTGCTTCAACGGATATCAAGTGCTCCTTTAAGTGGGCTCTCCTCCACATCAACTTCAACATCACAAATACTCCAGTCCTCAAAGGTGTCACCCAAATCGCACTTGCTTCCTCACAGCTCCCAAATCTCCAGCTGCCCGTCTGAGTATGAGGTAGAACAGATGGTTGAGTCTGCAGAGCTGTTTACTCATACTATAGCCTGGGAATCAGAGGTCGACTCCAGCGCTTCTGTGAATCCAGACGAGGAAATGATCTGCACTGATGCCCAGAATCTTTATGAGTCGGATCCAGGACCAGACGCAGAAGGTTCTGACCATAATGTAGACCCTCATTCCCAAACTGTAACTCCTGTTGGTGGAGACAATGAGGAAGACGATGATAAGACTCAAATACCTGATTGGAGCGACAACTTTAGTTTTTTGTCAGGGCAGGAACAGGTTGGCTCTGAGGACGACGGGTGTGATAACACACAGGGTGATGATGATGAGGTTGGAGATCCCACTTACTGTCAACCCACAGTCAGCCAAGAGATGAGGTCAGCAGAGGAGGTGGAGGAAGATGCTAGTGACGACGAGGTCAGGTTGCGCCTTCCTGGACAGAGACGTAGTACTGGAAGCACGTCAACAACTGCATCCTCAAACACAACTCTGCCTCTCACCACAAGTCGTGGTGGCTCTTCAGGTCGCATGGGTGCTAAGCCTTGCATAGCCTGGGCATTTTTTCAGATCGATAAAGATGACCCAACTCGTGTTATCTGTAACATTTGTCAGCAAAAGCTAAGTAGAGGCCAAAAAATACATAGTTTGAGTACTTCATGCATGAGCCGGCACATGGACATGAAGCATAAGTTGCAGTGGGAAGCTCAGTGTGCTACAATGCGGCCTAGCCGGCTGGGCCAACCACCGTCTGCCATATCTTGTGCATCCGCGGCCTCTTCATCCTCTGTGACTGGGGGGACAGCAGTCACACCTGTTTTGGGGCGCAGACCTGCCACCTCTTTACCCGCAACAGCCAGCGTGATTGGCAGGTCATCATTTTCTTTGGAGGTGGGAACACCAGCTGGTGTTGAGCGCTGTCCGACATCGATAGCACCACCTTTGGATCAAGGCAACCTAACATGTCTGCCTGCATCTTCCTCACAGACCGGCAGTTTGCCGGGGACACCCTTATCAACCCCGTCTAAGCACAATAGCCAGCCCTCGGTCCCTCAGATGTGGACAAGTAAAAGACCATTTCCTCCTAGCCATGAGAAAGCTAAGAGGTTGAATTTCACCATCTGCAAGCTCTTGGCTACAGAAATGCTGCCTTTCCGCCTGGTGGACACAGAGGATTTTCGAGACGTTATGTCCGTCGCAGTGCCCCAGTACCAGATGCCCAGTCGGCACTACTTTTCAAAGAAAGGTGTGCCTGCGCTCCACCAGCATGTCGCACACAACATCACCGCTTCTTTGAGAAACTCTGTGTGTGACAGGGTGCATTTCACCACAGACACTTGGACGAGTAGGCATGGACAGGGGCGTTACATGTCGCTGACTGGGCACTGGGTAACTATGGTGACAGCAGGACAAGGGGCTGCTGTCCAAGTCTTGCCGTCCCCACGAGTTGTGCGTCAATCCTCTTTATGTCAAAGTTCCTCCACTGCTTCTGCCTCCTCAACCTCCTCTCGGTCTTCCACCTGCACCCAAAGCCTGTCTGGTCATGCCACAAGCTTTCTAACTGCGCAGAAGGGATCCTGCACACCTCCTTACTATGCTGGCAGTAGGGCTCAACGTCATCAGGCGGTTTTTACATTGAAATGTCTGGGAAATGTGAGTCACACAGCTGAGGAGTTGTGGTCAGCTCTGGAGAACCAATTTCATGAATGGTTGTCTCCACTGGACCTGAAACCAGGGAAGGCCGTGTGCGACAATGCTGCAAACCTGGGTGCGGCCCTTCGCCGGGGCAATGTCACACACGTGCCTTGTATGGCTCACGTGTTGAACTTTTAGCCCACTATCCCAGACTAGATGGCCTTCTGCAGAGGGCACGGTCGCTGTGTGCTCACTTCCGCCGTTCGCATCCCGCAGCTCAGCGACTTACATCTCTACAGAAGTCGTTGGGCCTGCCACTTCACCGGCTAAAATGCGATGTGCCTACCTGGTGGAATTCAACTCTGCACATGTTGCAGCGACTGTGGCAGCACCGACAAGCCCTGGTGCAATACGTTCTGACGTATAGCCTGGGCCAACGAGATTCAGAGGTGGGGCAAATCACGCTGGAGGAGTGGTCTCAGATCAGGGACCTATGCACCCTTCTGCACAGTTTTGAAATGGCGACGAAGATGTTTAGTGCTGACGATGCCATTATCAGCATGACTATTCCGGTGATTTACATGCTGGAGCACATGTTAAACAGAATTCGGAGTCAGGTGGTGGCACAAGAGGAGGTGGAGGAAGTAGAGGAGGAGGAGTTGTATGCGGAAGGGCTAACATCTGCAAGGTCCAGACGGTCGGCAGCACCAAGGCGGCAGGCATGTGAGGGTGGGGGAGATGGTTTTACCAGGGCGCATGGTAGCAGCCAAACTAGTGAGGAAGGTGCAGGAGCCCAGGAAGGAGTGGAGGACGAACTGATGGAAGACTCATCAGATGAGGGAGACCTTGATCACATTTCTGTTGTGCGAGGTTGGGGGGAGAGGACAGAGGAAGGAAGCATGATTGTTACCTCGCCACCAACACAACAGGGACTTGGTGCTCCTGGATGCGCAACACACATGAGTGCCTTCTTGCTGCACTACCTGCAACATGACCCTCGAATTGTGAGAATTAGAAATAATCCTGACTACTGGGTTGCCACACTGTTAGATCCCCGGTACAAAAGTAAATTTGCAGAAATTATTCCTGCCATAGAAAGGGATGCACGCATGCAGGAGTATCAGCAGAGACTGTTGCAGAATCTTACATGTGCTTTTCCACAAAATATCAGTGGTGCACGTAGTGAATCTCACAGTTCCAACTTGCCAACCGTGGGACCGTCAAGTGTTCAGCACTCAAACCGTAACAGAACCACAGTATCTGCTGGTAACATCAATTTTGCAGAATCATTTCACCACTTTTTTAGCCCATCCTTTGCAAGGCCACAGGAGACAAGAAGTCTGACACATAGTCAACGCCTAGAGACGATGGTACAGGAGTATCTCCAAGTAAACATTGAAGCCACGACTGTGTCACTGGACCCTTGCTCTTTTTGGGCTTCCAATCTGGATAAATGGCCGGAGCTAGCCACTTACGCCTTGGAGATCTTGTCATGCCCCGCAGCCAGCGTTCTGTCTGAACGTGTGTTCAGCGCTGCTGGTGGTGTGCTGACAGATAAGCGCACGCGGCTCTCCACTGATAATGTAGACAGACTCACGTTCATAAAGATGAACAAATCATGGATCCGAAACGACTTTTCTACCCCTGTGTCATCCTGGGGAGAGTAAAAGCTTGATGATTGGTTAAAATCACCCTACCAACCGTTTTAAACTTTCAAATTACTAATCATGTTTATCTGTATCTTGACTGGAAAATAATTTGGGCTTTGTAGCAGTGTGCAGCACTGATCCTATTAGGCCATCTATACTAAAGCTTCACCAGATTTAAAATTAAAAATAATTTTTAGCTGCATCTAGCCCGGAAAATAATTTTGGGGCTCCGAGATGCGCAAGACACATAAGTGCCTTCTTGCTGCACTACCTGCAGCATGACCCTCATATTGTCAGAATTCGAAGTAATCATGACTACTGGGTTGCCACACTCTTAGATCCCCCAAACTTTTCGATCAACCTTTTCATTTTAATAAAGACCAAAAAAATGGTCATTTTTGAAATTATAAGCATTAGCAGGTTGTTAGAAACTGAAATCAAACAGTTTTCAACTCAAAACTTTATTCTAGGTGATGTTACATTTTCACATAGGACCCCTTGTTCAAAAGGAGCTTCTGAACTCTCTCGTCCATTGAATTTGTCAGGTTTTGGATGGTTTCTGCTTCAATTGTTTTGCATGAGGACAGAATACCCTCCCAGAGCTGTTGCTTAGATGTGAACTGCCTCCCGCCATCATAGACACTCCTTTTAATGATGCTCCAAAGGTTCTGAATGGGGTAGAGGTCAGGGGAGCATGGGGGTCACACCATAAGTTTGTCCCCTTTTATGCCCATATCAGCCAGAGATGCAGATGTTTTATGTGCAGCATGAGATGGTGCATTATCATGCAGAAAAATGATCTTGCTGTGAAATACACGGTTCTTCTTCTTGAACCATGGCAGGAAGTGCTGTTTGAGAAAATCCACATACATTATGGAGTTCATCTTTAGCGCCTTCAGGGATCCTAAAGGGGCCGACAATCTCTCTCCCCATGATTCCAGCCCAAAACATTACTCCACCTCCTCCTTGTTGGCGCTGTAGCCGTGTTTGCGTGGGGTGTCCATCAACCAGCCATCCTCCACTCCATCCATCTGGACCATCGAGCGCTGCACGGCACTCATCCGTGAACAAAACTGTTTTGAAATCAGTCTTCATGTAATGTTTGGCCCACTGGAGCCGTTTCTGCTTGTGTGAAGTGGATAGAGGAGGTCGACAGGATGGCGTATGCACAGCTGCAAACCTCTGAAGGACCCTGCATCTTGTTGTTCGGGGGACGTTGGAGGCACAAGCAGCTTCAAAAACTTGTCTGCTGCTATGACAAGGCTTTTTTGCCGCTGCTTTTTCAACCTGACGTAATTGCCTGTAGGAAAGAGTCCTCAATTTGCCCTTATCAGCACGCACATGTGTGTACTGTGAATCAGCTACATACTTCTTGATTGCCAAGACACTTCATCCTGATCATCGCACAATGTTGATTGTAGTCATGCCTTGACCTAAACACTCCACAATTTGTTGCTTCTCAGCAGCCGACACATCCTTTTTCTTTCCCATTTTGTCAGAAAATGTAGGCTGCTTAATAATGTGAGAGAGCCTTCTTAAGTAGTCTTGCCTTTCATTGGACACACCTGCCAAACTAATTAGCACAGGTGTCTGCAATTGCTTACAGTGATATAAAGAGCCCTGACACACATCACCATCAATGAGTTTAACTGACAAACAAACAAATTCTTCCCTTATCACTCCTAAACACTTTTTGCATAATAATTTGGAACGCAGTGTACATGTGCTTTTCCACAAAACACCAGCGGTTCACGTAGTGAATCTTACAGTTCTAACTTGCCAACCGTGGTCTGTATGGAGTTGTTCAATAAAGGGCCCAAAATTAAGATAACATAGATGGGAGAGGTCTCTATGAATAGGAATTCCTAAGTATTTGATACCCTGTGAGGGACAGGCAAAGGGAAAGTTGGACTGGATGGAATCCTATATGGATTTGGGGAGGGAGACATCGAGGGCCTCAGACTTCGCTGCATTGATTTTAAAATTTGACCATGTAACAAAGTGATCTATTTCAGCCATAACAGCATGGATGGATATATGTGATTGAGTTATATATACTAGGACATCATCAGCAAATAGAGAGCACTTGTACTCGGTGCCTCCCACCTCAATCCACCTAATATTGGGGTTATGGCGAATTGATGAGAGCAGGTGCTCCGTCACTAGGATGTATAAGAGAGGGGACAGAGGACATCCCTGCCTTGTCCCATTGGTGATTGTGAAAGGTGATGAAAATGTTCTGACGCACCCCCTGGGCCTTGGGACACCCGGAGTCGGACCCTTTTTGGTGGATGCTGGTGGTTGTAGTCTTCGTGGCGGTGACCCGGTTCCGTGGCTCAGGGCGGTCAAACCAGTGGCGGAACTATTTATGTGGTTTTGATGTTTAAATGTACGACTACGCCACCCGTGGATTGCGGTCAGAGTGAACCGCCGCTACAGGGCAGACCGCTGAGGCTGGTGTTGTGGGTGCAGCAGAGCGTAGCATAACTCCCCACGGGAGGAGTATAGCCTCAGGGCAGTGTATGTGGAGGATGGGGGTGATGGTGCAGGGCAGCAGCAGTAACGACACGGAGTCAGTGATGCAGTTCAGGGCCTTTACTCACAGTTCTTATTATCCAGACCACGTCTGCAGGTAACGGCTGCCCACGTCGTACTGTGCTCACCAGGTGAGGGGCTCAGACAACTCCCAGATAACTTTGGAGCACTTCACAGGACCCCCTTTGTGTGTCCTTTGTCTGGCCTTTCTTACCAACACTTCTGTCCGGCTGCCTCGGGCCTCCTCTTGGTAAACTTGGCGCCAGTTTCCCTGACCCTATGTGGTGCCTTCCTAGCGGGTGTAGCGAGGGGCTGCGCCACATAAAATGTCAGAGCCTCCGGTTTCTAGCTGAGGGTCGTTTCCTGCCTCCACTAGTTCGGGGACCGGTCTCCCCCTTTGGCCTGACCCCTCCACGCAGGTGGATTCGGGCGTGCGGTGGCGACTCGCCCGTCCGCACCCCTGGGATCCCTTCATTCCTCGTTCCTGGAGCCTTCTCCGCTCCTCTTCCTTCCTTCTCCCTCTTCCAGGCCTGGGCCTCTGTTACTAGGCCCGCCTCCGGAGCAGAGCTCATGCAGAGCCCCTGCTCCCTGCCACTTCTGCTCAGACTTCTCTGCACTGAACTAAGATGGTGCCCACCTTTTATACTCCCTTCTCAATGCACCCAGGAACTGCTTCCTCCCTGCTCCTGCACTACCGGGTTCCCCTTCCTCAGTGTTCCCTCCCCCCACTCCAGCCAGGGACAGGGACTGTCGTGCCCATCTCAGGGGCATATTGGTCGCACTGCCCCACGGCAATGTGGTGTAATGCATGCAGGTGTCGGGTCCTGATCCACACTCCATCCTTACCTGAGAGTGAGATATCACACCTCTGGGTGAGGTGCAATACGTCTGTAGCAACCGAGCCCTCAGGGTGCTACAGTTCCATTTATCTTCAGCCTAGGTGACGTATTGCGATACAGGGCCGTGATTTTGGCTATAAAAGGGTCCCCTAGACCCCTACCCCAAGCTTTTTAAGAGAATCATATATGGCGTGCCAGGAGACTCTATGGAATGCTTTCTCAGCATCCAACGAGAGTATCTAATTACAAATTTTTAACTGCATCTAGCCCAGGAAATACTTTGTGCCTAGTAGCAGTGTCTGCTAGTCAGCGGATTATCCCGGCTGTTAAGCAAGCTACACCACCTGTAGTTTAGACACTTAATTTTTTCAAAGGAAATGCTTCGGGACCATGGGATACTTAGTGAAGAGCATCAGGAGGCACCCCAAGGCATAGGGGCTGGGACTGGCAGTAGGATGCCTTGCGGTGGACAGCCGAGCTCGATCCTTATAAAAGCTTTTTAACTGCAGCAGCTTTAGTGGACGCTACTGGAGCTGGAATTACGTGGCTGCTGGCATGAGACTTGCCCTCCAATAGATCCTTGTAAATGGATTTAAAGTGTATTCATTCAAATTAGAGAGACAATTTAAATTAAAAAGCTTAGAGCTGCCTCCACCACAGGGGAGCTCGCTCGACCCACCAGCGGACAGGCACCAGTATTGGGAGAGGGGGGCTGGCCATCAGGGTTCACCGCGGCTCTGGCACAAACCCGGCGACACGGAGGTGGCACGGGCAGGAGCGGACTGGCCATGTCGGCTTCTCACTTTTTGGATTTTAGAAGGGCATGACATGCCTATATCTGTGTCTCCCCCTCCTTTTACTCCTCCACCTCTTTTATTTTCGCATGACTATATGTACTTGTCACTTTTCCATGTGTTAGTTATGTCTTCTGAGCTGTTTGTCAGCTTTTGGACACCTTTGAAGGTGTTTTCTATGTGTTTCTATGTGTTTTTGTTTGCCTGCCATTGGTTTTAACGGTGTTCGAAGGTGTTCGACGAACAGTTCGACGAACAGTTCGGCGAACACACGGGTGTTCGATGAACCGAACCGAACTCGAACACTACGGGGGTGGCTCAACACTAATTAAAACCATCTTGTTAAACCACTCTGACCTCCACGTCTCTTCCAAGGGGCATTAAAATCATCTTGTTAAGTTATTGTGACCTCCACGTCTCTTCCAAGGGGCATTAAAACCGTCTTGTTAAACCACTCTGACCTCCACGTCTCTTCCAAGGGGCATTAAAACAATCTTTTTAAACCACTCTGACCTCCACGTCTCTTCCAAGGGGCATTAAAACCGTCTTGTTAAACCACCCTGACCTCCACGTCTCTTCCAACGGGCATTAAAACCATGTATTTAAACCACTCTGATCTCCACATCTCTGCCAATGGGCATTAAAACCGTCTTGTTAAACAACTCTGACCTCCACGCCTCTTCCAAGGGACACTAAAACCATCTTGTTAAACCACTCTGACCTCCACATCTTTTCCAAGGGGCATTAAAACTGTATTTTTAAACCACTCTGACCTCCACGTCTCTTCCAAGGGGCATTAAAACCGTCTTGTTAAATCACTCTAACTTCCAAGTCTATTCCAAGGGGCATTAAAACCGTCTTGTTAAACCACTCTGACCTCCATGTCTCTACCAAGGGGCATTAAAACCATCTTGTTAAACCACTTTGACCTCCCTGTCTCTTAAATGTGGCATTAAAACCGTCTTGTCAAACCACTTTGAACACCACGTCTCTTCCAAGGGGCATTAAAACCATCTTGTTAAGCTACTGTGACCTCCACGTCTCTTCCAAGGGGCATTAAAACCATCTTGTTAAGCTACTGTGACCTCCACGTCTTTTCCAAGGGGCATTAACCTTCCGTCACATACAATATCGGTTCTAACGAGTTCACATACAATGTGACTGTCAGGCGCAGGCAAGAAAAATACCTATAATATCTAATATTTGCAATTTCAGTGCTCTAAAAGTGATCAGTGACCTTCATAGGGATGTAATAAAAGAGACTACACAAAATCAGGTGCAAAAAAAAACAATTTACCTAACATAAAACTAATAACTCTGAAATACAAACATTTCAAAACTCCCGCCAAATATTCCCCAGTTCGACTCTGTCAAAAAACTCTACAAAGAAAATTTATGGAAACAAACTTAATTTTAAGGTACCTTAAGTACTATTAAACACATATTCAATCAGAATTAGATCCTGAAGTTTCCCCAGAAAAATTACACTTGCAGAGCAAAGAGCAAGAATTACACATCATTTTTGCATGTGTCAGGCAGATTGCATTATGACATTTGTGACATTCATAATTAGAAAGCCTTCTGATTCCGCTTTCCGTGGTGCTGGTGGTGCATCTCCTTCTTTTGGGAGGTGGTGCAGGTGGTGAATTTTCACTATCATCTTCTGGGCAGAATCTTTTGAGCTGAACTTGAAGGCGAGAGGGGAAACCGATTGTTTTCATACTTCTCCTGCGTAGCTCTCCAAGCATTAGTTCATGGGCCAATTTTTTCAGATAGAATCGTCTACGGAGTGGTTCAAGCTTGTTTTCAAGGTAAATGACTTGTGAGTTTATACCACCCAAATTCAACATAGCAAAAAATATGACCATTGGCCAGCGTTTGGTGTTTCTGCTGACGGTGAAAGTTGAGCACATCTGATCAGCTGTATCAACACCCCCTTTGGTTGCATTATAAAATGTAATTATCTCCGGATTTTTTTGTGCCTCAGTCCCAGGATCGATGGCATCATCATCATGAAGTGTTGATAGAAGAAGTACAATTTTTTTTGCTTGTGGTACATAGGAAACCAAAACCTTTCCATTATGGAATGCAAACATACTGCTGTACTGTTGTCTCCCTTTCACACTTACAAACTGTGTAGGTAATTCTTTTTTATTTTTTCTTACAGGTCCGACATATGAAAGCTTCTGCATTTTCAGATAATCAATCAGATCACAATTTGAAAACCAATTGTCAGCTGTTATATTGCGACTCGATCCAAATAAGGGCTCAGCCAGTCTTTTTACAACATCACTGGGTTTGTTGCTGACACAGTAAGGACCTTCTGGTTGTTTTCCTGCATAAACTTCCAGGCTGTAAGTGTAGGTCTTACTGGCATCAACAAGGGCATACATTTTTATTCCATATTTGTTATGCTTTGATGGAATATATTGACGAAAGGCACATTTACCACGAAAACCAGGGAGCATTTCGTCAATAGTGAGATTCTCCCCAGGGCAATAGCTTTTTTTACAGTTTTCAATAAATTTTTGGAATATATCACGAATTGGAGCAAATCGGTCATGTGTTTTAAGTTCGGTTCGGGTAGTTCTGTCGTCAAACCGAAGGCAACGAATTAGAAGCTTGAATCTGTTTATGGACATAACAAGGCCAAATATTTCAACTCCATCACCATTTTTACTCCAAAGTTCCTCCAAACTTTGTCTATTTGCCCTATAAGCTCCTGCAAGGTATAATAATCCAAAAAAAGCACGCAGTTCTATTTCATCTGTGGCCTTGATGGTTCTGTTGCAGATGAACTTGTCCTTTATAATGTCTATTTATTGGTTGGTATATGTGACAATAGAGTCCAGAATGTCATCTGTGAATAAACTATTCCAGCATCAAACTGCAGTTTTTGCATTACTTGCAGTTCCTATAACTGCAGGAAGGTGAGTAACAATGTTTTGAGGTTCCCTACGTATTTTCTGGAGTGGCTTCTTGTTCCATTGTTTTTTTTTATCTTTTCCCATATAATAAGATTCTACATCTTCATCCTCATCACTGTCACCATCTTGCTCTGTTTCAGAATTCACTTCACATACTTCCACCTCATCATGAGAATCAATCTCACTTTCCTCTCCTAAATCCTCATTCAGTGTGGGGTCTGCATCATCTAACAGCATGTTTGTTACTTCCTCAACATCAAGGTTTTTTGATAAATTGTACATTTTCCTCTCCATTTCAGCAGATAATCTGAAGCAAGAGAAGGAATATGTGTTAGGGAACTACTGTATATGCCTGAGCAGCACACTTTCTTTTTTAATCTGCCTTATTTCTATGAAATATCCTCACACTTTGTGCTATACATTCATAAAACAAGCTAAATAAACAATTGTGATGAATAAAAACATAAAATACCAACCTTAATGAGTGTGACGTGTTCACATACAATGAGCCTGAGAGATTAGCGCAGTTATATCTGTCCTCCTGAAGCTCTGCAATTCAACTGTGGTATGAGGTTTCACAGAGCTGCTAGAGACAGGAGACTACCTGGAGGGAGGGGATTTCCTCACAATCTGGTGAGGAAGGAGAAATGAAAGTAAAAGAGATGTGCCTGTCAGGCCTATTGTATGTGACGGAGGGTTAAAACCGTTTTGTTAAACCACTCTGACCTCCACGTCTCTTCCAAGGGGCATTAAAACCATGTTGTTAAGCTACTGTGACCTCCACGTCTTTTCCAAGGGGCATTAAAACCGTCTTGTTAAGCTACTGTGACCTCCACGTCTCTTCCAAGTGGCATTAAAACCATCTTGTTAAACCACTCTGACCTCCACGTCTCTTCCAAGGGGCATTAAAACCGTCTTTTTAAACCAATCTGACCTCCACGTCTCTTCCAATGGGCATTAAAACCGCCTTGTTAAACCACTCTGACCTTCACGTCTCTTCCAAGAGGCATTAAAACCATCTTGTTAAACCACTCTGAACTCCACGTCTTTTCCAAGGGGCATTAAAACTGTATTGTTAAACCACTCTGACCTCCACGTCTTTTCCAAGGGGCATTAAAACCGTCTTGTTAAACCACTCTGACCTCCAAGTCTCTTCCAAGGTGCATTAAAACCGTCTTGTTAAACCACTTTGACCTCCACGTCTCTTCCAAGGGGCATTAAAACCGTGTTGTTAAGCTACTGTGACCTCCACGTCTCTTCCAAGTGGCATTAAAACCGTCTTCTTAAACCACTCTGACCTCCACGTCTCTTCCAAGGGTTATTAATACCATCTTGATAAACCACTCTGACCTCCATGTCTCTTCCAAGGGGCATTAAAACCGTCTTGTTAAACCACTCTGAACTCCACCTCTTTTCCAGGGGGCATTAAAACAATCTTCTTAAGCTACTGTGACCTCCATGTTTCATCCAAGGGGCATTAAAACCGTGTTGTTAAGCTACTGTGACCTCCACGTCTCTTCCAAGGGGCATTAAAACCGTCTTGCTAAACCACTCTGACCTCCACGTCTCTTCCAAGGGGAACTAAAACCGTCCTTTTAAGCCACTCTGACCTCCACGTCTCTTCCAATGAGCATTAAAACCGTCTTGTTAAACCACTCTGACCTCCATGTCTCTTCCAAGAGGCATTAAAACAATCTTGTTAATCCTCTCTGACCTCCACGTCTTTTCCAAGGGGCATTAAAACTGTATTGTTAAACCACTCTGACCTCCACGTCTTTTCCAAGGGGCATTAAAACCGTCTTGTTAAACCACTCTGACCTCCAAGTCTCTTCCAAGGTGCATTAAAACCATCTTGTTAAACCACTTTGACCTCCACGTCTCTTCCAAGGGGCATTAAAACCGTGTTGTTAAGCTACTGTGACCTCCACGTCTCTTCCAAGTGGCATTAAAACCGTCTTCTTAAACCACTCTGACCTCCACGTCTCTTCCAAGGGTTATTAATACCATCTTGATAAACCACTCTGACCTCCATGTCTCTTCCAAGGGGCATTAAAACCGTCTTGTTAAACCACTCTGAACTCCACCTCTTTTCCAGGGGGCATTAAAACAATCTTCTTAAGCTACTGTGACCTCCATGTTTCATCCAAGGGGCATTAAAACCGTGTTGTTAAGCTACTGTGACCTCCACGTCTCTTCCAAGGGGCATTAAAACCGTCTTGCTAAACCACTCTGACCTCCACGTCTCTTCCAAGGGGAACTAAAACCGTCCTTTTAAGCCACTCTGACCTCCACGTCTCTTCCAATGAGCATTAAAACCGTCTTGTTAAACCACTCTGACCTCCATGTCTCTTCCAAGAGGCATTAAAACAATCTTGTTAATCCTCTCTGACCTCCACGTCTTTTCCAAGGGGCATTAAAACTGTATTGTTAATCCACTCTGACCTCCACGTCTCTTCCAAGGGGCATTAAAACCGTCTTGTTGAACCACTCTGACCGCCAAGTCTATTCCAAGGGGCATTAAAATCGTCTTGTTAAACCACTCTGACCTCCACGTCTCTTCCAAGGGGCATTAATACCATCTTGTTAAACCACTCTGACCTCCATGTTTCTTCCAAGGGGCATTAAAACCGTCTTGTTAAACCACTCTGACCTCCAAGTCTCTCCCAAGGTGCATTAAAACCGTCTTGTTAAACCACTTTGACCTCCACGTCTCTTCCAAGGGGCATTAAAACCGTGTTGTTAAGCTACTGTGACCTCCACGTCTCTTCCAAGTGGCATTAAAACCGTCTTCTTAAACCACTCTGACCTCCACGTCTCTTCCAAGGGTTATTAATACCATCTTGATAAACCACTCTGACCTCCATGTCTCTTCCAAGGGGCATTAAAACCGTCTTGTTAAACCACTCTGAACTCCACCTCTTTTCCAGGGGGCATTAAAACAATCTTCTTAAGCTACTGTGACCTCCATGTTTCATCCAAGGGGCATTAAAACCGTGTTGTTAAGCTACTGTGACCTCCACGTCTCTTCCAAGGGGCATTAAAACCGTCTTGCTAAACCACTCTGACCTCCACGTCTCTTCCAAGGGGAACTAAAACCGTCCTTTTAAGCCACTCTGACCTCCACGTCTCTTCCAATGAGCATTAAAACCGTCTTGTTAAACCACTCTGACCTCCATGTCTCTTCCAAGAGGCATTAAAACAATCTTGTTAATCCTCTCTGACCTCCACGTCTTTTCCAAGGGGCATTAAAACTGTATTGTTAATCCACTCTGACCTCCACGTCTCTTCCAAGGGGCATTAAAACCGTCTTGTTGAACCACTCTGACCGCCAAGTCTATTCCAAGGGGCATTAAAACCGTCTTGTTAAACCACTCTGACCTCCACGTCTCTTCCAAGGGGCATTAATACCATCTTGTTAAACCACTCTGACCTCCATGTTTCTTCCAAGGGGCATTAAAACCGTCTTGTTAAACCACTCTGAACTCCACGTCTCTTCCAAGGGGCATTAAAACCATCTATTTAAGCTACTGTGACCTCCACGTCTCTTCCAAGGGGCATTAAAACCGTTTTGCTAAGCTACTGTGACCTCCACGTCTCTTAAAAGGGGCATTAAAACTGTATTGTTAAACCACTCTGACCTCCACGTCTCTTCCAAGGGGCATTAAAACCGTCTTGTTAAACCACTCTGACCTCCAAGTCTATTCCAAGGGGCATTAAAACTGTCTTGTTAAACCACTCTGACCTCCACGTCACTTCCAAGGGGCATTAAAACCGTCTTGTTAAACCACTCTGACCTCCACGTCTCTACCAAGTGGCAATAAAACCGTCTTGTTAAACCACTCTGACCTCCACGTCTCTTCCAAGGAGCATTAAAACCATCTTGTTAAACCACTCTGACCTCCTCGTCTCTTTCAAGGGGTATTTAAACCGTGTTGTTAAGCTACTGTGACCTCCACGTCTCTTCCAAGGGGCATTAAAACAGTCTTGTTAAACCACTCTGACCTCCACGTCTCTTCCAAGGGGCATTAAAATCGTCATGTTAAACCACTCTGACCACCACGTCTCTTCCGAGGGGCATTAAAACTGTCATGTTAAACCCCTCTGACCTCCACGTCTCTTCCGAGGGGCATTAAAACTGTCTTGTTAATCCACTCTGACCTCCACGTCTCTTCCAAGTGGCATTAAAACCGTCTTGTTAATCGACTCTGACCTCCACGTTGTAACGGGTCTGGGAGGTGGAACCTCTGAGCAACGATACAAAGGGGCAGTCCTTGTAAGGAAGCAGGTGGCTCCCAGGGTAGGTGGGCAGGTAGTCACGGCAAGTGACGGGGACAGTCTCTGGGTAGAAGGGCAGGAGGTCACGGCAAGTGACGGGGACAGTCTCAGACAGGCGGGTGGTCACGCCAAGTGACGGCGACAGTCTCTGACAGGCGGGTGGTCACGGCAAGTGACGGCTAAGCCTCCAGATACGCTAGCAGGCGGGTAGCAGGCGGACGCTCCCAGGTGAGTGGGCAAGAGTCTCTGGACAGGCAGGTGGTCACAGCAAGTGATGGCTAAGCCTCCAGGTAGACTAGCAGGCAGGTAGCAGGTGGACGCTCCCAGGTGAGCGGGCAAGAGTCTCTGGACAGGCAGGTGGTCACAGCAAGTGATGGCTAAGCCTCCAGGTAGACTAGCAGGCAGGTAGCAGGTGGACGCTCCCAGGTGAGCGGGCAAGAGTCTCTGGACAGGCAGGTGGTCACAGCAGGTGACGGCAGAGCCTCCAGGTAGGCTAGCAGGCAGGTAGCAGGCGGACTCTCCAAGGTGAGCGGGTAAGAGTCTCTGGACAGGCAGGTGGTCACAGCACGTGACGGCAGAGCCTCCAGGTAGGCTAGCAGGCAGGTAGCAGATGAGTGCTCCCAGGTGTGCGGGTAAGAGTCTCTGGACAGGCAGGTGGTCACAGCACGTGACGGCAGAGCCTCCAGGTAGGCTAGCTGGCAGGTAGAAGATGAGGGCTCCCAGGTGAGCGGGCAATCAGATCCATAGACAGACTGGCAGGGCAGGTAGGCAGACTGTTGGACCGCAGGAATGCAAGTAGATAGACAAGTAACAGGCAGATATCAAGCAGGATTCTGGCAGGTAACTGGCAGGTATCTGGTAATGGGACCTGAGGGCAGAAGCAGAGTGATAGGCTATGCAACAACATTGCTCGGGCACCTCCATTTTGGAGGAGGTGCCTTATATATGGTGAGGTCCTCCGGCCATTGGCCGGGGACTCCTTAGGACGGCACGCGCGGCCCCTTCAAGAGATGGGGAGCGCGCGTGCCCTAAGCACAGTGGCCGGGAAGCAGCGCGCGCTGCCAGCAGGGCGGGAGGAAGACGCCGGGCACAGAGCGGAGAGGTGAGGGGAACAGCGTCCCTGCCTAGCAGAAGGCATGGACGCCAACGCTACAGTACCCCCCCCTTTAGGCCCCCCCTTTTTTAGGCCAGACAGAAATTTATCAAGGATGAGAGGGGTATGGATGTTCTCCCGGGGCTCCCACGTTCTCTCTTCAGGACCAAACCCCTTCCAATCCACTAGAAAAAAGGTCTTTCCTCTTACCCTTTTGGAGGCCAGAATGTTCTCTACCTCAAACTCGTTTTCAGCGGAAACCGGAGCAGGAGGAGTACCTGTAGACTTGGAAAAAGAGTTAAGTACCACGGGTTTGAGGAGAGATACATGGAAGGAGTTAGGGATCCGCAAGTTGGCCGGGAGTTTCAATTTATAGGCCACTGGGTTGATTTGTTTGATAACTTCCAGTGGGCCGATGAACCGAGGCCCTAACTTGTAGGAAGGAATCTTGAGCCGGACATACTTGAACGAGAGCCAGACTTTATCTCCAGGACGGAGGAGGAGGATCCAGGCGTTTTTTGTCAGCGTGTCTTTTCATCCGCTCGGACGACTGAAGGAGTGCGGATCGGGTATTCTCCCAAATGGAGGAGAATTCGCTAACGAGAGATTCCGCAGCCGGATTGTCCACCGAGGGAGACGGGAAATGGGATCCGAGGATGCTGACCGAAGACTACAAAAAACGGGGATTTGGAGGAGGATTCGCTCTCGTGATTATTGAAAGAGAACTCGGCCCATGGTAGGAGATCCACCCAGTCCGAATGGTGGGCATAAACGAAGTGCCGGAGGTAACTGGTCAGGATCTGATTGATCCGCTCCACTTGACCATTGGACTGTGGGTGGTAGGCGGAGGAGAAGTCCAGGGTGACGTCCAGTAGCTTACATGTGGCTCTCCAGAAGCGTGAGGTGAACTGAACACCACGATCCGACACGATGTGGAGGGGCAGGCCATGGAGACGGAAGATGTGGCGGATAAAGTCTTTAGCCAGCTCGGGTGCAGACGGGAGGCCCGGCAGGGGAATGAAGTGAGCCATCTTGGAAAAGTGGTCAGCGACCACCCATATGACCGTACAACCGGTAGAGACAGGGAGGTCCGTTATAAAGTCCATAGCTATATGCTGCCACGGGGCAGCAGGTACTGGAAGAGGAAGGAGGTGACCGGCTGGCAGATGTCTCGGAACCTTGTTGCGGGCGCAGGACCCACAGGCTGAAACAAAGTCTATTACGTCCTTGTGCAGGGTAGGCCACCAGTAATGCCGGGAAATAAGCTGGAGGGTCTTTTTCTGACCGGCGTGGCCAGCTAGCTTAGACGAGTGACCCCAGTGTAGGATCTTCTTCCGATCAGGTACTGTTACGAACGTCTTATCGGGAGGAAGATGATTTAGATTCACGGGGGCCACCTGCATTACTCTGGCGGGATCAATGATGTGCTTAGGCTCCTCCTCTAGATCAGACACCAGGAAGGATCGGGACAAGGCGTCAGCTTTGATGTTTTTGTCTGCCGGGTGAAAATGAAGAACGAAATCAAAGCAGGCAAAAAACAGGGACCACCGGGCTTGGCGTGGGTTAAGTCTCTGGGCGCTCTGGAGGTAAGCCAAGTTCTTGTGGTCCGTGTAAATAATTACCGGGTGAAGAGCCCCCTCGAGCAGGTAACGCCACTCCTCCAGTGCCAGCTTAATGGCCAATAACTCTCGGTCTCCTATAGAATAATTGCGCTCAGAAGGGGAGAAGAGTTTGGAGAAGAAGCCGCAAGTTACCATTCTTCCGAAAGGCGACTTTTGGGTAAGTACCGCTCCGGCTCCAGAGGAGGAGGCGTCCACTTCCAGGAAGAATTGTTTGTTGCTGTCCGGACGATGCAGCACCGGGGCGGAAGAGAAAGCCTGTTTTAAGGAAAGAAAGGCTTCCTCTGATTCGGGCGGCCATTCTCTGGGATTAGTGCCCTTACGGGTGAGCTCAGAGATTGGGGCAGTCCGGGAAGAGAAGTGCGGTATGAAGAGGCGGTAGTAGTTGGCGAAGCCCAGGAACCGCTGAATAGCCTTCAACCCCTCTGGTCGGGGCCACTTCTGGATGGCAGACAGTTTCTCAGAATCCATTCGTAGACCAGTCTGAGAGATTATGTAGCCCAAGAACGGAAGTGAGGTCTGCTCAAAGAGGCACTTCTCATATTTAGCGTAGAGGTGGTTCTGCCTGAGCCTGAGCAGGACCTGACGAACGTCCCTCCGGTGAGTGAGAAGATCCGGAGAGAAGACCAAGATGTCGTCCAGGTACACCACCACGCAGGAGTAGAGAAGGTCACGGAAGATGTCATTGACCAACTCTTGAAAGACGGCGGGAGCGTTACAGAGACCGAAGGGCATTACCAGGTATTCATAGTAGCCGTCCCGGGTGTTGAATGCCGTCTTCCATTCATCCCCCTGACGGATACGGACCAGGTTATACGCCCCACGGAGGTCCAGCTTGGTGAAGATTCTAGCACCCCTCAGATGGTCAAATAACTCCGGAATGAGCGGAAGGGGATATTTATTCTTCACCGTGATCTGGTTAAGGCCTCTATAGTCTATACAGGGATGGAGTGAGCGGTCCTTCTTTTTGACGAAGAAGAAGCCTGCTCCCGCTAGGGAGGTCGATTTCCGGATAAATCCCCGGGCCAGATTCTCCTCAATATATTCAGACATGGACCAGGTCTCAGCAGCGGACAAAGGGTAAATACGCCAACGGGGAGGAGTAGCGCCGGGCATCAGGTCGATTGGCAGTCGTATGGTCTATGAGGGGGTAATGTCTCTGCCTCCTTTTTATTAAAGACGTCCGCATGAGACCAATAGGGAACCGGAAGACCAGGTAGATTGGCTGGGGTAGGAGAAGGACGGACAGGATGGACGGGAACTAAACAAGTCTTATGGCAGTCCTGTCCCCAGCGAAGGACTTCTCTGGTCTGCCAATCAAGCACGGGTGCATGTTTCTGAAGCCAAGGTAGGCCTAGCAAGAGGGCGTGAGAGAGTCCAGGCAGAACATGAAAGAAGATGCTCTCTGAGTGCAGCATTCCCACCTGCAGGGTTATGGATTCGGTGATGAGTTGGATGGGATGTGATAAGAGGCCCCCATCTACGGCAGCGACAGACAAGGGTACAGCTAGAGGTTTGGTGGGAATGCGGTATTTCTCTACCAGGGATGAGAAATGAGATTTCCGGCAGCACCAGAGTCAAGTTGGGCTAGTTCAAAATAACGGTTCTCCCCGCAGATGATAGAGACCGACAGCAACAGTGATGGAGAGGGTTTACTCTTCTCTAGGACGACCTCTCTGAGCGATCCTAGACACAGACGTTTCCCGACCTCTCCGGGCAGGAACGGATCCGGTGCTCCTTACTGCCACAGTAGAAGCAGCTCCCCTCGGCTCGGCGTAACTCTTGACGGGTCTTGACCATCTTGGTCTGGTCGACCTGCATAGGCTCGGGTGGGTGCGCCTGGGGAGTAACGGGAGAAGTGACGGGTTTCTGGAAGGTAGAGGCTAGACGTGGAAACCTCCTCTCACGGGTGACCTCTTTGGCGCGCTCCTGGAACCGGATGTCTATCCGGGTGGCAAGAGTTATTAAGTCGTCGAGAGTGGTAGGAATGTCCCGACCGGCGAGTTCATCTTTAATACGGCCGGACAGACCCTCCCAAAAGACAGACACCAGGGCGTCGTTATCCCAGGCCAGCTCCGAAGCAAGGGTACGGAACCGTATGGCATATTGGCCCACGGTGAGATTTCCTTGACGGAGGCGTAGCAGAGATGATGCGGATGAGGTCTTCCGTCCTGGTTCGTCGAAGACTTTCCGGAAAGCCGTGAGAAAGGCTGGCAGGTTGGACACCAGGGGGTCTCCTCTCTCCCTTAGAGGATTTAGCCAAGCCAGTGCCTCTCCCGTGAGATGGGACATGATGAAGGCTACTTTGGCTCGGTCGGTGGAAAACTGGTGTGCCAACAGTACGAAGTGCAGAGTGCACTGGTTAATGAAGCCCCGTGCCTGGCTTGGATCTCCGCCAAAATGAGGAGGAGCGGAGAGGCGGGGACCGGGAAGGGATGCCATGGTGTTGATGGGCTGCGGCGGTGCCGGGGTAGTAAGTGTGCGTGTGGAGGCAGCTCCCGAAGAGGTAGACAATGTGTCCAGGCGGGAGTTAACACTACACAGATGACTCAGGATGGACTCTTGCTGGGACCTCTGACGGGAAAGTTCATGACACAAGTCCGAGAGCGAGGGAGCTTGGGTGCCACCGGGTTCCATGGCCCGAGCAAACTGTAACGGGTCTGGGAGGTGGAACCTCTGAGCAACGATACAAAGGGACAGTCCTTGTAAGGAAGCAGGTGGCTCCCAAGGTAGGTGGGCAGGTAGTCACGGCAAGTGACGGGGACAGTCTCAGACAGGCGGGTGGTCACGCCAAGTGACGGGGACAGTCTCTGACAGGCGGGTAGTCACGGCAAGTGACGGCTAAGCCTCCAGATAGGCTAGCAGGTGGGCAGCAGGTGGACGCTCCCAGGTGAGCGGGCAAGAGTCTCTGGACAGGCAGGTGGTCACAGCAAGTGATGGCTAAGCCTCCAGGTAGACTAGCAGGCAGGTAGCAGGTGGACGCTCCCAGGTGAGCGGGCAAGAGTCTCTGGACAGGCAGGTGGTCACAGCAAGTGATGGCTAAGCCTCCAGGTAGACTAGCAGGCAGGTAGCAGGTGGATGCTCCCAGGTGAGCGGGCAAGAGTCTCTGGACAGGCAGGTGGTCACAGCAAGTGATGGCTAAGCCTCCAGGTAGACTAGCAGGCAGGTAGCAGGCGGACGCTCCCAGGTGAGCGGATAAGAGTCTCTGGACAGGCAGGTGGTCACAGCACGTGACGGCAGAGCCTCCAGGTAGGCTAGCAGGCAGGTAGAAGATGAGCGCTCCATGGTGAGCGGGCAATCAGATCCATAGACAGACTGGCAGGGCTGGTAGGCAGACTGTCGGACCGCAGTAATGCAAGTAGATAGACAAGTAACAGGCAGGTATGAAGCAGGATTCTGGCAGGTAACTGGCAGGTATCTGGTAACGGGACCTGAGGGCAGAAGCAGAGTGATAGGCTATGCAACAACATTGTTCGGGCACCTCCATTTTGGAGGAGGTGCCTTATATATGGTGAGGTCCTCCGGCCATTGGCCGGGGACTCCTTAGGACGGCGCGCGCGCACGCTCCCCCTCTCTTAAAGGGGCCGCGCCCTAAGCACAGTGGCCGGGAAGCAGCGCGCGCTGCCAGCAGAGCGGGAGGAAGACGTCGGGCACGGAGCGGAGAGGTGAGGGGAACAGCGTCCCTGCCTAGCAGAAGGCAGGGACGCCAACGCTACACACGTCTCTTCCAAGGGGCATTAAAACCATTTGTTAAACCACTCTGACCTCCACGTCTCCTAGAAAGGGGCATTAAAACCATCTTGTTAAGTTACTGTGACCTCCACGTCTCTTCCAAGGGGCATTAAAACCGTCTTGTTAAACCACTCTGACCTCCACGTTTCGTCCAAGGGGCATTAAAACCGTGTTGTTAAGCTACTGTGACCTCCACATCTCTTCCAAGTGGCATTAAAACCATCTTGTTAAGCTACTGTGACCTCCACGTCTCTTCCAAGGGGCATTAAAACCGTCTTGTTAAACCACTCTGACCTCCACGTCTCCTCCAAGGGGCATTAAAACTGTGTTGTTAAGCTACTGTGACCTCCTCGTCTCTTCCAAGGGGCATTAAAACCATCTTGTTAAGCTACTGTGACCTCCAGGTCTCTTCCAATGGGCATTAAAACAGTCTTGTTAAACCACTATGACCTCCAGGTCTCTTCCAAGGGGCATTAAAACCGTGTTGTTAAGCTACTGTGACCTCCACGTCTCTTACAAGGGGCATTAAAACCGTCTTGCTAAGCCTCTGTGACCTCCACGTCTCTTCCAAGGGGCAATAAAACTGTCTTGTTAAACCACTTTGACCTCCACGTCTCTTACAAGGGGCATTAAAGCCGTCATGTTAAACCACTCTGACTTCCACGTCTCTTCCGAGGGGCATTAAAACCGTCTTGTTAATCCACTCTGACCTCCACGTCTCTTCCAAGGGGCGTTAAAATCATCTTGTTCAACCACTCTGACCTCCACGTCTCTTCCAAGGGGCATTAAAACCATCTTGTTAAGTTACTGTGACCTCCACGTGTCTTCCAAGGGGCATTAAAACCGTCTTGTTAAACCACTCTGACCTCCACGTCTCTTCCAAGGGGCATTAAAACCGTGTAGTTAATCTACTGTGACCTCCACGTCTCTTCCAAGTGCCATTAAAACAGTCTTCTTAAGCTACTGTGACCTCCACGTCTCTTCCAAGGGGCATTAAAACCGTATTGTTAAGCTACTGTGACCTCCACGTCTCTTCCGAGGGGCATTAAAACAGTCTTGTTAAACCACTCTGACTTCCACGTCTCTTCCAAGGGGCATTAAAACCATCTTGTTAAGTTACTGTGACCTCCACGTCTCTTCCAAGGGGCATTAAAACCGTCTTGTTAAACCACTCTGACCTCCACGTCTCGTCCATGGGGCATTAAAACAGTGTTGTTAAGCTACTGTGACCTCCACGTCTCTTCCAAGTGGCATTAAAACCGTCTTGTTAAGCTACTTTGACCTCCACGTCTCTTCCAAGGGGCATTAAAACCATCTTGTTAAACCACTCTGACCTCCACGTCTCCTCCAAGGGGCATTAAAACTGTGTTGTTAAGCTACTGTGACCTCCTCGTCTCTTCCAAGGGGCATTAAAACCATCTCGTTAAGCTACTGTGACCTCCACGTCTCTTCCATGCGGTATTAAAACAGTCTTGTTAAACCACTCTGACCTCCACGTCTCTTCCAAGGGGCATTAAAACCGTGTTGTTAAGCTACTGTGACCTCCACGTCTCTTCCAAGGGGAATTAAAACTGTCTTGTTTAGCCTCTGTGACCTCCACGTCTCTTCCAAGGGGCAATAAAACAGTCTTGTTAAACCACTCTGACCTCCACGTCTCTTCCGAGGGGCATTAAAACCGTCTTGTTAATCCACTCTTACATCCACGTCTCTTCCAAGGGGCATTAAAACCATCTTGTTCAACCACTCTGACCTACACGTCTCTTCCAAGGGGTATTAAAACCATCTTGTTAAGTTACTGTGACCTACACGTCTCTTCCAAGGGGCATTAAAACCGTCTTGTTAAACCACTCTGACCTCCACGTCTCTTCCAAGGGGCATTAAAACCATGCTGTTAAGCTAATGTGACCTCCACGTCTCTTCCAAGTGCCATTAAAACAGTCTTCTTAAGCTACTGTGACCTCCACGTCTCTTCCAAGGGGCATTAAAACCGTCTTGTTAAACCACTCTGACCTCCACGTCTCTTCCAAGGGGCATTAAAACTGTGTTGTTAAGCTACTGTGACCTCCACGTCTCTTCCAAGGGGTATTAATACCGTCTTGTTGAACCACTCTGACCACGAAGTCTATTCCAAGGGGCATTAAAGACATCTTTTTAAACCACTCTGACCTCCATGTCTCTTCCAAGGGGCATTAAAACCATCTTGTTAAGTTAATGTGACCTCCATGTCTATTCCAAGGGGCATTAAAACCGTGTTGTTAAACCACTCTGACCTCCACGTCTCTTCCAAGGGGCATTAAAACCGTGTTGTTAAGCTACTGTGACCTCCAAGTCTCTTCCAAGTGCCATTAAAACGGTCTTGTTAAGCTACTGTGACCGCCACGTCTCTTCCAAGGGGCATTAAAACCGTCTTGTTAAACCACTCTGACCTCCACGTCTCTTCCAAGGGGCATTAAAACTGTGTTGTTAAGCTACTGTGACCTCCACGTCTCTTCCAAGGGGCATTAAACCGTCTTGTTAAGCTACTGTGACCTCCACGTCTCTACCAAGGGGCATTAAAACAGTCTTGAAAAACCACTCTGACCTCCACGTCTCTACCAAGGGGCATTAAAACCGTCATGTTAAACCACTCTGACCTCCACGTCTCTTCCGAGGGGCATTAAAACTGTCATGTTAAACCACTCTGACCTCCACGTCTCTTCCGAGGGGCATTAAAACCGTCTTGTTAATCCACTCTGACCTCCACGTCTCTTCCAAGGGGCAATAAAACCGTCTTGTTAATCGACTCTGACCTCCACGTCTCTTCCAAGGGGCATTAAAACCATCTTGTTAAACCACTCTGACCTCCACGTCTCTTCAAAGGGGCATTAAAACCATCTTGTTAAGTTACTGTGACCTCCACGTCTCTTCCAAGGGGCATTAAAACCGTCTTGTTAAACCACTCTGACCTCCACGTCTCTTCCAAGGGGCATTAAAACCGTGCTGTTAAGCTACTGTGACCTCCACGTCTCTTCCAAGTGGCATTAAAACAGTCTTGTTAAGCTACTGTGACCTCCACGTCTCTTCCAAGGGACATTAAAACTGTGTTGTTAAGCTACTGTGACCTCCTCGTCTCTTCCAAGGGGCATTAAAACCGTCTTAATAAGCTACTGTGACCTCCACGTCTCTTCCAAGGGGCATTAAAACAGTCTTGTTAAACCACACTGACCTCCACGTCTCTTCCAAGGGGCATTAAAACCGTGTTGTTAAGCAACTGTGACCTCCACGTCTCTTCCAAGGGGCATTAAAACCATCTTGTTCAACCACTCTGACCTCCACGTCTCTTCCAAGGGGCATTAAAACCATCTTGTTAAGTTACTGTGACCTCCACGTCGTTTCAAAGGGTCATTAAAACAGTCTTGTTAAACGACTCTGACCTCCACGTCTCTTCCAAGGGGCATTAAAACCGTGTTGTTAAGCTACTGTGACCTCCACGTCTCTTCCATGTGCCATTAAAACGGTCTTGTTAAGCTACTGTGACCTCCACGTCTCTTCCAAGGGGCATTAAAACTGTGTTGTTAAGCTATTGTGACCTCCACGTCTCTTCCAAGGGGCATTGAAACCGTCTTGTTAAGCTACTGTGACCTCCACGTCTCTTCAAAGGGGCATTAAAACAGTCTTGTTAAACCACTCTGACCTCCACGTCTCTTCCAAGGGGCATTAAAACCATCTTTTTAAACCACTCTCACCTCCACGTCTCTTCCAATGGGCATTAAAACGGTCTTGTTAAACCTCTCTGACCTCCACATCTCTTCCAAGAGGCATTAAAACCATCTTGTTAAACCACTCTGACCTCCACGTCTTTTCCCAGGGGCATTAAAACTGTATTGTTAAACCACTCTGACCTCCACGTCTCTTCCAAGGGGCATTAAAACCGTCTTGTTAAACCACTCTGACCTTCAAGTCTATTCCGAGGGGCATTAAAACCGTCTTGTTCAACCACTCTGACCTCCACGTCTCTTGCAAGGGGCATTAAAACAGTGTTGTTAAGCTACTGTGACCTCCACGTCTCTTCCAAGTGCCATTAAAACAGTCTTCTTAAGCTGCTGTGACGTCCATGTCTCTTCCAAGGGGCATTAAAACTGTGTTGTTAAGCTACTGTGACCTCCACGTCTCTTCCAAGGGGCATTAAAACCGTCTTGTTGAACCACTCTGACCGCCAAGTCTATTCCAAGGGGCATTAAAGACGTCTTTTTAAACCACTCTTACCTCCACGTCTCTTCCAAGGGGCATTAAAACCATTTGTTAAGTTACTGTGACCTCCACGTCTCTTCCAAGGGGCATTAAAACCGTCTTGTTAAGCCACTCTGACCTCCACGTCTCTTCCAAGGGGCATTAAAACCGTGTTGTTAAGCTACTGTGACCTCCACGTCTCTTCCAAGTGCCATTAAAACGGTCTTGTTAAGCTACTGTGACCTCCACGTCTCTTCCAAGGGGCATTAAAACCATCTTGTTAAACCACTCTGACCTCCACGTCTCTTCCAAGGGGCATTAAAACTGTGTTGTTAAGCTACTGTGACCTCCACGTCTCTTCAAAGGGGCATTAAAACAGTCTTGTTAAACGACTCTGACCTCCAAGTCTCTTCCAAGTGGCATTAAAACCATTTTTTAAATCACTCTCAACTCCACGTCTCTTCCAATGGGCATTAAAACCATCTTGTTAAACCTCTCTGACCTCCACGTCTCTTCCAAGAGGCATTAAAACCATCTTGTTAAACCACTCTGACCTCCACGTCTTTCCCCAGAGGCATTAAAACTGTATTGTTAAACCACTCTGACCTCCACGTCTCTTCCAAGGGGCATTAAAATCGTCTTGTTAAACCACTCTGACCTCCAAGTCTATTCCAAGGGGCATTAAAACAGTCTTGTTAAACCACTCTGACCTTCACGTCTCTTCCAAGGGGCATTAAAACCATGTTGTTAAGCTACTGTGACCTCCACGTCTCTTCCAAGTGCCATTAAAACAGTCTTCTTAAGCTACTGTGACCTCCACGTCTCTTCCAAGTGCCATTAAAACAGTCTTCTTAAGCTACTGTGACCTCCACGTCTCTTCCAAGGGGCATTAAAAGCGTCTTGTTACCCACTCTGACCTCCACGTCTCTTCCAAGGGGCATTAAAACTGTGTTGTTAAGCTACTGTGACCTCCACGTCTCTTCCAAGGGGCATTAAAACCGTATTGTTGAACCACTCTGACCGCCAAGTCTATTCCAAGGGGCATTAAAGACGTCTTTTTAAACCACTCTGACCTCCACGTCTCTTCCAAGGGGCATTAAAACCATCTTGTTAAGTTACTGTGACCTCCACGTCTCTTCCAAGGGGCATTAAAACCGTCTTGTTAAACCCCTCTGAACTCCACGTCTCTTCCAAGGGGTATTAAAACCGTGTTGTTAAGCTACTGTGACCTCCACGTCTCTTCCAAGTGCCATTAAAACGGTCTTGTTAAGCTACTGTGACCTCCACGTCTCTTCCAAGGGGCATTAAAACCGTCTTGTTAAACCACTCTGACCTCCACGTCTCTTCCAAGGGGCATTAAAACTGTGTTGTTAAGCTACTGTGACCTCCACGTCTCTTCCAAGGGGCATTAAAACCGTATTGCTGAACCACTCTGACCGCCAAGTCTATTCCAAGGGGCATTAAAGAAGTCTTTTTAAACCACTCTGATCTCCACGTCTCTTCAAAGGGGCATTAAAACCGTTTTGTTAAGCTACTGTGACCTCCATGTCTCTTAAAAGGGGCATTAAAACTGTATTGTTAAACCACTCTGACCTCCACGTCTCTTCCAAGGGGCATTAAAACCGTATTGTTGAACCACTCTGACCGCCAAGTCTATTCCAAGGGGCATTAAAGACGTCTTTTTAAACCACTCTGACCTCCAGTTCTCTTCCAAGGGGCATTAAAACGATCTTGTTAAGTTACTGTGACCTCCACGACTCTTCCAAGGGGCATTAAAACCGTCTTGTTAAACCACTCTGACCTCCACGTCTCTTCCAAGGGGCATTAAAACCGTGTTGTTAAGCTACTGTGAACTCCACGTCTCTTCCAAGTGCCATTAAAACGGTCTTGTTAAGCTACTGTGACCTCCACGTCTCTTACAAGGGGCATTAAAACAGTCTTGTTAAACCACTATGACCTCCACGTCTCTTCCAAGGGGCATTAAAACTGTGTTGTTAAGCTACTGTGACCTCCACGTCTCTTCCAAGGGGCATTAAAATCGTCTTGCTGAACCACTCTGACCCCCAAGTCTATTCCAAGGGGCATTAAAGAAGTCTTTTTAAACCACTCTGACCTCCACGTCTCTTCCAAAGGGCATTAAAACCGTTTTGTTAAGCTACTGTGACCTCCATGTCTCTTAAAAGGGGAATTAAAACTGTATTGTTAAACCACTCTGACCTCCACGTCTCTTCCGAGGGGCATTAAAACAGTCTTGTTAAACCTCTCTGGCCTCCATGTCTCTTCCAAGAGGCATTAAAACCATCTTGTTAAACCACTCTGACCTCCACGTCTTTTCCCAGGGGCATTAAAACCGTCTTGTTAAACCACTCTGACCTCCAAGTCTATTCCAAGGGGCATTAATACAGTCTTGTTATTCCACTCTGACCTCCACGTCTTTTCCAAGGGGAATTTAAACTGTCTTGTTAAACCACTCTGACCTCCACGTCTCTACCAAGGGCCATTAAAACCGTCTTGTTAAACCACGCTCACCTCCACGTCTCTTCCAAGGGTCATTAAAACCGTCTTGTTAAACCACTCTCACCTCCACGTCTCTACCAAAGGGCATTAAAACCATGTTGTTAAGCTACTGTGACCTCCACGTCTCTTCCAAGGGGCATTAAAACAGTCTTGTAAAGCTACTGTGACCTCTACGTCTCCTCCAAGGGGCATTAAAACAGTCTTGTTAAACCACTCTGACCTCCACGTCTCTTCCAATGGCCATTAAAACCATCTTGTTAAACCACTTTGACCTCCATATCTCTTCCGAGGGACATGAAAACCGTCTTGTTAAACCACTCTGACCTCCACGTCTCTTCCAATGGGCATTAAAACCGTCTTGTTAAACCACTCCGACCTCCACGTCTCCTCCAAGGGGCATTAAAACTGTGCTGTTAAGCTACTGTGACCTCCTCGTCTCTTCCAAGGGGCATTAAAACCATCTTGATAAGCTACTGTGACCTCCACGTCTCTTCCTAGGGGCATTAAAACAGTCTTGTTAAAGCAAACTGACCTCCACGTCTCTACCAAAGGGCATTAAAACCGTGTTGTTAAGCTACTGTGACCTCCACGTCTCTTCCAAGGGGCATTAAAACAGACTTGTTAAACCACTCTGACCTCCACGTCTCTTCCAAGGGGCATTAAAACCGTTTTGTTAAGCTACAGTGACCTCCATGTCTCTTAAAAGGGGCATTAAAACTGTATTGTTAAACCACTCTGACCTCCACGTCTCTTCCAAGGGGCATTAAAACCGTTGTGTTAAACCACTCTGACTTCCAAGTCTATCCCAAGGGGCATTAAAACCGTCTTGTTAAACCACTCTGACCTCCACGTCCCTTCCGAGGGGCATTAAAACAGTCTTGTTAAACTACTCTGACCTCCACGTCTCTTCTGATGGGCATTAAAACCGTCTTTTTAAACCACTCTGACCTCCACGTCTCTTCCAAGGTGCATTAAAACCCTCTTGTTAAACCACTCTGACCTCCTTGTCTCTTCCAAGGGGTATTAAAACCGTGTTGTTAAGCTACTGTGATCTCCACGTCTATTCCAAGCAGGATTAAACCTTCTTGTTAAGCTACTGTGACCTCCACGTCTCTTCCAAGGGGCACTAAAACAGTCTTGTTAAACCTCTCTGATCTCCACGTCTCTTCCAAGGGGCATTAAAACCGTCATGTTAATTCACTCTGACCTCCACGTGTCTACCGAGGGGCATTAAAACTGTCATTTTAAACCACTCTGACCTCCACGTCTCTTCAAAGGGGCATTAAAACCGTCTTGTTAAACCACTCTGACCTCCACGTCTCTTCCAAGGGGCATTAAAACCATCTTTTTAAACCACTCTCACCTCCACGTCTCTTCCAATGGGCATTAAAACCGTCTTGTTAAACCTCTCTGGCCTCCACGTCTCTTCCAAGAGGCATAAAAACCATCTTCTTAAACCACTCTGACCTCCACGTCTTTTGCCAGGGGCATTAAAACCGTCTTGTAAAACCACTCTGACCTCCAAGTCTATTCCAAGGGGCATTAATACAGTCTTGTTATTCCACTCTGACCTCCACGTCTTTTCCAAGGGGAATTTAAACTGTCTTGTTAAACCACTCTGACCTCCACGTCTCTACCAAGGGCCATTAAAACCGTCTTCTTAAACCACGCTCACCTCCACGTCTCTTCCAAGGGTCATTAAAACCGTCTTGTTAAACCACTCTCACCTCCACGTCTCTACCAAAGGGCATTAAAACCATGTTGTTAAGCTACTGTGACCTCCACGTCTCTTCCAAGGGGCATTAAAACAGTCTTGTAAAGCTACTGTGACCTCTACGTCTCCTCCAAGGGGCATTAAAACAGTCTTGTTAAACCACTCTGACCTCCACGTCTCTTCCAATGGCCATTAAAACCATCTTGTTAAACCACTTTGACCTCCATATCTCTTCCGAGGGACATGAAAACCGTCTTGTTAAACCACTCTGACCTCCACGTCTCTTCCAATGGGCATTAAAACCGTCTTGTTAAACCACTCCGACCTCCACGTCTCCTCCAAGGGGCATTAAAACTGTGCTGTTAAGCTACTATGACCTCCTCGTCTCTTCCAAGGGGCATTAAAACCATCTTGTTAAGCTACTGTGACCTCCACGTCTCTTCCTAGGGGCATTAAAACAGTCTTGTTAAAGCAAACTGACCTCCACGTCTCTACCAAAGGGCATTAAAACCATGTTGTTAAGCTACTGTGACCTCCACGTCTCTTCCAAGGGGCATTAAAACAGACTTGTTAAACCACTCTGACCTCCACGTCTCTTCCAAGGGGCATTAAAACCGTTTTGTTAAGCTACAGTGACCTCCATGTCTCTTAAAAGGGGCATTAAAACTGTATTGTTAAACCACTCTGACCTCCACGTCTCTTCCAAGGGGCATTAAAACCGTTGTGTTAAACCACTCTGACTTCCAAGTCTATCCCAAGGGGCATTAAAACCGTCTTGTTAAACCACTCTGACCTCCACGTCCCTTCCGAGGGGCATTAAAACAGTCTTGTTAAACTACTCTGACCTCCACGTCTCTTCTGATGGGCATTAAAACCGTCTTTTTAAACCACTCTGACCTCCACGTCTCTTCCAAGGTGCATTAAAACCCTCTTGTTAAACCACTCTGACCTCCTTGTCTCTTCCAAGGGGTATTAAAACCGTGTTGTTAAGCTACTGTGATCTCCACGTCTATTCCAAGCAGGATTAAACCTTCTTGTTAAGCTACTGTGACCTCCACATCTCTTCCAAGGGGCACTAAAACAGTCTTGTTAAACCTCTCTGATCTCCACGTCTCTTCCAAGGGGCATTAAAACCGTCATGTTAATTCACTCTGACCTCCACGTGTCTACCGAGGGGCATTAAAACTGTCATTTTAAACCACTCTGACCTCCACGTCTCTTCCGAGGGGCATTAAAACCGTCTTGTTAATCCACTCTGACTTCCACGTCTCTTCCAAGGGGCATTAAAACCGTGTTGTTAATCCATTCTGACCTCCACATCTCTTCCAAGGGGCATTAAAACCATCTTGTTAAACCACTCTGACCTCCACGTCTCTACCAAGGGGCATTAAAACCATCTTGTTAAGTTACTGTGACCTCCTCGTCTCTTCCAAGGGGCATTAACCCATCTTGTTAAACCACTCTGACCTCCACGTCTCTTCCAAGGGGCATTAAAACCGTGTTGTTAAGCTACTGTGACGTCCACGTCTCTTCCAAGTGGCATTAAAGCCGTCTTGTTAAACCACTCTGACCTCAACGTCTCTTCCAAGGGGAATTAATACCATCTTGTTAAACAACTCTGACCTCCACGTCTCTTCCAAGGGGCATTAAAACCGTCTTGTTAAACCACTCTGAACTCCACCTCTCTTCCAAGGGGCATTAAAACCATATTCTTAAGGTACTGTGACCTCCATGTCTCTTCCAAGGGGCATTAAAACCGTCTTGTTAAGCTACTGTGACCTCCACGTCTCTTCCAAGGGGCATTAAAACCGACTTGTTAAACCACTCTGACCTCCACGTCTCTTCCAAGGGGAATTAAAACCGTCTTTTTAAACCACTCTGACCTCCACGTCTCTTCCAATGGGCATTAAAACCGTCTTGTTAAACCACTCCGACCTCCACGTCTCCTCCAAGGGGCATTAAAACTGTGCTGTTAAGCTACTGTGACCTCCTCGTCTCTTCCAAGGGGCGTTAAAACCGTCTTGATAAGCTACTGTGACCTCCACGTCTCTTCCTAGGGGCATTAAAACAGTCTTGTTAAAGCACACTGACCTCCACGTCTCTACCAAGGGGCATTAAAACCGTGTTGTTAAGCTACTGTGACCTCCACGTCTCTTCCAATGGGCATTAAAACAGTCTTGTTAAACCACTCTGACCTCCACGTCTCTTCCAACGGGCATTAAAACCGTCATGTTAAACCACTCTGACCTCCACGTCTCTTCCGAGGGGCATTAAAACCGTCTTGTTAATCCACTCTGACCTCCACGTCTCTTCCAAGGGGCATTAAAACCATCTTGTTCAACCACTCTGACCTCCACGTCTCTTCCAAAGAGCATTAAAACCATCTTGTTAAGTTACTGTGACCTCCACGTCTATTCCAAGGGTCATTAAAACCGTCTTGTTAAACCACACTGACCTCCACGTCTCTTCCAAGGGGCATTAAAACCGTGTTGTTAAGCTACTGTGACCTCCACGTGTCTTCCAAGTGCCATTAAAACGGTCTTGTTAAGCTACTGTGACCTTCACGTCTCTTCCAAGGGGCATTAAATCCATCTTGTTAAACCACTCTCACCTCCACGTCTCTTCCAAAGGGCATTAAAACTGTGTTGTAAAGCAACTGTGACCTCGACGTCTCTTCAAAGGGGCATTAAAACCATCTTGTTAAGCTACTGTGACCTCCACGTCTCTTCAAAGGGGCATTAAAACCGTCTTGTTAAACCACTCTGACCTCCACGTCTCTTCCAAGGGGCATTAAAACCATCTTTTTAAACCACTCTCACCTCCACGTCTCTTCCAATGGGCATTAAAACCGTCTTGTTAAACCTCTCTGGCCTCCACGTCTCTTCCAAGAGGCATTAAAACCATCTTGTTAAACCACTCTGACCTCCACGTCTTTTGCCAGGGGCATTAAAACCGTCTTGTTAAACCACTCTGACCTCCAAGTCTATTCCAAGGGGCATTAATACAGTCTTGTTATTCCACTCTGACCTCCACGTCTTTTCCAAGGGGAATTTAAACTGTCTTGTTAAACCACTCTGACCTCCACGTCTCTACCAAGGGCCATTAAAACCGTCTTCTTAAACCACGCTCACCTCCACGTCTCTTCCAAGGGTCATTAAAACCGTCTTGTTAAACCACTCTCACCTCCACGTCTCTACCAAAGGGCATTAAAACCATGTTGTTAAGCTACTGTGACTTCCACGTCTCTTCCAAGGGGCATTAAAACAGTCTTGTAAAGCTACTGTGACCTCTACGTCTCTTCCAAGGGGCATTAAAACAGTCTTGTTAAACCACTCTGACCTCCACGTCTCTTCCAATGGCCATTAAAACCATCTTGTTAAACCACTCTGACCTCCATATCTCTTCCGAGGGACATGAAAACCGTCTTGTTAAACCACTCTGACCTCCACGTCTCTTCCAATGGGCATTAAAACCGTCTTGTTAAACCACTCCGACCTCCACGTCTCCTCCAAGGGGCATTAAAACTGTGCTGTTAAGCTACTGTGACCTCCTCGTCTCTTCCAAGGGGCATTAAAACCATCTTGATAAGCTACTGTGACCTCCACGTCTCTTCCTAGGGGCATTAAACCAGTCTTGTTAAAGCAAACTGACCTCCACGTCTCTACCAAAGGGCATTAAAACCGTGTTGTTAAGCTACTGTGACCTCCACGTCTCTTCCAAGGGGCATTAAAACAGACTTGTTAAACCACTCTGACCTCCACGTCTCTTCCAAGGGGCATTAAAACCGTTTTGTTAAGCTACAGTGACCTCCATGTCTCTTCCGAGGGGCATTAAAACCGTCTTGTTAATCCACTCTGACCTCCACGTCTCTTCCAAGGGGCATTAAAACCATCTTGTTCAACCACTCTGACCTCCACGTCTCTTCCAAAGGGCATTAAAACCATCTTGTTAAGTTACTGTGACCTCCACGTCTATTCCAAGGGTCATTAAAACCATCTTGTTAAACCACACTGACCTCCACGTCTCTTCCAAGGGGCATTAAAACCGTGTTGTTAAGCTACTGTGACCTCCACGTCTCTTCCAAGTGCCATTAAAACGGTCTTGTTAAGCTACTGTGACCTTCACGTCTCTTCCAAGGGGCATTAAATCCATCTTGTTAAACCACTCTCACCTCCACGTCTCTTCCAAAGGGCATTAAAACTCTGTTGTAAAGCAACTGTGACCTCGACGTCTCTTCAAAGGGGCATTAAAACCGTCTTGTTAAGCTACTGTGACCTCCACGTCTCTTCAAAGGGGCATTAAAACCGTCTTGTTAAACCACTCTGACCTCCATGTCTCTTCCAAGGGGCATTAAAGCCATATTTTTAAACCACTCTCACCTCCACGTCTCTTCCAATGGGCATTAAAACCGTCTTGTTAAACCTCTCTGGCCTCCACGTCTCTTCCAAGAGGCATTAAAACCATCTTGTTAAACCACTCTGACCTCCACGTCTTTTCCCAGGGGCATTAAAACCGTCTTGTTAAACCACTCTGACCTCCAAGTCTATTCCAAGGGGCATTAATACAGTCTTGTTATTCCACTCTGACCTCCACGTCTTTTCCAAGGGGAATTTAAACTGTCTTGTTAAACCACTCTGACCTCCACGTCTCTACCAAGGGCCATTAAAACCGTCTTCTTAAAGCACGCTCACCTCCACATCTCTTCCAAGGGTCATTAAAACCGTCTTGTTAAACCACTCTCACCTCCACGTCTCTACCAAAGGGCATTAAAACCATGTTGTTAAGCTACTGTGACCTCCACGTCTCTTCCAAGGGGCATGAAAACAGTCTTGTAAAGCTACTGTGACCTCTACGTCTCTTCCAAGGGGCATTAAAACAGTCTTGTTAAACCACTCTGACCTCCACGTCTCTTCCAATGGCCATTAAAACCATCTTGTTAAACCACTCTGACCTCCATATCTCTTCCGAGGGACATGAAAACCGTCTTGTTAAACCACTCTGACCTCCACGTCTCTTCCAATGGGCATTAAAACCGTCTTGTTAAACCACTCCGACCTCCACGTCTCCTCCAAGGGGCATTAAAACTGTGCTGTTAAGCTACTGTGACCTCCTCGTCTCTTCCAAGGTGCATTAAAACCATCTTGATAAGCTACTGTGACCTCCACGTCTCTTCCTAGGGGCATTAAAACAGTCTTGTTAAAGCAAACTGACCTCCACGTCTCTACCAAGGGGCATTAAAAGCGTGTTGTTAAGCTACTGTGACCTCCACGTCTCTTCCAAGGGGCATTAAAACAGACTTGTTAAACCACTCTGACCTCCACGTCTCTTCCAAGGGGCATTAAAACCGTTTTGTTAAGCTACAGTGACCTCCATGTCTCTTAAAAGGGGCATTAAAACTGTATTGTTGAACCACTCTGACCTCCACGTCTCTTCCAAGGGGCATTAAAACCGTTGTGTTAAACCACTCTGACTTCCAAGTCTATTCCAAGGGGCATTAAAACCGTCTTGTTAAACCACTCTGACCTCCACGTCCCTTCCGAGGGGCATTAAAACAGTCTTGTTAAACTACTCTGACCTCCACGTCTCTTCTGATGGGCATTAAAACCGTCTTTTTAAACCACTCTGACCTCCACGTCTCTTCCAAGGTGCATTAAAACCCTCTTGTTAAACCACTCTGACCTCCTTGTCTCTTCCAAGGGGTATTAAAACCGTGTTGTTAAGCTATTGTGATCTCCACGTCTATTCCAAGCAGGATTAAACCTTCTTGTTAAGCTACTGTGACCTCCACATCTCTTCCAAGGGGCACTAAAACAGTCTTGTTAAACCTCTCTGATCTCCACGTCTCTTCCAAGGGGCATTAAAACCGTCATGTTAATTCACTCTGACCTCCACGTGTCTACCGAGGGGCATTAAAACTGTCATTTTAAACCACTCTGACCTCCACGTCTCTTCCGAGGGGCATTAAAACCGTCTTGTTAATCCACTCTGACTTCCACGTCTCTTCCAAGGGGCATTAAAACCGTGTTGTTAATCCATTCTGACCTCCACATCTCTTCCAAGGGGCATTAAAACCATCTTGTTAAACCACTCTGACCTCCACGTCTCTACCAAGGGGCATTAAAACCATCTTGTTAAGTTACTGTGACCTCCTCGTCTCTTCCAAGGGGCATTAACCCATCTTGTTAAACCACTCTGACCTCCACGTCTCTTCCAAGGGGCATTAAAACCGTGTTGTTAAGCTACTGTGACGTCCACGTCTCTTCCAAGTGGCATTAAAGCCGTCTTGTTAAACCACTCTGACCTCAACGTCTCTTCCAAGGGGAATTAATACCATCTTGTTAAACAACTCTGACCTCCACGTCTCTTCCAAGGGGCATTAAAACCGTCTTGTTAAACCACTCTGAACTCCACCTCTCTTCCAAGGGGCATTAAAACCATATTCTTAAGGTACTGTGACCTCCATGTCTCTTCCAAGGGGCATTAAAACCGTCTTGTTAAGCTACTGTGACCTCCACGTCTCTTCCAAGGGGCATTAAAACCGACTTGTTAAACCACTCTGACCTCCACGTCTCTTCCAAGGGGAATTAAAACCGTCTTTTTAAACCACTCTGACCTCCACGTCTCTTCCAATGGGCATTAAAACCGTCTTGTTAAACCACTCCGACCTCCACGTCTCCTCCAAGGGGCATTAAAACTGTGCTGTTAAGCTACTGTGACCTCCTCGTCTCTTCCAAGGGGCATTAAAACCGTCTTGATAAGCTACTGTGACCTCCACGTCTCTTCCTAGGGGCATTAAAACAGTCTTGTTAAAGCACACTGACCTCCACGTCTCTACCAAGGGGCATTAAAACCGTGTTGTTAAGCTACTGTGACCTCCACGTCTCTTCCAATGGGCATTAAAACAGTCTTGTTAAACCACTCTGACCTCCACGTCTCTTCCAACGGGCATTAAAACCGTCATGTTAAACCACTCTGACCTCCACGTCTCTTCCGAGGGGCATTAAAACCGTCTTGTTAATCCACTCTGACCTCCACGTCTCTTCCAAGGGGCATTAAAACCATCTTGTTCAACCACTCTGACCTCCACGTCTCTTCCAAAGAGCATTAAAACCATCTTGTTAAGTTACTGTGACCTCCACGTCTATTCCAAGGGTCATTAAAACCGTCTTGTTAAACCACACTGACCTCCACGTCTCTTCCAAGGGGCATTAAAACCGTGTTGTTAAGCTACTGTGACCTCCACGTGTCTTCCAAGTGCCATTAAAACGGTCTTGTTAAGCTACTGTGACCTTCACGTCTCTTCCAAGGGGCATTAAATCCATCTTGTTAAACCACTCTCACCTCCACGTCTCTTCCAAAGGGCATTAAAACTGTGTTGTAAAGCAACTGTGACCTCGACGTCTCTTCAAAGGGGCATTAAAACCGTCTTGTTAAGCTACTGTGACCTCCACGTCTCTTCAAAGGGGCATTAAAACCGTCTTGTTAAACCACTCTGACCTCCACGTCTCTTCCAAGGGGCATTAAAACCATCTTTTTAAACCACTCTCACCTCCACGTCTCTTCCAATGGGCATTAAAACCGTCTTGTTAAACCTCTCTGGCCTCCACGTCTCTTCCAAGAGGCATTAAAACCATCTTGTTAAACCACTCTGACCTCCACGTCTTTTGCCAGGGGCATTAAAACCGTCTTGTTAAACCACTCTGACCTCCAAGTCTATTCCAAGGGGCATTAATACAGTCTTGTTATTCCACTCTGACCTCCACGTCTTTTCCAAGGGGAATTTAAACTGTCTTGTTAAACCACTCTGACCTCCACGTCTCTACCAAGGGCCATTAAAACCGTCTTCTTAAACCACGCTCACCTCCACGTCTCTTCCAAGGGTCATTAAAACCGTCTTGTTAAACCACTCTCACCTCCACGTCTCTACCAAAGGGCATTAAAACCATGTTGTTAAGCTACTGTGACTTCCACGTCTCTTCCAAGGGGCATTAAAACAGTCTTGTAAAGCTACTGTGACCTCTACGTCTCTTCCAAGGGGCATTAAAACAGTCTTGTTAAACCACTCTGACCTCCACGTCTCTTCCAATGGCCATTAAAACCATCTTGTTAAACCACTCTGACCTCCATATCTCTTCCGAGGGACATGAAAACCGTCTTGTTAAACCACTCTGACCTCCACGTCTCTTCCAATGGGCATTAAAACCGTCTTGTTAAACCACTCCGACCTCCACGTCTCCTCCAAGGGGCATTAAAACTGTGCTGTTAAGCTACTGTGACCTCCTCGTCTCTTCCAAGGGGCATTAAAACCATCTTGATAAGCTACTGTGACCTCCACGTCTCTTCCTAGGGGCATTAAACCAGTCTTGTTAAAGCAAACTGACCTCCACGTCTCTACCAAAGGGCATTAAAACCGTGTTGTTAAGCTACTGTGACCTCCACGTCTCTTCCAAGGGGCATTAAAACAGACTTGTTAAACCACTCTGACCTCCACGTCTCTTCCAAGGGGCATTAAAACCGTTTTGTTAAGCTACAGTGACCTCCATGTCTCTTAAAAGGGGCATTAAAACTGTATTGTTAAACCACTCTGACCTCCTTGTCTCTTCCAAGGGGTATTAAAACCGTGTTGTTAAGCTACTGTGATCTCCACGTCTCTTCCAAGCAGGATTAAACCTTCTTGTTAAGCTACTGTGACCTCCACGTCTCTTCCAAGGGGCACTAAAACAGTCTTGTTAAACCTCTCTGATCTCCACGTCTCTTCCAAGGGGCATTAAAACTGTGTTGTTAAGCTACTGTGACCTCCACGTCTCTTCAAAGGGGCATTAAAACAGTCTTGTTAAACCACTCTGACCTCCAAGTCTCTTCCAAGTGGCATTAAAACCATTTTTTAAACCACTCTCAACTCCACGTCTCTTCCAATGGGCATTAAAACCATCTTGTTAAACCTCTCTGACCTCCACGTCTCTTCCAAGAGGCATTAAAACCATCTTGTTAAACCACTCTGACCTCCACGTCTTTTCCCAGGGGCATTAAAACTGTATTGTTAAACCACTCTGACCTCCACGTCTCTTCCAAGGGGCATTAAAATCGTCTTGTTAAACCACTCTGACCTCCAAGTCTATTCCAAGGGGCATTAAAACAGTCTTGTTAAACCACTCTGACCTTCACGTCTCTTCCAAGGGGCATTAAAACCGTGTTGTTAAGCTACTGTGACCTCCACGTCTCTTCCAAGTGCCATTAAAACAGTCTTCTTAAGCTACTGTGACCTCCACGTCTCTTCCAAGGGGCATTAAAAGCGTCTTGTTAAACCACTCTGACCTCCACGTCTCTTCCAAGGGGCATTAAAACTGTGTTGTTAAGCTACTGTGACCTCCACGTCTCTTCCAAGGGGCATTAAAACCGTATTGTTGATCCACTCTGACCGCCAAGTCTATTCCAAGGGGCATTAAAGACGTTTTTTTAATCCACTCTGACCTCCACGTCTCTTCCAAGGGGCATTAAAACCATCTTGTTAAGTTACTGTGACCTCCACGTCTCTTCCAAGGGGCATTAAAACCGTCTTGTTAAACCACTCTGAACTCCACGTCTCTTCCAAGGGGTATTAAAACCGTGTTGTTAAGCTACTGTGACCTCCACGTCTCTTCCAAATGCCATTAAAACGGTCTTGTTAAGCTACTGTGACCTCCACGTCTCTTCCAAGGGGCATTAAAACCGTCTTGTTAAACCACTCTGACCTCCACGTCTCTTCCAAGGGGCATTAAAACTGTGTTGTTAAGCTACTGTGACCTCCACGTCTCTATCAAGGGGCATTAAAACCGTATTGCTGAACCACTCTGACCGCCAAGTCTATTCCAAGGGGCATTAAAGAAGTCTTTTTAAACCACTCTGATCTCCACGTCTCTTCAAAGGGGCATTAAAACCGTTTTGTTAAGCTACTGTGACCTCCATGTCTCTTAAAAGGGGCATTAAAACTGTATTGTTAAACCACTCTGACCTCCACGTCTCTTCCAAGGGGCATTAAAACCGTATTGTTGAACCACTCTGACCACCAAGTCTATGCCAAGGGGCATTAAAGACGCCTTTTTAAACCACTCTGACCTCCACGTCTCTTCCAAGGGGCATTAAAACGATCTTGTTAAGTTACTGTGACCTCCACGTCTCTTCCAAGGGGCATTAAAACCGTCTTGTTAAACCACTCTGACCTCCACGTCTCTTCCAAGGGGCATTAAAACCGTGTTGTTAAGCTACTGTGACCTCCACGTCTCTTCCAAGTGCCATTAAAACGGTCTTGTTAAGCTACTGTGACCTCCACGTCTCTTCCAAGGGGCATTAAAACCGTCTTGTTAAACCACTATGACCTCCACGTCTCTTCCAAGGGGCATTAAAACTGTGTTGTTAAGCTACTGTGACCTCCACGTCTCTTCCAAGGGGCATTAAAATCGTCTTGCTGAACCACTCTGACCGCCAAGTCTATTCCAAGGGGCATTAAAGAAGTCTTTTTAAACCACTCTGACCTCCACGTCTCTTCCAAGGGGCATTAAAACCGTTTTGTTAAGCTACTGTGACCTCCATGTCTCTTAAAAGGGGAATTAAAACTGTATTGTTAAACCACTCTGACCTCCACGTCTCTTCCAATGGGCATTAAAACCGTTGTGTTAAACCACTCTGACTTCCAAGTCTATTCCAAGGGGCATTAAAACCGTCTTGTTAAACCACTCTGACCTCCACGTCCCTTCCGAGGGGCATTAAAACAGTCTTGTTAAACTACTCTGACCTCCACGTCTCTTCTGATGGGCATTAAAACCGTCTTTTTAAACCACTCTGACCTCCACGTCTCTTCCAAGGTGCATTAAAACCCTCTTGTTAAACCACTCTGACCTCCTTGTCTCTTCCAAGGGGTATTAAAACCGTGTTGTTAAGCTACTGTGATCTCCACATCTATTCCAAGCAGGATTAAACCTTCTTGTTAAGCTACTGTGACCTCCACGTCTCTTCCAAGGGGCACTAAAACAGTCTTGTTAAACCTCTCTGATCTCCACGTCTCTTCCAAGGGGCATTAAAACCGTCATGTTAATTCACTCTGACCTCCACGTGTCTACCGAGGGGCATTAAAACTATCATTTTAAACCACTCTGACCTCCACGTCTCTTCCGAGGGGCATTAAAACCGTCTTGTTAATCCACTCTGACTTCCACGTCTCTTCCAAGGGGCATTAAAACCGTGTTGTTAATCCATTCTGACCTCCACATCTCTTCCAAGGGGCATTAAAACCATCTTGTTAAACCACTCTGACCTCCACGTCTCTACCAAGGGGCATTAAAACCATCTTGTTAAGTTACTGTGACCTCCTCGTCTCTTCCAAGGGGCATTAACCCATCTTGTTAAACCACTCTGACCTCCACGTCTCTTCCAAGGGGCATTAAAACCGTGTTGTTAAGCTACTGTGACCTCCACGTCTCTTCCAAGTGGCATTAAAGCCGTCTTGTTAAACCACTCTGACCTCCACGTCTCTTCCAAGGGGAATTAATACCATCTTGTTAAACAACTCTGACCTCCACGTCTCTTCCAAGGGGCATTAAAACCGTCTTGTTAAACCACTCTGAACTCCACCTCTCTTCCAAGGGGCATTAAAACCATATTCTTAAGGTACTGTGACCTCCATGTCTCTTCCAAGGGGCATTAAAACCGTCTTGTTAAGCTACTGTGACCTCCACGTCTCTTCCAAGGGGCATTAAAACCGACTTGTTAAACCACTCTGACCTCCACGTCTCTTCCAAGGGGAATTAAAACCGTCTTTTTAAACCACTCTGACCTCCACGTCTCTTCCAATGGGCATTAAAACCGTCTTGTTAAACCACTCCGACCTCCACGTCTCCTCCATGGGGCATTAAAACTGTGCTGTTAAGCTACTGTGACCTCCTCGTCTCTTCCAAGGGGCATTAAAACCGTCTTGATAAGCTACTGTGACCTCCACGTCTCTTACTAGGGGCATTAAAACAGTCTTGTTAAAGCACACTGACCTCCACGTCTCTACCAAGGGGCATTAAAACCGTGTTGTTAAGCTACTGTGACCTCCACGTCTCTTCCAATGGGCATTAAAACAGTCTTGTTAAACCACTCTGACCTCCACGTCTCTTCCAACGGGCATTAAAACCGTCATGTTAAACCAGTCTGACCTCCACGTCTCTTCCGAGGGGCATTAAAACCGTCTTGTTAATCCACTCTGACCTCCACGTCTCTTCCAAGGGGCATTAAAACCATCTTGTTCAACCACTCTGACCTCCACGTCTCTTCCAAAGGGCATTAAAACCATCTTGTTAAGTTACTGTGACCTCCACGTCTATTCCAAGGGTCATTAAAACCATCTTGTTAAACCACACTGACCTCCACGTCTCTTCCAAGGGGCATTAAAACCGTGTTGTTAAGCTACTGTGACCTCCACGTCTCTTCCAAGTGCCATTAAAACGGTCTTGTTAAGCTACTGTGACCTTCACGTCTCTTCCAAGGGGCATTAAATCCATCTTGTTAAACCACTCTCACCTCCACGTCTCTTCCAAAGGGCATTAAAACTCTGTTGTAAAGCAACTGTGACCTCGACGTCTCTTCAAAGGGGCATTAAAACCGACTTGTTAAGCTACTGTGACCTCCACGTCTCTTCAAAGGGGCATTAAAACCGTCTTGTTAAACCACTCTGACCTCCATGTCTCTTCCAAGGGGCATTAAAGCCATATTTTTAAACCACTCTCACCTCCACGTCTCTTCCAATGGGCATTAAAACCGTCTTGTTAAACCTCTCTGGCCTCCACGTCTCTTCCAAGAGGCATTAAAACCATCTTGTTAAACCACTCTGACCTCCACGTCTTTTCCCAGGGGCATTAAAACCGTCTTGTTAAACCACTCTGACCTCCAAGTCTATTCCAAGGGGCATTAATACAGTCTTGTTATTCCACTCTGACCTCCACGTCTTTTCCAAGGTGAATTTAAACTGTCTTGTTAAACCACTCTGACCTCCACGTCTCTACCAAGGGCCATTAAAACCGTCTTCTTAAAGCACGCTCACCTCCACATCTCTTCCAAGGGTCATTAAAACCGTCTTGTTAAACCACTCTCACCTCCACGTCTCTACCAAAGGGCATTAAAACCATGTTGTTAAGCTACTGTGACCTCCACGTCTCTTCCAAGGGGCATGAAAACAGTCTTGTAAAGCTACTGTGACCTCTACGTCTCTTCCAAGGGGCATTAAAACAGTCTTGTTAAACCACTCTGACCTCCACGTCTCTTCCAATGGCCATTAAAACCATCTTGTTAAACCACTCTGACCTCCATATCTCTTCCGAGGGACATGAAAACCGTCTTGTTAAACCACTCTGACCTCCACGTCTCTTCCAATGGGCATTAAAACCGTCTTGTTAAACCACTCCGACCTCCACTTCTCCTCCAAGGGGCATTAAAACTGTGCTGTTAAGCTACTGTGACCTCCTCGTCTCTTCCAAGGTGCATTAAAACCATCTTGATAAGCTACTGTGACCTCCACGTCTCTTCCTAGGGGCATTAAAACAGTCTTGTTAAAGCAAACTGACCTCCACGTCTCTACCAAGGGGCATTAAAAGCGTGTTGTTAAGCTACTGTGACCTCCACGTCTCTTCCAAGGGGCATTAAAACAGACTTGTTAAACCACTCTGACCTCCACGTCTCTTCCAAGGGGCATTAAAACCGTTTTGTTAAGCTACAGTGACCTCCATGTCTCTTAAAAGGGGCATTAAAACTGTATTGTTAAACCACTCTGACCTCCACGTCTCTTCCAAGGGGCATTAAAACCGTTGTGTTAAACCACTCTGACTTCCAAGTCTATTCCAAGGGGCATTAAAACCGTCTTGTTAAACCACTCTGACCTCCACGTCCCTTCCGAGGGGCATTAAAACAGTCTTGTTAAACTACTCTGACCTCCACGTCTCTTCTGATGGGCATTAAAACCGTCTTTTTAATCCACTCTGACCTCCACGTCTCTTCCAAGGTTCATTAAAACCCTCTTGTTAAACCACTCTGACCTCCTTGTCTCTACCAAGGGATATTAAAACCGTGTTGTTAAGCTACTGTGATCTCCACGTCTCTTCCAAGCAGGATTAAACCTTCTTGTTAAGCTACTGTGACCTCCACGTCTCTTCCAAGGGGCACTAAAACAGTCTTGTTAAACCTCTCTGATCTCCACGTCTCTTCCAAGGGGCATTAAAACCGTCATGTTAATTCACTCTGACCTCCACGTGTCTACCGAGGGGCATTAAAACTGTCATTTTAAACCACTCTGACCTCCACGTCTCTTCCGAGGGGCATTAAAACCGTCTTTTTAATCCACTCTAACTTCCACGTCTCTTCCAAGGGGCATTAAAACCGTGTTGTTAATCCACTGTGACCTCCACATCTCTTCCAAGGGGCATTAAAACCATCTTGTTAAACCACTCTGACCTCCACGTCTCTACCAAGGGGCATTAAAACCATCTTGTTAAGTTACTGTGACCTCCTCGTCTCTTCCAAGGGGCATTAAACCATCTTGTTAAACCACTCTGACCTCCACGTCTCTTCCAAGGGGCATTAAAACCGTGTTGTTAAGCTACTGTGACCTTCACGTCTCTTCCAAGTGGCATTAAAGCCGTCTTGTTAAACCACTCTGACCTCCACGTCTCTTCCAAGGGGAATTAATACCATCTTGTTAAACTACTCTGACATCCACGTCTCTTCCAAGGGGCATTAAAACCGTCTTGTTAAACCTCTCTGAACTCCACCTCTCTTCCAAGGGGCATTAAAACCATATTCTTAAGGTACTGTGACCTCCATGTCTCTTCCAAGGGGCATTAAAACCGTCTTGTTAAGCTACTGTGACCTCCACGTCTCTTCCAAGGGGCATTAAAACCGACTTGTTAAACCACTCTGACCTCCACGTCTCTTCCAAAGGGCATCAAAACTGTGTTGTAAAGCAACTGTGACCTCGACGTCTCTTCAAAGGGGCATTAAAACCGTCTTGTTAAGCTACTGTGACCTCCACGTCTCTTCAAAGGGGCATTAAAACCGTCTTGTTAAACCACTCTGACCTCCACGTCTCTTCCAAGGGGCATTAAAACCATCTTTTTAAACCACTCTCACCTCCACGTCTCTTCCAATGGGCATTAAAACCGTCTTGTTAAACCTCTCTGGCCTCCACGTCTCTTCCAAGAAGCATTAAAACCATCTTGTTAAACCACTCTGACCTCCACGTCTTTTCCGAGGGGCATTAAAACCGTCTTGTTATGTTAAACCACTCTGACCTCCACGTCTTTTCCCAGGGGCATTAAAACTGTATTGTTAAACCACTCTGACCTCCACGTCTCTTCCAAGGGGCATTAAAATCGTCTTGTTAAACCACTCTGACCTCCAAGTCTATTCCAAGGGGCATTAAAACAGTCTTGTTAAACCACTCTGACCTTCACGTCTCTTCCAAGGGGCATTAAAACCGTGTTGTAAGGCTACTGTGACCTCCACGTCTTTTCCAAGTGCCATTAAAACAGTCTTCTTAAGCTACTGTGACCTCCACGTCTCTTCCAAGGGGCATTAAAAGCGTCTTGTTAAACCACTCTGACCTCCACGTCTCTTCCAAGGGGCATTAAAACTGTGTTGTTAAGCTACTGTGACCTCCACGTCTCTTCCAAGGGGCATTAAAACCGTATTGTTGATCCACTCTGACCGCCAAGTCTATTCCAAGGGGCATTAAAGACGTCTTTTTAAAACACTCTGACCTCCACGTCTCTTCCAAGGGGCATTAAAACCATCTTGTTAAGTTACTGTGACCTCCACGTCTCTTCCAAGGGGCATTAAAACCGTCTTGTTAAACCACTCTGAACTCCACGTCTCTTCCAAGGGGTATTAAAACCGTGTTGTTAAGCTACTGTGACCTCCACGTCTCTTCCAAATGCCATTAAAACGGTTTTGTTAAGCTACTGTGACCTCCACGTCTCTTCCAAGGGGCATTAAAACCGTCTTGTTAAACCACTCTGACCTCCACGTCTCTTCCAAGGGGCATTAAAACTGTGTTGTTAAGCTACTGTGACCTCCACGTCTCTTCCAAGGGGCATTAAAACCGTATTGCTGAACCACTCTGACCGCCAAGTCTATTCCAAGGGGCATTAAAGAAGTCTTTTTAAACCACTCTGATCTCCACGTCTCTTCAAAGGGGCATTAAAACCGTTTTGTTAAGCTACTGTGACCTCCATGTCTCTTAAAAGGGGCATTAAAACTGTATTGTTAAACCACTATGACCTCCACGTCTCTTCCAAGGGGCATTAAAACCGTATTGTTGAACCACTCTGACCGCCAAGTCTATGCCAAGGGGCATTAAAGACGCCTTTTTAAACCACTCTGACCTCCACGTCTCTTCCAAGGGGCATTAAAACGATCTTGTTAAGTTACTGTGACCTCCACGTCTCTTCCAAGGGGCATTAAAACCGTCTTGTTAAACCACTCTGACCTCCACGTCTCTTCCAAGGGGCATTAAAACCGTGTTGTTAAGCTACTGTGAACTCCACGTCTCTTCCAAGTGCCATTAAAACGGTCTTGTTAAGCTACTGTGACCTCCACGTCTCTTCCAAGGGGCATTAAAACCGTCTTGTTAAACCACTATGACCTCCACGTCTCTTCCAAGGGGCATTAAAACTGTGTTGTTAAGCTACTGTGACCTCCACGTCTCTTCCAAGGGGCATTAAAATCGTCTTGCTGAACCACTCTGACCGCCAAGTCTATTCCAAGGGGCATTAAAGAAGTCTTTTTAAACCACTCTGACCTCCACGTCTCTTCCAAGGGGCATTAAAACCGTTTTGTTAAGCTACTGTGACCTCCATGTCTCTTAAAAGGGGAATTAAAACTGTATTGTTAAACCACTCTGACCTCCACGTCTCTTCCAAGGGGCATTAAAACCGTTGTGTTAAACCACTCTGACTTCCAAGTCTATTCCAAGGGGCATTAAAACCGTCTTGTTAAACCACTCTGACCTCCACGTCCCTTCCGAGGGGCATTAAAACAGTCTTGTTAAACTACTCTGACCTCCACGTCTCTTCTGATGGGCATTAAAACCGTCGTTTTAAACCACTCTGACCTCCACGTCTCTTCCAAGGTGCATTAAAACCCTCTTGTTAAACCACTCTGACCTCCTTGTCTCTTCCAAGGGGTATTAAAACCGTGTTGTTAAGCTACTGTGATCTCCACGTCTATTCCAAGCAGGATTAAACCTTCTTGTTAAGCTACTGTGACCTCCACGTCTCTTCCAAGGGGCACTAAAACAGTCTTGTTAAACCTCTCTGATCTCCACGTCTCTTCCAAGGGGCATTAAAACCGTCATGTTAATTCACTCTGACCTCCACGTGTCTACCGAGGGGCATTAAAACTGTCATTTTAAACCACTCTGACCTCCACGTCTCTTCCGAGGGGCATTAAAACCGTCTTGTTAATCCACTCTGACTTCCACGTCTCTTCCAAGGGGCATTAAAACCGTGTTGTTAATCCATTCTGACCTCCACATCTCTTCCAAGGGGCATTAAAACCATCTTGTTAAACCACTCTGACCTCCACGTCTCTACCAAGGGGCATTAAAACCATCTTGTTAAGTTACTGTGACCTCCTCGTCTCTTCCAAGGGGCATTAACCCATCTTGTTAAACCACTCTGACCTCCACGTCTCTTCCAAGGGGCATTAAAACCGTGTTGTTAAGCTACTGTGACCTCCACGTCTCTTCCAAGTGGCATTAAAGCCGTCTTGTTAAACCACTCTGACCTCCACGTCTCTTCCAAGGGGAATTAATACCATCTTGTTAAACAACTCTGACCTCCACGTCTCTTCCAAGGGGCATTAAAACCGTCTTGTTAAACCACTCTGAACTCCACCTCTCTTCCAAGGGGCATTAAAACCATATTCTTAAGGTACTGTGACCTCCATGTCTCTTCCAAGGGGCATTAAAACCGTCTTGTTAAGCTACTGTGACCTCCACGTCTCTTCCAAGAGGCATTAAAACCGACTTGTTAAATAACTCTGACCTCCACGTCTCTTCCAAGGGGAATTAAAACCATCTTTTTAAACCACTCTGACCTCCACGTCTCTTCCAATGGGCATTAAAACCGTCTTGTTAAACCACTCCGACCTCCACGTCTCCTCCAAGGGGCATTAAAACTGTGCTGTTAAGCTACTGTGACCTCCTCGTCTCTTCCAAGGGGCATTAAAACCGTCTTGATAAGCTACTGTGACCTCCACGTCTCTTACTAGGGGCATTAAAACAGTCTTGTTAAAGCACACTGACCTCCACGTCTCTACCAAGGGGCATTAAAACCGTGTTGTTAAGCTACTGTGACCTCCACGTCTCTTCCAATGGGCATTAAAACAGTCTTGTTAAACCACTCTGACCTCCACGTCTCTTCCAACGGGCATTAAAACCGTCATGTTAAACCACTCTGACCTCCACGTCTCTTCCGAGGGGCATTAAAACCGTCTTGTTAATCCACTCTGACCTCCACGTCTCTTCCAAGGGGCATTAAAACCATCTTGTTCAACCACTCTCACCTCCACGTCTCTTCCAAAGGGCATTAAAACCATCTTGTTAAGTTACTGTGACCTCCACGTCTATTCCAAGGGTCATTAAAACCGTCTTGTTAAACCACACTGACCTCCACGTCTCTTCCAAGGGGCATTAAAACCGTGTTGTTAAGCTACTGTGACCTCCTCGTCTCTTCCAAGTGCCATTAAAACGGTCTTGTTAAGCTACTGTGACCTTCACGTCTCTTCCAAGGGGCATTAAATCCATCTTGTTAAACCACTCTCACCTCCACGTCTCTTCCAAAGGGCATTAAAACTCTGTTGTAAAGCAACTGTGACCTCGACGTCTCTTCAAAGGGGCATTAAAACCGTCTTGTTAAGCTACTGTGACCTCCACGTCTCTTCAAAGGGGCATTAAAACCGTCTTGTTAAACCACTCTGACTTCCACGTCTCTTCCAAGGGGCATTAAAGCCATATTTTTAAACCACTCTCACCTCCACGTCTCTTCCAATGGGCATTAAAACCGTCTTGTTAAACCTCTCTGGCCTCCACGTCTCTTCCAAGAGGCATTAAAACCATCTTGTTAAACCACTCTGACCTCCACGTCTTTTCCCAGGGGCATTAAAACCGTCTTGTTAAACCACTCTGACCTCCAAGTCTATTCCAAGGGGCATTAATACAGTCTTGTTAAACCACTCTGACCTTCACGTCTCTACCAAGGGCCATTAAAACCGTCTTCTTAAACAACGCTCACCTCCACATCTCTTCCAAGGGTCATTAAAACCGTCTTGTTAAACCACTCTCACCTCCACGTCTCTACCAAAGGGCATTAAAACCATGTTGATAAGCTACTGTGACCTCCACGTCTCTTCCAAGGGGCATGAAAACAGTCTTGTAAAGCTACTGTGACCTCTACGTCTCTTCCAAGGGGCATTAAAACAGTCTTGTTAAACCACTCTGACCTCCACGTCTCTTCCAATGGCCATTAAAACCATCTTGTTAAACCACTCTGACCTCCATATCTCTTCCGAGGGACATGAAAACCGTCTTGTTAAACCACTCTGACCTCCACGTCTCTTCCAATGGGCATTAAAACCGTCTTGTTAAACCACTCCGACCTCCACGTCTCCTCCAAGGGGCATTAAAACTGTGCTGTTAAGCTACTGTGACCTCCTCGTCTCTTCCAAGGGGCATTAAAACCATCTTGATAAGCTACTGTGACCTCCACGTCTCTTCCTAGGGGCATTAAAACAGTCTTGTTAAAGCAAACTGACCTCCACGTCTCTACCAAGGGGCATTAAAACCGTGTTGTTAAGCTACTGTGACCTCCACGTCTCTTCCAAGGGGCATTAAAACAGACTTGTTAAACCACTCTGACCTCCACGTCTCTTCCAAGGGGCATTAAAACCGTTTTGTTAAGCTACAGTGACCTCCATGTCTCTTAAAAGGGGCATTAAAACTGTATTGTTAAACCACTCTGACCTCCACGTCTCTTCCAAGGGGCATTTAAACCGTCGTGTTAAACCACTCTGACTTCCAAGTCTATTCCAAGGGGCATTAAAACCGTCTTGTTAAACCACTCTGACCTCCACGTCCCTTCCGAGGGGCATTAAAACAGTCTTGTTAAACTACTCTGACCTCCACGTCTCTTCTGATGGGCATTAAAACCGTCTTTTTAATCCACTCTGACCTCCACGTCTCTTCCAAGGTTCATTAAAACCCTCTTGTTAAACCACTCTGACCTCCTTGTCTCTTCCAAGGGGTATTAAAACCGTGTTGTTAAGCTTCTGTGATCTCCACGTCTCTTCCAAGCAGGATTAAACCTTCTTGTTAAGCTACTGTGACCTCCACGTCTCTTCCAAGGGGCACTAAAACAGTCTTTTTAAACCTCTCTGATCTCCACGTCTCTTCCAAGGGGCATTAAAACCGTCATGTTAATTCACTCTGACCTCCACGTGTCTACCGAGAGGCATTAAAACTGTCATTTTAAACCACTCTGACCTCCACGTCTCTTCCGAGGGGCATTAAAACCGTCTTGTTAATCCACTCTGACTTCCACGTCTCTTCCAAGGGGCATTAAAACCGTGTTGTTAATCCACTGTGACCTCCACATCTCTTCCAAGGGGCATTAAAACCATCTTGTTAAACCACTCTGACCTCCACGTCTCTACCAAGGGGCATTAAAACCATCTTGTTAAGTTACTGTGACCTCCTCGTCTCTTCCAAGGGGCATTAAACCATCTTGTTAAACCACTCTGACCTCCACGTCTCTTCCAAGGGGCATTAAAACCGTGTTGTTAAGCTACTGTGACCTTCACGTCTCTTCCAAGTGGCATTAAAGCCGTCTTGTTAAACCACTCTGACCTCCACGTCTCTTCCAAGGGGAATTAATACCATCTTGTTAAACAACTCTGACCTCCACGTCTCTTCCAAGGGGCATTAAAACCGTCTTGTTAAACCACTCTGAACTCCACCTCTCTTCCAAGGGGCATTAAAACCATATTCTTAAGGTACTGTGACCTCCATGTCTCTTCCAAGGGGCATTAAAACCGTCTTGTTAAGCTACTGTGACCTCCACGTCTCTTCCAAGGGGCATTAAAACCGACTTGTTAAACCACTCTGACCTCCACGTCTCTTCCAAGGGGAATTAAAACCGTCTTTTTAAACCACTCTGACCTCCACGTCTCTTCCAATGGGCATTAAAACCGTCTTGTTAAACCACTCCGACCTCCACGTCTCCTCCAAGGGGCATTAAAACTGTGATGTTAAGCTACTGTGACCTCCTCGTCTCTTCCAAGGGGCATTAAAACCGTCTTGATAAGCTACTGTGACCTCCACGTCTCTTCCTAGGGGCATTAAAACAGTCTTGTTAAAGCACACTGACCTCCACGTCTCTACCAAGGGGCATTAAAACCGTGTTGTTAAGCTACTGTGACCTCCACGTCTCTTCCAATGGGCATTAAAACAGTCTTGTTAAACCACTCTGACCTCCACGTCTCTTCCAACGGGCATTAAAACCGTCATGTTAAACCACTCTGACCTCCACGTCTCTTCCGAGGGGCATTAAACCGTCTTGTTAATCCACTCTGACCTCCACGTCTCTTCCAAGGGGCATTAAAACCATCTTGTTCAACCACTCTGACTTCCACGTCTCTTCCAAAGGGCATTAAAACCATCTTGTTAAGTTACTGTGACCTCCACGTCTATTCCAAGGGTCATTAAAACCGTCTTGTTAAACCACACTGACCTCCACGTCTCTTCGAAGGGGCATTAAAACCGTGTTGTTAAGCTACTGTGACCTCCACGTCTCTTCCAAGTGCCATTAAAACGGTCTTGTTAAGCTACTGTGACCTTCACGTCTCTTCCAAGGGGCATTAAATCCATCTTGTTAAACCACTCTCACCTCCACGTCTCTTCCAAAGGGCATTAAAACTGTGTTGTAAAGCAACTGTGACCTCGACGTCTCTTCAAAGGGGCATTAAAACCGTCTTGTTAAGCTACTGTGACCTCCACGTCTCTTCAAAGGGGCATTAAAACCGTCTTGTTAAACCACTCTGACCTCCACGTCTCTTCCAAGGGGCATTAAAACCATCTTTTTAAACCACTCTCACCTCCACGTCTCTTCCAATGGGCATTAAAACCGTCTTGTTAAACCTCTCTGGCCTCCACGTCTCTTCCAAGAGGCATTAAAACCATCTTGTTAAACCACTCTCACCTCCACGTCTCTACCAAAGGGCATTAAAACCATGTTGTTAAGCTACTGTGACCTCCACGTCTCTTCCAAGGGGCATTAAAACAGTCTTGTAAAGCTACTGTGACCTCTACGTCTCTTCCAAGGGGCATTAAAACAGTCTTGTTAAACCACTCTGACCTCCACGTCTCTTCCAATGGCCATTAAAACCATCTTGTTAAACCACTCTGACCTCCATATCTCTTTCGAGGGACATGAAAACCGTCTTGTTAAACCACTCTGACCTCCACGTCTCTTCCAATGGGCATTAAAACCGTCTTGTTAAACCACTCCGATCTCCACGTCTCCTCCAAGGGGCATTAAAACTGTGCTGTTAAGCTACTGTGACCTCCTCGTCTCTTCCAAGGGGCATTAAAACCATCTTGATAAGCTACTGTGACCTCCACGTCTCTTCCTAGGGACATTAAAACAGACTTGTTAAAGCAAACTGACCTCCACGTCTCTACCAAGGGGCATTAAAACCGTGTTGTTAAGCTACTGTGACCTCCACGTCTCTTCCAAGGGACATTAAAACAGACTTGTTAAACCACTCTGACCTCCACGTCTCTTCCAAGGGGCATTAAAACCATTTTGTTAAGCTACAGTGACCTCCATGTCTCTTAAAAGGGGCATTAAAACTGTATTGTTAAACCACTCTGACCTCCACGTCTCTTCCAAGGGGCATTAAAACCGTTGTGTTAAACCACTCTGACTTCCAAGTCTATTCCAAGGGGCATTAAAACCGTCTTGTTAAACCACTCTGACCTCCACGTCCCTTCCGAGGGGCATTAAAACAGTCTTGTTAAACTACTCTGACCTCCACGTCTCTTCTGATGGGCATTAAAACCGTCTTTTTAAACCACTCTGACCTCCACGTCTCTTCCAAGGTTCATTAAAACCCTCTTGTTAAACCACTCTGACCTCCTTGTCTCTTCCAAGGGGTATTAAAACTGTGTTGTTAAGATACTGTGATCTCCACGTCTCTTCCAAGCAGGATTAAACCTTTTTGTTAAGCTACTGTGACCTCCACGTCTCTTCCAAGGGGCACTAAAACAGTCTTGTTAAACCTCTCTGATCTCCACGTCTCTTCCAAGGGGCATTAAAACCGTCATGTTAACTCCCTCTGACCTCCACGTGTCTACCGAGGGGCATTAAAACTGTCATTTTAAACCACTCTGACCTCCACGTCTCTTCCGAGGGGCATTAAAACCGTCTTGTTAATCCACTCTGACTTCCACGTCTCTTCCAAGGGGCATTAAAACCGTGTTGTTAATCCACTGTGACCTCCACATCTCTTCCAAGGGGCATTAAAACCATCTTGTTAAACCACTCTGACCTCCACGTCTCTACCAAGGGGCATTAAAACCATCTTGTTAAGTTACTGTGACCTCCTCGTCTCTTCCAAGGGGCATTAAACCATCTTGTTAAACCACTCTGACCTCCACGTCTCTTCCAAGGGGCATTAAAACCGTGCTGTTAAGCTACTGTGACCTCCACGTCTCTTCCAAGTGGCATTAAAGCCGTGTTGTTAAACCACTCTGACCTTCACGTCTCTTCCAAGGGGTATTAATACCATCTTGTTAAACCACTCTGACCTCCACGTCTCTACCAAGGGCCATTAAAACCATCTTCTTAAACCACGCTCACCTCCACGTCTCTTCCAAGGGGCATTAAAACCGTGTTGTTAAGCTACTGTGACCTCCACGTCTCTTCCAAGTGGCATTAAAGCCGTCTTGTTAAACCACTCTGACCTTCACGTCTCTTCCAAGGGGTATTAATACCATCTTGTTAAACCACTCTGACCTCCACGTCTCTTTCAAGGGGCATTAAAACCGTGTTGTTAAGCTACTGTGACCTCCACGTCTCTTCCAAGTGGCATTAAAGCCGTCTTGTTAAATCACTCTGACCTTCACGTCTCTTCCAAGGGGCATTAAACCATCTTGTTAAACCACTCTGACCTCCACGTCTCTTCCAAGGGGCATTAAAACCGTGTTGTTAAGCTACTGTGACCTCCACGTCTCTTCCAAGGGGCATTAAAACAGTCTTGTTAAACCAATCTGACCTCCACGTCTCTTCCAACGTGCATTAAAACCGTCATGTTAAACCACTCTGACCTCCACGTCTCTTCCGAGGGGCATTAAAACCGTCTTTTTAATCCACTCTGACCTCCACGTCTCTTCCAAGGGGCATTAAAACCATCTTGTTCAACCACTCTGACCTCCACGTCTCTTCCAAGGGGCATTAAAACCATCTTGTTAAGTTACTGTGACCTCCACGTCTATTTCAAGGGTCATTAAAACCGTCTTGTTAAACAACACTGACCTCCACGTCTCTTCCAAGGGGCATTAAAACCGTGTTGTTAAGCTACTTTGACCTCCACGTCTCTTCCAAGTGCCATTAAAACGGTCTTGTTAAGCTACTGTGACCTTCACGTCTCTTCCAAGGGGCATTAAAACCATCTTGTTAAATCACTCTGACCTCCACGTCTCTTCCAAAGGGCATCAAAACTGTGTTGTAAAGCAACTGTGACCTCGACGTCTCTTCAAAGGGGCATTAAAACCGTCTTGTTAAGCTACTGTGACCTCCACGTCTCTTCAAAGGGGCATTAAAACCGTCTTGTTAAACCACTCTGACCTCCACGTCTCTTCCAAGGGGCATTAAAACCATCTTTTTAAACCACTCTCACCTCCACGTCTCTTCCAATGGGCATTAAAACCGTCTTGTTAAACCTCTCTGGCCTCCACGTCTCTTCCAAGAAGCATTAAAACCATCTTGTTAAACCACTCTGACCTCCACGTCTTTTCCGAGGGGCATTAAAACCGTCTTGTTAAACCACTCTGTCCTCCAAGTCTATTCCAAGGGGCATTAAAACAGTCTTGTTATTCCACTCTGACCTCCACGTCTTTTCCAAGGGGAATTTAAACTGTCTTGTTAAACCACTCTGACCTCCATGTCTCTACCAAGGGGCATTAAAACCGTCTTCTTAAACCACTCTCACCTCCACGTCTCTTCCAAGGGTCATTAAAACCGTCTTGTTAAACCACTCTCACCTCCACGTCTCTACCAAGGGGCATTAAAACCATGTTGTTAAGCTACTGTGACCTCCACGTCTCTTCCAAGGGGCATTAAAACAGTCTTGTAAAGCTACTGTGACCTCTACGTCTCTTCCAAGTGGCATTAAAAAAGTCTTGTTAAACTACTCTGACCTCCACGTCTCTTCCAATGGCCATTAAAGCCATCTTGTTAAACCACTCTGACCTCCATATCTCTTCCAAGGGACATGAAAACCGTCTTGTTAAACCACTCTGACCTACACGTGTCTTCCGAGGGGCATTAAAACCGTCTTGTTAAATCACTCTGACCTCAACGTCTCTTCCAATGGGCATTAAAACTATCTTGTTAAACCACTCTGACCTCCACGTCTCTTCCAAGGGACATTAAAACCGTGTTGTTAAGCTACTGTGACCTCCACGTCTCTTCCATGGGGCATGAAAACCGTCTTTTTAAGCTACTGTGACCTCCACGTCTCTTCCAAGGGTCATCAAAACTGTGTTGTTAAGCTACTGTGACCTCCACGTCTCTTCCAAGTGCCATTAAAACGGTCTTGTTAAGCTACTGTGACCTCCACGTCTCTTCCAAGGGGCATTAAAACCGTCTTGTTAAACCACTCTGACCTCCACGTCTCTTCCAAGGGGCATTAAAACTGTGTTGTTAAGCTACTGTGACCACCACGTCTCTTCCAAGGGGCATTAAAACCGTCTTGCTTAACCACTCTGACCGCCAAGTCTATTCCAAGGGGCATTAAAGAAGTCTTTTAAACCACTCTGACCTCCACGTCTCTTCCAAGGGGCATTAAAACCGTTTTGTTAAGCTACTGTGACCTCCATGTCTCTTAAAAGGGGCATTAAAACTGTATTGTTAAACCACACTGACCTCCACGTCTCTTCCAAGGGGCATTAAAACCGTCGTGTTAAACCACTCTGACTTCCAAGTCTATTCCAAGGGGCATTAAAACGGTCTTGTTAAACCATTCTGACCTCCACGTCCCTTCCGAGGGGCATTAAAACAGTCTTGTTAAACTACTCTGACCTCCACGTCTCTTCTGATGGGCATTAAAACCGTCTTTTTAAACCACTCTGACCTCCACGTCTCTTCCAAGGGGCATTAAAACCCTCTTGTTAAACCACTCTGACCTCCTTGTCTCTTCCAAGGGGTATTAAAACGTGTTGTTAAGCTACTGTGATCTCCACGTCTCTTCCAAGGGGCACTAAAACAGTCTTGTTAAACCTCTCTGATCTCCACGTCTCTTCCAAGGGGCATTACAACCGTCATGTTAATCCACTCTGATCTCCACGTCTCTACCGAGGGGCATTAAAACTGACATTTTAAACCACTCTGACCTCCACGTCTCTTCCGAGGGGCATTAAAACCGTTTTGTTAATCCACTCTGACTTCCACGTCTCTTCCAAGGGGCATTAAAACCGTGTTGTTAATCCACTCTGACCTCCACATCTCTTCCAAGGGGCATTAAAACCATCTTGTTAAACCACTCTGACCTCCACGTCTCTTCCAAGGGGCATTAAAACCATCTTGTTAAGCTACTGTGACCTCCACGTCTCTTCCAAGTGGCATTAAAGCCGTCTTGTTAAACCACTCTGACCTCCACGTCTCTTCCAAAGGGTTTTAATACCATCTTGTTAAACAACTCTGACCTCCACGTCTCTTAAAAGGAGCATTAAAACCGTCTTGTTAAACCACTCTGAACTCCACCTCTCTTCCTAGGGGCATTAAAACCATATTCTTAAGGTACTGTGACCTCCATGTCTCTTCCAAGGGGCATTAAAACCGTCTTGTTAAGCTACTGTGACCTCCACGTCTCTTCCAAGGGGCAATAAAACCGACTTGTTAAACCACTCTGACCTCCACGTCTCTTCCAAGGGGAATTAAAACCGTCTTTTTAAACCACTCTGACCTCCACGTCTCTTCCAATGGGCATTAAAACCGTCTTGTTAAACCACTCCGACCTCCACGTCTCCTCCAAGGGTCATTAAAACTGTGCTGTTAAGCTACTGTGACCTCCTCGTCTCTTCCAAGGGGCATTAAAACCGTCTTGATAAGCTACTGTGACCTCCACGTCTCTTCCTAGGGGCATTAAAACAGTCTTGTTAAAGCAAACTGACCTCCACGTCTCTACCAAGGGGCATTAAAACCGTGTTGTTAAGCTACTGTGACCTCCACGTCTCTTCCAAGGGGCATTAAAAGAGTCTTGTTAAACCACTCTGACCTCCACGTCTCTTCCAAGGGGCATTAAAACCGTCATGTTAAACCACTCTAACCTCGACGTCTCTTCCGAGGGTCATTAAAACCGTTTTGTTAATCCACTATGACCTCCACGTCTCTTCCAAGGGGCATTAAAACCATCTTGTTCAACCACTCTGACCTCCACGTCTCTTCCAAGGGGCATTAAAACCATCTTGTTAAGTTACTGTGACCTCCACGTCTATTCCAAGGGTCATTAAAACCGTCTTGTTAAACCACCCTGACCTCCACGTCTCTTCCAAGGGGCATTAAAACCGTGTTGTTAAGCTACTGTGACCTTCACGTCTCTTCCAAGGGGCATTAAAACCATCTTGTTAAACCACTCTGACCTCCACGTCTCTTCCAAAGGGCATTAAAACTGTGTTGTAAAGCAACTGTGACCTCAACGTCTCTTGAAAGGGGCATTAAAACCATTTTGTTAAGCTACTGTGACCTCCACGTCTCTTCAAAGGGGCATTAAAACCATCTTGTTAAACCACTCTGACCTCCACGTCTCTTCCAAGGGGCATTAAAACCATCTTTTTAAACCACTCTCACCTCCACGTCTCTTCCAATGGGCATTAAAACCGTCTTGTTAAACCTCTCTGGCATCCACGTCTCTTCCAAGAGGCATTAAAACCATCTTGTTAAACCCCTCTGACCTCCATGTCTTTTCCCAGGGGCATTAAAACCGTCTTGTTAAACCACTCTGACCTCCAAGTCTATTCCAAGGGGCATTAAAACAGTCTTGTTATTCCACTCTGACCTCCACGTCTCTTCCAAGGGGAATTTAAACTGTCTTGTTAAACCACTCTGACCTCCACGTCTCTACCAAGGGGCATTAAAACCGTCTTCTTAAACCACGCTCACCTCCACGTCTCTTCCAAGGGTCATTAAAACCGTCTTGTTAAACCACTCTCACCTCCACGTCTCTACCAAGGGGCATTAAAACAGTCTTGTAAAGCTACTGTGACCTCTATGTCTCTTCCAAGGGGCATTAAAACAGTCTTGTTAAACCACTCTGACCTCCACGTCTCTTCCAATGGCCATTAAAACCATCTTGTTAAACCACTCTGACCTCCATATCTCTTCCGAGGGACATGAAAACCGTCTTGTTAAACCACTCTGACCTACACGTCTCTTCCAAGGGGCATTAAAACTGTCTTGTTAAATCACTCTGACCTCAACGTCTCTTCCAAGGGGCATTAAAACCATCTTGTTAAACCACTCTGACCTCCACGTCTCTTCCAAGGGGCATTAAAACCGTGTTGTTAAGCTACTGTGACCTCCACGTCTCTTTCAAGGGGAATGAAAACCGTCTTGTTAAGCTACTGTGACCTCCACGTCTCTTCCAAGGGGCATCAAAACTGTGTTGTTAGGCTACTGTGACCTCCACGTCTCTTCCAAGTGCCATTAAAACGGTCTTGTTAAGCTACTGTGACCTCCACGTCTCTTCCAAGGGGCATTAAAACCGTCTTGTTAAACCACTCTGACCTCCACGTCTCTTCCAAGGGGCATTAAAACTGTGTTGTTAAGCTACTGTGACCTCCACGTCTCTTACAAGGGGCATTAAAACCGTCTTGCTGAACAACTCTGACCGCCAAGTCTATTCCAAGGGGCATTAAAGAAGTCTTTTTAAACCACTCTGACCTCCACGTCTCTTCCAAGGGGCATTAAAACCGTGTTGTTAATCCACTCTGACCTCCACATCTCTTCCAAGGGGCATTAAAACCATCTTGTTAAACCACTCTGACCTCCACGTCTCTTCCAAGGGGCATTAAAACCATCTTGTTAAGCTACTGTGACCTCCACGTCTCTTCCAAGTGGCATTAAAGCCGTCTTGTTAAACCACTCTGACCTCCACGTCTCTTCCAAAGGGTATTAATACCATCTTGTTAAACAACTCTGACCTCCACGTCTCTTAAAAGGAGCATTAAAACCGTCTTGTTAAACCACTCTGAACTCCACCTCTCTTCCTAGGGGCATTAAAACCATATTCTTAAGGTACTGTGACCTCCATGTCTCTTCCAAGGGGCATTAAAACCGTCTTGTTAAGCTACTGTGACCTCCACGTCTCTTCCAAGGGGCAATAAAACCGACTTGTTAAACCACTCTGACCTCCACGTCTCTTCCAAGGGGAATTAAAACCGTCTTTTTAAACCACTCTGACCTCCACGTCTCTTCCAATGGGCATTAAAACCGTCTTGTTAAACCACTCCGACCTCCACGTCTCCTCCAAGGGTCATTAAAACTGTGCTGTTAAGCTACTGTGACCTCCTCGTCTCTTCCAAGGGGCATTAAAACCGTCTTGATAAGCTACTGTGACCTCCACGTCTCTTCCTAGGGGCATTAAAACAGTCTTGTTAAAGCAAACTGACCTCCACGTCTCTACCAAGGGGCATTAAAACCGTGTTGTTAAGCTACTGTGACCTCCACGTCTCTTCCAAGGGGCATTAAAAGAGTCTTGTTAAACCACTCTGACCTCCACGTCTCTTCCAAGGGGCATTAAAACCGTCATGTTAAACCACTCTAACCTCGACGTCTCTTCCGAGGGTCATTAAAACCGTTTTGTTAAACCACTATGACCTCCACGTCTCTTCCAAGGGGCATTAAAACCATCTTGTTCAACCACTCTGACCTCCACGTCTCTTCCAAGGGGCATTACAACCATCTTGTTAAGTTACTGTGACCTCCACGTCTATTCCAAGGGTCATTAAAACCGTCTTGTTAAACCACACTGACCTCCACGTCTCTTCCAAGGGGCATTAAAACCGTGTTGTTAAGCTACTGTGACCTCCACGTCACTTCCAAGTGCCATTAAAACGGTCTTGTTAAGCTACTGTGACCTTCACGTCTCTTCCAAGGGGCATTAAAACCATCTTGTTAAACCACTCTGACCTCCACGTCTCTTCCAAAGGGCATTAAAACTGTGTTGTAAAGCAACTGTGACCTCAACGTCTCTTGAAAGGGGCATTAAAACCGTTTTGTTAAGCTACTGTGACCTCCACGTCTCTTCAAAGGGGCATTAAAACCATCTTGTTAAACCACTCTGACCTCTACGTCTCTTCCAAGGGGCATTAAAACCATCTTTTTAAACCACTCTCACCTCCACGTCTCTTCCAATGGGCATTAAAACCGTCTTGTTAAACCTCTCTGGCCTCCACGTCTCTTCCAAGAGGCATTAAAACCATCTTGTTAAACCCCTCTGACCTCCATGTCTTTTCCCAGGGGCATTAAAACCGTCTTGTTAAACCACTCTGACCTCCAAGTCTATTCCAAGGGGCATTAAAACAGTCTTGTTATTCCACTCTGACCTCCACGTCTCTTCCAAGGGGAATTTAAACTGTCTTGTTAAACCACTCTGACCTCCACGTCTCTACCAAGGGGCATTAAAACAGTCTTCTTAAACCAAGCTCACCTCCACGTCTCTTCCAAGGGTCATTAAAACCGTCTTGTTAAACCACTCTCACCTCCACGTCTCTACCAAGGGGCATTAAAACAGTCTTGTAAAGCTACTGTGACCTCTATGTCTCTTCCAAGGGGCATTAAAACAGTCTTGTTAAACCACTCTGACCTCCACGTCTCTTCCAATGGCCATTAAAACCATCTTGTTAAACCACTCTGACCTCCATATCTCTTCCGAGGGACATGAAAACCGTCTTGTTAAACCACTCTGACCTACACGTCTCTTCCAAGGGGCATTAAAACTGTCTTGTTAAATCACTCTGACCTCAACGTCTCTTCCAAGGGGCATTAAAACCATCTTGTTAAACCACTCTGACCTCCACGTCTCTTCCAAGGGGCATTAAAACCGTGTTGTTAAGCTACTGTGACCTCCACGTCTCTTCCAAGGGGAATGAAAACCGTCTTGTTAAGCTACTGTGACCTCCACGTCTCTTCCAAGGGGCATCAAAACTGTGTTGTTAAGCTACTGTGACCTCCACGTCTCTTCCAAGTGCCATTAAAACGGTCTTGTTAAGCTACTGTGACCTCCACGTCTCTTCCAAGGGGCATTAAAACCGTCTTGTTAAACCACTCTGACCTCCACGTCTCTTCCAAGGGGCATTAAAACTGTGTTGTTAAGCTACTGTGACCTCCACGTCTCTTACAAGGGGCATTAAAAACGTCTTGCTGAACCACTCTGACCGCCAAGTCTATTCCAAGGGGCATTAAAGAAGTCTTTTTAAACCACTCTGACCTCCACGTCTCTTCCAAGGGGCATTAAAACCGTTTTGTTAAGCTACTGTGACCTCCATGTCTCTTAAAAGGGGCATTAAAACTGTATTGTTAAACCACTCTGACCTCCACGTCTCTTCCAAGGGGCATTAAATCCGTTGTGTTAAACCACTCTGACTTCCAAGTCTATTCTAAGGGGCATTAAAACCGTCTTGTTAAACCACTCTGACCTCCACGTCCCTTCCGAGGGGCATTAAAACAGTCTTGTTAAACTACTCTGACCTCCACGTCTCTTCTGATGGGCATTAAAACCGTCTTTTTAAACCACTCTGATCTCCACGTCTCTTCCAAGGGGCATTAAAACCCTCTTGTTAAACCACTCTGACCTCCTTGTCTCTTCCAAGGAGTATTAAAACCGTGTTGTTAAGCTACTGTGATCTCCACGTCTCTTCCAAGGGACATTAAAACTGTCATTTTAAACCACTCTGACCTCCACGTCTCTTCCGAGGGGCATTAAAACCGTTTTGTTAATCCACTCTGACTTCCACGTCTCTTCCAAGGGGCATTAAAACTGTGTTTTTAAGCTACTGTGACCTCCACGTCTCTTCCAAGGGGCATTAAAACCATCTTGCTGAACCACTCTGACCGCCAAGTCTATTCCAAGGGGCATTAAAGAAGTCTTTTTAAACCATTCTGACCTCCACGTCTCTTCCAAGGGGCATTAAAACCGTTTTGTTAAGCTACTGTGACCTCCATGTCTCTTAAAAGGGGCATTAAAACTGTATTGTTAAACCACTCTGACCTCCACGTCTCTTCCAAGGGGCATTAAAACCGTCGTGTTAAACCACTCTGACTTCCAAGTCTATTCCAAGGGGCATTAAAACCGTCTTGCTAAACCACTCTGACCTCCACGTCCCTTCCGAGGGGCATTAAAACAGTCTTGTTAAACTAATCTGACCTGCACGTCTCTTCTGATGGGCATTAAAACCGTCTTTTTAAACCACTCTGACCTCCACGTCTCTTCCAAGGGGCATTAAAACCCTCTTGTTAAACCACTCTGACCTCCTTGTCTCTTCCAAGGGGTATTAAAACCGTGTTGTTAATCTACTCTGACCTCCACATCTCTTCCAAGGGGCATTAAAACCATCTTGTTAAACCACTCTGACCTCCACGTCTCTTCCAAGGGGCATTAAAACCATCTTGTTAAGCTACTGTGAACTCCACGTCTCTTCCAAGTGGCATTAAAGCCGTCTTGTTAAACCACTCTGAACTCCACGTCTCTTCCAAGGGGTATTAATACCATCTTGTTAAACAACTCTGACCTCCACGTCTCTTGAAAGGGGCATTAAAACCGACTTGTTAAACCACTCTGAACTCCACCTCTCTTCCTAGGGGCATTAAAACCATATTCTTAAGGTACTGTGACCTCCATGTCTCTTCCAAGGGGCATTAAAACCATCTTGTTAAGTTACTGTGACCTCCACGTCTATTCCAAGGGTCATTAAAACCGTCTTGTTAAACCACACTGACCTCCACGTCTCTTCCAAGGGGCATTAAAACCGTGTTGTTAAGCTACTGTGACCTCCACGTCACTTCCAAGTGCCATTGAAACTGTCTTGTTAAGCTACTGTGACCTTCAAGTCTCTTCCAAGGGGCATTAAAACCATCTTGTTAAACCACTCTGACCTCCACGTCTCTTCCAAAGGGCATTAAAACTGTGTTGTAAAGCAACTGTGACCTCGACGTCTCTTCAAAGGGGCATTAAAACCGTCTTGTTAAGCTACTTTGACCTCCACGTCTCTTCAAAGGGGCATTAAAACCGTCTTGTTAAACCACTCTGACCTCCACGTCTCTTCGAAGGGGCATTAAAACCATCTTTTTAAACCACTCTCACCTCCACGTCTCTTCCAATGGGCATTAAAACCGTCTTGTTAAACCTCTCTGGCCTCCACGTCTCTTCCAAGAGGCATTAAAACCAACTTGTTAAACCACTCTGACCTCCACGTCTTTTCCCAGGGGCATTAAAACCATCTTGTTAAACCACTCTGACCTCCAAGTCTATTCCAAGGGGCATTAAAACAGTCTTGTTATTCAACTCTGACCTCCACGTCTCTTCCAAGGGGAATTTAAACTGTCTTGTTAAACCACTCTGACTTCCACGTCTCTACCAAGGGGATTTAAATCCGTCTTCTTAAACCACGCTCATCTCCACGTCTCTTCCAAGGGTCATTAAAACCATCTTGTTAAACCACTCTCACCTCCACGTCTCTACCAAGGGGCATTAAAACAGTCTTGTAAAGCTACTGTGACCTCTACGTCTCTTCCAAGGGGCATTAAAACAGTCTTGTAAAGCTACTGTGACCTCTACGTCTCTTCAAAGGGGCATTAAAACAGTCTTGTTAAACCACTCTGACCTCCACGTCTCTTCAAATGGCCATTAAAATCATCTTGTTAAACCACTATGACCTCCACATCTCTTCCGAGGGACATGAAAACCGTCTTGTTAAACCACTCTGACCTACACGTCTCTTCCGAGGGGCATTAAAACCGTCTTGTTAAATCACTCTGACCTCAACGTCTCTTCCAAGGGGCATTAAAATCATCTTGTTAAACCACTCTGACCTCCACGTCTCTTCCAAGGGGCATTAAAACCGTGTTGTTAAGCTACTGTGACCTCCACGTCTCTTCCAAGGGGCATGAAAACCGTCTTGTTAAGCTACTGTGACCTCCACGTCTCTTCCAAGTGCCATTAAAGCGGTCTTGTTAAGCTACTGTGACCTCCACGTCTCTTCCAAGGGGCATTAAAACCGTCTTTTTAAACCACTCTTACCTCCACGTCTCTTCCAAGGGGCATTAAAACTGTGTTGTTAAGCTACTGTGATCTCCACGTCTCTTCCAAGGGGCATTAAAACCGTCTTGCTGAACCACTCTGACCGCCAAGTCTATTCCAAGGGGCATTAAAGAAGTGTTTTTAAACCACTCTGACCTCCACGTCTCTTCCAAGGGGCATTAAAACCGTTTTGTTAAGCTACTGTGACCTCCATGTCTCTTAAAAGGGGCATTAAAACTGTATTGTTAAACCACTCTGACCTCTACGTCTCTTCCAAGGGGCATTAAAACCGTTGTGTTAAACCATTCTGACTTCCAAGTCTATTCCAAGGGGCATTAAAACCGTCTTGTTAAACCACTCTGACCTCCACGTCCCTTCCGAGGGGCATTAAAACAGTCTTGTTAAACTACTCTGACCTCCAAGTCTCTTCTGATGGGCATTAAAACCGTTTTTTTAAGCCACTCTGACCTCCACGTCTCTTCCAAGGGGCATTAAAACCCTCTTGTTAAACCACTCTGACCTCCTTGTCTCTTCCAAGGGGTATTAAAACCGTGTTGTTAAGCTACTGTGATCTCCACGTCTCTTCCAAGGGACATTAAAACTGTCATTTTAAACCACTCTGACCTCCACGTCTCTTCCGAGGGGCATTAAAGCCGTTTTGTTAATCCACTCTGACTTCCACGTCTCTTCCAAGGGGCATTAAAACCGTGTTGTTAATGCACTCTGACCTCCACATCTCTTCCAAGGGGCATTAAAACCATCTTGTTAAACCACTCTGACCTACACGTCTCTTCCAAGGGGCATTAAAACCATCTTGTTAAGCTACTGTGAACTCCACGTCTCTTCCAAGTGGCATTAAAGCCGTCTTGTTAAACCACTCTGACCTCTACGTCTCTTCCAAGGGGTATTAATACCATTTTGTTAAACAACTCTGACCTCCACGTCTCTTCCAAGGGGCATTAAAACCGTCTTGTTAAACCACTCTGAACTCCACCTCTCTTCCTAGGGGCATTAAAACCATATTCTTAAGCTACTGTGACCTCCACGTCTCTTCCAAGGGGCATGAAAACCGTCTTGTTAAGCTACTGTGACCTCCACGTCTCTTCCAAGGGGCATCAAAACTGTGTTGTTAAGCTACTGTGACCTCCACGTCTCTTCCAAGTGCCATTAAAACGGTCTTGTTAAGCTACTGTGACCTCCACGTCTCTTCCAAGGGGCATTAAAACCGTCTTGTTAAACCACTCTGACCTCCACGTCTCTTCCAAGGGGCATTAAAACTGTGTTGTTAAGCTACTGTGACCTCCACGTCTCTTCCAAGGGGCATTAAAACCGTCTTGCTGAACCACTCTGACCGCCAAGTCTATTCCAAGGGGCATTAAAGAAGTCTTTTTAAACCATTCTGACCTCCACGTCTCTTCCAAGGGGCATTAAAACCGTTTTGTTAAGCTACTGTGACCTCCATGTCTCTTAAAAGGGGCATTAAAACTGTATTGTTAAACCACTCTGACCTCCACGTCTCTTCCAAGGGGCATTAAAACCGTCATGTTGAACCACTCTGACTTCCAAGTCTATTCCAAGGGGCATTAAAACCGTCTTGTTAAACCACTCTGACCTCCACGTCCCTTCCGAGGGGCATTAAAACAGTCTTGTTAAACTACTCTGACCTCCACGTCTCTTCTGATGGGCATTAAAACCGTCTTTTTAAACCACTCTGACCTCCACGTCTCTTAAAAGGGGCATTAAAACCCTCTTGTTAAACCACTCTGATCTCCTTGTCTCTTCCAAGGGGTATTAAAACCGTGTTGTTAAGCTACAGTGATCTCCACGTCTCTTCCAAGGGGCACTAAAACAGTCTTGTTAAACCTCTCTGATCTCCACGTCTCTTCCAAGGGGCATTACAACCGTCATGTTAATCCACTCTGATCTCCACGTCTCTACCGAGGGACATTAAAACTGTCAGTTTAAACCACTCTGACCTCCACGTCTCTTCCGAGGGGCATTAAAACCGTTTTGTTAATCCACTCTGACTTCCACGTCTCTTCCAAGGGGCATTAAAACCGTGTTGTTAATCCACTCTGACCTCCACATCTCTTCCAAGGGGCATTAAAACCATCTTGTTAAACCACTCTGACCGCCACGTCTCTTCCAAGGGGCATTAAAACCATCTTGTTAAGCTACTGTGACCTCCACGTCTCTTCCAAGTGGCATTAAAGCCGTCTTGTTAAACCACTCTGACCTCCACGTCTCTTCCAAGGGGTATTAATACCATCTTGTTAAACAACTCTGACCTCCACGTCTCTTCCAAGGGGCATTAAAACCGTCTTGTTAAGCTACTGTGACCTCCACGTCTCTTCCAAGTGGCATTAAAACCGACTTGTTAAACCACTCTGACCTCCACGTCTCTTCCAAGGGGAATTAAAACCGTCTTTTTAAACCACTCTGACCTCCACGTCTCATCCAATGGGCATTAAAACCGTCTTGTTAAACCACTCCGACCTCCACGTCTCCCCCAAGGGGCATTAAAACTGTGCTGTTAAGCTACTGTGACCTCCTCGTCTCTTCCAAGGGGCATTAAAACCGTCTTGATAAGCTACTGTGACCTCCACGTCTCTTCCTAGGGGCATTAAAACAGTCTTCTTAAAGCACACTGAACTCCACGTCTCTACCAAGGGGCATTAAAACCGTGTTGTTAAGCTACTGTGACCTCCACGTCTCTTCCAAGGGGCATTAAAACAGTCTTGATAAACCACTCTGACCTCCACGTCTCTTCCAAGGGGCATTAAAACCGTCATGTTAAACCACTCTAACCTCCACGTCTCTTCCGAGGGACATTAAAACCATCTTGTTAATCCACTCTGACCTCCACGTCTCTTCCAAGGGGCATTAAAACCATCTTGTTCTACCACTCTGACCTCCACGTCTCTTCCAAGGGGCATTAAAACCATCTTTTTAAGTTACTGTGACCTCCACGTCTATTCCAAGGGTCATTAAAACCGTCTTGTTAAACCACACTGACCTCCACGTCTCTTCCAAGGGGCATTAAAACCGTGTTGTTAAGCTACTGTGACCTCCATGTCACTTCCAAGTGCCATTAAAACGGTCTTGTTAAGCTACTGTGACCTTCAAGTCTCTTCCAAGGGGCATTAAAACCATCTTGTTAAACCACTCTGACCTCCACGTCTCTTCCAAAGGGCATTAAAACTGTGTTGTAAAGGAACTGTGACCTCGACGTCTCTTCAAAGGGGCATTAAAACCGTCTTGTTAAGCTACTGTGACCTCCACGTCTCTTCAAAGGGGCATTAAAACCTTCTTGTTAAACCACTCTGACCTCCACGTCTCTTCCAAGGGGCATTAAAACCAGCTTTTTAAACCACTCTCACCTCCACGTCTCTTCCAATGGGCATTAAAACCGTCTTGTTAAACCTCTCTGGCCTCCACGTCTCTTCCAAGAGGCATTAAAACCATCTTGTTAAACCACTCTGACCTCCACGTCTTTTCCCAGGGGCATTAAAACCATCTTGTTAAACGACTCTGACCTCCAAGTCTATTCCAAGGTGCATTAAAACAGTCTTGCTATTCCACTCTGACCTCCACGTCTCTTCCAAGGGGAATTTAAACTGTCTTGTTAAACCACTCTGACCTCCACGTCTCTACCAAGGGGCTTTAAAACCGTCTTCTTAAACCACGCTCATCTCCACGTCTCTTCGAAGGGTCATTAAAACCGTCTTGTTAAACCACTCTCACCTCCACGTCTCTACCAAGGGGCATTAAATCCATGTTGTTAAGCTACTGTGACCTCCACGTCTCTTCCAAGGGGCATTAAAACAATCTTGTTAAACCACTCTGACCTCCACGTCTCTTCCAATGGCCATTAATACCATCTTGTTAAACCACTCTGACCTCCATATCATTTCCGAGGGACATGAAAACCGTCTTGTTAAACCACTCTGACCTACACGTCTCTTCCGAGGGGCATTAAAACCGTCTTGTTAAATCACTCTGACCTCAAGGTCTCTTCCAAGGGGCATTAAAACCATCTTGTTAAACCACTCTGACCTCCACGTCTCTTCCAAGGGGCATTAAAACCGTGTTGTTAAGCTACTGTGACCTCCACGTCTCTTCCAAGGGGCATGAAAACCGTCTTGTTAAGCTACTGTGACCTCCACGTCTCTTCCAAGTGCCATTAAAACGGTCTTGTTAAGCTACTGTGACCTCCACGTCTCTTCCAAGGGGCATTAAAACCGTCTTGTTAAACCACTCTGACCTCCACGTCTCTTCCAAGGGGCATTAAAACTGTGTTGTTAAGCTACTGTGACCTCCACGTCTCTTCCAAGGGGCATTAAAACCGTCTTGCTGAACCACTCTGACCGCCAAGTCTATTCCAAGGGGCATTAAAGAAGTCTTTTTAAACCACTCTGACCTCCACGTCTCTTCCAAGGGGTATTAATACCATCTTGTTAAACAACTCTGAACTCCACCTCTCTTACAAGGGGCATTAAAACCATATTCTTAAGGTACTGTGACCTCCATGTCTCTTCCAAGGGGCATTAAAACCGTCTTGTTAAGCTACTGTGACCTCCACGTCTCTTCCAAGGGGCATTAAAACCGACTTGTTAAACCACTCTGACCTCCACGTCTCTTCCAAGGGGAATTAAAACCGTCTTTTTAAACCACTCTGACCTCCACGTCTCATCCAATGGGCATTAAAACCGTCTTGTTAAACCACTCCGACCTCCACGTCTCCTCCAAGGGGCATTAAAACTGAGCTGTTAAGCTACTGTGACCTCCTCGTCTCTTCCAAGGGGCATTAAAACCGTCTTGATAAGCTACTGTGACCTCCACGTCTCTTCCTAGGGGCATTAAAACAGTCTTGTTAAAGCACACTGACCTCCACGTCTCTACCAAGGGGAATTAAAACCGTGTTGTTAAGCTACTGTGACCTCCACGTCTCTTCCAAGGGGCATTAAAACAGTCTTGTTAAACCACTCTGACCTCCACGTCTCTTCCAAGGGGCATTAAAACCGTCATGTTAAACCAATCTAACCTCCACGTCTCTTCCGAGGGGCATGAAAAGAGTCTTGTTAATCCACTCTGACCTCCACGTCTCTTCCAAGGGGCATTAAAACCATCTTGTTCAACCACTCTGACCTCCACGTCTCTTCCAAGGGGCATTAAAACCATCTTGTTAAGTTACTGTGACCTCCACGTCTATTCCAAGGGTCATTAAAACCGTCTTGTTAAACCCCACTGACCTCCACATCTCTTCCAAGGGGCATTAAAACCGTGTTGTTAAGCTACTGTGACCTCCACGTCACTTCCAAGTGCCATTAAAGCGGTCTTGTTAAGCTACTGTGACCTTCAAGTCTCTTCCAAGGGGCATTAAAACCATCTTGTTAAACCACTCTGACCTCCACGTCTCTTCCAAAGGGCATTAAAACTGTGTTGTAAAGCAACTGTGACCTCCACGTCTCTTCCAAGGGGCATGAAAACCGTCTTGTTAAGCTACTGTGACCTCCACGTCTCTTCCAAGTGCCATTAAAGCGGTCTTGTTAAGCTACTGTGACCTCCACGTCTCTTCCAAGGGGCATTAAAACCGTCTTTTTAAACCACTCTTACCTCCACGTCTCTTCCAAGGGGCATTAAAACTGTGTTGTTAAGCTACTGTGATCTCCACGTCTCTTCCAAGGGGCATTAAAACCGTCTTGCTGAACCACTCTGACCGCCAAGTCTATTCCAAGGGGCATTAAAGAAGTGTTTTTAAACCACTCTGACCTCCACGTCTCTTCCAAGGGGCATTAAAACCGTTTTGTTAAGCTACTGTGACCTCCATGTCTCTTAAAAGGGGCATTAAAACTGTATTGTTAAACCACTCTGACCTCTACGTCTCTTCCAAGGGGCATTAAAACCGTTGTGTTAAACCATTCTGACTTCCAAGTCTATTCCAAGGGGCATTAAAACCGTCTTGTTAAACCACTCTGACCTCCACGTCCCTTCCGAGGGGCATTAAAACAGTCTTGTTAAACTACTCTGACCTCCAAGTCTCTTCTGATGGGCATTAAAACCGTTTTTTTAAGCCACTCTGACCTCCACGTCTCTTCCAAGGGGCATTAAAACCCTCTTGTTAAACCACTCTGACCTCCTTGTCTCTTCCAAGGGGTATTAAAACCGTGTTGTTAAGCTACTGTGATCTCCACGTCTCTTCCAAGGGACATTAAAACTGTCATTTTAAACCACTCTGACCTCCACGTCTCTTCCGAGGGGCATTAAAGCCGTTTTGTTAATCCACTCTGACTTCCACGTCTCTTCCAAGGGGCATTAAAACCGTGTTGTTAATGCACTCTGACCTCCACATCTCTTCCAAGGGGCATTAAAACCATCTTGTTAAACCACTCTGACCTACACGTCTCTTCCAAGGGGCATTAAAACCATCTTGTTAAGCTACTGTGAACTCCACGTCTCTTACAAGTGGCATTAAAGCCGTCTTGTTAAACCACTCTGACCTCTACGTCTCTTCCAAGGGGTATTAATACCATTTTGTTAAACAACTCTGACCTCCACGTCTCTTCCAAGGGGCATTAAAACCGTCTTGTTAAACCACTCTGAACTCCACCTCTCTTCCTAGGGGCATTAAAACCATATTCTTAAGCTACTGTGACCTCCACGTCTCTTCCAAGGGGCATGAAAACCGTCTTGTTAAGCTACTGTGACCTCCACGTCTCTTCCAAGGGGCATCAAAACTGTGTTGTTAAGCTACTGTGACCTCCACGTCTCTTCCAAGTGCCATTAAAACGGTCTTGTTAAGCTACTGTGACCTCCACGTCTCTTCCAAGGGGCATTAAAACCGTCTTGTTAAACCACTCTGACCTCCACGTCTCTTCCAAGGGGCATTAAAACTGTGTTGTTAAGCTACTGTGACCTCCACGTCTCTTCCAAGGGGCATTAAAACCGTCTTGCTGAACCACTCTGACCGCCAAGTCTATTCCAAGGGGCATTAAAGAAGTCTTTTTAAACCATTCTGACCTCCACGTCTCTTCCAAGGGGCATTAAAACCGTTTTGTTAAGCTACTGTGACCTCCATGTCTCTTAAAAGGGGCATTAAAACTGTATTGTTAAACCACTCTGACCTCCACGTCTCTTCCAAGGGGCATTAAAACCGTCGTGTTGAACCACTCTGACTTCCAAGTCTATTCCAAGGGGCATTAAAACCGTCTTGTTAAACCACTCTGACCTCCACGTCCCTTCCGAGGGGCATTAAAACAGTCTTGTTAAACTACTCTGACCTCCACGTCTCTTCTGATGGGCATTAAAACCGTCTTTTTAAACCACTCTGACCTCCACGTCTCTTAAAAGGGGCATTAAAACCCTCTTGTTAAACCACTCTGATCTCCTTGTCTCTTCCAAGGGGTATTAAAACCGTGTTGTTAAGCTACAGTGATCTCCACGTCTCTTCCAAGGGGCACTAAAACAGTCTTGTTAAACCTCTCTGATCTCCACGTCTCTTCCAAGGGGCATTACAACCGTCATGTTAATCCACTCTGATCTCCACGTCTCTACCGAGGGACATTAAAACTGTCAGTTTAAACCACTCTGACCTCCACGTCTCTTCCGAGGGGCATTAAAACCGTTTTGTTAATCCACTCTGACTTCCACGTCTCTTCCAAGGGGCATTAAAACCGTGTTGTTAATCCACTCTGACCTCCACATCTCTTCCAAGGGGCATTAAAACCATCTTGTTAAACCACTCTGACCGCCACGTCTCTTCCAAGGGGCATTAAAACCATCTTGTTAAGCTACTGTGACCTCCACGTCTCTTCCAAGTGGCATTAAAGCCGTCTTGTTAAACCACTCTGACCTCCACGTCTCTTCCAAGGGGTATTAATACCATCTTGTTAAACAACTCTGACCTCCACGTCTCTTCCAAGGGGCATTAAAACCGTCTTGTTAAGCTACTGTGACCTCCACGTCTCTTCCAAGTGGCATTAAAACCGACTTGTTAAACCACTCTGACCTCCACGTCTCTTCCAAGGGGAATTAAAACCGTCTTTTTAAACCACTCTGACCTCCACGTCTCATCCAATGGGCATTAAAACCGTCTTGTTAAACCACTCCGACCTCCACGTCTCCCCCAAGGGGCATTAAAACTGTGCTGTTAAGCTACTGTGACCTCCTCGTCTCTTCCAAGGGGCATTAAAACCGTCTTGATAAGCTACTGTGACCTCCACGTCTCTTCCTAGGGGCATTAAAACAGTCTTCTTAAAGCACACTGAACTCCACGTCTCTACCAAGGGGCATTAAAACCGTGTTGTTAAGCTACTGTGACCTCCACGTCTCTTCCAAGGGGCATTAAAACAGTCTTGATAAACCACTCTGACCTCCACGTCTCTTCCAAGGGGCATTAAAACCGTCATGTTAAACCACTCTAACCTCCACGTCTCTTCCGAGGGACATTAAAACCATCTTGTTAATCCACTCTGACCTCCACGTCTCTTCCAAGGGGCATTAAAACCATCTTGTTCTACCACTCTGACCTCCACGTCTCTTCCAAGGGGCATTAAAACCATCTTTTTAAGTTACTGTGACCTCCACGTCTATTCCAAGGGTCATTAAAACCGTCTTGTTAAACCACACTGACCTCCACGTCTCTTCCAAGGGGCATTAAAACCGTGTTGTTAAGCTACTGTGACCTCCATGTCACTTCCAAGTGCCATTAAAACGGTCTTGTTAAGCTACTGTGACCTTCAAGTCTCTTCCAAGGGGCATTAAAACCATCTTGTTAAACCACTCTGACCTCCACGTCTCTTCCAAAGGGCATTAAAACTGTGTTGTAAAGGAACTGTGACCTCGACGTCTCTTCAAAGGGGCATTAAAACCGTCTTGTTAAGCTACTGTGACCTCCACGTCTCTTCAAAGGGGCATTAAAACCTTCTTGTTAAACCACTCTGACCTCCACGTCTCTTCCAAGGGGCATTAAAACCAGCTTTTTAAACCACTCTCACCTCCACGTCTCTTCCAATGGGCATTAAAACCGTCTTGTTAAACCTCTCTGGCCTCCACGTCTCTTCCAAGAGGCATTAAAACCATCTTGTTAAACCACTCTGACCTCCACGTCTTTTCCCAGGGGCATTAAAACCATCTTGTTAAACGACTCTGACCTCCAAGTCTATTCCAAGGTGCATTAAAACAGTCTTGCTATTCCACTCTGACCTCCACGTCTCTTCCAAGGGGAATTTAAACTGTCTTGTTAAACCACTCTGACCTCCACGTCTCTACCAAGGGGCTTTAAAACCGTCTTCTTAAACCACGCTCATCTCCACGTCTCTTCGAAGGGTCATTAAAACCGTCTTGTTAAACCACTCTCACCTCCACGTCTCTACCAAGGGGCATTAAATCCATGTTGTTAAGCTACTGTGACCTCCACGTCTCTTCCAAGGGGCATTAAAACAATCTTGTTAAACCACTCTGACCTCCACGTCTCTTCCAATGGCCATTAATACCATCTTGTTAAACCACTCTGACCTCCATATCATTTCCGAGGGACATGAAAACCGTCTTGTTAAACCACTCTGACCTACACGTCTCTTCCGAGGGGCATTAAAACCGTCTTGTTAAATCACTCTGACCTCAAGGTCTCTTCCAAGGGGCATTAAAACCATCTTGTTAAACCACTCTGACCTCCACGTCTCTTCCAAGGGGCATTAAAACCGTGTTGTTAAGCTACTGTGACCTCCACGTCTCTTCCAAGGGGCATGAAAACCGTCTTGTTAAGCTACTGTGACCTCCACGTCTCTTCCAAGTGCCATTAAAACGGTCTTGTTAAGCTACTGTGACCTCCACGTCTCTTCCAAGGGGCATTAAAACCGTCTTGTTAAACCACTCTGACCTCCACGTCTCTTCCAAGGGGCATTAAAACTGTGTTGTTAAGCTACTGTGACCTCCACGTCTCTTCCAAGGGGCATTAAAACCGTCTTGCTGAACCACTCTGACCGCCAAGTCTATTCCAAGGGGCATTAAAGAAGTCTTTTTAAACCACTCTGACCTCCACGTCTCTTCCAAGGGGTATTAATACCATCTTGTTAAACAACTCTGAACTCCACCTCTCTTACAAGGGGCATTAAAACCATATTCTTAAGGTACTGTGACCTCCATGTCTCTTCCAAGGGGCATTAAAACCGTCTTGTTAAGCTACTGTGACCTCCACGTCTCTTCCAAGGGGCATTAAAACCGACTTGTTAAACCACTCTGACCTCCACGTCTCTTCCAAGGGGAATTAAAACCGTCTTTTTAAACCACTCTGACCTCCACGTCTCATCCAATGGGCATTAAAACCGTCTTGTTAAACCACTCCGACCTCCACGTCTCCTCCAAGGGGCATTAAAACTGAGCTGTTAAGCTACTGTGACCTCCTCGTCTCTTCCAAGGGGCATTAAAACCGTCTTGATAAGCTACTGTGACCTCCACGTCTCTTCCTAGGGGCATTAAAACAGTCTTGTTAAAGCACACTGACCTCCACGTCTCTACCAAGGGGAATTAAAACCGTGTTGTTAAGCTACTGTGACCTCCACGTCTCTTCCAAGGGGCATTAAAACAGTCTTGTTAAACCACTCTGACCTCCACGTCTCTTCCAAGGGGCATTAAAACCGTCATGTTAAACCAATCTAACCTCCACGTCTCTTCCGAGGGGCATGAAAAGAGTCTTGTTAATCCACTCTGACCTCCACGTCTCTTCCAAGGGGCATTAAAACCATCTTGTTCAACCACTCTGACCTCCACGTCTCTTCCAAGGGGCATTAAAACCATCTTGTTAAGTTACTGTGACCTCCACGTCTATTCCAAGGGTCATTAAAACCGTCTTGTTAAACCCCACTGACCTCCACATCTCTTCCAAGGGGCATTAAAACCGTGTTGTTAAGCTACTGTGACCTCCACGTCACTTCCAAGTGCCATTAAAGCGGTCTTGTTAAGCTACTGTGACCTTCAAGTCTCTTCCAAGGGGCATTAAAACCATCTTGTTAAACCACTCTGACCTCCACGTCTCTTCCAAAGGGCATTAAAACTGTGTTGTAAAGCAACTGTGACCTCGACGTCTCTTCAAAGGGGCATTAAAACCGTCTTGTTAAGCTACTGTGACCTCCACGTCTCTTCCAAGGGGCATGAAAACCGTCTTGTTAAGCTACTGTGACCTCCACGTCTCTTCCAAGTGCCATTAACGCGGTCTTGTTAAGCTACTGTGACCTCCACGTCTCTTCCAAGGGGCATTAAAACCGTCTTGTTAAACCACTCTGACCTCCACGTCTCTTCCAAGGGGCATTAAAACTGTGTTGTTAAGCTACTGTGACCTCCACGTCTCTTCCAAGGGGCATTAAAACCGTCTTGCTGAACCACTCTGACCACCAAGTCTATTCCAAGGGGCATTAAAGAAGTCTTTTTAAACCACTCTGACCTCCACGTCTCTTCCAAGGGGCATTAAAACCGTTTTGTTAAGCTACTGTGACCTCCATGTCTCTTAAAAGGGGCATTAAAACTGTATTATTAAACCACTCTGACCTCCACGTCTCTTCCAAGGGGCATTAAAACCGTTGCGTTAAACCACTCTGACTTCCAAGTCTATTCCAAGGGGCATTAAAACCGTCTTGTTAAACGACTCTGACCTCCACGTACCTTCCGAGGGGCATTAAAACAGTCTTGTTAAACTACTCTGACCTCCAAGTCTCTTCTGATGGGCATTAAAACCGTCATTTTAAACCCCTCTGACCTCCACGTCTCTTCCAAGGGGCATTAAAACCCTCTTGTTAAACCACTCTGACCTCCTTGTCTCTTCCAAGGGGTATTAAAACCGTGTTGTTAAGCTACTGTGATCTCCACGTCTCCTCCAAGGGACATTAAAACTGTCATTTTAAACCACTCTGACCTCCACGTCTCTTCCGAGGGGCATTAAAACCGTTTTGTTAATCCACTCTGACTTCCACGTCTCTTCCAAGGGGCATTAAAACCGTGTTGTTAATCCACTCTGACCTCCACATCTCTTTCAAGGGGCATTAAAACCATCTTGTTAAACCACTCTGACCTCCACGTCTCTTCCAAGGGGCATTAAAACCATCTTGTTAAGCTACTGTGAACTCCACGTCTCTTCCAAGTGGCATTAAAGCCGTCTTGTTAAACCACTCTGACCTCCACGTCTCTTCCAAGGGGTATTAATACCATCTTGTTAAACAACTCTGACCTCCACGTCTCTTCCAAGGGGCATTAAAACCGTCTTGTTAAACCACTCTGAACTCCACCTCTCTTCCTAGGGGCATTAAAACCATATTCTTAAGGTACTGTGACCTCCATGTCTCTTCCAAGGGGCATTAAAACCGTCTTGTTAAGCTACTGTGACCTCCACGTCTCTTCCAAGGGGCATGAAAACCGTCTTGTTAAGCTACTGTGACCTCCACGTCTCTTACAAGGGGCATCAAAACTGTGTTGTTAAGCTACTGTGACCTCCACGTCTCTTCCAAGTGCCATTAAAACGGTCTTGTTAAGCTACTGTGACCTCCACGTCTCTTCCAAGGGGCATTAAAACCGTCTTGTTAAACCACTCTGACCTCCACGTCTCTTCCAAGGGGCATTAAAACTGTGTTGTTAAGCTACTGTGACCTCCACGTCTCTTCCAAGGGGCATTAAAACCGTCTTGCTGAACCACTCTGACCGCCAAGTCTATTCCAAGGGGCATTAAAGAAGTCTTTTTAAACCATTCTGACCTCCACGTCTCTTCCAAGGGGCATTAAAACCGTTTTGTTAAGCTACTGTGACCTCCATGTCTCTTAAAAGGGGCATTAAAACTGTATTGTTAAACCACGCTGTCCTCCACGTCTCTTCCAAGGGGCATTAAAACAGTCATGTTAAACCACTCTGACTTCCAAGTCTATTCCAAGGGGCATTAAAACCGTCTTGTTAAACCACTCTGACCTCCACGTCCCTTCCGAGGGGCATTAAAACAGTCTTGTTAAACTACTCTGACTTCCACGTCTCTTCTGATGGGCATTAAAACCGTCTTTTTAAACCACTCTGACCTCCACGTCTCTTCCAAGGGGCATTAAAACCCTCTTGTTAAACCACTCTGACCTCCTTGTCTCTTCCAAGGGGTATTAAAACCGTGTTGTTAAGCTACTGTGATCTCCACGTCTCTTCCAAGGGGCACTAAAACAGTCTTGTTAAACCTCTCTGATCTCCACGTCTCTTCCAAGGGGCATTACAACCGTCATGTTAATCCACTCTGATCTCCACGTCTCTACCGAGGGACATTAAAACTGTCATTTTAAACCACTCTGACCTCCACGTCTCTTCCGAGGGGCATTAAAACCGTTTTGTTAATCCACTCTGACTTCCACGTCTCTTCCAAGGGGCATTAAAACCGTGTTGTTAATCCACTCTGACCTCCACATCTCTTCCAAGGGGCAATAAAACCATCTTGTTAAACCACTCTGACCGCCACGTCTCTTCCAAGGGGCATTAAAACCATCTTGTTAAGCTACTGTGACCTCCACGTCTCTTCCAAGTGGCATTAAAGCCGTCTTGTTAAACCACTCTGACCTCCACGTCTCTTCCAAGGGGTATTAATACCATCTTGTTAAACAACTCTGACCTCCACGTCTCTTCCAAGGGGCATTAAAACCGTCTTGTTAAACCACTCTGAACTCCACCTCTCTTCCAAGGGGCATTAAAACCATATTCTTAAGGTACTGTGACCTCCATGTCTCTTCCAAGGGGCATTAAAACCGTCTTGTTAAGCTACTGTGACCTCCACGTCTCTTCCAAGGGGCATTGAAACCGACTTGTTAAACCACTCTGACCTCCACGTCTCTTCCAAGGGGCATTAAAACCGACTTGTTAAACCACTCTGACCTCCACGTCTCTTCCAAGGGGAATTAAAACCGTCTTTTTAAACCACTCTGACCCCCACGTCTCATCCAATGGGCATTAAAGCCGTCTTGTTAAACCACTCCGACCTCCACGTCTCCCCCAAGGGGCATTAAAACTGTGCTGTTAAGCTACTGTGACCTCCTCGTCTCTTCCAAGGGGCATTAAAACCGTCTTGATAAGCTATTGTGACCTCCACGTCTCTTCCTAGGGGCATTAAAACAGTCTTGTTAAAGCACACTGACCTCCACGTCTCTACCAAGGGGCATTAAAACCGTGTTGTTAAGCTACTGTGACCTCCACGTCTCTTTCAAGGGGCATTAAAACAGTCTTGTTAAACCACTCTGACCTCCACGTCTCTTCCAAGGGGCATTAAAACCGTCATGTTAAAGCACTCTAACCTCCACGTCTCTTCCGAGGGACATTAAAACCGTCTTGTTAATCCACTCTGACCTCCACGTCTCTTCCAAGGGGCATTAAAACCATCTTGTTCAACCACTCTGACCTCCACGTCTCTTCCAAGGGGCATTAAAACCATCTTGTTAAGTTACTGTGACCTCCACGTCTATTCCAAGGGTCATTAAAACCGTCTTGTTAAACCACACTGACCTCCACGTCTCTTCCAAGGGGCATTAAAACCGTGTTGTTAAGCTACTGTGACCTCCACGGCACTTCCAAGTGCCATTAAAATGGTCTTGTTAAGCTACTGTGACCTTCAAGTCTCTTCCAAGGGGCATTAAAACCATCTTGTTAAACCACTCTGACCTCCACGTCTCTTCGAAAGGGCATTAAAACTGTGTTGTAAAGCAACTGTGACCTCGACGTCTCTTCAATGGGGCATTAAAACCGTCTTGTTAAGCTACTTTGACCTCCACGTCTCTTCAAAGGGGCATTAAAACCGTCTTGTTAAACCACTCTGACCTCCACGTCTCTTCCAAGGGGCATTAAAACCATCTTTTTAAACCACTCTCACCTCCACGTCTCTTCCAATGGGCATTAAAACCGTCTTGTTAAACCTCTCTGGCCTCCACGTCTCTTCCAAGAGTCATTAAAACCATCTTGTTAAACCACTCTGACCTCCACGTCTTTTCCCAGGGGCATTAAAACCATCTTGTTAAACCACTTTGACCTCCAAGTCTATTCCAAGGGGCATTAAAACAGTCTTGTTATTCCACTCTGACCTCCACGTCTCTTCCAAGGGGAATTTAAACTGTCTTGTTAAACCACTCTGACCTCCACGTCTCTACCAAGGGGCTTTAAATCCGTCTTCTTAAACCACGCTGATCTTCACGTCTCTTCCAAGGGTCATTAAAAGGGTCTTGTTAAACCACTCTCACCTCCACGTCTCTACCAAGGGGCATTAAAACAGTCTTGTAAAGCTACTGTGACCTCTAAGTCTCTTCCAAGGGGCATTAAAACAGTCTTGTAAAGCTACTGTGACCTCTACGTCTCTTCCAAGGGGCATTAAACAGTCTTGTTAAACCACTCTGACCTCTACGTCTCTTCCAATGGCCATTAAAACCATGTTGTTAAACCACTCTGACCTCCATATCTCTTCCGAGGGACATGAAAACCGTCTTGTTAAACCACTCTGACCTACACGTCTCTTCCGAGGGGCATTAAAACCGTCTTGTTAATCACTCTGACCTCAACGTCTCTTCCAAGGGGCATTAAAATCATCTTGTTAAACCACTCTGACCTCCACGTCTCTTCCAAGGGGCATTAAAACCGTGTTGTTAAGCTACTGTGACCTCCACGTCTCTTCCAAGGGGCATGAAAACCGTCTTGTTAAGCTACTGTGACCTCCACGTCTCTTCCATGTGCCATTAAAGCGGTCTTGTTAAGCTACTGTGACCTCCACGTCTCTTCCAAGGGGCATTAAAACCGTCTTGTTAAACCACTCTGACCTCCACGTCTCTTCCAAGGGGCATTAAAACTGTGTTGTTAAGCTACTGTGATCTCCACGTCTCTTCCAAGGGGCATTAAAACCGTCTTGCTGAACCACTCTGACCGCCAAGTCTATTCCAAGGGGCATTAAAGAAGTCTTTTTAAACCACTCTGACCTCCACGTCTCTTCCAAGGGGCATTAAAACCGTTTTGTTAAGCTACTGTACCCTCCATGTCTCTTAAAAGGGGCATTAAAACTGTATTGTTAAACCACTCTGACCTCCACGTCTCTTCCAAGGGGCATTAAAACCGTTGTTTTAAACCACTATGACTTCCAAGTCTATTCCAAGGGGCATTAAAAAGGTATTGTTAAACCACTCTGACCTCCACGTCCCTTCCGAGGGGCATTAAAACAGTCTTGTTAAACTACTCTGACCTCCAAGTCTCTTCTGATGGGCATTAAAATCGTCTTTTTAAACCACTCTGACCTCCACGTCTCTTCCAAGGGGCATTAAAACCCTCTTGTTAAACCACTCTGACCTCCTTGTCTCTTCCAAGGGGTATTAAAACCGTGTTGTTAAGCTACTGTGATCTCCACGTCTCTTCGAAGGGACATTAAAACTGTCATTTTAAACCAATCTGACCTCCACGTCTCTTCCGAGGGGCATTAAAACCGTTTTGTTAATCCACTCTGACTTCCACGTCTCTTCCAAGGGGCATTAAAACCGTGTTGTTAATCCACTCTGACCTCCACATCTCTTCCAAGGGGCATTAAAACCATCTTGTTAAACCACTCTGACCTCCACGTCTCTTCCAAGGGGCATTAAAACCGTCGTGTTAAACCACTCTGACTTCCAAGTCTATTCCAAGGGGCATTAAAACCGTCTTGTTAAACCACTCTGACCTCCACGTCCCTTCCGAGGGGCATTAAAACTGTCTTGTTAAACTACTCTGACCTCCACGTCTCTTCTGATGGGCATTAAAACCGTCTTTTTAAACCACTCTGACCTCCACGTCTCTTCCAAGGGGCATTAAAACCCTCTTGTTAAACCACTCTGACCTCCTTGTCTCTTCCAAGGGGTATTTAAACCGTGTTGTTAAGCTACTGTGATCTCCACGTCTCTTCCAATGGGCACTAAAACAGTCTTGTTAAACCTCTCTGATCTCCACGTCTCTTCCAAGGGGCATTACAACCGTCATGTTAATCCACTCTGATCTCCACGTCTCTACCGAGGGACATTAAAACTGTAATTTTAAACCACTCTGACCTCCACGTCTCTTCCGAGGGGCATTAAAACCGTTTTGTTAATCCACTCTGACTTCCACGTCTCTTCCAAGGGGCATTAAAACCGTGTTGTTAATCCACTCTGACCTCCACATCTCTTCCAAGGGGCATTAAAACCATCTTGTTAAACCACTCTGACCGCCACGTCTCTTCCAAGGGGCATTAAAACCATCTTGTTAAGCTACTGTGACCTCCACGTCTCTTCCAAGTGGCATTAAAGCCGTCTTGTTAGACCACTCTGACCTCCACGTCTCTTCCAAGGGGTATTAAAACCGTCTTGTTATGCTACTGTGACCTCCACGTCTCTTCCAAGGGGCATTAAAACCGACTTGTTAAACCACTCTGACCTCAACGTCTCTTCCAAGGGGCATTAAAATCATCTTGTTAAACCACTCTGACCTCCACGTCTCTTCCAAGGGGCATTAAAACCGTGTTGTTAAGCTACTGTGACCTCCACGTCTCTTCCAAGGGGCATGAAAACCGTCTTGTTAAGCTACTGTGACCTCCACGTCTCTTCCATGTGCCATTAAAGCGGTCTTGTTAAGCTACTGTGACCTCCACGTCTCTTCCAAGGGGCATTAAAACCGTCTTGTTAAACCACTCTGACCTCCACGTCTCTTCCAAGGGGCATTAAAACTGTGTTGTTAAGCTACTGTGATCTCCACGTCTCTTCCAAGGGGCATTAAAACCGTCTTGCTGAACCACTCTGACCGCCAAGTCTATTCCAAGGGGCATTAAAGAAGCCTTTTTAAACCACTCTGACCTCCACGTCTCTTCCAAGGGGCATTAAAACCGTTTTGTTAAGCTACTGTACCCTCCATGTCTCTTAAAAGGGGCATTAAAACTGTATTGTTAAACCACTCTGACCTCCACGTCTCTTCCAAGGGGCATTAAAACCGTTGTTTTAAACCACTATGACTTCCAAGTCTATTCCAAGGGGCATTAAAAAGGTATTGTTAAACCACTCTGACCTCCACGTCCCTTCCGAGGGGCATTAAAACAGTCTTGTTAAACTACTCTGACCTCCAAGTCTCTTCTGATGGGCATTAAAATCGTCTTTTTAAACCACTCTGACCTCCACGTCTCTTCCAAGGGGCATTAAAACCCTCTTGTTAAACCACTCTGACCTCCTTGTCTCTTCCAAGGGGTATTAAAACCGTGTTGTTAAGCTACTGTGATCTCCACGTCTCTTCGAAGGGACATTAAAACTGTCATTTTAAACCAATCTGACCTCCACGTCTCTTCCGAGGGGCATTAAAACCGTTTTGTTAATCCACTCTGACTTCCACGTCTCTTCCAAGGGGCATTAAAACCGTGTTGTTAATCCACTCTGACCTCCACATCTCTTCCAAGGGGCATTAAAACCATCTTGTTAAACCACTCTGACCTCCACGTCTCTTCCAAGGGGCATTAAAACCGTCGTGTTAAACCACTCTGACTTCCAAGTCTATTCCAAGGGGCATTAAAACCGTCTTGTTAAACCACTCTGACCTCCACGTCCCTTCCGAGGGGCATTAAAACTGTCTTGTTAAACTACTCTGACCTCCACGTCTCTTCTGATGGGCATTAAAACCGTCTTTTTAAACCACTCTGACCTCCACGTCTCTTCCAAGGGGCATTAAAACCCTCTTGTTAAACCACTCTGACCTCCTTGTCTCTTCCAAGGGGTATTTAAACCGTGTTGTTAAGCTACTGTGATCTCCACGTCTCTTCCAATGGGCACTAAAACAGTCTTGTTAAACCTCTCTGATCTCCACGTCTCTTCCAAGGGGCATTACAACCGTCATGTTAATCCACTCTGATCTCCACGTCTCTACCGAGGGACATTAAAACTGTAATTTTAAACCACTCTGACCTCCACGTCTCTTCCGAGGGGCATTAAAACCGTTTTGTTAATCCACTCTGACTTCCACGTCTCTTCCAAGGGGCATTAAAACCGTGTTGTTAATCCACTCTGACCTCCACATCTCTTCCAAGGGGCATTAAAACCATCTTGTTAAACCACTCTGACCGCCACGTCTCTTCCAAGGGGCATTAAAACCATCTTGTTAAGCTACTGTGACCTCCACGTCTCTTCCAAGTGGCATTAAAGCCGTCTTGTTAGACCACTCTGACCTCCACGTCTCTTCCAAGGGGTATTAAAACCGTCTTGTTATGCTACTGTGACCTCCACGTCTCTTCCAAGGGGCATTAAAACCGACTTGTTAAACCACTCTGACCTCCACGTCTCTTCCAAGGGGCATTAAAACCATCTTTTTAAACCACTCTCACCTCCACGTCTCTTCCAATGGGCATTAATACCATCTTGTTAAACAACTCTGACCTCCACGTCTGTTCCAAGGGGCATTAAAACCGTCTTGTTATGCTACTGTGACCTCCACGTCTCTTCCAAGGGGCATTAAAACCGACTTGTTAAACCACTCTGACCTCCACGTCTCTTCCAAGGGGCATTAAAACCATCTTTTTAAACCACTCTCACCTCCACGTCTCTTCCAATGGGCATTAAAACCGTCTTGTTAAACCTCTCTGGCCTCCACGTCTCTTCCAAGAGGCATTAAAACCATCTTGTTAAACCACTCTGACCTCCACGTCTTTTCCCAGGGGCATTAAAACCACCTTGTTAAACCACTCTGACCTCCAAGTCTATTCCAAGGGGCATTAAAACAGTCTTGCTATTCCACTCTGACCTCCACGTCTCTTCCAAGGGGAATTTAAACTGTCTTGTTAAACCACTCTGACCTCCACGTCTCTACCAAGGGGCTTTAAAACCGTCTTCTTAAACCACGCTCATCTCCACGTCTCTTCCAAGGGTCATTAAAACCATCTTGTTAAACCACTCTCACCTCCACGTCTCTACCAAGGGGCATTAAAACCATGTTGTTAAGCTACTGTGACCTCCACGTCTCTTCCAAGGGGCATTAAAACAGTCTTGTAAAGCTACTGTGACCTCTACGTCTCTTCCAAGGGGCATTAAAACAGTCTTGTTAAACCACTCTGACCTCCACGTCACTTCCAATGGCCATTAAAACCATCTTGTTAAACCACTCTGACCTCAATATTTCTTCGGAGGGACATGAAAACCGTCTTGTTAAACCACTCTGACCTACACGTCTCTTCCGAGGAGCATTAAAATCGTCTTGTTAAATCACTCTGACCTCAACGTCTCTTCCAAGGGGTATTAAAACCATCTTGTTAAACCACTCTGACCTCCACGTCTCTTCCAAGGGGCATTAAAACCGTGTTGTTAAGCTACTGTGACCTCCACGTCTCTTCCAAGGGGCATGAAAACCGTCTTGTTAAGCTACTGTGACCTCCACGTGTCTTCCAAGTGCCATTAAAACGGTCTTGTTAAGCTACTGTGACCTCCACGTCTCTTCCAAGGGGCATTAAAACCGTCTTGTTAAACCACTCTGACCTCCTCGTCTCTTCCAAGGGGCATTAAAACTGTGTTGTTAAGCTACTGTGACCTCCACGTCTCTTCCAAGGGGCATTAAAACCGTCTTGCTGAACCACTCTGACCGCCAAGTCTATTCCAAGGGGCATTAAAGAAGTCTTTTTAAACCACTCTGACCTCCACGTCTCTTCCAAGGGACATTAAAACCGTTTTGTTAAGCTACTGTGACCTCCATGTCTCTTAAAAGGGGCATTAAAACTGTATTGTTAAACCACTCTGACCTCCACGTCTCTTCCAAGGGCATTAAAACCATTGTGTTAAACCACTCTGACTTCCAAGTCTATTCCAAGGGGCATTAAAACCGTCTTGTTAAACCACTCTGACCTCCACGTCCCTTCCGAGGGGCAATAAAACAGTCTTGTTAAACTACTCTGACCTCCACGTCTCTTCTGATGGGCATTAAAAACGTATTTTTAAACCACTCTGACCTCCACGTCTCTTCCAAGGGGCATTAAAACCCTCTTGTTAAACCACTCTGACCTCCTTGTCTCTTCCAAGGGGTATTAAAACCGTGTTGTTAAGCTACTGTGATCTCCACGTCTCCTCCAAGCAGGATTAAACCTTCTTGTTAAGCTACTGTGACCTCCACGTCTCTTCCAAGGGGCACTAAAACAGTCTTGTTAAACCTCTCTGATCTCCACGTCTCTTCCAAGGTGCATTACAACCGTCATGTTAATCCACTCTGACTTCCACGTCTCTTCCAAGGGGCATTAAAACCGTGTTGTTATTCCACTCTGACCTCTACATCTCTTCCAAGGGGCATTAAAACCATCTTGTTAAACCACTCTGACCTCCACGTCTCTACCAAGGGGCATTAAAACCATCTTGTTAAGTTACTGTGACCTCCTCGTCTCTTCCAAGGGGCATTAAAACCATCTTGTTAAACCACTCTGACCTCCACGTCTCTTCCAAGGGGCATTAAAACCGTGTTGTTAAGCTACTGTGACCTCCACGTCTCTTCCAAGTGGCATTAAAGCCGTCTTGTTAAACCACTCTGACCTCCACGTCGCTTCCAAGGGGTATTAATACCATATTGTTAAACAACTCTGACCTCCACGTCTCTTCCAAGGGGCATTAAAACCGTCTTGTTAAACCACTCTGAACTCCACCTCTCTTCCAAGGGGCATTAAAACCATATTCTTAAGGTACTGTGACCTCCATGTCTCTTCCAAGGGGCATTAAAACCGTCTTGTTAAGCTACTGTGACCTCCACGTCTCTTCCAAGGGGCATTAAAACCGACTTGTTAAACCACTCTGACCTCCACGTCTCTTCCAAGGGGAATTAAAACCGTCTTTTTAAACCACTCTGACCTCCACGTCTCTTCCAATGGGCATTAAAACCGTCTTGTTTAACCACTCCGACCTCCACGTCTCCTCCAAGGGGCATTAAAACTGTGTTGTTAAGCTACTGTGACCTCCTCGTCTCTTCCAAGGGGCATTAAAACCGTCTTGATAAGCTACTGTGACCTCCACGTCTCTTCCTAGGGGCATTAAAACAGTCTTGTTAAACCTCACTGACCTCCACGTCTCTACCAAGGGGCATTAAAACCGTTTTGTTAAGCTACTGTGACCTCCACGTCTCTTCCAAGGGGCATTAAAACAGTCTTGTTAAACCACTCTGACTTCCACGTCTCTTCCAAGGGGCATTAAAACCGTCATGTTAAACCACTCTGACCTCCACGTCTCTTCCAAGGGGCATTAAAACCGTGTTGTTAAGCTACTGTGACCTTCACGTCACTTCCAAATGCCTTTAAAACGGTCTTGTTAAGCTACTGTGACCTTCACGTCTCTTCCAAGGGGCATTAAAACCATCTTGTTAAACCACTCTGACCTCCACGTCTCTTCCAAAGGGCATTAAAATTGTGTTGTAAAGCAACTGTGACCTCGACGTCTTTTCAAAGGGGCATTAAAACCGTCTTGTTAAGCTACTGTGACCTCCACGTCTCTTCAAAGGGGCATTAAAACCGTCTTGTTAAACCACTCTGACCTCCACGTCTCTTCCAAGGGGCATTAAAACCATCTTTTTAAACCACTCTCACCTCCACGTCTCTTCAAATGGGCATTAAAACCGTCTTGTTAAACCTCTCTGGCCTCCACGTCTCTTCGAAGAGGCATTAAAACCATCTTGTTAAACCACTCTGACCTCCACGTCTTTTCCCACGGGCATTAAAACTGTATTGTTAAACCACTCTGACCTCCATGTCTCTTCCAAGGGGCATTAAAACCGTCTTGTCAAACCACTCTGACTTCCAAGTCTATTCCAAGGGGCATTAAAACAGTCTTGTTATTCCACTCTGACCTCCACGTCTCTTCCAAGGGGAATTTAAACTGTCTTGTTAAACCACTCTGACCTCCACGTCTCTACCAAGGGGCATTAAAACCGTCTTCTTAAACCATGCTCACCTCCACGTCTCTTCCAAGGGTCATTAAAACTGTCTTGTTAAACCACTCTCACCTCCACGTCTCAACCAAGGGGCATTAAAACCGTGTTGTTAAGCTACTGTGACCTCCACGTCTCTTCCAAGGGGCATTAAAACAGTCTTGTAAAGCTACTGTGACCTCTACGTCTCTTCCAAGGGGCATTAAAACAGTCTTGTTAAACCACTCTGACCTCCACGTCTCTTCCAATGGCCATTAAAACCATCTTGTTAAACCACTCTGACCTCCATATCTCTTCCGAGGGACATGAAAACCGTCTTGTTAAACCACTCTGACCTACACGTCTCTTCCGAGGAGCATTAAAATCGTCTTGTTAAATCACTCTGACCTCAACGTCTCTTCCAAGGGGTATTAAAACCATCTTGTTAAACCACTCTGACCTCCACGTCTCTTCCAAGGGGCATTAAAACCGTGTTGTTAAGCTACTGTGACCTCCACGTCTCTTCCAAGGGGCATGAAAACCGTCTTGTTAAGCTACTGTGACCTCCACGTGTCTTCCAAGTGCCATTAAAACGGTCTTGTTAAGCTACTGTGACCTCCACGTCTCTTCCAAGGGGCATTAAAACCGTCTTGTTAAACCACTCTGACCTCCTCGTCTCTTCCAAGGGGCATTAAAACTGTGTTGTTAAGCTACTGTGACCTCCACGTCTCTTCCAAGGGGCATTAAAACCGTCTTGCTGAACCACTCTGACCGCCAAGTCTATTCCAAGGGGCATTAAAGAAGTCTTTTTAAACCACTCTGACCTCCACGTCTCTTCCAAGGGACATTAAAACCGTTTTGTTAAGCTACTGTGACCTCCATGTCTCTTAAAAGGGGCATTAAAACTGTATTGTTAAACCACTCTGACCTCCACGTCTCTTCCAAGGGCATTAAAACCATTCAGTTAAACCACTCTGACTTCCAAGTCTATTCCAAGGGGCATTAAAACCGTCTTGTTAAACCACTCTGACCTCCACGTCCCTTCCGAGGGGCAATAAAACAGTCTTGTTAAACTACTCTGACCTCCACGTCTCTTCTGATGGGCATTAAAAACGTATTTTTAAACCACTCTGACCTCCACGTCTCTTCCAAGGGGCATTAAAACCCTCTTGTTAAACCACTCTGACCTCCTTGTCTCTTCCAAGGGGTATTAAAACCGTGTTGTTAAGCTACTGTGATCTCCACGTCTCCTCCAAGCAGGATTAAACCTTCTTGTTAAGCTACTGTGACCTCCACGTCTCTTCCAAGGGGCACTAAAACAGTCTTGTTAAACCTCTCTGATCTCCACGTCTCTTCCAAGGTGCATTACAACCGTCATGTTAATCCACTCTGACTTCCACGTCTCTTCCAAGGGGCATTAAAACCGTGTTGTTATTCCACTCTGACCTCTACATCTCTTCCAAGGGGCATTAAAACCATCTTGTTAAACCACTCTGACCTCCACGTCTCTACCAAGGGGCATTAAAACCATCTTGTTAAGTTACTGTGACCTCCTCGTCTCTTCCAAGGGGCATTAAAACCATCTTGTTAAACCACTCTGACCTCCACGTCTCTTCCAAGGGGCATTAAAACCGTGTTGTTAAGCTACTGTGACCTCCACGTCTCTTCCAAGTGGCATTAAAGCCGTCTTGTTAAACCACTCTGACCTCCACGTCGCTTCCAAGGGGTATTAATACCATATTGTTAAACAACTCTGACCTCCACGTCTCTTCCAAGGGGCATTAAAACCGTCTTGTTAAACCACTCTGAACTCCACCTCTCTTCCAAGGGGCATTAAAACCATATTCTTAAGGTACTGTGACCTCCATGTCTCTTCCAAGGGGCATTAAAACCGTCTTGTTAAGCTACTGTGACCTCCACGTCTCTTCCAAGGGGCATTAAAACCGACTTGTTAAACCACTCTGACCTCCACGTCTCTTCCAAGGGGAATTAAAACCGTCTTTTTAAACCACTCTGACCTCCACGTCTCTTCCAATGGGCATTAAAACCGTCTTGTTTAACCACTCCGACCTCCACGTCTCCTCCAAGGGGCATTAAAACTGTGTTGTTAAGCTACTGTGACCTCCTCGTCTCTTCCAAGGGGCATTAAAACCGTCTTGATAAGCTACTGTGACCTCCACGTCTCTTCCTAGGGGCATTAAAACAGTCTTGTTAAACCTCACTGACCTCCACGTCTCTACCAAGGGGCATTAAAACCGTTTTGTTAAGCTACTGTGACCTCCACGTCTCTTCCAAGGGGCATTAAAACAGTCTTGTTAAACCACTCTGACTTCCACGTCTCTTCCAAGGGGCATTAAAACCGTCATGTTAAACCACTCTGACCTCCACGTCTCTTCCAAGGGGCATTAAAACCGTGTTGTTAAGCTACTGTGACCTTCACGTCACTTCCAAATGCCTTTAAAACGGTCTTGTTAAGCTACTGTGACCTTCACGTCTCTTCCAAGGGGCATTAAAACCATCTTGTTAAACCACTCTGACCTCCACGTCTCTTCCAAAGGGCATTAAAATTGTGTTGTAAAGCAACTGTGACCTCGACGTCTTTTCAAAGGGGCATTAAAACCGTCTTGTTAAGCTACTGTGACCTCCACGTCTCTTCAAAGGGGCATTAAAACCGTCTTGTTAAACCACTCTGACCTCCACGTCTCTTCCAAGGGGCATTAAAACCATCTTTTTAAACCACTCTCACCTCCACGTCTCTTCAAATGGGCATTAAAACCGTCTTGTTAAACCTCTCTGGCCTCCACGTCTCTTCGAAGAGGCATTAAAACCATCTTGTTAAACCACTCTGACCTCCACGTCTTTTCCCACGGGCATTAAAACTGTATTGTTAAACCACTCTGACCTCCATGTCTCTTCCAAGGGGCATTAAAACCGTCTTGTCAAACCACTCTGACTTCCAAGTCTATTCCAAGGGGCATTAAAACAGTCTTGTTATTCCACTCTGACCTCCACGTCTCTTCCAAGGGGAATTTAAACTGTCTTGTTAAACCACTCTGACCTCCACGTCTCTACCAAGGGGCATTAAAACCGTCTTCTTAAACCATGCTCACCTCCACGTCTCTTCCAAGGGTCATTAAAATTGTCTTGTTAAACCACTCTCACCTCCACGTCTCAACCAAGGGGCATTAAAACCGTGTTGTTAAGCTACTGTGACCTCCACGTCTCTTCCAAGGGGCATTAAAACAGTCTTGTAAAGCTACTGTGACCTCTACGTCTCTTCCAAGGGGCATTAAAACAGTCTTGTTAAACCACTCTGACCTCCACGTCTCTTCCAATGGCCATTAAAACCATCTTGTTAAACCACTCTGACCTCCATATCTCTTCCGAGGGACATGAAAACCGTCTTGTTAAACCACTCAGACATACACGTCTCTTCCGAGGGGCATTAAAACCGTCTTGTTAAATCACTCTGACCTCAACGTCTCTTCCAAGGGGCATTAAAACCATCTTGTTAAACCACTCTGACCTCCACGTCTCTTCCAAGGGGCATTAAAACCGTATTGTTAAGCTACTGTGACCTCCACGTCTCTTCCAAGGGGCATGAAAACCGTATTGTTAAGCTACTGTGACCTCCACGTCTCTTCCAATGGGCATTAAAACCGTCCTGTTAAACCACTCTGACCTCCACGTCTCTTCCAAGGAGCATTAAAACCATCTTGTTAAACCACTCTGACCTCCACGTCTCTTACAAGGGGCATTATAACAATCTTGTTAAACCACTCTGACCTCGACGTCTCTTCAAAGGGGCATTAAAACCATATTCTTAAGGTACTGTGACCTCCATGTCTCTTCCAAGGGGCATTAAAACCGTCTTGTTAAGCTACTGTGACCTCCACGTCTCTTCCAAGGGGCATTAAAACCGACTTGTTAAACCACTCTGACCTCCACGTCTCTTCCAAAGGGCATTAAAATTGTGTTGTAAAGCAACTGTGACCTCGACGTCTTTTCAAAGGGGCATTAAAACCGTCTTGTTAAGCTACTGTGACCTCCACGTCTCTTCAAAGTGGCATTAAAACCGTCTTGTTAAACCACTCTGACCTCCACGTCTCTTCCAAGGGGCATTAAAACCATCTTTTTAAACCACTCTCACCTCCACGTCTCTTCAAATGGGCATTAAAACCGTCTTGTTAAACCTCTCTGGCCTCCACGTCTCTTCGAAGAGGCATTAAAACCATCTTGTTAAACCATTCTGACCTCCACGTCTTTTCCCACGGGCATTAAAACTGTATTGTTAAACCACTCTGACCTCCATGTCTCTTCCAAGGGGCATTAAAACCGTCTTGTTAAACCACTCTGACTTCCAAGTCTATTCCAAGGGGATTTAAAACAGTCTTGTTATTCCACTCTGACCTCCACGTCTCTTCCAAGGGGAATTTAAACTGTCTTGTTAAACCACTCTGACCTCCACGTCTCTACCAAGGGGCATTAAAACCGTCTTCTTAAACCATGCTCACCTCCACGTCTCTTCCAAGGGTCATTAAAACTGTCTTGTTAAACCACTCTCACCTCCACGTCTCAACCAAGGGGCATTAAAACCGTGTTGTTAAGCTACTGTGACCTCCACGTCTCTTCCAAGGGGCATTAAAACAGTCTTGTAAAGCTACTGTGACCTCTACGTCTCTTCCAAGTGGCATTAAAACAGTCTTGTTAAACCACTCTGACCTCCACGTCTCTTCCAATGGCCATTAAAACCATCTTGTTAAACCACTCTGACCTCCATATCTCTTCCGAGGGACATGAAAACCGTCTTGTTAAACCACTCAGACATACACGTCTCTTCCGAGGGGCATTAAAACCGTCTTGTTAAATCACTCTGACCTCAACGTCTCTTCCAAGGGGCATTAAAACCATCTTGTTAAACCACTCTGACCTCCACGTCTCTTCCAAGGGGCATTAAAACCGTATTGTTAAGCTACTGTGACCTCCACGTCTCTTCCAAGGGGCATGAAAACCGTATTGTTAAGCTACTGTGACCTCCACGTCTCTTCCAATGGGCATTAAAACCGTCCTGTTAAACCACTCTGACCTCCACGTCTCTTCCAAGGAGCATTAAAACCATCTTGTTAAACCACTCTGACCTCCACGTCTCTTACACGGGGCATTATAACAATCTTGTTAAACCACTCTGACCTCGACGTCTCTTCAAAGGGGCATTAAAACCATATTCTTAAGGTACTGTGACCTCCATGTCTCTTCCAAGGGGCATTAAAACCGTCTTGTTAAGCTACTGTGACCTCCACGTCTCTTCCAAGGGGCATTAAAACCGACTTGTTAAACCACTCTGACCTCCACGTCTCTTCCAAGGGGAATTAAAACCGTCTTTTTAAACCACTCTGACCTCCACGTCTCTTCCAATGGGCATTAAAACCGTCTTGTTAAACCACTCTGACCTCCACGTCCCTTCCGAGGGGCATTAAAACAGTCTTGTTAAACTACTCTGACCTCCACGTCTCTTCTGATGGGCATTAAAACCGTCTTTTTAAACCACTCTGACCTCCACGTCTCTTCCAACGGGCATTAAAACCCTCTTGTTAAACCACTCTGACCTCCTTGTTTCTTCCAAGGGGTATTAAAACCGTGTTGTTAAGCTACTGTGATCTCCACGTCTCTTCCAAGCAGGATTAAACCTTCTTGTTAAGCTACTGTGACCTCCACGTCTCTTCCAAAGGGCACTAAAACAGTCTTGTTAAACCTCTCTGATCTCCACGTCTCTTCCAAGGGGCATTAAAACCGTCATGTTAATCCACTCTGACCTCCACGTGTCTACCGAGGGGCATTAAAACTGTCATTTTAAACCACTCTGACCTCCACGTCTCTTCCGAGGGGCATTAAAACCGTCTTGTTAATCCACTCTGACTTCCATGTCTCTTCCAAGGGGCATTAAAACCGTGTTGTTAATCCACTCTGACCTCCACATCTCTTCCAAGGGGCATTAAAACCATCTTGTTAAACCACTCTGACCTCCACGTCTCTACCAAGGGGCATTAAAACCATCTTGTTAAGTTACTGTGACCTCCTCGTCTCTTCCAAGGGGCATTAAAACCATCTTGTTAAACCACTCTGACCTCCACGTCTCTTCCAAGGGGCATTAAAACCATGTTGTTAAGCTACTGTGACCTCCACGTCTCTTCCAAGTGGCATTAAAGCCGTCTTGTTAAACCACTCTGACCTCCACGTCTCTTCCAAGGGGTATTAATACCATCTTGTTAAACAACTCTGACCTCCACGTCTCTTCGAAGGGGCATTAAAACCGTCTTGTTAAACCACTCTGAACTTCACCTCTCTTCCAAGGGGCATTAAAACCATATTCTTAAGGTATTGTGACCTCCATGTCTCTTTCAAGGGGCATTAAAACCGTCTTGTTAAGCTACTGTGACCTCCACGTCTCTTCCAAGGGGCATTAAAACCGACTTGTTAAACCACTCTGACCTCCACGTCTCTTCCAAGGGGAATTAAAACCGTCTTTTTAAACCACTCTGACCTCCACGTCTCTTCCAATGGGCATTAAAACTGCCTTGTTAAACCACTCCGACCTCCACGTCTCCTCCAAGTAACATTAAAACTGTGCTGTTAAGCTACTGTGACCTCCTCGTCTCTTCCAAGGGGTATTAAAACCGTCTTGATAAGCTACTGTGACCTTCACGTCTCTTCCTAGGGGCATTAAAACAGTCTTGTTAAAGCACACTGACCTCCACGTCTCTACCAAGGGGCATTAAAACCGTGTTGTTAAGCTACTGTGACCTCCACGTCTCTTCCAAGGGGCATTAAAACCGTCATGTTAAACCACTCTAACCTCCACGTCTCTTCCGAGGGGCATTAAAACTGTCTTATTAATCCACTCTGACCTCCACGTCTCTTCCAAGGGGCATTAAAACCATCTTGTTCAACCACTCTGACCTCCACGTCTCTTCCAAGGGGCATTAAAACCATCTTGTTAAGTTACTGTGACCTCCACGTCTATTCCAAGGGTCATTAAAACCGTCTTGTTAAACCACACTGACCTCCACATCTCTTCCAAGGGGCATTAAAACCGTGTTGTTAAGCTACTGTGACCTCCACTTCACTTCCAAGTGCCATTAAAACGGTCTTGTTAAGCTACTGTGACCTCCACGTCATTTCCAAGTGCCATTAAAACGGTCTTGTTAAGCTACTGTGACCTTCACGCCTCTTCCAAGGGGCATTAAAACCAGCTTGTTAAACCACTCTGACCTCCATGTCTCTTCCAAAGGACATTAAAACTGTGTTGTAAAGCAACTGTGACCTCGACGTCTCTTCAAAGGGGCATTAAAACCGTCTTGTTAAGCTACTGTGACCTCCACGTCTCTTCAAAGGGGCATTAAAACCGTCTTGTTAAACCACTCTGACCTCCACGTCTCTTCCAAGGCGCATTAAAACCATCTTTTTAAACCACTCTCACCTCCACGTCTCTTCCAATGGGCATTAAAACCGTCTTGTTAAACCTCTCTGGCCTCCACGTCTCTTCCAAGAGGCATTAAATGTTATGATCTGCTACCAGAGCTAAGGAAAGAGAGGAGATCTGTCCCTACGATAGAACTCAGCTTGATCCCTACGATGTAACAGGGAACCTGATCCTGCGATCAGACCTGCTAAAGTCCTCAGCTAGTCTGTACGGAGACCTATAGATGTGGGGGAGGAATCCCTACAAGTACTAGGGACTGGGAGCAAAATGGACACCTCCTAACAGAAATAGTAGCAGACAGACGAACAAACAAACAATATAGAACACAGAGGTCCGAAGACCAAGCAAACTAACAGAGTTAGATACTGAGCACTGGCTAGCTAAAGAGTAGTAATACAATGAAGTTCAGCAAAGCCAGAAGGGCGGAGCAAGACTAAATAGGCCAACAAGGTCATGTGACCAGCAATAGAAAAAACCTAAGAGCAAGGTTCTAACAGTACCCCCCCTTCTAAGAGGATCCTCCGGATCCCCTAGGACCAGGCTTATCAGGAAATCTCCTGTGAAACGCTCTGATAAGTCTGGACGCGGAAACATCCTCCGACCTCACCCATGAGTTATCCTCGGGTCCGAAACCTTTCCAGGCCACGAGATACTGCAAACTACCTCTATACCGTCTAGAATTAAGGATGCGAGAAATTTCATATTCCCCGTCCTCCACCACCGGAGGAACAGAGGCAGAGGCGTCACAATCCGACACAACGGCTTTTTTCAACAGAGAGACATGAAACACCGGATTAATTCTCCAGGAGGTAGGAACCTCCAACTTAACAGCAGATTGGTTGACAACCTGAAGCACCTTAAAGGGCCCTACAAACTTGGGACCCAATTTCTCAGAAGGAATCCTCAACCGCAGATTCCTAGAGGACAACCAAACCATGTCACCAACAGCGAACAAAACCTCCTGTCGTTTCCTATCAAAGTAGTCTTTAGATTTTCTGTTAGCCTCCTGAAGATTACCACGTACATCCATCCAAACTCTCTCCAAATCGCCAGAAAAATTCTCCTCCTCAGGCACGGCAGATACCAACTTGGAGAACGACCCAAACGACGGATGTCTCCCAGAACAACAAAAAAAAGGCGAACAACCAGCAGAAGAAGATGTATGATTGTTCAGAGCAAATTCAGCAAGTGGCAGAAACTCAGACCACCCCTCTTGATTGTCTGCCACAAAACAACGCAAGAACTGCTCAACATCCTGGTTTTTCCTTTCTGTCTGGCCATTAGATTCAGGATGATATCCGGATGAGAACGACAAATGAACTCCCAACCTGTCACAAAAGGCGCGCCAAAAACGAGCCACGAACTGAGGTCCCCTATCAGAAACAATGTCAGTAGGAACGCCATGAAGTCTGACAATTTCCTTGACAAAGGCCTTAGCGAGAGTCTTAGCGCAGGGCAGTTTGACGAAGGGAACCAAGTGACACATCTTGCTAAAACGGTCCACGGCCACCCAGATGACAGTAAAACCCTCAGAGGGGGGAAGGTCAGTTATAAAGTCCATAGCCAAATGTGTCCAAGGAGCACTGGGAACCTCCAGAGGGCAAAGTAACCCCGCAGCAGGAGTATGTGAGGACTTAGATCTAGCACATATAGTACATTGACGCACCCACTTAATGACTTCCTTCTGCCATCCAGGCCACCAAAAACTGCGACCCACCAGTCTCTTGGTCTCAGAGATTCCGGGATGACCTGCCAACCGAGATTCGTGACACTCAACAAACAAATCTCTCCTAAAGGTCCCAGGCACAAACAACCTCCCATGGGGAGTGTTAGATGGGGCATTCTCCTGTGCTTTAAGAATCTCATCTTCCAAAACGGAGTCCAAAGCAGCTATCACAACACCTTCTTGTAAAATGTTCTCCTCTTTCTCAGCACCGACTATGGGAGAAAAACTGCGAGACAAGGCATCCGCCTTAACATTCTTAGTACCTGGGATGTAAGTAACGGAAAAATTAAACCGTGAGAAAAACAGTGCCCACCTAGCCTGACGGGCATTCAGGCGCTTGGCAGCATCAAGATATATCAGATTTTTATGATCTGTAAAAACCTGAACGGGAAATTCAGCACCTTCCAAGAGGTGGCGCCAGTGTTCAAATGCGAGTTTAATAGCCAATAATTCCCGATTACCAATATCGTAATTCAGTTCAGTCTCCGAAAATTTTTTTGAAAAAAAGGCACAGGGATGTACTCCATCCCCGTTATCCTGAGACAATACTGCGCCAACCCCCACAGAGGAAGCATCAACCTCAACCAAAAACGGCTTAGTCACATCAGGCTGCATAAGGATGGAAGCAGAGGTGAACCTCTCCTTGAGATACACAAAAGCTTCAATGGCCTCAGAAGTCCACTGAACCGCATCAGCACCTTTCCTGGTGAGATCGGTCAGAGGTTTGACAATAATAGAAAAATTTTTAATGAATTTTCTATAATAATTGGCGAAACCCAAAAACCTCTGTATCGATTTCAAACCAATAGGCCTAGGCCATTCCTGCACAGCTTGAACTTTAACCGGGTCCATCTCAAAACCTTCACTGGAGATAATGTAGCCCAAAAAACTAATTCTTTGTACAGCGAACTCACATTTCTCCAGCTTAGCAAAAAGCGAATTGTCAATTAATAACTGTAATACTTCACGTACGCTCCGCCAATGAGACTCCAGATCCGGCGAATAAATCAAAATGTCATCCAAATACACAACCACATTTTTGCCGATCAAAGGTCTAAGGATGTCATTAATAAGATTCTGAAAAAATGCAGGAGCATTAGTAAGACCAAAAGGCATAACCAAATTCTCAAAATGACCCACAGGAGTGTTAAAAGCAGTCTTCCATTCGTCACCCTCCTTCATGCGCAACAGATTGTATGCCCCCCGAAGGTCAATTTTAGAGAACCACTTGGCCCCCACTAACTGGTTAAACAGATCAGGAATCAATGGCAGTGGGTAAGGATTGCGTACAGTAATTTTGTTAATCTCACGAAAATCCAGACAAGGACGTAAACCGCCGTCCTTTTTTTTTACAAAAAAAAATCCAACCGCCACAGGAGACTTAGAGGGCCTAATGTGACCGGCGGCCAAACTTGTCTGTATGTATTCCTCCAAAGCCTTTCTCTCAGGAATAGTAAGGTTAAATAAACGACTTTTAGGAAGAGTCGCTCCAGGGACAAATTCAATAGTACAATCATAGTCTCTATGGGGAGGCAAAACCTGCGATTCCTTCTCAGAAAAAACTCTCCAAAAATCCTGAATAGGAACAAGCAATTCCCCCCATCCACAGCTGCAATACGCCCGTTACAACACTTGTCATAACATTTATGGCTCCAGGATTTAATTTCATTGGTAGACCAATCCAGTACAGGATTGTGCAATTTTAACCAGGGCAATCCCAACACCACCGGAGAAGGCAAGTTATTCAAAACTAACAAATCCAATTTCTCATGGTGAACACCATTAATAGTGAGGGGAAACTCACAGACCCTGAGAGTAACATTCTTCAAAGGGGAGCCATCCACAGAAACCACAGCAATGGGGGATGACAAAGGTTCGGGTTTTAAATTGAGTTTTTCCAAGAATCCCCCATCAATTACATTCAGAGTAGACCCACAATCGACAAACACCCGAAATTCCATTAATTTTTCCTGAGCAATAGTGGAAGCAGCTAAAAATACACCCTTGGAATTTAAACAGGCAATACGGGCATGACTGAGCATTTTTTTTTCTTTCTTCATACGAAGCACACAGCTTTTAATGAAATGACCAGAATTTCCGCAATAGAAACACAAACCTTCAGAAAATCTGCGGTCCTTTTCTTGAGAGCGAGGTGCCATTGCTCCAATCTCCATCGGCTCTCCACTGTCAGTACACACATTCTCATGACCAGAAACTGACATAGCAGAGGATTTGCTCTCATTAACCCTTGCACGCAGTCTCCTATCCACCCGTATAGCTAATTGCATAGCCTGTTGCAAATCTTCAGGTGTGGGATAAGCAATTAGCAGGTCTTTAACCCTTTCACTAAGCCCAGCAAGAAACAGACTCTTCAGAGCAGAATCGTTCCACCCTATTTGAGTAGACCACCGACGGAAATGAGTACAATATTTTTCCACATTACCTGATCCCTGTCTCAAACGTCTCAACTCAGTCTCAGCAGATGAGACACGGTCAGGATCATCATATAATAGCCCCAAAGCAGAAAAAAAACTATCCACTGATCTAAAGCATGTATCACTAGGTTGCAAAGAAAAGGCCCACTCCTGAGGCTCTTTGCGCAAAAGTGACATTATGAACCCTACGCGCTGGGATTCATCCCCAGAGGACCTGGGTCTCAAACGAAAATACAATAAGCAATCATTTTTAAATGAAAAAAATTCTTGGTGTTCACCAAAAAATAAATCAGGCAAACGTACCTTAGGCTCCAAGAAATGTGCTCCAGGACAGTTACTCACGTGCTGACGGAGCTCGGCCACCTCCAGAGAGAGTCCCTGCAGGCGCTGAGCCAATTCCTGAACCGACACCATGATGGAACAGAAAAATCTTTCCTTAGAGAATTTGCAGGCTGGACTTACTGTTATGATCTGCTACCAGAGCTAAGGAAAGAGAGATCTGTCCCTACGATAGAACTCAGCTTGATCCCTATGATGTAACAGGGAACCTGATCCTGCGATCAGACCTGCTAAAGTCCTCAGCTAGTCTGTACGGAGACCTATAGATGTGGGGGAGGAATCCCTACAAGTACTAGGGACTGGGAGCAAAATGGACACCTCCTAACAGAAATAGTAGCAGACAGACGAACAAACAAACAATATAGAACACAGAGGTCCGAAGACCAAGCAAACTAACAGAGTTAGATACTGAGCACTGGCTAGCTAAAGAGTAGTAATACAATGAAGTCCAGCAAAGCCAGAAGGGCGGAGCAAGACTAAATAGGCCAACAAGGTCATGTGACCAGCAATAGAAAAAACCTAAGAGCAAGGTTCTAACATTAAAACCATCTTGTTAAACCACTCTGACCTCCACGTCTTTTCCCAGGGGCATTAAAACCGTCTTGTTAAACCACTCTGACCTCCAAGTCTATTCCAAGGGGCATTAAAACAGTCTTGTTATTCCACTCTGACCTCCACGTCTCTTCCAAGGGGAATTTAAACTGTCTTGTTAAACCACTCTGACGTCCACGTCTCTACCAAGGGGCATTAAAACCGTCTTCTTAAACCACGCTCACCTCCACGTCTTTTCCAAGGGTCATTAAAACCGTCTTGTTAAACCACTCTCACCTCCACGTCTCTACCAAGGGGCATTAAAACCATGTTGTTAAGCTACTGTGACCTCCACGTCTCTTCCAAGGGGCATTAAAACAGTCTTGTAAAGCGACTGTGACCTCTACGTCTCTTCCAAGGGGCATTAAAACAGTCTTGTTAAACCACTCTGACCTCCACGTCTCTTCCAATGGCCATTAAAACCATCTTGTTAAACCACTCTGACCTCCATATCTCTTCCGAGGGACATGAAAAACGTCTTGTTAAACCACTCTGACCTACACGTCTCTTCCGAGGGACATTAAAACCGTCTTGTTAAATCACTCTGACCTCAACGTCTCTTCCAAGGGGCATTAAAACCATCTTGTTAAATCACTCTGACCTCCACGTCTCTTCCAAGGGGCATTAAAACCGTGCTGTTAAGCTACTGTGACCTCCACGTCTCTTCCAAGGGGCATGAAAACCGTCTTGTTAAGCTACTGTGACCTCCACGTCTCTTCCAAGTGCCATTAAAACGGTCTTGTTAAGCTACTGTGACCTCCACGTCTCTTCCAAGGGGCATTAAAACCGTCTTGTTAAACCACTCTGACCTCCACGTCTCTTCCAAGGGGCATTAAAACTGTGTTGTTAAGCTACTGTGACCTCCACGTCTCTTCCAAGGGGCATTAAAACCGTCTTGCTGAACCACTCTGACCGCCAAGTCTATTCCAAGGGGCATTAAAGAAGTCTTTTTAAACCACTCTGACCTCCACGTCTCTTCCAAGGGGCATTAAAACCGTTTTGTTAAGCTACTGTGACCTCCATGTCTCTTAAAAGGGGCATTAAAACTGTATTGTTAAACCACTCTGACCTTCACGTCTCTTCCAAGGGGCATTAAAACCGTTGTGTTAAACCACTCTGACTTCCAAGTCTATTCCAAGGGGCATTAAAACCGTCTTGTTAAACCACTCTGACCTCCACGTCCCTTCCGAGGGGCATTAAAACAGTCTTGTTAAACTACTCTGACCTCCACATCTCTTCTGATGGGCATTAAAACCGTCTTTTTAAACCACTCTGACCTCCACGTCTCTCCCAAGGGGCATTAAAACCCTCTTGTTAAACCACTCTGACCTCCTTGTCTCTTCCAAGGGGTATTAAAACCGTGTTGTTAAGCTACTGTGATCTCCACGTCTCTTCCAAGCAGGATTAAACCTTCTTGTTAAGCTACTGTGACCTCCACGTCTCTTCCAAGGGGCACTAAAACAGTCTTGTTAAACCTCTCTGATCTCCACGTCTCTTCCAAGGGGCATTACAACCGTCATGTTAATCCACTCTGACCTCCACGTCTCTACCGAGGGGCATTAAAACTGTCATTTTAAACCACTCTGACCTCCATGTCTCTTCCGAGGGGCATTAAAACCGTTGTAACGGGTCTGGGAGGCGGAACCTCTGGGCTACTATACAAGGGAGCGGTCCTTGTAAGGGAGCGGGTGGCGACCAGGCAGGCAGTCACAGCAGGTGACCGGGACAGTCTCTGGGTGTACGGGCAGGAGGTCACGGCAAGTGATCAGGGCAGTCTCTGGAAGAACGGGCTGGAGGTCACGGCAAGTGACCGGGGCAGTCTCTGGAAGAACGGGCTGGAGGTCACGGCAAGTGACCGGGGCAGTCTCTAGGTAAAGGGTAGGTACGACCTGTGATGGCTGAACCTCCAGGTAGGCTAGCAAGGCAGATGGAGGATGTGTGCTCCCAAGTGAGCAAGCGAGAGTCTCTGGAATAGCAGGTGGTCACAGCACGTGACGGCGGAGCCTCCAGGTAGGCAAGCAGGCAGGTAGCGGAGAAGCGCTCCCAGGTGAGCGGGCAAGAGTCTCTGGAATAGCTGGTGGTCCCAGCACGTGACAGCGGAGCCTCCGGGCAGGCAAGCAGGCAGGTAGCGGAGAAGCGCTCCCAGGTGAGCGGGCAAGAGTCTGGAATAGCTGGTGGTCACAGCACGTGACAGCGGAGCCTCCGGGCAGGCAAGCAGGCAGGTAGCGGAGAAGCGCTCCCAGGTGAGCGGGCAAGCTGGTCCATAGACAGACTGACCGGAGTTGTAAGGCAGACCGTCGGACCTCAGGCAAGCAGGCAGGTAGCTGATGTGCGCTCCCAGGTGAGCGGGCAAGTTGGTCCTTAGACAGACTGACCGGAGTTGTAAGGCAGACCGTCGGACCTCAGGCAGGCAGGCAGGTAACAGGAAATCAGGCAGGATTAGGACAGCAAGCTGGCAGGAATCTGGCAGGTAACTGGCAACGGGACCTGAGGGCTGAAGCAGAGTAGAACGGTGCAACAACATTGCTCGGGCACCTCCATTTTGGAGGAGGTGCCTTATATATGGTAAAGTCCTCCGGCCATTGGCCGGGGACTGCTTAGGACGGCGCGCGCGGCCCCTTTAAGAGGGAGGGAGGGCGCGCGCGCGCGCCCTAAGCACAGTGGCCGGGAAGGAGCGCGCGCTGCCAGCAGAGCGGGAGAGGGACGCCGGGCACGGAGCAGAGCGGTGAGGGGAACAGCGTCCCTGCCTAGCAGAGGGCAGGGACGCCGGCACTACAGTACCCCCCCCTTTAGGCCCCCCCTTTTTTAGGCCAGATAGAAATTTAGCTAGGATGAGAGGGGCATGGATGTTCTCCCGGGGCTCCCACGTTCTCTCCTCAGGACCAAACCCCTTCCAATCTACCAGAAAAAAAGGTCTTTCCTCTTACCCTTTTGGTGGCAAGAATGTTCTCTACCTCAAACTCGTCCTCAGCAGAAACCGGAGCAGGAGGCGTACCTGTAGACTTGGAAAAAGAGTTAAGCACCACGGGTTTGAGGAGAGATACATGGAAGGAGTTAGGGATCCGTAAGTTGGCCGGGAGTTTCAATTTATAGGCCACCGGGTTGATCTGACTGATGACCTCCAGAGGACCGATGAACCGAGGCCCTAACTTGTAAGAACGTATCTTGAGTCGAACATATTTAGATGAGAGCCAGACTTTATCTCCTAGATGAAATTGTGGAGGATCCAGGCGTTTTTTGTCAGCGTGTCTTTTCATACGCTCGGATGACAGAAGGAGTGCGGACCGGGTACTCTCCCATATGGAGGAAAATTTGCTAACGAGAGATTCCGCAGCCGGGTTGTCCACAGAGGTGGAGACAGGAAAAGGAATCCGAGGATGCTGACCAAAGACTACAAAAAACGGGGATTTGGAGGAGGATTCGCTCTCGTGATTATTATAAGAGAACTCGGCCCATGGTAGGAGATCCACCCAGTCAGAATGGTGGGCATTAACGAAGTGCCGGAGGTAACTGGTCAGGTTCTGATTGATCCGCTCCACTTGACCATTGGACTGTGGGTGGTAAGCGGAAGAGAAGTCCAGGGTGACGTCTAGTAGTTTACAAGTGGCTCTCCAGAAACGTGAGGTGAACTGTACCCCACGATCCGACACGATGTGGAGGGGCAGGCCATGAAGACGGAAGATGTGGCGGATAAAGTCTTTAGCCAGCTAGGGAGCAGACGTAAGGCCTGGCAGGGGAATAAAGTGAGCCATCTTGGAAAAGCGGTCAGCGACCACCCAAATGACCGTACAACCGGCAGAGACGGGGAGATCAGTTATAAAGTCCATTGCTATATGCTGCCAGGGGGCAGCAGGCACAGGAAGCGGAAGGAGGCGTCCGGCTGGCAGATGTCTCGGGACTTTGTTGCGGGCGCAGGACACACAGGCAGAAACAAAGTCTATTATGTCCTTGTGCAGGGTAGGCCACCAATAGTGCCGGGCAATAAGCTGGAGGGTCTTTTTCTGACCGGCGTGGCCAGCTAGTTTAGACGAATGGCCCCAGTGTAGGATCTTCTCCCGATCAGGTACTGAAACAAACGTCTTACCGGGAGGGAGACGATTTAGACTCACGGGAGCCACCTGCATTACTCTGGCGGGATCGATGATATGTTTAGGTTCTTCCTCGAGATCGGACACCAGAAAGGATCGGGACAAGGCGTCTGCTTTGACGTTTTTGTCAGCCGGGCGAAAATGAAGAACAAAATCAAAGCGAGCAAAAAACAAGGACCACCGGGCTTGGCGCGGGTTAAGTCTCTGGGCATGCTGGAGGTAAGCCAAGTTCTTGTGGTCAGTGTAAATTATTACCGGATGAAGAGCCCCCTCGAGTAGGTAACGCCACTCCTCCAACGCCAGCTTGATGGCCAATAACTCTCGGTCTCCTATGGAATAGTTGCGCTCAGAAGAGGAGAAGAGTTTGGAGAAGAAGCCACAAGTTACCATTCTCCCGGAAGATGATTTTTGAGTAAGTACCGCTCCGGCTCCAGAGGAGGAGGCGTCAACTTCCAGGAAGAACTGCTTGTTGCCGTCCGGGCGATGCAGCACCGGGGCGGAAGAGAAGGCCTGTTTTAGGGAAAGAAAGGCCTCCTCTGCTTCGGGCGGCCACTCTTTGGGATTAGTACCCTTACGGGTGAGCGCGGAAATTGGGGCAGTCCGGGAAGAGAAGTGCGGGATGAAGAGGCGGTAATAGTTGGCGAAGCCCAGGAACCGTTGAATAGCCTTCAACCCCTCTGGTCGGGGCCATTTCTCGATGGCAGACAGTTTCTCAGGATCCATTTGTAGGCCGGTCTGAGAGATAATGTAGCCCAGAAACGGAAGCGAGGTCTGCTCAAAGAGGCACTTCTCATATTTAGCGTAGAGATGGTTCTGCCTGAGCCTGAGCAGGACCTGACGAACATCCCTCCGGTGAGTCTGGAGATCCGGAGAGAAGACCAAGATGTCGTCCAGGTACACCACTACGCAGGAGTAGAGAAGGTCCCGGAAGATGTCATTGACCAACTCTTGAAAGACGGCAGGAGCGTTACAGAGGCCAAAGGGGATTACCAGATATTCATAGTGGCCGTCCCGGGTGTTGAATGCCGTCTTCCATTCATCCCCCTGACGGATACGAACCAGGTTGTACGCCCCACGGAGGTCCAGTTTGGTGAAGATTCTAGCCCCCCTCAGACGATCAAATAATTCCGGGATGAGCGGAAGGGGGTACTTATTCTTCACCGTGATCTGGTTAAGGCCTCTATAGTCTATACAGGGACGGAGAGAGCCGTCCTTCTTTTTGACGAAAAAGAAGCCTGCTCCCGCCGGGGAGGTAGATTTCCGGATGAATCCCCTGGCCAGATTCTCCTCAATATATTCGGACATCGACCGGGTCTCAGCAGCGGATAATGGATAAATACGCCCACGGGGAGGAGAAGTACCAGGTAACAGGTCGATAGGGCAGTCGTATGGTCTATGAGGGGGTAGTGTCTCTGCCTCCTTTTTATTAAAGACATCAGCATAAGACCAATAAGGAATCGGAAGTCCAGGTAGATTAGCTGGGGTAGGAGAAGGACGGACGGGATGAACGGGAACCAGACAGGTCTTATGGCAGCCCTGTCCCCAGCGAAGGACTTCTCCGGTCTGCCAGTCAAGAACGGGTGCATGTTTCTGGAGCCAAGGTAGGCCTAGCAAGAGGGCGTGAGAGAGTCCAGGCAGAACATGGAAGGAGATACTTTCAGAATGCAGCATTCCCACCTGCAGAGTAATGGATTCGGTGATGAGTTGGATGGGGCGTGGTAAGAGCCCCCCATCCACGGCAGCAACAGACAAGGGTACAGCCAGAGGTTTGGTGGGGATGCGGTATTTCTCTACCAGGGACTGTGAAATAAGATTACCGGCTGCTCCAGAGTCCAGTTGGGCTAGTTCGAAATAACGGTTCTCCCCGTAGACGATTGAAACTGACAACAGCAGGGATGGAGAGGATTTATTCTTGTCTAGGTGGACCTCTCTGAGCGAACCTAGACACAGGCGTTTCCCGACCTCTCCGGGCAGGCACGGATCCGGTGCTCCTTACTGCCACAGTAGAAGCAGGTCCCCTCGGCACGGCGTAAGTCCTGACGGGTCTTGACCATCTTGGTCTGGTCGACCTGCATAGGCTCAGGAGGGTGTACCTGGTTAGAGACAGAAGGAGTGACGGGTTTCTGAAAAGTAGGAGCTAGACGTGGTAACCTCCTCTTACGGGTGACCTCTCTGGCACGCTCCTGGAACCGTAGGTCAATCCGGGTGGCAAGAGTTATTAAGTCATCGAGAGTGGTAGGAATGTCCCGACCGGCAAGTTCATCTTTAATACGGCCGGACAGACCCTCCCAGAAGATGGAAACCAGAGCGTCGTTATCCCAGGCCAGCTCCGAGGCAAGGGTACGGAACCGTATGGCATATTGGCCCACGGTGAGACTTTCCTGACGGAGGCGTAGCAACGATGATGCGGATGAGGTCTTCCGTCCGGGTTCGTCGAAGACTTTCCGGAAAGCCTGAGAAAAGCAGGCAAGTTGGACACCAGGGGGTCTCCTCTCTCCCATAGAGGATTTAGCCAGGCCAGGGCCTCCCCGGTGAGATGGGACATGATGAATGCAATTTTGGCTCGGTCAGAGTTAAACTGGTGGGACAATAGTTCAAAGTGCAGGGTGCACTGATTTATGAAGCCCCGAGCCTGGGCTGAGTCGCCTCCGAAGCGAGGAGGTGCAGAAAGCCGAGGTCCGGGGTAGGATATCATGGTGTTAGTGGACAGCGGAACTGCCGGATTGCGAGTCATGGCACTGGCGGAGGTTGTTGGTGGAGCAGTCAGAGTGTCCAGGCGAGTATTGACATTCCGCAGGTGACCTAGGATGGACTCCTGTTGGGACCTTTGACGGGACAGTTCATGACACAGGTCCGAGAGCGAGGGAGCTTGGGTGCCACCGGGTTCCATGGCTCGAGCAAACTGTAACGGGTCTGGGAGGCGGAACCTCTGGGCTACTATACAAGGGAGCGGTCCTTGTAAGGGAGCGGGTGGCGACCAGGCAGGCAGTCACAGCAGGTGACCGAGACAGTCTCTGGGTGTACGGGCAGGAGGTCACGGCAAGTGATCAGGGCAGTCTCTGGAAGAACGGGCTGGAGGTCACGGCAAGTGACCGGGGCAGTCTCTGGAAGAACGGGGCAGTCTCTAGGTAAAGGGTAGGTACGACCTGTGATGGCTGAACCTCCAGGTAGGCTAGCAAGGCAGATGGAGGATGTGTGCTCCCAGGTGAGCAAGCGAGAGTCTCTGGAATAGCAGGTGGTCACAGCACGTGACGGCGGAGCCTCCAGGTAGGCAAGCAGGCAGGTAGCGGAGAAGCTCTCCCAGGTGAGCGGGCAAGAGTCTCTGGAATAGCTGGTGGTCCCAGCACGTGACAGCGGAGCCTCCGGGCAGGCAAGCAGGCAGGTAGCGGAGAAGCGCTCCCAGGTGAGCGGGCAAGAGTCTGGAATAGCTGGTGGTCACAGCACGTGACAGCGGAGCCTCCGGGCAGGCAAGCAGGCAGGTAGCGGAGAAGCGCTCCCAGGTGAGCGGGCAAGCTGGTCCATAGACAGACTGACCGGAGTTGTAAGGCAGACCGTCGGACCTCAGGCAAGCAGGCAGGTAGCTGATGTGCGCTCCCAGGTGAGCGGGCAAGTTGGTCCTTAGACAGACTGACCGGAGTTGTAAGGCAGACCGTCGGACCTCAGGCAGGCAGGCAGGTAACAGGAAATCAGGCAGGATTAGGACAGCAAGCTGGCAGGAATCTGGCAGGTAACTGGCAGGTAACTGGCAACGGGACCTGAGGGCTGAAGCAGAGTAGAACGGTGCAACAACATTGCTCGGGCACCTCCATTTTGGAGGAGGTGCCTTATATATGGTAAAGTCCTCCGGCCATTGGCCGGGGACTCCTTAGGACGGCGCGCGCGGCCCCTTTAAGAGGGAGGGAGGGCGCGCGCGCGCGCCCTAAGCACAATGGCCGGGAGGGAGCGCGCGCTGCCAGCAGAGCGGGAGAGGGACGCCGGGCACGGAGCAGAGCGGTGAGGGGAACAGCGTCCCTGCCTAGCAGAGGGCAGGGACGCCGGCACTACAACCGTCTTGTTAATCCACTCTGACTTCCACGTCTCTTCCAAGGGGCATTAAAACCGTGTTGTTAATCCACTCTGACCTCCACATCTCTTCAAAGGGGCATTAAAACCATCTTGTTAAACCACTCTGACCTCCACGTCTCTACCAAGGGGCATTAAAACCATCTTGTTAAGTTACTGTGACTTCCTCGTCTCTTCCAAGGGGCATTAAAACCATCTTGTTAAACCACTCTGACCTCCACGTCTCTTCCAAGGGGCATTAAAACCGTGTTGTTAAGCTACTGTGACCTCCACGTCTCTTCCAAGTGGCATTAAAGCCGTCTTGTTAAACCACTCTGACCTCCACGTCTCTTCCAAGGGGTATTAATACCATCTTGTTAAACAACTCTGACCTCCACGTCTCTTCCAAGGGGCATTAAAACCGTCTTGTTAAACCACTCTGAACTCCACCTCTCTTCCAAGGGGCATTAAAACCATATTCTTAACGTACTGTGACCTCCATGTCTCTTCCAAGGGGCATTAAAACCGTCTTGTTAAGCTACTGTGACCTCCACGTCTCTTCCAAGGGGCATTAAAACCGACTTGTTAAACCACTCTGACCTCCACGTCTCTTCCAAGGGGAATTAAAACCGTCTTTTTAAACCACTCTAACCTCCACGTCTCTTCCAATTGGCATTAAAACCGTCTTGTTAAACCACTCCGACCTCCACGTCTCTTCCAAGGGGCATTAAAACTGTGTTGTTAAGCTACTGTGACCTCCTCGTCTTTTCCAAGGGGCATTAAAACCGTCTTGATAAGCTACTGTGACCTCCACGTCTCTTCCTAGGGGCATTAAAATAGTCTTGTTAAACCACACTGAACTCCACGTCTCTACCAAGGGGCATTAAAACCGTGTTGTTAAGCTACTGTGACCTCCACGTCTCTTCCAAGGGGCATTAAAACAGTCTTGTTAAACCACTCTGACCTCCACGTCTCTTCCAAGGGGCATTAAAACCGTCATGTTAAACCACTCTGACCTCCACGTCTCTTCCAAGGGGCATTAAAACTGTGTTGTTAAGCTACTGTGACCTCCACGTCACTTCCAAGTGAATTTAAAACGGTCTTGTTAAGCTACTGTGACCTTCACGTCTCTTCCAAGGAGCATTAAAACCATCTTGTTAAACCACTGTGACCTCCACGTCTCTTCCAAAGGGCATTAAAACTGTGTTGTAAAGCAACTGTGACCTCGACGTCTCTTCAAAGGGGCACTAAAACCGTCTTGTTAAGCTACTGTGACCTCCACGTCTCTTCAAAGGGGCATTAAAACCTTCTTGTTAAACCACTCTGACCTCCACGTCTCTTCCAAGGGGCATTAAAACCATCTTTTTAAACCACTCTCACCTCCACGTCTCTTCCAATGGGCATTAAAACCGTCTTGTTAAACCTCTCTGGCCTCCACGTCTCTTCCAAGAGGCATTAAAACCATCTTGTTAAACCACTCTGACCTCCACGTCTTTTCCCACGGGCATTAAAACTGTATTGTTAAACCACTCTGACCTCCATGTCTCTTCCAAGGGGCATTAAAACCGTCTTTTTAAACCACTCTGACCTCCAAGTCTATTCCAAGGGGCATTAAAACAGTCTTGTTATTCCACTCTGACCTCCACGTCTCTTCCAAAGGGAATTTAAACTGTCTTGTTAAACCACTCTGACCTCCACGTCTCTACCAAGGGGCATTAAAACCGTCTTCTTAAACCATGCTCACCTCCACGTCTCTTCCAAGGGTCATTAAAACCGTCTTGTTAAACCACTCTCACCTCCACGTCTCTACCAAGGGGCATTAAAACCGTGTTGTTAAGCTACTGTGACCTCCACGTCTCTTCCAAGGGGCATTAAAACAGTCTTGTAAACCTACTGTGACCTCTACGTCTCTTCCAAGTGGCATTAAAACAGTCTTGTTAAAACACTCTGAACTCCACGTCTCTTCCAATGGCCATTAAAACCATCTTGTTAAACCACTCTGACCTCCATATCTCTTCCGAGGGACATGAAAACCGTCTTGTTAAACGACTCTGACCTACACGTCTCTTCCGAGGGGCATTAAAACCGTCTTGTTAAATCACTCTGACCTCAACGTCTCTTCCAAGGGGCATTAAAACCATCTTTTTAAACCACTCCCACCTCCACTTCTCTTCCAATGGGCATTAAAACCGTCTTGTTAAACCTCTCTGGCCTCCACGTCTCTTCCAAGAGGCATTAAAACCATCTTGTTAAACGACTCTGACCTCCACGTCTTTTCCCACGGGCATTAAAACTGTATTGTTAAACCACTCTGACCTCCATGTCTCTTCCAAGGGGCATTAAAACCGTCTTGTTAAACCACTCTGACCTCCAAGTCTATTCCAAGGGGCATTAAAACAGTCTTGTTATTCCACTCTGACCTCCACGTCTCTTCCAAGGGGAATTTAAACTGTCTTGTTAAACCACTCTGACCTCCACGTCTCTACCAAGGGGCATTAAAACCGTCTTCTTAAACCATGCTCACCTCCAGGTCTCTTCCAAGGGTCATTAAAACCGTCTAAATAAACCACTCTCACCTCCACGTCTCTACCAAGGGGCATTAAAACTGTGTTGTTAAGCTACTGTGACCTCCACGTCTCTTCCAAGGGGCATTAAAACAGTCTTGTAAAGCTACTGTGACCTCTACGTCTCTTCCAAGTGGCATTAAAACAGTCTTGTTAAACCACTCTGACCTCCACGTCTCTTCCAATGGCCATTAAAACCATCTTGTTAAACCACTCTGACCTCCATATCTCTTCCGAGGGACATGAAAACCATCTTGTTAAACGACTCTGACCTACACGTCTCTTCCGAGGGGCATTAAAACCGTCTTGTTAAATCACTCTGACCTCAACGTCTCTTCCAAGGGGCATTAAAACCATCTTGTTAAACCACTCTGACCTCCACGTCTCTTCCAAGGGGCATTAAAACCGTATTGTTAAGCTACTGTGACCTCCACGTCTCTTCCAAGGGGCATGAAAACCATCTTGTTAAGCTACTGTGACCTCCACGTCTCTTCCAATGGGCATTAAAACCATCTTGTTAAACCACTCTGACCTCCACGTCTCTTCCAAGGAGCATTAAAACCATCTTGTTAAACCACTCTGACCTCCACGTCTGTTACAAGGGGCATTATAACAATCTTGTTAAACCACTCTGACCTCCACGTCTCTTCCAATGGGCATTAAAACCGTCTTGTTAAACAACTCTGACCTCCATGTCTCTTCCAAGAGGCATTAAAACTTTCAAGTTAAACCACGCTGACCTACACATCTTTTCCAAGGGGCATTAAAACTGTATTGTTAAACCACTCTGACCTCCACCTCTCTTCCAAGGGGCATTAAAACATTCTTGTTAAACCACTCTGACCTCAAAGGCTATTCCAAGGGGCATTAAAACCATCTTGTTAAACCACTCTGACCTCCACGTCTCTTCCAAGGGGCATTAAAACCGTCTTGTTAAGTTACTGTGACCTCCACGTCTCTTCCAAGGGGCATTAAAACCGTCTTGTTAAACCACTCTGACCTCCACGTCTCTTCAAAGAGGCATTAAACCGTCTTGTTAAGCTACTGTGACCTCCACGTCTCTACCAAGGGGCATTAAAACAGTCTTGTTAAACCACTCTGACCTGCACGTCTCTTCCAAGGAGCATTAAAACCGTCATGTTAAACCACTCTGACCTCCACGTCTCTTCCGAGGGGCATTAAAACTGTCATGTTAAACCACTCTGACCTCCACGTCTCTTTCGAGGGGCATTAAAACCGTCTTGTTAATCCACTCTGACCTCCACGTCTCTTCCAAGGGGCATTAAAACCGTCTTGTTAATCGACTCTGACCTCCACGTCTCTTCCAAGGGGCATTAAAACCACCTTGTTAAACCACTCTGACCTCTACATCTCTTCCAAGGGGCATTAAAACCATCTTGTTAAGTTACTGTGACCTCCACGTCTCTTCCAAGGGGCATTAAAACCGTCTTGTTAAACCACTCTGACCTCCACGTCTCTTCCAAGGGGCATTAAAACCGTGTTGTTAAGCTACTGTGACCTCCCCGTCTCTTCCAAGTGGCATTAAAACCATCTTGTTAAGCTACCGTGACCTCCACGTCTCTACCAAGGGGCATTAAAACCGTCTTGTTAAAACACTCTGATCTCCACGTCTCCTCCAAGGGGCATTAAAACTGTGTTGTTAAGCTACTGTGACCTCCTCGTCTCTTCCAAGGGGCATTAAAACCGTCTTGTTAAGCTACTGTGACCTCCACGTCTCTACCAAGGGGCATTAAAACCGTCTTATTAAAACACTCTGATCTCCACGTCTCCTCCAAGGGGCATTAAAACTGTGTTGTTAAGCTACTGTGACCTCCTCGTCTCTTCCAATGGGCATTAAAACCGTCTTGTTAATCTACTGTGACCTCCACGTCTCTTCCAAGGGGCATTAAAACAGTCTTGTTAAATCACTCTGACCTCCACGTCTCTTCCAAGGGGCACTAAAACCGTGTTGTTAAGCTACTGTGACCTCCACGTCTCTTCCAAGGGATATTAAAACCGTCTTGTTAAGCCTCTGTGACCTCCACGTTTCTTCCAAGGGGCATTAAAACAGTCTTATTAAACCACTCTGACCTCCACATCTCTTCCAAGGGGCATTAAAACCTTCATGTTAAACCATTCTGACCTCCACGGCTTTTCCGAGGGGCATTAAAACCGTCTTCTTAATCCACTCTGACCTCCACGTCTCTTCCACGGGGCATTAAAACCATCTTGTTCAACCACTCTGACCTCCACGTCTCTTCCAAGGGGCATTAAAACCATCTTGTTAAGTTACTGTGACCTCCACATCTCTTCCAAGCGGCATTAAAACTGTATTTTTAAACCACTCTGAACTCCACGTCTCTTCCAAGGGGCATTAAAACCTTCATGTTAAACCATTCTGACCTCCACGGCTTTTCCGAGGGGCATTAAAACCGTCTTCTTAATCCACTCTGACCTCCACGTCTCTTCCAAGGGGCATTAAAACCATCTTGTTCAACCACTCTGACCTCCACGTCTCTTCCAAGTGCCATTAAAACGGTCTTGTTAAGCTACTGTGACCTCCAAGTCTCTTCCAAGAGGCATTAAAACCATCTTGTTAAACCACTCTGACCTCCACGTCTTTTCCCAGGGGCATTAAAACTGCATTGTTAAACAACTCTGACCTCCACTTCTTTTCCAAGGGGCATTAAAACCATCTTGTTCAACCACTCTGACCTCCACGTCTCTTCCAAGTGCCATTAAAACGGTCTTGTTAAGCTACTGTGACCTCCAAGTCTCTTCCAAGAGGCATTAAAACCATCTTGTTAAACCACTCTGACCTCCACGTCTTTTCCCAGGGGCATTAAAGCTGCATTGTTAAACAACTCTGACCTCCACGTCTCTTCCAAGGGGCATTAAAACTGTGTTGTTCAGCCACTGTGACCTCCACGTCTCTTCCAAGGGGCATTAAAACCGTCTTGTTGAACCACTCTGACCGCCAAGTCTATTCCAAGGGGCATTAAAACCGTCTTGTTAAACCACTCTGACCTCCACATCTCTTCCAAGGGGCATTAAAACCGTCTTGTTAAGCTCCTGTAACTTCCACTTCTGTTCCAAGGGGCATTAAAACCGTCTTGTTAAACCACTCTGACCTCCACGTCTCTTCCAAGGGGCATTAATACCATCTTGTTAAACCACTCTGACTTCCACGTCTCTTCTGATGGGCATTAAAACCGTCTTTTTAAACCACTCTGACCTCCACGTCTCTTCCAAGGGGCATTAAAACCATTTTGTTAAACCACTCTGACCTCCTCGTCGCTTCCAAGGGGTATTAAAAAAGTTTTGTTAAGCTACTGTGACCTCCACGTCTCTTCCAAGGGGCATTAAACCGTCTTCTGAAGCTACTGTGACCTCCACGTCCCTTGCAAGGGGTATTAAAACCGTCTTGTTAATCGACTCTGACCTCCACGTCTCTTCCAAGGGGCATTAAAACCATCTTGTTAAACCACTGTGACCTCCACGTCTGTTCCGAGGGGCATTAAAACCGTCTTTTTAAACTACTCTAACCTCCACGTCTCTTCTGATGGGCATTAAAACCGTCTTTTTAAACCACTCTGACCTCCACGCCTCTTCCAAGGGGCATTAAAACCATTTTGTTAAACCACTCTGACCTCCTCGTCTCTTCCAAGGGGTATTAAAGCCGTCTTGTTAAGCCCCTGTGACCTACACGTCTCTTCCAAGGGGCATTAAAACAGTCTTGTTAAACCACTCTGACCTCCATGTCTCTTCCAAGGGGCATTAAACCATCATGTTAAACCACTCTGACCTCCACGTCTCTTCCAACGGGCATTAAAACCGTCTTGTTAAACCACTCTGAACTCCACGTCTCTTCCAAGGGGCATTTAAACCATCTTTTTAAGCTACTGTGACCTCCACGTATCTTCCAAAGGACATTAAAACCGTTTTGTTAAGCTACTGTGACCTCCACGTCTCTTAAAAGGGGCATTCAAACTGTATTGTTAAACCACTCTGACCTCCACGTCTCTTCCAAGGGGCATTAAAACTGTCTTGTTAACCCACTCTGACCTCCAAGTCTATTCCAAGGGGCATTAAAACCGTCTTGTTAAACCACTCTGACCTCCAGTTCTCTACCAAGTGTCAATAAAACCATCTTGTTAAACCACTCTGACCTCCACTTCTCTTCGAAGGGGCATTAAAACCGTCTTGTTAAGCTACTGTGACCTCCACGTCTCTTCCAAGCGGCATTAAAACAGTCTTGTTAAACCACTCTGATCTCCACGTCTCTTCCAAGGGGCATTAAAACCGTCTTGTTAAACCACTCTGACCTCAACGTCTCTTCCAAGGGGCATTAAAACCGTCTTGTTAAACTACTCTGACCTCCACGTCTCTACTGATGGGCATTAAAACCGTCTTTTTAAACCACTCTGACCTCCACGTCTCTTCCAAGGGGCATTAAAACCATTTTGTTAAACCACTCTGACTTCCTCGTCTCTTCCAAGGGGTATTAAAACCGTGTTGTTAAGCTACTGTGACCTCCACATCTCTTTCAAGGGGCATTAAACCATCTTGTGAAGCTACTGTAACCTCCACGTCTCTACCAAGGGGCATTAAAACAGTCTTGTTAAACCACTCTGACCTCCACGTCTCTTCCAAGGGGCATTAAAACCGTCATGTTAAACTACTCTGACCTCCACGTCTCTTCCGAGGGGCATTAAAACTGTCATGTTAAATAACTCTGACCTCCACGTGTCTTCCGAGAGGCATTAAAACCGTCTTGTTAATCCACTCTGACCTACACGTCTCTTCCAAGGGGCATTAAAAATGTCTTGTTAATCGACTCTGACCTCCACGTCTCTTCCAAGGGGCATTAAAACCATCTTGTTAAACCACTCTGACCTCCACGTCTCTTCCAAGGGGCATTAAAATCATCTAGTTAAGTTACTGTGACCTCCACGTCTCTTCCAAGGGGCATTAAGACCATGTTGTTAAGCTACTGTGACCTCCACGTCTCTTCCAAGAGGCATTAAAACCGTCTTGTTAAGCTACTGTGACCTCGACGTCTCTTCCAAGGGGCATTAAAACCATGTTGTTAAGCTACTGTGACCTCCACGTCTCTTCCAAGAGGCATTAAAACCGTCTTGTTAAGCTACTGTGACCTCCACGTCTCTTCCAAGGGGCATTAAAACCGTCTTGTTAAACCACTCTGACCTCCACGTCTCTTCCAAGGGGCATTAAAACCATGTTGTTAAGCTACTGTGACCTCCACGTCTCTTCCAAGAGGCATTAAAACCATCTTGTTAAGCTACTGTGATCTCCACGTCTCTTCCAAGGGGCATTAAAACCGTCTTGTTAAACCACTCTGACCTCCACGTCTCTTCCAAGGGGCATTAAAAAAGTGTTGTTAAGCTACTGTGACCTCCACGTCTCTTCCAAGAGGCATTAAAACCGTCTTGTTAAGCTACTGTGACCTCCACGTCTCTTCCAAGGGGCATTAAAACCGTCTTGTTAAACCACTCTGACCTCCACGTCTCCTCCAAGGGGCATTAAAACTGTTTTGTTAAGCTACTGTGACCTCCACATCTCTTCCAAGGGGCATTAAAACCGTCTTGTTAAGCCTCTGTGACCTCCACGTCTCTTCCAAGGGGCATTAAAACAGTCTTGTTAAACCACTCTGACCTCCACGTCTCTTCCAAGGGGCATTAAATCGTCATGTTAAACCACTCTGACCTCCACGTCTCTTCCGAGGGGCATTAAAACCGTCTTGTTAATCCACTCTGACCTCCACGTCTCTTCCAAGGGGCATTAAAACCATCTTGTTCAACCACTCTGACCTCCACGTCTCTTCCAAGGGGCATTAAAACCATCTTGTTAAACCACTCTGACCTCCACGTCTCTTCCAAGGGGCATTAAAACCGTGTTGTTAAACCACTCTGACCTCTCCGTCTCTTCCAAGGGGCATTAAAACTGTGTTGTTAAGGTACTGTGACCTCCACGTCTCTTCCAAGGGGCATTAAAACCGTCTTGGTAAGCTACTGTGACCTCCACGTCTCTTCAAAGGGGCATTAAAACAGTCTTGTTAAACCACTCTGACCTCCACGTCTCTTCCAAGGGGCATTAAAACCATCTTTTATAACCACTCTCACCTCCACGTCTCTTCCAATAGGCATTAAAACCGTCTTGTTAAACCTCTCTGAACTCCACGTCTCTTCCAAGAGCCATTAAAACCATCTTGTTAAACCACTCTGACCACCACGTCTTTTCCCAGGGGCATTAAAACTGTATTGTTAAACCACTCTGACCTCCACGTCTCTTCCAAGGGACATTAAAACCGTCTTGTTAAACCACTCTGACCTCCACATCTCTTCCAAGGATAATTTAAACTGTCTTGTTAAACCACTCTGACCTCCACATCTCTACCAGTGGGCATTAAAACCGTCTTCTTAAACCACGCTCACCTCCTTGTCTCTTCCAAGGGGCATTAAAACCATATTTTTAAGTTACGATGACCTCCACTTCTCTTCAAAGGGGTATTGAAACAGTCTTGTTAAACCACTCTGACCTGCACGTCTCTTCCAAGGGGCATTAAAACCATCTTGTTAAACCACTGTGACCTCCATATCTCTTCCAAGGGACAAAAAAACCATCTTGTTAAACCACTCTGACCTACATGTCTCTTCCGAGGGGCATTAAAACTGTCTTGTTAAATCACTCTGACCTCCACGTATCTTCCAAGGGGCATTAAACCATCTTGTTAAACCACTCTGACCTACACGTCTCTTCCAAGGGGCAATAAAACCGTGTTGTTAAGCTACTGTGACCTCCACGTCTCTTCCAAGGGGCATTAAAACCGTCTTGTTAAGCTACTGTGACCTCCACGTCTCTTCCAAGGGGCATTAAACCATCTTGTTAAACCACTCTGACCTCCACGTCTCTTCCAAGGGGCATTAAAACTGTCTGGTTAAACCACTCTGACCTCCACGTCTCTTCCAAGGAGCATTAAAACCATCTTTTTAAACCACTCTGACCTCCACGCCTCTTCCAAGGGGCATTAAAACCATTTTGTTAAACCACTCTGACCTCCTCGTCTCTTCCAAGGGGTATTTAAACCATGTTGTTAAGCTACTGTGACCTCCAGGTCTCTTCCAATTTTCATTAAACCGTCTTGTGAAGCTACTGTGACCTCCACGTCTCTAGCAAGGGGCATTAAAACAGTCTTGTTAAACCACTCTGACCTCACGTCTCTTCCAAGGGGCATTTAAACCATCTTTTTAAGCTACTGTGACCTCCACGTATCTTCCAAGGGACATTAAAACCGTTTTGTTAAGCTACTGTGACCTCCACGTCTCTTAAAATGGGCATTAAAACTGTATTGTTAAACCACTCTGACCTCCACGTCTCTTCCAAGGGGCATTAAAACGGTCTTGTTAAACCACTCTGACCTCCAAGTAAATTCCAAGGGGCATTAAAACCGTCTTGTTAAACCACTCTGACCTCCACGTCACTTCCAAGGGGCATTAAAACCGACTTGTTAATCCACTCTGACCTCCACTTCTCTACCAAGTGTCAATAAAACTGTCTTGTTAAACCACTCTGACCTCCACTTCTCTTCCAAGGGGCATTAAAACCGTCTTGTTAAGCTACTGTGACGTCCAAGTCTCTTCCAAAGGGCATTAAAACAGTCGTGTTAAACCACTCTGACCTCCACGTCTCTTCCAAGGGGCATTAAAACCGTCTTGTTAAACCACTCTGACCTCCACGTCTCTTCCGAGGGGCATTAAAACTGTCTTGTTAAACCACTCTGACTTCCACGTCTCTTCTGATGGGCATTAAAACCATTTTGTTAAACCACTCTGACCTCCACGTCTCTTCCAAGGGGCATTAAAACCATTTTGTTAAACCACTCTGACCTCCTCGTCTCTTCCAAGGGGTATTAAAACCGTGTTGTTAAGCTACTGTGACCTCCATGTCTCTTCCACGGGGCATTAAACCGTCTTGTGAAGCTACTGTGACCTCCACGTCTCTACCAAGGGGCATTAAAACCGTCTTGTTAATCCACTCTGACCTCCACGTCTCTTCCAAGGGGCATTAAAACCGTCTTGTTAATTGAATCTGACCTCCACGTCTCTTCCAAGGGGCATTAAACCATCTTGTTAAACCACTCTGACCTCCACGTCTCTTCCAATGAGCATTAAAACCATCTTGCTAAGTTACTGTGACCTCCACGTCTCTTTCAAGGGGCATTAAAACCGTCTTGTTAAACCACTCTGACCTCCACGTCTCTTCCAAGGGGCATTAAAACCGTGTTGTTAAGCTACTGTGACCTCCACGTCTCTTCCAAGAGGCATTAAAACCGTCTTGTTAAGCTACTGTGACCTCAATGTCTCTTCCAAGGGGCATTAAAACCGTCTTGTTAAACCACTCTGACCTCCACGTCTCCTCCAAGGGGCATTAAAACTGTGTTGTTAAGCTACTGTGACCTCCTCGTCTCTTCCAAGGGGCATTTAAACCGTCTTGTTAAGCTACTGTGACCTCCACGTCTCTTCCAAGGGGCATTAAAGCAGTCTTGTTAAACCACTCTGACCTCCACGTCTCTTCCAAGGGGCATTAAAATAATGTTGTTAAGCTACTGTGACCTCCACGTCTCTTCCAAGGGGCATTAAAACCGTCTTGTTAAGCCCCTATGACCTCCACATCTCTTCCAAGGGGCATTAAAACAGTCTTGTTAAACCACTCTGACCTCCACGTCTCTTCCAAGGGGCATTAAACCATCATGTTAAACCACTCTGACCTCCACGTCTCTTCCGAGGGGCATTAAAACCGTCTTGTTAATCCACTCTGACCTCCACGTCTCTTCCAAGGGGCATTAAAACCGTCTTGTTGAACCACTCTGAACTCCACGTCTCATCCAAGGGGCATTTAAACTATCTTTTTAAGCTACTGTGACCTCCACGTATCTTCCAAAGGACATTAAAACCGTTTTGTTAAGCTACTGTGACCTCCACGTCTCTTAAAAGGGGCATTAAAACTGTATTGTTAAACCACTCTGACCTCCACGTCTCTTCCAAGGGGCATTAAAACTGTCTTGTTAACCCACTCTGACCTCCAAGTCTATTCCAAGCGGCATTAAAACCGTGTTGTTAAACCACTCTGACCTCCAGTTCTCTACCAAGTGTCAATAAAACCGTCTTGTTAAACCACTCTGACCTCCACTTCTCTTCGAAGGGGCATTAAAACCGTCTTGTTAAGCTACTGTGACCTCCTCGTCTCTTCCAAGGGGCATTAAAACAGTCTTGTTAAACCACTCTGACCTCCACGTCTCTTCCAAGGGGCATTAAAACCGTCTTGTTAAACCACTCTGACCTCAACGTCTCTTCCAAGGGGCATTACAACCGTCTTGTTAAACTACTCTGACCTCCACGTCTCTACTGATGGGCATTAAAACCGTCTTTTTAAACCACTCTGACCTCCACGTCTCTTCCAAGGGGCATTAAAACCATTTTGTTAAACCACTCTGACCTCCTCGTCTCTTCCAAGGGGTACTAAAACCGTGTTGTTAAGCTACTGTGACCTCCACGTCTCTTTCAAGGGGCATTAAACCATCTTGTGAAGCTACTGTAACCTCCACGTCTCTACCAAGGGGCATTAAAACAGTCTTGTTAAACCATTCTGACCTCCACGTCTCTTCCAAGGGGCATTAAAACCGTCATGTTAAGCTACTCTGACCTCCAAGTCTCTTCCGAGGGGCATTAAAACTGTCATGTTAAATGACTCTGACCTCCACGTGTCTTCCGAGGGGCATTAAAACCGTCTTGTTAATCCACTCTGACCTCCACGTCTCTTCCAAGGGGCATTTAAACCATCTTGTTAAACCATTCTGACCTCCACGTCTCTTCCAAGGGGCATTAAAATCATCTAGTTAAGTTATTGTGACCTCCACGTCTCTTCCAAGGGGCATTAAAACCGTCTTGTTAAACCACTCTGACCTCCACGTCTCTTCCAAGGGGCATTAAAACCATGTTGTTAAGCTACTGTGACCTCCACGTCTCTTCCAAGAGGCATTAAAACCGTCTTGTTAAGCTACTGTGACCTCCACGTCTCTTCCAAGGGGCATTAAAACCGTCTTGTTAAACCACTCTGACCTCCACGTCTCTTCCAAGGGGCATTAAAACCGTGTTGTTAAGCTACTGTGACCTCCACGTCTCTTCCAAGGGGCATTAAAACCGTCTTGTTAAGCTACTGTGACCTCCACGTCTCTTCCAAGGGGCATTAAAACCGTCTTGTTAAACCACTCTGACCTCCACGTCTCCTCCAAGGGGCATTAAAACTGTTTTGTTAAGCTACTGTGACCTCCACGTCTCTTCCAAGGGGCATTAAAACCGTCTTGTTAAGCCTCTGTGACCTCCACGTCTCTTCCAAGGGGCATTAAAACAGTCTTGTAAAACCACTCTGACCTCCACGTCTCTTCCAAGGGGCATTAAACCGTCATGTTAAACACTCTGACCTCCACGTCTCTTCCGAGGGGCATGAAAACCGTCTTGTTTATCCACTCTGACCTCCACGTCTCTTCCAACGGGCATTAAAACCATCTTGTTCAACCACTCTGACCTCCACGTCTCTTCCAAGGGGTATTAAAACCATCTTGTTAAACCACTCTGACCTCCACATCTCTTCCAAGGGGCATTAAAACCGTGTTGTTAAACTACTCTGACCTCTCCGTCTCTTCCAAGGGGCATTAAAACTGTGTTGTTAAGCTACTGTGACCTCCACGTCTCTTCCAAGGGGCATTAAAACCGTCTTGTTAAGCTACTGTGACCTCCACGTCTCTTCAAAGGGGCATTAAAACAGTCTTGTTAGACCACTCTGACCTCCACGTCTCTTCCAAGGGACATTAAAACCGTCTTGTTAAACCACTCTGACCTCCAAGTCTATTCCAAGGGGCATTAAAACCGTCTTGTTAAACCACTCTGACCTACACGTCTCTTCCAAGGATAATTTAAACTGTCTTGTTAAACCACTCTGACCTCCACATCTCTACCAAGGGGCATTAAAACCGTCTTCTTAAACCACGCTCACCTCCATGTCTCTTCCAAGGGGCATTAAAACCATATTTTTAAGTTACGGTGACCTCCACTTCTCTTCCAAGGGTCATTAAAACCGTCTTGTTAAACCACTCTCACCTCCACGTCTCTTCCAAGGGGCATTAAAACCGTGTTGTTAAGCTACTGTGACCTCCACGTCTCTTCCAAGGGGCATTAAACCATCTTGTTAAACCACTCTGACCTCCACGTCTCTTCCAAGGGGCATTAAAACCATGTTGTTAAGCTACTGTGACCTCCACGTCTCTTCCAAGGGGCATTAAAACCGTCTTGTTAAGCTACTGTGACCTCCACGTCTCTTCCAAGGGGCATTAAAACCGTCTTGTTAAACCACTCTGACCTCCACGTCTCCTCCAAGGGGCATTAAAACTGTGTTGTTAAGCTACTGTGACCTCCTCGTCTCTTCCAAGGGGCATTTAAACCGTCTTGTTAAGCTACTGTGACCTCCACGTCTCTTCCAAGGGGCATTAAAGCAATCTTGTTAAACCACTCTGACCTCCACGTCTCTTCCAAGGGGCATTAAAATAATGTTGTTAAGCTACTGTGACCTCCACGTCTCTTCCAAGGGGCATTAAAACCGTCTTGTTAAGCCCCTGTGACCTCAACATTTCTTCCAAGGGGCATTAAAACAGTCTTGTTAAACCACTCTGACCTCCACGTCTCTTCCAAGGGGCATTAAACCATCATGTTAAACCACTCTGACCTCCACGTCTCTTCCGAGGGGCATTAAAACCGTCTTGTTAATCCACTCTGACCTCCACGTCTCTTCCAAGGGGCATTAAAACCGTCTTGTTAAACCACTCTGAACTCCACGTCTCATCCAAGGGGCATTTAAAGTATCTTTTTAAGCTACTGTGACCTCCACGTATCTTCCAAAGGACATTAAAACCGTTTTGTTAAGCTACTGTGACCTCCACGTCTCTTAAAAGGGTCATTAAAACTGAATTGTTAAACCACTATGACCTCCACGTCTCTTCCAAGGGGCATTAAAACTGTCTTGTTAACCCACTCTGACCTCCAAGTCTATTCCAAGCGGCATTAAAACCGTCTTGTTAAACCACTCTGACCTCCAGTTCTCTACCAAGTGTCAATAAAACCGTCTTGTTAAACCACTCTGACCTCCACTTCTCTTCGAAGGGGCATTAAAACCATCTTGTTAAGCTACTGTGACCTCCTCGTCTCTTCCAAGGGGCATTAAAACAGTCTTGTTAAACCACTCTGACCTCCACGTCTCTTCCAAGGGGCATTAAAACCGTCTTGTTAAACCACTCTGACCTCAACGTCTCTTCCAAGGGGCATTACAACCGTCTTGTTAAACCACTCTGACCTCCACGTCTCTACTGATGGGCATTAAAACCGTCTTTTTAAACCACTCTGACCTCCACGTCTCTTCCAAGGGGCATTAAAACCATTTTGTTAAACCACTCTGACCTCCTCTTCTCTTCCAAGGGGTATTAAAACCGTGTTGTTAAGCTACTGTGACCTCCACGTCTCTTTGAAGGGGCATTAAACCATCTTGTGAAGCTACTGTAACCTCCACGTCTCTACCAAGGGGCATTAAAACAGTCTTGTTAAACCATTCTGACCTCCACGTCTCTTCCAAGGGGCATTAAAATCGTCATGTTAAACTACTCTGACCTCCAAGTCTCTTCCGAGGGGCATTAAAACTGTCATGTTAAATGACTCTGACCTCCACGTGTCTTCCGAGGGGCATTAAAACCGTCTTGTTAATCCACTCTGACCTCCACGTCTCTTCCAAGGGGCATTTAAACCATCTTGTTAAACCATTCTGACCTCCACGTCTCTTCCAAGGGGCATTAAAATCATCTAGTTAAGTTACTGTGACCTCCACGTCTCTTCCAAGGGGCATTAAAACCGTCTTGTTAAACCACTTTGACCTCCACGTCTCTTCCAAGGGGCATTAAAACCATGTTGTTAAGCTACTGTGACCTCCACGTCTCTACCAAGAGGCATTAAAACCGTCTTGTTAAGCTACTGTGACCTCCACGTCTCTTCCAAGGGGCATTAAAACCGTCTTGTTTAACCACTCTGACCTCCACGTCTCTTCCAAGGGGCATTAAAACCGTGTTGTTAAGCTACTGTGACCTCCACGTCTCTTCCAAGAGGCATGAAAACCGTCTTGTTAAGCTACTGTGACCTCCACGTCTCTTCCAAGGGGCATTAAAACCGTCTTGTTAAACCACTCTGACCTCCACGTCTCCTCCAAGGGGCATTAAAACTGTTTTGTTAAGCTACTGTGACCTCCACGTCTCTTCCAAGGGGCATTAAAACCGTCTTGTTAAGCCTCTGTGACCTCCACGTCTCTTCCAAGGGGCATTAAAACAGTCTTGTAAAACCACTCTGACCTCCACGTCTCTTCCAAGGGGCATTAAACCGTCATGTTAAACCACTCTGACCTCCACATCTCTTCCGAGGGGCATGAAAACTGTCTTGTTTATCCACTCTGACCTCCACGTCTCTTCCAACGGGCATTAAAACCATCTTGTTCAACCACTCTGACCTCCACGTCTCTTCCAAGGGGCATTAAAACCATCTTGTTAAACCACTCTGACCTCCACATCTCTTCCAAGGGGCATTAAAACCGTGTTGTTAAACTACTCTGACCTCTCCGTCTCTTCCAAGGGGCATTAAAACTGTGTTGTTAAGCTACTGTGACCTCCACGTCTCTTCCAAGGGGCATTAAAACCGTCTTGTTAAGCTACTGTGACCTCTACGTCTCTTCAAAGGGGCATTAAAACAGTCTTGTTAAACCACTCTGACCTCCACGTCTCTTCCAAGGGACATTAAAACCGTCTTGTTAAACCACTCTGACCTCCAAGTCTATTCCAAGGGGCATTAAAACCGTCTTGTTAAACCACTCTGACCTACACGTCTCTTCCAAGGATAATTTAAACTGTCTTGTTAAACCACTCTGACCTCCACATCTCTACCAAGGGGCATTAAAACCGTCTTCTTAAACCACGCTCACCTCCATGTCTCTTCCAAGGGGCATTAAAACCATATTTTTAAGTTACGGTGACCTCCACTTCTCTTCCAAGGGTCATTAAAACCGTCTTGTTAAACCACTCTCACCTCCACGTCCCTTCCAAGGGGCATTAAAACCGTGTTGTTAAGCTACTGTGACCTCCACGTCTCTTCCAAGGGGCATTAAACCATCTTGTTAAACCACTCTGACCTCCACGTCTCTTCCAAGGGGCATTAAAACCATGTTGTTAAGCTACTGTGACCTCCACGTCTCTTCCAAGGGGCATTAAAACCGTCTTGTTAAGCTACTGTGACCTCCAAGTCTCTTCCAAGGGGCATTAAAACCGTCTTGTTAAACCACTCTGACCTCCACGTCTCTTCCAAGGAGCATTAAAACCAACTTGTTAAACCAGTCTGACCTCCACGACTCTTACAAGGGGCATTATAACAATCTTGTTAAACCACTCTGACCTCCACGTCTCTTCCAAGGGGCATTAAAACCGTCTTTTTAAACCACTCTGACCTCCACGTGTCTTCCAGTGGGCATTAAAACCGTCTTGTCAAACCACTCTGAACTCCACGTCTCTTCCAAGAGGCATTAAAACCATCTTGTTAAACCACTCTGACCTCCAAGTCTATTCCAAGGGGCACTAAAACCGTCTTGTTAAACCACTCTGACCTACATGTCTCTTCCAAGGGGAATTTAAACTGTCTTGTTAAACCACTCTGACCTCCACGTCTCTACCAAGGGGCATTAAAACCGTCTTCTTAAACCACGCTCACCTCCATGTCTCTTCCAAGGGGCATTAAAACCATATTTTTAAGATACGGTGACCTCCACTTCTCTTCCAAGGGTCATTAAAGCTGTCTTGTTAAACCACTCTGACCGCAAAGGCTATTCCAAGGGGCATTAAAACCATCTTGTTAAACCACTCTGACCTCAACGTCTCTTCCAAGGGGCATTAAAACCATCTTGTTAAGTTACTGTGACCTCCACGTCTATTCCAAGGGACATTAAAACCATCTTGTTAAACCACTCTGACCTCCACGTCTCTTCCATGGGGCTTTAAACCGTCTTGTTAAGCTACGGTGACCTCCACGTCTCTACCAAGGGGCATTAAAACAGTTTTGTTAAACAACTCTGACCTCCACGTCTCTTCCAAGGGGCATTAAAATCGTCATGTTAAACCACTCTGACCTCCACGTCTCTTCCGAGGGGCATTAAAACTGTCATGTTAAACCACTCTGACCTCCACGTCTCTTCCGAAGGGCATTAAAACCGTCTTGTTAATCGACTCTGACCTCCACGTCTCTTCCAATTGGCATTAAAACCATCTTGTTAAACCACTCTGACCTCCACGTCTCTTCCAAGGGGCATTAAAACCATCTTGTTAAGTTACTGTGACCTCCACGTCTCTTTCAAGGGGCATTAAAACCGTCCTGTTAAACCACTCTGACCTCCACGTCTCTTCCAAGGGGCATTAAAACTAGAGATGAGCGTTGTTCTACTCGAACTGTTCGCCAATCTCAAATTCGAGCTGTTTTGGGCGGTGTTCGAGCCGGTCGGCGAACACGAACAGTTTGAGAAAAATTCGGCTGTTCGAGGTTATGTTCGATAACTGTTCGCGCACCAAAATCATAACTGGATTTTTTCTCAGTAATGATGAAAATTAATGTTAATACGCAGTTTGAGTGTACAGCGGGGCGGGGGGAGGGGCAGGGGTTGGATCTCTGCAGGAACAATGAAGATCTCCATTTTTTTTTCTCTTTCCCGCATTTGCAGTGGGGAGGTGCAATCTGTCAGCCTATCAGCAGCGCACACACGGAGCGAAGTGCTTTTTTTCACACAAGCAAGGGCATGTGTGATTGGCAGTGTATGTCACATGTCCTTGCCCTATAAGACCAAGCCATTTTCCCCGTCGCCACCATTTTCTCACTGCTGCAGCTGCGTGTTAGACGGCACCGCTGTTGCTGTGTGCGCTATACCTTGTTAATTTCAAGCCAATTTTCGCACAAATATACAGATAGCTTGGGAGTAGGGAATAGTTGTGATTGCAGTCCTTTTAAGGACTAGGTTACAGCATTTCCTACGACTTTTATCAGGCAGGTCTGTGCTCTAAATAGATAGATTGTGGGAGTAAAGACTAATTGTAATTGGAGTCCTTTTCAGGACTAGGTTACATCAGTTCCTATCAGTTTTTGCCAGGCAGGTCTGTGCCAGTGCTGTGCAAGTTTTTTTCACAGCATTTGGCTGAATCTAGCAAAGCTAATCCTTTTTGGCCTATTGCAGAGTGTGTTAGTCAGTGGAGTAGCCTATCTGTGTTGCAAGATATACCACCTGTGTATAGAATACCAATTTTTTTACTGCACCTAGTGAAGTAAAATCTTTTGGGCATAGCATCATTCTATTAGTCCATCTATACTGACCTCCATCAGGTTGCAAACTGAATATAATTTTTTTCTGCATCTAGCTCTGAAAAAATATTTGGGCTTCTAGCAGTGTGTGGGACTTGGTCTATTAGTCCATCTATACTGACCTCCATCAGGTTGCAAATTGAATAAAAAAATTTTCTGCATCTAGCTCTGAAAAAATATTTGGGCTTCTAGCGGTGTGTGGGACTTGGTCTATTAGTCCATCTATACTGACCTCCATCAGGTTGCAAATTAAAAATAATTTTTTTCTGCATCTAGCTCTGAAAAAATATTTGGGCTTCTAGCAGTGTGTGGGACTTGGTCTATTAGTCCATCTATACTGACCTCCATCAGGTTGCAAATTAAAAATAATTTTTTTCTTCATTTAGCTCTGAAAAAATATTTGGGCTTCTAGCAGTTTGTGGGACTTGTTCTATTAATCCTTCTATACTGATGTCCAGCAGGTTGCAAATTGAATATAATATTTTTCTGCATCTAGCTCTGAAAAAATATTTGGGCTTCTAGCGGTGTGTGGGACTTGGTCTATTAGTCCATCTATACTGACCTCCATCAGGTTGCAAATTAAAAATAATTTTTTTCTGCATCTAGCTCTGAAAAAATATTTGGGCTTCTAGCAGTGTGTGGGACTTGGTCTATTAGTCCATCTATACTGACCTCCATCAGGTTGCAAATTAAAAATAATTTTTTTCTGCATCTAGCTCTGAAAAAATATTTGGGCTTCTAGCAGTGTGTGGGACTTGGTCTATTAGTCCATCTATACTGACCTCCATCAGGTTGCAAATTAAAAATAATTTTTTTCTTCATTTAGCTCTGAAAAAATATTTGGGCTTCTAGCAGTGTGTGGGACTTGTTCTATTAGTCCTTCTATACTGACCTCCAGCAGGTTGCAAATTGAATATAATTTTTTTCTGCATCTAGCTCTGAAAAAATATTTGGGCTTCTAGCGGTGTGTGGGACTTGGTCTATTAGTCCATCTATACTGACCTCCATCAGGTTGCAAATTAAAAATAATTTTTTTCTGCATCTAGCTCTGAAAAAATATTTGGGCTTCTAGCGGTGTGTGGGACTTGGTATATTAGTCCATCTATACTGACCTCCATCAGGTTGCAAATTAAAAATAATTTTTTTCTGCATCTAGCTCTGAAAAAATATTTGGGCTTCTAGCAGTGTGTGGGACTTGGTCTATTAGTCCATCTATACTGACCTCCATCAGGTTGCAAATTGAATAAAAAAATTTTCTGCATCTAGCTCTGAAAAAATATTTGGGCTTCTAGCGGTGTGTGGGACTTGGTCTATTAGTCCATCTATACTGACCTCCATCAGGTTGCAAATTAAAAATAATTTTTTTCTGCATCTAACCCAGCCAATAGTTTTGGCCTAATACCACAGTTTGGCCACTCAGCTCTGCTCGGTTACCATCCATTGTTTTTTTGTGCAAACAACTCCAGAGTTGTGAATTAGTTAACCACCAAAATGAGTGGAAAAAGGCCTGCTGCTGGTGGAAAGGGGAATAGGCGTGTTGGGAAGGGGAAAAAAGGTTGTGTCCGTGGGGTAGGTGCAGAAGAAAGACCATCTTCCAGCCAAACTAAAATGTCTACTTCTTTTAGCGGACAATGTGATAAGATCCCTTTCTTACGGCCACGCCAATCGCTACAAATTCCAGATGAGGCACAAAAACAGCAGGTGCTTCAACGGATAACAAGTGCTCCTTTAAGTGGGCTCTCCTCCACATCAACTTCAACATCACAAATACTCCAGTCCTCAAAGGTGTCACCCAAATCGCACTTGCTTCCTCACAGCTCCCAAATCTCCAGCTGCCCGTCTGAGTATGAGGTAGAACAGATGGTTGAGTCTGCAGAGCTGTTTACTCATACTATAGCCTGGGAATCAGAGGTCGACTCCAGCGCTTCTGTGAATCCAGACGAGGAAATGATCTGCACTGATGCCCAGAATCTTTATGAGTCGGATCCAGGACCAGACGCAGAAGGTTCTGACCATAATGTAGACCCTCATTCCCAAACTGTAACTCCTGTTGGTGGAGACAATGAGGAAGACGATGATAAGACTCAAATACCTGATTGGAGCGACAACTTTAGTTTTTTGTCAGGGCAGGAACAGGTTGGCTCTGAGGACGACGGGTGTGATAACGCACAGGGTGATGATGATGAGGTCGGAGATCCCACTTACTGTCAACCCACAGTCAGCCAAGAGATGAGGTCAGCAGAGGAGGTGGAGGAAGATGCTAGTGACGACGAGGTCAGGTTGCGCCTTCCTGGACAGAGACGTAGTACTGGAAGCACGTCAACAACTGCATCCTCAAACACAACTCTGCCTCTCACCACAAGTCGTGGTGGCTCTTCAGGTCGCATGGGTGCTAAGCCTTGCATAGCCTGGGCATTTTTTCAGATCGATAAAGATGACCCAACTCGTGTTATCTGTAACATTTGTCAGCAAAAGCTAAGTAGAGGTCAAAAAATACATAGTTTGAGTACTTCATGCATGAACCGGCACATGGACATGAAGCATAAGTTGCAGTGGGAAGCTCAGTGTGCTACAATGCGGTCTAGCCGGCCGGGCCAACCACCGTCTGCCATATCTTGTGCATCCGCGGCCTCTTCATCCTCTGTGACTGGGGGGACAGCAGTCACACCTGTTTTGGGGCGCAGACCTGCCACCTCTTTACCCGCAACAGCCAGCGTGATTGGCAGGTCATCATTTTCTTTGGAGGTGGTAACACCAGCTGGTCTTGAGCGCTGTCCGACATCGATAGCACCACCTTTGGATCAAGGCAACCTAACATGTCCGCCTGCATCTTCCTCACAGACCGGCAGTTTGCCGGGGACACCCTTATCAACCCCGTCTAAGCACAATAGCCAGCCCTCGGTCCCTCAGATGTGGACAAGTAAAAGACCATTTCCTCCTAGCCATGAGAAAGCTAAGAGGTTGAATTTCACCATCTGCAAGCTCTTGGCTACAGAAATGCTGCCTTTCCGCCTGGTGGACACAGAGGATTTTCGAGACCTTATGTCCGTCGCAGTGCCCCAGTACCAGATGCCCAGTCGGCACTACTTCTCAAAGAAAGGTGTGCCTGCGCTCCACCAGCATGTCGCACACAACTTCACCGCTTCTTTGAGAAACTCTGTGTGTGACAGGGTGCATTTCACCACAGACACTTGGATGAGTAGGCATGGACAGGGGCGTTACATGTCGCTGACTGGGCACTGGGTAACTATGGTGACAGCAGGACAAGGGGCTGCTGTCCAAGTCTTGCCGTCCCCATGAGTTGTGCGTCAATCCTCTTTATGTCATTTTTCCTCCACTGCTTCTGCCTCCTCAACCTCCTCTCGGTCTTCCACCTGCACCCAAAGCCTGTCTGGTCATGCCACAAGCTTTCTAACTGCGCAGAAGGGATCCTGCACACCTCCTTACTATGCTGGCAGTAGGGCTCAACGTCATCAGGCGGTTTTTACATTGAAATGTCTGGGAAATGTGAGTCACACAGCTGAGGAGTTGTGGTCAGCTCTGGAGAACCAATTTCATGAATGGTTGTCTCCACTGGACCTGAAACCAGGGAAGGCCGTGTGCGACAATGCTGCAAACCTGGGTGCGGCCCTTCGCCGGGGCAATGTCACACACGTGCCTTGTATGGCTCACGTGTTGAACCTGGTTGTCCAGCAATTTTTAGCCCACTATCCCAGACTAGATGGCCTTCTGCAGAGGGCACGGTCGCTGTGTGCTCACTTCCGCCGTTCGCATCCCGCAGCTCAGCGACTTACATCTCTACAGAAGTCGTTGGGCCTGCCACTTCACCGGCTAAAATGCGATGTGCCTACCCGGTGGAATTCAACTCTGCACATGTTGCAGCGACTGTGGCAGCACCGACAAGCCCTGGTGCAATACGTTCTGACGTATAGCCTGGGCCAACGAGATTCAGAGGTGGGGCAAATCACGCTGGAGGAGTGGTCTCAGATCAGGGACCTATGCACCCTTCTGCACAGTTTTGAAATGGCGACGAAGATGTTTAGTGCTGACGATGCCATTATCAGCATGACTATTCCGGTGATTTACATGCTGGAGCACATGTTAAACAGAATTCGGAGTCAGGTGGTGGCACAAGAGGAGGTGGAGGAAGTAGAGGAGGAGTTGTATGCGGAAGGGCTAACATCTGCAAGGTCCAGACGGTCGGCAGCACCAGGGCGGCAGGCATGTGAGGGTGGGGGAGATGATTTTACCAGGGCGCATGGTAGCAGCCAAACTAGTGAGGAAGGTGCAGGAGCCCAGGAAGAAGTGGAGGACGAACTGATGGAAGACTCATCAGATGAGGGAGACCTTGATCACATTTCTGTTGTGCGAGGTTGGGGGGAGAGGACAGAGGAAGGAAGCATGATTGTTACCTCGCCACCAACACAACAGGGACTTGGTGCTCCTGGATGCGCAACACACATGAGTGCCTTCTTGCTGCACTACCTGCAACATGACCCTCGAATTGTGAGAATTAGAAATAATCCTGACTACTGGGTTGCCACACTGTTAGATCCCCGGTACAAAAGTAAATTTGCAGAAATTATTCCTGCCATAGAAAGGGATGCACGCATGCAGGAGTATCAGCAGAGACTGTTGCAGAATCTTACATGTGCTTTTCCACAAAATACCAGTGGTGCACGTAGTGAATCTCACAGTTCCAACTTGCCAACCGTGGTCTGTATGGAATTGTTCAATAAAGGGCCCAAAATTAAGATAACATAGATGGGAGAGGTCTCTATGAATAGGAATTCCTAAGTATTTGATACCCTGTGAGGGCCAGGCAAAGGGAAAGTTGGACTGGATGGAATCCTATATGGATTTAGGGAGGGAGACATCGAGGGCCTCAGACTTCGCTGCATTGATTTTAAAATTTTACCATGTAACAAAGTGATCTATTTCAGCCATAACAGCAGGGATGGATATATGTGATTGAGTGATATATACTAGGACATCATCAGCAAATAGAGAGCACTTGTACTCGGTGCCTCCCACCTCAATCCACCTAATATTGGGGTTATGGCGAATTGATGAGAGCAGGTGCTCCGTCACTAGGATGTATAAGAGAGGGGACAGAGGACATCCCTGCCTTGTCCCATTGGTGATTGTGAAAGGTGATGAAAATGTTCTGACGCACCCCCTGGGCCTTGGGACACCCGGAGCCGGACCCTTTTTGGTGGATGCTGGTGGTTGTAGTCTTCGTGGCGGTGACCCGGTTCCGTGGCTCAGGGCGGTCAAACCAGTGGCGGAACTATTTATGTGGTTTTGATGTTTAAATGTCCGACTACGCCACCCGTGGATTGCGGTCAGAGTGAACCGCCGCTACAGGGCAGACCGCTAAGGCTGGTGTTGTGGGTGCAGCAGAGCGTAGCATAACTCCCCACGGGAGGAGTATAGCCTCAGGGCAGTGTATGCGGAGGATGGGGGTGATGGTGCAGGGCAGCAGCAGTAACGACACGGAGTCAGTGATGCAGTTCAGGGCCTTTACTCACAGTTCTTATTATCCAGACCACGTCTGCAGGTAACGGCTGCCCACGTCGTACTGTGCTCACCAGGTGAGGGGCTCAGACAACTCCCAGATAACTTTGGAGCGCTTCACAGGACCCCCTTTGTGTGTCCTTTGTCTGGCCTTTCTTACCAACACTTCTGTCCGGCTGCCTCGGGCCTCCTCTTGGTAAACTTGGCGCCAGTTTCCCTGACCCTATGTGGTGCCTTCCTAGCGGGTGGAGCAAGGGGCTGCGCCACATAAAATGTCAGAGCCTCCGGTTTCTAGCTGAGGGTCGTTTCCTGCCTCCACTAGTTCGGGGACCGGTCTCCCCCTTTGGCCTGACCCCTCCACGCAGGTGGATTCGGGCGTGCGGTGGCGACTCGCCCGTCCGCACCCCTGGGATCCCTTCATTCCTCGTTCCTGGAGCCTTCTCCGCTCCTCTTCCTTCCTTCTCCCTCTTGCAGGCCTGGGCCTCTGTTACTAGGCCCGCCTCCGGAGCAGAGCTCATGCAGAGCCCCTGCTCCCTGCCACTTCTGCTCAGACTTCTCTGCACTGAACTAAGATGGTGCCCACCTTTTATACTCCCTTCTCAATGCACCCAGGAACTGCTTCCTCCCTGCTCCTGCACTGCAGGGTTCCCCTTCCTCAGTGTTCCCTCCCCCCACTCCAGCCAGGGACAGGGACTGTCGTGCCCATCTCAGGGGCATATTGGTCGCCCTGCCCCACGGCAATGTGGTGTAATGCATGCAGGTGTCGGGTCCTGATCCACACTCCATCCTTATCTGAGAGTGAGATATCACACCTCTGGGTGAGGTGCAATACGTCTGTAGCAACCGAGCCCTCGGTGCTACAGTTCCATTTATCTTCAGCCTAGGTGACGTATTGTGATACAGGGCCGTGATTTTGGCTATAAAAGGGTCCCCTAGACCCCTACCCCAAGCTTTTTAAGAGAATCATATATGGCGTGCCAGGAGACTCTATGGAATGCTTTCTCAGCATCCAACGAGAGTATCTACTTACAAATTTTTAACTGCATCTAGCCCAGGAAATACTTTGTGCCTAGTAGCAGTGTCTGCTAGTCAGCGGATTATCCTGGCTGTTAAGCAAGCTACACCACCTGTAGTTTGGACACTTAATTTTTTCAAAGGAAATGCTTCGGGACCACGGGATACTTAGTGAAGAGCATCAGGAGGCACCCCAAGGCATAGGGGCTGGGACTGGCACTAGGATGCCTTGCGGTGGACAGCCGAGCTCGATCCTTATAAAAGCTTTTTAACTGCAGCAGCTTTAGTGGACGCTACTGGAGCTGGAATTACGCGGCTGCTGGCATGAGACTTGCCCTCCAATAGATCCTTGTAAATGGATTTAAAGTGTATTCATTCAAATTAGTGGGACAATTTAAATTAAAAAGCTTAGAGCTGCCTCCACCACAGGGGGGCTCTCTCGACCCACCAGCGGACAGGCACCAGTATTGGGAGAGGGGGGCTGGCCGTCAGGGTTCACCGCGGCTCTGGCACAAACCCGGCGACACGGAGGTGGCACGGGCAGGAGCGGACTGGCCGTCTCGGCTTCTCACTTTTTGGATTTTAGAAGGGCATGACATGCCTATATCTGTGTCTCCCCCTCCTTTTACTCCTCCACCTCTTTTCTTTTCGCATGACTATATGTACTTGTCACTTTTCCATGTGTTAGTTGTGTCTTCTGAGCAGTTTGTCAGCTTTTGGACAGCTTTGAAGGTGTTTTCTATGTGTTTCTATGTGTTTTTGTTTGCCTGCCATTGGTTTTAACGGTGTTCGAAGGTGTTCGACGAACAGTTCGACGAACAGTTCGGCGAACACACGGGTGTTCGACGAACCGAACCAAACTCGAACACTACGGGGGTGGCTCAACACTAATTAAAACCCTGTTGTTAAGCTACTGTGACCTCCACGTCTCTTCCAAGAGGCATTAAAACCGTCTTGTTAATCGACTCTGACCTCCACGTCTCTTCCAAGGGATATTAAAACCATTTTGTTAAACCACTCTGACCTGTACGTCTCTTCCAAGGGGCATTAAAATCATCTAGTTGAGTTACTGTGACCTCCACATCTCTTTCAAGGGGCATTAAAACCGTCTTGTTAAACCACTCTGACCTCCACGTCTCTTCCAAGAGGCATTAAAACCGTCTTGTTAAGCTACTGTGACCTCCACATCTCTTCCAAGGGGCATTAAAACCGTCTTGTTAAACCACTCTGACCTCCACGTCTCTTCCAAGGGGCATTAAAACCGTGTTGTTAAGCTACTGTGACCTCCTCGTCTCTTCCAAGAGGCATTAAAACAGTCGTGTTAAACCACTCTGACCTCCACGTCTCTTCCAAGGGGCATTAAAACCGTCTTGTTAAACCACTCTGACCTCCACGTCTCTTCCGAGGGGCATTAAAACTGTCTTGTTAAACCACTCTGACTTCCACGTCTCTTCTGATGGGCATTAAAACCGTCCTTTTAAACCACTCTGACCTCCACGTCTCTTCCAAGGATAATTTAAACTGTCTTGTTAAACCACTCTGACCTCCACATCTCTACCAAGGGGCATTAAAACCGTCTTCTTAAACCACGCTCACCTCCATGTCTCTTCCAAGGGGCATTAAAACCATATTTTTAAGTTACGGTGACCTCCACTTCTCTTCCAAGGGTCATTAAAACCGTCTTGTTAAACCACTCTCACCTCCACGTCTCTTCCAAGGGGCATTAAAACCGTGTTGTTAAGCTACTGTGACCTCCACGTCTCTTCCAAGGGGCATTAAACCATCTTGTTAAACCACTCTGACCTCCACGTCTCTTCCAAGGGGCATTAAAATCGTGTTGTTAAGCTACTGTGACCTCCACGTCTCTTCCAAGGGGCATTAAAACCGTCTTGTTAAGCTACTGTGACCTCCACGTCTCTTCCAAGGGGCATTAAAACCGTCTTGTTAAACCACTCTGACCTCCACGTCTCTTCCAAGGAGCATTAAAACCAACTTGTTAAACCACTCTGACCTCCACGACTCTTACAAGGGGCATTATAACAATCTTGTTAAACCACTCTGACCTCCACGTCTCTTCCAAGGGGCATTAAAACCGTCTTTTTAAACCACTCTGAACTCCACGTCTCTTCCAAGAGGCATTAAAACCATCTTGTTAAACCACTCTGACCTCCAAGTCTATTCCAAGAGGCACTAAAACCGTCTTGTTAAACCACTCTGACCTACACGTCTCTTCCAAGGGGAATTTAAACTGTCTTGTTAAACCACTCTGACCTCCACGTCTCTACCAAGGGGCATTAAAACCGTCTTCTTAAACCACGCTCACCTCCATGTCTCTTCCAAGGGGCATTAAAACCATATTGTTAAGTTACTGTGACCTCCACTTCTCTTCCAAGGGTCATTAAAGCTGTCTTGTTAAACCACTCTGACCTCAAAGGCTATTCCAAGGGGCATTAAAACCATCTTGTTAAACCACTCTGACCTCCACGTCTCTTCCAAGGGGCATTAAAACCATCTTGTTAAGTTACTGTGACCTCCACGTCTATTCCAAGGGACATTAAAACCATCTTGTTAAACCACTCTGACCTCAACGTCTCTTCCAAGGGGCATTAAACCGTCTTGTTAAACTACTCTGACCTCCACGTCTCTACTAATGGGCATTAAAACCGTCTTTTTAAACCACTCTGACCTCCATGTCTCTTCCAAGGGGCAGTAAAACCATTTTGTTAAACCACTCTGACCTCCTCGTCTCTTCCAAGGGGTATTAAAACCGTGTTGTTAAGCTACTGTTACCTCCACGTCTCTTTCAAGGGGCATTAAACCATCTTGTGAAGCTACTGTAACCTCCACGTCTCTACCAAGGGGCATTAAAACAGTCTTGTTAAACCATTCTGACCTCCACGTCTCTTCCAAGGGGCATTAAAACCGTCATGTTAAACTACTCTGACCTCCAAGTCTCTTCCGAGGGGCATTAAAACTGTCATGTTAAATGACTCTGACCTCCACGTGTCTTCCGAGGGGCATTAAAACCGTCTTGTTAATCCACTCTGACCTCCACGTCTCTTCCAAGGGGCATTTAAACCATCTTGTTAAACCATTCTGACCTCCACGTCTCTTCCAAGGGGCATTAAAATCATCTAGTTAAGGTACTGTGACCTCCACGTCTCTTCCAAGGGGCATTAAAACCGTCTTGTTAAACCACTTTGACCTCCACGTCTCTTCCAAGGGGCATTAAAACCATGTTGTTAAGCTACTGTGACCTCCACGTCTCTACCAAGAGGCATTAAAACCGTCTTGTTAAGCTACTGTGACCTCCACGTCTCTTCCAAGGGGCATTAAAACCGTCTTGTTAAACCACTCTGACCTCCACGTCTCTTCCAAGGGGCATTAAAACCGTGTTGTTAAGCTACTGTGACCTCCACGTCTCTTCCAAGAGGCATTAAAACCGTCTTGTTAAGCTACTGTGACCTCCACGTCTCTTCCAAGGGGCATTAAAACCGTCTTGTTAAACCACTCTGACCTCCACGTCTCCTCCAAGGGGCATTAAAACTGTTTTGTTAAGCTACTGTGACCTCCACGTCTCTTCCAAGGGGCATTAAAACCGTCTTGTTAAGCCTCTGTGACCTCCACGTCTCTTCCAAGGGGCATTAAAACAGTCTTGTAAAACCACTCTGACCTCCACGTCTCTTCCAAGGGGCATTAAACCGTCATGTTAAACCACTCTGACCTCCACGTCTCTTCCGAGGGGCATGAAAACTGTCTTGTTTATCCACTCTGACCTCCACGTCTCTTCCAACGGGCATTAAAACCATCTTGTTCAACCACTCTGACCTCCACGTCTCTTCCAAGGGGCATTAAAACCATCTTGTTAAACCACTCTGACCTCCACATCTCTTCCAAGGGGCATTAAAACCGTGTTGTTAAACTACTCTGACCTCTCCGTCTCTTCCAAGGGGCATTAAAACTGTGTTGTTAAGCTACTGTGACCTCCACGTCTCTTCCAAGGGGCATTAAAACCGTCTTGTTAAGCTACTGTGACCTCCACGTCTCTTCAAAGGGGCATTAAAACAGTCTTGTTAAACCACTCTGACCTCCACGTCTCTTCCAAGGGACATTAAAAACGTCTTGTTAAACCACTCTGACCTCCAAGTCTATTCCAAGGGGCATTAAAACCATCTTGTTAAACCACTCTGACCTACACGTCTCTTCCAAGGATAATTTAAACTGTCTTGTTAAACCACTCTGACCTCCACATCTCTACCAAGGGGCATTAAAACCATCTTCTTAAACCACGCTCACCTCCATGTCTCTTCCAAGGGGCATTAAAACCATATTTTTAAGTTACGGTGACCTCCACTTCTCTTCCAAGGGTCATTAAAACCGTCTTGTTAAACCACTCTCACCTCCACGTCTCTTCCAAGGGGCATTAAAACCGTGTTGTTAAGCTACTGTGACCTCCACGTCTCTTCCAAGGGGCATTAAACCATCTTGTTAAACCACTCTGACCTCCACGTCTCTTCCAAGGGGCATTAAAACCATGTTGTTAAGCTACTGTGACCTCCACGTCTCTTCCAAGGGGCATTAAAACCGTCTTGTTAAGCTACTGTGACCTCCACGTCTCTTCCAAGGGGCATTAAAACCGTCTTGTTAAACCACTCTGACCTCCACGTCTCTTCCAAGGAGCATTGAAACAAACTTGTTAAACCACTCTGACCTCCACGACTCTTACAAGGGGCATTATAACAACCTTGTTAAACCACTCTGACCTCCACGTCTCTTCCAAGGGGCATTAAAACCGTCTTTTTAAACCACTCTGACCTCCACGTGTCTTCCAGTGGGCATTAAAACCGTCTTGTTAAACCACTCTGAACTCCACGTCTCTTCCAAGAGGCATTAAAACCATCTTGTTAAACCACTCTGACCTCCAAGTCTATTCCAAGGGGCACTAAAACCGTCTTGTTAAACCACTCTGACCTACACGTCTCTTCCAAGGGGAATTTAAACTGTCTTGTTAAACCACTCTGACCTCCACGTCTCTACCAAGGGGCATTAAAACCGTCTTCTTAAACCACGCTCACCTCCATGTCTCTTCCAAGGGGCATTAAAACCATATTTTTAAGATACGGTGACCTCCACTTCTCTTCCAAGGGTCTTTAAAGCTGTCTTGTTAAACCACTCTGACCTCAAAGGCTATTCCAAGGGGCATTAAAACCATCTTGTTAAACCACTCTGACCTCAACGTCTCTTCCAAGGGGCATTAAAACCATCTTGTTAAGTTACTGTGACCTCCACGTCTATTCCAAGGGACATTAAAACCATCTTGTTAAACCACTCTGACCTCCACGTCTCTTCCATGGGGCTTTAAACCGTCTTGTTAAGCTACGGTGACCTCCACGTCTCTACCAAGGGGCATTAAAACAGTTTTGTTAAACAACTCTGACCTCCACGTCTCTTCCAAGGGGCATTAAAATCGTCATGTTAAACCACTCTGACCTCCACGTCTCTTCCGAGGGGCATTAAAACTGTCATGTTAAACCACTCTGACCTCCACGTCTCTTCCGAGGGGCATTAAAACCGTCTTGTTAATCGATTCTGACCTCCACGTCTCTTCCAATGGGCATTAAAACCATCTTGTTAAACCACTCTGACCTCCACGTCTCTTCCAAGGGGCATTAAAACCATCTTGTTAAGATACTGTGACCTCCACATCTCTTTCAAGGGGCATGAAAACCGTCCTGTTAAACCACTCTGACCTCCACGTCTCTTCCAAGGGGCATTAAAACCCTGTTGTTAAGCTACTGTGACCTCCCCGTCTCTTCCAAGAGGCATTAAAACCGTCTTGTTAATCGACTCTGACCTCCACGTCTCTTCCAAGGGGCATTAAAACCATTTTGTTAAACCACTCTGACCTGTACGTCTCTTCCAAGGGGCATTAAAATCATCTAGTTGAGTTACTGTGACCTCCACGTCTCTTCCAATGGGCATTAAAACCATCTTGTTAAACCACTCTGACCTCCACGTCTCTTCCAAGGGGCATTAAAACCATCTTGTTAAGTTACTGTGACCTCCACGTCTCTTTCAAGGGGCATTAAAACCGTCCTGTTAAACCACTCTGACCTCCACGTCTCTTCCAAGGGGCATTAAAACCGTGTTGTTAAGCTACTGTGACCTCCACGTCTCTTCCAAGAGGCATTAAAACCATCTTGTTAATCGACTCTGACCTGTACATCTCTTACAAGGGGCATTAAAATCATCTAGTTGAGTTACTGTGACCTCCACGTCTCTTTCAAGGGGCATTAAAACCGTCCTGTTAAACCACTCTGACCTCCACGTCTCTTCCGAGGGGCATTAAAACCGTCTTGTTAATCGACTCTGACCTCCACGTCTCTTCCAATGGGCATTAAAACCATCTTGTTAAACCACTCTGACCTCCACGTCTCTTCCAAGGGGCATTAAAACCATCTTGTTAAGTTACTGTGACCTCCACGTCTCTTTCAAGGGGCATTAAAACCGTCCTGTTAAACCACTCTGACCTCCACGTCTCTTCCAAGGGGCATTAAAACCGTGTTGTTAAGCTACTGTGACCTCCACGTCTCTTCCAAGAGGCATTAAAACCATCTTGTTAAACCACTCTGACCTGTACGTCTCTTACAAGGGGCATTAAAATCATCTAGTTGAGTTACTGCGACCTCCACATCTCTTTCAAGGGGCATTAAAACCGTCTTGTTAAACCACTCTGACCTCCACGTCTCTTCCAAGAGGCATTAAAACCGTCTTGTTAAGCTACTGTGACCTCCACATCTCTTCCAAGAGGCATTAAAAGAGTCGTGTTAAACCACTCTGACCTCCACGTCTCTTCCAAAGGGCATTAAAACCGTCTTGTTAAACCACTCTGACCTCCACGTCTCTTCCAAGGGGCATTAAAACTGTCTTGTTAAACCACTCTGACTTCCACGTCTCTTCTGATGGGCATTAAAACCGTCTTTTTAAACCACTCTGACCTCCACGTCTCTTCCAAGGGGCATTAAAACCATTTTGTTAAACCACTCTGAGCTCCTCGTCTCTTCCAAGGGGTATTAAAACCGTGTTGTTAAGATACTGTGACCTCCACGTCTCTTCCAAGGGGCATTAAACCGTCTTGTGAAGCTACTGTGATCTCCACGTCTCTACCAAGGGGCATTAAAACCGTCTTGTTAATTCACTCTGACCTCCACGTCTCTTCCAAGGGGCATTAAAACCGTCTTGTTAATCGACTCTGACCTCCACGTCTCTTCCAAGGGGCATTAAAACCATCTTGTTAAACCACTCTGACCTCCACGTCTCTTCCAAGGAGTATTAAAACCATCTTGTTAAGTTACTGTGACCTCCACGTCTCTTTCAAGGGGCATTAAAACCGTCTTGTTAAACCACTTTGACCTCCACGTCTCTTCCAAGGGGCATTAAAACCGTGTTGTTAAGCTACTGTGACCTCCACGTCTCTTCCAAGAGGCATTAAAACCGTCTTGTTAAGCTACTGTGACCTCAATGTCTCTTCCAAGGGGCATTAAAACCGTCTTGTTAAACCACTCTGACCTCCACGTCTCCTCCAAGGGGCATTAAAACTGTGTTGTTAAGCTACTGTGACCTCCTCGTCTCTTCCAAGGGGCATTAAAACGGTCTTGTTAAGCTACTGTGACCTCCAGGTCTCTTCCAAGGGGCATTAAAGCAGTCTTGTTAAACCACTTTGACCTCCACGTCTCTTCCAAGGGGCATTAAACCATCATGTTAAACAACTCTGACCTCCACGTCTCTTCCAACGGGCATTAAAACTGTCTTGTTAAACCACTCTGAACTCCACGTCTCTTCCAAGGGGCATTTAAACCATCTTTTTAAGCTACTGTGACCTCCACGTATCTTCCAAAGGACATTAAAACCGTTTTGTTAAGCTACTGTGACCTCCACGTCTCTTAAAAGGGGCATTAAAACTGTATTGTTAAACCACTCTGACCTCCACGTCTCTTCCAAGGGGCATTAAAACTGTCTTGTTAACCCACTCTGACCTCCAAGTCTATTCCAAGGGACATTAAAACCGTCTTGTTAAACCACTCTGACCTCCACTTCTCTTCGAAGGGGCATTAAAACCGTCTTGTTAAGCTACTGTGACCTCCACGTCTCTTACAAGGGGCATTAAAACAGTCTTGTTAAACCACACTGACCTCCACGTCTCTTCCAAGGGGCATTAAAACCGTCTTGTTAAATCACTCTGACCTCAACGTTTCTTCCAACGGGCATTAAAACCGTCTTTTTAAACTACTCTGACCTCCACGTCTCTACTGATGGGCATTAAAACCGTCTTTTTAAACCACTCTGACCTCCACGTCTCTTCCAAGGGGCATTAAAACCATTTTGTTAAACCACTCTGACCTCCTCGTCTCTTCCAAGGGGTATTAAAACCGTGTTGTTAAGCTACTGTGACCTCCACGTCTCTTTCAAGGGGCATTAAACCGTCTTGTGAAGCTACTGTAACCTCCACATCTCTACCAAGGGGCATTAAAACAGTCTTGTTAAACCACTCTGACCTCAACGTCTCTTCCAAGGGGCATTAAAACCGTCATGTTAAACTACTCTGACCTCCACGTCTCTTCCGAGGGGCATTAAAACTGTCATGTTAAATGACTCTGACCTCCACGTGTCTTCCGAGGGGCATTAAATCCGTCTTGTTAATCCACTCTGACCTCGACGTCTCTTCCAAGGGGCATTAAAACCATCTTGTTAAACCACTCTGACCTCGACGTCTCTTCCAAGGGGCATTAAAATCATCTAGTTGAGTTACTGTGACCTCCACGTCTCTTCCAAGGGGCATTAAAACCATGTTGTTAAGCTACTGTGACCTCCAGGTCTCTTCTAAGAGGCATTAAAACCGTCTTGTTAAGCTACTGTGACCTCCACGTCTCTTCCAAGGGGTATTAAAACCATGTTGTTAAGCTACTGTGACCTCCACGTATCTTCCAAGAGGCATTAAAACCGTCTTGTTAAGCTACTGTGACCTCCACGTCTCTTCCAAGGGGCATTAAAACCGTCTTGTTAAACCACTCTGACCTCCACGTCTCTTCCAAGGGGCATTAAAACCATGTTGTTAAGCTACTGTGACCTCCACGTCTCTTCCAAGAGGCATTAAAACCGTCTTGTTAAGCTACTGTGACCTCCACGTCTCTTCCAAGGGGCATTAAAACCGTCTTGTTAAACCACTCTGACCTCCACGTCTCTTCCAAGGGGCATTAAAAACGTGTTGTTAAGCTACTGTGACCTCCACGTCTCTTCCAAGAGGCATTAAAACCGTCTTGTTAAGCTACGGTGACCTCCACGTCTCTTCCAAGGGGCATTAAAACCGTCTTGTTAAACCACTCTGACCTTGACGTCTCCCCCAAGGGGCATTAAAACTGTTTTGTTAAGCTACTGTGACCTCCACATCTCTTCCAAGGGGCATTAAAACCGTCTTGTTAAGCCTCTGTGACCTCCAAGTCTCTTCCAATGGGCATTAAAACAGTCTTGTTAAACCACTCTGACCTCCACGTCTCTTCCAAGGGGCATTAAATCGTCTTGTTAAACCACTCTGACCTCCACATCTCTTCCGAGGGGCATTAAAACCGTCTTGTTAATCCACTCTGACCTCCACGTCTCTTCCAAGGGGCATTAAAACAATCTTGTTCAACCACTCTGACCTCCACGTCTCTTCCAAGGGGCATTAAAACCATCTTGTTAAACCACTCTGACCTCCATGTGTCTTCCAAGGGGCATTAAAACCGTGTTGTTAAACCACTCTGACCTCTCTGTCTCTTCCAAGGGGCATTAAAACTGTGTTGTTAAGCTACTGTGACCTCCACGTCTCTTCCAAGGGGCATTAAAACCGTCTTGTTAAGCTACTGTGACCTCCACGTCTCTTCAAAGGGGCATTAAAACAGTCTTGTTAAACCACTCTGACCTCCACGTCTCTTCCAAGGGGCATTAAAACCATCTTTTTAAACCACTCTCACCTCCACGTCTCTTCCAATAGGCATTAAAACCGTCTTGTTAAACCTCTCTGAACTCCACGTCTCTTCCAAGAGGCATTAAAACCATCTTGTTAAACCACTCTGACCACCACGTCTTTTCCCAGGGGCATTAAAACTGTATTGTTAAACCACTCTGACCTCCACGTCTCTTCCAATGGACATTAAAACCGTCTTGTTAAACCACTCTGACTTCCACATCTCTTCCAAGGATAATTTAAACTGTCTTGTTAAACCACTCTGACCTCCACATCTCTACCAAGGGGCATTAAAACCGTCTTTTTAAACCACGCTCACCTCCATGTCTCTTCCAAGGGGCATTAAAACCATATTTTTAAGTTACGGTGACCTCCACTTCTCTTCAAAGGGGTATTGAAACAGTCTTGTTAAACCGCTCTGACCTCCACGTCTCTTCCAAGGGGCATTAAAACCATCTTGTTAAACCACTGTGACCTCCATATCTCTTCCGAGAGACATAAAAACCGTCCTGTTAAACCACTCTGACCTACACGTCTCTTCCGAGGGGCATTAAAACCATCTTGTTAAATCACTCTGACCTCCACGTCTCTTCCAAGGGGCATTAAACCATCTTGTTAAACCACTCTGACCTCCACGTCTCTTCCAAGGGGCATTAAAACCGTGTTGTTAAGCTACTGTGACCTCCACGTCTCTTCCAAGGGGCATTAAAACCGTCTTGTTAAGCTACTGTGACCTCCACGTCTCTTCCAAGGGGCATTAAAACTGTATTGTTAAACCACTCTGACCTCCACGTCTCTTCCAAGGAGCATTAAAACCATCTTGTTAAACCACTCTGACCTCCACGTCTCTTCCAAGGGGCATTAAAATCATCTAGTTAAGTTACTGTGACCTCCACGTCTCTTCCAAGGGGCATTAAAACCATGTTGTTAAGCTACTGTGACCTCCAGGTCTCTTCTAAGAGGCATTAAAACCGTCTTGTTAAGCTACTGTGACCTCCACGTCTCTTCCAAGGGGCATTAAAACCATGTTGTTAAGCTACTGTGACCTCCACGTATCTTCCAAGAGGCATTAAAACCGTCTTGTTAAGCTACTGTGACCTCCACGTCTCTTCCAAGGGGCATTAAAACTGTGTTGTTAAGCTACTGTGACCTCCACGTCTCTTCCAAGGGGCATTAAAACCGTCTTGTTAAACCACTCTGACCTCCACGTCTCTTCCAAGGGGCATTAAAAACGTGTTGTTAAGCTACTGTGACCTCCACGTCTCTTCCAAGAGGCATTAAAACCGTCTTGTTAAGCTACTGTGACCTCCACGTCTCTTCCAAGGGGCATTAAAACCGTCTTGTTAAACCACTCTGACCTCGACGTCTCCCCCAAGGGGCATTAAAACTGTTTTGTTAAGCTACTGTGACCTCCACATCTCTTCCAAGGGGCATTAAAACCGTCTTGTTAAGCCTCTGTGACCTCCACGTCTCTTCCAATGGGCATTAAAACAGTCTTGTTAAACCACTCTGACCTCCACGTCTCTTCCAAGGGGCATTAAATCGTCTTGTTAAACCACTCTGACCTCCACGTCTCTTCCGAGGGGCATTAAAACCGTCTTGTTAATCCACTCTGACCTCCATGTCTCTTCCAAGGGGCATTAAAACCATCTTGTTAAACCACTCTGACCTCCACGTCTCTTCCAAGGGGCATTAAAACCATCTTGTTAAACCACTCTGACCTCCACGTCTCTTCCAAGGGGCATTAAAACCGTGTTGTTAAACCACTCTGACCTCTCCGTCTCTTCCAAGGGGCATTAAAACTGTGTTGTTAAGCTACTGTGACCTCCACGTCTCTTCCAAGGGGCATTAAAACCGTCTTGTTAAGCTACTGTGACCTCCACGTCTCTTCAAAGGGGCATTAAAACAGCCTTGTTAAACCACTCTGACCTCCACGTCTCTTCCAAGGGGTATTAAAACCATCTTTTTAAACCACTCTCACCTCCACGTCTCTTCCAATAGGCATTAAAACCGTCTTGTTAAACCTCTCTGAACTCCACGTCTCTTCCAAGAGGCATTAAAACCATCTTGTTAAACCACTCTGACCACCACGTCTTTTCCCAGGGGCATTAAAACTGTATTGTTAAACCACTCTGACCTCCACGTCTCTTCCAAGGGACATTAAAACCGTCTTGTTAAACCACTCTGACTTCCACATCTCTTCCAAGGATAATTTAAACTGTCTTGTTAAACCACTCTGACCTCCACATCTCTACCAAGGGGCATTAAAACCGTCTTCTTAAACCACGCTCACCTCCATGTCTCTTCCAAGGGGCATTAAAACCATATTTTTAAGTTACGGTGACCTCCACTACTCTTCAAAGGGGTATTGAAACAGTCTTGTTAAACCACTCTGACCTCCACGTCTCTTCCAAGGGGCATTAAAACCATCTTGTTAAACCACTGTGACCTCCATATCTCTTCCGAGGGACATAAAAACCGTCTTGTTAAACCACTCTGACCTACACGTCTCTTCCGAGGGGCATTAAAACCGTCTTGTTAAATCACTCTGACCTCCACGTCTCTTCCAAGGGGCATTAAACCATCTTGTTAAACCACTCTGACCTCCACGTCTCTTCCAAGGGGCATTAAAACCGTGTTATTAAGCTACTGTGACCTCCACGTCTCTTCCAAGGGGCATTAAAACCGTCTTGTTAAGCTACTGTGACCTCCACGTCTCTTCCAAGGGGCATTAAAACTGTATTGTTAAACCACTCTGACCTCCACGTCTCTTCCAAGGAGCATTAAAACCATCTTGTTAAACCACTCTGACCTCCATGACTCTTACAAGGTGCATTATAACAATCTTGTTAAACCACTCTGACCTCCACGTCTCTTCCAAGGGGCATTAAAACCGTCTTTTTAAACCACTCTGACCTCCACGTGTCTTCCAATAGGCATTAAAACCGTCTTGTTAAACCACTCTGATCTCCACGTCTCTTCCAAGAGGCATTAAAACCATCTTGTTAAACCACTCTGACTTCCAAGTCTATTCCAAGGGGCACTAAAACCGTCTTCTTAAACCACTCTGACCTACACGTCTCTTACAAGGGGAATATAAACTGTCTTGTTAAACCACTCTGACCTCCACGTCTCTACCAAGGGGCATTAAAACCGTATTCTTAAACCACGCTCACCTCCATGTCTCTTCCAAGGGGCATTAAAACCATATTTTTAAGTTACTGTGACCTCCACTTCTCTTCCAAGGGTCATTAAAGCCGTCTTGTTAAACCACTCTGACCTCAAAGGCTATTCCAAGGTGCATTAAAACCATCTTGTTAAGCCACTCTGACCTACACGTCTCTTCCAAGGGGCATTAAAACCATCTTGTTAAGTTACTGTGACCTTAATGTCTATTTCAAGGGACATTAAAACCGTCTTGTTAAACCACTCTGACCTCCACGTCTCTTCCATGGGGCTTTAAACCGTCTTGTTAAGCTACGGTGACCTCCACGTCTCTACCAAGGGGCATTAAAACAGTTTTGTTAAACCACTCTGACCTCCACGTCTCTTCCAAGGGGCATTAAAATCGTCATGTTAAACCACTCTGACCTCCACGTCTCTTCCGAGGGGCATTAAAACTGTCATGTTAAACCACTCTGACCTCCACGTCTCTTCCGAAGGGCATTAAAACCGTCTTCTTAATCCACTCTGACCTCCACGTCTGTTCCAAGGAGCATTAAAACCGTCTTGTTAATCAACTGTGACCTCCACGTCTCTTCCAATGGGCATTAAAACCATCTTGTTAAACCACTCTGACCTCCACGTCTCTTCCAAGGGGCATTAAAACCATCTTGTTAAGTTACTGTGACCTCCACGTCTCTTTCAAGGGGCATTAAAACCGTCTTGTTAAACCACTCTGACCTCCACATCTCTTCCAAGGGGCATTAAAACCGTGTTGTTAAGCTACTGTGACCTCCACGTCTCTTCCAAAAGGCATTAAAACCGTCGTGTTAATTGACTCTGACCTCCACGTCTCTTCAAGGGGCATTAAAACCATCTTGTTAAACCACTCTGACCTCCACGTCTCTTCCAAGGTGCATTAAAATCATCTAGTTAAGTAACTGTGACCTCCACGTCTCTTCCAAGGGGCATTAAAACCGTATTGTTAAACCACTCTGACCTCCACGTCTCTTCCAAGGGGCATTAAAACCGTGTTGTTAAGCTACTGTGACCTCCACGTCTCTTCCAAGAGGCATTAAAACCATCTTGTTAATCGACTCTGACCTGTACATCTCTTACAAGGGGCATTAAAATCATCTAGTTGAGTTACTGTGACCTCCACGTCTCTTTCAAGGGGCATTAAAACCGTCCTGTTAAACCACTCTGACCTCCACGTCTCTTCCGAGGGGCATTAAAACCGTCTTGTTAATCGACTCTGACCTCCACGTCTCTTCCAATGGGCATTAAAACCATCTTGTTAAACCACTCTGACCTCCACGTCTCTTCCAAGGGGCATTAAAACCATCTTGTTAAGTTACTGTGACCTCCACGTCTCTTTCAAGGGGCATTAAAACCGTCCTGTTAAACCACTCTGACCTCCACGTCTCTTCCAAGGGGCATTAAAACCGTGTTGTTAAGCTACTGTGACCTCCACGTCTCTTCCAAGAGGCATTAAAACCATCTTGTTAAACCACTCTGACCTGTACGTCTCTTACAAGGGGCATTAAAATCATCTAGTTGAGTTACTGCGACCTCCACATCTCTTTCAAGGGGCATTAAAACCGTCTTGTTAAACCACTCTGACCTCCACGTCTCTTCCAAGAGGCATTAAAACCGTCTTGTTAAGCTACTGTGACCTCCACATCTCTTCCAAGAGGCATTAAAACAGTCGTGTTAAACCACTCTGACCTCCACGTCTCTTCCAAAGGGCATTAAAACCGTCTTGTTAAACCACTCTGACCTCCACGTCTCTTCCAAGGGGCATTAAAACTGTCTTGTTAAACGACTCTGACTTCCACGTCTCTTCTGATGGGCATTAAAACCGTCTTTTTAAACCACTCTGACCTCCACGTCTCTTCCAAGGGGCATTAAAACCATTTTGTTAAACCACTCTGAGCTCCTCGTCTCTTCCAAGGGGTATTAAAACCGTGTTGTTAAGATACTGTGACCTCCACGTCTCTTCCAAGGGGCATTAAACCGTCTTGTGAAGCTACTGTGATCTCCACGTCTCTACCAAGGGGCATTAAAACCGTCTTGTTAATTCACTCTGACCTCCACGTCTCTTCCAAGGGGCATTAAAACCGTCTTGTTAATCGACTCTGACCTCCACGTCTCTTCCAAGGGGCATTAAAACCATCTTGTTAAACCACTCTGACCTCCACGTCTCTTCCAAGGAGTATTAAAACCATCTTGTTAAGTTACTGTGACCTCCACGTCTCTTTCAAGGGGCATTAAAACCGTCTTGTTAAACCACTTTGACCTCCACGTCTCTTCCAAGGGGCATTAAAACCGTGTTGTTAAGCTACTGTGACCTCCACGTCTCTTCCAAGAGGCATTAAAACCGTCTTGTTAAGCTACTGTGACCTCAATGTCTCTTCCAAGGGGCATTAAAACCGTCTTGTTAAACCACTCTGACCTCCACGTCTCCTCCAAGGGGCATTAAAACTGTGTTGTTAAGCTACTGTGACCTCCTCGTCTCTTCCAAGGGGCATTAAAACGGTCTTGTTAAGCTACTGTGACCTCCAGGTCTCTTCCAAGGGGCATTAAAGCAGTCTTGTTAAACCACTTTGACCTCCACGTCTCTTCCAAGGGGCATTAAAACAATGTTGTTAAGCTACTGTGACCTCCACGTCTCTTCCAAGGGGCATTAAAACCGTCTTGTTAAGCCCCTGTGACCTACACGTCTCTTCCAAGGGGCAATAAAACAGTCTTGTTAAACCACTCTGACCTCCACGTCTCTTCCAAGGGGCATTAAACCATCATGTTAAACAACTCTGACCTCCACGTCTCTTCCAACGGGCATTAAAACTGTCTTGTTAAACCACTCTGAACTCCACGTCTCTTCCAAGGGGCATTTAAACCATCTTTTTAAGCTACTGTGACCTCCACGTATCTTCCAAAGGACATTAAAACCGTTTTGTTAAGCTACTGTGACCTCCACGTCTCTTAAAAGGGGCATAAAAACTGTATTGTTAAACCACTCTGACCTCCACGTCTCTTCCAAGGGGCATTAAAACTGTCTTGTTAACCCACTCTGACCTCCAAGTCTATTCCAAGGGACATTAAAACCGTCTTGTTAAACCACTCTGACCTCCACTTCTCTTCGAAGGGGCATTAAAACCGTCTTGTTAAGCTACTGTGACCTCCACGTCTCTTAGAAGGGGCATTAAAACAGTCTTGTTAAACCACACTGACCTCCACGTCTCTTCCAAGGGGCATTAAAACCGTCTTGTTAAATCACTCTGACCTCAACGTTTCTTCCAACGGGCATTAAAACCGTCTTTTTAAACTACTCTGACCTCCACGTCTCTACTGATGGGCATTAAAACCGTCTTTTTAAACCACTCTGACCTCCACGTCTCTTCCAAGGGGCATTAAAACCATTTTGTTAAACCACTCTGACCTCCTCGTCTCTTCCAAGGGGTATTAAAACCGTGTTGTTAAGCTACTGTGACCTCCACGTCTCTTTCAAGGGGCATTAAACCGTCTTGTGAAGCTACTGTAACCTCCACATCTCTACCAAGGGGCATTAAAACAGTCTTGTTAAACCACTCTGACCTCAACGTCTCTTCCAAGGGGCATTAAAACCGTCATGTTAAACTACTCTGACCTCCACGTCTCTTCCGAGGGGCATTAAATCTGTCATGTTAAATGACTCTGACCTCCACGTGTCTTCCGAGGGGCATTAAATCCGTCTTGTTAATCCACTCTGACCTACACGTCTCTTCCAAGGGGCATTAAAAATGTCTTGTTAATCGACTCTGACCTCCACGTCTCTTCCAAGGGGCATTAAAACCATCTTGTTAAACCACTCTGACCTCGACGTCTCTTCCAAGGGGCATTAAAATCATCTAGTTGAGTTACTGTGACCTCCACGTCTCTTCCAAGGGGCATTAAAACCATGTTGTTAAGCTACTGTGACCTCCAGGTCTCTTCTAAGAGGCATTAAAACCGTCTTGTTAAGCTACTGTGACCTCCACGTCTCTTCCAAGGGGTATTAAAACCATGTTGTTAAGCTACTGTGACCTCCACGTATCTTCCAAGAGGCATTAAAACCGTCTTGTTAAGCTACTGTGACCTCCACGTCTCTTCCAAGGGGCATTAAAACCGTCTTGTTAAACCACTCTGACCTCCACGTCTCTTCCAAGGGGCATTAAAACCATGTTGTTAAGCTACTGTGACCTCCACGTCTCTTCCAAGAGGCATTAAAACCGTCTTGTTAAGCTACTGTGACCTCCACGTCTCTTCCAAGGGGCATTAAAACCGTCTTGTTAAACCACTCTGACCTCCACGTCTCTTCCAAGGGGCATTAAAAACGTGTTGTTAAGCTACTGTGACCTCCACGTCTCTTCCAAGAGGCATTAAAACCGTCTTGTTAAGCTACGGTGACCTCCACGTCTCTTCCAAGGGGCATTAAAACCGTCTTGTTAAACCACTCTGACCTTGACGTCTCCCCCAAGGGGCATTAAAACTGTTTTGTTAAGCTACTGTGACCTCCACATCTCTTCCAAGGGGCATTAAAACCGTCTTGTTAAGCCTCTGTGACCTCCAAGTCTCTTCCAATGGGCATTAAAACAGTCTTGTTAAACCACTCTGACCTCCACGTCTCTTCCAAGGGGCATTAAATCGTCTTGTTAAACCACTCTGACCTCCACATCTCTTCCGAGGGGCATTAAAACCGTCTTGTTAATCCACTCTGACCTCCACGTCTCTTCCAAGGGGCATTAAAACAATCTTGTTCAACCACTGTGACCTCCACGTCTCTTCCAAGGGGCATTAAAACCATCTTGTTAAACCACTCTGACCTCCACGTGTCTTCCAAGGGGCATTAAAACCGTGTTGTTAAACCACTCTGACCTCTCTGTCTCTTCCAAGGGGCATTAAAACTGTGTTGTTAAGCTACTGTGACCTCCACGTCTCTTCCAAGGGGCATTAAAACCGTCTTGTTAAGCTACTGTGACCTCCACGTCTCTTCAAAGGGGCATTAAAACAGTCTTGTTAAACCACTCTGACCTCCACGTCTCTTCCAAGGGGCATTAAAACCATCTTTTTAAACCACTCTCACCTCCACGTCTCTTCCAATAGGCATTAAAACCGTCTTGTTAAACCTCTCTGAACTCCACGTCTCTTCCAAGAGGCATTAAAACCATCTTGTTAAACCACTCTGACCACCACGTCTTTTCCCAGGGGCATTAAAACTGTATTGTTAAACCACTCTGACCTCCACGTCTCTTCCAATGGACATTAAAACCGTCTTTTTAAACCACTCTGACTTCCACATCTCTTCCAAGGATAATTTAAACTGTCTTGTTAAACCACTCTGACCTCCACATCTCTACCAAGGGGCATTAAAACCGTCTTTTTAAACCACGCTCACCTCCATGTCTCTTCCAAGGGGCATTAAAACCATATTTTTAAGTTACGGTGACCTCCACTTCTCTTCAAAGGGGTATTGAAACAGTCTTGTTAAACCGCTCTGACCTCCACGTCTCTTCCAAGGGGCATTAAAACCATCTTGTTAAACCACTGTGACCTCCATATCTCTTCCGAGGGACATAAAAACCGTCCTGTTAAACCACTCTGACCTACACGTCTCTTCCGAGGGGCATTAAAACCGTCTTGTTAAATCACTCTGACCTCCACGTCTCTTCCAAGGGGCATTAAACCATCTTGTTAAACCACTCTGACCTCCACGTCTCTTCCAAGGGGCATTAAAACCGTGTTGTTAAGCTACTGTGACCTCCACGTCTCTTCCAAGGGGCATTAAAACCGTCTTGTTAAGCTACTGTGACCTCCACGTCTCTTCCAAGGGGCATTAAAACTGTATTGTTAAACCACTCTGACCTCCACGTCTCTTCCAAGGAGCTTTAAAACCATCTTGTTAAACCACTCTGACCTCCACGTCTCTTCCAAGGGGCATTAAAATCATCTAGTTAAGTTACTGTGACCTCCACGTCTCTTCCAAGGGGCATTAAAACCATGTTGTTAAGCTACTGTGACCTCCAGGTCTCTTCTAAGAGGCATTAAAACCGTCTTGTTAAGCTACTGTGACCTCCACGTCTCTTCCAAGGGGCATTAAAACCATGTTGTTAAGCTACTGTGACCTCCACGTATCTTCCAAGAGGCATTAAAACCGTCTTGTTAAGCTACTGTGACCTCCACGTCTCTTCCAAGGGGCATTAAAACTGTGTTGTTAAGCTACTGTGACCTCCACGTCTCTTCCAAGGGGCATTAAAACCGTCTTGTTAAACCACTCTGACCTCCACGTCTCTTCCAAGGGGCATTAAAAACGTGTTGTTAAGCTACTGTGACCTCCACGTCTCTTCCAAGAGGCATTAAAACCGTCTTGTTAAGCTACTGTGACCTCCACGTCTCTTCCAAGGGGCATTAAAACCGTCTTGTTAAACCACTCTGACCTCGACGTCTCCCCCAAGGGGCATTAAAACTGTTTTGTTAAGCTACTGTGACCTCCACATCTCTTCCAAGGGGCATTAAAACCGTCTTGTTAAGCCTCTGTGACCTCCACGTCTCTTCCAATGGGCATTAAAACAGTCTTGTTAAACCACTCTGACCTCCACGTCTCTTCCAAGGGGCATTAAATCGTCTTGTTAAACCACTCTGACCTCCACGTCTCTTCCGAGGGGCATTAAAACCGTCTTGTTAATCCACTCTGACCTCCATGTCTCTTCCAAGGGGCATTAAAACAATCTTGTTCAACCACTCTGACCTCCACGTCTCTTCCAAGGGGCATTAAAACCATCTTGTTAAACCACTCTGACCTCCACGTCTCTTCCAAGGGGCATTAAAACCGTGTTGTTAAACCACTCTGACCTCTCCGTCTCTTCCAAGGGGCATTAAAACTGTGTTGTTAAGCTACTGTGACCTCCACGTCTCTTCCAAGGGGCATTAAAACCGTCTTGTTAAGCTACTGTGACCTCCACGTCTCTTCAAAGGGGCATTAAAACAGCCTTGTTAAACCACTCTGACCTCCACGTCTCTTCCAAGGGGTATTAAAACCATCTTTTTAAACCACTCTCACCTCCACGTCTCTTCCAATAGGCATTAAAACCGTCTTGTTAAACCTCTCTGAACTCCACGTCTCTTCCAAGAGGCATTAAAACCATCTTGTTAAACCACTCTGACCACCACGTCTTTTCCCAGGGGCATTAAAACTGTATTGTTAAACCACTCTGACCTCCACGTCTCTTCCAAGGGACATTAAAACCGTCTTGTTAAACCACTCTGACTTCCACATCTCTTCCAAGGATAATTTAAACTGTCTTGTTAAACCACTCTGACCTCCACATCTCTACCAAGGGGCATTAAAACCGTCTTCTTAAACCACGCTCACCTCCATGTCTCTTCCAAGGGGCATTAAAACCATATTTTTAAGTTACGGTGACCTCCACTACTCTTCAAAGGGGTATTGAAACAGTCTTGTTAAACCACTCTGACCTCCACGTCTCTTCCAAGGGGCATTAAAACCATCTTGTTAAACCACTGTGACCTCCATATCTCTTCCGAGGGACATAAAAACCGTCTTGTTAAACCACTCTGACCTACACGTCTCTTCCGAGGGGCATTAAAACCGTCTTGTTAAATCACTCTGACCTCCACGTCTCTTCCAAGGGGCATTAAACCATCTTGTTAAACCACTCTGACCTCCACGTCTCTTCCAAGGGGCATTAAAACCGTGTTATTAAGCTACTGTGACCTCCACGTCTCTTCCAAGGGGCATTAAAACCGTCTTGTTAAGCTACTGTGACCTCCACGTCTCTTCCAAGGGGCATTAAAACTGTATTGTTAAACCACTCTGACCTCCACGTCTCTTCCAAGGAGCATTAAAACCATCTTGTTAAACCACTCTGACCTCCATGACTCTTACAAGGTGCATTATAACAATCTTGTTAAACCACTCTGACCTCCACGTCTCTTCCAAGGGGCATTAAAACCGTCTTTTTAAACCACTCTGACCTCCACGTGTCTTCCAATAGGCATTAAAACCGTCTTGTTAAACCACTCTGATCTCCACGTCTCTTCCAAGAGGCATTAAAACCATCTTGTTAAACCACTCTGACTTCCAAGTCTATTCCAAGGGGCACTAAAACCGTCTTCTTAAACCACTCTGACCTACACGTCTCTTACAAGGGGAATTTAAACTGTCTTGTTAAACCACTCTGACCTCCACGTCTCTACCAAGGGGCATTAAAACCGTATTCTTAAACCACGCTCACCTCCATGTCTCTTCCAAGGGGCATTAAAACCATATTTTTAAGTTACTGTGACCTCCACTTCTCTTCCAAGTGTCATTAAAGCCGTCTTGTTAAACCACTCTGACCTCAAAGGCTATTCCAAGGTGCATTAAAACCATCTTGTTAAGCCACTCTGACCTACACGTCTCTTCCAAGGGGCATTAAAACCATCTTGTTAAGTTACTGTGACCTTAATGTCTATTTCAAGGGACATTAAAACCGTCTTGTTAAACCACTCTGACCTCCACGTCTCTTCCATGGGGCTTTAAACCGTCTTGTTAAGCTACGGTGACCTCCACGTCTCTACCAAGGGGCATTAAAACAGTTTTGTTAAACCACTCTGACCTCCACGTCTCTTCCAAGGGGCTTTAAAATCGTCATGTTAAACCACTCTGACCTCCACGTCTCTTCCGAGGGGCATTAAAACTGTGATGTTAAACCACTCTGACCTCCACGTCTCTTCCGAAGGGCATTAAAACCGTCTTCTTAATCCACTCTGACCTCCACGTCTGTTCCAAGGAGCATTAAAACCGTCTTGTTAATCAACTGTGACCTCCACGTCTCTTCCAATGGGCATTAAAACCATCTTGTTAAACCACTCTGACCTCCACGTCTCTTCCAAGGGGCATTAAAACCATCTTGTTAAGTTACTGTGACCTCCACGTCTCTTTCAAGGGGCATTAAAACCGTCTTGTTAAACCACTCTGACCTCCACATCTCTTCCAAGGGGCATTAAAACCGTGTTGTTAAGCTACTGTGACCTCCACGTCTCTTCCAAAAGGCATTAAAACCGTCGTGTTAATTGACTCTGACCTCCACGTCTCTTCAAGGGGCATTAAAACCATCTTGTTAAACCACTCTGACCTCCACGTCTCTTCCAAGGTGCATTAAAATCATCTAGTTAAGTAACTGTGACCTCCACGTCTCTTCCAAGGGGCATTAAAACCGTATTGTTAAACCACTCTGACCTCCACGTCTCTTCCAAGGGGCATTAAAACCGTGTTGTTAAGCTACTGTGACCTCCACGTCTCTTCCAAGAGGCATTTAAACCGTCTTGTTAAGCTACTGTGACCTCCACGTCTCTTCCAAGGGGCATTAAAACCGTCTTGTTAAACCACTCTGACCTCCACGTCTCTTCCAAGGGGCATTAAAACCGTGTTGTAAAGCTACTGTGACCTCCACGTCTCTTCCAAGAGGCATTAAAACCGTCTTGGTAAGCTACTGTGACCTCCACGTCTCTTCCAAGGGGCATTAAAACCGTCTTCTTAAACCACTCTGACCTCCACGCCTCTTCCAAGGGGCATTAAAACTGTTTTGTTAAGCTACTGTGACCTCCACGTCTCTTCCAAGGGGCATTAAAACCGTCTTGTTAAGCCTCTGTGACCTCCACGTCTCTTCCAAGGGGCATTAAAACAGTCTTGTTAAACCACTCTGACCTCCACGTCTCTTCCAAGGGGTATTAAACCGTCATGTTAAACCACTCTGACCTCCATGTCTCTTCCGAGGGGCATTAAAACCGTCTTGTTAATCCACTCTGACCTCCACGTCTCTTCCAAGGGGCATTAAAACCATCTTGTTCAACCAGTCTTACCTCCACGTCTCTTCCAAGGGGCATTAAAACCATCTTCTTAAACCACTCTGACCTCCACGTCTCTTCCAAGAGGCATTAAAACCGTGTTGTTAAACCACTCTGACCTCTCCTTCTCTTCCAAGGGGCATTAAAACTGTGTTGTTAAGCTACTGTGACCTCCACGTCTCTTCCAAGGGGCATTAAAACTGTCTTGTTAAGCTACTGTGACCTCCACGTCTCTTCAAAGGGGCATTAAAACAGTCTTGTTAATCCACTCTGACCTCCACGTCTCTTCCAAGGGGCATTAAAACCATCTTCTTAAACCACTCTCACCTCCACGTCTCTTCCAATGGGCATTAAAACCGTCTTGTTAAACCTCTCTGAACTCCACGTCTCTTCCAAGAAGGCATTAAAACCATCTTGTTAAACCACTCTGACCACCACGTCTTTTCCCAGGGGCATTAAAACTGTATTGTTAAACCACTCTGACCTCCACGTCTCTTCCAAGGGTCATTAAAACTGTCTTGTTAAACCACTCTGACCTCCAAGTCTATTCCAAGGGGCATTAAAACCGTCTTGTTAAACCACTCTGACCTCCACGTCTCTTCCAAGGATAATTTAAACTGTCTTGTTAAACCACTTTGACCTCCACGTCTCTACCAAGGGGCATTAAAACCGTCTTCTTAAACCACGCTCACCTCCATGTCTCTTCCAAGGGGCATTAAAACCATATTTTTAAGTTACGGTGACCTCCACTTCTCTTCCAAGGGTCATTAAAACTGTCTTGTTAAAAATCTCTCACCTCCATGTCTCTTCCAAGGTGCATTAAAACCGTGTTGTTAAGCTACTGTGACCTCCACGTCTCTTCCAAGGGGCATTAAAACAGTCTTGTTAAACCACTCTGACCTCCACGTCTCTTCCAAGGGGCATTAAAACCATCTTGTTAAACCACTGTGACCTCCATATCTCTTCCGAGGGACATAAAAACCGTCTTGTTAAACCACTCTGACCTACACGTCTCTTCCGAGGGGCATTAAAACCGTCTTGTTAAATTACTCTGACCTCCACGGCTCTTCCAAGGGGCATTAAACCATCTTGTTAAACCACTCTGACCTCCACGTCTCTTCCAAGGGGCATTAAAACCGTGTTGTTAAGCTACTGTGACCTCCACGTCTCTTCCAAGGGGCCTTAAAACCGTCTTGTTAAGCTACTGTGACCTCCACGTCTCTTCCAAGGGGCATTAAAACCGTCTTGTTAAACCACTCTGACCTCCACGTCTCTTCCAAAGGAGCATTAAAACCATCTTGTTAAACCACTCTGACCTCCACGACTCTTACAAGGGGCATTATAACAATCTTGCTAAACCACTCTGACCTCCAAGTCTATTCCAAGGGGCACTAAAACCGTCTTGTTAAAACACTCTGACCTACACGTCTCTTCCAAGGGGACTTTAAACTGTCTTGTTAAACCACTCTGACCTCCACGTCTCTACCAAGGGGCATTAAAACCGTCTTCTTAAACCACGCTCACCTCCATGTCTCTTCCAAGGGGCATTAAAACCATATTTTTAAGTTACTGTGACCTCCACTTCTCTTCCAAGGGTCATTAAAGCCGTCTTGTTAAACCACTCTGACCTCAAAGGCTATTCCAAGGGGCATTAAAACCATCTTGTTAAACCACTCTGACCTCCACGTCTCTTCCAAGGGGCATTAAAACCATCCTGTTAAGTTACTGTGACCTCCACGTCTATTCCAAGGGACATTAAAACCGTCTTGTTAAGCTACTGTGACCTCCACGTCTCTTCTAAGGGGCATTAAAACTGTATTGTTAAACCACTCTGACCTCCACGTCTCTTCCAAGGAGCATTAAAACCATCTTGTTAAACCACTCTGACCTCCACGTCTCTTCCAAGGGGCATTAAAATCATCTAGTTAAGTTACTGTGACCTCCACGTCTCTTCCAAGGGGCATTAAAACCATGTTGTTAAGCTACTGTGACTTCCAGGTCTCTTCTAAGAGGCATTAAAACCGTCTTGTTAAGCTACTGTGACCTCCACGTCTCTTCCAAGGGGCATTAAAACCATGTTGTTAAGCTACTGTGACCTCCACGTATCTTCCAAGAGGCATTAAAACCATCTTGTTAAGCTACTGTGACCTCCACGTCTCTTCCAAGGGGCATTAAAACCGTCTTGTTAAACCACTCTGACCTCCACGTCTCTTCCAAGGGGCATTAAAACCATGTTGTTAAGCTACTGTGACCTCCACGTCTCTTCCAAGAGGCATTAAAACCGTCTTGTTAAGCTACTGTGACCTCCACGTCTCTTCCAAGGGGCATTAAAACCGTCTTGTTAAACCACTCTGACCTCCACGTCTCTTCCAAGGGGCATTAAAAACGTGTTGTTAAGCTACTGTGACCTCCACGTCTCTTCCAAGAGGCATTAAAACCGTCTTGTTAAGCTACTGTGACCTCCACGTCTCTTCCAAGGGGCATTAAAACCGTCTTGTTAAACCACTCTGACCTCGACGTCTCCCCCAAGGGGGATTAAAACTGTTTTGTTAAGCTACTGTGACCTCCACATCTCTTCCAAGGGGCATTAAAACCGTCTTGTTAAGCCTCTGTGACCTCCACGTCTCTTCCAATGGGCATTAAAACAGTCTTGTTAAACCACTCTGACCTCCACGTCTCTTCCAAGGGGCATTAAATCGTCTTGTTAAACCACTCTGACCTCCACGTCTCTTCCGAGGGGCATTAAAACCGTCTTGTTAATCCACTCTGACCTCCACGTCTCTTCCAAGGGGCATTAAAACAATCTTGTTCAACCACTCTGACCTCCACGTCTCTTCCAAGGGGCATTAAAACCATCTTGTTAAACCACTCTGACCTCCACGTCTCTTTCAAGGGGCATTAAAACAGTGTTGTTAAACCACTCTGACCTCTCCGTCTCTTCCAAGGGGCATTAAAACTGTGTTGTTAAGCTACTGTGACCTCCACGTCTCTTCCAAGGGGCATTAAAACCGTCTTGTTAAGCTACTGTGACCTCCACGTCTCTTCAAAGGGGCATTAAAACAGTCTTGTTAAACCACTCTGACCTCCACGTCTCTTCCAAGGGGCATTAAAACCATCTTTTTAAACCACTCTCACCTCCACGTCTCTTCCAATAGGCATTAAAACCGTCTTGTTAAACCTCTCTGAACTCCACGTCTCTTCCAAGAGGCATTAAAACCATCTTGTTAAACCACTCTGACCACCACGTCTTTTCCCAGGGGCATTAAAACTGTATTGTTAAACCACTCTGACCTCCACGTCTCTTCCAAGGGACATTAAAACCGTCTTGTTAAACCACTCTGACTTCCACATCTCTTCCAAGGATAATTTAAACTGTCTTGTTAAACCACTCTGACCTCCACATCTCTACCAAGGGGCATTAAAACCGTCTTCTTAAACCACGCTCACCTCCATGTCTCTTCCAAGGGGCATTAAAACCAAATTTTTAAGTTACGGTGACCTCCACTTCTCTTCAAAGGGGTATTGAAACAGTCTTGTTAAACCACTCTGACCTCCACGTCTCTTCCAAGGGGCATTAAAACCATCTTGTTAAACCACTGTGACCTCCATATCTCTTCCGAGGGACATAAAAACCGTCTTGTTAAATCACTCTGACCTCCACGTCTCTTCCAAGGGGCATTAAACCATCTTGTTAAACCACTCTGACCTCCACGTCTCTTCCAAGGGGCATTAAAACCGTGTTGTTAAGCTACTGTGACCTCCACGTCTCTTCCGAACAGCATTAAAACCGTCTTCTTAATCCACTCTGACCTCCACATCTGTTCCAAGGAGCATTAAAACCGTCTTGTTAATCAACTCTGACCTCCACGTCTCTTCCAATGGGCATTAAAACCATCTTGTTAAACCACTCTGACCTCCACGTCTCTTCCAAGGGGCATTAAAACCATCTTGTTAAGTTACTGTGACCTCCACGTCTCTTTCAAGGGGCATTAAAACCGTCTTGTTAAACCACTCTGACCTCCACATCTCTTCCAAGGGGCATTAAAACCGTGTTGTTAAGCTACTGTGACCTCCACGTCTCTTCCAAAAGGCATTAAAACCGTCGTGTTAATTGACTCTGACCTCCACGTCTCTTCAAGGGGCATTAAAACCATCTTGTTAAACCACTCTGACCTCCACGTCTCTTCCAAGGTGCATTAAAATCATTTAGTTAAGTAACTGTGACCTCCACGTCTCTTCCAAGGGGCATTAAAACCGTCTTGTTAAACCACTCTGACCTCCACGTCTCTTCCATGGGGCATTAAAACCGTGTTGTTAAGCTACTGTGACCTCCACGTCTCTTCCAAGAGGCATTTAAACTGTCTTATTAAGCTACTGTGACCTCCACGTCTCTTCCAAGGGGCATTAAAACCGTCTTGTTAAACCACTCTGACCTCCACGTGTCTTCCAAGGGGCATTAAAACCGTGTTGTTAAGCTACTGTGACCTCCACGTCTCTTCCAAGAGGCCTTAAAACCGTCTTGGTAAGCTACTGTGACCTCCACGTCTCTTCCAAGGGGCATTAAAACCGTCTTGTTAAACCACTCTGACCTCCACGCCTCCTCCAAGGGGCACTAAAACTGTTTTGTTAAGCTACTGTGACCTCCACGTCTCTTCCAAGGGGCATTAAAACCGTCTTGTTAAACCACTCTGACCTCCACGCCTCCTCCAAGGGGCACTAAAACTGTTTTGTTAAGCTACTGTGACCTCCACGTCTCTTCCAAGGGGCATTAAAACCGTCTTGTTAAGCCTCTGTGACCTCCACGTCTCTTCCAAGGGGCATTAAAACAGTCTTGTTAAACCACTCTGACCTCCACGTCTCTTCCAAGGGGCATTAAACCATCATGTTAAACCACTCTGACCTCCACGTCTCTTCCGAGGGGCATTAAAACAGTCTTGTTAATCCACTCTGACCACCACGTCTCTTCCAAGGGGCATTAAAACCATCTTGTTCAACCACTCTTACCTCCACGTCTCTTCCAAGGGGCATTAAAACCATCTTCTTAAACCACTCTGACCTCCACGTCTCTTCCAAGAGGCATTAAAACCGTGTTGTTAAACCACTCTGACCTCTCCGTCTCTTCCAAGGGGCATTAAAACTGTGTTGTTAAGCTACTGTGACCTCCACGTCTCTTCCAAGGGGCATTAAAACCGTCTTGTTAAGCTACTGTGACCTCCACGTCTCTTCAAAGGGGCATTAAAACAGTCTTGTTAATCCACTCTGACCTCCACGTCTCTTCCAAGGGGCATTAAAACCATCTTTTTAAACCACTCTCACCTCCACGTCTCTTCCAATGGGCATTAAAACCGTCTTGTTAAACCTCTCTGAACTCCACGTCTCTTCCAAGAAGGCATTAAAACCATCTTGTTAAACCACTCTGACCACCACGTCTTTTCCCAGGGGCATTAAAACTGTATTGTTAAACCACTCTGACCTCCACGTCTCTTCCAAGGGACATTAAAACTGTCTTGTTAAACCACTCTGACCTCCAAGTCTATTCCAAAGGGCATTAAAACCGTCTTGTTAAACCACTCTGACCTCCACGTCTCTTCCAAGGATAATTTAAACTGTCTTGTTAAACCACTCTGACCTCCACGTCTCTACCAAGGGGCATTAAAACCGTGTTCTTAAACCACGCTCACCTCCCTGTCTCTTCCAAGGGGCATTAAAACCGTATTTTTAAGTTACGGTGACCTCCACTTCTCTTCCAAGGGTCATTAAAACTGACTTGTTAAAAATCTCTCACCTCCACGTCTCTTCCAAGGTGCATTAAAACCGTGTTGTTAAGCTACTGTGACCTCCACGTCTCTTCCAAGGGGCATTAAAACAGTCTTGTTAAACCACTCTGACCTCCACGTCTCTTCCAAGGGGCATTAAAACCATCTTGTTAAACCACTGTGACCTCCATATCTCTTCCGAGGGACATAAAAACCGTCTTGTTAAACCACTCTGACCTACACGTCTCTTCCGAGGGGCATTAAAACCGTCTTGTTAAATCACTCTGACCTCCACGGCTCTTCCAAGGGGCATTAAACCATCTTGTTAAACCACTCTGACCTCCACGTCTCTTCCAAGGGGCATTAAAACCGTGTTGTTAAGCTACTGTGACCTCCACGTCTCTTCCAAGGGGCCTTAAAAACGTCTTGTTAAGCTACGGTGACCTCCACGTCTCTTCCAAGGGGCATTAAAACCGTCTTGTTAAACCACTCTGACCTCCACGTCTCTTCCAAGGAGCATTAAAACCATCTTGTTAAACCACTCTGACCTCCACGACTCTTACAAGGGGCATTATAACAATCTTGGTAAACCACTCTGACCTCCAAGTCTATTCCAAGGGGCACTAAAACCGTCTTGTTAAACCACTCTGACCTACACGTCTCTTCCAAGGGAAATTTAAACTGTCTTGTTAAACCACTCTGACCTCCACGTCTCTACCAAGGGGCATTAAAACCGTCTTCTTAAACCACGCTCACCTCCATGTCTCTTCCAAGGGGCATTAAAACCATGTTTTTAAGTTACTGTGACCTCCACTTCTCTTCCAAGGGTCATTAAAGCCGTCTTGTTAAACCACTCTGACCTCATAGGCTATTCCAAGGGGCATTAAAACCATCTTGTTAAACCACTCTGACCTCCACGTCTGTTCCAAGGGGCATTAAAACCATGTTGTTAAGTTGCTGTGACCTCCACGTCTATTCCAAGGGACATTAAAACCGTCTTGTTAAACCACTCTGACCTCCACGTCTCTTCCATGGGGCATTAAACCGTCTTGTTAAGCTACGGTGACCTCCACGTTTCTTTCAAGGGGCATTAAAAGCGTCTTGTTAAACCACTCTGACCTCCACGTCTCTTCCAAGGGGCATTAAAACCGTGTTGTTAAGCTACTGTGACCTCCACGTCTCTTCCAAGAGGCATTAAAACCGTCTTGTTAATCGACTCTGACCTCCACGTCTCTTTCAAGGGGCCTTAAAACCGTCTTGTTAAACCACTCTGACCTCCACATCTCTTCCAAGCGGCATTAAAACCGTGTTGTTAAGCTACTGTGACCTCCACGTCTCTTCCAAGAGGCATTAAAACCGTCTTGTTAAGCTACTGTGACCTCCACGTCTCTTCCAAGGGGCATTAAAACCGTCTTGTTAAACCACTCTGACCTCCACGTCTCTTCCAAGGGGCATTAAAACCATCTTGTTAAACCACTCTGACCTCCATGTCTCTTCCAAGGGGCATTAAAATCATCTAGTTAAGTTACTGTGACCTCCACGTCTCTTCCAAGGGGCATTAAAACCGTCTTGTTAAACCACTCTGACCTCCACGTCTCTTCCAACAGGCATTAAAACCGTGTTGTTAAGCTACTGTGACCTCCACGTCTCTTCCAAGAGGCATTAAAACCGTCTTGTTAAGCTACTGTGACCTCCACGTCTCTTCCAAGGGGCATTAAAACCGTCTTGTTAAACCACTCTGACCTCCACGTCTCTTCCAAGGGGCATTAAAACCGTGTTGTTAAGCTACTGTGACCTCCACGTCTCTTCCAAGAGGCATTAAAACCGTCTTGTTAAGCTACTGTGACCTCCACGTCTCTTCCAAGGGGCATTAAAACCGTCTTGTTAAACCACTCTGACCTCCACGTCTCCTCCAAGGGGCATTAAAACTGTTTTGTTAAGCTACTGTGACCTCCACGTCTCTTTCAAGGGGCATTAAAACCGTCTTGTTAAGCCTCTGTGACCTCCACATCTCTTCCAAGGGGCATTAAAACAGTCTTGTTAAACCACTCTGACCTCCACGTCTCTTCCAAGGGGTATTAAACCGTCATGTTAAACCACTCTGACCTCCACGTCTCTTCCGAGGGGCATTAAAACTGTCATGTTAAATCACTCTGACCTCCACGTCTCTTCCGAGGGGCATTAAAACCGTCTTGTTAATCCACTCTGACCTCCACGTCTCTTCCAAGGAGCATTAAAACTGTCTTGTTAATCGACTCTGACCTCCACGTCTCTTCCAATGGGCATTAAAACCATCTTGTTAAACCACTCTGACCTCCACGTCTCTTCCAAGGGGCATTAAAACCATCTTGTTAAGTTACTGTGACCTCCACGTCTCTTTCAAGGGGCATTAAAACCGTCTTGTTAAACCACTCTGACCTCCACGTCTCTTCCAAGGGGCATTAAAACCGTGTTGTTAAGCTACTGTGACCTCCACGTCTCTTCCAAGAGGCATTAAAACCGTCTTGTTAATCGACTCTGACCTCCACGTCTCTTCCAAGGGGCATTAAAACCATCTTGTTAAACCACTCTGACCTCCATGTCTCTTCCAAGGGGCATTAAAATCATCTAGTTAAGTTACTGTGACCTCCACGTCTCTTCCAAGGGGCATTATAACCGTCTTGTTAAACCACTCTGACCTCCACGTCTCTTCCAAGGGGCATTAAAACCGTGTTGTTAAGCTACTGTGACCTCCACGTCTCTTCCAAGAGGCATTAAAACCGTCTTGTTAAGCTACTGTGACCTCCACGTCTCTTCCAAGGGGCATTAAAACCGTCTTGTTAAACCACTCTGACCTCCACGTCTCTTCCAAGGGGCATTAAAACCATCTTGTTAAACCACTCTGACCTCCATGTCTCTTCCAAGGGGCATTAAAATCATCTAGTTAAGTTACTGTGACCTCCACGTCTCTTCCAAGGGGCATTAAAACCGTCTTGTTAAACCACTCTGACCTCCACGTCTCTTCAAAGGGGCATTAAAACTGTGTTGTTAAGCTACTGTGACCTCCACGTCTCTTCCAAGAGGCATTAAAACCGTCTTGTTAAGCTACTGTGACATCCACGTCTCTTCCAAGGGGCATTAAAACCGTCTTGTTAAACCACTCTGACCTCCACGTCTCTTCCAAGGGACATTAAAACCATGTTGTTAAGCTACTGTGACCTCCACGTCTCTCCCAAGAGGCATTAAAACCGTCTTGTTAAGCTACTGTGACCTCCACGTCTCTTCCAAGGGGCATTAAAACCGTCTTGTTAAACCACTCTGACCTCCACGTCTCCTCCAAGGGGCATTAAAACTGTTTTGTTAAGCTACTGTGACCTCCACGTCTCTTCCAAGGGGCATTAAAACCGTCTTGTTAAGCCTCTGTGACCTCCACATCTCTTCCAAGGGGCAATAAAACAGTCTTGTTAAGCCACTCTGACCTCCACGTCTCTTCCAAGGGGCATTAAAACCATCTTGTTAAACCACTCTGACCTCCATGTCTCTTCCAAGGGGCATTAAAATCATCTAGTTAAGTTACTGTGACCTCCACGTCTCTTCCAAGGGGCATTATAACCGTCTTGTTAAACCACTCTGACCTCCACGTCTCTTCCAAGGGGCATTAAAACCGTGTTGTTAAGCTACTGTGACCTCCACGTCTCTTCCAAGAGGCATTAAAACCGTCTTGTTAAGCTACTGTGACCTCCACGTCTCTTCCAAGGGGCATTAAAACCGTCTTGTTAAACCACTCTGACCTCCACGTCTCTTCCAAGGGGCATTAAAACCATCTTGTTAAACCACTCTGACCTCCATGTCTCTTCCAAGGGGCATTAAAATCATCTAGTTAAGTTACTGTGACCTCCACGTCTCTTCCAAGGGGCATTAAAACCGTCTTGTTAAACCACTCTGACCTCCACGTCTCTTCCAAGGGGCATTAAAACTGTGTTGTTAAGCTACTGTGACCTCCACGTCTCTTCCAAGAGGCATTAAAACCGTCTTGTTAAGCTACTGTGACATCCACGTCTCTTCCAAGGGGCATTAAAACCGTCTTGTTAAACCACTCTGACCTCCACGTCTCTTCCAAGGGACATTAAAACCATGTTGTTAAGCTACTGTGACCTCCACGTCTCTCCCAAGAGGCATTAAAACCGTCTTGTTAAGCTACTGTGACCTCCACGTCTCTTCCAAGGGGCATTAAAACCGTCTTGTTAAACCACTCTGACCTCCACGTCTCCTCCAAGGGGCATTAAAACTGTTTTGTTAAGCTACTGTGACCTCCACGTCTCTTCCAAGGGGCATTAAAACCGTCTTGTTAAGCCTCTGTGACCTCCACATCTCTTCCAAGGGGCATTAAAACAGTCTTGTTAAGCCACTCTGACCTCCACGTCTCTTCCAAGGGTTATTAAATCGTCATGTTAAACCACTCTGACCTCCACGTCTCTTCCGAATGGCATTAAAACCGTCTTGTTAATCCACTCTGACCTCCATGTCTCTTCCAAGGGGCATTAAAACCATCTTGTTCAACCACTCTGACCTCCACGTCTCTTCCAAGGGGCATTAAAACCATCTTGTTAAACCACTCTGACCTCCACGTCTCTTCCAAGGGGCATTAAAACCGTGTTGTTAAACCACTCTGACCTCTCAGTCTCTTCCAAGGGGCATTAAAACTGTATTGTTAAGCTACTGTGACCTCCACGTCTCTTCCAAGGGGCATTAATACCATCTTTTTAAACGACTCTCACCTCCACGTCTCTTCCAATGGGCCTTAAAACCGTCTTGTTTACCTCTCTGAACTCCACGTCTCTTCCAAGAGGCATTAAAACCATCTTGTTAAACCACTCTGAACACCACGTCTTTTCCCAGGGCCATTATAACTGTATTGTTAAACCAATCTGACCTCCACGTCTCTTCCAAGGGACATTAAAACCATCTTGTTAAACCACTCTGACCTCCAAGTCTATGCCAAGGGGCATTAAAACCGTCTTGTTAAACCACTCTGACCTACACGTCTCCTCCAAGGATAATTTAAACTGTCTTGTTAAACCACTCTGACCTTCACGTCTCTACCAAGGGGCAATAAAACCGTCTTCTTAAACAACGCTCATCTCCATGTCTCTTCCAAGGGGCATTAAAACCATATTTTTAAGTTACGGTGACCTCCACTTCTCTTCCAAGGGTCATTAAAACCGTCTTGTTAAACCACTCTCACCTCCACGTCTCTTCCAAGGTGCATTAAAACCGTGTTGTTAAGCTACTGTGAACTCCACGTCTCTTCCAAGGGGCATTAAAACAGTCTTGTTAAACCACTCTGACCTCCACGTCTCTTCCAAGGGGCATTAAAACCATCTTGTTAAACCACTGTGACCTCCATATCTCTTCCGAGGGACATAAAAACCGTCTTGTTAAACCACTCTGACCTACACGTCTCTTCCGAGGGGCATTAAAACCGTCTTGTTAAATCGCTCTGACCTCCATGTCTCTTCCAAGGGGCATTAAACCATCTTGTTAAACCACTCTGACCTCCACGTCTCTTCCAAGGGGCATTAAAACCGTGTTGTTAAGCTACTGTGACCTCCACGTCTCTTCCAAGGGACATTAAAACCGTCTTGTTAAACCACTCTGACCTCCACGTCTCTTCCAAGGAGCATTAAAACCATCTTGTTAAACCACACTGACCTCCACGACTCTTACAAGGGGCATTATAACAATCTTGTTAAACCACTCTGACCTCCACGTCTCTTCCAAGGGGCATTAAAACCGTCTTGTTAAACCACTCTGAACTCCACGTCTCTTCCAAGAGGCATTAAAACCATCTTGGTAAACCACTCTGACTTCCAAGTCTATTCCAAGGGGCACTAAAACCGTCTTGTTAAACCACTCTGACCTACACGTCTCTTCCAAGGGGAATTTAAACTGTCTTGTTAAACCACTCTGACCTCCACGTCTCTACCAAGGGGCATTAAAACCATCTTCTTAAACCACGCTCACCTCCATGTCTCTTCCAAGGGGCATTAAAACCATATTTTTAAGTTACTGTGACCTCCACTTATCTTCCAACGGTCATTAAAACCGTCTTGTTAAACCACTCTGACCTCAAAGGCTATTCCAAGGGGCATTAAAACCATCTTGTTAAACCACTGTGACCTCCACTTCTCTTCCAAGGGGCATTAAAACCGTCTTGTTAAACCACTCTGACCTCGACGTCTCTTCCGAGGGGCATTAAAACTGTCATGTTAAACCACTCTGACCTCCACGTCTCTTCCGAGGGGCATTAAAACCGTCTTGTTAATCCACTCTGACCTCCACGTCTCTTCCAAAGAGCATTAAAACCGTCTTGTTAATCGACTCTGACCTCCACGTCTCTTCCAATGGGCATTAAATCCATCTTGTTAAACCACTCTGACCTCCACGTCTCTTACATAGGGCATTAAAATCATCTTGTTAAGTTACTGTGACCTCCACGTCTCTTTCAAGGGGCATTAAAACCGTCTTGTTAAACCACTCTGACCTCCACGTCTCTTCCAAGGGGCATTAAAACCGTGTTGTTAAGCTACTGTGACCTCCACGTCTCTTCCAAGTGGCATTAAAACCGCCTTGTTTAGCTACTGTGACCTCCACGTCTCTTCCAAGGGTCATTAAAACCGTCTTGTTAAACCACTCTGACCTCCACGTCTCCTCCAAGGGGCATTAAAACTGTGTTGTTAAGCTACTGTGACCTCCTCGTCTCTTCCAAGGGGCATTAAAACCGTCTTGTTAAACTACTGTGACCTCCACGTCTCTTCCAAGGGGCATTAAAACAGTCTTGTTAAACCACTTTGACCTCCACGTCTCTTCCAAGGGGCATTAAAACCTTGTTGTTAAGCTACTGTGACCTCCACGTCTCTTCCAAGGGACATTAAAACTGTCTTGTTAAGCCTCTGTGACCTCCTCGTCTCTTCCAAGGGGCATTGAAACAGTCTTGTTAAACCACTCTGACCTCCACGTCTCTTCCGATGGGCATTAAAACCGTATTGTTAATCCACTCTGACCTCCACGTCTCTTCCAAGGGGAATTTAAACTGTCTTGTTAAACCACTCTGACCTCCACGTCTTTACCAAGGGGCATTAAAACATTCTTCTTAAACCACGCTCACCTCCACGTCTCTTCCAAGGGGCATTAAAACCATATTTTTAAGTTACTGTGACCTCCACTTCTCTTCCAAGGGTCATTAAAACCGTCTTGTTAAACCACTCTCACCTCAACGTCTTTTCCAAGGGGCATTAAAACCGTGTTGCTAAGCTACTGTGACCTCCACGTCTCTTCCAAGGGGCATTAAAACAGTCTTGTTAAACCACTCTGACCTACACGTCGCTTCCGAGGGGCATTAAAACCGTCTTGTTAAATCACTCTGACCTCCACGTCTCTTCCAAGGGGCATTAAACCATCTTGTTAAACCACTCTGACCTCCACGTGTCTTCCAAGGGGCATTAAAATCGTGTTGTTAAGCTACAGTGACCTCCACGTCTCTTCCAAGGGGCATTAAAACCATCTTGTTAAGCTACTGTACCCTCCACGTCTCTTCCAAGGGGCATTAAAACCGTCTTGTTAAACCACTCTGACCTCCACGTCTCTTTCAAGGAGCATTAAAACCGTGTTGTTAAGCTACTCTGACCTCCATGTCTCTTACAAGGGGCATTATAACAATCTTGTTAAACCACTCTGACCTCCACGTCTCGTAAAAGGGGCATTAAAACCATCTTGATAAAACAATCTGAACTCCACGTCTCTTCCAAGGGGCATTAAAACCGTCTTGTTAAACCACTCTGACCTCCACGTCTCTTCCAAGAGGCATTAAAACCATCTTGATAAAACAATCTGACCTCCACGTCTCTTCCAAGGGGCATTAAAACTGTCTTGTTAAACCACTCTGACCTCCACGTCTCTTCCAAAGGGCATTAAAACTGTCTTCTTAAACCACGCTCACCTCCACGTCTCTTCCAAGGGGCATTAAAACCATATTTTTAATTTACTGTGACCTCCACTTCTCTTCCAAGGGTCATTAAAACCGTCTTGTTAAACCACTCTCACCTCAACGTCTTTTCCAAGGGGCATTAAAACCGTGTTGTTAAGCTACTGTGACCTCCACGTCTCTTCCAAGAGGCATTAAAACAGTCCTGTTAAACCACTGTGACCTCCACGTCTCTTCCAAGGGGCATTAAAACCGTCTTGTTAAACCACTCTGACCTCCACGTCTCTTCCAAGGGGCATTAAAACTGTGTTGTTAAGCTACTGTGACCTCCACGTCTCTTCCAAGAGGCATTAAAACCGTCTTGTTAAGCTACTGTGACATCCACGTCTCTTCCAAGGGGCATTAAAACCGTCTTGTTAAACCACTCTGACCTCCACGTCTCTTCCAAGGGACATTAAAACCATGTTGTTAAGCTACTGTGACCTCCACGTCTCTCCCAAGAGGCATTAAAACCGTCTTGTTAAGCTACTGTGACCTCCACGTCTCTTCCAAGGGGCATTAAAACCGTCTTGTTAAACCACTCTGACCTCCACGTCTCCTCCAAGGGGCATTAAAACTGTTTTGTTAAGCTACTGTGACCTCCACGTCTCTTCCAAGGGGCATTAAAACCGTCTTGTTAAGCCTCTGTGACCTCCACATCTCTTCCAAGGGGCATTAAAACAGTCTTGTTAAGCCACTCTGACCTCCACGTCTCTTCCAAGGGTTATTAAACCGTCATGTTAAACCACTCTGACCTCCACGTCTCTTCCGAATGGCATTAAAACCGTCTTGTTAATCCACTCTGACCTCCATGTCTCTTCCAAGGGGCATTAAAACCATCTTGTTCAACCACTCTGACCTCCACGTCTCTTCCAAGGGGCATTAAAACCATCTTGTTAAACCACTCTGACCTCCACGTCTCTTCCAAGGGGCATTAAAACCGTGTTGTTAAACCACTCTGACCTCTCAGTCTCTTCCAAGGGGCATTAAAACTGTATTGTTAAGCTACTGTGACCTCCACGTCTCTTCCAAGGGGCATTAAAACCGTCTTGTTAAGCTACTGTGACCTCCACGTCTCTTCAAAGTGGCATTAAAACAGTCTTTTTAAACCACTCTGACCTCCACGTCTCTTCCAAGGGGCATTAATACCATCTTTTTAAACGACTCTCACCTCCACGTCTCTTCCAATGGGCCTTAAAACCGTCTTGTTTACCTCTCTGAACTCCACGTCTCTTCCAAGAGGCATTAAAACCATCTTGTTAAACCACTCTGACCACCACGTCTTTTCCCAGGGCCATTATAACTGTATTGTTAAACCAATCTGACCTCCACGTCTCTTCCAAGGGACATTAAAACCATCTTGTTAAACCACTCTGACCTCCAAGTCTATGCCAAGGGGCATTAAAACCGTCTTGTTAAACCACTCTGACCTACACGTCTCCTCCAAGGATAATTTAAACTGTCTTGTTAAACCACTCTGACCTTCACGTCTCTACCAAGGGGCAATAAAACCGTCTTCTTAAACAACGCTCACCTCCATGTCTCTTCCAAGGGGCATTAAAACCATATTTTTAAGTTACGGTGACCTCCACTTCTCTTCCAAGGGTCATTAAAACCGTCTTGTTAAACCACTCTCACCTCCACGTCTCTTCCAAGGTGCATTAAAACCGTGTTGTTAAGCTACTGTGAACTCCACGTCTCTTCCAAGGGGCATTAAAACAGTCTTGTTAAACCACTCTGACCTCCACGTCTCTTCCAAGGGGCATTAAAACCATCTTGTTAAACCACTGTGACCTCCATATCTCTTCCGAGGGACATAAAAACCGTCTTGTTAAACCACTCTGACCTACACGTCTCTTCCGAGGGGCATTAAAACCGTCTTGTTAAATCGCTCTGACCTCCATGTCTCTTCCAAGGGGCATTAAACCATCTTGTTAAACCACTCTGACCTCCACGTCTCTTCCAAGGGGCATTAAAACCGTGTTGTTAAGCTACTGTGACCTCCACGTCTCTTCCAAGGGACATTAAAACCGTCTTGTTAAACCACTCTGACCTCCACGTCTCTTCCAAGGAGCATTAAAACCATCTTGTTAAACCACTCTGACCTCCACGACTCTTACAAGGGGCATTATAACAATCTTGTTAAACCACTCTGACCTCCACGTCTCTTCCAAGGGGCATTAAAACCGTCTTGTTAAACCACTCTGAACTCCACGTCTCTTCCAAGAGGCATTAAAACCATCTTGGTAAACCACTCTGACTTCCAAGTCTATTCCAAGGGGCACTAAAACCGTCTTGTTAAACCACTCTGACCTCCACGTCTCTTCCAAGGGGCATTAAAACCGTCTTGTTAAACCACTCTGAACTCCACGTCTCTTCCAAGAGGCATTAAAACCATCTTGGTAAACCACTCTGACTTCCAAGTCTATTCCAAGGGGCACTAAAACCGTCTTGTTAAACCACTCTGACCTCCACGTCTCTACCAAGGGGCATTAAAACCATCTTCTTAAACCACGCTCACCTCCATGTCTCTTCCAAGGGGCATTAAAACCATATTTTTAAGTTACTGTGACCTCCACTTATCTTCCAACGGTCATTAAAACCGTCTTGTTAAACCACTCTGACCTCAAAGGCTATTCCAAGGGGCATTAAAACCATCTTGTTAAACCACTGTGACCTCCACTTCTCTTCCAAGGGGCATTAAAACCGTCTTGTTAAACCACTCTGACCTCGACGTCTCTTCCGAGGGGCATTAAAACTGTCATGTTAAACCACTCTGACCTCCACGTCTCTTCCGAGGGGCATTAAAACCGTCTTGTTATTCCACTCTGACCTCCACGTCTCTTCCAAAGAGCATTAAAACCGTCTTGTTAATCGACTCTGACCTCCACGTCTCTTCCAATGGGCATTAAATCCATCTTGTTAAACCACTCTGACCTCCACGTCTCTTACATAGGGCATTAAAATCATCTTGTTAAGTTACTGTGACCTCCACGTCTCTTTCAAGGGGCATTAAAACCGTCTTGTTAAACCACTCTGACCTCCACGTCTCTTCCAAGGGGCATTAAAACCGTGTTGTTAAGCTACTGTGACCTCCACGTCTCTTCCAAGTGGCATTAAAACCGCCTTGTTTAGCTACTGTGACCTCCACGTCTCTTCCAAGGGTCATTAAAACCGTCTTGTTAAACCACTCTGACCTCCACGTCTCCTCCAAGGGGCATTAAAACTGTGTTGTTAAGCTACTGTGACCTCCTCGTCTCTTCCAAGGGGCATTAAAACCGTCTTGTTAAACTACTGTGACCTCCACGTCTCTTCCAAGGGGCATTAAAACAGTCTTGTTAAACCACTTCGACCTCCACGTCTCTTCCAAGGGGCATTAAAACCTTGTTGTTAAGCTACTGTGACCTCCACGTCTCTTCCAAGGGACATTAAAACTGTCTTGTTAAGCCTCTGTGACCTCCACGTCTCTTCCAAGGGGAATTTAAACAGTCTTGTTAAACCACTCTGACCTCCACGTCTTTACCAAGGGGCATTAAAACATTCTTCTTAAACCACGCTCACCTCCACGTCTCTTCCAAGGGGCATTAAAACCATATTTTTAAGTTACTGTGACCTCCACTTCTCTTCCAAGGGTCATTAAAACCGTCTTGTTAAACCACTCTCACCTCAACGTCTTTTCCAAGGGGCATTAAAACCGTGTTGTTAAGCTACTGTGACCTCCACGTCTCTTCCAAGGGGCATTAAAACAGTCTTGTTAAACCACTCTGACCTACACGTCGCTTCCGAGGGGCATTAAAACCGTCTTGTTAAATCACTCTGACCTCCACGTCTCTTCCAAGGGGCATTAAACCATCTTGTTAAACCACTCTGACCTCCACGTGTCTTCCAAGGGGCATTAAAATCGTGTTGTTAAGCTACAGTGACCTCCACGTCTCTTCCAAGGGGCATTAAAACCATCTTGTTAAGCTACTGTACCCTCCACGTCTCTTCCAAGGGGCATTAAAACCGTCTTGTTAAACCACTCTGACCTCCACGTCTCTTTCAAGGAGCATTAAAACCGTGTTGTTAAGCTACTCTGACCTCCATGTCTCTTACAAGGGGCATTATAACAATCTTGTTAAACCACTCTGACCTCCACGTCTCGTAAAAGGGGCATTAAAACCATCTTGATAAAACAATCTGAACTCCACGTCTCTTCCAAGGGGCATTAAAACCGTCTTGTTAAACCACTCTGACCTCCACGTCTCTTCCAAGAGGCATTAAAACCATCTTGATAAAACAATCTGACCTCCACGTCTCTTCCAAGGGGCATTAAAACTGTCTTGTTAAACCACTCTGACCTCCACGTCTCTTCCAAAGGGCATTAAAACTGTCTTCTTAAACCACGCTCACCTCCACGTCTCTTCCAAGGGGCATTAAAACCATATTTTTAAGTTACTGTGACCTCCACTTCTCTTCCAAGGGTCATTAAAACCGTCTTGTTAAACCACTCTCACCTCAACGTCTTTTCCAAGGGGCATTAAAACCGTGTTGTTAAGCTACTGTGACCTCCACTTCTCTTCCAAGAGGCATTAAAACAGTCTTGTTAAACCACTGTGACCTCCACGTCTCTTCCAAGGGGCATTAAAACCGTCTTGTTAAACCACTCTGACCTCCACGTCTCTTCCAAGGGGCATTAAAACTGTGTTGTTAAGCTACTGTGACCTCCACGTCTCTTCCAAGAGGCATTAAAACCGTCTTGTTAAGCTACTGTGACATCCACGTCTCTTCCAAGGGGCATTAAAACCGTCTTGTTAAACCACTCTGACCTCCACGTCTCTTCCAAGGGACATTAAAACCATGTTGTTAAGCTACTGTGACCTCCACGTCTCTCCCAAGAGGCATTAAAACCGTCTTGTTAAGCTACTGTGACCTCCACGTCTCTTCCAAGGGGCATTAAAACCGTCTTGTTAAACCACTCTGACCTCCACGTCTCCTCCAAGGGGCATTAAAACTGTTTTGTTAAGCTACTGTGACCTCCACGTCTCTTCCAAGGGGCATTAAAACCGTCTTGTTAAGCCTCTGTGACCTCCACATCTCTTCCAAGGGGCATTAAAACAGTCTTGTTAAGCCACTCTGACCTCCACGTCTCTTCCAAGGGTTATTAAACCGTCATGTTAAACCACTCTGACCTCCACGTCTCTTCCGAATGGCATTAAAACCGTCTTGTTAATCCACTCTGACCTCCATGTCTCTTCCAAGGGGCATTAAAACCATCTTGTTCAACCACTCTGACCTCCACGTCTCTTCCAAGGGGCATTAAAACCATCTTGTTAAACCACTCTGACCTCCACGTCTCTTCCAAGGGGCATTAAAACCGTGTTGTTAAACCACTCTGACCTCTCAGTCTCTTCCAAGGGGCATTAAAACTGTATTGTTAAGCTACTGTGACCTCCACGTCTCTTCCAAGGGGCATTAAAACCGTCTTGTTAAGCTACTGTGACCTCCACGTCTCTTCAAAGTGGCATTAAAACAGTCTTTTTAAACCACTCTGACCTCCACGTCTCTTCCAAGGGGCATTAATACCATCTTTTTAAACGACTCTCACCTCCACGTCTCTTCCAATGGGCCTTAAAACCGTCTTGTTTACCTCTCTGAACTCCACGTCTCTTCCAAGAGGCATTAAAACCATCTTGTTAAACCACTCTGACCACCACGTCTTTTCCCAGGGCCATTATAACTGTATTGTTAAACCAATCTGACCTCCACGTCTCTTACAAGGGACATTAAAACCATCTTGTTAAACCACTCTGACCTCCAAGTCTATGCCAAGGGGCATTAAAACCGTCTTGTTAAACCACTCTGACCTACACGTCTCCTCCAAGGATAATTTAAACTGTCTTGTTAAACCACTCTGACCTTCACGTCTCTACCAAGGGGCAATAAAACCGTCTTCTTAAACAACGCTCACCTCCATGTCTCTTCCAAGGGGCATTAAAACCATATTTTTAAGTTACGGTGACCTCCACTTCTCTTCCAAGGGTCATTAAAACCGTCTTGTTAAACCACTCTCACCTCCACGTCTCTTCCAAGGTGCATTAAAACCGTGTTGTTAAGCTACTGTGAACTCCACGTCTCTTCCAAGGGGCATTAAAACAGTCTTGTTAAACCACTCTGACCTCCACGTCTCTTCCAAGGGGCATTAAAACCATCTTGTTAAACCACTGTGACCTCCATATCTCTTCCGAGGGACATAAAAACCGTCTTGTTAAACCACTCTGACCTACACGTCTCTTCCGAGGGGCATTAAAACCGTCTTGTTAAATCGCTCTGACCTCCATGTCTCTTCCAAGGGGCATTAAACCATCTTGTTAAACCACTCTGACCTCCACGTCTCTTCCAAGGGGCATTAAAACCGTGTTGTTAAGCTACTGTGACCTCCACGTCTCTTCCAAGGGACATTAAAACCGTCTTGTTAAACCACTCTGACCTCCACGTCTCTTCCAAGGAGCATTAAAACCATCTTGTTAAACCACTCTGACCTCCACGACTCTTACAAGGGGCATTATAACAATCTTGTTAAACCACTCTGACCTCCACGTCTCTTCCAAGGGGCATTAAAACCGTTTTGTTAAACCACTCTGAACTCCACGTCTCTTCCAAGAGGCATTAAAACCATCTTGGTAAACCACTCTGACTTCCAAGTCTATTCCAAGGGGCACTAAAACCGTCTTGTTAAACCACTCTGACCTACAAGTCTCTTCCAAGGGGAATTTAAACTGTCTTGTTAAACCACTCTGACCTCCACGTCTCTACCAAGGGGCATTAAAACCATCTTCTTAAACCACGCTCACCTCCATGTCTCTTCCAAGGGGCATTAAAACCATATTTTTAAGTTACTGTGACCTCCACTTATCTTCCAACGGTCATTAAAACCGTCTTGTTAAACCACTCTGACCTCAAAGGCTATTCCAAGGGGCATTAAAACCATCTTGTTAAACCACTGTGACCTCCACTTCTCTTCCAAGGGGCATTAAAACCGTCTTGTTAAAGCACTCTGACCTCGAGGTCTCTTCCGAGGGGCATTAAAACTGTCATGTTAAACCACTCTGACCTCCACGTCTCTTCCGAGGGGCATTAAAACCGTCTTGTTAATCCACTCTGACCTCCACGTCTCTTCCAAAGAGCATTAAAACCGTCTTGTTAATCGACTCTGACCTCCACGTCTCTTCCAATGGGCATTAAATCCATCTTGTTAAACCACTCTGACCTCCACGTCTCTTACATAGGGCATTAAAATCATCTTGTTAAGTTACTGTGACCTCCACGTCTCTTTCAAGGGGCATTAAAACCGTCTTGTTAAACCACTCTGACCTCCACGTCTCCTCCAAGGGCATTAAAACTGTGTTGTTAAGCTACTGTGACCTCCTCGTCTCTTCCAAGGGGCATTAAAACCGTCTTGTGAAACTACTGTGACCTCCACGTCTCATCCAAGGGGCATTAAACCATCTTGTTAAACCACTCTGACCTCCACGTCTCTTACAAGGGGCATTAAAACCGTGTTGTTAAGCTACAGTGACCTTCACGTCTCTTCCAAGGGGCATTAAAACCGGCTTGTTAAACCACTCTGACCTCCACGTCTCTTCCAAAGAGCATTAAAACCGTGTTGTTAAGCTACTCTGACCTCCACGTCTTTTACAAGGGGCATTATAACAATCTTCTTAAACCACTCTGACCTCCACGTCTCGTAAAAGGGGCATAAAAACCGTCTTTTTAAACCACTCTAACCTCCACGTCTCTTCCAATGGGCATTAAAACCATCTTGTTAAACCACTCTGACCTCTACGTCTCTTCCAAGAGGCATTAAAACCATCTTGTTAAACCACTCTGACCTCCACGTCTCTTCCAAGGGGCATTAAAACCGTCTTGTTAAACCACTCTGACCTCCACGTCTCTTCCAAGGGGCATTAAAACCGTGTTTTTAAGCTACTGTGACCTCCACGTCTCTTCCAAGTGGCATTAAAACCGTCTTGTTTAGCTACTGTGACCGCCACGTCTCTTCCAAGGGTCCTTAAAACAGTCCTGTTAAACCACTCTGACCTCCACGTCTCCTCCAAGGGGCATTAAAACTGTGTTGTTAAGCTACTGTGACCTCCTCATCTCTTCCAAGGGGCATTAAAACCGTCTTGTTAAACTACTGTGACCTCCACGTCTCTTCCAAGGGGCATTAAAACAGTCTTGTTAAACCACTTTGACCTCCACGTCTCTTCCAAGGGGCATTAAAACCGTCTTGTTAATCCTCTGTGACCTCCATGTCTCTTCCAAGGGGCACTGAAACAGTCTTGTTAAACCACTCTGACCTCCACGTCTCTTCCAATGGGCATTAAAACCGTCATGTTAAACCACTCTGACCTCCACGTCTCTTCCGATGGGCATTAAAACCGTCTTGTTAATCCACTCTGACCTCCACGTCTCTTCCAAGGGGAATTTAAACTGTCTTGTTAAACCACTCTGACCTCCACGTCTCTACCAAGGGGCATTAAAACCGTCTTCTTAAACCACGCTCACCTCCACGTCTCTTCCAAGGGGCATTAAAACCTTATTTTTAAGTTACTGTGACCGACACTTCTCTTCCAAGGGTCATTAAAACCGTCTTGTTAAACCACTCTCACCTCAACGTATTTTCCAAGGGGCATTAAAACCGTGTTGTTAAGCTACTGTGACCTCCACGTCTCTTCCAAGGGGCATTAAAACCATCTTGCTAAACCACTGTGACCTCCATATCTCTTCCGAGGCACATAAAAACCGTCTTGTTAAACCACTCTGACCTACACGTCTCTCCCGAGGGGCATTAAAACCGTCTTGTTAAATCACTCTGACCTCCACGTCTCTTCCAAGGGGCATTAAACCATCTTGTTAAACCACTCTGACCTCCACGTCTCTTCCAAGGGGCATTAAAACCGTGTTGTTAAGCTACAGTGACCTCCACGTCTCTTCCAAGGGGCATTAAAACCGTCTTGTTAAGCTACTGTGACCTCCACGTCTCTTCCAAGGGGCATTAAAACTGTGTTGTTAAGCTACTCTGACCTCCACGTCTCTTACAAGGGGCATTATAACAATCTTGTTAAACCACTCTGACCTCCACGTCTCGTAAAAGGAGCATTAAAACCGCCTTGTAAAACCACTCTGACCTCCACGTCTCTTCCAAAAGGCATTAAAACCATCTTGTTAAACCACTCAGACCTCCACGTCTCTTCCAAGGGGCATTAAAACCGTCTTGTTGAACCACTCTGACCGCCAAGTCTATTCCAAGGGGCATTAAAACCGTCTTGTTAAACCACTCTGACCTCCACATCTCTTCCAAGGGGCATTAAAACCGTCTTGTTAAGCACCTGTAACTTCCACTTCTGTTCCATGGGGCATTAAAACCGTATTGTTAAACCACTCTGACCTCCACTTCTCTACCAAGTGTCAATAAAACCGTCTTGTTAAACCACTCTGACCTCCACTTGTCTTCCAAGGGGCATTAAAACCGTCTTGTTAAGCTACTGTGACCTCAACGTCTCTTCCAAGGGGCATTAAAACCGTTTTGTTAAGCTACTGTGACCTCCAAGTCTCTTACAAGGGGCGTTAAAACTGTATTGTTAAACCACTCTGACCTCCACGTCTCTTCCAAGGGGCATTAAAACCGTCTTGTTAAACCACTCTGACCTCCAAGTCTATTCCAAGGGGCATTAAAACCGTCTTGTTAAACCACTCTGACCTCCACGTCAATTCCAAGGGGCATTAAAACCGTCTTGTTTAACCACTCTGACCTCCACTTCTCTACCAAGTGTCAATAAAACCGTCTTGTTAAACCACTCTGACCTCCACTTCTCTTCCAAGGGGCATTAAAACCGTCTTGTTAAGCTACTGTGACCTCCACGTCGCTTCCAAGGGGCATTAAAACAGTCTTGTTAAACCACTCTGACCTCCACGTCTCTTCCAAGGGGCATTAAAATCGTCTTGTTAAACCACTCTGACCTCCACCTCTCTTCCGAGGGGCATTAAAACCGTCTTGTTAAACTACTCTGACCTCCACGTCTCTTCTGATGGGCATTAAAACCGTCTTTTTAAACCACTCTGACCTCCACGACTCTTCCAAGGGGCATTAAAACCATTTTGTTAAACCACTCTGACCTCCTCGTCTCTTCCAAGGGGTATTAAAACCGTGTTGTTAAGCTACTGTGACCTCCACGTCTGTTCCAATTGGCATTAAACCGTCTTGTGAAGCTACTGTGACCTCCACGTCTCTACCAAGCGGCATTAAAACAGTCTTGTTAAACCACTCTGACCTCACGTCTTTTCCAAGGGGCATTTAAACCATCTTTTTAAGCTACTGTGACCTCCACGTATCTTCCAAGGGACATTAAAACCATTTTGTTAAGCTACTGTGACCTCCACGTCTCTGAAAATGGGCATTAAAACTGTATTGTTAAACCACTCTGACCTCCACGTCTCTTCCAAGGGGCATTAAAACGGTCTTGTTAAACCACTCTGACCTCCAAGTCTATTCCAAGGGGCATTAAAACCGTCTTGTTAAACCACTCTGACCTCCACGTCACTTCCAAGGGGCATTAAAACCGTCTTGTTAATCCACTCTGACCTCCACTTCTCTACCAAGTGTCAATAAAACCGTCTTGTTAAACCACTCTGACCTCCACTTCTCTTCCAAGGGGCATTAAAACTGTCTTGTTAGGCTACTGTGTGACCTCCACGTCTCTTCCAAAGGGCATTAAAACAGTCGTGTTAAACCACTCTGACCTCCCCGTCTTTTCCAAGGGTCATTAAAACCGTCTTGTTAAACCACTCTGACCTCCACGTCTCTTCCGAGGGGCATTAAAACCGTCTTGTTAAACCACTCTGACTTCCACGTCTCTTCTGATGGGCATTAAAACCGTCTTTTTAAAACACTCTGACCTCCACGTCTCTTCCAAGGGGCATTAAAACCATTTTGTTAAACCACTCTGACCTCCTCGTCTCTTCCAAGGGGTATTAAAACCGTGTTGTTAAGCTACTGTGACCTCCACGTCTCTTCCAAGGGGCATTAAACCGCCTTGTGAAGCTACTGTGACCTCCACGTCTCTACCAAGGGGCATTAAAACTGTCTTGTTAATCCACTCTGACCTCCACGTCTCTTCCAAGGGGCATTAAAAGCGTCTTGTTAATCGACTCTGACCTCCACGTCTCTTCCAAGGGGCATTAAAACCATCTTGTTAAACCACTCTGACCTCCACGTCTCTTCCAAGGAGCATAAAAACCATCTTGTTAAGTTACTGTGACCTCCACGTCTCTTTCAAGGGGCATTAAAACTGTCTTGTTAAACCACTCTGACCTCCACGTCTCTTCCAAGGGGCATTAAAACAGTGTTGTTAAGCTACTGTGACCTCCACGTCTCTTCCAAGAGGCATTAAAACCGTCTTGTTAAGCTACTGTGACCTCAATGTCTCTTCCAAAGTGCATTAAAACAGTCTTGTTAAACCATTCTGACCTCCACGTCTCTTACAAGGGGCATTAAATTAATGTTGTTAAGCTACTGTGATCTCCACGTCTCTTCCAAGGGGCATTAAAACCGTCTTGTTAAGCCCCTGTGACCTCCACGTCTCTTCCAAGGGGCATTAAAAGAGTCTTGTTAAACCACTCTGACCTCCACGTCTCTTCCAAGAGGCATTAAACCATCATGTTAAACCACTCTGACCTCCACGTCTCTTCCGAGGGGCATTAAAACCATCTTGTTAATCCACTCTGACCTCCACGTCTCTTCCAAGGGGCATTAAAACCGTCTTGTTAAACCACTCTGAACTCCACGTCTCTTCCAAGGGGCATTTAAACCATCTTTTTAAGATACTGTGACCTCCACGTATCTTCCAAAGGACATTAAAACCGTTTTGTTAAGCTACTGTGACCTCCACGTCTCTTAAAAGGGGCATTAAAACTGTATTGTTAAACCACTCTGACCTCCACGTCTCTTCCAAGTTGCATTAAAACTGTCTTGTTAACCCACTCTGACCTCCAAGTCTATTCCAAGGGGCATTAAAACCGTCTTGTTAAACCACTCTGACCTCCACTTCTCTACCAAGTGTCAATAAAACCGTCTTGTTAAACCACTCTGACCTCCACTTCTCTTCCAAGGGGCATTAAAACCGTCTTGTTAATCTACTGTGACCTCCACGTCTCTTCCGAGGGGCATTAAAACAGTCTTGTTAAACCACTCTGACCTCCACGTCTCTTCCAAGGGGCATTAAAACCGTCTTGTTAAACCACTCTGACCTCCACGTCTCTTCCAAGGGGCATTAAAACCGTCTTGTTAAACTACTCTGACCTCCACGTCTCTACAGATGGGCATTAAAACCGTCTTTTTAAACAACTCTGACCTCCTCGTCTCTTCCAAGGGGTATTAAAACCGTGTTGTTAAGCTACTGTGACCTCCATGTCTCTTTCAAGGGACACTAAACCGTCTTGTGAAGCTACTGTGACCTCCACGTCTCTACCAAGGGGCATTAAAACAGTCTTGTTAAACCACTCTGACCTACACGTCTTTTCCGTTGGGCATTAAAACCGTCTTGTTAAATCACTCTGACCTCCACGTCTCTTCCAAGGGGCATCAAACCGTCTCGTTAAACCACTCTGACCACGTCTCTTCCAAGGGGCATTAAAACGATCTTGTTAAGTTACTGTGACCTCCACGTCTATTCCAAGGGGCATTAAAACAGTCTTGTTAAACCACTCTGACCTCCACGTCTCTTCCAAGGGGCATTAAAACTGTGTTGTTAAGCTATTGTGACCTCCACGTCTTTTCCAAGGGGCATTAAAACTGTCTTGTTAAGCTACTGTGACCTCCACGTCTCTTCAAAGGGGCATTAAAACAGTCTTGTTAAACCACCCTGACCTCCACGTCTCTTCCAAGGGGCATTAAAACCATCTTTTTAAACCACTCTCACCTCCACGTTTCTTCCAATGGGCATTAAAACCATCTTGTTAAACCTCTTTGACCTCCACGTCTCTTCCAAGAATCATTAAAACCATCTTGTTAAACCACTCTGACCTCCACGTCTTTTCCCAGGGGCATTAAAACTGTATTGTTAAACCACTCTGACCTCCACGTCCCTTCCAAGGGGCCTTAAAACCGTCTTGTTAAACCACTCTGACGTCCAAGTCTATTCCAAGGGGCATTAAAACAGTCTTGTTAAACCACTCTGACCTCCACGTCTCTTCCAAGGGGAATTTAAACTGTCTTGTTAAACCACTCTGACCTCCACGTCTCTACCAAGGGGCATTAAAACCGTCTTCTTAAACCACGCTCACCTCCACGTCTCATCCAAGGGGCATTAAAACCATATTTTTAACTTACTGTGATCTCCACGTCTCTTCCAAGGGTCATTAAAACCATCTTGTTGAACCACTCTCACCTCCACGTCTCTTCCAAGGGGCATTAAAACCTTGTTGTTAAGCTACTGTGACCTACACATCTCTTCCAAGGGGAATTAAAACAGTCTTGTAAAGCTACTGTGACCTCTACGTCTCTTCCAAGGGGCATTAAAACAGTCTTGTTAAACCACTCTGACCTTCACGTCTCTTCCAATGGGCATTAAAACCATCTTGTTAAACCACTCTGACCTCCATGTCTCTTCCGAGAGACATGAAAACCGTCTTGTTAAACCACTCTGACCTACACGTCTCTTCCGAGGGGCATTAAAACCGTCTTGTTGAATCACTCTGACCTCCACGTCTCTTCCAAGGGGCATTAAAACCGTGTTGTTAAGCTACTGTGACCTCCACGTCTCTTCCAAGGGCATTAAAACCGTGTTGTTAAGCTACTGTGACCTCCACGTCTCTTCCAAGGGACATTAAAACCGTCTTGTTAATCCACTCTGACCTCCACGTCTCTTAAAAGGGGCATTAAAACCATCTTGTTAAGTTACTGTGACCTCCACGTCTCTTCCAAGGGGCATTAAAACAGTCTTGTTAAACCAGTCTGACCTCCACGTCTCTTCCAAGGGGCATTAAAACCGTGTTGTTAAGGTACTGTGACCTCCACGTCTCTTCCAAGGGGCATTAAAACCGTCTTGTTAAACCACTCTGACCTCCATGTCTCTTTCAAGGGGCATTAAAACTGTGTTGTTAAGCTACTGTGACCTCCACGTCTCTACCAAGGGGCATTAAAACCGTCTTGTTAAGCTACTGTGACCTCCACCTCTCTTCAAAGGGGCATTAAAACAGTCTTGTTAAACAACTCTGACCTCCAAGTCTATTCCAAGGTGCATTAAAACCGTCTTGTTAAACCACTCTGACCTCCACGTCTCTACCATGGGGCATTAAAACCGTCTTCTTAAACCACGCTCACCTCCACGTCTCTTCCAAGGGTGATTAAAACCATATTTTTAATTTACTGTGACCTCCACTTCTCTTCCAAAGGTCATTAAAACCGTCTTGTTAAACCACTCTCACCTCCACGTCTCTTCCAAGGGGCATTAAAACTGTGTTGTTAAGCTACTGTGACCTCCATGTCTCTTCCAAGGGGCATTAAAACAGTCTTGTAAAGCTACTGTTACCTCTACGTCTCTTCCAAGGGGCATTAAAACAGTCTTGTTAAACCACTCTGACCTCCACGTCTTTTCCAATGGGCATTAAAACCATCTTGTTAAACCACTCTGACCTCAATATCTCTTCCGAGGGACATGAGAACCGGCTTGTTAAACCACTCTGACGTACACGTCTCTTCCGAGGGGCATTAAAACAGTTTTGTTAAATCACTCTGACCTCCTCATCTTTTCCAAGGGGCATTAAAACCATCTTGTTAAACCACTCTGACTTCCACGTCTCTTCCAAGGGGCATTAAAACCGTGTTGTTAAACTACTGTGACCTCCACGTCTCTTCCAAGGGGCATTAAAACCGTCTTGTTAAGCTACTGCAACCTCCACGTCTCTACCAAGGGGCATTAAAACAATCTTGTTAAACCACTCTGACCTCCACGTCTCTTCCAAGGGGCATTAAAACCATCATGTTAAACCACTCTGACCTCCACATTTCTTCCAAGGAGCATTAAAACCATCTTGTTAAACCACTCAGACCTCCACGTCTCTTACAAGGGGCATTATAACAATCTTGTTAAACCACTCTGACCTCCACGTCTCTTACAAGGGGCATTAAAACCGTCTTTTTAAACCACTATGACCTCCACGTCTCTTCCAATGGGCATTAAAACGTCTTGTTAAACCACACTGACCTCCACGTCTCTTGCAAGAGGCATTAAAACCATCTTGTTAAACCATTCTGACCTACACGTCTTTTACAAGTGTCATTAAAACTGTATTGTTAAACCACTCTGACCTCCACCTCTCTTCCAAGCGGCATTAAAACCGTCTTGTTAAACCACTCTGACCTCCACGTCTCTTCCAAGTGGCATTAAAACCATCTTGTTAAACCACTCTGACCTCCACGTCTCTTCTGAGGGGCATTAAAACCGTCTTGTTAATCCAATCTGACCTCCACGTCTCTTCCAAGGGGCATTAAAACCGTTTTGTTAATCGACTCTGACCTCCACGTCTCTTCCAAGTGGCATTGAAACCATCTTGTTAAACCACTCTGACCTCCATGTCTCTTCTAAGGGGCATTAAAACCATCTTGTTAAGTTACTGTGACCTACACGTCTCTTCCAAGGGACATTAAAACCGTCTTGTTAAACCACTCTGACCTCCACGTCTCTTCCAATGGGTATTAAGACCGTCTTGTTAAACCTCTCTGAACTCCACGTCTCTTCCAAGAGGCATTAAAACCATCTTGTTAAACCACTCTGACCACCACGTCTTTTCCCAGGGGCATTAAAACTGTATTGTTAAACCACTCTCACCTCCACGTCTCTTCCAAAGGACATTAAAACCGTCTTGTTAAACCACTCTGACATCCAAGTCTATTCCAAGGGGCATGAAAACCGTCTTGTTAAACCACTCTGACCTACACGTCTCTTCCAAGGGGAATTTAAACTGTCTTGTTAATCCACTCTGACCTCCACGTCTCTGCCAAGGGGCATTAAAACCGTCTTCTTAAACCACGCTCACCTCCATGTCTCTTCCAAGGGGCATTAAAACCATATTTTTAAGTTACTGTTACCTCCACTTCTCTTCCAAGGGTCATTAAAACCGTCTTGTTAAACCACTCTCACCTCCACGTCTCTTCCAAGGGGCATTAAAACCGTGTTGTTAAGCTACTGTGACCTCCACGTCTCTTCCAGGGGGCATTAAAACAGTCTTGTTAAACCACTCTGACCTCCACGTCTCTTCCAAGGGGCATTAAAACCATCTTGTTAAACCACTGTGACCTCCATATCTCTTCCGAGGGACATAAAAACCGTCTTGTTAAACCACTCTGACCTACACGTCACTTCCGAGGGGCATTAAAACCGTCTTGTTAAATCACTCTGACCTCCACGTCTCTTCCAAGGGGTATTAAACCATCTTGTTAAACCACTCTGACCTCCACGTCTCTTCCAAGGGGCATTAAAACCGTCTTGTTAAACCACTCTGACCTTCACGTCTCTTCCAAGGAGCATTAAAACCGTGTTGTTAAGCTACTCTGACCTCCACGTCTCTTACAAGGGGCATTATAACAATCTTGTTAAACCACTCTGACCTCCACGTCTCGTAAAAGGGGCATTAAAACCGTCTTTTTAAACCACTCTGACCTCCACATCTCTTCCGATGGGCATTAAAACCGTCTTCTTAATCCACTCTGACCTCCATGTCTCTTCCAAGGGGAATTTAAACTGTCTTGTTAAACCACTCTGACCTCCACGTCTCTACCAAGGGGCATTAAAACCATGATGTTAAGCTACTGTGACCTCCACGTCTCTTACATGGGGCATTAAAACCGTCTTGTTAAGCTACTGTGACCTCCACGTCTCTTCCAAGGGGCATTAAACCTTCTTGTTAAACTACTCTGACCTCCATGTCTCTTCCAAGGAGCATTAAAACCATCTTGTTAAACCACTCTGACCTCCACGACTCTTACAAGGGGCATTATAACAATCTTGTTAAACCACTCTGACCTCCACGTCTCTTCCAAGGGGCATTAAAACCGTCTTTTTAAACCACTCTGACCTCCACGTGTCTTCCAATGGGCATTAAAACCGTCTTGTTAAACCACTCTGAACTCCACGTCTCTTCCAAGAGGCATTAAAACCATCTTGTTAAACCACTCTGACCTCCACGTCTTTTCCAAGGGGCATTAAAACTGTATTGTTAAACCACTCTGACCTCCACCTCTCTTCCAAGGGGCATTAAAACCATCTTGTTAAACCACTGTGACCTCAAAGTCTATACCAAGGGGCATTAAAACCATCTTGTTAAACCACTCTGACCTCCACGTCTCTTCCAAGGGGCATTAAAACCATCTTGTTAAGTTACTGTGACCTCCACGTCTATTCCAAGGGACATTAAAACCGTCTTGTTAAACCACTCTGACCTCCACGTCTCTTCCCTGGGGCATTAAACCGTCTTGTTAAGCTACTGTGACCTCCACGTCCACGTCTCTACCAAGGGGCATTAAAACAGTCTTGTTAAACCACTCTGACCTCCACGTCTCTTCCAAGGGGCATTAAAACTGTCATGTTAAACCACTCTGACCTCCACGTCTCTTCCGAGGGGCATTAAAACCGTTTGTTAATCGACTCTGACCTCCACGTCTCTTCCAATGTGCATTAAAACCATCTTGTTGAACCACTCTGACCTCCACGTCTCTTCCAAGGGGCATTAAACCATCTTGTTAAGTTACTGTGACCTCCACGTCTCTTTCAAGGGGCATTAAAACCATCTTGTTAAACCACTCTGACCTCCACGTCTCTTCCAATGGGCATTAAAACAGTGTTGTTAAGCTACAGTGACCTCCACGTCTCTTCCAAGTGGCATTAAAACCGTCTTGTTTAGGTACTGTGACCTCCACGTCTCTTCCAAGGGATATTAAAACAGTCTTGTTAAACCACTTTGACCTCCACGTCTCTTCCAAGGGGCATTAAAACCTTGTTGTTAAGCTACTGTGACCTCCACGTCTCTTCCAAGAGACATTAAAACCGTCTTGTTAAGCCTCTGTGACCTCCACGCCTCTTCCAAGGGGCATTGAAACAGTCTTGTTAAACCACTCTGACCTCCACGTCTCTTCCAATGGCATTAAAACCGTCTTCTTAATCCACTCTGACCTCCATGTCTCTTCCAAGGGGAATTTAAACTTTCTTGTTAAACCACTCTGACCTCCACGTCTCTACCAAGGGGCATTAAAACCGTCTTCTTAAACCACGCTCACCTCTACGTCTCTTCCAAGGGGCATTAAAACCATATTTTTAAGTTACTGTGACCTCCACTTCTCTTCCAAGGGTCATTAAAACCATCTTGTTAAACCAATCTCACATCAACGTCTTTTCCAAGGGGCATTAAAACCGTGTTGTTAAGCTACTGTGACCTCCACATCTCTTCCAGGGGGCATTAAAACAGTCTTGTTAAACCACTCTGACCTCCACGTCTCTTCCAATGGGCATTAAAACCATCTTGTTAAACCACTGTGACCACCATATCTCTTCCGAGGCACATAAAAACCGTCTTGTTAAACCACTCTGACCTACACGTCTTTTCCGTGGGGCATTAAAACCGTCTTGTTAAATCACTCTGACCTCCACGTCTCTTCCAAGGGGCATTAAACCGTCTTGTTAAACCACTCTGACCTCCACGTCTCTTCCAAAGGGCATTAAAACCGTGTTGTTAAGCTACAGTGACCTCCACGTCTCTTCCAAGGGGCATTAAAACCGTCTTGTTAAGCTACTGTGACCTCCACGTCTCTTCCAAGGGGCATTAAAACCGTCTTGTTAAACCACTCTGACCTTCACGTCTCTTCCAAGGAGCATTAAAACCGTGTTGTTAAGCTACTCTGACCTCCACGTCTCTTACAAGGGGCATTATAACAATCTTGTTAAACCACTCTGACCTCCACGTCTCGTAAAAGGGGCATTAAAACCGTCTTTTTAAACCACTCTGACCTCCACATCTCTTCCGATGGGCATTAAAACCGTCTTCTTAATCCACTCTGACCTCCATGTCTCTTCCAAGGGGAATTTAAACTGTCTTGTTAAACCACTCTGACCTCCACGTCTCTACCAAGGGGCATTAAAACCGTCTTCTTAAACCACGCTCACCTCTACGTCTCTTCCAAGGGGCATTAAAACGATATTTTTAAGTTACTGTGACCTCCACTTCTCTTCCAAGGGTCATTAAAACCGTCTTGTTAAACCACTCTCACCTCAACGTCTTTTCCAAGGGGCATTAAAACCGTGTTGTTAAGCTACTGTGACCTCCACATCTCTTCCAAGGGGCATTAAAACAGTCTTGTTAAACGACTCTGACCTCAACGTCTCTTCCAATGGGCATTAAAACCATCTTGTTAAACCACTGTGACCTCCATATCTCTTCCGAGGCACATAAAAACCGTCTTGTTAAACCACTCTGACCTACACGTCTTTTCCGTGGGGCATTAAAACCGTCTTGTTAAATCACTCTGACCTCCACGTCTCTTCCAAGGGGCATTAAACCGTCTTGTTAAACCACTCTGACCTCCACGTCTCTTCCAAAGGGCATTAAAACCGTGTTGTTAAGCTACAGTGACCTCCACGTCTCTTCCAATGGGCATTAAAACCGTCTTGTTAAGCTACTGTGACCTCCACGTCTCTTCCAAGGGGCATTATAACAATCTTGTTAAACCACTCTGACCCCCACGTCTCGTAAAAGGGGCATTAAAACCGTCTTTTTTAACCACTCTGACCTCCACGTCTCTTCCAATGGGCATTAAAACCGTCTTGTTAAACCACTCTGACCTCCACGTCTCTTCCAAGAGGCATTAAAACCATCTTGTTAAACCACTCTGACCTCCACGTCTTTTCCAAGAGGAATTAAAACTCTATTGTTAAACCACTCTGACCTCCACGTCTCTTCCAAGGGGCATTAAAACCGTCTTGTTAAACCACTCTGACCTCCACGTCTCTTCCGAGGGGCATTAAAACCATCTTGTTAAACCACTCTGACCTCCACGTCTCTTCCAAGGGGCATTAAAACGATCTTGTTAAGTTACTGTGACCTCCACGTCTATTCCATGGGGCATTAAAACAGTCTTGTTAAACCACTCTGACCTCCACGTCTCTTCCAAGGGGCATTAAAACTGTGTTGTTAAGCTATTGTGACCTCCACGTGTCTTCCAAGGGGCATTAAAACTGTCTTGTTAAGCTTCTGTGACCTCCACGTCTCTTCAAAGGGGCATTAAAACAGTCTTGTTAAACCACCCTGACCTCCACGTCTCTTCCAAGGGGCATTAAAACCATCTTTTTAAACCACTCTCACCACCACGTCTCTTCCAATGGTCATTAAAACCATCTTGTTAAACCTCCTTGACCTCCACGTCTCTTCCAAGAGGCATTAAAACTGTATTGTTAAAACACTCTGACCTCCACGTCTTTTCCCAGGGGCATTAAAACTGTATTGTTAAACCACTCTGACCTCCACGTCTCTTCCAAGGGGCTTTAAAACCGTCTTGTTAAACCACTCTGACGTCCAAGTCTATTCCAAGGGGCATTAAAACAGTCTTGTTAAACCACTCTGACCTCCACGTCTCTTCCAAGGGGAATTTAAACTGTCTTGTTAAACCACTCTGACCCCCACGTCTCTACCAAGGGGCATTAAAACCGTCTTCTTAAACCACGCTCACCTCCACGTCTCTTCCAAGGGGAATTAAAACCGTTTTGTTAATCGACTCTGACCTCCACGTCTCTTCCAAGTGGCATTAAAACCATCTTGTTAAACCACTCTGACCTCCATGTCTCTTCCAAGGGGCATTAAAACCATCTTGATAAGTTACTGTGACCTCCACGTCTCTACCAAGGGACATTAAAACCATCTTGTTAAACCACTCTGACCTCCACGTCTGTTCCAATGGGAATTAAAACCGTCTTGTTAAACCTCTCTGACCTCCACGTCTCTTCCAAGAGGCATTAAAACCATCTTTTTAACCTACTCTGACATCCACGTCTTTTCCCAGGGGCATTAAAACTATGTTGTTAAACCACTCTGACCTCCACGTCTCTTCCAAGGGGCATTAAAACCTTCTTTTTAAACCACTCTCACCTCCACGTCTTTTCCAATGGGCATTAAAACCGTCTTGTTAAACCTCTCTGACCTCCACGTCTCTTCCAAGAGGCATTGAAACCATCTTTTTAACCCACTCTGACCTCCACGTCTTTTCCCAGGGGCATTAAAACTATATTGTTAAACCACTCTCACCTCCACGTCTCTTCCAATGGGCATTAAAACAGTCTTGTTAAACCTCTCTGACCTCCACTTCTCTTCCAAGAGGCATTAAAACCATCTTTTTAAACAACTTTGACCTCCACGTCTTTTCCCAGGGGCATTAAAACTATATTGTTAAACCACTCTGACCTCCATGTCTCTTCCAAGGGGCATTAAAACCATCTTTTTAAACCACTCTCACCTCCACGACTCTTCCAATGGGCATTAAAACCGTCTTGTTAAACCCCTCTGACCTCCACGTCTCTTCCAAGAGGCATTTAAACCATCTTTTTAACCCACTCTGACCTCCACGTCTTTTCCCAGGGGCATTAAAACTATATTGTTAAACCACTCTGACCTCCACGTCTCTTCCAAGGGGCATTAAAACCGTCTTGTTAAACCACTCTGACCTCCAAGTCCATTCCAGGTGGCATTAAAACCGACTTGTTAAACCACTCTGACCTCCACGTCTCTTCCAAGGGGAATTTAAACTGTCTTGTTAAACCACTCTGACCTCCACGTCTCTACCAAGGGGCATTAAAACCGTCTTCTTAAACCACGCTCACTCAACGTCTCTTCCAAGGGGCATTAAAACCATATTTTTAAGTTACTGTGACCTCCACGTCTCTTCGAAGGGTCATTAAAACCGTCTTGTTAAACCACTCTCACCTCCACGTCTCTTCCAAGGGGCATTAAAACCATGTTGTTAAGCTACTGTGACCTCCACGTCTCTTCCAAGGGGCATTAAAACAGTCTTGTTAAACCACTCTGAAATCCACGTCTCTTCCAATGGGCATTAAAACCATCTTGTTAAACCACTCTGACCTCCATCTCTCTTCCGAGGGACATAAAAACCGTCTTGTTAAACCACTCTGACCTACACGTCTCTTCCGAGGGGCATTAAAACCGTCTTGTTAAATCACTCTGACCTCCACGTCTCTTTCTAGGGATTATTAAAACGATCTTGTTAAACCACTCTGACCTCCACGTCTCTTCCAAGGGGCATTAAAACCATGTTGTTAACCTTCTGTGATCTCCACGTCTCTTCCAAGCGGCATTAAACCGTCTTGTTAAGCTACTGTGACCTCCACGTCTCTTCCAAGGGGCATTAAAACCATCTTGTTAAACCACTCTGACCTCCACGTCTCTTACAAGGGGCATTATAACAATCTTGTTAAACCACTCTGACCTCCACGTCTCTTCCAAGGGGCATTAAAAAAGTCTTTTTAAACCACTCTGACCTCCACGTCTCTTCCAATGGGCATTAAAACCGTCTTGTTAAACCACTCTGACCTCCACGTCTCTTCCAAGAGGCATTAAAACAAACTTGTTAAACCACTCTGACCTCCACGTCTTTTCCAAGGGGCATTAAAACTGTATTGTTAAACCACTCTGACCTCCACCTCTCTTCCAAGGGGCATTAAAACCGTCTTGTTAAACCACTCTGACCTCAAAAGCTTTTCCAAGGGGCATTAAAACTATCTTGTTAAACAACGCTGACCTCCACTTCTCTTCCAAGGGGCATTAAAACCATCTTGTTAAGTTACTATGACCTCCACGTCTCTTCCAAAGGGCATTAAAACCGTCTTGTTAAACCACTCTGACCTCCACGTCTCTTCCAAGGGGCATTAAATCCATGTTGTTAAGCTACTGTGACCTCCACGTCTCTTCCAAGGGTTATTAATACCATCTTGTTAAACCACTCTGACCTCCACGTCTCTTCCAAGGGGCATTAAAACCGTCCTGTTAAACCACTCTGACCTCCACGTCTCTTCCAAGAGGCATTAAAACCATCTTTTTAACCCACTCTGACCTCCACGTCTTTTCCCAGGGGCATTAAAACTATATTGTTAAACCACTCTCACCTCCACGTCTCTTCCAATGGGCATTAAAACAGTCTTGTTAAACCTCTCTGACCTCCACTTCTCTTCCAAGAGGCATTAAAACCATCTTTTTAAACAACTTTGACCTCCACGTCTTTTCCCAGGGGCATTAAAACTATATTGTTAAACCACTCTGACCTCCATGTCTCTTCCAAGGGGCATTAAAACCATCTTTTTAAACCACTGTCACCTCCACGTCTCTTCCAATGGGCATTAAAACCGTCTTGTTAAACCCCTCTGACCTCCACGTCTCTTCCAAGAGGCATTAAAACCATCTTTTTAACCCACTCTGACCTCCACGTCTTTTCCCAGGGGCATTAAAACTATATTGTTAAACCTCTCTGACCTCCACGTCTCTTCCAAGGGGCATTAAAACCGTCTTGTTAAACCACTCTGACCTCCAAGTCCATTCCAGGGGGCATTAAAACCGACTTGTTAAACCACTCTGACCTCCACGTCTCTTCCAAGGGGAATTTAAACTGTCTTGTTAAACCACTCTGACCTCCACGTCTCTACCAAGGGGCATTAAAACCATCTTCTTAAACCACGCTCACTCAAAGTCTCTTCCAAGGGGCATTAAAACCATATTTTTAAGTTACTGTGACCTCCACGTCTCTTCGAAGGGTCATTAAAACCGTCTTGTTAAACCACTCTCACCTCCACGTCTCTTCCAAGGGGCATTAAAACAGTCTTGTAAAGCTACTGTGACCTCTACGTCTCTTTCAAGGGGCATTAAAACAGTCTTGTTAAACCACTCTGAAATCCACGTCTCTTCCAATGGGCATTAAAACCATCTTGTTAAACCACTCTGACCTCCATCTCTCTTCCGAGGGACATAAAAACCGTCTTGTTAAACCACTCTGACCTACACGTCTCTTCCGAGGGGCATTAAAACCGTCTTGTTAAATCACTCTGACCTCCACGTCTCTTTCTAGGGATCATTAAAACGATCTTGTTAAACCACTCTGACCTCCACGTCTCTTCCAAGGGGCATTAAAACCATGTTGTTAACCTACTGTGATCTCCACGTCTCTTCCAAGCGGCATTAAACCGTCTTGTTAAGCTACTGTGACCTCCACGTCTCTTCCAAGGGGCATTAAAACCATCTTGTTAAACCACTCTGACCTCCACGTCTCTTACAAGGGGCATTATAAGAATCTTGTTAAACCACTCTGACCTCCACGTCTCTTCCAAGGGGCATTAAAAAAGTCTTTTTAAACCACTCTGACCTCCACGTCTCTTCCAATGGGCATTAAAACCGTCTTGTTAAACCACTCTGACCTCCACGTCTCTTCCAAGAGGCATTAAAACAAACTTGTTAAACCACTCTGACCTCCACGTCTTTTCCAAGGGGCATTAAAACTGTATTGTTAAACCACTCTGACCTCCACCTCTCTTCCAAGGGGCATTAAAACCGTCTTGTTAAACCACTCTGACCTCAAAAGCTTTTCCAAGGGGCATTAAAATTATCTTGTTAAACAACGCTGACCTCCACTTCTCTTCCAAGGGGCATTAAAACCATCTTGTTAAGTTACTATGACCTCCACGTCTCTTCCAAAGGGCATTAAAACCGTCTTGTTAAACCACTCTGACCTCCACGTCTCTTCCAAGGGGCATTAAATCCATGTTTTTAAGCTACTGTGACCTCCACGTCTCTTCCAAGGGTTATTAATACCATCTTGTTAAACCACTCTGACCTCCACGTCTCTTCCAAGGGGCATTAAAACCGTCCTGTTAAACCACTCTGAACTCCACCTCTTTTCCAAGGGGCATTAAAACCATCTTCTTAAGCTACTGTGACCTCCATGTCTCTTCCAAGGGGCATTAAAACCATCTTGTTAAGCTACTGTGACCTCCACGTCTCTTCCAAGGGGCATTAAAAACGTCTTGTTAAACCACTCTGACCTCCACGTCTCTTCCAAGGGGAATTAAAACCGTCTATTTAAACTACTCTGACCTCCGCGTCACTTCCAATGGGCATTAAAATCGTCTTGTTAAACCACTCTGACCTCCACGTCTCTTCCAAGAGGCATTAAAACCACCTTGTTAAACCACTCTGACCTCCACGTCTTTTCCAAGGGGCATTAAAACTGTATTGTTAATCCACTCTGACCTCCACGTCTCTTCCAAGGGGCATTAAAACCGTCTTGCTGAACCACTCTGACCGGCAAGTCTATTCCAAGGGGCATTAAAACCATCTTATTAAACCACTCTGACCTCCACGTCTCTTCCAAAGGGCATTAAAACCGTCTTGTTAAGCTCCTGTGACTTCCACTTCTGTTCCAAGGGGCATTAAAAATGTCTTCTTAAACCACTCTTACCTCCACGTCTCTTCCAAGGGGCATTAATACCATCTTGTTAAACCACTCTGACCTCCACGTTTCTTCCAAGGGGCATTAAATCCGTTTTGTTAAGCTACTGTGACCTCCACGTCTCTTAAAAGGGGCATTGAAACTGTCTTATTAAACCACTCTGACCTCCAGGTCTCTACCAAGCGGCATTAAAACCGTCTTGTTAAACCACTCTGACCTCCAGGTCTCTTCCAAGGGGCATTAAAACCATCTTGTTAACCTACTGTGACCTCCACGTCTTTTCCATGGGGCATTTAAACCGTTTTGTTAAACGACTCTGACCTCCACGTCTCTTCCAAGAGGCATTAAAACCAACTTGTTAAACCACTCTGACCTCCACGTCTTTTTCAAGGTTCATTAAAACTGTATTGTTAAACCACTCTGACCTCCACGTCTCTTCCAAGGGGCATTAAAACCATCTTTTTAAACCACTGTCACCTCCACGTCTCTTCCAATGGGCATTAAAACCGTCTTGTTAAACCCCTCTGACCTCCACGTCTCTTCCAAGAGGCATTAAAACCATCTTTTTAACCCACTCTGACCTCCACGTCTTTTCCCAGGGGCATTAAAACTATATTGTTAAACCTCTCTGACCTCCACGTCTCTTCCAAGGGGCATTAAAACCGTCTTGTTAAACCACTCTGACCTCCAAGTCCATTCCAGGGGGCATTAAAACCGACTTGTTAAACCACTCTGACCTCCACGTCTCTTCCAAGGGGAATTTAAACTGTCTTGTTAAACCACTCTGACCTCCACGTCTCTACCAAGGGGCATTAAAACCATCTTCTTAAACCACGCTCACTCAAAGTCTCTTCCAAGGGGCATTAAAACCATATTTTTAAGTTACTGTGACCTCCACGTCTCTTCGAAGGGTCATTAAAACCGTCTTGTTAAACCACTCTCACCTCCACGTCTCTTCCAAGGGGCATTAAAACAGTCTTGTAAAGCTACTGTGACCTCTACGTCTCTTTCAAGGGGCATTAAAACAGTCTTGTTAAACCACTCTGAAATCCACGTCTCTTCCAATGGGCATTAAAACCATCTTGTTAAACCACTCTGACCTCCATCTCTCTTCCGAGGGACATAAAAACCATCTTGTTAAACCACTCTGACCTACACGTCTCTTCCGAGGGGCATTAAAACCGTCTTGTTAAATCACTCTGACCTCCACGTCTCTTTCTAGGGATCATTAAAACGATCTTGTTAAACCACTCTGACCTCCACGTCTCTTCCAAGGGGCATTAATACCATGTTGTTAACCTACTGTGATCTCCACGTCTCTTCCAAGCGGCATTAAACCGTCTTGTTAAGCTACTGTGACCTCCACGTCTCTTCCAAGGGGCATTAAAACCATCTTGTTAAACCACTCTGACCTCCACGTCTCTTACAAGGGGCATTATAACAATCTTGTTAAACCACTCTGACCTCCACGTCTCTTCCAAGGGGCATTAAAAAAGTCTTTTTAAACCACTCTGACCTCCACGTCTCTTCCAATGGGCATTAAAACCGTCTTGTTAAACCACTCTGACCTCCACGTCTCTTCCAAGAGGCATTAAAACAAACTTGTTAAACCACTCTGACCTCCACGTCTTTTCCAAGGGGCATTAAAACTGTATTGTTAAACCACTCTGACCTCCACCTCTCTTCCAAGGGGCATTAAAACCGTCTTGTTAAACCACTCTGACCTCAAAAGCTTTTCCAAGGGGCATTAAAATTATCTTGTTAAACAACGCTGACCTCCACTTCTCTTCCAAGGGGCATTAAAACCATCTTGTTAAGTTACTATGACCTCCACGTCTCTTCCAAAGGGCATTAAAACCGTCTTGTTAAACCACTCTGACCTCCACGTCTCTTCCAAGGGGCATTAAATCCATGTTTTTAAGCTACTGTGACCTCCACGTCTCTTCCAAGGGTTATTAATACCATCTTGTTAAACCACTCTGACCTCCACGTCTCTTCCAAGGGGCATTAAAACCGTCCTGTTAAACCACTCTGAACTCCACCTCTTTTCCAAGGGGCATTAAAACCATCTTCTTAAGCTACTGTGACCTCCATGTCTCTTCCAAGGGGCATTAAAACCATCTTGTTAAGCTACTGTGACCTCCACGTCTCTTCCAAGGGGCATTAAAAACGTCTTGTTAAACCACTCTGACCTCCACGTCTCTTCCAAGGGGAATTAAAACCGTCTATTTAAACTACTCTGACCTCCGCGTCACTTCCAATGGGCATTAAAATCGTCTTGTTAAACCACTCTGACCTCCACGTCTCTTCCAAGAGGCATTAAAACCACCTTGTTAAACCACTCTGACCTCCACGTCTTTTCCAAGGGGCATTAAAACTGTATTGTTAATCCACTCTGACCTCCACGTCTCTTCCAAGGGGCATTAAAACCGTCTTGCTGAACCACTCTGACCGGCAAGTCTATTCCAAGGGGCATTAAAACCATCTTATTAAACCACTCTGACCTCCACGTCTCTTCCAAAGGGCATTAAAACCGTCTTGTTAAGCTCCTGTGACTTCCACTTCTGTTCCAAGGGGCATTAAAAATGTCTTCTTAAACCACTCTTACCTCCACGTCTCTTCCAAGGGGCATTAATACCATCTTGTTAAACCACTCTGACCTCCACGTTTCTTCCAAGGGGCATTAAATCCGTTTTGTTAAGCTACTGTGACCTCCACGTCTCTTAAAAGGGGCATTGAAACTGTCTTATTAAACCACTCTGACCTCCAGGTCTCTACCAAGCGGCATTAAAACCGTCTTGTTAAACCACTCTGACCTCCAGGTCTCTTCCAAGGGGCATTAAAACCATCTTGTTAACCTACTGTGACCTCCACGTCTTTTCCATGGGGCATTTAAACCGTTTTGTTAAACGACTCTGACCTCCACGTCTCTTCCAAGAGGCATTAAAACCAACTTGTTAAACCACTCTGACCTCCACGTCTTTTTCAAGGTTCATTAAAACTGTATTGTTAAACCACTCTGACCTCCACGTCTCTTCCAAGGGGCATTAAAACTGTCTTGTTAAATCACTCTGACCTCCAAGTCTATTCCAAGGGGCATTAAAACCGTCTTGTTAAACCACTCTGACTTCCACGTCTCTTCAAAGGGGCATTAAAACTGTCTTGTTAAACCACTCTGACCACCACGTCTCTACCAAGGGGCATTAAAACAGTCTTTTTAAACCACTCTGACCTCCACGTCTCTTCCAAGGGGCATTAAAACCATCCTGTTAATCTACGGTGACCTCCACGTCTCTTCCAAGGGGCATTAAATCCGTCTTGTTAAGCTACTGTGACCTCCACGTCTCTTCCAATGGGCATTAAAACCGTCTTGTTAAACCACTCTGACTTCCACGTCTCTTCCAAGAAGCATTAAAACCATCTTGTGAAACCACTCTGACCTCCACGTCTTTTCCAAGGGGCATTAAAACTGTATTGTTAATCCACTCTGACCTCCACGTCTCTTCCAAGGGGCATTAAAACCATCTTGCTGAACCACTCTGACCGCCAAGTCTGTTCCAAGGGGCATTAAAACCGTCTTGTTAAACCACTCTGACCTCCACGTCTTTTCCAAGGGGCATTAAAACCGTCTTGTTAAGCTACTGTGACTTCCACTTCTGTTCCAAGGGGCATTAAAACCGTCTTGTTAAACCACTCTTACCTCCACGTCTCTTCCAAGGGGCATTAAAACCATCTTGTTAAACCACTCTGACCTCCACGTTTCTTCCAAGGGGCATTAAAACCGTCTTGTTAAACCACTCTGAACTCCACGTCTCTTCCAAGGGGCATTTAAACCATCTTTTTAAGCTACTGTGACCTCCATGTATCCTCCAAGGGGCATTAAAACCGTCTTGTTAAACCACTCTGACCTCCATGTCTCCACCAAGCTGCATTAATACCGTCTTGTTAAACCACTCTGACCTCCAGGTCTCTTCCAAGGGGCATTAAAACCGTCTTGTTAAACCACTCTGACCTCCAGGTCTCTTCCAAGGGGCATTAAAACCATCTTGTTAAAACACTTTGACCTCCTTGTCTCTTAAAAGCGGCATTAAAACCGTCTTGTCAAACCACTCTGAACAACACGTCTCTTCCAAAGGGCATTAAAACCGTCTTGCTAAGCTACTGTGACCTCCACGTCTCTTCCAAGGGGCATTAAAAACGTCTTGTTAAACCACTCTGACCTCCACGTCTCTTCCAAGGGGAATTAAAACCGTCTTTTTTAACCACTCTGACCTCCACGTCTCTTCCAATGGGCATTAAAAAAGTATTGTTCAACCACTCTGACCTCCACGTCTCTTCCAAGAGGCATTAAAACCACTTTGTTAAACCACTCTGACCTCCACGTCTTTTCTAAGGGGCATTAAAACTGTATTGTTAATCCACTCTGACCTCCACGTCTCTTCCAAGGGGCATTAAAACCGTCTTGCTGAACCACTCTGACCACCAAGTCTATTCCAAGGGGCATTAAAACCGTCTTATTAAACCACTCTGACCTCCACGTCTCTTCCAAAGGGCATTAAAACCGTCTTGTTAAGCTCCTGTGACTTCCACTTCTGTTCCAAGGGGCATTAAAAACATCTTGTTAAACCACTCTTACCTCCACGTCTCTTCCAAGGGGCATTAATACTATCTTGTTAAACGACTCTGACCTCCACGTCTCTTCCAATGGGCATTAAAACCATCTTGTTAAACCACTCTGACCTCAATATCTCTTCCGAGGGACATGAAAACCGGCTTGTTAAACCACTCTGACGTACACGTCTCTTCCGAGGGGCATTAAAACCGTCTTGTTAAATCAGTCTGACCTCCTCATCTCTTCCAAGGGGCATTAAAACCATCTTGTTAAACCACTCTGACCTCCACGTCTCTTCCAAGGGGCATTAAAACCGTGTTGTTAAGCTACTGTGACCTCCACGTCTCTTCCAAGGGGCATTAAAACCGTCTTGTTAAGCTACTGCGACCTCCACGTCTCTACCAAGGGGCATTAAAACAATCTTGTGAAACCACTCTGACCTCCACGTCTCTTCCAAGGGGCATTAAAACCATCATGTTAAACCACTCTGACCTCCACATTTCTTCCAAGGAGCATTAAAACCATCTTGTTAAACCACTCTGACCTCCACGTCTCTTCCAAGGGGCATTAAAACCTTCTTTTTAAACCACTCTCACCTCCACGTCTTTTCCAATGGGCATTAAAACCGTCTTGTTAAACCTCTCTGACCTCCACGTCTCTTCCAAGAGGCTTTAAAACCATCTTTTTAACCCATTCTGACCTCCACGTCTTTTCCCAGGGGCATTAAAACTATATTTTTAAACCACTCTCACCTCCACGTCTCTTCCAATGGGCATTAAAACCGTCTTGTTAAACGTCTCTGACCTCCACGTCTCTTCCAAGAGGCATTAAAACCATCTTTTTAACCCACTTTGACCTCCACGTCTTTTCCCAGGGGCATTAAAACTATATTGTTAAACCACTCTGACCTCCACGTCTCTTCCAAGGGGCATTAAAACCATCTTTTTAAACCACTCTCACCTCCACGTCTCTTCCAATGGGCATTAAAACCGTCTTGTTAAACCCCTCTCACCTCCACGTCTCTTCCAAGAGGCATTAAAACCATCTTTTTAACCCACTCTGACCTCCACGTCTTTTCCCAGGGGCATTAAAACTATATTGTTAAACCACTCTGACCTCCACGTCTCTTCCAAGGGGCATTAAAACCGTCTTGTTAAACCACTCTGACCTCCAAGTCTATTCCAGGGGGCATTAAAACCGACTTGTTAAACCACTCTGACCTCCACGTCTCTTCCAAGGGGAATTTAAACTGTCTTGTTAAACCACTCTGACCTCCACGTCTCTACCAAGGGGCATTAAAACCGTCTTCTTAAACCACGCTCACTCAACGTCTCTTCCAAGGGGCATTAAAACCATATTTTTAAGTTACTGTGACCTCCACGTCTCTTCCAAGGGTCATTAAAACCGTCTTGTTAAACCCCTCTCACCTCCACGTCTCTTCAAAGGGGCATTAAAACCATGTTGTTAAGCTACTGTGACCTCCACGTCTCTTCCAAGGGGCATTAAAACAGTCTTGTAAAGCTACTGTGACCTCTACTTCTCTTTCAAGGGGCATTAAAACTGTCTCATTAAACCACTCTGACCTCCACGTCTCTTCCAAAGGGCATTAAAACCGTCTTGCTAAGCTCCTGTGACTTCCACTTCTGTTCCAAGGGGCATTAAAAACATCTTGTTAAACCACTCTTACCTCCACGTCTCTTCCAAGGGGCATTAATACCATCTTGTTAAACCACTCTTACCTCCACGTCTCTTCCAAGGGGCATTAATACCATCTTGTTAAACCACTCTGACCTCCACGTTTCTTCCAAGGGGCATTAAATCCGTTTTGTTAAGCTACTGTGACCTCAACGTCTCTTAAAAGGGGCATTGAAACTGTCTTATTAAACCACTCTGACCTCCAGGTCTCTACCAAGCGGCATTAAAACCGTCTTGTTAAACCACTCTGACCTAAAGGTCTCTTCCAAGGGGCATTAAAACCATCTTGTTAAACCACTCTGACCTCCACGTCTCATCCAAGGGGCATTAAAACCGTCTTGTTAAACCACTCTGACCTCCAAGTCTATTCCAGGGGGCATTAAAACCGACTTGTTACACCACTCTGACCTCCACGTCTCTTCCAAGGGGAATTTAAGCTGTCTTGTTAAACCACTCTGACCTCCACGTGTCTACCAAGGAGCATTAAAACCGTATTCTTAAACCACTCTGAACTCCACCTCTCTTCCAAGGGGCATTAAAACCATCTTGTTAAGTTACTATGACCTCCACGTCTCTTCCAAAGGGCATTAAAACCGTCTTGTTAAACCACTCTGACCTCCACGTCTCTTTCAAGGGGCATTAAATCCATGTTGTTATGCTACTGTGACCTCCACGTCTCTTCCAATGGTTATTAATACCATCTTGTTAACCACTCTGACCTCCAAGTCTCTTCCAATGGGCATTAAAACCGTCCTGTTAAACCACTCTGAACTCCACCTCTTTTCCAATGGGCATTAAAACCATCTTCTTAAGCTACTGTGACCTCCATGTCTCTTCCAAGGGGCATTAAAACCGTCTTGTTAAGCTACTGTGACCTCCACGTCTCTTCCAAGGGGCATTAAAAACGTCTTGTTAAACCACTCTGACCTCCACGTCTCTTCCAAGAGGCATTAACACCACCTTGTTAAACCACTCTGACCTCCACGTCTTTTCCAAGGGGCATTAAAACTGTATTGTTAATCCACTCTGACCTCCACGTCTCTTCCAAGGGGCATTAAAACCGTCTTATTAAACCACTCTGACCTCCACGTCTCTTCCAAAGGGCATTAAAACCGTCTTGATAAGCTCCTGTAACTTCCACTTCTGTTCCAAGGGGCATTAAAAATGTCTTGTTAAACCACTCTTACCTCCACGTCTCTTCCAAGGGGCATTAATACCATCTTTTTAAACCACTCTGACCTCCACGTTTCTTCCAAGGGGCATTAAATCCGTTTTGTTAAGCTACTGTGACCTCCACATCTCTTAAAAGGGGCATTAAAACTGTCTTATTAAACCACTCTGACCTCCAGGTCTCAACCAAGAGGCATTAAAACCGTCTTGTTAAACCACTCTGACCCCCAGGTCTCTTCCAAGGGGCATTAAAACCATATTGTTAAACCACTCTGACCTCCACGTCTCTTCCAAGGGGCATTAAAACGGTCTTGTTAAACCACTCTGACCTCCACGTCTCTTCCAAGGGGCATTAAAACCATCTTGTTAACCTACTGTGACCTCCACGTCTTTTCCACGGGGCATTAAAACCGTTTTGTTAAACGACTCTGAACTCCAGGTGTCTTCCAAGGGGCATTAAAACCGTCTTGTTAAACCTCTCTGACCTCCACGTCTCTTCCAAGAGGCATTAAAACCATCTTGTTAAACCACTCTGACCTCCACGTCTTTTTCAAGGTTCATTAAAACTGTATTGTTAAACCACTCTGACCTCCACGTCTCTTCCAAGGGGCATTAAAACCATCTTGTTAAACCACTCTGACCTCCACGTCTCTTCCAAGAGGCATTAAAACCACCTTGTTAAACCACTATGACCTCCACGTCTTTTCCAAGGGGCATTAAAACTGTATTGTTAATGCACTCTGACCTCCATGTCTCTTCCAAGGGGCATTAAAACCGTCTTGCTGAACCACTCTGACCGCCAAGTCTATTCCAAGGGGCATTAAAACCGTCTTATTAAACCACTCTGACCTCCACGTCTCTTCCAAAGGGCATTAAAACCGTCTTGTTAAGCTCCTGTGACTTCCACTTCTGTTCCAAGGGGCATTAACATCATCTTGTTAAACCACTCTTACCTCCACGTCTCTTCCAAGGGGCATTAATACCATCTTGTTAAACCACTCTGACCTCCAGGTTTCTTCCAAGGGGCATTAAATCCGTTTTGTTAAGCTACTGTGACCTCCACGTCTCTTAAAAGGGGCATTAAAACTGTCTTATTAAACCACTCTGACTTCCAGGTCTCTACCAAGCGGCATTAAAACCGTCTTGTTAAACCACTCTGACCTCCACGTCTCTTCCAGGAGGCATTAAAACAAACTTGTTAAACCACTCTGACCTCCACGTCTTTTCCAAGGGGCATTAAAACTGTATTGTTAAACCACTCTGACCTCCACCTCTCTTCCAAGGGGCATTAAAACTGTCTTGTTAAACCACTCTGACCTCAAAAGCTTTTCCAAGGGGCATTGAAACCATCTTGTTAAACAACGCTGACCTGAACTTCTCTTCCAAGGGGCATTAAAACCATCTTGTTAAGTTACTATGACCTCCACGTCTCTTCCAAAGGGCATTAAAACCGTCTTGTTAAACCACTCTGACCTCCACGTCTCTTCCAAGGGGCATTAAATCCATGTTGTTAAGCTACTGTGACCTCCACGTCTCTTCCAATGGTTATTAATACCATCTTGTTAAACCACTCTGACCTCCAAGTCTCTTCCAAGGGGCATTAAAACCGTCCTGTTAAACCACTCTGAACTCCACCTCTTTTCCAAGGGGCATTAAAACCATCTTCTTAAGCTACTGTGACCTCCATGTCTCTTCCAAGGGGCATTAAAACCGTCTTGTTAAGCTACTGTGACCTCCACGTCTCTTCCAAGGGGCATTAAAAACGTCTTGTTAAACCACTCTGACCTCCACGTGTCTTCCAAGAGGCATTAAAACCACCTTGTTAAACCACTCTGACCTCCACGTCTTTTCCAAGGGGCATTAAAACTGTACTGCTAATCCACTCTGACCTCCACGTCTCTTCCAAGGGGCAATAAAACCGTCTTGCTGAACCACTCTGACTGCCAAGTCTATTCCAAGGGGCATTAAAACCGTCTTATTAAACCACTCTGACCTCCACATCTCTTCCAAAGGGCATTAAAACCGTCTTGTTAAGCTCCTGTGACTTCCACTTCTGTTCCAAGGGGCATTAAAAACGTCTTGTAAAACCACTCTTACCTCCACGTCTCTTCCAAGAGGCATTAATACCATCTTGTTAAACCACTCTGACCTCCACGTTTCTTCCAAGGGGCATTAAATCCGTTTTGTTAAGCTACTGTGACCTCCACATCTCTTAAAAGGGGCATTAAAACTGTCTTATTAAACCACTCTGACCTGCAGGTCTCAACCAAGCGGCATTAAAACCGTCTTGTTAAACCACTCTGACCTCCAGGTCTCTTCCAAGGGGCATTAAAACCATCTTGTTAAACCACTCTGACCTCCACGTCTCTTCCAAGGGACATTAAAACCGTCTTGTTAAACCACTCTGACCTCCACGTCTCTTCCAAGGGGCATTAAAACCATCTTGTTAACCTACTGTGACCTCCACGTCTTTTCCACGGGGCATTAAAACCGTTTTGTTAAACGACTCTGAACTCCAGGTGTCTTCCAAGGGGCATTAAAACCGTCTTGTTAAACCTCTCTGACATCCACGTCTCTTCCAAGATGCATTAAAACCATCTTGTTAATCCACTCTGACCTCCACGTCTTTTTCAAGGTTCATTAAAACTGTATTGTTAAACCACTCTGACCTCCACGTCTCTTCCAAGCGGCATTAAAACCGTCTTGTTAAACCACTCTGACCTCCACGTCTCTTCCAAGAGGCATTAAAACCACCTTGTTAAACCACTCTGACCTCCACGTCTTTTCCAAGGGGCATTAAAACTGTATTGTTAATGCACTCTGACCACCACGTCTCTACCAAGGGGCATTAAAACAGTCTTTTTAAACCACTTTGATCTACACGTCTCTTCCAAGGGGCATTAAAACCATCTTGTTAATCTACTGTGACCTCCACGTCTCTTCTAAGGGGCATTAAATCCGTCTTGTTAAGCTACTGTGACCTCCACGTCTCTTCCAATTGGCATTAAAACCGTCTTGTTAAACCACTCTGACCTCCATGTCTCTTCCAAGAAGCATTAAAGCCATCTTGTGAAACCACTCTGACCTCCACGTCTTTTCCAAGGGGCATTAAAACTGTATTGTTAATCCACTCTGACCTCCACGTCTCTTCCAAGGGTCATTAAAACCGTCTTGCTGAACCACTCTGACCGCCAAGTCTATTCCAAGGGGCATTAAAACCGTCTTATTAAACCACTCTGACCTCCACGTCTCTTCCAAGAGGCATTAAAACCACCTTGTTAAACCACTCTGACCTCCACGTCTTTTCCAAGGGGCATTAAAACTGTATTGTTAATGCACTCTGACCTCCACGTCTCTTCCAAGGGGCATTAAAACCGTCTTGCTGAACCACTCTGACCGCCAAGTCTATTCCAAGGGGCATTAAAACCGTCTTATTAAACCACTCTGACCTCCACGTCTCTTCCAAAGGGCATTAAAACCGTCTTGTTAAGCTCCTGTGACTTCCACTTCTGTTCCAAGGGGCGTTAAAAACATCTTGTTAAACCACTCTTACCTCCACGTCTCTTCCAAGGGGCATTAATACCATCTTGTTAAACCACTCTGACCTCCACGTTTCTTCCAAGGGGCATTAAATCCGTTTTGTTAAGCTACTGTGACCTCCACGTCTCTTAAAAGGGGCATTAAAACTGTCTTATTAAACCACTCTGACCTCCAGGTCTCTACCAAGCGGCATTAAAACCGTCTTGTTAAACCACTCTGACCTCCAGATCTCTTCCAAGGGGCATTAAAACCATCTTGTTAAACCACTCTGACCTCCACGTCTCATCCAAGGGGCATTAAAACCGTCTTGTTAAACCAATCTGACCTCCATGTCTATTCCAGGGAGCATTAAAACCGACTTGTTAAACCACTCTGACCTCCACGTCTCTTCCAAGGGGAATTTAAACTGTCTTGTTAAACCACTCTGACCTCCACGTCTCTACCAAGGGGCATTAAAACCGTCTTCTTAAACCACGCTCACTCAACGTCTCTTCCAAGGGGCATTAAAACCATATTTTTAAGTTACTGTGACCTCCACGTCTCTTCCAAGGGTCATTAAAACCGTCTTGTTAAACCACTCTTACCTCCACGTCTCTTTCAAGGGGCATTAAAACCGTGTTGTTAAGCTACTGTGACCTCCACGTCTCTTCCAAGGGGCATTAAAACAGTCTTGTAAAGCTACTGTGACCTCTACGTCTCTTTCAAGGGGCAATAAAACAGTCTTGTTAAACCACTCTGACCTCCACGTCTCTTCCAATGGGCATTAAAACCATCTTGTTAAACCACTCTGACCTCCATCTCTCTTCCGAGGGACATAAAAACCGTCTTGTTAAACCACTCTGACCTACACGTCTCTTCCGAGGGGCATTAAAACCGTCTTGTTAAATCACTCTGACCTCCTTGTCTCTTCCAAGGGATCATTAAAACCATCTTGTTAAACCACTCTGACCTCCACGTCTCTTCCAAGGGGCATTAAAACCATGTTGTTAAGCTACTGTGATCTCCACGTCTCTTCCAAGCGGCATTAAACCGTCTTGTTAAGCTACTGTGACCTCCACATCTCTTCCAAGGGGCATTAAAACCATCTTGTTAATCCACTCTGACCTCCACGTCTCTTGCAAGGGCTATTATAACAATCTTGTTAAACCACTGTGACCTCCACGTCTCTTCAAATGGGCATTAAAACAGTCTTTTTAAACCACTCTGACCTCCACGTCTCTTCCAATGGGCATTAAAACCGTCTTGTTAAAGCACTCTGACCTCCACGTCTCTTCCAAGAGGCATTAAAACAAACTTGTTAAACCACTCTGACCTCCACGTCTTTTCCAAGGGGCATTAAAACTGTATTGTTAAACCACTCTGACCTCCACCTCTCTTCCAAGGGGCATTAAAACCATCTTGTTAAACAACGCTGACCTCCACTTCTCTTCCAAGGGGCATTAAAACCATCTTGTTAAGTTACTATGACCTCCACATCTCTTCCAAAGGGCATTAAAACCGTCTTGTTAAACCACTCTGACCTCCAGGTCTCTTCCAAGGGGCATTAAATCCATGTTGTTAAGCTACTGTGACCTCCACGTCTCTTCCAAGGGTTATTAATACCATCTTGTTAAACCTCTCTGACCTCCACGTCTCTTCCAAGGGGCATTAAAACCGTCCTGTTAAACCACTCTGAACTCCATCTCTTTTCCAAGGGGCATTAAAACCATCTTCTTAAGCTACTGTGACCTCCATGTCTCTTCCAATGGGCATTAAAACCGTCTTGTTAAGCTACTGTGACCTCCACGTCTCTTCCAAGGGGCATTAAAAACGTCTTGTTAAACCACTCTGACCTCCACGTCTCTTCCAAGGGGCATTAAAACCATCTTGTTAACCTACTGTGACCTCCACGTCTTTTCCAAGGGGCATTAAAACCGTTTTGTTAAACGACTCTGAACTCCAGGTGTCTTCCAAGGGGCATTAAAACCGTCTTGTTAAACCTCTCTGACCTCCACTTCCCTTCCAAGAGGCACTAAAACCATCTTGTTAAACCACTCTGACCTCCACGTCTTTTTCAAGGTTCATTAAAACTGTATTGTTAAACCACTCTGACCTCCACGTCTCTTCCAAGGGGCATTAAAAATGTCTTGTTAAACCACTCTGACCTCCAAGTCTATTCCAAGGGGCATTAAAACCATCTTGTTAAACCACTCTGACTTCCACGTCTGTTCAAAGGGGCATTAAAACTGTCTTGTTAAACCACTCTGACTACCACGTCTCTACCAAGGGGCATTAAAACAGTCTTTTTAAACCACTTTGAGCTCCACGTCTCTTCCAAGGGGCATTAAAACCATCTTGTTAATCTACTGTGACCTCCACGTCTCTTCTAAGGGGCATTAAATCCGTCTTGTTAAGCTACTGTGACCTCCACGTCTCTTCCAATTGGCATTAAAACCGTCTTGTTAAACCACTCTGACCTCCACGTCTCTTCCAAGAAGCATTAAAGCCATCTTGTGAAACCACTCTGACCTCCACGTCTTTTCCAAGGGGCATTAAAACTGTATTGTTAATCCACTCTGACCTCCACGTCTCTTCCAAGGGTCATTAAAACCGTCTTGCTGAACCACTCTGACCGCCAAGTCTATTCCAAGGGGCATTAAAACCGTCTTATTAAACCACTCTGACCTCCACGTCTCTTCCAAAGGGCATTAAAACCGTCTTGTTAAGCTCCTGTGACTTCCACTTCTGTTCCAAGGGGCATTAAAAACGTCTTGGTAAACCACTCTTACCTCCACGTCTCTTCCAAGGGGCATTAAAACCATCTTGTTAAACAACGCTGAAATCCACTTCTCTTCCAAGGGGCATTAAAACCATCTTGTTAAGTTACTATGACCTCCACATTTCTTCCAAAGGGCATTAAAACCGTCTTGTTAAACTACTCTGACCTCCAGGTCTCTTCCAAGGGGCATTAAATCCATGTTGTTAAGCTACTGTGACCTCCACGTCTCTTCCAAGGGTTATTAATACCATCTTGTTAAACCTCTCTGACCTCCACGTCTCTTCCAAGGGGCATTAAAACCGTCCTGTTAAACCACTCTGAACTCCACCTCTTTTCCAAGGGGCATTAAATCCATCTTCTTAAGCTACTGTGACCTCCATGTCTCTTCCAATGGGCATTAAAACCGTCTTGTTAAGCTACTGTGACCTCCACGTCTCTTCCAAGGGGCATTAAAAACGTCTTGTTAAACCACTCTGACCTCCACGTCTCTTCCAAGGGGCATTAAAACCATCTTGTTAACCTACTGTGACCTCCACGTCTTTTCCAAGGGGCATTAAAACCGTTTTGTTAAACGACTCTGAACTCCAGGTGTCTTCCAAGGGGAATTAAAACCGTCTTGTTAAACCTCTCTGACCTCCACGTCCCTTCCAAGAGGCACTAAAACCATCATGTTAAACCACTCTGACCTCCACGTCTTTTTCAAGGTTCATTAAAACTGTATTGTTAAACAACTCTGACCTCCACGTCTCTTCCAAATGGCATTAAAAATGTCTTGTTAAACCACTCTGACCTCCAAGTCTATTCCAAGGGGCATTAAAACCATCTTGTTAAACCACTCTGACTTCCACGTCTCTTCAAAGGGGCATTAAAACTGTCTTGTTAAACCACTCTGACCACCACGTCTCTACCAAGGGGCATTAAAACAGTCTTTTTAAACCACTTTGATCTACACGTCTCTTCCAAGGGGCATTAAAACCATCTTGTTAATCTACTGTGACCTCCACGTCTCTTCTAAGGGGCATTAAATCCGTCTTGTTAAGCTACTGTGACCTCCACGTCTCTTCCAATTGGCATTAAAACCGTCTTGTTAAACCACTCTGACCTCCACGTCTCTTCCAAGAAGCATTAAAGCCATCTTGTGAAACCACTCTGACCTCCACGTCTTTTCCAAGGGGCATTAAAACTGTATTGTTAATCCACTCTGACCTCCACGTCTCTTCCAACGGTCATTAAAACCGTCTTGCTGAACCACTCTGACCGCCAAGTCTATTCCAAGGGGCATTAAAACCGTCTTATTAAACCACTCTGACCTCCACGTCTCTTCCAAAGGGCATTAAAACCGTCTTGTTAAGCTCCTGTGACTTCCACTTCTGTTCCAAGGGGCATTAAAAACGTCTTGGTAAACCACTCTTACCTCCACGTCTCTTCCAAGGGGCATTAATACCATCTTGTTAAACCACTCTGACCTCCACGTTTCTTCCAAGGGGCATTAAAACCGTCTTGTTAAACCACTCTGAACTCCACGTCTCTTCCAAGGGGCATTTAAACCATCTTTTTAAGCTACTGTGACCTCCATGTATCTTCCAAGGGCATTAAAACCATCTTGTTAAACCACTCTGACCTCCATGTGTCTTCCAAGCGGCCTTAAAACTGTCTTGTTAAACCACTCTGACCTCCAGGTCTCTTCCACGGGGCATTAAAACCGTCTTGTTAAACCACTCTGATCTCCAGGTCTCTTCCAAGGGGCATTAAAACCATCTTGTTAAAACACTTTGACCTCCTTGTCTCTTAAAAGGGGCATTAAAACAGTCTTGTCAAACCACTCTGAACAACACGTCTCTTCCAAGGGGCATTAAAACCGTCTTGTTAAGCTTCTGTGATCTCCACGTCTCTTCCAAGGGGCATTAAAAACGTCTTGTTAAACCACTCTGACCTACACGTCTCTTCCAAGGGGAATTAAAACCGTCTTTTTAAACCACTCTGACCTCCACGTCTCTTCCAAGGGGCATTAAAACCGTCTTGTTAAACCACTCTGACCTCCACGTCTTTTCCAAGGGGCATTAAAACTGTATTGTTAATCCACTCTGACGTCCACGTCTCTTCGAAGGGGCATTAAAACCATCTTGCTGAAACACTCTGACCGCCAAGTCTATTCCAAGGGGCATTAAAACCGTCTTATTAAACCACTCTGACTTCCACGTCTCTTCAAAGGGGCATTAAAACTGTCTTGTTAAACCACTCTGACCACCACGTCTCTACCAAGGGGCATTAAAACAGTCTTTTTAAACCACTTTGACCTCCACGTCTCTTCCAAGGGGCATTAAAACCATCTTGTTAATCTACTGTGACCTCCACGTCTCTTCCAAGGGGCATTAAATCCGTCTTGTTAAGCTACTGTGACCTCCACGTCTCTTCCAATGGGCATTAAAACCGTCTTGTTAAACCACTCTGACCTCCATGTCTCTTCCAAGAAGCATTAAAACCATCTTGTGAAACCACTCTGACCTCCACGTCTTTTCCAAGGGGCATTAAAACTGTATTGTTAATCCACTCTGACCTCCACGTCTCTTCCAAGGGGCATTAAAACCATCTTGCTGAACCACTCTGACCGCCAAGTCTATTCCAAGGGGCATTAAAAACGTCTTGTTAAACCACTCTGACCTCCACGTCTTTTCCAAGGGGCATTAAAACCGTCTTGTTAAGCTCCTGTGACTTCCACTTCTGTTCCAAGGGGCATTAAAACAGTCTTGTTAAACCACTCTTACCTCCACGTCTCTTCCAAGGGGCATTAATACCATCTTGTTAAACGACTCTGACCTCCACTTTTCTTCCAAGGGGCATTAAAACCGTGTGGTTAAACCACTCTGAACTCCACGTCTCTTCCAAGGGGCATTTAAACCATCTTTTTAAGCTACTGTGACCTCCATGTATCTTCCAAGGGGCATTAAAACCATCTTGTTAAACCACTCTGACCTCCATGTGTCTTCCAAGCGGCATTAAAACTGTCTTGTTAAACCACTCTGACCTCCAGGTCTCTTCCACGGGGCATTAAAACCGTCTTGTTAAACCACTCTGATCTCCAGGTCTCTTCCAAGGGGCATTAAAACCATCTTGTTAAAACACTTTGACCTCCTTGTCTCTTAAAAGGGGCATTAAAACCGTCTTGTCAAACCACTCTGAACAACACGTCTCTTCCAAGGGGCATTAAAACCGTCTTGTTAAGCTCCTGTGATCTCCACGTCTCTTCAAAGGGGCATTAAAAACGTCTTGTTAAACCACTCTGACCTACACGTCTCTTCCAAGGGGAATTAAAACCGTCTTTTTAAACCACTCTGACCTCCACGTCTCTTCCAAGGGGCATTAAAACCGTCTTGTTAAACCACTCTGACCTCCACGTCTCTTCCAAGAGGCATTAAAACCACCTTGTTAAACCACTCTGACCTCCACGTCTTTTCCAAGGGGCATTAAAACTGTATTGTTAATCCACTCTGACGTCCACATCTCTTCCAAGGGGCTTTAAAACCATCTTGCTGAACCACTCTGACCGCCAAGTCTATTCCAAGGGGCATTAAAACCGTATTATTAAACCACTCTGACCTCCACGTCTCTTCCAAAGGGCATTAAAACCGTCTTGTTAAGCTCCTGTGACTTCCACTTCTGTTCCAAGGGGCATTAAAAACATCTTGTTAAACCACTCTTACCTCCACGTCTCTTCCAAGGGGCATTAATACCATCTTGTTAAACCACTCTGACCTCTGCGTTTCTTCCAAGGGGCATTAAATCCGTTTTGTTAAGCTACTGTGACCTCCACGTCTCTTAAAAGGGGCATTAAAACTGTTTTATTAAACCACTCTGACCTCCAGGTCTCTTCCAAGGGGCATTAAAACCATCTTGTTAAACCACTCTGACATCCACGTCTCTTCCAAGAGGCATTAAATCAAATTTGTTAAACCACTCTGACCTCCACGTCTTTTCCAAGGGGCATTAAAACTGTATTGTTAAACCACTCTGACCTCCACCTCTCTTCCAAGGGGCATTAAAACCGTCTTGTTAAACCACTCTGACCTCAAAAGCTTTTCCAAGGGGCATTAAAACCATCTTGTTAAACAACGCTGACCTCCACTTCTCTTCCAAGGGGCATTAAAACTATCTTGTTAAGTTACTATGACCTCCACGTCTCTTCCAAGGGTTATTAATACCATCTTGTTAAACCACTCTGACCTCCACGTCTCTTCCAAGGGGCATTAAAACCGTCCTGTTAAACCACTCTGAACTCCACCTCTTTTCCAAGGGCCATTAAAACCATCGCCTTAAGCTACTGTGACCTCCATGTCTCTTCCAAGGGGAATTAAAACCGTCTTGTTAAGCTGCTGTGACCTCCACGTCTCTTCCAAGGGGCATTAAAAACGTCTTGTTAAACCACTCTGACCTCCACGTCTCTTCCAAGGGGCATTAAAACCGTCTTATTAAACCACTCTGACCTCCACGTCTCTTCCAAAGGGCACTAAAACCGTCTTGTTAAGCTCCTGTGACTTCCACTTCTGTTCCAAGGGGCATTAAAAACATCTTGGTAAACCACTCTTACCTCCACGTCTCTTCCAAGGGGCATTAATACCATCTTGTTAAACCACTTTGACCTCCAGGTTTCTTCCAAGGGGCATTAAATCCGTTTTGTTAAGCTACTGTGACCTCCACGTCTCTTAAAAGGGGCATTAAAACTGTCTTATTAAACCACTCTGACCTCCAGGTCTCTACCAAGCGGCATTAAAACCGTCTTGTTAAACCACTCTGACCTCCAGGTCTCTTCCAATGGGCATTAAAACCATCTTGTTAAACCACTCTGACCTCCACATCTCATCCAAGGGGCATTAAAACCGTCTTGTTAAACCACTCTGACCTCCAAGTCTATTCCAGGGGGCATTAAAACCGACTTGTTAAACCACTCTGACCTCCACGTCTCTTCCAAGGGGAATTTAAACTGTCTTGTTAAACCACTCTGACCTCCACGTCTCTACCAAGGGGCATTAAAACCGTCTTCTTAAACAACGCTCACTCAACGTCTCTTCCAAGGGGCATTAAAACCATATTTTTAAGTTACTGTGACCTCCACGTCTCTTCCAAGGATCATTAAAACTGTCTTGTTAAACCACTCTCACCTCCACGTCTCTTTCAAGGGGCATTAAAACCGTGTTGTTAAGCTACTGTGACCTCCACGTCTCTTCCAAGGGGCATTAAAACAGTCTTGTAAAGCTACTGTGACCTCTACGTCTCTTTCAAGGGGCATTAAAACAGTCTTTTTAAACCACTCTGACCTCCACGTCTCTTCCAATGGGCATTAAAACCATCTTGTTAAGCTACTCTGACCTCCATCTCTCTTCCGAGGGACATAAAAACCGTCTTGTTAAACCACTCTGACCTACACGTCTCTTCAAAGAGATCATTAAAACCATCTTGTTAAACCACTCTGACCTCCACGTCTATTCCAAGGGGCATTAAAACCATGTTGTTAAGCTACTGTGATCTCCACGTCTCTTCCAAGCGGCATTAAACCGTCTTGTTAAGCTACCGTGACCTCCACGTCTCTTCCAAGGGGCATTAAAACCATCTTGTTAATCCACTCTGACCTCCACGTCTCTTGCAAGGGCCATTATAACAATCTTGTTAAACCACTGTGACCTCTACGTCTCTTCAAATGGGCATTAAAACAGTATTTTTAAACCACTCTGACCTCCACGTCTCTTCCAATGGGCATTAAAACCGTCTTGTTAAACCACTCTGACCTCCACGTCTCTTCCAAGAGGCATTAAAACAAACTTGTTAAACTACTCTGACCTCCACGTCTTTTCCAAGGGGCATTAAAAGTGTATTGTTAAACCACTCTGACCTCCACCTCTCTTCCAAGGGGCATTAAAACCGTCTTGTTAAACCACTCTGACCTCAAAAGCTTTTCCAAGGGGCATTAAAACCATCTTGTTAAACAACGCTGACCTCCACTTCTCTTCCAAGGGGCATTAAAACCATCTTGTTAAGTTACTATGACCTCAACATCTCTTCCAAAGGGCATTAAAACCGTCCTGTTAAACCACTCTGACCTCCACGTCTCTTCCAAGGGGCATTAAATCCATGTTGTTAAGCTACTGTGACCTCCATGTCTCTTCCAAGGGTTATTAATACCATCTTGTTAAACCTCTCTGACCTCCACGTCTCTTCCAAGGGGCATTAAAACCGTCCTGTTAAACCACTCTGAACTCCACCTCTTTTCCAAGGGGCATTAAAACCATCTTCTTAAGCTACTGTGACCTCCATGTCTCTTCCAAGGGGCATTAAAACCGTCTTGTTAAGCTACTGTGACCTCCACGTCTCTTCCAAGGGGCATTAAAAACGTCTTGTTAAACCACTCTGACCTCCACGTCTCTTCCAAGGGGAATTAAAACCGTCTTTTTAAACCACTCTGACCTCCACGTCTCTTCCAATGGGCATTAAAACCGTCTTGTTAAACCACTCTGACCTCCACGTCTCTTCCAAGAGGCATTAAAACCACCTTGTTAAACCACTCTGACCTCCACGTCTTTTCCGAGGGGCATTAAAACTGTATTGTTAATCCACTCTGACCTCCACGTCTCTTCCAAGGGGCATTAAAACTGTCTTGTTAAACCACTTTGACCTCCAAGTCTATTCCAAGGGGCATTAAAACCATCTTGTTAAACCACTCTGACTTCCACGTCTCTTCAAAGGGGCATTAAAACTGTCTTGTTAAACCACTCTGACCACCACGTCTCTACCAAGGGGCATTAAAACAGTCTTTTTAAACCACTTTGATCTCCACGTCTCTTCCAAGGGGCATTAAAACCATCTTGTTAATCTACTGTGACCTCCACGTCTCTTCCAACGGGCATTAAATCCGTCTTGTTAAGCTACTGTGACCTCCACGTCTCTTCCAATTGGCATTAAAACCGTCTTGTTAAACCACTCTGACCTCCACGTCTCTTCCAAGAAGCATTAAAGCCATCTTGTGAAACCACTCTGACCTCCACGTCTTTTCCAAGGGGCATTAAAACTGTATTATTAATCCACTCTGACCTCCACGTCTCTTCCAAGGGGCATTAAAACCGTCTTGCTGAACCACTCTGACCGCCAAGTCTTTTCCAAGGGGCATTAAAAACGTCGTGGTAAACCACTCTTATCTGCACGTCTCTTCCAAGGGGCACTAATACCATCTTGTTAAACCACTCTGACCTCCACGTTTCTTCCAAGAGGTATTAAATCCGTTTTGTTAAGCTACTGTGACCTCCACGTCTCTTAAAAGGGGCATTAAAACTGTCTTATTAAACCACTCTGACCTCCAGGTCTCTACCAAGCGGCATTAAAACCGTCTTGTTAAACCACTCTGACCTCCAGGTCTCTTCCAAGGGGCATTAAAACCATCTTGTTAAACCACTCTGACCTCCACGTCTCTTCCAAGGGGCAATAAAACCGTCTTGTTAAACCACTCTGACCTCCACGTCTCTTCCAAGGGGCATTAAAACCATATTGTTAACCTACTGTGACCTCCATGTCTTTTCCAAGGGGCATTAAAACCGTTTTGTTAAACGACTCTGAACTCCAGGTGTCTACCAAGGGGCATTAAATCCGTCTTGTTAAACCTCTCTGACCTCCACGTCTCTTCCAAAAGGCATTAAAACCATCTTGTTAAACCACTCTGACCTCCACGTCTTTTTCAAGGTTCATTAAAACTGTATTGTTAAACCACTCTTACCTCCACGTCTCTTGCAAGGGGCATTAAAACCATCTTGTTAAACCACTCTGACCTCCAAGTCTATTCCAAGGGGCATTAAAACCATCTTGTTAAACCACTCTGACTTCCACGTCTCTTCAAAGGGGCATTAAAACTGTCTTGTTAAACCACTCTGACCACCACGTCTCTACCAAGGGGCATTAAAACAGTTTTTTTAAACGACTTTGACCTCCACGTCTCTTCCAAGGGGCATTAAAACCATCTTGTTAATCTACTGTGACCTCCACGTCTCTTCCAAGGGGCATTAAATCCGTCTTGTTAAGCTACTGTGACCTCCACGTCTCTTCCAATTGGCATTAAAACCGTCTTGTTAAACCACTCTAACCTCCACGTCTCTTCCAAGAAGCATTAAAACCATCTTTTGAAAACCACTCTGACCTCCACGTCTTTTCCAAGGGGCATTAAAACTGTATTGTTAATCCACTCTGACCTCCACGTCTCTTCCAAGGGGCATTAAAACCATCTTGCTGAACCACTCTGACCGCCAAGTCTATTCCAAGGGGCATTAAAACCGTCTTGTTAAACCACTCTGACCTCCACGTCTTTTCCAAGGGGCATTAAAACCGTCTTGTTAAGCTCCTGTGACTTCCACTTCTCTTCCAAGGGGCATTAAAACAGTCTTGTTAAACCACTCTTACCTCCACGTCTCTTCCAAGGGGCATTAATACCATCTTGTTAAACCACTCTGACCTCCACGTTTCTTCCAAGGGGCATTAAAACCGTCTTGTTAAACCACTCTGAACTCCACGTCTCTTCCAAGGGGCATTTAAACCATCTTTTTAAGCTGCTGTGACCTCCATGTATCTTCCAAGGGGCATTAAAACTGTCTTGTTAAACCACTCTGACCTCCATGTCTCTACCAAGGGGCATTAAAATTGTCTTGTTAAACCACTCTGACCTCCAGGTCTCTTCCAAGGGGCATTAAAACCGTCTTGTTAAACAACTCTGACTTCCAGGTCTCTTCCAAGGGGCATTAAAACCATCTTGTTAAAACACTTTGACCTCCTTGTCTCTTAAAAGGGGCATTAAAACCGTCTTGTCAAACCACTCTGAACAACACCTCTCTTCCATGGGGCATTAAAACCGTCTTGTTAAGCTACTGTGATCTCCACGTCTCTTCCAAGGGGCATTAAAAACGTCTTGTTAAACCACTCTGACCTCCACGTCTCTTCCAAGGGGAATTAAAACCGTCTTTTTAAACCACTCTGATCTCCACGTCTCTTCCAAGGGGCATTAAAACCGTCTTGTTAAACCACTCTGACCTCCACGTCTCTTCCAAGAGGCATTAAAACCACCTTGTTAAACCACTCTGACCTCCACGTCTTTTCCAAGGGGCATTAAAAATGTATTGTTAATCCACTCTGACCTCCACGTCTCTTCCAAGGGGCATTAAAACCGTCTTGCTGAACCACTCTGACCGCCAAGTCTATTCCAAGGGGCATTAAAACCGTCTTATTAAACCACTCTGACCTCCACGTCTCTTCTAAAGGGCATTAAAACCGTCTTGTTAAGCTCCTGTGACTTCCACTTCTGTTCCAAGGGGCATTAAAAACATCTTGTTAAACCACTCTTACCTCCACGTCTCTTCCAAGGGGCATTAATACCATCTTGTTAAACCACTCTGACCTCTGCGTTTCTTCCAAGGGGCATTAAATCCGTTTTGTTAAGCTACTGTGACCTCCACGTCTCTTAAAAGGTGCATTAAAACTGTTTTATTAAACCACTCTGACCTCCAGGTCTCTTCCAAGGGGCATTAAAACGATCTTGTTAAACCACTCTGACCTCCACGTCTCTTCCAAGAGGCATTAAAACAAATTTGTTAAACCACTCTGACCTCCACGTCTTTTCCAAGGGGCATTAAAACTGTATTGTTAAACCACTCTGACCTCCACCTCTCTTCCAAGGGGCATTAAAACCGTCTTGTTAAACCACTCTGACCTCCACGTTTCTTCCAAGAGGCATTAAAACCATCTTGTTAAACCACTCTGACCTCCACGTCTTTTCCAAGGGGCATTAAAACTGTATTGTTAATCCACTCTGACCTCCACGTCTCTTCCAAGGGGCATTAAAACCGTCTTGCTGAACCACTCTGACCGCCAAGTCTATTGCAAGGGGCATTAAAACCGTCTTATTAAACCACTCTGACCTCCACGTCTCTTCCAAAGGGAATTAAAACCGTCTTGTTAAGCTCCTGTGACTTGCACTTCTGTTCCAAGGGGCATTAAAAACATCTTGTTAAACCACTCTTACCTCCACGTCTCTTCCAAGGGGCATTAATACCATCTTGTTAAACCACTCTGACCTCTGCGTTTCTTCCAAGGGGCATTAAATCCGTTTTGTTAAGCTACTGTGACCTCCACGTCTCTTAAAAGGGGCATTAAAACTGTTTTATTAAACCACTCTGACCTCCAGGTCTCTTCCAAGGGGCATTAAAACCATCTTGTTAAACCACTCTGACCTCCACGTCTCTTCCAAGAGGCATTAAAACAAATTTGTTAAACCACTCTGACCTCCACGTCTTTTCCAAGGGGCATTAAAACTGTATTGTTAAACCACTCTGACCTCCACCTCTCTTCCAAGGGGCATTAAAACCGTCTTGTTAAACCACTCTGACCTCAAAAGCTTTTCCAAGGGGCATTAAAACCATCTTGTTAAACAACGCTGACCTCCACTTCTCTTCCAAGGGGCATTAAAACCATCTTGTTAAGTTACTATGACCTCCACGCCTCTTCTAAAGGGCATTAAAACCGTCTTGTTAAACCACTCTGACCTCCACGTCTCTTCCAAGGGGCATTAAATCCATGTTGTTAAGCTACTGTGACCTCCACGTCTATTCCAAGGGTTATTAATACCATCTTGTTAAACCACTCTGACCTCCACGTCTCTTCGAAGGGGCATTAAAACCGTCCTGTTAAACCACGCTGAACTATACCTCTTTTCCAAGGGCCATTAAAACCATCGTCTTAAGCTACTGTGACCTCCATGTCTCTTCCAAGGGGCATTAAAACCGTCTTGTTAAGCTACTGTGACCTCCACGTCTTTTCCAAGGGGCATTAAAACCGTCTTATTAAACCACTCTGACCTCCACGTCTCTTCCAAAGGCCATTAAAACCATCTTGTTAAGCTCCTGTGACTTCCACTTCTGTTCCAAGGGGCATTAAAAACATCTTGTTAAACCACTCTTACCTCCACGTCTCTTCCAAGGGGCATTAATACCATCTTGTTATACCACTCTGACCTCCAGGTTTTTTCCAAGGGGCATTAAATCCGTTTTGTTAAGCTACTGTGACCTCCACGTCTCTTAAAAGGGGCATTAAAACTGTCTTATTAAACCACTCTGACCTCCAGATCTCTACCAAGCGGCATTAAAACCGTCTTGTTAAACCACTCTGACCTCCAGGTCTCTTCCAAGGGGCATTAAAATCATCTTGTTAAACCACTCTGACCTCCACGTCTCATCCAAGGGGCATTAAAACCGTCTTGTTAAACCACTCTGACCTCCAAGTCTATTCCAGGGGGCATTAAAACCGTCTTCTTAAACCACGCTCACTCAACGTCTCTTCCAAGGGGCATTAAAACCATATTTTTAAGTTACTGTGACCTCCACGTCTCTTCCAAGGGTCATTAAAACCGTCTTGTTAAACCACTCTCACCTCCACGTCTCTTTCAAGGGGCATTAAAACCGTGTTGTTAAGCTACTGTGACCTCCACGTCTCTTCCAAGGGGCATTAAAACAGTCTTGTAAAGCTACTGTGACCTCTACGTCTCTTTCAAGGGGCATTAAAACAGTCTTGTTAAACCACTCTGACCTCCCCGTCTCTTCCAATGGGCATTAAAACCATCTTGTTAAGCTACTCTGACCTCCATCTCTCTTCCGAGGGACATAAAAACCGTCTTGTTAAACCACTCTGACCTACACGTCTCTTCCGAGGGGCATTAAAACCGTCTTGTTAAATCACTCTGACCTCCACGTCTCTTCCAAGGGATCATTAAAACCATCTTGTTAAACCACTCTGACCTCCACGTCTCTTCCAAGCGGCATTAAAACCATGTTGTTAATCCACTCTGACCTCCACGTCTCTTGCAAGGGCCATTATAACAATCTTGTTAATCGACTGTGACCTCCACGTCTCTTCAAATGGGCATTAAAACCGTCTTGTTAAACCACTCTGACCTCCACGTCTCTTCCAAGAGGCATTAAAACAAACTTGTTAAACCACTCTGACCTCCACGTCTTTTCCAAGGGGCATTAAAACTGTATTGTTAAACCACTCTGACCTCCACCTCTCTTCCAAGGGGCACTAAAACCGTCTTGTTAAACCACTCTGACCTCAAAAGCTTTTCCAAGGGGCATTAAAACCATCTTGTTAAATAACGCTGACCTCCAATTCTCTTCCAAGGGGCATTAAAACCATCTTGTTAAGTTACTATGACCTCCACATCTCTTCCAAAGTGCATTAAAACCGTCTTGTTAAACCACTGTGACCTCCACGTCTCTTCCAAGGGGCATTAAATCCATGTTGTTAAGCTACTGTGACCTCCACGTCTCTTCCAAGGGTTATTAATACCATCTTGTTAAACCTCTCTGACCTCCACGTCTCTTCCAAGGGGCATTAAAACCGTCCTGTTAAACCACTCTGAACTCCACCTCTTTTCCAAGGGGCATTAAAACCATCTTCTTAAGCTACTGTGACCTCCAAGTCTTTTCCAAGGGGCATTAAAACCGTCTTGTTAAGCTACTGTGACCTCCACGTCTCTTCCAAGGGGCATTAAAAACGTCTTGTTAAACCACTCTGACCTCCACGTCTCTTCCAAGGGGAATTAAAACCGTCTTTTTAAACCACTCTGACCTCCACGTCTCTTCCAATGGGCATTAAAACCGTCTTGTTAAACTACTCTGACCTCCACGTCTCTTCCAAGAGGCATTAAAACCACCTTGTTAAACCACTCTGACCTCCACGTCTTTTCCAAGGGGCATTAAAACTGTATTGTTAATTCACTCTGACCTCCACGTCTCTTCCAAGGGGCATTAAAACTGTCTTGCTGAACCACTCTGACCGCCAAGTCTATTCCAAGGGGCATTAAAACCGTCTTATTAAACCACTCTGACCTCCACGTCTCTTCCAAAGGGCATTAAAATCGTCTTGTTAAGCTCCTGTGACTTCCACTTCTGTTCCAAGGGGCATTAAAAACGTCTTGTTAAACCACTCTTACCTCCACGTCTCTTCCAAGGGGCATTAATACCATCTTGTTAAACCACTCTGACTTCCACGTCTCTTCAAAGGGGCATTAAAACTGTCTTGTTAAACCACTCTGACCACCACGTCTCTACCAAGGGGCATTAAAACAGTCTTTTTAAACCACTTTGACCTCCACGTCTCTTCCAAGGGGCATTAAAACCATCTTGTTAATCTACTGTGACCTCCACGTCTCTTCTAATGGGCATTAAATCCGTCTTGTTAAGCTACTGTGACCTCCACGTCTCTTCCAATTGGCATTAAGACCGTCTTGTTAAACCACTCTGACCTCCACGTCTCTTCCAAGAAGCATTAAAACCATCTTGTGAAACCACTCTGACCTCCACGTCTTTTCCAAGGGGCATTAAAACTGTATTGTTAATCCACTCTGACCTTCACGTCTCTACCAAGGGGCATTAAAACCGTCTTGCTGAACCACTCTGACCGCCAAGTCTATTCCAAGGGGCATTAAAACCGTCTTATTAAACCACTCTAACCTCCACGTCTCTTCCAAAGGGCATTAAAACCGTCTTGTTAAGCTCCTGTGACTTCCACTTCTGCTATAAGGGGCATTAAAAACGTCTTGGTAAACCACTCTTACCTCCACGTCTCTTCCAAGGGGCATTAATACCATCTTGTTAAACCACTCTGACCTCCACGTTTCTTCCAAGGGGCATTAAATCCGTTTTGTTAAGCTACTGTGACCTCCACGTCTCTTAAAAGGGGCATTAAAACTGTCTTATTAAACCACTCTGACCTCCAGGTCTCTACCAAGCGGCATTAAAACCGTCTTGTTAAACCACTCTGACCTCCAGGTCTCTTCCAAGGGGCATTAAAACCATCTTGTTAAACCACTCTGACCTCCACGTCTCTTCCAAGGGGCATTAAAACCGTCTTGTTAAACCACTCTGACCTCCACGTCTCTTCCAAGGGACATTAAAACCATCTTGTTAACCTACTGTGACCTCCACGTCTTTTCCAAGGGGCATTAAAACCATTTTGTTAAACGACTCTGAACTCCAGGTGTCTTCCAAGGGGCATTAAATCCGTCTTGTTAAACCTCTCTGACCTCCACGTCTCTTCCAAGAGGCATTAAAACCATCTTGTTAAAGCACTCTGACCTCCACGTCTTTTTCAAGGTTCATTAAAACTGTATTGTTAAACCACTCTGACCTCCACGTCTCTTCCAAGGGGCATTAAAACCGTCTTGTTAAACCACTCTGACCTCCAAGTCTATTCCAAGGGGCATTAAAACCATCTTGTTAAACCACTCTGACTTCCACGTCTCTTCAAAGGGGTATTAAAACTGTCTTGTTAAACCACTCTGACCACCACGTTTCTGCCAAGGGGCATTAAAACAGTCTTTTTAAACCACTTTGACCTCCACGTCTCTTCCAAGGGGCATTAAAACCATCTTGTTAATCTACTGTGACCTCCACGTCTCTCCCAAGGGGCATTAAATCCGTCTTGTTAAGCTACTGTGACCTCCACGTCTCTTCCAATCGGCATTAAAACCGTCTTGTTAAACCACTCTGACCTCCACGTCTCTTCCAAGGGGCATTAAAACTGTATTGTTAATCCACTCTGACCTCCACGTCTCTTCCAAGGGGCATTAAAACCATCTTGCTGAACCACTCTGACCGCCAAGTCTATTCCAAGGGGCATTAAAACCGTCTTATTAAACCACTCTGACATCCACGCCTTTTCCAAGGGGCATTAATACCGTCTTGTTAAGCTCCTGTGACTTCCACTTCTGTTCCAAGGGGCATTAAAACAGTCTTGTTAAACCACTCTTACCTCCACGTCTCTTCCAAGGGGCATTAATACCATCTTGTTAAACCACTCTGACCTCCACGTTTCTTCCAAGGGGCATTAAAACGGTCTTGTTAAACCACTCTGAACTCCACGTCTCTTCCAAGGGGCATTTAAACCATCTTTTTAAGCTACTGTGACCTCCATGTATCTTCCAAGGGGCATTAAAACCGTCTTGTTAAACCACTCTGACCTCCATGTCTCTACCAAGCGGCATTAAAACTGTCTTGGTAAACCACTCTGACCTCCAGGTCTCTTCCAAGGGGCATTAAAACCGTCTTGTTAAACCACTCTGACCTCCAGGTCTCTTCCAAGGGGCATTAAAACCATCTTGTTAAAACACTTTGACCTCCTTGTCTCTTAAAAGGGGCATTAAAACCGTCTTGTCAAACCCCTCTGAACAACGCGTCTCTTCCAAGGGGCATTAAAACCGTCTTGTTAAGCTACTGTGACCTCCACGTCTCTTCCAAGGGGCATTAAAAACGTCTTGTTAAACCACTCTGACCTCCACGTCTCTTCCAAGAGGCATTAAAACCAACTTGTTAAACCACTCTGACCTCCACGTCTTTTCCAAGGGGCATTAAAACTGTATTGTTAATCCACTCTGACCTCCACGTCTCTTCCAAGGGGCATTAAAACCGTCTTGCTGAACCACTCTGACCGCCAAGTCTATTCCAAGGGGCATTAAAACCGTCTTATTAAACCACTCTGACCTCCATGTCTCTTCCAAAGGGCATTAAAACCGTCTTGTTAAGCTCCTGTGACTTCCACTTCTGTTCCAAGGGGCATTAAAAACGTCTTGGTAAACCACTCTTACCTCCACGTCTCTTCCAAGGGGCATTAATACCATCTTGTTAAACCACTCTGACCTCCACGTTTCTTCCAAGGGGCATTAAATCCGTTTTGTTAAGCTACTGTGACCTCCACGTCTCTTAAAAGGGGCATTAAAACTGTCTTATTAAACCACTCTGACCTCCAGGTCTCTACTAAGTGGCATTAAAACTGTCTTGTTAAATCACTCTGACCTCCAGGTCTCTTCCAAGGGGCATTAAAACCATCTTGTTAAACCACTCTGACCTCCACGTCTCTTCCAAGGGGCATTAAAACCGTCTTGTTAAACCACTCTGACCTCCACGTCTCTTCCAAGGGACATTAAAACCATCTTGTTAACCTACTGTGACCTCCACGTCTTTTCCAAGGGGCATTAAAACCGTTTTGTTAAACGACTCTGAACTCCAGGTGTCTTCCAAGGGGCATTAAATCCGTCTTGTTAAACCTCTCTGACCTCCACGTCTCTTCCAAGAGGCATTAAAACCATCTTGTTAAACCACTCTGACCTCCACGTCTTTTTCAAGGTTCATTAAAACTGTATTGTTAAACCACTCTGACCCCCACGTCTCTTCCAAGGGGCATTAAAACCGTCTTGTTAAACAACTCTGACCTCCAAGTCTATTCCAAGGGGCATTAAAACCATCTTGTTAAACCACTCTGACTTCCACGTCTCTTCAAAGGGGCATTAAAACTGTCTTGTTAAACCACTCTGACCACCACGTCTCTACCAAGGGGCATTAAAACAGTCTTTTTAAGCCACTTTGACCTCCACGTCTCTTCCAAGGGGCATTAAAACCATCTTGTTAATCTACTGTGACCTCCACGTCTCTCCCAAGGGGCATTAAATCCGTCTTGTTAAGCTACTGTGACCTCCACGTCTCTTCCAATTGGCATTAAAACCGTCTTGTTAAACCACTCTGACCTCCACGTCTCTTCCAAGAAGCATTAAAACCATCTTGTGAAACCACGCTGACCTCCACGTCTTTTCCAAGGGGCATTAAAACTGGATTGTTAATCCACTCTGACCTCCACGTCTCTTCCAAGGGGCAATAAAACCATCTTGCTGAACCACTCTGACCGCCAAGTCTATTCCAAGGGGCATTAAAACCGTCTTGTTAAACCACTCTGACATCCACGTCTTTTCCAAGGGGCATTAAAACCGTCTTGTTAAGCTCCTGTGACTTCCACTTCTGTTCCAAGGGGCATTAAAACAGTCTTGTTCAACCACTCTTACCTCCACGTCTTTTCCAAGGGGCATTAATACCATCTTGTTAAACCACTCTGACCTCCACGTTTCTTCCAAGGGGCATTAAAGCCGTCTTGTTAAACCACTCTGAACTCCACGTCTCTTCCAAGGGGCATTTAAACCATCTTTTTAAGCTACTGTGACCTCCATGTATCTTCCAAGGGGCATTAAAACCGTCTTGTTAAACCACTCTGACCTCCATGTCTCTACCAAGCGGCATTAAAACTGTATTGGTAAACCACTCTGAGCTCCAGGTCTCTTCCAAGGGGCATTAAAACCGTCTTGTTAAACCACTCTGACCTCCAGGTCTCTTCCATGGGGCATTAAAACCATCTTGTTAAAACACTTTGACCTCCTTGTCTCTTAAAAGGGGCATTAAAACCGTCATGTCAAAGCACTCTGAACAACGCGTCTCTTCCAAGGGGCATTAAAACCGTCTTGTTAAACCACTCTGACCTCCACGTCTCTTCCAAGGGGAATTACAACCGTCTTGTTAAACCACTCTGACCTCCACGTCTCTTCCAAAGGGCATTAAAACCGTCTTGTTAAGCTACTGTGACCTCCATGTCTCTTCCAAGGGGCATTAAAAACGTCTTGTTAAACCACTCTGACCTCCACGTCTCTTTCAAGGGGAATTAAAACCGTCTTTTTAAACCACTCTGACCTCCACGTCTCTTCCATGGGGCATTAAAACCGTCTTGTTAAACCACTCTGACCTCCACGTCTCTTCCAAGAGGCATTAAAAGCAACTTGTTAAACCACTCTGACCTCCACGTCTTTTCCAAGGGGCATTAAAACTGTATTGTTAATCCACTCTGACCTCCACGTCTCTTCCAAGGGGCATTAAAACCGTCTTGCTGAACCACTCTGACCGCCAAGTCTATTCCAAGGGGCATTAAAACCGTCTTATTAAACCACTCTGACCTCCACGTCTCTTCCAAAGGGCATTAAAACCGTCTTGTTAAGCTCCTGTGACTTCCACTTCTGTTCCAAGGGGCATTAAAAACATCTTGTTAAACCACTCTTACCTCCACGTCTCTTCCAAGGGGCATTAATACCATCTTGTTAAACCACTCTGACCTCCACGTTTCTTCCAAGGGGCATTAAATCCGTTTTGTTAAGCTACTGTGACCTCCACGTCTCTTAAAAGGGGCATTAAAACTGTTTTATTAAACCACTGTGACCTCCAGGTCTCTAGAAAGCGGCATTAAAACCGGCTTGTTAAACCACTCTGACCTCCAGTTCTCTTCCAAGGGGCATTAAAACCATCTTGTTAAACCACTCTGACCTCCACGTCTCTTCCAAGAGGCATTAAAACAAATTTGTTAAACACTCTGACCTCCACGTCTTTTCCAAGGGGCATTAAAACTGTATTGTTAAACCACTCTGACCTCCACCTCTCTTCCAAGGGGCATTAAAACCGTCTTGTTAAACCACTCTGACCTCAAAAGCTTTTCCAAGGGGCATTAAAACCATCTTGTTAAACAACGCTGACCTCCACTTCTCTTCCAAGGGGCATTAAAACCATCTTGTTAAGTTACTATGACCTACACGCCTCTTCCAAAGGGCATTAAAACCGTCTTGTTAAACCACTCTGACCTCCACGTCTCTTCCAAGGGGCATTAAATCCATGTTGTTAAGCGACTGTGACCTCCACGTCTCTTCCAAGGGTTATTAATACCATCTTGTTAAACCACTCTGACCTCCACGTCTCTTCCAAGGGGCATTAAAACCGTCCTGTTAAACCACTCTGAACTCCACCTCTTTTCCAAGGGCCATTAAAACCATCGTCTTAAGCTACTGTGACCTTCATGTCTCTTCCAAGGGGCATTAAAACCGTCTTGTTAAGCTACTGTGACCTCCACGTCTCTTCCAAGGGGCATTAAAAACGTCTTGTTAAACCATTCTGACCTCCACGTCTCTTCCAAGGGGATTTAAAACCATCTTTTTAAACCACTCTGACCTCCACGTCTCTTCCAAGAGGCATTAAAATCACCTTGTTAAACCACTCTGACCTCCACGTCTTTGCCAAGGGGCATTAAAACCGTCTTGTTAAGCTCCTGTGACTTCCACTTCTGTTCCAAGGGGCATTAAAACCGTCTTGTTAAACCACTCTTACCTCCACGTCTCTTCCAAGGGGCATTAATACCGTCTTGTTAAACCACTCTGACCTCCACGTTTCTTCCAAGGGGCATTAAAACCGTCTTGTTAAACCACACTGAACTCCACGTCTCTTCCAAGGGGCATTTAAATCATCTTTTTAAGCTACTGTGACCTCCATGTATCTTCCAAGGGGCATTAAAACCGTCTTGTTAAACCACTCTGACTTCCATGTCTCTTCCAAACGGCATTAAAACCGTCTTGTTAAACCACTCTGACCTCCAGGTCTCTTCCAAGGGGCATTAAAACCGTCTTGTTAAACCACTCTGACCTCCAGGTCTCTTCCAAGGGGCATTAAAACCATCTTGTTAAAATACTTTGACCTCTTTGTCTCTTAAAAGGAGCATTAAAACCGTCTTGTCAAACCACTCTGAACAACACGTCTCTTCCAAGGGGCATTAAAACCGTCTTGTTAAGCTACTGTGACCTCCACGTCTCTTCCAAGGTTCATTAAAAACGTCTTGTAAAACCACTCTGACCTCCACGTCTCTTCCAAGGGGAATTAAAACCGTCTTTTTAAACCACTCTGACCTCCACGTCTCTTCCAATGGGCATTAAAACCGTCTTGTTAAACCATTCTGACCTCCACGTCTCTTCCAAGAGGCAGTAAAACCACCTTGTTAAATCACTCTGACCTCCACGTCTTTTCCAAGGGGCATTAAAACTGTATTGTTAATCCACTCTGACCTCCACGTCTCTTCCAAGGGGCATTAAAACCGTCTTGCTGAACCAATCTGACCGCCAAGTCTATTCCAAGGGGCATTAAAACCATCTTATTGAACCACTCTGACCTCCACGTCTCTTCCAAAGGGCATTAAAACCGTCTTGTTAAGCTCCTGAGACTTCCACTTCTGTTCCAAGGGGCATTAAAAACATCTTGTTAAACCACTCTTACCTCCACGTCTCTTCCAAGGGGCATTAATACCATCTTGTTAAACCACTCTGACCTCCACGTTTCTTCCAAGGGGCATTAAATCCGTTTTGTTAAGCTACTGTGACCTCCACGTCTCTTAAAAGGGGCATTAAAACTGTCTTATTAAACCACTCTGACCTCCAGGTCTCTACCAAGCGGCATTAAAACAGTCTTGTTAACCACTCTGACCTCCAGGTCTCTTCCAAGGGGCATTAAAACCATCTTGTTAAACCACTCTGACCTCCGCGTCTCTTCCAAGGGGCATTAAAAGCGTCTTGTTAAACCACTCTGACCTCCACGTCTCTTCCAAGGGGCATTAAAACCATCTTGTTAACCTACTGTGACCTCCACGTCTTTTCCAAGGGGCTTTAAAACCGTTTTGTTAAACGACTCTGAACTCCAGGTGTCTTCCAAGGGGCATTAAAACCGTCTTGTTAAACCTCTCTGACCTCCACGTCTCTTCCAAGAGGCATTAAAACCATCTTGTTAAACCACTCTGACCTCCACGTCTTTTTCAAGGTTCATTAAAACTGTATTGTTAAACCACTCTGACCTCCACGTCTCTTGCAAGGGGCATTAAAACCGTCTTGTTAAACCACTCTGACCTCCAAGTCTCTTCCAAGGGGCATTAAAACCATCTTGTTAAACCACTCTGACTTCCACGTCTCTTCAAAGGGGCATTAAAACTGTCTTGTTAAACCACTCTGACCACCACGTCTCTACCAAGGGGCATTAAAACCGTCTTTTTAAACCACTCTGACCTCCACGTCTCTTCCAAGGGGCATTAAATCCGTCTTGTTAAGCTACTGTGACCTCCACGTCTCTTCCAATGGGCATTAAAACCGTCTTGTTAAACCACTCTGACCTCCACGTCTCTTCCGAGAAGCATTAAAACCATCTTGTGAAAATACTCTGACCTCCACGTCTTTTCCAAGAAGCATTAAAACTGTATTGTTAATCCACTCTGACCTCCACGTCTCTTCCAAGGGGCATTAAAACCATCTTGCTGAACCACTATGACAGCCAAGTCTATTCCAAGGGGCATTAAAACCGTCTTGTTAAACCACTCTGACCTCCACGTCTTTTCCAAGGGGCATTAAAACCGTCTTGTTAAGCTACTGTGACTTCCACTTCTGTTCCAAGGGGCATTAAAACCATCTTGTTAAACCACTCTGACCTCCACGTCTTTTTCAAGGTTCATTAAAACTGTATTGTTAAACCACTCTGACCTCCACGTCTCTTCCAAGGGGCATTAAAACCGTCTTGTTAAACCACTCTGACCTCCAAGTCTATTCCAAGGGGCATTAAAACCATCTTGTTAAACCACTCTGACTTCCACGTCTCTTCAAAGGGGCATTAAAACTGTCTTGTTAAACCACTCTGACCACCACGTCTCTACCAAGGGGCATTAAAACCGTCTTTTTAAACGACTCTGACCTCCACGTCTCTTCCAAGGGGCATTAAAACCATCTTGTTAAACCACTCTGACCTCCACGTCTCTTCCAAGGGGAATTAAAACTGTCTTGTTAAACCACTCTGACCTCCACGTCTCTTCCAAGGGGCATTAAAAGCGTCTTATTAAACCACTCTGACCTCCACATCTCTTCCAAGAAGCATTAAAACTGTCTTGTTAAACCACTCTGACCTCCACGTCTCTTACAAGGGGCATTGAAACCGTCTTGTTAAACCACTCTGATCTCCATGTCTCTACCAAGCGGCATTAAAACCGTCTTGTTAAACCACTCTGACCTCCAGGTCTCTTCCAAGGGGAATTAAAACCGTCTTGTTAAACCACTCTGACCTCCAAGTCTATTCCAAGGGGCATTAAAACCATCTTGTTAAACCACTCTGACTTCCACGTCTTTTCAAAGGGGCATTAAAACTGTCTTGTTAAACCACTCTGACCACCACGTCTCTACCAAGGGGCATTAAAACCGTCTTTTTAAACGACTCTGACCTCCACGTCTCTTCCAAGGGGCATTAAATCCGTCTTGTTAAGCTACTGTGACCTCCACGTTTCTTCCAAGGGGCATTAAAACCGTCTTGTTAAACCACTCTGAACTCCACGTCTCTTCCAAGGGGCATTTAAACGATCTTTTTAAGCTACTGTGACCTCCATGTATTTTCCAAGGGGCATTAAAACCGTCTTGTTAATCCACTCTGACCTCCATGTCTCTACCAAGCGGCATTAAAACTGTCTTGTTAAACCACTCTGACCTCCAGGTCTTTTCCAAGGGGCATTAAAACCGTCTTGTTAAACCACTCTGACCTCCAGGTCTCTTCCAAGGGGCATTAAAACCATCTTGTTAAACCACTTTGACCTCCTTGTCTCTTAAAAGGGGCATTAAAACCGTCTTGTCAAACCACTCTGAACAACACGTCTCTTCCAAGGGGAATTAAAACCATCTTGTTAAGCTACTGTGACCTCCATGTCTCTTCCAAGGGGCATTAAAACCATCTTGTTAAGCTACTGTGACCTCCACGTCTTTTCCAAGGGGCATTAAAACCGTTTTGTCAAACAACTCTGACCTCCAGGTCTCTTCCAAGGGACATTAAAACCGTCTTGTTAAACCTCTCTGACCTCCACATCTGTTCCAAGAGGCATTAAATCCATCTTGTTAAACCACTCTGAACTCCACGTCTCTTCCAAGGGGCATTTAAACCATCTTTTTATGCTACTGCGACCTCCATGTATCTTCCAAGGGGCATTAAAACCATTTTGTTAAGCTACTGTGACCTCCACGTCTCTTAATAGGGGCATTAAAACCGTCTTGTTAAACCACTCTGACCTCCATGTCTTTACAAGCGGCATTAAAACCATCTTGTTAAACCACTCTGATCTCCAGCTCTCTTCCAAGGGGCATTAAAACCGGCTTGTTAAACCACTCTGACCTCCACGTCTCTTCCAAGGGGCATTAATACCGTCTTGTTAAACCACTCTGACCTCCACGTCTCTTCCAAGGGGCATTAAAACCATCTTGTTAAACCACTTTGACCTCCTTGTCTCTTAAAATGGGCATTAAAACCGTCTTGTCAAACCACTCTGAACAACACGTCTCTTCCAAGGGGCATTAAACCCATCTTGTTAAGCTACTGTGACCTCCATGTCTCTTCCAAGGGGCATTAAAACCATCTTGTTAAGCTACTGTGACCTCCACATCTTTTCCAAGGGGTATTAAAACCATCTTGTTAAACCTCTCTGACCTCCACGTCTCTTCCAAGAGGCATTAAAACCATCTTGTTAAACCACTCTGCCCTCCACGTCTTTTTCAAGGTTCATTAAAACTGTATTGTTAAACCAATCTGACCTCCACGTCTCTTCCAAGGGGCATTAATACCATCTTGTTAAACCACTCTGACCTCCTCGTTTCTTCCAAGGGGCATTAAAGCTGTCTTGTTAAACCACTCTGACCTCCACGTCTCTATCAAGGGGCATTAAAACTGTCTTTTTAAACCACTCTGACCTCCACGTCTCTTCCAAGGGGCATTAAAACCATCTTGTTAAGCTACTGTGACCTCCACGTGTCTACCAAGGGGCATTATAATCGTCTTGTTAAAGCACTCTGACCTCCAAGTCTCTTCCAAGGGTCACTAAAACCATCTTGTTAAACCACTCTGACCTCCACGTCTCTTCCAAGGGGAATTAAAACTGTCTTGTTAAACCACTCTGACCTCCACGTCTCTTCCAAGGGGCATTAAAACCACCTTGTTAAGTTACTGTGACCTCCACGTCTCTTCCAAAGGGCATTAAAACCGTCTTGTTAAATCACTCTGACCTCCACGTCTCTTCCAAGGGGCAGTAAAACCATCTTGTTAAACCACTCTGACCTCCACGTCTCTTTCAAGGGGCATTAAAACCGTGTTGATAATCTACTGTGACCTCCACGTCTCTTCCAAGGGGCATTAAAACCGTCTTGTTAAGCTACTGTGACCTCCACGTCTCTTCCAAGGGGGCATTAAACCCGTCTTGTTAAACCACTCTGACCTCCATGTCTCTTCCAAGAGGCATGAAAACCATCGTGTTAAACCACTCTGACATCCACGTCTCTTACAAGGGGAATTAAATCCGTCTTTTTAAACCACTCTGACCTCCACGTCTCTTCCAATGGGCATTAAAACCGTCTTGTTAAACCACTATGACCTCCACGTCTCTTCCAAGAGGCATTAAAACCATCTTATTAAACCACTCTGACCTCCACGTCTTTTCCAAGGGGCATTAAAACTGTATTGTTAAACCACTCTGACCTCCACGTCTCTTCCAAGGGGCATTAAAACCGTCTTGTTAAACCACTCTGACCTCCAAGTCTATTCGAAGGGACATTAAAACCCACTTGTTAAACCACTCTGACCTCCAAGTCTCTTCCAAGGGGCATTAAAACAGTGTTGTTAAACCACTCTGACCTCCACGACTCTTCCAAGAGGCATTAAAACAATCTTTTTAAACCACTCTGATCTCCACGTCTCTTCCAATGGGCATTAAAACTGTATTGTTAAACCACTCTGACCTCCAAGTCTCTTCCAAGGGGCATTAAAACTGTCTTGATAAACCACTCTGACCTCCACGTCTCTTCCAACGGGCATTAAAACAATGTATTTAAACTACTCTGATCTCCACATCTCTTCCAATGGGCATTAAAACTGTATTGTTAAACCACTCTGACCTCCACGTCTCTTCCAAGGGTCACAAAAACCATCTTGTTAAACCACTCTGACCTCCACGTCTTTTCTAAGGTGCATTAAAACTGTATTTTTAAACCATTCTGACTTCCACGTCTCTTCCAAGGGGCATTAAAACCATCTTGTTAAACCACTCTAACTTCCAAGTCTATTCAAAGGGGCATTAAAAGCGTCTTGTTAAACCACTCTGACCTCCACATCTCTTCCAAGAAGCATTAAAACTGTCTTGTTAAACCACTCTGACCTCCATGTCTCTACCAAGCGGCATTAAAACCGTCTTGTTAAACCACTCTGACCTCCAGGTGTGTTCCAAGGGGCATTAAAACCATCTTGTTAAGTCACTCTGACTTCCACGTCTCTTCCAAGGGGCATTAAAACCTTCTTGTTAAACCACTCTGACCTCCACGTCTCTTCCAAGGGGCATTAAAAGCATGTTGTTAAACCACTTTGACCTCCTTGTCTCTTAAAAGGGGCCTTAAAACCGTCTTGTCAAACCACTCTGAACACCACGTCTCTTCCAAGGGGCATTAAAACCATCTTGTTAAGCTACTGTGACCTCCACGTCTGTTCCAAGGGGCATTAAAACCATCTTGTTAAGCTACTGTGACCTCCACGTCTCTTCCAAGGGGCATTAAAACTGTCTTGTCAAACCACTCTGAACACCACGTCTCTTCCAAGGGGCATTAAAACCATCTTGTTAACCTACTGTGACCTCCACGTCTGTTCCAAGGGGCATTAAAACCATCTTGTTAAGCTACTGTGACCTCCACGTCTCTTCCAAGGGGCATTAAAACAGTCTTGTTAAATCTCTCTGACCTCCACGTCTCTTCCAAGGGGCATTAAAACCACCTCGTTAAGTTACTGTGACCTCCACGTCTCTTCCAAGGGGCATTAAAACCGTGTTGTTAAGCTATTATGACCTCCACGTCTCTTCCAAGGGGCATTAAAACCGTCTTTTTAAGCTACTGTGACCTCCACGTCTCTTCCAAGGGGCAATAAAACAGTCTTGTTAAACAACTCTGACCTCCACGTCTCTTCCAATGGTCATTAAAACGATCCTGTTAAACCACTCTGACCTCCACGTCCCTTCCGAGGGCCATTAAAACCGTTTTGTTAAACTACTTTGACCTCCAAGTCTCCTCCGAAGGGCATTAAAACCGTCTTGTTAAATCACTCTGACCTCCACGTCTCTTCCAAGGGGCATTAAAACGTGTTGTTAAGCTACTGTGACCTCCACGTCTCTTCCAAGGGGCATTAAAACCGTATTGTTAAGCTACTGTGACCTCCATGTCTCTTCCAAGGGGGCATTAAACCCGTCTTGTTAAACCACTCTGACCTCCACGTCTCTTCCAAGGGGCATTAAAACCATCTTTTTAAACCACTCTGACCTCCACGTCTCTTACAAGGGGCATTAAAACCGTCGTTTTAAACCTCTCTGACCTCCACGTCTCCTCCAAGCGGCATTAAAACCGTCTTTTTAAACCAATCTGACTTCCACGTCTCTTCCAATGGGCATTAAAACCGTCTTGTTAAATAACTCTGACCTCCACGTCTCTTACAAGGGGCATTAAAACCATCGTTTTAAACCACTGTGACCTCCACGTCTCATCCAAGTGGCATTAAAACCGTCTTTTTAAACCACTCTGACTTCCACGTCTTTTCCAAGGGGCATTAAAACTGTATTGTGAAACCACTCTGACCTCCCAGTCTCTTCCAAGGGGCATTAAAACCGTCCTGTTAAACGACTCTGACCTCCAATCTATTCCAAGGGGCATTGAAACCCACTTGTTAAACCACTCTGACCTCCACGTCTCTTCCAAGGGCCATTAAAACCGTCTTGTTAAACCACTCTGACCTCCACGTCTCTTCAAACGGGCATTAATACAATGTATTTAAACCACTCTGATCTCCACATCTCTTCCAATGGGCATTAAAACCGTCTTGTTAAACCACTCTGACCTCCACGTCTCTTCCAAGGGGCACTAAAACCATCTTGTTAAACCTCTCTGACCTCCACGTCTTTTCCAAGGGTCATTAAAACTGTAGTGTTAAACCATTCTGACCTCCACGTCTCTTCCAAGGGGCATTAAAACCGTCTTGTTAAACCACTCTAACTTGCAAGTCTATTCCTTGGGGCATTAAAACCGTCTTGTTAAACCACTCTAACTTCCACGTCTCTTCCAAGAAGCATTAAGACTGTCTTGTTAAACCACTCTGACCTCCATGTCTCTACCAAGCGGCATTAAAACCGTCTTGTTAAGCCACTCTGATCTCCAGGTCTCTTCCAAGGGGCATTAAAACCGTCTTGTTAAACCACTCTGATTTCCATGTCTCATCCAAGGGGCATTAAAACTGTCTTGTTAAACGACTCTGACCTCCACGTCTCTTCCAAGGGGAATTAAAACCATCTTGTTAAACCATTTTGACCTCCTTGTCTCTTAAAAGGGGCCTTAAAACCGTCTTGTCAAACTACTCTGAACACCACGTCTCTTCCAAGGGGCATTAAAACCATCTTGTTAAGCTACTGTGACCTCCACGTCTTTTCCAAGGGGCATTAAAACCGTTTTGTTAAACCACTCTGACCTCCACGTCTCTTCCAAGGGGCATTAAAACCGTCTTGTTAAACCTCTCTGACCTCCACGTCTCTTCCAAGAGGCATTAAAACCATCTTATTAAACCACTCTGACCTCCACGTCTTTTCCAAGGTTCATTAAAACTGTATTGTTAAACCACTCTGACTTCCACGTCTCTTCCAAGGGGCATTAAAACTGTCTTGTTAAACCACTCTGACCTCCACGTCTCTACCAAGGGGCAATAAACCCTTCTTTTTAAACCACTATGACCTCCACGTTTCTTCCAAGGGGCATTAAAACCATCTTGTTAAACCACTCTGGCCTCCACGTCTCTTCCAAGGGGCATTAAAACGATGTTGTTAAACAACTTTGACCTCCTTCTCTCTTAAAAGGGGCCTTAAAACCGTCTTGTCAAACCACTCTGAACACCACGTCTCTTCCAAGGGGCATTAAAACCATCTTGTTAAGCTACTGTGACCTCCACGTCTGTTCCAAGGGGCATTAAAATCATCTTGTTAAGCTACTGTGACCTCCACGTCTCTTCCAAGGGGCATTAAAACCGTCTTGTTAAATCACTCTGACCTCCACGTCTCTTCCAAGGGGCATTAAAACCACCTCGTTAAGTTACTGTGACCTTCACGTCTATTCCAAGGGACATTAAAACCGTCCTGCTAAACCAATCTCAACTCCACGTCTCTTCCAAGAGGCATTAAAACCGTGTTGTTAAGCTACTATGACCTCCACGTCTCTTCCAAGGGGCATTAAAACCATCTTGTTAAGCTATTGTGACCTCCACGTCTCTTCCAAGGGGCAATAAAACAGTCTTGTTAAACCACTCTGACCTCCAAGTCTATTCCAATGGTCATTAAAAAAGTCTTGTTAAACCACTCTGACCTCCAAGTCTCTTCCGAGGGGCATTAAAACCGTCTTGTTATATCACTCTGACCGCCACGTCTCTTCCAAAGGGCAGTAAAATCATCTTGTTAAACCACTCTGACCTCCACGTCTCTTCCAAGGGGCATTAAAACTGTGATGTTAAGCTACTGTGACCTCCACGTCTCTTCCAAGGGGCATTAAAACCGTCTTGTTAAGCTACTGTGACCTCCAGGTCTCTTCCAAGGGGGCATTAAACCCGTCTTGTTAAACCACTCTGACCTCCACGTTTCTTCCAAGGGGCATTAAAACCATCTTGTTAAACCACTCTGACCTCCACGTCTCTTACAAGGGGCATTAAAACCGTCGTTTTAAACCACTCTGACCTCCACGTCTCATCCAAGTGGCATTAAAACCGTCTTTTTAAACCACTCTGACCTCCACGTCTCTTCCAATGGGCATTAAAACCGTCTTGTTAAACCACTCTGACCACGTCTCTACCAAGAGGCATTAAAACCATGTTGTTAAACCACTCTGACCTCCACGTCTTTTCCAAGGGGCATTAAAACTGTATTGTTAAACCACTCTGACCTCCAAGTCTCTTCCAAGGGTCATTAAAACCGTCTTGTTAAACCACTCTGACCTCCAAGTCTATTCCAAGGGGCATTAAAACCCACTTGTTAAACCACTCTGACCTCCACGTCTCTTCCAAGGGGCATTAAAACCGTCTTGTTAAACCACTCTGACCTCCACGACTCTTCCAAGGGGCATTAAAACAATCTTTTTAAACCACTCTGATCTCCACGTCTCATCCAAGGGCCATTAAAACCGTCTTGTTAAACCACTCTGACCTCCACGCCTCTTCAAATGGGCATTAATACAATGTATTTAAACCACTCTGATCTCCACATCTCTTCCAATAGGCATTAAAACCTTCTTGTTAAACCACTCTGACCTCCACGTCTCTTCCAAGGGGCACTAAAACCATCTTGTTAAACCACTCTGACCTCCACGTCTTTTCCAAGGGGCATTAAAACTGTATTGTTAAACCATTCTGACCTCCACGTCTCTTCCAAGGGGCATTAAAACCATCTTTTTAAACCACTCTAACTTCCAAGTCTATTTCAAGGGGCATTAAAACCATCTTGTTAAACCACTCTGACCTCCACGTCTCTTCCAAGAAGCATTAAGACTGTCTTGTTAAACCACTCTGACCTCCATGTCTCTACCAAGCGGCATTAAAACCGTCTTGTTAAGCCACTCTGACCTCCAGGTCTCTTCCAACGGGCATTAAAACCGTCTTGTTAAACCACTCTGATTTCCATGTCTCATACAAGGGGCATTAAAACTGTCTTGTTAAACCACTCTGACCTCCACGTCTTTTCCAAGGGGCATTAAAACCATCTTGTTAAACCACTTTGACCTCCATGTCTCTCAAAAGGGGCCTTAAAACAGTCTTGTCAAACCACTCTGAACACCACGTCTTTTCCAACGGGCATTAAAACCATCTTGTTAAGCAACTGTGACCTCCACGTCTGTTCCAAGGGGCATTAAAACCATCTTGTTAAGCTACTGTGACCTCCACGTCTTTTCCAAGGGGCATTAAAACCATTTTGTTAAACTACGCTGACCTCCACGTCTCTTCCAAATGGCATTAAAACTATCTTTTTAAACCACTCTGACCTCCATGTCTCTTCCAATGGGCATTAAAACCGTCTTGTTAAACCTCTCTGACCTCCACGTCTCTTCCAAGAGGCATTAAAACCATCTTGTTAAACCACTCTGACCTCCACGTCTTTTCCAAGGTTCATTAAAACTGTATTGTTAAACCACTCTGACCTCCACGTCTCTTCCAAGGGGCATTAAAACTGTCTTGTTAAACCACTCTGACCTCCACGTCTCTACCAAGGGGCAATAAAACCCTTCTTTTTAAACCACTCTGACCTCCACGTCTCTTCCAAGGGGCATTAAAACCTTCTTGTTAAGCTACTGTGACCTCCACGTCTCTTCCAAGGGGCATTAAATCCGTCTTGTTAAGCTACTGTGACCTCCACGTCTCTACCAAGGGGCATTATAATCGTCTTGTTAAACCACTCTGACCTCAAAGTCTCTTCCAATGGGCAGTAAAACTGTCTTGTTCAACCACTCTGACCTCCACGTCTCTTCTAAGGGGCATTAAAACCACCTTGTCAAGTTACTGTGACCTCCACGTCTCTTCCAAGGGGCATTAAAACCGTGTTGCTAAGCTACTGTGACCTCCACGTCTCTTCCAAGGGGCCTTAAAACCGTCTTGTTAAGCTACTGTGACCTCCACGTCTCTTCTAAGGGGCATTAAAAGAGTCTTGTTAAACCACTCTGACCTCCACGTCTCTTCCAATGGGCTTTAAAACCATCCTGTTAAACCACTCTGACCTCCACGTCTCTTCCGAGGGGCATTAAAACAGTCTTGTTAAACCACTCTGACCTCCACATCTCTTCCGAGGGACATTAAAACCGTCTTGTTAAATCACTCTGACATCCACGTCATTTCCAAGGGGCATTAAAACCAACTCGTTAAGTTACTGTGACCTCCACGTCTCTTCCAAGGGCATTAAAACCGTCTTGTTAAGCTGCTGTGACCTCCACGTCTCTTCCAAAGGGCATGAAAACAGTCTTGTTAAACCACTCTGACCTCCACGTCTCTTCCAATGGTCATTAAAACCTTTATGTTAAACCACTCTGACCTCCACGTCTCTTCCAATGGTCATTAAAACCTTTATGTTAAACCACTCTGACCTCCACGTCTCTTCCGAGTGCCATTAAAACCGTCTTGTTAAATCACTCTGACCTCCACGTCTCTTCCAAGGGGCAGTAAAACCATCTTGTTAAACCACTCTGACCTCCACGTCTCTTCCAAGGGGCATTAAAACCGTCTTGTTAAGATACTGGGACCTCTACGTCTCTTCCAAGGGGGCATTAAAACCGTCTTGTTAAACCACTCTGACCTCCACGTCTCTTTCAAGGGGCATTAAAACCGTTGCGTTAAACCACTCTGACCTCCACGTCTCTTCCAGTGGGCATTAAAACCGTCTTGTTAAACCACTCTGACCTCCACGTCTCTTCCAAGAGGCATTAAAACTATTTTGTTAAAGCACTCTGATCTCCACGTCTTTTGCAAGGGGCATTAAAACTGTATTGTTAAACCGCTCTGACCTCCACGTCTCTTCCAAGGGGCATTAAAACCCACTTGTTAAACCACTCTGACCTCCAAGTCTCTTCCAAGGGGCATTAAAACCGTCTTGTTAAACCACTCTGACCTCCACGACTCTTCCAAGGGGCATTAAAACAATCTTTTTAAACCACTCTGACCTCCACGTCTCTTCCAATGGGCATTAAAACCGTCTTGTTAAACCACTCAGACCTCCATGTCTCTTCCAACGGGCATTAAAACCATGTATTTAAACCACTCTGATCTCCACAGCTCTTCCAATGAGCATTAAAACCGTCTTTTAAAACCACTCTGACCTCTACGTCTTTTCCAAGGGGCATTAAAACTGAATTGTTAAACCATTCTGACCTCCACGTCTCTTCCAAGGGGCATTAAAATCGTCTTGTTAAACCACTCTAACTTCCAAGTCTATTCCAAGGGGCATTAAAACCGTCTTGTTAAACCACTCTGACCTCCACGTCTCTTACAAGGGGCATTGAAACCGTCTTGTTAAACCACTCTGATCTCCATGTCTCTACCAAGCGGCATTAAAACCGTCTTGTTAAACCACTCTGACCTCCAGGTCTCTTCCAAGGGGCATTAAAACCATCTTGTTAAACCACTCTGACCTCCACGTCTCTTCCAAGGGGCATTAAAACCGTCTTGTTAAACCACTCTGACCTCCACGCCTCTTCCAAGGGGCATTAAAACCATCTTGTTAAACGACTTTGACCTCCTTGTCTCTTAAAAGGGGCATTAAAACCATCTTGTCAAACCCCTCTGAACACAACGTCTCTTCCAAGGGGCATTAAAACCATCTTGTTAAGCTACTGTGACCTCTACTTCTCTTCCAAGGGGCATTAAAACCATCTAGTTAAGCTACTGTGACCTCCACGTCTTTTCCAAGGTTCATTAAAACTGTATTGTTAAACCACTCTGACCTCCACGTCTCTTCCAAGGGGCATTAAAACCTTCTTGTTAAACCACTCTGACCTCCAAGTCTATTCCAAGGTGCAATAAAACTGTCTTGTTAAGCCACTCTGACTTCCACGTGTCTTCCAAGGGGCATTAAAACTGTCTTGTTAAACCACTCTGACCTCCACGTCTCTTCCAAGGGGCATTATAACCTTTATGTTAAGCTACTGTGACCTCCAAGTCTCTTCCAAGGGGCATTACATACGTCTTGTTAAGCTACTGTGACCTCCACGTCTCTACCAAGTGCATTATAATCGTCTTGTTAAACCACTCTGACCTCCAAGTCTATTCCAAGGGGTATTAAAACCATCTTGTTAAACCCCTCTGACCTCCACGTCTCTTCCAAGGGGCATTAAAACTGTCTTGTTAAACCACTCTGACCTCCACGTCTCTTCTAAGGGGCATTAAAACCACCTTGTTAAGTTACTGTGACCTCCAAGTCTCTTCCAAGGGGCATTAAAACCGTGTTGTTAAGCTACTGTGACCTCCATGTCTCTTCCAAGGGGCCTTAAAACCGTCTTGTTAAGCTACTGTGACCTCCACGTCTCTTCTAAGGGGCATTAAAACAGTCTTGTTAAACCACTCTGACCTCCACGTCTCTTCCGAGGGGCATTAAAACCGTATTGTTAAATCACTCTGAACTCCACGTCTCTTCCAAGGGGCATTAAAACCACCTCGTTAAGTTACTGTGACCTCCACGTCTCTTCCTAGGCGCATTAAAACAGTCTTGTTAAACCAATCTCACCTCCACGTCTCTTCCAAGGGGCATTAAAACCGTGTTGTTAAGCTACTGTGACCTCCACGTCTCTTCCAAGGGGCATTAAAACAGTCTTGTTAAACCACTCTGACCTCCACGTCATTTCCGAGGGGCATTAAAACCGTCTTGTTAATCCACTCTGACCTCCACATCTCTTCCAAGGGGCATTAAAACTATCTTTTTAAACCAGTCTGACCTCCACGTCTTTTCCAAGGTTCATTAAAACTGTATTGTTAAACCACTCTGACTTCCACGTCTCTTCCAAGGGGCATTAAAACTGTCTTGTTAAACCACTCTGACCTCCAGATCTCTACCAAGGGGCAATAAAACCCTTCTTTTTAAACCACTCTGACCTCCACGTCTCTTCCAAGGGGCATTAAAACCTTCTTGTTAAGCTACTGTGACCTCCACGTCTCTTCCTAGTGGCATTAAATCCATCTTGTTAAGCTACTGTGACCTCCACGTCTCTACCATGGGGCATTATAATCGTCTTGTTAAACCACACTGACCTCAAAGTCTCTTCCAAGGGGTATTAAAACCGTCTTGTTAAACCCCTCTGACCTCCACGTCTCTTCCAAGGGGCATTAAAACTGTCTTGTTAAACCACTCTGACCTCCACGTCTCTTCTAAGGGGCATTAAAACCACCTTGTTAAGTTACTGTTACCTCCACGTCTCTTCCAAGGGGCATTAAAACCATGTTGCTAAGCTACTGTGACCTCCACGTCTCTTCCAAGGGGCCTTAAAACCGTCTTGTTAAGCTACTGTGACGTCCACGTCTCTTCTAAGGGGCATTGAAACAGTCTTGTTAAACCACTCTGACCTCCACGTCTCTACCAATGGGCATTAAAACCATCCTGTTAAACCACTCTGAACTCCACGTCTCTTCCGAGGGGCATTAAAACTGTCTTGTTAAACCACTCTGACCTCCACGTCTCTTCTAAGGGGCATTAAAACCACCTTGTTAAGTTACTGTGACCTCCACGTCTCCTCCAAGGGGCATTAAAACCGTGTTGTTAAGCTAATGTGACCTCCATGTCTCTTACAAGGGGCCTTAAAACCGTCTTATTAAGCTACTGTGACCCCCACGTCTCTTCTAAGGGGCATTAAAACAGTCTTGTTAAACCACTCTGACTTCCACGTCTCTTCCAATGGGCATTAAAACCATCCTGTAAAACCACTCTGACCTCCACGTCTCTTCCGAGGGGCATTAAAACAGTCTTGTTAAACCACTCTGACCTCCACGTCTCTTCCGAGGGGCATTAAAACCGTCTTGTTAAATCACTCTGAACTCCACGTCTCTTCCAAGGGGAATTAAAACCACCTCGTTAAGTTACTGTGACCTCCACGTCTCTTCCAAGGGGCATTAAAACCGTCTTGTTAAACCATTCTCACCTCCATGTCTCTTCCAAGGGGCATTAATACCGTGTTGTTAAGCTACTGTGACCTCCACGTCTCTTCCAAGGGGCATTAAAACTGTCTTGTTAAACCACTCTGACCTCCACGTCTCTTCTAAGGGGCATTAAAACCACCTTGTTAAGTTACTGTTACCTCCACGTCTCTTCCAAGGGGCATTAAAACCTTCTTGTTAAGCTACTGTGACCTCCACGTCTCTTCCTAGGGGCATTAAATCCATCTTGTTAAGCTACTGTGACCTCCTCGTCTCTACCATGGGGCATTATAATCGTCTTGTTAAACCTCACTGACCTCAAAGTCTCTTCCAAGGGGTATTAAAACCGTCTTGTTAAACCCCTCTGACCTCCACGTCTCTTCCAAGGGGCATTAAAACTGTCTTGTTAAACCACTCTGACCTCCACGTCTCTTCTAAGGGGCATTAAAACCACCTTGTTAAGTTACTGTTACCTCCACGTCTCTTCCAAGGGGCATTAAAACCGTGTTGCTAAGCTACTGTGACCTCCACGTCTCTTCCAAGGGGCCATAAAACCGTCTTGTTAAGCTACTGTGACCTCCACGTCTCTTCTAAGGGGCATTGAAACAGTGTTGTTAAACCACTCTGACCTCCACGTCTCTACCAATGGGCATTAAAACCATCCTGTTAAACCACTCTGAACTCCACGTCTCTTCCGAGGGGCATTAAAACTGTCTTGTTAAATCAGTCTGAACTCCACGTTTCTTCCAAGGGGCATTAAAACCACCTCGTTAAGTTACTGTGACCTCCACGTCTCTTCCAAGGGGCATTAAAACCGTCTTGTTAAACCAATCTCACCTCCATGTCTCTTCCAAGGGGCATTAAAACCGTGTTGTTAAGCTACTGTGACCTCCACGTCTCTTCCAAGGGGCATTTAAACCGTCTTGTTAAACCACTCTGACCTCCACGTCATTTCCGAGGGGCATTAAAACCGTCTTGTTAATCCACTCTGACCTACACATCTCTTCCAAGGGTCATTAAAACTATCTTTTTAAACCACTCTGACCTCCACGTCTCTTCCAATGGGCATTAAAAGCGTCTTGTTAAACCTCTCTGACCTCCACGTCTCTTCCAAGAGGCATTAAAACCATCTTGTTAAACCACTCTGACTTCCACGTCTCTTCCAAGGGGCATTAAAACTGTCTTGTTAAACCACTCTGACCTCCACGTCTCTACCAAGGGGCATTAAAACCTTCTTGTTAAGCTACTGTGACCTCCACGTCTCTTCTTAGGGGCATTAAATCCATCTTGTTAAACTACTGTGACCTCCACGTCTCTACCATGGGGCATTATAATCGTCTTGTTAAACCACACTGACCTCAAAGTTTCTTCCAAGGGGTATTAAAACCGTCTTGTTAAACCCCTCTGACCTCCACGTCTCTTCCAAGGGGCATTAAAACTGTCTTGTTAAACCACTCTGACCTCCACGTCTCTTCTAAGGGGCATTAAAACCACCTTGTTAAGTTGCTGTTACCTCCACGTCTCTTCCAAGGGGCATTAAAACCTTCTTGTTAAGCTACTGTGACCTCCACGTCTCTTCCTAGGGGCATTAAATCCATCTTGTTAAGCTACTGTGACCTCCTCGTCTCTACCATGGGGCATTATAATCGTCTTGTTAAACCACACTGACCTCAAAGTCTCTTCCAAGGGGTATTAAAACCGTCTTGTTAAACCCCTCTGACCTCCACGTCTCTTCCAAGGGGCATTAAAACTGTCTTGTTAAACCACTCTGACCTCCACGTCTCTTCTAAGGGGCATTAAAACCACCTTGTTAAGTTACTGTTACCTCCACGTCTCTTCCAAGGGGCATTAAAACCGTGTTGCTAAGCTACTGTGACCTCCACGTCTCTTCCAAGGGGCCATAAAACCGTCTTGTTAAGCTACTGTGACCTCCACGTCTCTTCTAAGGGGCATTGAAACAGTCTTGTTAAACCACTCTGACCTCCACGTCTCTACCAATGGGCATTAAAACCATCCTGTTAAACCACTCTGAACTCCACGTCTCTTCCGAGTGGCATTAAAACTGTCTTGTTAAATCACTCTGAACTCCACGTTTCTTCCAAGGGGCATTAAAACCACCTCGTTAAGTTACTGTGACCTCCACGTCTCTTCCAAGGGGCATTAAAACCGTCTTGTTAAACCAATCTCACCTCCATGTCTCTTCCAAGGGGCATTAAAACCGTGTTGTTAAGCTACTGTGACCTCCACGTCTCTTCCAAGGGGCATTTAAACCGTCTTGTTAAACCACTCTGACCTCCACGTCATTTCCGAGGGGCATTAAAACCGTCTTGTTAATCCACTCTGACCTACACATCTCTTCCAAGGGTCATTAAAACTATCTTTTTAAACCACTCTGACCTCCACGTCTCTTCCAATGGGCATTAAAACCGTCTTGTTAAACCTCTCTGACCTCCACGTCTCTTCCAAGAGGCATTAAAACCATCTTGTTAAACCACTCTGACTTCCACGTCTCTTCCAAGGGGCATTAAAACTGTCTTGTTAAACCACTCTGACCTCCACGTCTCTACCAAGGGGCAATAAAACCCTTCTTTTTAATCCACTCTGACCTCCACCTCTCTTCCAAGGGGCATTAAAACCTTCTTGTTAAGCTACTGTGACCTCCACGTCTCTTCCAAGGGGCATTAAATCCATCTTGTTAAGCTACTGTGACCTCCACATCTCTACCATGGGGCATTATAATCGTCTTGTTAAACCACTCTGACCTCAAAGTCTCTTCCAAGGGATATTAAAAACCGTCTTGTTAAACCCCTCTGACCTCCACGTCTCTTCCAAGGGGCATTAAAACTGTCTTGTTAAACCACTCTGATCTCCACGTCTCTTCTAAGGGGCATTAAAACCACCTTGTTAAGTTACTGTTACCTCCACGTCTCTTCCAAGGGGCATTAAAACCGTGTTGCTAAGCTACTGTGACCTCCACGTCTCTTCCAAGGGGCCTTAAAACCGTCTTGTTAAGCTTCTGTGATCTCCACGTCTCTTCTAAGGGGCATTTAAACAGTCTTGTTAAACCACTCTGACCTCCACGTCTCTACGAATGGGCATTAAAACCATCCTGTTAAACCACTCTGACCTCCACGTCTCTTCCGAGGGGCATTAAAACAGTCTTGCTAAACCACTCTGACCTCCACGTCTCTTCCGAGGGGCATTAAAACCGTCTTGTTAAACCACTCTGACCTCCACGTCTCTTCCGAGGGGCATTAAAACCGTCTTGTTAAATCACTCTGACCTCCACGTCTCTAACAAGGGGCATTAAAACCAACTCGTTAAGTTACTGTGACCTCCACATCTCTTCCAAGGGCATTAAAACCGTCTTGTTAAGCTACTGTGACCTCCACGTCTCTTCCAAGGGGCATTAAAACAGTCTTGTTAAACCACTCTGACCTCCACGTCTCTTCCAATGGTCATTAAAAGCATTATGTTAAACCTCTCTGACCTCCACGTCTCTTCCGAGGGCCATTAAAACCGTCTTGCTAAATCACTCTGACCTACACGTCTCTTCCAAGGTTCAGTAAAACCATCTTGTTAAACCACTCTGACCTCCAAGTCTCCTCCAAGGGGCACTAAAACCGTGTTGTTAAGCTACTGTGACCTCCACGTCTCTTCCAAGGGGCATTAAAACCGTCTTGTTAAGCTACTGTGACCTCAACGTCTCTTCCAAGGGGGCATTAAAACCGTCTTGTTAAACCACTCTGACCTCCACGTCTCTTCCAAGGGGCATTAAAACCATCTTGTTAACCACTCTGACCTCCACGTCTCTTCCAAGGGGCATTAAAACCATCTTGTTAACCACTCTGACCTCCACGTCTCTTTCAAGGGGCATTAAAACCGTTGTGTTAAACCACTCTGACTTCCATGTCCCTTCCAAGGGGCTTTAAAACCGTCTTTTTAATCCACTCTGACCTCCACGTCTCTTCCAATGGGCATTAAAACCGTCTTGTTAAACCACTCTGAGCTCCACGTCTCTTCCAAGAGGCATTAAAACAATCTTGTTAAACCACTCTGACCTCCACGTCTTTTCCAAGGGGCATTAAAACTGTATTGTTAAACCACTCTGACCTCCAAGTCTCTTCCAAGGGGCATTAAAACCGTCTTGTTAAACCACTCTGACCTCCAAGTCTATTCCAAAGGGCATTAAAACCCACTTGTTAAACCACTCTGACCTCCAAGTCTCTTCCAAGGGGCATTAAAACTGTCTTGTTAAACCACTCTGAGCTCCACGACTCTTCCAAGGGGCATTAAAACAATCTTTTTAAACCACTCTGACCTCCACGTCTCTTCCAAGGGGCATTAAAACCGTCTTGTTAAAACACTCAGACCTCCATGTTTCTTCCAACGGGCATTAAAACCATGTATTTAAACCACTCTGATCTCCATATCTCTTCCAATGGGCATTAAAACCGTCTTGTTAAACCACTCTGACCTCCATATCTCTACCAAGCGGCATTAAAACCATCTTGTTAACCACTCTTACCTCCACGTCTCTTTCAAGGGGCATTAAAACCGTTGTGTTAAATCACTCTGACTTCCACGTCCCTTCCAAGGGGCATTAAAACCATCTTTTTAAACCACTCTGACCTCCACGTCTCTTCCAATGGGCATTAAAACCGTCTTGTTAAACCACTCTGACCTCCACGTCTCTTTCAAGAGGCATTAAAACAATCATGTTAAACCACTCTGATCTCCACGTCTTTTGCAAGGGGCATTAAAACTGTATTGTTAAACCACTCTGACCTCCACGTCTCTACCAAGGGGCATTAAAACCCACTTGTTAAACTACTCTGACCTCCAAGTCTCTTCCAAGGGGCATTAAAATCGTCTTGTTAAACCACTCTGACCTCCACGACTCTTCCAAGGGGCATTAAAACAATATTTTTAAACCACTCTGACCTCCACGTCTCTTCCTAGGGGCATTAAAACCGTCTTGTTAAACCACTCAGACCTCCATGTCTCTTCCAACGGGCATTAAAACTATGTATTTAAACCACTCTGATCTCCACATCTCTTCCAATGGGCATTAAAACCGTCTTGTTAAACCACTCTGACCTCGACGTCTCTTCCAAGGGGCACTAAAACCATTTTGTTAAACCACTCTGACATCCACGTCTTTTCCAAGGGGCATTAAAACTGAATTGTTAAACCATTCTGACCTCCACGTCTCTTCCAAGGGGCATTAAAATCGTCTTGTTAAACCAATCTAACTTCCAAGTCTATTCCAAGGGGCATTAAAACTGTCTTGTTAAACCACTCTGACCTCCACGTCTCTTCCAAGGGGCATTAAAACCATCTTGTTAAACCACTCTGACCTCCATGTCTCTACCAAGCGGCATTAAACCCATCTTGTTAAGCTACTGTGACCTCCACGTCTCTTCCAAGGGGCATTAAAACCATCTTTTTAAACCACTGTGACCTCCACGTCTCTTCCAAGGGGCATTAAAACCGTCTTGTTAAACCTCTCTGACCTCCACGTCTCTTCCAAGAGGCATTAAAACCATCTTGTTAAACCACTCTAACCTCCACGTCTTTTCCAAGGTTCATTAAAACTGTATTGTTAAACCACTCTGACCTCCCCGTCTCTTCGAAGGGGCATTAAAACCTTCTTGTTAAACCACTCTGACCTCCAAGTCTATTCCAAGGAGCATTAAAACCGTCTTGTTAAGCCACTCTGACTTCCACGTGTCTTCCAAGGAGCATTAAAACTGTCTTGTTAAACCACTCTGACCTCCACGTCTCTACCAAGGGGCATTAAAACCATCTTTTTAAACCACTCTGACCTCCACGTCTCTTCCAAGGGGCATTAAAACCATCATGTTAAGCTACTGTGAACTCCACGTCTCTTCCAAGGGGCATTAAATACGTCTTGTTAAGCTACTGCGACCTCCACGTCGCTACCAAGTGGCATTATAATCGTCTTGTTAAACCACTCTGACCTCCAAGTCTATTCCAAGGGGTATTAAAACCATCTTGTTAAACCCCTCTGACCTCCACGTCTCTTCCAAGGGGCATTAAAACTGTCTTGTTAAACCACTCTGACCTCCACGTCTCTTCTAAGGGGCATTAAAACCACCTTGTTAAGTTACTGTGACCTCCACGTCTCTTCCAAGGGGCATTAAAACCATGTTGTTAAGCTACTGTGACCTCCATGTCTCTTCCAAGGGGCCTTAAAATCGTCTTGTTAAGCTACTGTGACCTCCACGTCTCTTCTAAGGGGCATTAAAACAGTCTTGTTAAACCACTCTGACCTCCACGTCTCTTCCAATGGGCATTAAAACCATCCTGTAAAACCACTCTGACCTCCACGTCTCTTCCGAGGGGCATTAAAACAGTCTTGTTAAACCACTCTGACCTCCACGTCTCTTCCGAGAGGCATTAAAACCGTCTTGTTAAATCACTCTGAACTCCACGTCTCTTCCAAGGGGCATTAAAACGACCTCGATAAGTTACTGTGACCTCCACGTCTCTTCCTAGGCGCATTAAAACAGTCTTGTTAAACCAATCTCACCTCCATGTCTCTTCCAAGGGGCATTAAAACCGTGTTGTTAAGCTACTGTGACCTCCACGTCTCTTCCAAGGGGCATTAAAACCGTCTTGTTAAACCACTCTGACCTCCACGTCATTTCCGAGGGGCATTAAAACCGTCTTGTTAATCCACTCTGACCTCCACATCTCTTCCAAGGGGCATTAAAACTATCTTTTTAAACCACTCTGACCTCCACGTCTCTTCCAATGGGCATTAAAACCGTCTTGTTAAACCTCTCTGACCTCCACGTCTCTTCCAAGAGGCATTAAAACCATCTTGTTAAACCACTCTGACCTCCACGTCTTTTCCAAGGTTCATTAAAACTGTATTGTTAAACCACTCTGACTTCCACGTCTCTTCCAAAGGGCATTAAAACTGTCTTGTTAAACCACTCTGACCTCCATGTCTCTCCCAAGGGGCAATAAAACCCTTCTTTTTAAACCACTCTGACCTCCACGTCTCTTCCAAGGGGCATTAAAACCTTCTTGTTAAGCTACTGTGACCTCCACGTCTCTTCCTAGGGGCATTAAATCCATCTTGTTAAGCTACTGTGACCTCCACGTCTCTACCATGGGACATTATAATCATCTTGTTAAACCACTCTGACCTCAAAGTCTCTTCCAAGGGGTATTAAAACTGTCTTGTTAAACCCCTCTGACCTCCACGTCTCTTCCAAGGGGCATTAAAACTGTCTTGTTAAACCACTCTGACCTCCACGTCTCTTCCGAGGGGCATTAAAACAGTCTTGTTAAACCACTCTGACCTCCACGTCTCTTCCGAGGGGCATTAAAACCGTCTTGTTAAACCACTCTGACCTCCACGTCTCTTCCGAGGGGCATTAAAACCGTCTTGTTAAATCACTCTGACCTCCACGTCTCTAACAAGGGGCATTAAAACCAACTCGTTAAGTTACTGTGACCTCCACATCTCTTCCAAGGGCATTAAAACCGTCTTGTTAAGCTACTGTGACCTCCACGTCTCTTCCAAGGGGCATTAAAACAGTCTTGTTAAACCACTCTGACCTCCACGTCTCTTCCAATGGTCATTAAAAGCATTATGTTAAACCTCTCTGACCTCCACGTCTCTTCCGAGGGCCATTAAAACCGTCTTGCTAAATCACTCTGACCTACACGTCTCTTCCAAGGTTCAGTAAAACCATCTTGTTAAACCACTCTGACCTCCAAGTCTCCTCCAAGGGGCACTAAAACCGTGTTGTTAAGCTACTGTGACCTCCACGTCTCTTCCAAGGGGCATTAAAACCGTCTTGTTAAGCTACTGTGACCTCAACGTCTCTTCCAAGGGGGCATTAAAACCGTCTTGTTAAACCACTCTGACCTCCACGTCTCTTCCAAGGGGCATTAAAACCATCTTGTTAACCACTCTGACCTCCACGTCTCTTCCAAGGGGCATTAAAACCATCTTGTTAACCACTCTGACCTCCACGTCTCTTTCAAGGGGCATTAAAACCGTTGTGTTAAACCACTCTGACTTCCATGTCCCTTCCAAGGGGCTTTAAAACCGTCTTTTTAATCCACTCTGACCTCCACGTCTCTTCCAATGGGCATTAAAACCGTCTTGTTAAACCACTCTGAGCTCCACGTCTCTTCCAAGAGGCATTAAAACAATCTTGTTAAACCACTCTGACCTCCACGTCTTTTCCAAGGGGCATTAAAACTGTATTGTTAAACCACTCTGACCTCCAAGTCTCTTCCAAGGGGCATTAAAACCGTCTTGTTAAACCACTCTGACCTCCAAGTCTATTCCAAAGGGCATTAAAACCCACTTGTTAAACCACTCTGACCTCCAAGTCTCTTCCAAGGGGCATTAAAACTGTCTTGTTAAACCACTCTGAGCTCCACGACTCTTCCAAGGGGCATTAAAACAATCTTTTTAAACCACTCTGACCTCCACGTCTCTTCCAAGGGGCATTAAAACCGTCTTGTTAAAACACTCAGACCTCCATGTTTCTTCCAACGGGCATTAAAACCATGTATTTAAACCACTCTGATCTCCATATCTCTTCCAATGGGCATTAAAACCGTCTTGTTAAACCACTCTGACCTCCATATCTCTACCAAGCGGCATTAAAACCATCTTGTTAACCACTCTTACCTCCACGTCTCTTTCAAGGGGCATTAAAACCGTTGTGTTAAATCACTCTGACTTCCACGTCCCTTCCAAGGGGCATTAAAACCATCTTTTTAAACCACTCTGACCTCCACGTCTCTTCCAATGGGCATTAAAACCGTCTTGTTAAACCACTCTGACCTCCACGTCTCTTTCAAGAGGCATTAAAACAATCATGTTAAACCACTCTGATCTCCACGTCTTTTGCAAGGGGCATTAAAACTGTATTGTTAAACCACTCTGACCTCCACGTCTCTACCAAGGGGCATTAAAACCCACTTGTTAAACTACTCTGACCTCCAAGTCTCTTCCAAGGGGCATTAAAACCGTCTTGTTAAACCACTCTGACCTCCACGACTCTTCCAAGGGGCATTAAAACAATATTTTTAAACCACTCTGACCTCCACGTCTCTTCCTAGGGGCATTAAAACCGTCTTGTTAAACCACTCAGACCTCCATGTCTCTTCCAACGGGCATTAAAACTATGTATTTAAACCACTCTGATCTCCACATCTCTTCCAATGGGCATTAAAACCGTCTTGTTAAACCACTCTGACCTCGACGTCTCTTCCAAGGGGCACTAAAACCATTTTGTTAAACCACTCTGACATCCACGTCTTTTCCAAGGGGCATTAAAACTGAATTGTTAAACCATTCTGACCTCCACGTCTCTTCCAAGGGGCATTAAAATCGTCTTGTTAAACCAATCTAACTTCCAAGTCTATTCCAAGGGGCATTAAAACTGTCTTGTTAAACCACTCTGACCTCCACGTCTCTTCCAAGGGGCATTAAAACCATCTTGTTAAACCACTCTGACCTCCATGTCTCTACCAAGCGGCATTAAAACCATCTTGTTAAGCTACTGTGACCTCCACGTCTCTTCCAAGGGGCATTAAAACCATCTTTTTAAACCACTGTGACCTCCACGTCTCTTCCAAGGGGCATTAAAACCGTCTTGTTAAACCTCTCTGACCTCCACGTCTCTTCCAAGAGGCATTAAAACCATCTTGTTAAACCACTCTGACCTCCACGTCTTTTCCAAGGTTCATTAAAACTGTATTGTTAAACCACTCTGACCTCCCCGTCTCTTCGAAGGGGCATTAAAACCTTCTTGTTAAACCACTCTGACCTCCAAGTCTATTCCAAGGAGCATTAAAACCGTCTTGTTAAGCCACTCTGACTTCCACGTGTCTTCCAAGGAGCATTAAAACTGTCTTGTTAAACCACTCTGACCTCCACGTCTCTACCAAGGGGCATTAAAACCATCTTTTTAAACCACTCTGACCTCCACGTCTCTTCCAAGGGGCATTAAAACCATCATGTTAAGCTACTGTGAACTCCACGTCTCTTCCAAGGGGCATTAAATACGTCTTGTTAAGCTACTGCGACCTCCACGTCGCTACCAAGTGGCATTATAATCGTCTTGTTAAACCACTCTGACCTCCAAGTCTATTCCAAGGGGTATTAAAACCATCTTGTTAAACCCCTCTGACCTCCAAGTCTCTTCCAAGGGGCATTAAAACTGTCTTGTTAAACCACTCTGACCTCCACGTCTCTTCTAAGGGGCATTAAAACCACCTTGTTAAGTTACTGTGACCTCCACGTCTCTTCCAAGGGGCATTAAAACCATGTTGTTAAGCTACTGTGACCTCCATGTCTCTTCCAAGGGGCCTTAAAATCGTCTTGTTAAGCTACTGTGACCTCCACGTCTCTTCTAAGGGGCATTAAAACAGTCTTGTTAAACCACTCTGACCTCCACGTCTCTTCCAATGGGCATTAAAACCATCCTGTAAAACCACTCTGACCTCCACGTCTCTTCCGAGGGGCATTAAAACAGTCTTGTTAAACCACTCTGACCTCCACGTCTCTTCCGAGAGGCATTAAAACCGTCTTGTTAAATCACTCTGAACTCCACGTCTCTTCCAAGGGGCATTAAAACGACCTCGATAAGTTACTGTGACCTCCACGTCTCTTCCTAGGCGCATTAAAACAGTCTTGTTAAACCAATCTCACCTCCATGTCTCTTCCAAGGGGCATTAAAACCGTGTTGTTAAGCTACTGTGACCTCCACGTCTCTTCCAAGGGGCATTAAAACCGTCTTGTTAAACCACTCTGACCTCCACGTCATTTCCGAGGGGCATTAAAACCGTCTTGTTAATCCACTCTGACCTCCACATCTCTTCCAAGGGGCATTAAAACTATCTTTTTAAACCACTCTGACCTCCACGTCTCTTCCAATGGGCATTAAAACCGTCTTGTTAAACCTCTCTGACCTCCACGTCTCTTCCAAGAGGCATTAAAACCATCTTGTTAAACCACTCTGACCTCCACGTCTTTTCCAAGGTTCATTAAAACTGTATTGTTAAACCACTCTGACTTCCACGTCTCTTCCAAAGGGCATTAAAACTGTCTTGTTAAACCACTCTGACCTCCATGTCTCTCCCAAGGGGCAATAAAACCCTTCTTTTTAAACCACTCTGACCTCCACGTCTCTTCCAAGGGGCATTAAAACCTTCTTGTTAAGCTACTGTGACCTCCACGTCTCTTCCTAGGGGCATTAAATCCATCTTGTTAAGCTACTGTGACCTCCACGTCTCTACCATGGGACATTATAATCATCTTGTTAAACCACTCTGACCTCAAAGTCTCTTCCAAGGGGTATTAAAACTGTCTTGTTAAACCCCTCTGACCTCCCCGTCTCTTCCAAGGGGCATTAAAACTGTCTTGTTAAACCACTCTGACCTCCACGTCTCTTCTAAGGGGCATTAAAACCACCTTGTTAAGTTACTGTTACCTCCACGTCTCTTCCAAGGGGCATTAAAACCGTGTTGCTAAGCTACTGTGACCTCCACGTCTCTTCCAAGGGGCCTTAAAACCGTCTTGTTAAGCTACTGTGACCTCCACGTCTCTTCTAAGGGGCATTAAAACAGTCTTGTTAAACCACTCTGACTTCCACGTCTCTACCAATGGGCATTAAAACCATCCTGTTAAACCACTCTGAACTCCACTTCTCTTCCGAGGGGCATTAAAACTGTCTTGTTAAACCACTCTGACCTCCACGTCTCTTCTAAGGGGCATTAAAACCACCTTGTTAAGTTACTGTGACCTCCACGTCTCTTCCAAGGGGCATTAAAACCGTGTTGTTAAGCTAATGTGACCTCCATGTCTCTTCCAAGGGGCCTTAAAACCGTCTTGTTAAGCTACTGTGACCTCCACGTCTCTTCTAAGGGGCATTAAAACAGTCTTGTTAAACCACTCTGACCTCCACTTCTCTTCCAATGGGCATTAAAACCATCCTGTAAAACCACTCTGACCTCCACGTCTCTTCCGAGGGGCATTAAAACAGTCTTGTTAAACCACTCTGATCTCCACGTCTCTTCCTAGGGGCATTAATACTGTCTTGTTAAATCACTCTGACCTCCACGTCTCTTCCGAGGCGCATTAAAACAGTCTTGTTAAACCACTCTGACCTCCACGTCTCTTCCGAGGGGCATTAAAACTGTCCTGTTAAACCACTCTGACCTCCACGTCTTTTCCAAGGTTCATTAAAACTGTATTGTTAAACCACTCTGACCTCCACGTCTCTTCGAAGGGGCATTAAAACCTTCTTGTTAAACCACTCTGACCTCCAAGTCTATTCCAAGGAGCATTAAAACCGTCTTGTTAAGCCACTCTGACTTCCACGTGTCTTCCAAGGAGCATTAAAACTGTCTTGTTAAACCACTCTGACCTCCACGTCTCTACCAATGGGCATTAAAACCATCTTTTTAAACCACTCTGACCTCCACGTCTCTTCCAAGGGGCATTAAAACCATCATGTTAAGCTACTGTGACCTCCACGTCTCTTCCAAGGGGCATTAAATACGTCTTGTTAAGCTACTGCGACCTCCACGTCGCTACCAAGTGGCATTATAATCGTCTTGTTAAACCACTCTGACCTCCAAGTCTATTCCAAGGGGTATTAAAACCATCTTGTTAAACCCCTCTGACCTCCACGTCTCTTCCAAGGGGCATTAAAACTGTCTTGTTAAACCACTCTGACCTCCACGTCTCTTCTAACGGGCATTAAAACCACCTTGTTAAGTTACTATGACCTCCACGTCTCTTCCAAGGGGCATTAAAACCGTGTTGTTAAGCTACTGTGACCTCCATGTCTCTTCCAAGGGGCCTTAAAATCGTCTTGTTAAGCTACTGTGACCTCCACGTCTCTTCTAAGGGGCATTAAAACAGTCTTGTTAAACCACTCTGACCTCCATGTCTCTTCCAATTGGCATTAAAACCATCCTGTAAAACCACTCTGACCTCCACGTCTCTTCCGAGGGGCATTAAAACAGTCTTGTTAAACCACTCTGACCTCCACGTCTCTTCCGAGGGGCATTAAAACCATCTTGTTAAATCACTCTGAACTCCACGTCTCTTCCAAGGGGCATTAAAACGACCTCGTTAAGTTACTGTGACCTCCACGTCTCTTCCTAGGCGCATTAAAACAGTCTTGTTAAACCAATCTCACCTCCATGTCTCTTCCAAGGGGCATTAAAACCGTGTTGTTAAGCTACTGTGACCTCCACGTCTCTTCCAAGGGGCATTAAAACCGTCTTGTTAAACCACTCTGACCTCCACGTCATTTCCGAGGGGCATTAAAACCGTCTTGTTAATCCACTCTGACCTCCACATCTCTTCCAAGGGACATTAAAACTATCTTTTTAAACCACTCTGACCTCCACGTCTCTTCCAATGGGCATTAAAACCGTCTTGTTAAACCTCTCTGACCTCCACGTCTCTTCCAAGAGGCATTAAAACCATCTTGTTAAACCACTCTGACCTCCACGTCTTTTCCAAGGTTCATTAAAACTGTATTGTTAAACCACTCTGACTTCCACGTCTCTTCGAAAGGGCATTAAAACTGTCTTGTTAAACCACTCTGACCTCCACGTCTCTACCAAGGGGCAATAAAACCCTTCTTTTTAAACCACTCTGACCTCCACGTCTCTTCCAAGGGGCATTAAAACCTTCTTGATAAGCTACTGTGACCTCCACGTCTCTTCCTAGGGGCATTAAATCCATCTTGTTAAGCTACTGTGACCTCCACGTCTCTACCATGGGGCATAATAATCGTCTTGTTAAACCACTCTGACCGCAAAGTCTCTTCCAAGGGGTATTAAAACTGTCTTGTTAAACCCCTCTGACCTCCACGTCTCTTCCAAGGGGCATTAAAACTGTCTTGTTAAACCACTCTGACCTCCACGTCTCTTCTAAGGGGCATTAAAACCACCTTGTTAAGTTACTGTTACCTCCACGTCTCTTCCAAGGGGCATTAAAACCGTGTTGCTAAGCTACTGTGACCTCCACGTCTCTTCCAAGGGGCCTTAAAACCGTCTTGTTAAGCTACTGTGACCTCCACGTCTCTTCTAAGGGGCATTAAAACAGTCTTGTTAAACCACTCTGACTTCGACGTCTCTACCAATGGGCATTAAAACCATCCTGTTAAACCACTCTGAACTCCACTTCTCTTCCGAGGGGCATTAAAACTGTCTTGTTAAACCACTCTGACCTCCACGTCTCTTCTAAGGGGCATTAAAACCACCTTGTTAAGTTACTGTGACCTCCACGTCTCTTCCAAGGGGAATTAAATCAGTGTTGTTAAGCTAATGTGACCTCCATGTCTCTTCCAAGGGGCCTTAAAACCGTCTTGTTAGGCTACTGTGACCTCCACGTCTCTTCTAAGGGGCATTAAAACAGTCTTGTTAAACCACTCTGACCTCCACTTCTCTGCCAATGGGCATTAAAACCATCCTGTAAAACCACTCTGACCTCCACGTCTCTTCCGAGGGGCATTAAAACAGTCTTGTTAAACCACTCTGATCTCCACGTCTCTTCCTAGGGGCATTAATACTGTCTTGTTAAATCACTCTGACCTCCACGTCTCTTCCGAGGGGCATTAAAACAGTCTTGTTAAACCACTCTGACCTCCACGTCTCTTCCGAGGGGCATTAAAACTGTCCTGTTAAACCACTCTGACCTCCACGTCTTTTCCAAGGTTCATTAAAACTGTATTGTTAAAAAACTCTGACCTCCACGTCTCTTCGAAGGGGCATTAAAACCTTCTTGTTAAACCACTCTGACCTCCAAGTCTATTCCAAGGAGCATTAAAACCGTCTTGTTAAACCACTCTGACCTCCACGTCTCTACCAAGGGGCATTAAAACCATCTTTTTAAACCACTCTGACCTCCACGTCTCTTCCAAGGGGCATTAAAACCATCATGTTAAGCTACTGTGACCTCCACGTCTCTTCCAAGGGGCATTAAATACGTCTTGTTAAGCTACTGCGACCTCCACGTCGCTACCAAGTGGCATTATAATCGTCTTGTTAAACCACTCTGACCTCCAAGTCTATTCCAAGGGGTATTAAAACCATCTTGTTAAACCCCTCTGACCTCCACGTCTCTTCCAAGGGGCATTAAAACTGTCTTGTTAAACCACTCTGACCTCCACGTCTCTTCTAAGGGGCATTAAAACCACCTTGTTAAGTTACTATGACCTCCACGTCTCTTCCAAGGGGCATTAAAACCGTGTTGTTAAGCTACTGTGACCTCCATGTCTCTTCCAAGGGGCCTTAAAATCGTCTTGTTAAGCTACTGTGACCTCCACGTCTCTTCTAAGGGTCATTAAAACAGTCTTGTTAAACCACTCTGACCTCCATGTCTCTTCCAATGGGCATTAAAACCATCCTGTAAAACCACTCTGACCTCCACGTCTCTTCCGAGGGGCATTAAAACAGTCTTGTTAAACCACTCTGACCTCCACGTCTCTTCCGAGGGGCATTAAAACCATCTTGTTAAATCACTCTGAACTCCACGTCTCTTCCAAGGGGCATTAAAACGACCTCGTTAAGTTACTGTGACCTCCACGTCTCTTCCTAGGCGCATTAAAACAGTCTTGTTAAACCAATCTCACCTCCATGTCTCTTCCAAGGGGCATTAAAACCGTGTTGTTAAGCTACTGTGACCTCCACGTCTCTTCCAAGGGGCATTAAAACCATCTTGTTAAACCACTCTGACCTCCACGTCATTTCCGAGGGGCATTAAAACCGTCTTGTTAATCCACTCTGACCTCCACATCTCTTCCAAGGGGCATTAAAACTATCTTTTTAAACCACTCTGACCTCCACGTCTCTTCCAATGGGCATTAAAACCGTCTTGTTAAACCTCTCTGACCTCCACGTCTCTTCCAAGAGGCATTAAAACCATCTTGTTAAACCACTCTGACCTCCACGTCTTTTCCAAGGTTCATTAAAACTGTATTGTTAAACCACTCTGACTTCCACGTCTCTTCCAAAGGGCATTAAAACTGTCTTGTTAAACCACTCTGACCTCCACGTCTCTACCAAGGGGCAATAAAACCCTTCTTTTTAAACCACTCTGACCTCCACGTCTCTTCCAAGGGGCATTAAAACCTTCTTGTTAAGCTACTGTGACCTCCACGTCTCTTCCTAGGGGCATTAAATCCATCTTGTTAAGCTACTGTGACCGCCACGTCTCTACCATGGGGCATTATAATCGTCTTGTTAAACCACTCTGACCGCAAAGTCTCTTCCAAGGGGTATTAAAACTGTCTTGTTAAACCCCTCTGACCTCCACGTCTCTTCCAAGGGGCATTAAAACTGTCTTCTTAAACCCCTCTGACCTCCACGTCTCTTCCAAGGGGCATTAAAACTGTCTTGTTAAACCACTCTGACCTCCACGTCTCTTCTAAGGGGCATTAAAACCACCTTGTTAAGTTACTGTTACCTCCACGTCTCTTCCAAGGGGCATTAAAACCGTGTTGCTAAGCTACTGTGACCTCCACGTCTCTTCCAAGGGGCCTTAAAACCGTCTTGTTAAGCTACTGTGACCTCCACGTCTCTTCTAAGGGGCATTAAAACAGTCTTGTTAAACCACTCTGACTTCCACGTCTCTACCAATGGGCATTAAAACCATCCTGTTAAACCACTCTGAACTCCACTTCTCTTCCGAGGGGCATTAAAACTGTCTTGTTAAACCACTCTGACCTCCACGTCTCTTCTAAGGGGCATTACAACCACCTTGTTAAGTTACTGTGACCTCCACGTCTCTTCCAAGGGGAATTAAATCAGTGTTGTTAAGCTAATGTGACCTCCATGTCTCTTCCAAGGGGCCTTAAAACCGTCTTGTTAGGCTACTGTGACCTCCACGTCTCTTCTAAGGGGCATTAAAACAGTCTTGTTAAACCACTCTGACCTCCACTTCTCTTCCAATGGGCATTAAAACCATCCTGTAAAACCACTCTGACCTCCACGTCTCTTCCGAGGGGCATTAAAACAGTCTTGTTAAACCACTCTGATCTCCACGTCTCTTCCTAGGGGCATTAATACTGTCTTGTTAAATCACTCTGACCTCCACGTCTCTTCCGAGGGGCATTAAAACAGTCTTGTTAAACCACTCTGACCTCCACGTTTCTTCCGAGGGGCATTAAAACTGTCCTGTTAAACCACTCTGACCTCCACGTCTCTTCCGAGGGGCATTAAAACTGTCTTGTTAAATCACTCTGACCTCCACGTCTCTTCCAAGGGGCAGTAAAACCAACTCATTAAGTTACTGTGACCTCCACGTCTCTTCCAAGGGCATTAAAACCGCGTTGTTAAGCTACTGTGACCTCCACGTCTCTTCCAAGGGGCATTAAAACCGTCTTGTTAAGCTACTGTGACCTCAACGTCTCTTCCAAGGGGGCATTAAAACTGTCTTGTTAAACCACTCTGACCTCCACGTCTCTTCGAAGGGGCATTAAAACCATCTTGTTAACCACTCTGACCTCCACGTCTCTGTCAAGGGGCATTAAAACCGTTGTGTTAAACCACTCTGACTTCCATGTCCCTTCCAAGGGGAATTAAAACCGTCTTTTTAATCCACTCTGACCTCCACGTCTCATCCAATGGGCATTAAAACCGTCTTGTTAAACCACTCTGACCTCCACGTCTCTTCCAAGAGGCATTAAAACAATCTTGTTAAACCACTCTGACCTCCACGTCTTTTCCAAGGGGCATTAAAACTGTATTGTTAAACCACTCTGACCTCCACGTCTCTTCCAAGGGGCATTAAAACCGTCTTTTTAAACCACTCTGACCTCCAAGTCTTTTCCAAGGGGCATTAAAACCGTCTTGTTAAACCACTCTGACCTCCACGACTCTTACAAGGGGCATTAAAACAATCTTTTTAAACCACTCTGACCTCCACGTCTCTTCCAAGGGGCATTAAAACTGTCTTGTTAAACCACTCTGACCTCCATATCTCTACCAAGCGGCATTAAAACCATCTTGTTAAACCAATCTGATCTCCACGTCTCTTCCAAGGGGCATTAAAACCGTCTTGTTAAACCACTCTGACCTCCACGTCTTTTCCAAGGGGCATTAAAACTGTATTGTTAAACCATTCTGACCTCCACGTCTCTTCCAAGGGGCATTAAAACCGTCTTTTTAAACCACTCTAACTTTCAAGTCTATTCCAAGGGGTATTAAAACCGTCTTGTTAAACCACTCTGACCTCCACGTCTTTTCCAAGGGGCATTAAAACCGTCTTGTTAAACCACTCTGACCTCCATATCTCTACCAAGCGGCATTAAAACCATCTTGTTAAACCAATCTGACCTCCACGTCTCTTCCAAGGGGCATTAAAACCGTCTTGTTAAACAACTCTGACCTCCACGTCTCTTCCAAGGGGCATTAAAACCATCTTGTTAAACCACTTTGACCTCCTTGTCTCTTAAAAGGGGCATTAAAACCGTCTTGTCAAACCACTCTGAACACCACGTCTCTTCCAAGGGGCATTAAAACCATTTTGTTAAGCTACTGTGACCGCCACTTCTCTTCCAAGGGGCATTAAAACCATCTTGTTAAGCTACTGTGACCTCCACGTCTTTTCAAAGGGGCATTAAAACCGTTTTGTTAAACCACTCTGACCTCCACGTCTCTTCTAAGGGGCATTAAAACCACCTTGTTAAGTTACTGTTACCTCCACGTCTCTTCCAAGGGGCATTAAAACCGTGTTGCTAAGCTACTGTGACCTCCACGTCTCTTCCAAGGGGCCTTAAAACCGTCTTGTTAAGCTACTGTGACGTCCACGTCTCTTCTAAGGGGCATTGAAACAGTCTTGTTAAACCACTCTGACCTCCACATCTCTACAAATGGGCATTAAAACCATCCTGTTAAACCACTCTGACCTCCACGTCTCTTCCGAGGGGCATTAACACAGTCTTGTTAAACCACTCTGACCTCCACATCTCTTCCGAGGGGCATTAAAACCGTCTTGTTAAATCACTCTGACCTCCACGTCTGTTCCAAGGGGCATTAAAACCAACTCGTTAAGTTACTGTGACCTCCACGTCTCTTCCAAGGGCATTAAAACCGTCTTGTTAAGCTACTGTGACCTCCACGTCTCTTCCAAGGAGCATTAAAACAGTCTTGTTAAACCACTCTGACCTCCACGTCTCTTCCAAGGGGCATTAAAACAGTTTTGTTAAACCACTCTGACCTCCACGTCTCTTCCAAGGGGCATTAAAACTGTCTTGTTAAACCACTCTGACCTCCATATCTCTACCAAGCGGCATTAAAACCATCTTGTTAAACCAATCTGATCTCCACGTCTCTTCCAAGGGGCATTAAAACCGTCTTGTTAAACCACTCTGACCTCCACGTCTTTTCCAAGGGGCATTAAAACTGTATTGTTAAACCATTCTGACCTCCACGTCTCTTCCAAGGGGCATTAAAACCGTCTTTTTAAACCACTCTAACTTCCAAGTCTATTCCAAGGGGTATTAAAACCGTCTTGTTAAACCACTCTGACCTCCACGTCTTTTCCAAGGGGCATTAAAACCGTCTTGTTAAACCACTCTGACCTCCATATCTCTACCAAGCGGCATTAAAACCATCTTGTTAAACCAATCTGACCTCCACGTCTCTTCCAAGGGGCATTAAAACCGTCTTGTTAAACAACTCTGACCTCCACGTCTCTTCCAAGGGGCATTAAAACCATCTTGTTAAACCACTTTGACCTCCTTGTCTCTTAAAAGGGGCATTAAAACCATCTTGTCAAACCACTCTGAACACCACGTCTCTTCCAAGGGGCATTAAAACCATTTTGTTAAGCTACTGTGACCGCCACTTCTCTTCCAAGGGGCATTAAAACCATCTTGTTAAGCTACTGTGACCTCCACGTCTTTTCAAAGGGGCATTAAAACCGTTTTGTTAAACCACTCTGACCTCCACGTCTCTTCTAAGGGGCATTAAAACCACCTTGTTAAGTTACTGTTACCTCCACGTCTCTTCCAAGGGGCATTAAAACCGTGTTGCTAAGCTACTGTGACCTCCACGTCTCTTCCAAGGGGCATTAAAACCGTCTTGTTAAGCTACTGTGACCTCCACGTCTCTTCTAAGGGGCATTTAAACAGTCTTGTTAAACCACTCTGACCTCCACGTCTCTACAAATGGGCATTAAAACCATCCTGTTAAACCACTCTGACCTCCACGTCTCTTCCGAGGGGCATTAACACAGTCTTGTTAAACCACTCTGACCTCCACATCTCTTCCGAGGGGCATTAAAACCGTCTTGTTAAATCACTCTGACCTCCACGTCTGTTCCAAGGGGCATTAAAACCAACTCGTTAAGTTACTGTGACCTCCACGTCTCTTCCAAGGGCATTAAAACCGTCTTGTTAAGCTACTGTGACCTCCACGTCTCTTCCAAGGAGCATTAAAACAGTCTTGTTAAACCACTCTGACCTCCACGTCTCTTCCAAGGGGCATTAAAACAGTTTTGTTAAACCACTCTGACCTCCACGTCTCTTCCGAGGGGCATTAAAACCGTCTTGTAAAACTGCTCTGACCTCCACGTCTCTTCTGATGGGCATTAAAACCGTCTTGTTAAACCACTCTGACCTCCACGTCTCTTCCAAGGGGCATTAAAACTGTCTTGTTAAACCACTGTGACCTCCTCATCTCTTCCAAGGGGCATTAAAACCGTGTTGTTAATCTACTGTGACCTCCACTTCTCTTCCAAGGTGCATTAAAACCGTCTTGTTAAGCTACTGTGACCTATGTGTCTCTTCCAAGGGGCATTAAAACCATCTTGTTAAACCACTCTGACCTCCACGTCTCTTCCAAGGGTCATTAAAACCTCTTGTTAAACCACTCTGACCTCCACGTCTCTTCCAAGGGGCATTAAAACCGTCTTGCTAATCCACTCTGACCTCCACGTCTGTTCCAAGGGGCATTAAAAACGTCTTGTTAAACCACTCTGCCCTCCACGTCTCTTCCAAGTGGCATTAAAACCATCTTGTTAAACAACTCTGACCTCCACAGCTCTTCCAAGGGGCATTGAAATGTTATTTGTAATTAACTCTAACCTGCACTACTCTTCCAACGGGCATTGCATTTCCTCCTAAGTTTATTCAGCTTTTGCTTTTCAATGCATAGGCGAACACTAAGGGAGACCGACTCCCTAATAATGGGTAGACTGTTTTTAGTACGCTGTAATCCACGTCTGTTTCAAGGGGTATTGCAGTTCCTCATATTTTTTGGAAAGCCTTCCATTCACTGCTTAGTCCAACAGTGTACAGGAGACCCAGTTGCTATAAATGGAAAAAACGGTTTAGTTAAGGCCCTCTGACCTCCATGTCACTTCCAAGGGGTATTGGAGTGCCTCGAATTTTTTGGTAGGCATTGCACTCACTGTATGCCCTATAACTGTGTAGCCGAACCTCTCCTTTTGGTACAGAAACATATCCTACAAGACATGTGTGGTTGACTGGCCTGATATTGATGTGAATGGTCCCTGTTCCTCCTGCTCTTTCTCCTTTGCCACCACCTCATCCATCATTCATCGCCTGAAGCTTTGTTTTAACGGGAGTCATAGAACTGGGATAGTAGCAGGAAAACATCCAGAAATCCTCGGAGGAGGTAGGATATGCGCCAAAACGCTGACCACCTCAGGCCTAGCCGCTATTACATACATGCGCTTGCATTCCAAGGAACAGAAAGCTAAGGAGATGGATGGCCTCATGATCATGAATAATTTACTCGTTGTGTAGGAGGCCTACTACTGCTGCTGTCTACCTTCTGAAATTTGTGTTGAAGCCTGATTGACCCAGGACCCGCAATCCTCTATGTCTGGAAGACGTGTTGCATCCCAGTGTCCAACTGTGTCCCGGTTTCCACAATAATAACCCAGTGTGAAGGCGTCAGTGAGATGGACCATCCCTGGCCACATTCACTTGTCCACGTATTTGTGGTTAGGCTGTCCTTCCCACTAAATGCACTGGGGAGGGCACAGGTAATGTTTTGGTATGCGCGTTTGTGTATAAGGCGCACCTGGACAAATAGGGGCGGCTGGGGACCGTTAAAGGACACCCGGTCGCCCCCAGGCGGCTGGGGACCGTGTGTGGGCACCCGGCCGCGGGGTGGCACCATGACATGGTGGCCAGATTCTGCCTTCACCTGCCTTAAAGGTCCAATATCAAGTGCAAGCAAGCAGTATGGTATTGCAGCCTGGGTGTGGGTGGGTGGCAGGCGGCATACTTGCGCTTGCATTGCAAGGAATGGGGGAGGTACAATTGAACACTGCCCTGGGACAAGGACTTGCACGGGGATAGTTGCAAGTCTGCATCTTCTGATGCGGCAAGGATCGCTTCTGATGGGCACACTTTTAGGCAGTGACCTGGGTGTCAGAGAAGTTTCCAGGGGTCTTACCCATGCTGTTCCCATGTCTTTTCAGCACTGTATGCATGTGTCACACAGCACATGGCCAGATAAGGTTGTAAAATGTTAATATGACATTTCCCAGGAATGCATTTGTCATGGTTGAAAGCAATACCAAAGTGCAAAAACGCATAAAAAATGCTACTTGTGAACATAGCCCAAGGTGTGGAGGAGTATTTTTGTTTTTGGTTATTTATTTTACCTTATACATAAGTCTTTACCCTGGAAAGGATGTTCCTTAACATATTTCACAGGAAAGCAGTTTCAGTTTCGTTTTTGAACGTTTATTGTGAGCCCGTAAAAGTGGCTTAATACCTCTGACCACGTTGTTTACAGCAGTGACCTGGGGGTCAGAAATGCTTCCTGGGGCGATCCCCATGCTGTCCCCATGTCATTTGAGCACTGTCACTATCGTTTTGGGCACTTTTTAGGCTTTATACAGACTGCCGGGGGTGCCGCAGCAAAAATGCTCGGGTCTCCCATAGACTAACATTGGGCTTGTTGCTCGGGTCGAGTCGAGCACCCGAGTATCACGGTGAGCTCGGCCCGAGCTTCGACCACCCGAGCATTTTAGTGCTCGCTCAACACTAGTTATGACCCTATGATGTCACAGTTTCCATGACAACTCTATGACATCATCGTTGCCATGACAACTCTATGACATCATCGTCGCCATGATGACACTATGACATTATTGTCGCCATGACGACCCTATGACACCATCATCGTCGCCATGATGACCCTATGATATCATTGTCGCCACGACGACACTATGACATCATCGTCGCTATGAAGACACTATGACATCATTGTCGACATGACAACCCTATGACATCACTGTTGCCATGACGACACTATGACATCATAGTCGCCATGACAACCCTATGACATCACCGTTGCCATGACGCCATTATGACATCATCGTCGCTATGAGTACACTATGACTTTATGACATCATCGTTGCCATGACAACCTTATGACATAACCGTTGCCATGACAACCGTATGACATTATCATCGCCATGACGACACTATGACATCATCGTCGCTATGACAACACTATGGTATCATTGTCGCCATGATAACCCTATGCCATCTCAATTGCAAAAAGAACTTCGGCACTCCATACATGAATATATAAGAAATATTATATATAGAATAATGTCACTTTGAAAAATGAAGGTTTTTTGCACATAATTTGGCCAATTTATGTGTGCCCATCAACCACGACAGGGTCACCTTCGTATGATGGGAAACTACGCTACGCTACCACTGGATATGCCACTCTTGGGCTGTACGCCTGTTTGAACAATATGTCTCTGCTTGGGCTTTTAATCTACAATGTATGAGCTGGTAGAGCTAGTTAAAACCACCTGTGACTGAAAGGGAGGGACACATGGTCAGAAAAAAGGCTGTCAGACTTCTAATAGTGTGAACACGTACCTGCTGCAATGTTCCAGGAGCGGGATCCCAAAAATGATTAATAGAAAAAAGAGAGGGGTCGCCATTATGACATCATTGTCGCTATGAGTACACTATGACTTTATGACATCATCGTTGCCATGACAACCTTATGACATAACCGTTGCCATGACAACCATATGACATTATCATCGCCATGACGACACTATGACATCAACGTCGCTATGACAACACTATGGAATCATTGTCGCCATGATAACCCTATGCCATCATCGTCGCCACGACGACCCTATGACAATACTGTCGCCATGACGAATCTATGACATCATCGTAGCCATGATGACCCTATGACATCATCGTCGCTATGAAGACTCTATGACATCATCGTCGCCATGACGACACTATGACATCATCATCGCCATGACAACCCTATGACATCTTCGTCACCATGACGACACTATAAGATCATTGTCGCCATGACAGCACTATGACATCATTGTCGCCATGACGACCTTAAGACATCAACGTCGTCATGATGATACTATGACATCACAGTTGCCATGACAACCCTATGACATCACCGTCGCCATGACAACCCTATGACATTATCATTGCCATGATGACACTATGACATAATCGTCGCGAAGACGACACTATGACATCATTATCGCCATGATGACCCTATGCCATCATTATCGGCACGACGACCCTTTGACATTACTGTCGCCATGACGACCCTATGACATCATCGTCGCCATAGCGATCTTATGACATCACCGTTGCCATGACGAACCTATGACATCATCGTCGCCATGATGACCCTATGACAACACCGTCGCCATGACAACCTTATAACATCATCGTCGCCATGACGACAATATGACATAATCGTCACCATGGCGACCATTATGACATCATCGATGCAATGACGACCCTATGACATCATCGACGCCTTGAAGACTCTATGACATCATCTTCCCCATGACGACCATTATGACATCACCATCGCCATGACCAACCTGTGAAATGACATTACCGTCGCCAAGACGACCCTATATCATCATCGTTGCCATGACGACTCTATGACATCATCGTTGTCATTATGACATCATCGTCGCCATGATGACACTATGACATCATAGTCGCCATGACGACCCTATGATATAATCGACATCACAACGACCTTATGACATCTTCGTCGCCATAACGATACTATGACATCATCGTCGACATAACTACCTTATGACATCACCATCAGCATGATGACCCTATTGCATCATCGTCGCCATGACGACCCTATGAAATCACCGTTGCCATGACGACCCTGTCATCTTCGCCATGATAACATTATGACATCATCGTCGCCATGACGAATCTATGACATCATCGTAGCCATGACGACCTTATGACATCATTGTCGCATTGTCGACACTATGACATCATCGTCGCCATGACTACACTATGACATCATCGTTGCCATGACGAACTTAGGATATCATCGTCGCCTTCACAACCCTGTGACATTATCATCGCCATGACGAGACTATAACATCATCATCACCATGACGACCTTATGACATTACCGTTGCCATGACGACGCTATGACATCATCATCGCCATGATGACCCTATGACATCATTGTAGCCATGACAACCCTATGACATCATCGTGCCATGACGACCCTATGACATCATTGTCACCATGTCGACCCTATGATATTAACGTAGAAATGACGACAATATTACATCATCGCTGCCATGACGACTCTATGACATCATCGCCATAATGACACTATGACAATATTGTCGCCATGACGACCCTATGACACCATCATCGTCGCCATGACGACTCTGATATCATTGTCTCCATTAAGTCCATATGACATTGTTGCCATTATGACCCTATGATATCACCGTCTCCATGACAACTCTATGACATCATCGTTGCCATTATGACATCATCGTCGCCATGAGATTACACTATGACATTATTGTCGCCATGACGACCCTATGACACCATCATCGTCGCCATGACGACCCTATGATATCATTGTCGCCATGACTAGTGTTGAGCATTCCGATACTGAAATATCGGGTATCGGCCGATATTCGCGGTATCGGAATTCCGATACTTAATTCCGATACTTTTGCAATATCGTACACCGGAATCGGAAGTTCCCATAATGCAATGAGCCATTTTCATTTTATTCAGCCAATGAGGATCCTAAGAAGTGTGGGCACATCCTGTTAGGCATGTAGGCATCTTAACTAATGGCATGGCTGTGATTGGCTGCTGAAATGATGTCATGATGCACTATAAAAGCCGCCGCCGCCATTTTGAGCTCACTCTGCTGTGAATTCAGTTAGGGATAGGACGCTGTTGTTCTGAGGGACAGTTTTAGCTACCTATTTGGTCTATTCTGCTTTACCCAAGCTACTTTATAAATCGCTGTGCCTTGCAGTGCTAGTGCACAGTTCTCTGTGCTGTTCACCGCTTTCTGAAAGGTCTCTGTGTGTGAGTGCAGCTCACCCTGTAGTGTGTGCTTCAACCACGTCTGGTTGTAGTGCACTCAGTGTGTGTCACTGCCTCATACATTGTCCTTTTTTGCCAATTCATAATTTTTCCTGATATCTCCTATTAGTGTGGTGGTTCCATCCGTATTCAGCTAAATTGGTTCCAAACACACTATATAGGAGTAGATAGAGAATTTTTTTTGGTCTTGCAGCGCTAGTGCACAGTGCTCTGCATCTGTACTGTTCACCGCTGTCTGCAAGGTCTGGTGTGTGAGTGCAGCTCACCCTGTAGTGTGTGCTTCAACCACGTCTGGTTGTAGTGCACTCAGTGTGTGTCACTGCCGCATACATTGTCCTTTTTTGCCAATTCATAATTTTTCCTGATTTCTCCTATTAGTGTGGTGGTTCCATCCGTATTCAGCTAAATTGGTTCCAAACACACTATATAGGAGTAGTTAGAGGAGCCTTTCTGCAGCATTGGGCCCTGCAGCCCTAGCCAGATTAGTATTAGCCTATTTTTTGCAGCCTCATCTATTGCATTGTAGGTTACCTTCCTACATTGTAATAGCTACAAAAAGTTTGTGATACTATCGTTATTACATCTTTAGGCACATCCAGTGTCTTTTTGTGACAAAAAAAACCTAAATAAAGTTCACCAAACACTCCACTTTACAGTTGTGTAGGCCACATTAGCTCATATTAAAGTCTAGTCCACACTTTATAAAATTAGTGTTTCTTATACCTGTTAGCAGCTGTTCAGGAATAAGCACACTAAGCCCTTAGTACTTTTCTGCCTATCTTTATCAGTCTACCAAGATGAAGAAGGCAGGGAGTAAGGCATGTGGCCGTGGGCGTGGAGTTTCTGCAGGGAGAGGACGTGAGGATTCTGTGCCTGCAGGGAGAGGACGTGGGGATTCTGTGCCTGCTGCGGGCACCAGTGACTCAGCATCCCCCAGTTTTACCAGGGAACAGTCCTTTATGCGCAGCTTTGTAGGAGCTAGCCGTACCCCACTGCTGCGCGAGGACCAAATTGAAGCCGTTGTCGGATGGATGGCAGCTAATGCATCGACTTCAATTAGTTCCAGATCCTCTCAGGTCCTGAGCACTGAAGAGCACCCATCTGTCTCTTCACCACCTGCCAAATTGCCCAGGCAGTCAGAGAGCCCTGGACAGGAGCCATCTCTACTTCTGTTCTCTGAATCTCTTGGCTTGGAAAGAGGGGGCCAGCCAAGAAGAATTCGAGAATTTGCAGAAGAGGTAGTATGCAGTGATGCGCAACCGTTTTGTCTCTCTGAATCTGAAGAGGCGGGTGGGCCAGTGCCTATGGTCAGCAGCACACCTCAGTACGCATCTGATGATGAGACTCAGGTGCCACTTTCTGGTGCGTACTGTGCTGTCGAGACTACCCAGGAGAAGCAGTTGTTTGAAGAGGGTGGTGTAGATGATGAGGTCCTTGACCCATCATGGCGTGAGGGACAGGAAGGTGGTGGGAGCAGCTCTGAGGAAGAGATTCCCCGAACAGCCCAAAAAGGAGGGAGAGGGAGGGGGCAGACTTGGTTGCCTGTAGCCTCCACTTCGGCACCCATTAGGAGCATGGCTCTTCCAAAATCCAAAGCGGGCGCTCCCAAGACTTGCAGTGCCTGGTCCTTTTTTGACACAGTTGCAGATGACATTTGCTTTGTCAAATGCAAGCTGTGTAATCAGAAGGTGAAAAGAGGGAAAAGTGTCAGCAACCTCAATACCACAAATATGTGGAAACATGTGCGGACCAAGCACGTGGTAGAGTTACAAAAACACACTGAAGACCTAGGCCAACCTACAGCGCCACCTACCACCTCTTCAGCTCGTGTTGTAGCCTCTTCCTCCAGCTCACACACAGCTGGTTCGGCTTCCTCACAGGATCGCCATGGAAGAATCTCTGGCACTGTTGTACAGAGACACAGTGTAATTCCACCCACAGCACCACTTTCCCAGTCATCCTCACACTCCCAGGCCAGTCTACAGCCATCGTTAGCACAGGCATGGGAGAAAAGGCGCCCATACTCGGCAAACCACGCCCGAGCACAGGCTCTGAATGCTGGCATTGCTAAACTACTGGCCCTTGAAATGCTATCATTCAGGCTGGTGGAGACTGACACATTCCATAACTTTATGGCATTGGCAGTCCCACAATACAACGTGCCCAGCCGATTTTATTTCAGCAGGCAAGCCGTACCTGCCCTGCAACATCATGTGGAGGGAAAAATTAAACATGCGCTACAAAACGCCGTCAGTAGCAAGGTCCACCTGACCACCGATGCGTGGACCAGTAAGCATGGACAGGGACGATACCTTTCCCTCACTGCCCATTGGGTAAATGTTGTGGAGCCGGGTACAGATCTTGAGAGTGGCGCTGTACGTGTTCTGCCAACTCCAAGGATTGCAGGAATCCAGTCTGTACACATTGACTCCTCCTCATACTCCAGTTCCTCTGAATCAGCGCTGCAGGAGCCGTCACGGTCTACCTCCACATCGACCCCTGAACGGTTACCTGTTATGGTGACCAATATGAGCACAGCCATGGCCAAACGTCAACAGGCCATATTAAAATTAATTTCTTTGGGGAATCGAAGCCACACAGCGCAGGAGCTCTGGAATGCCATCAAGCAGCAGAGCGACGTGTGGTTTGTGCCAGCGAATCTCCAGCCAGGCATGGTAGTGTGTGACAATGGCCGAAATCTGGTGGCAGCTCTGGGCCTAGGCAACCTCACTCACATCCCATGTCTGGCACATGTGCTCAACTTGGTCGTGCAGAGTTTTTTGAGGGACTATCTGGATCTTGATGCACTGCTTCACAAGGTCCGCATAGAGTGCGCTCACTTGCGGCGTTCCAGCAATGCAAGATCACGCATTGCAGCTCTGCAGCGCCGATTACGTCTTCCGGAACATCGCATCATATGTGACCTACCCACCAGGTGGAATTCAACGTTACATATGTTGGAGAGGTTGTGTGAGCAGCAGGCAGCAGTAATGGAGTACCAGCTGCAGCAGGCGCAAACAAGTCGCAGTGCGCGCCGTTCACACTTCACCACCACTGAGTGGGCCTCTATGAAGGACATTTGCCACGTTTTGCGTGCCTTCGATTATTCCACGCGGATGGCGAGTGCAGATGATGCACTAGTCAGCATGACTATCCCCCTTATCTGCCTGCTTGAAAAAACACTGCAAGCACTAAGGGACGAGGTTTTGGAAGAGGTGGAGGATGAGGAGTCACAAATGCCATCTGCTTCTCTACAGTCTGCGCAACGTGGTTCCTCACAAAGGCCTAGGCAGAGGACACTTTGTGAGGAGGATGAGGAGGAGTCAATGGATGAGGAAGACATCTGTCCAGAGGAGGGAGGTACACAATGCTCTAGTAGTCAGTATCTAGAGCGAGGGTGGGGTGATGCAGAGCAGGCAGAGATCACGCCTCAAGCAGGGGACAGCGTTTCTTGGCCAGTTGGCAGTCTGCAGCACATGGTTGATTTCATGCTGCAGTGCCTGAGAAACGACCGCCGCATCGCCCACATTCTCAACACGGCTGATTATTGGGTGTCCACCCTCCTAGATCCTCGCTACCGGGACAACTTACAAAGCCTCATAACATCGTTGAACCGGGAGCGTAAAATGCGGGAGTACCAAGACGCACTGGTGCATTCCATCATGTTCTCCATTCCAACCGAGAGCAGTGCTGCTAGTGCTTTACAAAGCAGCTCAGTGCGTCGAGGCAGTGGAGGAAGCTCTGCACAAAGAGGGAGCAGAAGCAGCGCCTCAGCACAAGGCAAGACCAGTATGGCCGAAATGTGGCAAAGTTTTGTGTCCCCGCCGCCACAAATGTCTACACCATCACAGACGGCTCCAGTCAGCAGGAGGCAACGTTTCCGTCAGATGGTGACAGACTACATGTCTTGCCCTCTTAGTGTACTCACAGACGGCTCTTCTCCCTTCAAGTTTTGGGTCTGTAAGCTGGATACATGGCCAGAGCTTAGTCAGTATGCATTGGAGGTGCTAGCTTGCCCTGCTGCTAGTGTATTATCGGAACGCGTCTTTAGTGCCGCATGTGGTGTACTAACAGACCGTCGCATGCGACTATCCTCCGATAACGTTGACCGGCTTACTTTTCTCAAAATGAACAAGGCCTGGATCTCTCATGAATTTGCCAGTCCTCTTCCAGAATAAATAATTGGTTGGCAACAGTATCCAGGTCTCCTGTTGTGTTCATGTTTCTACCACCTGAACTGTAATCCCTGAGCTCCAACACCGCCAGTTGGCGCTTGGAAGTGCCGTCTGCACAGTCAACACTTGCTGCCGTGTTATTGGGGTTCAGTAACGTCAGCTGTTCCCCTGCTGTGTGGACGGCAATTTCTCCTGCTCTGTCCACATTCTCACTACTACAGATTTTAAAGTTGCTCCAATTACACCTCTGGCTCCTCTGCTTTCAGTATTATCCCTGAGCTCCAACACCGCCAGTTGGCGCTCGGAAGTGCCGTCTGCACAGTCAACACTTGCTGCCGTGTTATTGGGGTTCAGTAACGTCAGCTGTTCCCCTGCTGTGCGGACGGCAATTTCTACTGCTCTGTCCACATTCTCACTACTACAGATTTTAAAGTTGCTCCAATTACACCTCTGGCTCCTCTGTTTTCAGTATTATCCCTGAGCTCCAACACCGCCAGTTGGCGCTCGGAAGTGCCGTCTGCACAGTCAACACTTGCTGCCGTGTTATTGGGGTTCAGTAACGTCAGCTGTTCCCCTGCTGTGTGGACGGCAATTTCTCCTGCTCTGTCCACATTCTCACTACTACAGATTTTAAAGTTGCTCCAATTACACCTCTGGCTCCTCTGCTTTCAGTATTATCCCTGAGCTCCAACACCGCCAGTTGGCGCTCGGAAGTGCCGTCTGCACAGTCAACACTTGCTGCCGTGTTATTGGGGTTCAGTAACGTCAGCTGATACCCAGCTGTGTGTCCGGCAAATTCTCCTGCTTTGTCCACATCCACTGTACTACGGATTTAAAACCTCCTCCAAATACACCTCTGGCTCCTCTGTTTTTAGTATTTACCCTGGGCTCCAATACCGCTAGTTGCTGCTCAGAAGTGCCGTCTGCACAGTCAACGCTTGCTCCAGTGTTATTGGGGTTCAGTAACGTCAGCTGATCCCCAGCTGTGTGTCCAGCAAATTCTCCTGCTTTGTCCACATCCACTGTACTACGGATTTAAATCCTCCTCCAAATACACCTCTGGCTCCTCTGTTTTTAGTATTTACCCTGGGCTCCAATACCGCTAGTTGCTGCTCAGAAGTGCCGTCTGCACAGTCAACGCTTGCTTCAGTGTTATTGGGGTTCAGTAACGTCAGCTGATCCCCAGCTGTGTGTCCGGCAAATTCTCCTGCTTTGTCCACATCCACTGTACTACGGCTATAAAACTTGCTCCAATTACACCTCTGGCTCCACTCTGTTTTTAGTATTTACCCTGGGTTCCAGCACCGCCAGCTGGTTCTCGGTAGTTCCATTTGCTCTTGTACCTTCTACTACCCATCCGGGTTCCAGTACCGTCAGCTGGTTCTCGGCAGTGACTTTGGCACGGGTACTCCCTCCTGCCCAGCCTGGTTCCAGCACGCCAGCTGTTTCCGGGTAGTGTCAACGTCACTTTGCCTCCAATGCGTTGTCCTGTCGTGTTGCGGTCGGGTTAGCCGACTCTATGGTGCCTGCAGTTTAGGTGACTCCTATGTGGGCTGCGGGATCTGGCAATGAAGGCTGGTTCCATAGTGCCAATAGGACAAGCACCCCCTGTAGGACTGTGGGTTTTGGTAACTGCGGCCGGCTCGCGGCCTTGAACTTTTTTTTACATGGGTACCTTCTGCTACCCATCCGGGTTCCAGTACCGTCAGCTGGTTCTCGGCAGTGCCTTTGGATTATGTGCCTCCTTCTCGGTATCCAAGTTCCACCAACGTCTGCTGGTCCTTGGTAGTGCTTTCTGGCACAGGTACCTCCTGCTTAGTAACCGAGTTCCAGTACCGTCAGCTGGTCTTCGGCAGTTCCATTGGCTCTTGTACCTTCTGCTACCCATCCGAGTTCCAGTACCGTCAGCTGGTCCTCGGTAGTTCCATTTGCTCTTGTACCTTCTACTACCCATCCGGGTTCCAGTACCGTCAGCTGGTTCTCGGCAGTGACTTTGGCATGGGTACTCCCTCCTGCCCAGCCTGATTCCAGCACGCCAGCTGTTTTCGGGTAGTGTCAACGTCACTTTGCCTCCAATGCGTTGTCCTGTCGTGTTGCGGTCGGGTTAGCCGACTCTATGGTGCCTGCAGTTTAGGTGACTCCTATGTGGGCTGCGGGATCTGGCAATGAAGGTTGGTTCCATAGTGCCAATAGGACAAGCACCCCCTGTAGGACTGTGGGTTTTGGTAACTGCGGCCGGCTCGCGGACTTGAACTTTTTTTTACATGGGTACCTTCTGCTACCCATCCGGGTTCCAGTACCGTCAGCTGGTTCTCGGCAGTGCCTTTGGATTATGTGCCTCCTTCTCGGTATCCAAGTTCCACCAACGTCTGCTGGTCCTTGGTAGTGCTTTCTGGCACAGGTACCTCCTGCTTAGTAACCGAGTTCCAGTACCGTCAGCTGGTCTTCGGCAGTTCCATTGGCTCTTGTACCTTCTGCTACCCATCCGGGTTCCAGTACCGTCAGCTGATCCTCGGTAGTTCCTCAGCTTTCTTGTACCTTCTGCTACATTTCCAAGTTCAAGCTTTTTGAAATGGTTCTTGGTAATCACTCTAGATCTCCCTGACGAGGACCCTGAAGACGAGGACCCTGAAGACCAACCCTAAGAAGACGAGGACCCCGAAGACGACGACCCTGAAGACGAGGACCCTGAAGACCACCCCGAAGAAGACGAGGACCCTGAAGACCACCCCGAAGAAGACGAGGACCCCGAAGACGAGGACCGAGAAGACCAACCCGAAGAAGACGAGGACCCCGAAGACGAGGACCCCCAAAGATGACGACCCTGAAGACCACCCCGAAGAAGACCAAGAAGATGACCCTGAAGAAGTTGACCAAGAGGACAAAGAAGAGAAGACAAGCACCAAGATACAGAAGAACAAGAGACAGAAAACCAAGAAGCAGAAATACAAGAAGCTGCAGAACAAAAAGCGGAAGAACATTAAGCATAAGACTAAAAATCAGAGCAAAAGATAATATCTAAATTATAAGCAGAAGATGACTAAGCAGTGTATGGGAGTGAGTCCGTTCCTCCTCGTGGTGCCCCTGGAAAAGACCTGCTACTGCAGGCCAAACTGAACGCGGACAAATCCTGTTGTAAATCTTTTGTGACGGGCAGAACGAAAGGTGTAATGTCCAACCTTTTATAGATAACAACTACAGGAATGCCTGTCACAAATAAGAATATGATGAAGAAGAAGAATATGAAGAAGATGAAGAAGTAGAATATGAAGAATGAAAAAAAAAGAATAATACGAAGAAGGTGAAGAAGAAGAAGATGAAGAAGGTGAAGAAGAAGTGGATGAAAAAGATGCTGAGGATGATGAAGGAGAAAGTGTGGGAGAAGTAAAAAAGAAGGTGAAGAGCATGGAAGTAGTGAAACATAAATATCTGACAAAATATAAAAATACTTAACATAGTCAATATTTCCGTAACTCAGAACGTCTTAAAAAAAATATTAATTCCTGCTATTCCATTTGATTGGGCTAAACCTCTATGCCTTTATTGTCTCCCCCACCTCCCCCAATACATTCTACATTATTCTAAGTTGTTTTCCTTCATGTAGAATTAACCTACAAGGAAAGAAAGGGTTTATTTTCATTCCGATATTTCTGTCCCATTGACTTGCATTGGTTTCCGGTATCGGAATCGGCGATATCCGATACTTTTTCGGTATCAGTCCGATCCAATCCGATCCGATATTTCCCGATATCGGAAGGTATCGCTCAACACTAGCCATGACGACACTATGACATCATCGTCGCCATGTCAACCCTATGACATCACCGTTGCCATGACGCCATTATGACATCATCGCCGCCATGAGTACACTATGACTTTATGACATCATCGTTGCCACGACAACCTTATGACATCACCGTTGCCATGACAACCGTATGACATTATCATCGTTATGACGACACTATGATATCATCGTCGCTATGACAACACTATGGCATCATTGTCGCCATGATGACCCTATGCCATCATCGTCGCCACGACGACCCTATGACAATACTAGTACACAAAAAGAAACCCTGACGAAGCTGCGTCTGAGCAGCGTAACACGTAGGGTCTCTGGTGCCAGCAGGTAATTATTCTTCCATATATTTTTTATTTACTTATTTTCTTGACTTGACCACTCAGGAATGCCTGGCTTGTTATTTATATGTGGATCAACTGTGCCACGTCATATATGACTTTGGTGACACAATCTGGCCAATACCTCTAAAATATGGGCCCCCATTGCCAATAGACCATCTCTCCTACTCATTCCTTGATTCACTTATATTATTTAGGGGGGTTTTGTTTGTCATAAACACATATTTTGACTGGTTATGCTGTGCTATTTATAGCCAGGGTTGCTTAGTTGGTCTACATTAATCGAATGTTATATAAGTGATGTAAAATATACCTGTGGCACATAACATAGTGGGGTTTATTGCTATTTTTATGCATATTATCATGAATTCCCCCATATGAAGATTGCACATGATTTTGTCTGTTTTTAATGCTTTTAAAAAATTTTTCTTTTGTTGTCTAAATGTAATCATGTAATAAAGATTTTTTTCACTTTTCCAACATTGGGTGTGCATGGTTATATATATCCTGAGTCTTTTTTTTCCGAATAATCCTATGACAATACTGTCGCCATGACGAATCTATGACATCATCGTAGCCATGACGACCTTATGACATCATTGTCGCGTTGTTGACACTATGACATCATCATCGCCATGACGACACTATGACAACATCGTCGCCATAACAATATGACATTATCGTCGCCATTATGACCCTATGACATCATCCACGCCATGAAGACTTTATGACATTTTCGTCGCCATGATGACCATTATGACATCATTGTCACCATGATGACATTATAACATCATCATCGCCATGACGTCCCTATGACATCACCATTGCCATGACGACCCTATGACATCAACATCGCCATGACGACCCTATGATATAATCGTCATCATGACGACCTTATGACTTCGTCGACATGACGATACTATGACATCATCGTCGCCATAACTACCTTATGACATCACCATCAGCATGATGACCCTATTTCAACATCGTCGCCATGACGACCCTATGAAATCACCGTTGCCATAACAACCCTATGACATCATCGTCGCCATGACAACACTATGACATCAATTTGGCCATGACGACAATATGACATCATCGTCGCCATGACAACACTATGACATCATCGACGCTCTGACGCCATTATAACATCATCGTCGCCAGGACTACACTATGACATCATTGTTGCCATGACAACCCTATGATATCATCGTCGCCACGGCGACCCTATGACATCGCCGTTGCCATGATGACCAAATGACATCATCATCGCCATGACGACCCTACGACATCACCGTTGCCATGACGACCCTATGACATCATCGTTGCCATGACAACACTATGACATCAACGTCGCCATGACGACACAATGATATCATCGTTGCCATGACAACACTATGACATCATCGTCGCATGACGCCATTATAACATCATCGTCGCCATGACGACCCTATGACATCACCGTTGCCATGATGACCCTATGACATCTTCGACGCCATTTTGATATCATAGTCGCCATGACTACAATATGACATCATCGTAGCCATGACGACCTTATGACATCATCGTCGCCATGACAACACTATGACATCATCGTCACCATGATGACTGTATGCCATCATCGTCGCCACGATGACCCTATGCCTTCATCGTCGCCACGACGACCCTATGACATTACTGTCGCCACGATGACTCTATGACATCACCGTTGCCATGTCGACCCTATGACATCACCGTTGCCAAGATGACCCTATGACATCACCGTCGCCATGACGAGCCTATGACATCACAGTCGCCATGACGACCTTATAACATCGTCGCCACGACAAAACTGACATCATCGTCGCCATGACGACAATATGACAATGTCGTCGCCATTATGACCCTATGACATCATCGTCGCCATGACGACCCTATGACATCACCGTTGCCAAGACGACTCTATGACATCACCGTCGCCATGACGAGCCTATGACATCACAGTCGCCATGACGACCTTATAACATCGTCGCCATGACAAAACTGACATCATCGTCGCCATGACGACGATATGACATTATCATCGCCATTATGACCCTATGACATCATCGTCGCCATGACGACCCTATGACATCGCCATGACGACAATATGACATTGTCGTCGCCATTATGACCCTATGACATCATCGTCGCCATGACGACCCTATGACATCACCGTTGCCATGATAACCCTATGATATCAACGTCGCCATGACGACCCTATGACAACATCATCTAAATGACGACCTTATGACATCACCGTCGCCATGACGACCCTATGACATCATCGTCGCCATGACGGCCCTATGACATCACCGTTGCATGACGACATTATGACATCATCGTCGCCAAGACGACCTTATGACATCATCGTCGCCATGACGACCTTATGATATCGTCACCATGATGACCCTATAACATCATTGTCGTCATGACGACACTATGGCATCATGGGCACCATGACGGCCATTATGACATCATCGTAGCCAAGACGACACTATGACATCATTGTCACCATAATGACCCCATGCCATCATCATCGCCACGACGACCCAATGACAATACTGTCGCCATGACGACTCTATGACATCATCGTAGCCATGACAACGCTATGAAATCATCATTGCCATGAAGACCCTATGACATCACGGTTGCCATGACGACCCTATGACATCATCGCCACGACGACACTATGACATCATCGTAGCCATGACTACAATATGGCATTATCATTGCTATGTCAGCGACATGACGCAATTATGACATCATTGCCATGACAACCCTAGGACATCACCATCGCCTTGACGACTCTATGACATCACCGTTGCCATGATGACCCTAAGACATCCCCGTTGCCATGACGAGCCTATGACATCACCGTTGCCATGACAACCCTATGACATCATCGTTGCCATGAGGACCCTATGCCATCATCGTCACCACGACGACCCTATGACATTACTGTCGCCATGATGACTCAATGACATCACCGTTGCCATGTCGACCCTATGACATCACCGTTGCCAAGACGACCCTTTGACATAACCGTCACCATGATGAGCCTATGACATCACAGTCGCCATGACGACCTTATAACATCATCGCCACGACAAAACTGACATCATCGTCGCCATGACGACAATATGACATTGTCGTCGGCATTATGACCCTATGACATCATCGTCGCCATGACGACCCTATGACATCACCGTTGCCATGATAACCCTATGACATCACCATTGCCAAAACAACCCTTTGACATCACCGTCGCCATGACGAGCCTATGACATCACAGTCGCCATGACGACCTTATAACATCGTCGCCACGACAAAACTGACATCATCGTCGCCATGACGACAATATGACATTGTCGTTGCCATTATGGCCCTATGACATCATCGTCGCCATGACGACCCTATGACATTACTGTCGCCATGATGACTCTATGACATCACCGTTGCCATGTCGACCCTATGACATCACCGTTGCCAAGACGACCCTTTGACATCACCGTCGCCATGACGACCTTATAACATCGTCGCCACGACAAAACTGACATCATCGTCGCCATGACGACAATATGACATTGTCAACGCCATTATGACCCTATGACATCATCGTCGCCATGACGACCCTATGACATCACCGTTGCCATGATAACCCTATGATATCAACGTCGCCATGAGGACCCTATGACATCGTCTAAATAACGACCTTATGACATCACCGTCACCATGACGACCCTATGACATCATCGTAGCCATGACAACCCTATGACATCATCGTGCCATGACGACCCTATGACATAATCGTCGCCATGACGACCCTATGACATCACCATTGCCATGACGCCATTATGACATCATCGTCGCCATGACGACCTTATGAGATCGCAGCCATGATGACCCTATAACATCATCGTTGCCATGACGACACTATGACATCATGGGCGCTATGACGACCATTATGACATCATCGTCACCAAGAGGACACTATGACATCATTGTCGCCATGATGACTCCATGCCATCATCATCGCCACGACGACCCTATGACAATACAGTCGCCATGAAGACTCTATGACATCATCGTAGCCATGACAACCCTATGAAATCATCATTGCCATGAAGACCCTATGACAACACTGTTGCCATGATGACCCCATGCCATCATCATCGCCACGACGACCCTATGACAATACTGTCGCCATGACGACTCTATGACATCATTGCCATGACAACCCTAGGACATCACCATCGCCTTGACGACTCTATGACATCACCGTTGCCATGACGACCCTAAGACATCATCGTCGCCATGAAAACACTATGACATCATGGTCGCCGTGACGACAATTATGACATCATCGTCGCCATTACGACAATTATGATATCAACGTTGCTATGACGACCCTATGACGTCACCATCGCCATGACAAACCTATGACATTACCGTCGCCATGACGACACTATGACATCATTGTCACCATGTCGACCCTATGATATCACCGTAGAAATGTCGACTCTATTACATCATCGTTGCCATGACGACTCTATGACATCATTATCGCCATAATGACACTATGACAATATTGTCGGCCTGACGACCCTATGACACCATCATCGTTGCCATGACAACCCTGACATCATTGTCGCCATTAAGTCCATATGACATTGTTGCCGCTATGACTCTATGAAATCACAGTCGCCATTACAACCCTATAACATCACCGTTGCCATGACGCCATTATGACATCATCGCCGTCATGAGTACACTATGACTTTATGACATCATCGTTGCCACGACAACCTTATGACATCACCGTTGCCATGACAACTGTATTACATCGCCATGGTGACACTATGACATTATCGTCGCTATGACAACACTAAGGCATCATTGTCACCATGATGACCCTATGCCATCATCTTCGCCACGACGACCCTATGACAATACTGTCGCCATGACAAATGTATGATATCATCGTAGCCATGACGACCTTATGACATCATTGTCGCGTTGTCAACACTATGACATCATCGTCACCATGACGACACTATGACATCATCGTTGCCATGACGAACTTAGGATATCACCGTCGCCTTCACAACCCTATGACATTATCATCGCCATGACGAGACTATAACATCATCGTCACCATGACGACCTTATGACATTACCGTTGCCATGACGACACTATGACATCATCGTCGCCATGACGGCCCTATAACATCATCGTAGCCATGACAACCCTATGACATCATCGAGCCATGACGACCCTATGACATCATTGTCGCCATGACGACCCTATGACATCACTGTTGCCATGACGCCATTATGACGTCATCGTCGCCATGAGAACACTATGACTTTATGACATCATCGTTGCAATGATGACCTTATGACATCAACGTCGCCATGAAAACTATATGACATCATCGTCGCCATGACGACCCTATGACATCATTGTCGCTATTAAGACCCAAGACATTGTTGCCATTGTGACTAGTGTTGTGCGAGCATGCTCGACACTGCTAGGTACTTGCCCGAGCATCACACTACTCGGGATGTTCGGCGAGCACCGAGCAGTTCCGGGTTACACGGGCGGGAGCTCGGGTCTCCGCCCTGCATGTTTGGTGCTCTTTACAGAGCCAATAAGCATGCAGGGATTGCCAGCCAGTCACTGTAATGCCGCCGCCATGTTGTTTGTGGGCATTACAGTGATTGGCTGGCCGCACAGCGTCACCTCGAGTATTTAAAACCGGGCGCCGCCATCTTGGACACAGACGCTTCGGATCAGACAGTGTAGGGACAGCGCTGCTGAGCTAGGGAGAGATTTTTGCTGTGAAATAGTTAGTGTAGGGTCTGGAAAGGCTGCCAGAACAAACAAACAGTCCTTCTCAGGACTAATATCCATCCCAGATATTAGGCAGGCAGGCAGGCTGTATAGGAGACACAGTGGTTATACCAACAAACACAGCATTATAGTCCTGTGTGCTCCTGTTTCTGAAATTGCTGGACTTAGCTGCAGGTCTCGGGGGCCAGTAAAAATCCTTTTTTTTTCCATCTTAATCCTCTTTTTTTTTTCCTTCTACACACTGTACAAATACCCGTCTTATTAACCTATTGGTGTCCCCCCCCCCCCGAAAAAAGTGTGTCTCTGATTTTTCAGACACAAATATATCTGTTGAAAAGAGTCTGGTATAGGCCACAGAAACAGAAGTGTGGTTTTGCAGTTCAACGAGTAAAATCTGTGTAGTTTCCAGTTTTGGGCCTTTGGTATCTAAAAAAACAGTTTGAGTGTGTCGCTCACTGTTCAGCCGCAAATCTATATATTTTAAAAAGTCTGATACACACCAGTAAATTAAAACTGTGGTTTTGCTGTTCCACGGTAAAAAAATCTCTATTATCCTGCTTTTTGCATTTTTTGCAGTAAAAAAACCCAGTAGTGACTCCTGAGTGTTCTGACACAAAAATATATCTGTTGAAAATAGTCTGGTGCAAACCTGACAAATCCCAGTGTGGTTTTGCAGTTCAACGGGTAAAATCTGTGTAGTATCCAGTTTTCGGCCTTTGGTATCTAAAAAAGAAACAGTTTGAGTGTGTCGCTCACTGTTCAGCAGCAAATCTATCTATTTTAAAAAGTCTGGTATACACCAGTTTATTAAAACTGTGGTTTTGCTGTTCCACTGTAAAAATTCTCTATTATCCTGCTTTTTGCATTTTTTTCAGTAAAAAAAAAACAGTAGTGACTCCTGAGTGTTCTGACGCAAAAATATATCTGTTGAAAATAGTCTGGTGCACACCTGACAAATCCCAGTGTGGTTTTGCAGTTCAACGGGTAAAATCTGTGTAGTATCCATTTTGGGGCCTTTGGTATCTAAAAAAAAAACAGTTTTGAGTGAGTCGCTCACTGTTCAGCCGCAAATCTTTATATTTTAAATAGTCTGGTATACACCAGTAAATGAAAACTGTGGTTTTCCTGTTCCACGGTAAAAATCTCTATTATCCTGCTTTTTGCATTTTTTTGCAGTAAACAAAAACAGAAGTGTCTCCTGAGTGTTCTGACACAAAAATATATCTGTTGAAATTAGTCTGGTGTACGCCTGACAAATCCCAGTGTGGTTTTGCAGTTCAACGGGTAAAATCTGTGTAGTATCCAGTTTTGGGACTTTGGTATATAAAAAAACAGTTTGACTGTGTCGCTCACTGTTCAGCCGCAAATCTATATATTTTAAAAAGTCTGGGATACACCAGTAAATTAAAACTGTGGTTTTGCTGTTCCACGGTAAAAAATCTCTATTATCCTGCTTTTTGCATTTTTTGCAGTAAAAAAACCCAGTAGTGACTCCTGAGTGTTTTGACACAAAAATATATCTGTTGAAAATAGTCTGGTGTACGCCTGACAAATCCCAGTGTGGTTTTGCAGTTCTACGGGTAAAATCTCTGTAGTATTCTGTTTTGGGCCTTTGGTATCTAAAAAAAAAACAGTTTGAGTGTGTCGCTCACTGTTCAGCCGCAAATCTATATATTTTAAAAAGTCTGGTATACACCAGTTTATTAAAACTGTGGTTTTGCTGTTCCACGGTAAAAAATCTCTATTATCCTGCTTTATGCATTTTTTTCAGTAAAAAAAACAGTAGTGTCTCCTGAGTGTTCTGACACAAAAATTTATCTGTTGAAATTATTCTGGTGTACGCCTGACAAATCCCAGTGTGGTTTTGCAGTTCAATGGGTAAAATCTGTGTAGTATCCATTTTTGTGCCTTTGGTATCTAAAAAAAACCAGTTTGAGTGTGTCGCTCACTGTTCAGCTGCAAATCTATATATTTAACAAGTCTGGTATACACCAGTTTATTAAAACTGTGGTTTTGCTGTTCCACGGTAAAAAATCTCTATTATCCTGCTTTTTGCATTTTTTGCAGTAAAAAAAAACAGTAGTGTCTCCTGAGAGTTCTGACACTAAAATATATCTGTTTAAATTAGTCTGGTGTACGACTGACAAATCCCAGTGTGGTTTTGCAGTTCAACGGGTAAAATCTGTGTAGTATCCAGTTTTGGGCCTTTGGTATCTAAAAAAAAACAGTTTGAGTGTGTCGCTCACTGTTCAGCCGCAAATCTATATATTTTAAAAAGTCTGGTATACACCAGTTTATTAGAACTGTGGTTTTGCTGTTCCATGGTGAAAACTCTCTATTATCCTGCTTTTTGCATTTTTTGCAGTAAAAAAAAGAGTAGTGTCTCCTGAGTGTTCTGACACAAAAATATATCTGTTGAAATTAGTCTGGTGTATGCCTGACAAATCCCAGTGTGGTTTTGCAGTTCAACGAGTAAAATCTGAGTATTATCCATTTTTGGGCCTTTGGTATCTAAAAAAAAACAGTTTGAGTGTGTTGCTCACTGTTCAGCCGCAAATCTATATATTTTAAAAAGTCTGGTATACACCAGTTTATTAAAACTGTGGTTTTGCTGTTCCACGGTAAAAAATCTCTATTATCCTGCTTTTTGCATTTTTTGCAGTAAAAAAAACCAGTAGTGTCTCCTGAGTGTTCTGACACAAGAATATATCTGTTTAAATTAGTCTGGTGTACGCCTGACAAATCCCAGTGTGGTTTTGCAGTTCAAAGGGTAAAATCTGTGTAGTATCCAGTTTTGGGCCTTTGGTATCTAAGAAAAAAACTGTTTGAGTGTGTCGCTCACTGTTCAGCCGCAAATCTATATATTTTAAAAAGTCTGGTATACACCAGTAAATTAAAACTGTGGTTTTGCTGTTCCACGGTAAAAAATCTCTATGACCCTGATTTTTGCATTTTTTGCAGTAAAAAAAAACAGTAGTGACTCCTGAGTGTTCTGACACAAAAATATATCTGTTGAAATTAGTCTGGTGTACGTCTGACAAATCCCAGTGTGGTTTTGCAGTTCAACGGGTAAAATCTGTGTAGTATCCAGTTTTGGGCCTTTGATATCTAAAAAAAAACAGTTTGAGTGTGTCGCTCACTGTTCAGCCGCAAATCTATATATTTTAAAAAGTCTGGTATACACCAGTAAATTAAAACTGTGGTTTTGTTGTTCCACGGTAAAAAATCTCTATTATCCTGCTTTTTGCATTTTTTACAGTAAAAAAAAACAGTAGTGACTCCTGACTGTTCTGACACAAAAATATATCTGTTGAAATTAGTCTGGTGTACGCCTGACAAATCCCAGTGTGGTTTTGCAGTTCAACGGGTAAAATCTGTGTAGTATCCATTTTTGTACCATTGGTATCTAAAAAAAAACTCAGTTTGAGTGTGTCGCTCACTGTTCAGCCGCAAATCTATATATTTTAAAAAGTCTGGTATACACCAGTTTATTAGAACTGTGGTTTTGCTGTTCCACTGTAAAAACTCTCTATTATCCTGCTTTTTGCATTTTTTGCAGTACAAAAAAACAGTAGTGTCTCCTGAGTGTTCTGACACAAAAATTTATCTGTTGAAATTAGGCTGATGTATGCCTGACAAATCCCAGTGTGGTTTTGCAGTTCAACGGGTAAAATCTGTGTAGTATCCAGTTTTGGGCCTTTGGAATCTAAAAAAAAACAGTTTGAGTGTGTCGCTCACTGTTCAGCCGCAAATCTATATATTTTAAAAAGTCTGGTATACACCAGTTTATTAAAACTGTGGTTTTGCTGTTCCACGGTAAAAAAATTCTCTATTATCCTGCTTTTTGCATTTTTTACAGTAAAAAAAACCAGTAGTGACTCCTGAGTGTTCTGACACAAAAATATATCTGTTGAAATTAGTCTGGTGTACGTCTGACAAATCCTAGTGTGGTTTTGCAGTTCAACGGGTAAAATATGTGTAGTATCCAGTTTTGGGCATTTGATATCTAAAAAAAAACAGTTTGAGTGTGTCGCTCACTGTTCAGCCGCAAATCTATATATTTTAAAAAGTCTGGTATACACCAGTAAATTAAAACTGTGGTTTTGCTATTCCACGGTAAAAAATCTCTATGACCCTGCTTTTTGCATTTTTTGCAGTAAAAAAAAACAGTAGTGACTCCTGAGTGTTCTGACACAAAAATATATCTGTTGAAATTAGTCTGGTGTACGCCTGACAAATCCCAGTGTGGTTTTGCAGTTCAACGGGTAAAATCTGTCTAGTATCCAGTTTTGGGCCTTTGATATCTAAAAAAAAACAGTTTGAGTGTGTCGCTCACTGTTCAGCCGCAAATCTATATATTTTAAAAAGTCTGGTATACACCAGTTTATTAAAACTGTGGTTTTGCTGTTCCACGGTAAAAAATCTTTATTTTCCTGCTTTTTGCATTTTTTGCAGTAAAAAAAACAGCAGTGTCTCCTGAGTGTTCTGACACAAAAATATATCTGTTGAAAATAGTCTGGTGTACGCATGACAAATCCCAGTGTGGTTTTGCAGTGCAATGGGTAAAATCTGTGTAGTATCCAGTTTTGGGCCTTTGGTATCTAAAAAAAAACAGTTTGAGTGTGTCGCTCACTGTTCACCCGAAAATCTATATAATTTAAAAAGTCTGGTATTCACCAGTTTATTAAAACTGTGGTTTTGCTGTTCCACGGTAAAACATTTCTATTATCCTGCTTTTTGCATTTTTTGCAGTAAAAAAACCAGTAGTGTCTCCTGAGTGTTCTGACACAAAAATATATCTGTTGAAATTAGTCTGGTGTATGCCTGACAAATCCCAGTGTGGTTTTGCAGTTCAACAGGTAAAATCTGTGTAGTATCCATTTTGGGGCCATTGGTATCTAAAAAAAAAAACTGTTTGAGTGTGTCGCTCACTGTTCAGCCGCAAATCTATATATTTTAAAAAGTCTGGTATACACCAGTAAATTAAAACTGTGGTTTTGCTGTTCCACGGTAAAAAATCTCTATTACCCTGCTTTTTGCATTTTTTGCAGTACAAAAAAACAGTAGTGACTCCTGAGTGTTCTGACACAAAAATATATCTGTTGAAATTAGTCTGGTGTACGTATGACAAATCCCAGTGTGATTTTGCAGTTCAACGGGTAAAATCTGTGTAGTATCCAGTTTTGGGCCTTTGATATCTAAAAAATAACAGTTTGAGTGTGTCGCTCACTGTTCAGCTGCAAATCTATATATTTTAAAAAGTCTGGTATACACCAATTTATTAAAACTGTGGTTTTGCTGTTGCACAGTAAAAAATCTCTATTATCCTGCTTTTTGCACTTTTTGCAGTAAAAAAAAACAGTAGTGACTCCTGAGTGATCTAACACAAAAATATATCTGTTGAAAATAGTCTGGTGTACGCCTGACAAATCCCAGTGTGGTTTTGCAGTTCAACGGGTAAAATCTGTGTAGTATCCAGTTTTGGGCCTTTGTTATCTAAAAAAAAAACAGTTTGAGTGTGTCGCTCACTGTTCAGCCGCAAATCTATATATTTTAAAAAGTCTGGTATACACCAGTTTATTAAAACTGTGGTTTTGCTGTTCCACGGTAAAAAAATCTCTATTATCCTACTTTTTGCCTTTTTTTGCAGTAAAAAAACTCAGTAGTGACTCCTGAGTGTTCTGACACAAAAATATATCTGTTGAAATTAGTCTGGGGTACGCCTGACAAATCCCAGTGTGGTTTTGCAGTTCAACGGGTAAAATCTGTGTAGTATCCAGTTTTGGGCCTTTGGTATCTAAAAAAAAACAGTTTGAGTGTGTCGCTCACTGTTCAGCCGCAAATCTATATATTTTAAAAAGTCTAGTATACACCAGATTATTAAAACTGTGGTTTTGCTGTTCCATGGTAAAAAATCTCTATTATCCTGCTTTTTGCATTTTTTGCAGTAAAAAAAAACAGCAGTGTCTCCTGAGTGTTCTGACACAAAAATATGTCTGTTGAAAATAGTCTGGTGTACGCATGACAAATCCCAGTGTAGTTTTGCAGTGCAATGGGTAAAATCTGTGTAGTATCCAGTTTTGGGCCTTTGGTATCTAAAAAAAAAACAGTTTGAGTGTGTCGCTCACTGTTCACCCGAAAATCTATATAATTTAAAAAGTCTGGTATACACCAGTTTATTAAAACTGTGGTTTTGCTGTTCCACGGTAAAACATTTCTATTATCCTGCTTTTTGCATTTTTTGCAGTAAAAAAAACAGTAGTGACTCCTGAGTGATCTAACACAAAAATATATCTGTTGAAAATAGTCTGGTGTACGCCTGACAAATCCCAGTGTGGTTTTGCAGTTCAACGGGTAAAATCTGTGTAGTATCCAGTTTTGGGCCTTTGTTATCTAAAAAAAAAAACAGTTTGAGTGTGTCGCTCACTGTTCAGCCGCAAATCTATATATTTTAAAAAGTCTGGTATACACCAGTTTATTAAAACTGTGGTTTTGCTGTTCCACGGTAAAAAAATCTCTATTATCCTACTTTTTGCATTTTTTGCAGTAAAAAAACCCAATAGTGACTCCTGAGTGTTCTGACACAAAAATATATCTGTTGAAATTAGTCTGGGGTACGCCTGACGAATCCCAGTGTGGTTTTGAAGTTCAACGGGTAAAATCTGTGTAGTATCCAGTTTTGGGCCTTTGGTATCTAAAAAAAAACAGTTTGAGTGTGTCGCTCACTGTTCAGCCGCAAATCTATATATTTTAAAAAGTCTGGTATACACCAGATTATTAAAACTGTGGTTTTGCTGTTCCATGGTAAAAAATCTCTATTATCCTGCTTTTTGCATTTTTTGCAGTAAAAAAAAACAGTAGTGTCTCCTGAGTGTTCTGACACAAAAATATATCTGTTTAAATTAGTTTGGTGTACGCCTGACAAATCCCAGTGTGGTTTTGCAGTTCAACGGGTAAAATCTGTGTAGTATCCAGTTTTGGGCCTTTGATATCTAAAAAATAACAGTTTGAGTGTGTCGCTCACTGTTCAGCTGCAAATCTCTTTATTTTAAAAAGTCTGGTATACACCAGTTTATTAAAACTGTGGTTTTGCTGTTCCACGGTAAAACATCTCTATTATCCTGCTTTTTGCACTTTTTGCAGTAAAAAAAACTAGTAGTGACTCCTGAGTGATCTAACACAAAAATATATCTGTTGAAAATAGTCTGGTGTACGCCTGACAAATCCCAGTGTGGTTTTGCAGTTCAACGGGTAAAATCTGTGTAGTATCCAGTTTTGGACCTTTGCTATCTAAAAAAAAAACAGTTTGAGTGTGTCGCTCACTGTTCAGCCGCAAATCTATATATTTTAAAAAGTCTGGTATACACCAGTTTATTAAAACTGTGGTTTTGCTGTTCCACGGTAAAAAAATCTCTATTATCCTACTTTTTGCATTTTTTGCAGTAAAAAAACCCAGTAGTGACTCCTGAGTGTTCTGACACAAAAATATATCTGTTGAAATTAGTCTGGGGTACGCCTGACAAATCCCAGTGTGGTTTTGCAGTTCAACGGGTAAAATCTGTGTAGTATCCAGTTTTGGGCCTTTGGTATCCAAAAAAAAACAGTTTGAGTGTGTCGCTCACTGTTCAGCCGCAAATCTATATATTTTAAAAAGTCTGGTATACACCAGTTTATTAAAACTGTGGTTTTGCTGTTCCATGGTAAAACATCTCTATTATCCTGCTTTTTGCAGTAAAAAAAAACAGTAGTGACTCCTGAGTGATCTAACACAAAAATATATCTGTTGAAAATAGTCTGGTGTACGCCTCACAAATCCCACTGTGGTTTTGCAGTTCAACGGGTAAAATCTGTGTAGTATCCAGTTTTGGGCCTTTGTTATCTAAAAAAAACCCAGTTTGAGTGTGTCGCTCACTGTTCAGCCGCAAATCTATATATTTTAAAAAGTCTGGTATACACCAGTTTATTAAAACTGTGGTTTTGCTGTTCCACGGTAAAAAAATCTCTATTATCCTACTTTTTGCATTTTTTGCAGTAAAAAAAAACAGTAGTGTCTCCTGAGTGTTCTGACACAAAAATATACAGTACAGACCAAAAGTTTGGACACACCGTCTCATTTAAAGATTTTTCTGTATTTTCATGACTATGAAAATTGTACATTCACACTGAAGGCATCAAAACTATGAATTAACACATGTGGAATTATATACTTAACAAAAAAGTGTGAAACAACTGAAAATATGTCTTATATTCTAGGTTCTTCAAAGTAGCCACCTTTTGCTTTGATGACTGCTTTGCACACTCTTGGCATTCTCTTGATGAGCTTCAAGTGGTAGTCACCGGAAATGGTCTTCCAACAATCTTGAAGGAGTTCCCAGAGATGCTTAGCACTTGTTGGCCCTTTTGCCTTCACTCTGCGGTCCAGCTCACCCCAAACCATCTCGATTGGGTTCAGGTCTGGTGACTATGGAGGCCAGGTCATCTGGCGTAGCACCCCATCACTCTTGTTCTTGGTCAAATAGCCCTTACACAGCCTGGAGGTGTGTTTGGGGTCATTGTCCTGTTGAAAAATAAATGATGATCCAACTAAATGCAAACCTGATGGAATAGCATGCCGCTGCAAGATGCTGTGGTAGCCATGCTGGTTCAGTAGGCCTTCAATTTTGAATAAATCCCCAACAGTGTCACCAGCAAAGCACCCCCACACCATCACACCTCCTCCTCCATGCTTCATGGTGGGAACCAGACATGTAGAGTCCATCCGTTCACCTTTTCTGCATCGCACAAAGACACGGTGGTTGGAACCAAAGATATCAAATTTGGACTCATCAGATCAAAGCACAGATTTCCACTGGTCTAATGTCCATTCCTTGTGTTCTTTAGCCCAAACAAGTCTCTTCTGCTTGTTGCCTGTCCTTAGCAGTGGTTTCCAAGCAGCTATTTTACCATGAAGGCCTGCTGCACAAAGTACAAAGTCTCCTCTTAACAGTTGTTGAAGAGATGTGTCTGCTGCTAGAACTCTGTGTGGCATTGACCTGGTCTCTAATCTGAGCTTCAGCTAACCTGCAATTTCTGAGGCTGGTGACTTGGATCAACTTATCCTCAGAAGCAGAGGTGACTCTTGGTCTTCCTTTCCTGGGGCGGTCATCATGTGAGCCAGTTTCTTTGTAGCGCTTGATGGTTTTTGCAACTGCACTTGGGGACACTTTCAAACTTTGCCCAATTTTTCGCACTGATTGACCTTCATTTCTTAAAGTAATGATGGCCACTCGTTTTTCTTTACTTAGCTGCTTTTTTCTTGCCATAATACAAATTCTAACAGTCTATTCAGTAGAACTATCAGCTGTGTATCCACCAGACTTCTGCACAACACAACTGATGGTCCCAACCCCATTTATAAGGCAATAAATCCCACTTATTAAACCTGACAGGGCACACCTGTGAAGTGAAAACCACTTCCAGTGACTACCACTTGAAGCTCATCAAGAGAATGCCAAGAGTGTGCAAAGCAGTCATCAAAGCAAAAGGTGGCTACTTTAAAGAACCTAGAATATAAGACATATTTTCAGTTGTTTCACACTTTTTTTGTTAAGTATATAATTCCACATGTGTTAATTCATAGTTTTGATGCCGTCAGTGTGAATGTACAATTTTCATAGTCATGAAAATACAGAAAAATCATTAAATGAGAAGGTGTGTCCAAACTTTTGGTCTGTACTGTATCTGTTGAAATTAGTCTAGTGTACGCCTGACAAATCCCAGTGTGGTTTTGCAGTTCAACGGGTAAAATCTGTGTAGTATCCAGTTTTGGGCCTTTGGTATCTAAAAAAAAACAGTTTGAGTGTGTCGCTCACTGTTCAGCCGCAAATCTATATATTTTAAAATGTCTGGTATACACCAGTAAATTAAAACTGTGGTTTTGCTGTTCCACGGTAAAAAATCTCTATTACCCTGCTTTTTGCATTTTTTGCAGTAAAAAAAAACAGTAGTGACTCCTGAGTGTTCTGACACAAAAATATATCTGTTGAAAATAGTCTGGTGCACGCCTGACAAATCCCAGGGTGGTTTTGCAGTTCAACGGGTAAAATCTGTGTAGTATCCAGTTTTGGGCCTTTGTTATCTAAAAAAAAAACCAGTTTGAGTGTGTCGCTCACTGTTCAGCCGCAAATCTATATATTTTAAAAAGTCTGGTATACACTAGTGTTGAGCCACCCCCGTAGTGTTCGAGTTCGGTTCGGTTCGTCGAACACCCGTGTGTTCGTCGAACTGTTCGTCGAACACCTTCGAACACCGTTAAAACCAATGGCAGGCAAACAAAAACACATAGAAACACATAGAAAACACCTTCAAAGGTGTCCAAAAGCTGACAAACTGCTCAGAAGACATAACTAACACATGGAAAAGTGACAAGTACATATAGTCATGCGAAAATAAAAGAGGTGGAGGAGTAAAAGGAGGGGGAGACACAGATATAGGCATGTCATGCCCTTCTAAAATCCAAAAAGTGAGAAGCCGACACGGCCAGTCCGCTCCTGCCCGTGCCACCTCCGTGTCGCCGGGTTTGTGCCAGAGCCGCGGTGAACCCTGACGGCCAGCCCCCCTCTCCCAATACTGGTGCCTGTCCGCTGGTGGGTCGAGCGAGCCCCCCTGTGGTGGAGGCAGCTCTAAGCTTTTTAATTTAAATTGTCTCTCTAATTTGAATGAATACACTTTAAATCCATTTACAAGGATCTATTGGAGGGCAAGTCTCATGCCAGCAGCCGCGGTAATTCCAGCTCCAGCAGCGTCCTCTAAAGCTGCTGCAGTTAAAAAGCTTTTATAAGGATCGAGCTCGGCTGTCCACCGCAAGGCATCCTACTGCCAGTCCCAGCCCCTATGCCTTGGGGTGCCTCCTGATGCTCTTCACTAAGTATCCCATGGTCCCGAAGCATTTCCTTTGAAAAAATTAAGTGTCTAAACTACAGGTGGTGCAGCTTGCTTAACAGCCGGGATAATCCGCTGACTAGCAGACACTGCTACTAGGCACAAAGTATTTCCTGGGCTAGATGCAGTTAAAAATTTGTAATTAGATACTCTCGTTGGATGCTGAGAAAGCATTCCATAGAGTCTCCTGGCACGCCATATATGATTCTCTTAAAAAGCTTGGGGTAGGGGTCTAGGGGACCCTTTTATAGCCAAAATCACGGCCCTGTATCGCAATACGTCACCTAGGCTGAAGATAAATGGAACTGTAGCACCCTGAGGGCTCGGTTGCTACAGACGTATTGCACCTCACCCAGAGGTGTGATATCTCACTCTCAGGTAAGGATGGAGTGTGGATCAGGACCCGACACCTGCATGCATTACACCACATTGCCGTGGGGCAGGGCGACCAATATGCCCCTGAGATGGGCACGACAGTCCCTGTCCCTGGCTGGAGTGGGGGGAGGGAACACTGAGGAAGGGGAACCCTGTAGTGCAGGAGCAGGGAGGAAGCAGTTCCTGGGTGCATTGAGAAGGGAGTATAAAAGGTGGGCACCATCTTAGTTCAGTGCAGAGAAGTCTGAGCAGAAGTGGCAGGGAGCAGGGGCTCTGCATGAGCTCTGCTCCGGAGGCGGGCCTAGTAACAGAGGCCCAGGCCTGGAAGAGGGAGAAGGAAGGAAGAGGAGCGGAGAAGGCTCCAGGAACGAGGAATGAAGGGATCCCAGGGGTGCGGACGGGCGAGTCGCCACCGCACGCCCGAATCCACCTGCGTGGAGGGGTCAGGCCAAAGGGGGAGACCGGTCCCCGAACTAGTGGAGGCAGGAAACGACCCTCAGCTAGAAACCGGAGGCTCTGACATTTTATGTGGCGCAGCCCCTCGCTACACCCGCTAGGAAGGCACCACATAGGGTCAGGGAAACTGGCGCCAAGTTTACCAAGAGGAGGCCCGAGGCAGCCGGACAGAAGTGTTGGTAAGAAAGGCCGGACAAAGGACACACAAAGGGGGTCCTGTGAAGTGCTCCAAAATTATCTGGGAGTTGTCTGAGCCCCTCACCTGGTGAGCACAGTACGACGTGGGCAGCCGTTACCTGCAGACGTGGTCTGGATAATAAGAACTGTGAGTAAAGGCCCTGAACTGCATCACTGACTCCGTGTCGTTACTGCTGCTGCCCTGCACCATCACCCCCATCCTCCGCATACACTGCCCTGAGGCTATACTCCTCCCGTGGGGAGTTATGCTACTCTCTACTGCACCCACAACACCAGCCTAAGCGGTCTGCGCTGTAGCGGCGGTTCACTCTGACCGCAATCCACGGGTGGCGTAGTCGGACATTTAAACATCAAAACCACATAAATAGTTCCGCCACTGGTTTGACCGCCCTGAGCCACGGAACCGGGTCGCCGCCACGAAGACTACAACCACCAGCATCCACCAAAAAGGGTCCGGCTCCGGGTGTCCCAAGGCCCAGGGGGTGCGTCAGAACATTTTCATCACCTTTCACAATCACCAATGGGACAAGGCAGTGATGTCCTCTGTCCCCTCTCTTATACATCCTAGTGACGGAGCACCTGCTCTCATCAATTCGCCATAACCCCAATATTAGGTGGATTGAGGTGGGAGGCACCGAGTACAAGTGCTCTCTATTTGCTGATGATGTCCTAGTATATATCACTCAATCACATATATCCATCCATGCTGTTATGGCTGAAATAGATCACTTTGTTACATGGTAAAATTTTAAAATCAATGCAGCGAAGTCTGAGGCCCTCGATGTCTCCCTCCCCAAATCCATATAGGATTCCATCCAGTCCAACTTTCCCTTTGCCTGGCCCTCACAGGGTATCAAATACTTAGGAATTCCTATTCATAGAGACCTCTCCCATCTATGTTATCTTAATTTTGGGCCCTTTATTGAACAACTCCATACAGACCACGGTTGGCAAGTTAGAACTGTAAGATTCACTACGTGAACCACTGGTGTTTTGTGGAAAAGCACATGTACACTGCATTCCAAATTATTATGCAAAAAGTGTTTAGGAGTGATAAGGGAAGAATTTGTTTGTTTGTCAGTTAAACTCATTGATGGTGATGTGTGTCAGGGCTCTTTATATCACTGTAAGCAATTGCAGACACCTGTGCTAATTAGTTTGGCAGGTGTGTCCAATGAAAGGCAAGACTACTTAAGAAGGCTCTCTCACATTATTAAGCAGCCTACATTTTCTGCCAAAATGGGAAAGAAAAAGGATGTGTCGGCTGCTGAGAAGCAACAAATTGTGGAGTGTTTAGGTCAAGGCATGACTACAATCAACATTGTGCGATGATCAGGATGAAGTGTCTTGGCAATCAAGAAGTATGTAGCTGATTCAGAGTACACACGTGTGCGTGCTGATAAGGGCAAATTGAGGACTCTTTCCTACAGGCAATTACGTCAGGTTGAAAGAGCAGCGGCAAAAAAGCCTTGTCATAGCAGCAGACAAGTTTTTGAAGCTGCTTGTGCCTCCAACGTCCCCCGAACAACAAGATGCAGGGTCCTTCAGAGGTTTGCAGCTGTGCATGCGCCATCCTGTCGACCTCCTCTATCCACTTCACACAAGCAGAAACGGCTCCAGTGGGCCAAACATTACATGAAGACTGATTTCAAAACTGTTTTGTTCACGGATGAGTGCCGTGCAGCGCTCGATGGTCCAGATGGATGGAGTGGAGGATGGCTGGTTGATGGACACCCCACGCAAACACGGCTACAGCGCCAACAAGGAGGAGGTGGAGTAATGTTTTGGGCTGGAATCATGGGGAGAGAGATTGTCGGCCCCTTTAGGATCCCTGAAGGCGCTAAAGATGAACTCCATAATGTATGTGGATTTTCTCAAACAGCACTTCCTGCCATGGTTCAAGAAGAAGAACCGTGTATTTCACAGCAAGATCATTTTTCTGCATGATAATGCACCATCTCATGCTGCACATAAAACATCTGCATCTCTGGCTGATATGGGCATAAAAGGGGACAAACTTATGGTGTGACCCCCATGCTCCCCTGACCTCTACCCCATTCAGAACCTTTGGAGCATCATTAAAAGGAGTGTCTATGATGGCGGGAGGCAGTTCACATCTAAGCAACAGCTCTGGGAGGGTATTCTGTCCTCATGCAAAACAATTGAAGCAGAAACCATCCAAAACCTGACAAATTCAATGGACGAGAGAGTTCAGAAGCTCCTTTCGAACAAGGGGTCCTATGTGAAAATGTAACATCACCTAGAATAAAGTTTTGAGTTGAAAACTGTTTGATTTCAGTTTCTAACAACCTGCTAATGCTTATAATTTCAAAAATGACCATTTTTTTGGTCTTTATTAAAATGAAAAGGTTGATCGAAAAGTTTGGGGGATCTAAGAGTGTGGCAACCCAGTAGTCATGATTACTTCGAATTCTGACAATATGAGGGTCATGCTGCAGGTAGTGCAGCAAGAAGGCACTTATGTGCCTTGCGCATCTCGGAGCCCCAAAATTATTTTCCGGGCTAGATGCAGCTAAAAATTATTTTTAATTTTAAATCTGGTGAAGCTTTAGTATAGATGGCCTAATAGGATCAGTGCTGCACACTGCTACAAAGCCCAAATTATTTTCCAGTCAAGATACAGATAAACATGATTAGTAATTTGAAAGCTTAAAACGGTTGGTAGGGTGATTTTAACCAATCATCAAGCTTTTACTCTCCCCAGGATGACACAGGGGTAGAAAAGTCGTTTCGGATCCATGATTTGTTCATCTTTATGAACGTGAGTCTGTCTACATTATCAGTGGAGAGCCGCGTGCGCTTATCTGTCAGCACACCACCAGCAGCGCTGAACACACGTTCAGACAGAACGCTGGCTGCGGGGCATGACAAGATCTCCAAGGCGTAAGTGGCTAGCTCCGGCCATTTATCCAGATTGGAAGCCCAAAAAGAGCAAGGGTCCAGTGACACAGTCGTGGCTTCAATGTTTACTTGGAGATACTCCTGTACCATCGTCTCTAGGCGTTGACTATGTGTCAGACTTCTTGTCTCCTGTGGCCTTGCAAAGGATGGGCTAAAAAAGTGGTGAAATGATTCCGCAAAATTGATGTTACCAGCAGATACTGTGGTTCTGTTACGGTTTGAGTGCTGAACACTTGACGGTCCCACGGTTGGCAAGTTGGAACTGTGAGATTCACTACGTGCACCACTGGTATTTTGTGGAAAAGCACATGTAAGATTCTGCAACAGTCTCTGCTGATACTCCTGCATGCGTGCATCCCTTTCTATGGCAGGAATAATTTCTGCAAATTTACTTTTGTACCGGGGATCTAACAGTGTGGCAACCCAGTAGTCAGGATTATTTCTAATTCTCACAATTCGAGGGTCATGTTGCAGGTAGTGCAGCAAGAAGGCACTCATGTGTGTTGCGCATCCAGGAGCACCAAGTCCCTGTTGTGTTGGTGGCGAGGTAACAATCATGCTTCCTTCCTCTGTCCTCTCCCCCCAACCTCGCACAACAGAAATGTGATCAAGGTCTCCCTCATCTGATGAGTCTTCCATCAGTTCGTCCTCCACTTCTTCCTGGGCTCCTGCACCTTCCTCACTAGTTTGGCTGCTACCATGCGCCCTGGTAAAACCATCTCCCCCACCCTCACATGCCTGCCGCCTTGGTGCTGCCGACCGTCTGGACCTTGCAGATGTTAGCCCTTCCGCATACAACTCCCCCTCCTCTACTTCCTCCACCTCCTCTTGTGCCACCACCTGACTCCGAATTCTGTTTAACATGTGCTCCAGCATGTAAATCACCGGAATAGTCATGCTGATAATGGCATCGTCAGCACTAAACATCTTCGTCGCCATTTCAAAACTGTGCAGAAGGGTGCATAGGTCCCTGATCTGAGACCACTCCTCCAGCGTGATTTGCCCCACCTCTGAATCTCGTTGGCCCAGGCTATACGTCAGAACATATTGCACCAGGGCTTGTCGGTGCTGCCACAGTCGCTGCAACATGTGCAGAGTTGAATTCCACCGGGTAGGCACATCGCATTTTAGCCGGTGAAGTGGCAGGCCCAACGACTTCTGTAGAGATGTAAGTCGCTGAGCTGCGGGATGCGAACGGCGGAAGTGAGCACACAGTGACCATGCCCTCTGCAGAAGGCCATCTAGTCTGGGATAGTGGGCTAAAAATTGCTGGACAACCAGGTTCAACACGTGAGCCATACAAGGCACGTGTGTGACATTGCCCCGGCGAAGGGCCGCACCTAGGTTTGCAGCATTGTCGCACACGGCCTTACCTGGTTTCAGGTCCAGTGGAGACAACCATTCATGAAATTGGTTCTCCAGAGCTGACCACAACTCCTCAGCTGTGTGACTCACATTTCCCAGACATTTCAATGTAAAAACCGCCTGATGACGTTGAGCCCTACTGCCAGCATAGTAAGGAGGTGTGCAGGATCCCTTCTGCGCAGTTAGAAAGCTGGTGGCATGACCAGACAGGCTTTGGGTGCAGGTGGAAGACCGAGAGGAGGTTGAGGAGGCAGAAGCAGTGGAGGAACTTTGACATAAAGAGGATTGACGCACAACTCGTGGGGACGGCAAGACTTGGACAGCAGCCCCTTGTCCTGCTGTCACCATAGTTACCCAGTGCCCAGTCAGCGACATGTAACGCCCCTGTCCATGCCTACTCGTCCAAGTGTCTGTGGTGAAATGCACCCTGTCACACACAGAGTTTCTCAAAGAAGCGGTGATGTTATGTGCGACATGCTGGTGGAGCGCAGGCACACCTTTCTTTGAGAAGTAGTGCCGACTGGGCATCTGGTACTGGGGCACTGCGACGGACATAAGGTCTCGAAAATCCTCTGTGTCCACCAGGCGGAAAGGCAGCATTTCTGTAGCCAAGAGCTTGCAGATGGTGAAATTCAACCTCTTAGCTTTCTCATGGCTAGGAGGAAATGGTCTTTTACTTGTCCACATCTGAGGGACCGAGGGCTGGCTATTGTGCTTAGACGGGGTTGATAAGGGTGTCCCCGGCAAACTGCCGGTCTGTGAGGAAGATGCAGGCGGACATGTTAGGTTGCCTTGATCCAAAGGTGGTGCTATCGATGTCGGACAGCGCTCAACACCAGCTGGTGTTACCACCTCCAAAGAAAATGATGACCTGCCAATCACGCTGGCTGTTGCGGGTAAAGAGGTGGCAGGTCTGTGCCCCAAAACAGGTGTGACTGCTGTCCCCCCAGTCACAGAGGATGAAGAGGCCGCGGATGCACAAGATATGGCAGACGGTAGTTGGCCCGGCCGGCTAGGCCGCATTGTAGCACACTGAGCTTCCCACTGCAACTTATGCTTCATGTCCATGTGCCGGTTCATGCATGAAGTACTCAAACTATGTATTTTTTGGCCTCTACTTAGCTTTTGCTGACAAATGTTACAGATAACACGAGTTGGGTCATCTTTATCGATCTGAAAAAATGCCCAGGCTATGCAAGGCTTAGCACCCATGCGACCTGAAGAGCCACCACGACTTGTGGTGAGAGGCAGAGTTGTGTTTGAGGATGCAGTTGTTGACGTGCTTCCAGTACTACGTCTCTGTCCAGGAAGGCACAACCTGACCTCGTCGTCACTAGCATCTTCCTCCACCTCCTCTGCTGACCTCATCTCTTGGCTGACTGTGGGTTGACAGTAAGTGGGATCTCCGACCTCATCATCATCACCCTGTGCGTTATCACACCTGTCGTCCTCAGAGCCAACCTGTTCCTGCCCTGACAAAAAACTAAAGTTGTCGCTCCAATCAGGTATTTGAGTCTTATCATCGTCTTCCTCATTGTCTCCACCAACAGGAGTTACAGTTTGGGAATGAGGGTCTACATTATGGTCAGAACCTTCTGCGTCTGGTCCTGGATCCGACTCATAAAGATTCTGGGCATCAGTGCAGATCATTTCCTCGTCTGGATTCACAGAAGCGCTGGAGTCGACCTCTGATTCCCAGGCTATAGTATGAGTAAACAGCTCTGCAGACTCAACCATCTGTTCTACCTCATACTCAGACGGGCAGCTGGAGATTTGGGAGCTGTGAGGAAGCAAGTGCGATTTGGGTGACACCTTTGAGGACTGGAGTATTTGTGATGTTGAAGTTGATGTGGAGGAGAGCCCACTTAAAGGAGCACTTGATATCCGTTGAAGCACCTGCTGTTTTTGTGCCTCATCTGGAATTTGTAGCGATTGGCGTGGCCGTAAGAAAGGGATCTTATCACATTGTCCGCTAAAAGAAGTAGACATTTTAGTTTGGCTGGAAGATGGTCTTTCTTCTGCAGATGTTACTGTTGCTTTAACACCTACCCCACGGACACAACCTTTTTTCCCCTTCCCAACACGCCTATTCCCCTTTCCACCAGCAGCAGGCCTTTTTCCACTCATTTTGGTGGTTAACTAATTCACAACTCTGGAGTTGTTTGCACAAAAAAACAATGGATGGTAACCGAGCAGAGCTGAGTGGCCAAACTGTGGTATTAGGCCAAAACTAATGGCTGGGTTAGATGCAGAAAAAAATTATTTTGAATTTGCAACCTGATGGAGGTCAGTATAGATGGATTAATAGAACAAGACCCACACACAGCTAGAAGCCCAATATTTTTTCAGAGGTAGATGCAGAAAAAAATATATTCAGTTTGCAACCTGATGGAGGTCAGTATAGATGGACTAATACAACAAGTCCCACACACAGCTAGAAGCCCAATATTTTTTCAGAGGTAGATGCAGAAAAAAATATATTCAGTTTGCAACCTGATGGAGGTCAGTATAGATGGACTAATACAGCAAGTCCCACACACAGCTAGAAGCCCAAATATTTTTTCAGAGGTACTGTAGATGCAGATAAAAATTAGTTTTAATTTGCAACCTGATGGAGGTCAGTATAGATGGACTAATAGAGAAAGTCCGACACACTACTAGAAGGCCAAATATTTTTTCAGAGCTAGATGCAGAAAAAAATTCTATTCAGTTTGCAACCTGATGGAGGTCAGTATAGATGGATTAATAGAACAAGACCCACACACAGCTAGAAGCCCAATATTTTTTCAGAGGTAGATGCAGAAAAAAATATATTCAGTTTGCAACCTGATGGAGGTCAGTATAGATGGACTAATACAACAAGTCCCACACACAGCTAGAAGCCCAATATTTTTTCAGAGGTAGATGCAGAAAAAAATATATTCAGTTTGCAACCTGATGGAGGTCAGTATAGATGGACTAATACAATAAGTCCCACACACAGCTAGAAGCCCAAATATTTTTTCAGAGGTACTGTAGATGCAGATAAAAATTAGTTTTAATTTGGAACCTGATGGAGGTCAGTATAGATGGACTAATAGAGAAAGTCCGACACACTACTAGAAGGCCAAATATTTTTTCAGAGCTAGATGCAGAAAAAAATTATATTCAGTTTGCAACCTGATGGAGGTCAGTATAGATGGATTAATAGAACAAGACCCACACACAGCTAGAAGCCCAATATTTTTTCAGAGGTAGATGCAGAAAAAAATATATTCAGTTTGCAACCTGATGGAGGTCAGTATAGATGGACTAATACAACAAGTCCCACACACAGCTAGAAGCCCAATATTTTTTCAGAGGTAGATGCAGAAAAAAATATATTCAGTTTGCAACCTGATGGAGGTCAGTATAGATGGACTAATACAACAAGTCCCACACACAGCTAGAAGCCCAAATATTTTTTCAGAGGTACTGTAGATGCAGATAAAAATTAGTTTTAATTTGCAACCTGATGGAGGTCAGTATAGATGGACTAATAGAGAAAGTCCGACACACTACTAGAAGGCCAAATATTTTTTCAGAGCTAGATGCAGAAAAAAATTATATTCAGTTTGCAACCTGATGGAGGTCAGTATAGATGGACTAATAGAGAAAGTCCGACACACTACTAGAAGGCCAAATATTTTTTCAGAGCTAGATGCAGAAAAAAATTATATTCAGTTTGCAACCTGATGGAGGTCAGTATAGATGGATTAATAGAACAAGACCCACACACAGCTAGAAGCCCAATATTTTTTCAGAGGTAGATGCAGGAAAAAAATATATTCAGTTTGCAACCTGATGGAGGTCAGTATAGATGGACTAATAGAGAAAGTCCGACACACTACTAGAAGGCCAAATATTTTTTCAGAGCTAGATGCAGAAAAAAATTATATTCAGTTTGCAACCTGATGGAGGTCAGTATAGATGGACTAATAGAGAAAGTCCGACACACTACTAGAAGGCCAAATATTTTTTCAGAGCTAGATGCAGAAAAAAATTATATTCAGTTTGCAACCTGATGGAGGTCAGTATAGATGGATTAATAGAACAAGACCCACACACAGCTAGAAGCCCAATATTTTTTCAGAGGTAGATGCAGGAAAAAAATATATTCAGTTTGCAACCTGATGGAGGTCAGTATAGATGGACTAATACAACAAGTCCCACACAAAGGTAGAAGCCCAAGTATTTTTTCAGAGGTACTGTAGATGCAGATAAAAATTAGTTTTAATTTGCAACCTGATGGAGGTCAGTATAGATGGACTAATAGAATGATGCTATGCCCAAAAGATTTTACTTCACTAGGTGCAGTAAAAAAATTGGTATTCTATACACAGGTGGTATATCTTGCAACACAGATAGGCTACTCCACTGACTAACACACTCTGCAATAGGCCAAAAAGGATTAGCTTTGCTAGATTCAGCCAAATGCTGTGAAAAAAACTTGCACAGCACTGGCACAGACCTGCCTGGCAAAAACTGATAGGAACTCATGTAACCTAGTCCTGAAAAGGACTCCAATTACAATTAGTCTTTACTCCCACAACCTATCTATTTAAGAGCACAGACCTCCCTGATAAAAGTCGCAGGAAATGCTGTAACCTAGTCCTTAAAAGGACTGCAATAACAACTATTCCCTACTCCCAAGCTATCTGTATATTTGTGCGAAAATTGGCTTGAAATTAACAAGGTATAGCGCACACAGCAACAGCGGTGCCGTCTAACACGCAGCTGCAGCAGTGAGAAAATGGTGGCGACGGGGAAAATGGCTTGGTCTTATAGGGCAAGGACATGTGACATACACTGCCAATGACACATGCCCTTGCTTGTGTGAAAAAAAGCACTTCGCTCCGTGTGTGCGCTGCTGATAGGCTGACAGATTGCACCTCCCCACTGCAAATGCGGGAAAGAGAAAAAAAATGGAGATCTTCATTGTTCCTGCAGAGATCCATCCCCTGCCCCTCCCCCCACCCCGCTGTACACTCAAACTGCGTATTAACATTAATTTTCATCATTACTGAGAAAAAATCCAGTTATGATTTTGGTGCACGAACAGTTATCGAACATAACCTCGAACAGCCGAATTTTTCTCAAATTGTTCGTGTTCGCCGAACGGCTCGAACACCGCCCAAAACAGCTCGAATTTGAGATTGGCGAACAGTTCGAGTAGAACAACGCTCATCTCTAGTATACACCAGTTTATTAAAACTGTGGTTTTGCTGTTCCACGGTAAAAAAATCTCTATTATCCTACTTTTTGCATTTTTTGTAGTTAAAAAACACAGTAGTGACTCCTGAGTGTTCTGACACAAAAATATATCTGTTGAAATTAGTCTGGTGTACGCCTGACAAATCCCAGTGTGGTTTTGCAGTTCAACGGGTAAAATCTGTGTAGTATCCAGTTTTGGGCCTTTGGTATCTAAAAAAAAACAGTTTGAGTGTGTCGCTCACTGTTCAGCCGCAAATCTAAATATTTATATACACCAGATTATTGAAACTGTGGTTTTGCTGTTCCATGGTAAAAAATCTCTATTATCCTGCTTTTTGCATTTTTTGCAGTAAAAAAAAACAGTAGTGTCTCCTGAGTGTTCTGACACAAAAATATATCTGTTTAAATTAGTCTGGTGTACGCCTGACAAATCCCAGTGTGGTTTTGCAGTTCAACGGGTAAAATCTGTGTAGTATCCAGTTTTGGGAATTTGATATCTAAAAAATAACAGTTTGAGTGTGTCGCTCACTGTTCAGCTGCAAATCTATATATTTTAAAAAGTCTAGTATACACCAGTTTATTAAAACTGTGGTTTTGCTGTTCCACGGTAAAAAATCTCTATTATCCTGCTTTTTGCACTTTTTGCAGTAAAAAAAACAGTAGTGACTCCTGAGTGATCTAACACAAAAATATATCTGTTGAAAATAGTCTGGTGTACGCCTGAGAAATCCCCCTGTGGTTTTGCAGTTCAACGGGTAAAATCTGTGTAGTATCCAGTTTTGGGCCTTTGTTATCTAAAAAAAAAACAGTTTGAGTGTGTCGCTCACTGTTCAGCCGCAAATCTATATATTTTAAAAAGTCTGGTATACACCAGTTTATTAAAACTGTGGTTTTGCTGTTCCACGGTAAAAAAATCTCTATTATCCTACTTTTTGCATTTTTTGCAGTAAAAAAAAACAGTAGTGTCTCCTGAGTGTTCTGACACAAAAATATATCTGTTGAAATTAGTCTAGTTTACGCCTGACAAATCCCAGTGTGGTTTTGCAGTTCAACTGGTAAAATATGTGTAGTATCCAATTTTGGGGCCTTTGGTATCTAAAAAAAAACAGTTTGAGTGTGTCGCTCACTGTTCAGCCGCAAATCTATATATTTTAAAAAGTCTGGTATACACCAGTTTATTAAAACTGTGGTTTTGCTGTTCCACGGTAAAAAATCTCTATTATCCTGCTTTTTGAATTTTTTGCACTAAAAAAAAACAGTAGTGACTCCTGAGTGTTCTGAGACAAAAATATATCTGTTGAAAATAGTCTGGTGTACGCCTGACAAATCCCAGTGTGGTTTTGCAGTTCAACGGGTAAAATCTGTGTAGTATCCAGTTTTGGGCCTTTGGTATCTAAAAAAACAGTTTGAGTGTGTCGCTCACTGTTCAGCCGCAAATCTATATATTTTAAAAAGTCTGGTATACACCAGTTTATTAAAACTGTGGTTTTGCTGTTCCACGGTAAAAAATCTCTATTGTCCTGCTTTTTGCATTTTTTGCAGTAAAAGAAAACAGCAGTGTCTCCTGAGTATTCTGACACAAAAATACATCTGTTGAAAATAGTCTGGTGTACGCCTGACAAATCCCACTGTGGTTTTGCAGTTCAACGGGTAAAATCTGTGTAGTATCCATTTTTGGGCCTTTGGTATCTAAAAAAAAAACAGTTTGAGTGTGTCGCTCACTGTTCACCCGCAAATCTATATATTTTAAATAGTCTGGTATACACCAGTTTATTAAAACTGTGGTTTTGCTGTTCCGCGGTAAAAAATCTCTATTATCCTGCTTTTTGCAGCAAAAAAAACCAGTAGTGACTCCTGAGTGTTCTTAGACAAAAATATATCTGTTGAAAATAGTCTGGTGTACGCCTGACAAATCCCAGTGTGGTTTTGGAGTTCAACGGGTAAAATCTGTGTAGTATCCAGTTTTGGGCCTTTGATATCTAAAAAAAAACAGTTTGAGTGTGTCGCTCACTGTTCAGCCGCAAATCTATATATTTTAAAAAGTCTGGTATACACCAGTTTATTAAAACTGTGGTTTTGCTGTTCCGCGGTAAAAAAAATCTCTATTATCCTACTTTTTGCATTTTTTGCAGTAAAAAAAAACAGTAGTGTCTCCTGAGTGTTCTGACACAAAAATATATCTGTTGAAATTAGTCTAGTTTACGCCTGACAAATCCCAGTGTGGTTTTGCAGTTCAACGGGTAAAATCTGTGTAGTATCCAGTTTTGGGCCTTTGGTATCTAAAAAAAAACTGTGTGAGTGTGTCGCTCACTGTTCAGCCGCAAATCTATATATTTTAAAATGTCTGGTATACACCAGATTACTAAAACTGTCGTTTTGCTGTTCCATGGTAAAAAATCTCTATTATCCTGCTTTTTGCATTTTTTGCAATAAAAAAAAACAGTAGTGTCTCCTGAGTGTTCTGACACAAAAATATATATCTGTTGAAATTAGTCCGGTGTACGCCTGACAAATCCCAGTGTGGTTTTGCAGTTCAACGGGTAAAATCTGTGTAGTATCCAGTTTTGGGGCCTTTGGTATCTAAAAAAAACCAGTTTGAGTGTGTCGCTCACTGTTCAGCCGCAAATCTATATATTTTAAAAAGTCTGGTATACACCAGTTTATTAAAACTGTGGTTTTGCTGTTCCACGGTAAAAAATCTCTATTGTCCTGCTTTTTGCATTTTTTGCAGTAAAAGAAAACAGCAGTGTCTCCTGAGTGTTCTGACACAAAAATACATCTGTTGAAAATAGTCTGGTGTACGCCTGACAAATCCCACTGTGGTTTTGCAGTTCAACGGGTAAAATCTGTGTAGTATCCATTTTTGGGCCTTTGGTATCTAAAAAAAAAAACAGTTTGAGTGTGTCGCTCACTGTTCACCCGCAAATCTATATATTTTAAATAGTCTGGTATACACCAGTTTATTAAAACTGTAGTTTTGCTGTTCCTCGGTAAAAAATCTCTATTATCCTGCTTTTTGCAGCAAAAAAAAACAGTAGTGACTCCTGAGTGTTCTTAGACAAAAATATATCTGTTGAAAATAGTCTGGTGTACGCCTGACAAATCCCAGTGTGGTTTTGGAGTTCAACGGGTAAAATCTGTGTAGTATCCAGTTTTGGGCCTTTGATATCTAAAAAAAAACAGTTTGAGTGTGTCGCTCACTGTTCAGCCGCAAATCTATATATTTTTAAAAGTCTGGTATACACCAGTTTATTAAAACTGTGGTTTTGCTGTTCCACAGTAAAAATTCTTTATTATCCTGCTTTTTGCACTTTTTGCAGTAAAAAAACCCAGTAGTGACTCCTGAGTGTTCTAACACAAAAATATATCTGTTGAAAATAGTCTGGTGTACGCCTGTCAAATCCCAGTGTGGTTTTGCAGTTCAACAGGTAAAATCTGTGTAGTATCCAGTTTTGGGCCTTTGGTATCTAAAAAAAACAGTTTGAGTGTGTCGCTCACTGTTCAGCCGCAAATCTATATATTTTAAAAAGTCTGGTATACACAAGTTTATTAAAACTGTGGTTTTGCTGTTCCACGGCAAAAAATCTCTATTATCCTGCTTTTTGCATTTTTTGCAGTAAAAAAAAACAGTAGTGTCTCCTGAGTGTTCTGACACAAAAATATATCTGTTGAAATTAGTCTGGTGTACGCCTGACAAATCCCAGTGTTGTTTTGCAGTTCAACGGGTAAAATCTGTGTACTATACATTTTTGGGCCTTTGATATCTAAAAAAAAAACAGTTTGAGTGTGTCGCTCACTGTTCAGCCGCAAATCTATATATTTTAAAAAGTCTGGTATACACCAGTTTATTAAAACTGTGGTTTTGCTGTTCCACGGTAAAAAATCTCTATTATCCTGCTTTTTGCAATTTTTGCAGTAAAAAAACCAGTAGTGACTCCTGTGTGATCTAACACAAAAATATATCTGTTGAAAATAGTCTGGTGTACGCCTGACAAATCCCAGGGTGGTTTTGCAGTTCAACAGGTAAAATCTGTGTAGTATCCAGTTTTGGGCCTTTGTTATCTAAAAAAAAACCAGTTTGAGTGTGTCGCTCACTGTTCAACCGCAAATCTATATATTTTAAAAAGTCTGGTATACACCAGTTTATTAAAACTGTGGTTTTGCTGTTCCACGGTAAAAAAATCTCTATTATCCTACTTTTTGCATTTTTTGCAGTAAAAAAACACAGTAGTGACTCCTGAGTGTTCTGACACAAAAATATATCTGTTGAAATTAGTCTGGTGTACGCCTGACAAATCCCAGTGTGGTTTTGCAGTTCAACGGGTAAAATCTGTGTAGTATCCAGTTTTGGGCCTTTGGTATCTAAAAAAAAACAGTTTGAGTGTGTCGCTCACTGTTCAGCCGCAAATCTATATATTTATATACACCAGATTATTAAAACTGTGGTTTTGCTGTTGCATGGTAAAAAATCTCTATTATCCTGCTTTTTGCATTTTTTGCAGTTAAAAAAAACAGTAGTGTCTCCTGAGTGTTCTGACACAAAAATATATCTGTTTAAATTAGTCTGGTGTACGCCTGACAAATCCCAGTGTGGTTTTGCAGTTCAACGGGTAAAATCTGTGTAGTATCCAGTTTTGGGCCTTTGATATCTAAAAAATAACAGTTTGAGTGTGTCGCTCACTGTTCAGCTGCAAATCTATATATTTTCAAAAGTCTGGTATACACCAGTTTATTAAAACTGTGGTTTTGCTGTTCCACGGTAAAAAATCTCTATTATCCTGCTTTTTGCACTTTTTGCAGTAAAAAAAAACAGTAGTGACTCCTGAGTGATCTAACACAAAAATATATCTGTTGAAAATAGTCTGGTGTACGCCTGAGAAATCCCCCTGTGGTTTTGCAGTTCAACGGGTAAAATCTGTGTAGTATCCAGTTTTGGGCCTTTGTTATCTAAAAAAAAAACAGTTTGAGTGTGTCGCTCACTGTTCAGCCGCAAATCTATATATTTTAGAAAGTCTGGTATACACCAGTTTATTAACCCCTTAATAACATCTGACGTACTAATACGCGTCTGTGCCCTGGGACTTAAGAGCCAGACCCGTATTAGTACGTCATATCTTTAATGCGGCACCGCGACTTAAGTCGCGGTGACAGCATTAAAGTTACGGTGCCATCCTACCTCCTGGTAGATGGCGTCATCATCCCGGGGGCTGTCGCCGCCCCCCCGCACCAGCGATCGCTGTGATTGGCTGTTCAAATCTGAACAGCCAATCACAGCATTTCTCACTGTTTCCGGCAATGTGATTGCCGGAAACAGTGATCTGCAGCCTAGGATCGGTGCTCCTATGAGCACCGATCCTAGACTGTTGCTAGGACACCCCAGCCCTGGCCCCGGACTGCTATGATCGGTGCGATCGCCGATCACATCAATCGCACCAATCGTAGCGCGACCGCGCGGTGACAGGGCGGTCATGGGGCGGTGACCGGCTTGTGACCTGCCTGTCACCGCCCCATGACCCCCTGTAATGTGACTCAAGCCCCCAGACTGCTGTGATTGGAGCGATCAATGATGACATCGATCGCTCCAATCAGAGTACCTGAATACAGGTGACCAGGCGGTCACAGGGAGGTGTCACCCCTCTGTGACCCCCTGTGGTGCGTGCTCTGCTCCAGCCATGTCTGATTGGTGCAATCAGTGTCACCAATCAGATGGCTGGGGCACAACATGCACCACAGGGGGTCACAGAGGGGTGACACCTCCCTGTGACCGCCTGGTCACCTGTATTCAGGTACTCTGATTGGAGCGATCGATGTCATCAATGATTGCTCCAATCAGATTACCTCCACCTGTCACCACCCCATCATCACCCTGTGACCGCCCTGCAGACCCTCACATTTGGTGAGGATTTCTACAGAGCGATCACATCTGATGTGTCTGTGCTGGGCCTTGTAGTGCCACAGAATATTCTCACTGTTCCAGTCGCTGCTGCTGCCGCTGCTCCTGGATCTTCTGTTCCAGCGTCCTGGATCTTCTGCTCCAGCTCCTGGATCTTCTGCTCCTGACCTGCTGTGGTTCCTGCTCCAGAGCCTGCTGCTGATCCTGCAGAGACTTTGGTAAGTCTGTTCTCCCCTCATCCACCCCAATCCCCCCTCCCCCCTCTTTTTACCCCCCCTTACCTTTTTTTTCTGCGTCCTGCAGCGGTCTCCAGCTCTGGTCCGAGTCTCCAGCTCCACTCCCGGTCACCAGCGCCGGGCTCCTGGTCACCAGCGCCAGGCTCCTGGTCACCTGCTCCGGGCTCCTGGTCTCCTGCACCGGGCTCCTGGTCTCCTGCTCCGGGCTCCTGGTCTCCTGCACCAGGCTCCTGGTCTCCTGCTCCGGGCTCCTGGTCTCCTGCTCCGGGCTCCTGGTCTCCTGCTCCGGGCTCCTGGTCTCCTGCTCCGGGTTCCTGGTCTCCTGCTCCAGGTTCCTGGTCTCCTGCTCTGGGTCTTCTGTTCCAGTCCTGCTGACCCTTTGGTAAGTCCATCTCTGATCTCCCCTCATCCACCCCAATCCCCCTCTTCCCCCTTTTCCCACTCCCCTGTCTTTTTACTCCTCTTCCCACTCCCCTGTCTTTTAACCCCCCTTCCCTACTGTTCTCCTAAATACTCTGCGCTGCTGTGCCTGCCCTCCAAAAGAGCATACTCTTCTCCTAAATACTCTGTGCTGCTGTGCCTGCCCTCCCAAAGAGCATACTGTTCTCCTAAATACTCTGTGCTGCTGTGCCTGCCCTCCCAAAGAGCATACTCTTCTCCTAAATACTCTGTGCTGCTGTGCCTGTCCTCCCAAAGAGCATACTCTTCTCCTAAATACTCTGTGCTGCTGTGCCTGCCCTCCCAAACAGCATACTCTTCTCCTAAATACTCTGTGCTGCTGTGCCTGCCCTCCCAAAGAGCATACTCTTCTCCTAAATACTCTGTGCTGCTGTGCCTGCCCTCCCAAACAGCATACTCTTCTCCTAAATACTCTGTGCTGCTGTGCCTGTCCTCTCAAAGAGCATACTCTTCTCCTAAATACTCTGTGCTGCTGTGCCTGTCCTCCCAAAGAGCATACTCTTCTCCTAAATACTCTGTGCTGCTGTGCCTGCCCTCCCAAAGAGCATACTCTTCTCCTAAATACTCTGTGCTGCTGTGCCTGTCCTCTCAAAGAGCATACTCTTCTCCTAAATACTCTGTGCTGCTGTGCCTGCCCTCCCAAAGAGCATACTCTTCTCCTAAATACTCTGTGCTGCTGTGCGTGCCCTCCCAAAGAGCATACTCTTCTCCTAAATACTCTGTGCTGCTGTGCCTGCCCTCCCAAAGAGCATACTCTTCTCCTAAATACTCTGTGCTGCTGTGCCTGCCCTCCCAAAGAGCATACTCTTCTCCTAAATACTCTGTGCTGCTGTGCCTGCCCTCCCAAAGAGCATACTCTACTCCTAAATACTCTGTGCTGCTGTGCCTGCCCTCCCAAAGAGCATACTCTTCTCCTAAATACTCTGTGCTGCTGTGCCTGCCCTCCCAAAGAGCATACTCTTCTCCTAAATACTCTGTGCTGCTGTGCCTGCCCTCCCAAAGAGCATACTCTTCTCCTAAATACTCTGTGCTGCTGTGGGTGTGCTTCTCCTGCTCCGGGTTCCTGGTCTCCTGCTCCGGGCTCCCGGGCTCCTGCTCTGGGTCTTCTGTTCCAGTCCTGCTGACCCTTTGGTAAGTCCATCTCTGGTAAGTCACCAGCGCCAGGCTCCTGGTCTCCTGCACCGGGCTCCTGGTCTCCTGCACCGGGCTCCTGGTCTCCTGCTCCGGGCTCCTGGTCTCCTGCACCGGGCTCCTGGTCTCCTGCACCGGGCTCCTGGTCTCCTGCTCCGGGCTCCTGGTCTCCTGCACCGGGCTCCTGGTCTCCTGCACCGGGCTCCTGGTCTCCTGCACCGGGCTCCTGGTCTCCTGCTCCGGGCTCCTGGTCTCCTGCACCGGGCTCCTGGTCTCCTGCTCCGGGCTCCTGGTCTCCTGCACCGGGCTCCTGGTCTCCTGCTCCAGGCTCCTGGTCTCCTGCTCCGGGCTCCTGGTCTCCTGCTCCGGGCTCCTGGTCTCCTGCTCCGGGTTCCTGGTCTCCTGCTCCAGGTTCCTGGTCTCCTGCTCTGGGTCTTCTGTTCCAGTCCTGCTGACCCTTTGGTAAGTCCATCTCTGATCTCCCCTCATCCACCCCAATCCCCCTCTTCCCCCTCTTCCCACTCCCCTGTCTTTTTACCCCTCTTCCCACCCCAGTGTCCCTGTTAATTCTTTTGCTTCTGTTCTCCAGCTCCAGTACCGGTCTCCTGCACCGGGCTCCTGGTCTCCTGCACCGGGCTCCTGGTCTCCTGCACCGGGCTCCTGGTCTCCTGCACCGGGCCCCTGGTCTCCTGCACCGGGCTCCTGGTCTCCTGCTCCGGGTTCCTGGTCTCCTGCTCCAGGTTCCTGGTCTCCTGCTCTGGGTCTTCTGTTCCAGTCCTGCTGACCCTTTGGTAAGTCCATCTCTGATCTCCCCTCATCCACCCCAATCCCCCTCTTCCCCCTTTTCCCACTCCCCTGTCTTTTTACTCCTCTTCCCACTCCCCTGTCTTTTAACCCCCCTTCCCACCCCAGTGTCCCTGTTAATTCTTTTGCTTATGATCTCCAGCTCCAGTACCGGTCTCCTGCACCGGGCTCCTGGTCTCCTGCACCGGGCTCCTGGTCTCCTGCACCGGGCTCCTGGTCTCCTGCACCGGGCTCCCGGGCTCCTGCTCTGGGTCTTCTGTTCCAGTCCTGCTGACCCTTTGGTAAGTCCATCTCTGATCTCCCCTCATCCACCCCAATCCCCCTCTTCCCACTCTCCTGTCTTTTTACCCCTCTTCCCACTCCCCTGTCTTTTTACCCCCCTTCCCATCCCAATCCGCCTCACCCCAGTGTCCCTGTTAATTCTTTTGCTTCTGATCTCCAGCTCCAGTACCAGTCTCCTGCTCCGTGCTCCTGGTCTCCTGCTCCGAGCTCCCGTCTTCCTGCTCCGGGCTCCTGTCTTCCTGCTCCGGGCTCCCGTCTTCCTGCTCCGGGCTCCCGGTCTCCTGCTCCGGGACCCCGGTCTCCTGCTCCGGGCCCCCGGTCTCCTGCTCCGGGCTCCCGGTCTCCTGCTCCGGGCCCCCGGTCTCCTGCTCCGGGCTCCCGGTCACCAGCGCCGGTCTCCTGCTCCGGGCTCCCGGTCTCCTGCTCCGGGCCCCCGGTCTCCTGCTCCGGGCTCCCGGTCACCAGCGCTGGTCTCCTGCTCCGGGCCCCCGGTCTCCTGCTCTGGGCCCCCGGTCTCCTGCTCCGGGCCCCCGGTCTCCTGCTCCGGGCTCCCGGTCACCAGCGCCGGTCTCCTGCTCCGGGCTCCCGGTCTCCTGCTCCGGGCTCCCGGTCTCCTGCTCCGGGCCCCCAGTCTCCTGCTCCGGGCTCCCGGTCTCCTGCTCCGGGCTCCCGGTCACCAGCGCCGGTCTCCTGCTCCGGGCTCCCGGTCTCCTGCTCCGGGCTCCCGGTCTCCTGCTCCGGGCTCCCGGTCACCAGCGCCGGGCTCCTGGTCACCAGCGCCGGGCTCCTGCTACGGGCTCCCGGTCCTGAAAGAACAGAGAGGACTTTGGTAAGTAATCTGATCTCCCCTCATCCAACCCAATTCCCCTCTTCCCACTCCCCACACATTTGTGCGCACATCCAGCAGCCGCCGAGTATTGATCGGTGGCATAGTTCACCAATCCACACTCGTGCTCGCTGTTTGCACCACATACAGTATTTCCTTTTTCCACACACTCTAAATAAAGTACTGACACACACACACTCTCAAAGAATTGACACACACGCAGCACATACATAACAAACAATGTCCAGCTCATCCCAAACTCATTATTCAGCGGAGGAGGCATACGCTATTCTTGCCTCCGACACTGACAGTGAGGGTGAGGATCCCACATTTCTTTGTTTTTACGACTCCTCGTCGTCTTCCTCCTTCTCTTCTTCCTCCTCTTCCTCAGGTTCTGCTGGCCCGCCCGCCCGTCGTCGCAGGAGAGATGTTCCAGCGCCCCCCACTACTGAGCCTATATGGACTTCGCCCCCCGAAAATTATGAGCCGCTGATTCCTGATTTCGTAGCGGAATCAGGAATCAAGTTTGACACCACCGGCCTCACAGAAATAGACTTTTTCAAAGTCTTTTTCTCTGAGGATTTTATAAACCTCATGGTGGGCCAAACTAATTTATATGCTCATCAATTTTTAGAACAAAACCCCTCTTCATCATTTTCTAACTGGTCTCCTGTAGACGCAGTAGAAATGATGAAGTTTTGGGGCCTGGTCCTTCTTATGGGGATCTTGAAGAAGCCCGAGCTTCGGCAATACTGGAGTGTTGACGTTTTGTATAACACTCCAGTGTTCCGAATGGTCATGCCCCGGACACGTTTTCAGGCCATCTACAAGTTCTTGCATTACCAAGATAATGCAAGGTGTCCTGCACGCGATGACCCGAACTTTGATCGTCTTTTCAAAGTTCGGCCGGTCATCGAACACTTCAACAACAAGTTTGGTGAAGTGTACGTGCCCCAAAGGGACATTTGTGTGGATGAGTCCTTAATTTCTTTTAAGGGGCGGCTTGGATTCCGGCAGTACCTGCCCAGTAAGAGGGCAAGGTACGGGATCAAGCTGTATAAACTTTGTGAGAGTACCTCAGGATACACTCACAAGTTTAGAGTTTATGAAGGGAAGGACTCCCGGATTGAACCCCCTGAATGCCCCCCTGTTCTGGGAGTGAGTGGGAAAATTGTGTGGGACTTGGTGCACCCACTGCTTGATAAAGGTTATCACCTCTACGTGGATAACTTTTATACAAGTATCCCGCTCTTCCAGTCCCTCTCTGCGCGACGTACCGCAGCCTGCGGTACTGTCCGCAAAATTCAGAAAGGCCTCCCAAAGACGCTAATTGGGCAGCTGCTCAAGAGGGGTGAGAGCAGAGCCCAATGTAGCGACCACCTGTTGATGGTCAAGTACAAGGACAAAAGGGATGTCCTTTTCTTGACCACCATACATGGTGATGGCAGCACACTCAGCACTGTACGAGGTTCCACTACACAGGTCGTCAAACCAGACTGTGTAGTGGGGTACAACAAGTACATGGGGGGAGTTGATCTCTCTGATCAAGTCCTCCAGCCATACAGTGCTTTGAGAAAGTCCAGAGTGTGGTACAAGAAGCTGGCCGTGCACATTGTACAGATGGCAATGCACAATGCTTTCCTTCTGTCACAATGTGCAGGCCAGACTTCTGCGTCGTACCTTCAGTTTCAGGAAACAGTTATCAAGGCCCTGATATTTGGCAGCGGTGACAGAGAGGGCCCCAGTACTTCTGGAATTGAAGGACCAAGAATTGTACCAGGCCAGCATTTCCCAGGGCAGATCCCTCACAGCGGAAAAAAAGGAAAGTCACAAAAGAGGTGCCGAGTGTGTTATAAAAGTGGAATACGCAAGGACACCATTTATCAATGTGACACCTGCCCTGACAAACCTGGCCTGTGTATGAAAGACTGCTTCAAAAGGTACCATACTTCGATGGGCTATTGAATTAACTTCTGAAGTATAACAACCTGACGAACACTGCACAGCTGACGTAGTGTTCGTCAGGTTGTCATACATCAGTTGTGTAGTGTTCGTCAGATTGTCCTACACAACTGATGTATAACACTACATTACAAAATTCAAAAATCAACTAACACTACCAAAAAGGGGGCACTTGTTAGGCATTTCACTGTTTAGGCACATCAAGGGCTCTGAGAACATGACATGACGCCCGCAGACCATTCCATCAAAGTCTGCGTTCAAAAGCGTCACTCCTTCCCTTCCGAGCCCTTACATGCGCCCAAACAGTAGTTTTTTTCCAACACATGGGGTATATGAGTACTCAGGAGAAATTGCACAACAACTTATGGGGTGCATTTTCTCCTAGTACCCTTGTGAAAATATTTTTTTTTGCATTTTTGTGGAAAAAATGTTTTTTTTTTATTTTCACAAGTCAACATTATGATTTTCTGAGAGGCACCTGGGGGTTCAATGGGCTCACCACACATCTATATAAGTTCCCTGGGGGGTCTAGTTTCCAAAATGGGGTCACTTGTGGGGGAGCTCCAATGTTTAGACACACAGGGGCTCTCGAAACGCAACATGGTGTCCTCTAACAAATTGGAACCATGTCGCGTTTGGAGAGATCCTGTGTGTCTAAACATTGGAGCTCCCCCACAAGTGACCCCATTTTGGAAACTAGACCCCCCAAGGCACCTATCTAGATGCATAGTGAGCACTTGGAACCCCCAGGTGCTTCACAAATTGATCCATAAAAATGAAAAAGTGTTTTTTTTTCACTTATTCAATTTTACGAATCAATTTGTGAAGCACCTGGGGGTTCCAAGTGCTCATTATGCATCTAGATAGGTGCCTTGGGGGGTCTAGTTTCCAAAATGGGGTCACTTGTGGGGGAGCTCCAATGTTTGGGCACACAGGGACTCTTCAAATGCAACATGGTATCCGCTAACAAATTGTCGGCTCAAATTGTTAGCGGATACCATGTTGCATTTGAAGAGACCCTGTGTGCCCAAACATTGGAGCTCCCCCACAAGTGACCCCATTTTGGAAACTAGACCCCCCAAGGCACCTATCTAGATGCATAGTGAGCACTTGGAACCCCCAGGTGCTTCACAAATTGATTCGTAACAATGAAAAAGTGAAAAAAAAAACACTTTTTCATTTTTATGAATCAATTTGTGAAGCACCTGAGGGTTCCAAGTGCTCACTATGCATCTAGATAGGTGCCTTGGGGGGTCTAGTTTCCAAAATGGGGTCACTTGTGGGGGAGCTCCAATATTTGGGCACACAGCGGCTCTCTAAATGCAACATGGTGTCCGCTAACAAATTTAACGCAAAATTGGCTCAAATTGTTAGCGACACCATGTTGCGTTTGGAGAGCCGCTGTGTGCCCAAACATTGGAGCTCCCCCACAAGTGACCCCATTTTGGAAACTAGACCCCCCAAGGCACCTATCTAGATGCATAGTGAGCACTTGCAACCCCCAGGTGCTTCACAAATTGATTCGTAACAATGAAAAAGTGAAAAAAAAAACACTTTTTCATTGTTATAAATCAATTTGTGAAGCACCTGAGGGTTCCAAGTGCTCACAATGCATCTAGATAGGTGCCTTGGGGGGTCTAGTTTCCAAAATGGGGTCACTTGTGGGGGAGCTCCAATGTTTGGGCACACAGCGGCTCTCCAAACGCAACATGGTGTCGCTAACAATTTGAGCCGATTTTCCGTTAAATTTGTTAGAGGACACCATGTTGCATTTAGAGAGTCCCTGTGTGCCCAAACATTGGAGCTCCCCCACAAGTGACCCCATTTTGGAAACTAGACCCCCCAAGGCACCTATCTAGATGCATAGTGAGCACTTGGAACCCCCAGGTGCTTCACAAATTGATTCGTAACAATGAAAAAGTGAAAAAAAAAACACTTTTTCATTTTTATGAATCAATTTGTGAAGCACCTGAGGGTTCCAAGTGCTCACTATGCATCTAGATAGGTGCCTTGGGTGGTCTAGTTTCCAAAATGGGGTCACTTGTGGGGGAGCTCCAATATTTGGGCACACAGCGGCTCTCTAAATGCAACATGGTGTCCGCTAACAAATTTAACGCAAAATTGGCTCAAATTGTTAGCGACACCATGTTGCGTTTGGAGAGCCGCTGTGTGCCCAAACATTGGAGCTCCCCCACAAGTGACCCCATTTTGGAAACTAGACCCCCCAAGGCACCTATCTAGATGCATTGTGAGCACTTGGAACCCTCAGGTGCTTCACAAATTGATTTATAAAAATGAAAAAGTGTTTTTTTTTTCACTTTTTCATTGTTACGAATCAATTTGTGAAGCACCTGGGGGTTCCAAGTGCTCACTATGCATCTAGATAGGTGCCTTGGGGGGTCTAGTTTCCAAAATGGGGTCACTTGTGGGGGAGCTCCGATGTTTGGGCACACAGGGACTCTCTAAATGCAACATGGTGTCCTCTAACAAATTTAACGGAAAATCGGCTCAAATTGTTAGCGACACCATGTTGCGTTTGGAGAGCCGCTGTGTGCCCAAACATTGGAGCTCCCCCACAAGTGACCCCATTTTGGAAACTAGACCCCCCAAGGCACCTATCTAGATGCATAGTGAGCACTTGGAACCCTCAGGTGCTTCACAAATTGATTCGTAACAATGAAAAAGTGAAAAAAAAAACACTTTTTCATTTTTATGAATCAATTTGTGAAGCACCTGAGGGTTCCAAGTGCTCACTATGCATCTAGATAGGTGCCTTGGGTGGTCTAGTTTCCAAAATGGGGTCACTTGTGGGGGAGCTCCAATATTTGGGCACACAGCGGCTCTCTAAATGCAACATGGTGTCCGCTAACAAATTTAACGCAAAATTGGCTCAAATTGTTAGCGACACCATGTTGCGTTTTGAGAGCCGCTGTGTGCCCAAACATTGGAGCTCCCCCACAAGTGACCCCATTTTGGAAACTAGACCCCCCAAGGCACCTACCTAGATGCATTGTGAGCACTTGGAACCCTCAGGTGCTTCACAAATTGATTTATAAAAATGAAAAAGTGTTTTTTTTTTCACTTTTTCATTGTTACGAATCAATTTGTGAAGCACCTGGGGGTTCCAAGTGCTCACTATGCATCTAGATAGGTGCCTTGGGGGGTTTAGTTTCCAAAATGGGGTCACTTGTGGGGGAGCTCCAATGTTTGGGCACACAGGGACTCTCTCAATGTAACATGGTGTCCTCTAACAAATTTAATGGAAAATCGGCTCAAATTGTTAGCGACACCATGTTGCGTTTGGAGAGCCGCTGTGTGCCCAAACATTGGAGCTCCCCCACAAGTGACCCCATTTTGGAAACTAGACCCCCCAAGGCACCTATCTAGATGCATTGTGAGCACTTGGAACCCTCAGGTGCTTCACAAATTGATTTATAAAAATGAAAAAGTGTTTTTTTTTTCACTTTTTCATTGTTACGAATCAATTTGTGAAGCACCTGGGGGTTCCAAGTGCTCACTATGCATCTAGATAGGTGCCTTGGGGGGTCTAGTTTCCAAAATGGGGTCACTTGTGGGGGAGCTCCAATGTTTGGGCACACAGCGGCTCTCCAAACGCAACATGGTGTCGCTAACAATTTGAGCCAATTTTGCGTTAAATTTGTTAGCGGACACCATGTTGCATTTAGAGAGCCGCTGTGTGCCCAAATATTGGAGCTCCCCCACAAGTGACCCCATTTTGGAAACTAGACCACCCAAGGCACCTATCTAGATGCATAGTGAGCACTTGGAACCCTCAGGTGCTTCACAAATTGATTCATAAAAATGAAAAAGTGTTTTTTTTTTCACTTTTTCATGGTTACGAATCAATTTGTGAAGCACCTGGGGGTTCCAAGTGCTCACTATGCATCTAGATAGGTGCCTTGGGGGGTCTAGTTTCCAAAATGGGGTCACTTGTGGGGGAGCTCCGATGTTTGGGCACACAGGGACTCTCTAAATGCAACATGGTGTCCTCTAACAAATTTAACGGAAAATCGGCTCAAATTGTTAGCGACACCATGTTGCGTTTGGAGAGCCGCTGTGTGCCCAAACATTGGAGCTCCCCCACAAGTGACCCCATTTTGGAAACTAGACCCCCCAAGGCACCTATCTAGATGCATTGTGAGCACTTGGAACCCTCAGGTGCTTCACAAATTGATTCATAAAAATGAAAAAGTGTTTTTTTTTTTCACTTTTTCATTGTTACGAATCAATTTGTGAAGCACCTGGGGGTTCCAAGTGCTCACTATGCATCTAGAAAGGTGCCTTGGGGGGTCTAGTTTCCAAAATGGGGTGACTTGTGGGGGAGCTCCAAAATTTGGGCACACATGGGCTCTCCAAACACAACATGGCGTCCGCTAATTATTCAAGCAAATTTTACAATCAAAAAGTCAAATGGTGCTCCTTCCCTTCCGAGCCCTGCCGTGCGCCCAAACAGTGTTTTTTCCCCAAATATTGGGTATCTGCGTGCCCAGGGGAAATTGCACAACAAATTTTGGGGTCCATTTTTTCTTGTTACCCCTGTGAAAATAAAAAAAATTGGGTCTAAAGTAACATTTTTGTGAAAAAAGTTAAATGTTCATTTTTTTCTTCCACATTCAAAAGATTCCTGTGAAGCACCTGAAGGGTTAATAAAGTTCTTGAATGTGGTTTTGAGCACCTTGAGGGGTGCAGTTTTTAGAATGGTGTCACTTTTGGGTATTTTCTGTCATAAAGACCTCTCAAAGTGACTTCAAATGTGATGTGGTCCCTAAAAAAATGTTTTTGTAAATTTTGTTGGAAAAATGAGAAATCGCTGGTCAACTTTTAACCCTTATAGCTCCCTAACAAAAAAAAATTTTGGTTCCAAAATTGTGCTGATGTAAAGTAGACATGTGGGAAATGTTATTTATTAACTCTTTTGTGTGACATATCGCTCTGATTTCAGGGCTTAAAAATTCAAATTTTGAAAATTGCAAAATTTTCAAAATTTTCGCCAAATTTCCGTTTTTTTTCACAAATAAACGCAAGTGATATCGAAGAAATTTTTCCACAATCATGAAGTACAATATGTCACGAAAAAACATTCTCAGAATCAGGGGGATCCGTTGAAGCGTTCCAGAGTAATTACCTCATAAAGTGACAGTGGTCAGAATTGTAAAAATTGGCCCGGTCATTAACGTGCAAACCACCCGTGGGGCTTAAGGGGTTAAAACTGTGGTTTTGCTGTTCCACGGTAAAAAAATCTCTATTATCCTACTTTTTGCATTTTTTGCAGTAAAAAAAAACAGTAGTGTCTCCTGAGTGTTCTGACACAAAAATATATCTGTTGAAATTAGTCTAGTTTACTCCTGACAAATCCCAGTGTGGTTTTGCAGTTCAACGGGTAAAATCTGTGTAGTATCCAGTTTTGGGCCTTTGGTATCTAAAAAAAAACTGTTTGAGTGTGTCGCTCACTGTTCAGCCGCAAATCTATATATTTTAAAATGTCTGGTATACACCAGATTATTAAAACTGTGGTTTTGCTGTTCCATGGTAAAAAATCTCTATTATCCTGCTTTTTGCATTTTTTGCAATAAAAAAAAACAGTAGTGTCTCCTGAGTGTTCTGACACAAAAATATATAACTGCTGAAATTAGTCCGGTGTACGCCTGACAAATCCCAGTGTGGTTTTGCAGTTCAACGGGTAAAATCTGTGTAGTATCCAGTTTTGGGGCCTTTGGTATCTAAAAAAAACCAGTTTGAGTGTGTCGCTCGCTGTTCAGCCGCAAATCTATATATTTTAAAAAGTCTGGTATACACCAGTTTATTAAAACTGTGGTTTTGCTGTTCCACGGTAAAAAATCTCTATTATCCTGCTTTTTGAATTTTTTGCACTAAAAAAAAACAGTAGTGACTCCTGAGTGTTCTGAGACAAAAATATATCTGTTGAAAATAGTCTGGTGTACGCCTGACAAATCCCAGTGTGGTTTTGCAGTTCAACGGGTAAAATCTGTGTAGTATCCAGTTTTGGGCCTTTGGTATCTAAAAAAACAGTTTGAGTGTGTCGCTCACTGTTCAGCCGCAAATCTATATATTTTAAAAAGTCTGGTATACACCAGTTTATTAAAACTGTGGTTTTGCTGTTCCACGGTAAAAAATCTCTATTGTCCTGCTTTTTGCATTTTTTGCAGTAAAAGAAAACAGCAGTGTCTCCTGAGTGTTCTGACACAAAAATACATCTGTTGAAAATAGTCTGGTGTACGCCTGACAAATCCCACTGTGGTTTTGCAGTTCAACGGGTAAAATCTGTGTAGTATCCATTTTTGGGCCTTTGGTATCTAAAAAAAAAAACAGTTTGAGTGTGTCGCTCACTGTTCACCCGCAAATCTATATATTTTAAATAGTCTGGTGTACACCAGTTTATTAAAACTGTGGTTTTGCTGTTCCGCGGTAAAAAATCTCTATTATCCTGCTTTTTGCAGCAAAAAAAACCAGTAGTGACTCCTGAGTGTTCTTAGACAAAAATATATCTGTTGATAATAGTCTGGTGTACGCCTGACAAATCCCAGTGTGGTTTTGGAGTTCAACGGGTAAAATCTGTGTAGTATCCAGTTTTGGGCCTTTGATATCTAAAAAAAAACAGTTTGAGTGTGTCGCTCACTGTTCAGCCGCAAATCTATATATTTTTAAAAGTCTGGTATACACCAGTTTATTAAAACTGAGGTTTTGCTGTTCCACAGTAAAAATTCTTTATTATCCTGCTTTTTGCACTTTTTGCAGTAAAAAAACCCAGTAGTGACTCCTGAGTGTTCTAACACAAAAATATATCTGTTGAAAATAGTCTGGTGTACGCCTGTCAAATCCCAGTGTGGTTTTGCAGTTCAACAGGTAAAATCTGTGTAGTATCCAGTTTTGGGCCTTTGGTATCTAAAAAAACCAGTTTGAGTGTGTCGCTCACTGTTCAGCCGCAAATCTATATATTTTAAAAAGTCTGGTATACACAAGTTTTTTAAAACTGTGGTTTTGCTGTTCCATGGCAAAAAATCTCTATTATCCTGCTTTTTGCATTTTTTGCAGTAAAAAAAAAACAGTAGTGTCTCCTGAGTGTTGTGACACAAAAATATATCTGTTGAAATTAGTCTGGTGTACGCCTGACAAATCCCAGTGTTGTTTTGCAGTTCAATGGGTAAAATCTGTGTACTATACATTTTTGGGCCTTTGGTATCTAAAAAAAAACAGTTTGAGTGTGTCGCTCACTGTTCAGCCGCAAATCTATATATTTTAAAAAGTCTGGTATACACCAGTTTATTAAAACTGTGGTTTTGCTGTTCCACTGTAAAAAATCTCTATTATCCTGCTTTTTGCAATTTTTGCAGTAAAAAAAACAGTAGTGACTCCTGAGTGTTCTGACACAAAAATATATCTGTTGAAATTAGTCTGGTGTACGTCTGACAAAACCCAGTGTGGTTTTGCAGTTCAACGGGTAAAATCTTTGTAGTATCCAGTTTTGGGCCTTTGATATCTAATAAAAAACAGTTTGAGTGTGTCGCTCACTGTTCAGCCGCAAATCTATATATTTTAAAAAGTCTGGTATACACCAGTTTATTAAAACTGTGGTTTTGCTGTTCCACTGTAAAATATCTCTATTATCCTGCTTTTTGCATTTTTTGCAGTAAAAAAAAGCCAGTAGTGACTCCTGAGTGTTCTGACACAAAAATATATCTGTTGAATATAGTTTGGTGCACGCCTGACAAATCCCAGTGTGGTTTTGCAGTTCAACAGGTAAAATCTGTGTAGTATCCAGTTTTGGGCCTTTGGCATCTAAAAAAAAAACAGTTTGAGTGTGTCGCTCACTGTTCACCCGCAAATCTATATATTTTAAATAGTCTGGTATACACCAGTTTATTAAAACTGTGGTTTTGCTGTTCCACGGTAAAAAATCTCTATTATCCTGCTTTTTGCGTTTTTTGCAGTAAAAAAGAACAGTAGTGACTCCTGAGTGTTCTGACACAAAAATATATCTGTTGAAATTAGTCTGGTGTATGTCTGACAAATTCCAGTGTGGTTTTGCAGTTCAACGGGTAAAATCTGAGTACTATACTTTTTGGGGCCTTTGGTATCTAAAAAAAAACAGTTTGAGTGTGTCGCTCACTGTTCAGCCGCAAATCTATACATTTTAAAAAGTCTGGTATACACCAGTTTATTAAAACTGTGGTTTTGCTGTTCCACGGTAAAAAATCTCTATTATCCTGCTTTTTGCATTTTTTGCAGTAAAAAAATACAGTAGTGACTCCTGAGTGTTCTGACACACAAATATATCTGTTGAAAATAGTCTGGTGTATGCCTCACAAATCCCAGTGTGGTTTTGCAGTTCAACAGGTAAAATCTGTGTAGTATCCAGTTTTGGGCCTTTGGTATCTAAAAAAACAGTTTGAGTGTGTCGCTCACTGTTCAGCCGCAAATCTATATATTTTAAAAAGTCTGGTATACACCAGTTTATTAAAACTGTGGTTTTGCTGTTCCACGGTAAAAAATCTCTATTGTCCTGCTTTTTGCATTTTTTGCATTAAAAAAAAACAGCAGTGTCTCCTGAGTGTTCTGACACAAAAATATATCTGTTGAAAATAGTCTGGTGTACGCCTGACAAATCCCACTGTGGTTTTGCAGTTCAACGGGTAAAATCTGTGTAGTATCCATTTTTGGTCCTTTGGTATCTAAAAAAAAAAACTGTTTGAGTGTGTCGCTCACTGTTCACCCGCAAATTTATATATTTTAAATAGTCTGGCATACACCAGTTTATTAAAACTGTGGTTTTGCTGCTCCACGGTAAAAAATCTCTATTATCCTGCTTTTTGCGTTTTTTGCAGTAAAAAAAAACAGTAGTGACTCCTGAGTGTTCTGACACAAAAATATATCTGTTGAAATTAGTCTGGTGTGCGCCTGACAAATCCCAGTGTGGTTTTGCAGTTCAACGGGTAAAATCTGTGTAGTATCCAGTTTTGGGCCTTTGGTATCTAAAAAAAACAGTTTGAATGTGTCGCTCACTGTTCAGCCGCAAACCTATATATTTTAAAAAGTCTGGTATACACCAGATTATTAAAACTGTGGTTTCGCTGTTCCATGGTAAAAAATCTCTATTATCCTGCTTTTTGCATTTTTTGCAGTAAAAAAAAACAGTAGTGACTCCTGAGTGTTCTGACACAAAAATATATCTGTTGAAAATAGTCTGATGTACGCCTGACATATCCCAGTGTGGTTTTGCAGTTCAACGGGTAAAATCTGTGTAGTATCCATTTTTGGGCCTTTGGTATCTAAAAAAAAAACAGTTTGAGTGTGTCGCTCACTGTTCACCCGCAAATCTATATATTTTAAATAGTCTGTTATACACCAATTTATTAAAACTGTGGTTTTGCTGTTCCACGGTAAAAAACTCCATTATCCTGCTTTTTGCGTTTTTTGCAGTAAAAAAAAACAGTAGTGACTCCTGACGACCCTATGACACCATCATCGTTGCCATGACAACCCTGACATCATTGTCGCCATTAAGTCCATATGACATTGTTGCCGCTATGACTCTATGAAATCACAGTCGCCATTACAACCCTATAACATCACCGTTGCCATGACGCCATTATGACATCATCGCCGTCATGAGTACACTATGACTTTATGACATCATCGTTACCACGACAACCTTATGACATCACCGTTGCCATGACAACTGTATTACATCGCCATGGTGACACTATGACATTATCGTCGCTATGACAACACTAAGGCATCATTGTCACCATGATGACCCTATGCCATCATCTTCGCCACGACGACCCTATGACAATACTGTCGCCATGACAAATGTATGATATCATCGTAGCCATGACGACCTTATGACATCATTGTCGCGTTGTCAACACTATGACATCATCGTCACCATGACGACACTATGACATCATCGTTGCCATGACGAACTTAGGATATCACCGTCGCCTTCACAACCCTATGACATTATCATCGCCATGACGAGACTATAACATCATCGTCACCATGACGACCTTATGACATTACCGTTGCCATGACGACACTATGACATCATCGTCGTCATGACGACCCTATAACATCATCGTAGCCATGACAACCCTATGACATCATCGAGCCATGACGACCCTATGACATCACCGTTGCCATGACGCCATTATGACGTCATCGTCGCCATGAGAACACTATGACTTTATGACATCATCGTTGCAATGATGACCTTATGACATCAACGTCGCCATGAAAACTATATGACATCATCGTCGCCATGACGACCCTATGACATCATTGTCGCTATTAAGACCCAAGACATTGTTGCCATTGTGACTAGTGTTGAGCGAGCATGCTCGACACTGCTAGGTACTTGCCCGAGCATCACATTACTTGGGATGTTCGGCGAGCACCGAGCAGTTCCGGGTTACACGGGCGGGAGCTCGGGTCTCCGCCCTGCATGTTTGGTGCTCTTTACAGAGCCAATAAGCATGCAGGGATTGCCAGCCAGTCACTGTAATGCCGCCGCCATGTTGTTTGTGGGCATTACAGTGATTGGCTGGCCGCACAGCGTCACCTCGAGTATTTAAAACCGGGCGCCGCCATCTTGGACACAGACGCTTCGGATCAGACAGTGTAGGGACAGCGCTGCTGAGCTAGGGAGAGATTTTTGCTGTGAAATAGTTAGTGTAGGGTCTGGAAAGGCTGCCAGAACAAACAAACAGTCCTTTTCAGGACTAATATCCATCCCAGATATTAGGCAGGCAGGCAGGCTGTATAGGAGACACAGTGGTTATACCAAAAAACACAGCATTATAGTCCTGTGTGCTCCTGTTTCTGAAATTGCTGGACTTAGGTGCAGGTCTCGGGGGCCAGTAAAAATCCTTTTTTTTTCATCTTAATCCTCTTTTTTTTTTCCTCCTACACACTGTACAAATACCCGTCTTATTAACCTATTGGTGTCCCCCCCCCCCCGAAAAAAGTGTGTCTCTGATTTTTCAGACACAAATATATCTGTTGAAAAGAGTCTGGTATAGGCCACAGAAACAAAAGTGTGGTTTTGCAGTTCAACGAGTAAAATCTGTGTAGTTTCCAGTTTTGGGCCTTTGGTATCTAAAAAAACAGTTTGAGTGTGTCGCTCACTGTTCAGCCGCAAATCTATATATTTTAAAAAGTCTGATATACACCAGTAAATTAAAACTGTGGTTTTGCTGTTCCACGGTAAAAAAATCTCTATTATCCTGCTTTTTGCATTTTTTGCAGTAAAAAAACCCAGTAGTGTCTCCTGAGTGTTCTGACACAAAAATATATCTGTTGAAATTAGTCTGGTGTATGTCTGACAAATCCCAGTGTGGTTTTGCAGTTCAACGGGTAAAATCTGTGTAGTATCCAGTTTTGGGCCTTTGATATCTAAAAAAAAACAGCTTGAGTGTGTCGCTCACTGTTCAGCCGCAAATCTATATATTTTAAAAAGTCTGGTATACACCAGTTTATTAAAACTGTGGTTTTGCTGTTCCGTGGTAAAAAATCTCTATTATCCTGCTTTTTGCAGTAAAAAAAAACAGTAGTGACTCCTGAGTGTTCTAAGACAAAAATATATCTGTTGAAAATAGTCTGGTGTACGCCTGACAAATCCCAGTGTGGTTTTGCAGTTCAACGGGTAAAATCTGTGTAGTATCCATTTTTGGGCCTTTGGTATCTAAAAAAAAAACAGTTTGAGTGTGTCGCTCACTGTTCAGCCGCAAATCTATATATTTTAAATAGTCTGGTATACACCAGTTTATTAAAAATGTGGTTTTGCTGTTCCATGGTAAAAAACTCCATTATCCTGCTTTTTGCGTTTTTTGCAGTAAAAAAAAACAGTAGTGACTCCTGAGTGTTCTGACACAAAAATATATCTGTTGAAATTAGTCTGGTGTATGTCTGACAAATCCCAGTGTGGTTTTGCAGTTCAACGGGTAAAATCTGTGTAGTATCCAGTTTTGGGCCTTTGATATCTAAAAAAAAACAGTTTGAGTGTGTCGCTCACTGTTCAGCCGCAAATCTATATATTTTAAAAAGTCTGGTATACACCAGTTTATTAAAACTGTGGTTTTGCTGTTCCACGGTAAAAAATCTCTATTATCCTGCTTTTTGCATTTTTTGCACTAAAAAAAACAGTAGTGTCTCCTGAGTGTTCTGACACAAAAATAAATCTGTTGAAATTAGTCTGGTGTACGCCTGACAAATCCCAGTGTGGTTTTGGAGTTCAACGGGTAAAATCTGTGTAGTATCCAGTTTTGGGCCTTTGATATCTAAAAAAAAAACAGTTTGAGTGTGTCGCTCACTGTTCAGCCGCAAATCTATATATTTTTAAAAGTCTGGTATACACCAGTTTATTAAAACTGTGGTTTTGCTGTTCCACGGTAAAAAATCTCTATTATCCTGATTTTTGCACTTTTTGTAGTAAAAAAACCCAGTAGTGACTCCTGAGTGTTCTGACACAAAAATATATCTGTTGAAAATAGTCTGGTGTACGCCTGACATATCCCAGTGTGGTTTTGCAGTTCAACGGGTAAAATCTGTGTAGTATCCATTTTTGGGCCTTTGGTATCTAAAAAAAAAACAGTTTGAGTGTGTCGCTCACTGTTCAGCCGCAAATCTATATATTTTAAATAGTCTGGTATACACCAGTTTATTAAAACTGTGGTTTTGCTGTTCCATGGAAAAAAACTCCATTATCCTGCTTTTTGCGTTTTTTGCAGTAAAAAAAAACAGTAGTGACTCCTGAGTGTTCTGACACAAAAATATATCTGTTGAAATTAGTCTGGTGTATGTCTGACAAATCCCAGTGTGGTTTTGCAGTTCAACGGGTAAAATCTGTGTAGTATCCAGTTTTGGGCCTTTGATATCTAAAAAAAACCAGTTTGAGTGTGTCGCTCACTGTTCAGCCGCAAATCTATATATTTTAAAAAGTCTGGTATACACCAGTTTATTAAAACTGTGGTTTTGCTGTTCCGCGGTAAAAAATCTCTATTATCCTGCTTTTTGCACTTTTTGCAGTAAAAAAAAACAGTAGTGACTCCTGAGTGTTCTAAGACAAAAATATATCTGTTGAAAATAGTCTGGTGTACGCCTGACAAATCCCAGTGTGGTTTTGCAGTTCAACGGGTAAAATCTGTGTAGTATCCAGTTTTGGGCCTTTGTTATCTAAAAATAAAACTGTTTGAGTGTGTCGCTCACTGTTCAGCCGCAAATCTATATATTTTAAAAAGTCTGGTATACACCAGTTTATTAAAACTGTGGTTTTGCTGATCCACGGTAAAAAATCTCTATTATCCTGCTTTTTGCATTTTTTGCAGTAAAAAAAACAGTAGTGTCTCCTGAGTGTTCTGACACAAAAATATATCTGTTGAAATTAGTCTGGTGTACGCCTGACAAATCCCAGTGTGGTTTTGCAGTTCAACGGGTAAAATCTGTGTAGTATCCAGTTTTGGGCCTTTGATATCTAAAAAAAAAACAGTTTGAGTGTGTCGCACACTGTTCAGCCGCAAATCTATATATTTTTAAAAGTCTGGTATACACCAGTTTATTAAAACTGTGGTTTTGCTGTTCCACGGTAAAAAATCTCTATTATCCTGATTTTTGCACTTTTTGTAGTAAAAAAACCCAGTAGTGACTCCTGAGTGTTCTGACACAAAAATATATCTGTTGAAAATAGTCTGGTGTACGCCTGACATATCCCAGTGTGGTTTTGCAGTTCAACGGGTAAAATCTGTGTAGTATCCATTTTTGGGCCTTTGGTATCTAAAAAAAAAACAGTTTGAGTGTGTCGCTCACTGTTCAGCAGCAAATCTATATATTTTAAATAGTCTGGTATACACCAGTTTATTAAAACTGTGGTTTTGCTGTTCCATGGAAAAAAACTCCATTATCCTGCTTTTTGCGTTTTTTGCAGTAAAAAAAAACAGTAGTGACTCCTGAGTGTTCTGACACAAAAATATATCTGTTGAAATTAGTCTGGTGTATGTCTGACAAATCCCAGTGTGGTTTTGCAGTTCAACGGGTAAAATCTGTGTAGTATCCAGTTTTGGGCCTTTGATATCTAAAAAAAAACAGTTTGAGTGTGTCGCTCACTGTTCAGCCGCAAATCTATATATTTTAAAAAGTCTGGTATACACCAGTTTATTAAAACTGTGGTTTTGCTGTTCCGCGGTAAAAAATCTCTATTATCCTGCTTTTTGCATTTTTTGCAGTAAAAAAAACAGTAGTGTCTCCTGAGTGTTCTGACACAAAAATATATCTGTTGAAATTAGTCTGGTGTACGCCTGACAAATCCCAGTGTGGTTTTGGAGTTCAACGGGTAAAATCTGTGTAGTATCCAGTTTTGGGCCTTTGATATCTAAAAAAAAAAACAGTTTGAGTGTGTCGCTCACTGTTCAGCCGCAAATCTATATATTTTAAAAAGTCTGGTATACACCAGTTTATTAAAACTGTGGTTTTGCTGTTCCACGGTAAAAAATCTCTATTATCCTGCTTTTTGCGTTTTTTGCAGTAAAAAAAAACAGTAGTGACTCCTGAGTGTTCTGACACAAAAATATATCTGTTGAAATTAGTCTGGTGTATGTCTGACAAATCCCAGTGTGGTTTTGCAGTTCAACGGGTAAAATCTGTGTAGTATCCAGTTTTGGGCCTTTGATATCTAAACAAAAACAGTTTGAGTGTGTCGCTCACTGTTCAGCCGCAAATCTATATATTTTAAAAAGTCTGGTATACACCAGTTTATTAAAACTGTGGTTTTGCTGTTCCGCGGTAAAAAATCTCTATTATCCTGCTTTTTGCACTTTTTGCAGTAAAAAAAAACAGTAGTGACTCCTGAGTGTTCTAAGACAAAAATATATCTGTTGAAAATAGTCTGGTGTACGCCTGACAAATCCCAGTGTGGTTTTGCAGTTCAACGGGTAAAATCTGTGTATTATCCAGTTTTGGGCCTTTGTTATCTAAAAATAAAACTGTTTGAGTGTGTCGCTCACTGTTCAGCCGCAAATCTATATATTTTAAAAAGTCTGGTATACACCAGTTTATTAAAACTGTGGTTTTGCTGTTCCACGGTAAAAAATCTCTATTATCCTGCTTTTTGCATTTTTTGCAGTAAAAAAAACAGTAGTGTCTCCTGAGTGTTCTGACACAAAAATATATCTGTTGAAATTAGTCTGGTGTACGCCTGACAAATCCCAGTGTGGTTTTGGAGTTCAACGGGTAAAATCTGTGTAGTATCCAGTTTTGGGCCTTTGATATCTAAAAAAAAAACAGTTTGAGTGTGTCGCTCACTGTTCAGCCGCAAATCTATATATTTTTAAAAGTCTGGTATACACCAGTTTATTAAAACTGTGGTTTTGCTGTTCCACGGTAAAAAATCTCTATTATCCTGATTTTTGCACTTTTTGTAGTAAAAAAACCCAGTAGTGACTCCTGAGTGTTCTGACACAAAAATATATCTGTTGAAAATAGTATGGTGTACGCCTGACATATCCCAGTGTGGTTTTGCAGTTCAACGGGTAAAATCTGTGTAGTATCCATTTTTGGGCCTTTGGTATCTAAAAAAAAAACAGTTTGAGTGTGTCGCTCACTGTTCAGCCGCAAATCTATATATTTTAAATAGTCTGGTATACACCAGTTTATTAAAACTGTGGTTTTGCTGTTCCATGGAAAAAAACTCCATTATCCTGCTTTTTGCGTTTTTTGCAGTAAAAAAAAACAGTAGTGTCTCCTGAGTGTTCTGACACAAAAATATATCTGTTGAAATGAGTCTGGTGTACGCCTGACAAATCCTAGTGTTGTTTTGCAGTTCAACGGGTAAAATCTGTGTACTATACATATTTGGGCCTTTGGTATCTAAAAAAAACCAGTTTGAGTGTGTCGCTCACTGTTCACCCGCAAATCTATATATTTTAAATAGTCTGGTATACACCAGTTTATTAAAACTGTGGTTTTGCTGTTCCACGGTAAAAAATCTCTATTATCCTGCTTTTTGCGTTTTTTGCAGTAAAAAAAAACAGTAGTGACTCCTGAGTGTTCTGACACAAAAATATATCTGTTGAAATTAGTCTGGTGTATGTCTGACAAATCCCAGTGTGGTTTTGCAGTTCAACGGGTAAAATCTGTGTAGTATCCAGTTTTGGGCCTTTGATATCTAAAAAAAAACAGTTTGAGTGTGTCGCTCACTGTTCAGCCGCAAATCTATATATTTTAAAAAGTCTGGTATACACCAGTTTATTAAAACTGTGGTTTTGCTGTTCCGCGGTAAAAAATCTCTATTATCCTGCTTTTTGCACTTTTTGCAGTAAAAAAAAACAGTAGTGACTCCTGATTGTTCTAAGACAAAAATATATCTGTTGAAAATAGTCTGGTGTACGCCTGACAAATCCCAGTGTGGTTTTGCAGTTCAACGGGTAAAATCTGTGTAGTATCCAGTTTTGGGCCTTTGTTATCTAAAAATAAAACTGTTTGAGTGTGTCGCTCACTGTTCAGCCGCAAATCTATATATTTTAAAAAGTCTGGTATACACCAGTTTATTAAAACTGTGGTTTTGCTGATCCACGGTAAAAAATCTCTATTATCCTGCTTTTTGCATTTTTTGCAGTAAAAAAAACAGTAGTGTCTCCTGAGTGTTCTGACACAAAAATATATCTGTTGAAATTAGTCTGGTGTACGCCTGACAAATCCCAGTGTGGTTTTGGAGTTCAACGGGTAAAATCTGTGTAGTATCCAGTTTTGGGCCTTTGATATCTAAAAAAAAAACAGTTTGAGTGTGTCGCTCACTGTTCAGCCGCAAATCTATATATTTTTAAAAGTCTGGTATACACCAGTTTATTAAAACTGTGGTTTTGCTGTTCCACGGTAAAAAATCTCTATTATCCTGATTTTTGCACTTTTTGTAGTAAAAAAACCCAGTAGTGACTCCTGAGTGTTCTGACACAAAAATATATCTGTTGAAAATAGTATGGTGTACGCCTGACATATCCCAGTGTGGTTTTGCAGTTCAACGGGTAAAATCTGTGTAGTATCCATTTTTGGGCCTTTGGTATCTAAAAAAAAAACAGTTTGAGTGTGTCGCTCACTGTTCAGCCGCAAATCTATATATTTTAAATAGTCTGGTATACACCAGTTTATTAAAACTGTGGTTTTGCTGTTCCATGGAAAAAAACTCCATTATCCTGCTTTTTGCGTTTTTTGCAGTAAAAAAAAACAGTAGTGTCTCCTGAGTGTTCTGACACAAAAATATATCTGTTGAAATGAGTCTGGTGTACGCCTGACAAATCCTAGTGTTGTTTTGCAGTTCAACGGGTAAAATCTGTGTACTATACATATTTGGGCCTTTGGTATCTAAAAAAAACCAGTTTGAGTGTGTCGCTCACTGTTCACCCGCAAATCTATATATTTTAAATAGTCTGGTATACACCAGTTTATTAAAACTGTGGTTTTGCTGTTCCACGGTAAAAAATCTCTATTATCCTGCTTTTTGCGTTTTTTGCAGTAAAAAAAAACAGTAGTGACTCCTGAGTGTTCTGACACAAAAATATATCTGTTGAAATTAGTCTGGTGTATGTCTGACAAATCCCAGTGTGGTTTTGCAGTTCAACGGGTAAAATCTGTGTAGTATCCAGTTTTGGGCCTTTGATATCTAAAAAAAAACAGTTTGAGTGTGTCGCTCACTGTTCAGCCGCAAATCTATATATTTTAAAAAGTCTGGTATACACCAGTTTATTAAAACTGTGGTTTTGCTGTTCCGCGGTAAAAAATCTCTATTATCCTGCTTTTTGCACTTTTTGCAGTAAAAAAAAACAGTAGTGACTCCTGATTGTTCTAAGACAAAAATATATCTGTTGAAAATAGTCTGGTGTACGCCTGACAAATCCCAGTGTGGTTTTGCAGTTCAACGGGTAAAATCTGTGTAGTATCCAGTTTTGGGCCTTTGTTATCTAAAAATAAAACTGTTTGAGTGTGTCGCTCACTGTTCAGCCGCAAATCTATATATTTTAAAAAGTCTGGTATACACCAGTTTATTAAAACTGTGGTTTTGCTGATCCACGGTAAAAAATCTCTATTATCCTGCTTTTTGCATTTTTTGCAGTAAAAAAAACAGTAGTGTCTCCTGAGTGTTCTGACACAAAAATATATCTGTTGAAATTAGTCTGGTGTACGCCTGACAAATCCCAGTGTGGTTTTGGAGTTCAACGGGTAAAATCTGTGTAGTATCCAGTTTTGGGCCTTTGATATCTAAAAAAAAAACAGTTTGAGTGTGTCGCTCACTGTTCAGCCGCAAATCTATATATTTTTAAAAGTCTGGTATACACCAGTTTATTAAAACTGTGGTTTTGCTGTTCCACGGTAAAAAATCTCTATTATCCTGATTTTTGCACTTTTTGTAGTAAAAAAACCCAGTAGTGACTCCTGAGTGTTCTGACACAAAAATATATCTGTTGAAAATAGTCTGGTGTACGCCTGACATATCCCAGTGTGGTTTTGCAGTTCAACGGGTAAAATCTGTGTAGTATCCATTTTTGGGCCTTTGGTATCTAAAAAAAAAACAGTTTGAGTGTGTCGCTCACTGTTCAGCCGCAAATCTATATATTTTAAATAGTCTGGTATACACCAGTTTATTAAAACTGTGGTTTTGCTGTTCCATGGAAAAAAACTCCATTATCCTGCTTTTTGCGTTTTTTGCAGTAAAAAAAAACAGTAGTGACTCCTGAGTGTTCTGACACAAAAATATATCTGTTGAAATTAGTCTGGTGTATGTCTGACAAATCCCAGTGTGGTTTTGCAGTTCAACGGGTAAAATCTGTGTAGTATCCAGTTTTGGGCCTTTGATATCTAAAAAAAAACAGTTTGAGTGTGTCGCTCACTGTTCAGCCGCAAATCTATATATTTTAAAAAGTCTGGTATACACCAGTTTATTAAAACTGTGGTTTTGCTGTTCCGCGGTAAAAAATCTCTATTATCCTGCTTTTTGCACTTTTTGCAGTAAAAAAAAACAGTAGTGACTCCTGAGTGTTCTAAGACAAAAATATATCTGTTGAAAATAGTCTGGTGTACGCCTGACAAATCCCAGTGTGGTTTTGCAGTTCAACGGGTAAAATCTGTGTAGTATCCAGTTTTGGGCCTTTGTTATCTAAAAATAAAACTGTTTGAGTGTGTCGCTCACTGTTCAGCCGCAAATCTATATATTTTAAAAAGTCTGGTATACACCAGTTTATTAAAACTGTGGTTTTGCTGTTCCACGGTAAAAAATCTCTATTATCCTGCTTTTTGCATTTTTTGCAGTAAAAAAAACAGTAGTGTCTCCTGAGTGTTCTGACACAAAAATATATCTGTTGAAATTAGTCTGGTGTACGCCTGACAAATCCCAGTGTGGTTTTGGAGTTCAACGGGTAAAATCTGTGTAGTATCCAGTTTTGGGCCTTTGATATCTAAAAAAAAAAACAGTTTGAGTGTGTCGCTCACTGTTCAGCCGCAAATCTATATATTTTAAAAAGTCTGGTATACACCAGTTTATTAAAACTGTGGTTTTGCTGTTCCACGGTAAAAAACCTGTATTATCCTGCTTTTTGCATTTTTTGCAGTAAAAAAAAACAGTAGTGTCTCCTGAGTGTTCTGACAAAAAATATATCTGTTGAAATTAGTCTGGTGTACGCCTGACAAATCCCAGTGTGGTTTTGGAGTTCAACGGGTAAAATCTGTGTAGTATCCAGTTTTGGGCCTTTGATATCTAAAAAAAAAAACAGTTTGAGTGTGTCGCTCACTGTTCAGCCGCAAATCTATATATTTTAAAAAGTCTGGTATACACCAGTTTATTAAAACTGTGGTTTTGCTGTTCCACGGTAAAAAACCTGTATTATCCTGCTTTTTGCATTTTTTGCAGTAAAAAAAAACAGTAGTGTCTCCTGAGTGTTCTGACACAAAAATATTTCTGTTGAAATGAGTCTGGTGTACGCCTGACAAATCCTAGTGTTGTTTTGCAGTTCAACGGGTAAAATCTGTGTACTATACATATTTGGGCCTTTGGTATCTAAAAAAAACCAGTTTGAGTGTGTCGCTCACTGTTCACCCGCAAATCTATATATTTTAAATAGTCTGGTATACACCAGTTTATTAAAACTGTGGTTTTGCTGTTCCACGGTAAAAAATCTCTATTATCCTGCTTTTTGCGTTTTTTGCAGTAAAAAAAAACAGTAGTGACTCCTGAGTGTTCTGACACAAAAATATATCTGTTGAAATTAGTCTGGTGTATGTCTGACAAATCCCAGTGTGGTTTTGCAGTTCAACGGGTAAAATCTGTGTAGTATCCAGTTTTGGGCCTTTGATATCTAAAAAAAAACAGTTTGAGTGTGTCGCTCACTGTTCAGCCGCAAATCTATATATTTTAAAAAGTCTGGTATACACCAGTTTATTAAAACTGTGGTTTTGCTGTTCCGCGGTAAAAAATCTCTATTATCCTGCTTTTTGCACTTTTTGCAGTAAAAAAAAACAGTAGTGACTCCTGAGTGTTCTAAGACAAAAATATATCTGTTGAAAATAGTCTGGTGTACGCCTGACAAATCCCAGTGTGGTTTTGCAGTTCAACGGGTAAAATCTGTGTAGTATCCAGTTTTGGGCCTTTGTTATCTAAAAATAAAACTGTTTGAGTGTGTCGCTCACTGTTCAGCCGCAAATCTATATATTTTAAAAAGTCTGGTATACACCAGTTTATTAAAACTGTGGTTTTGCTGTTCCACGGTAAAAAATCTCTATTATCCTGCTTTTTGCATTTTTTGCAGTAAAAAAAACAGTAGTGTCTCCTGAGTGTTCTGACACAAAAATATATCTGTTGAAATTAGTCTGGTGTACGCCTGACAAATCCCAGTGTGGTTTTGGAGTTCAACGGGTAAAATCTGTGTAGTATCCAGTTTTGGGCCTTTGATATCTAAAAAAAAAAACAGTTTGAGTGTGTCGCTCACTGTTCAGCCGCAAATCTATATATTTTAAAAAGTCTGGTATACACCAGTTTATTAAAACTGTGGTTTTGCTGTTCCACGGTAAAAAACCTGTATTATCCTGCTTTTTGAATTTTTTGCAGTAAAAAAAAACAGTAGTGTCTCCTGAGTGTTCTGACACAAAAATATATCTGTTGAAATGAGTCTGGTGTACGCCTGACAAATCCTAGGGTTGTTTTGCAGTTCAACGGGTAAAATCTGTGTACTATACATATTTGGGCCTTTGGTATCTAAAAAAAACCAGTTTGAGTGTGTCGCTCACTGTTCACCCGCAAATCTATATATTTTAAATAGTCTGGTATACACCAGTTTATTAAAACTGTGGTTTTGCTGTTCCACGGTAAAAAATCTCTATTATCCTGCTTTTTGCGTTTTTTGCAGTAAAAAAAAACAGTAGTGACTCCTGAGTGTTCTGACACAAAAATATATCTGTTGAAATTAGTCTGGTGTATGTCTGACAAATCCCAGTGTGGTTTTGCAGTTCAACGGGTAAAATCTGTGTAGTATCCAGTTTTGGGCCTTTGATATCTAAAAAAAAACAGTTTGAGTGTGTCGCTCACTGTTCAGCCGCAAATCTATATATTTTAAAAAGTCTGGTATACACCAGTTTATTAAAACTGTGGTTTTGCTGTTCCGCGGTAAAAAATCTCTATTATCCTGCTTTTTGCACTTTTTGCAGTAAAAAAAAACAGTAGTGACTCCTGAGTGTTCTAAGACAAAAATATATCTGTTGAAAATAGTCTGGTGTACGCCTGACAAATCCCAGTGTGGTTTTGCAGTTCAACGGGTAAAATCTGTGTAGTATCCAGTTTTGGGCCTTTGTTATCTAAAAATAAAACTGTTTGAGTGTGTCGCTCACTGTTCAGCCGCAAATCTATATATTTTAAAAAGTCTGGTATACACCAGTTTATTAAAACTGTGGTTTTGCTGATCCACGGTAAAAAATCTCTATTATCCTGCTTTTTGCATTTTTTGCAGTAAAAAAAACAGTAGTGTCTCCTGAGTGTTCTGACACAAAAATATATCTGTTGAAATTAGTCTGGTGTACGCCTGACAAATCCCAGTGTGGTTTTGGAGTTCAACGGGTAAAATCTGTGTAGTATCCAGTTTTGGGCCTTTGATATCTAAAAAAAAAACAGTTTGAGTGTGTCGCTCACTGTTCAGCCGCAAATCTATATATTTTTAAAAGTCTGGTATACACCAGTTTATTAAAACTGTGGTTTTGCTGTTCCACGGTAAAAAATCTCTATTATCCTGATTTTTGCACTTTTTGTAGTAAAAAAACCCAGTAGTGACTCCTGAGTGTTCTGACACAAAAATATATCTGTTGAAAATAGTCTGGTGTACGCCTGACATATCCCAGTGTGGTTTTGCAGTTCAACGGGTAAAATCTGTGTAGTATCCAGTTTTGGGCCTTTGATATCTAAAAAAAAACAGTTTGAGTGTGTCGCTCACTGTTCAGCCGCAAATCTATATATTTTAAAAAGTCTGGTATACACCAGTTTATTAAAACTGTGGTTTTGCTGTTCCGCGGTAAAAAATCTCTATTATCCTGCTTTTTGCACTTTTTGCAGTAAAAAAAAACAGTAGTGACTCCTGAGTGTTCTAAGACAAAAATATATCTGTTGAAAATAGTCTGGTGTACGCCTGACAAATCCCAGTGTGGTTTTGCAGTTCAACGGGTAAAATCTGTGTAGTATCCAGTTTTGGGCCTTTGTTATCTAAAAATAAAACTGTTTGAGTGTGTCGCTCACTGTTCAGCCGCAAATCTATATATTTTAAAAAGTCTGGTATACACCAGTTTATTAAAACTGTGGTTTTGCTGTTCCACGGTAAAAAATCTCTATTATCCTGCTTTTTGCATTTTTTGCAGTAAAAAAAACAGTAGTGTCTCCTGAGTGTTCTGACACAAAAATATATCTGTTGAAATTAGTCTGGTGTACGCCTGACAAATCCCAGTGTGGTTTTGGAGTTCAACGGGTAAAATCTGTGTAGTATCCAGTTTTGGGCCTTTGATATCTAAAAAAAAAAACAGTTTGAGTGTGTCGCTCACTGTTCAGCCGCAAATCTATATATTTTAAAAAGTCTGGTATACACCAGTTTATTAAAACTGTGGTTTTGCTGTTCCACGGTAAAAAACCTGTATTATCCTGCTTTTTGCATTTTTTGCAGTAAAAAAAAACAGTAGTGTCTCCTGAGTGTTCTGACACAAAAATATATCTGTTGAAATGAGTCTGGTGTACGCCTGACAAATCCTAGGGTTGTTTTGCAGTTCAACGGGTAAAATCTGTGTACTATACATATTTGGGCCTTTGGTATCTAAAAAAAACCAGTTTGAGTGTGTCGCTCACTGTTCACCCGCAAATCTATATATTTTAAATAGTCTGGTATACACCAGTTTATTAAAACTGTGGTTTTGCTGTTCCACGGTAAAAAATCTCTATTATCCTGCTTTTTGCGTTTTTTGCAGTAAAAAAAAACAGTAGTGACTCCTGAGTGTTCTGACACAAAAATATATCTGTTGAAATTAGTCTGGTGTATGTCTGACAAATCCCAGTGTGGTTTTGCAGTTCAACGGGTAAAATCTGTGTAGTATCCAGTTTTGGGCCTTTGATATCTAAAAAAAAACAGTTTGAGTGTGTCGCTCACTGTTCAGCCGCAAATCTATATATTTTAAAAAGTCTGGTATACACCAGTTTATTAAAACTGTGGTTTTGCTGTTCCGCGGTAAAAAATCTCTATTATCCTGCTTTTTGCACTTTTTGCAGTAAAAAAAAACAGTAGTGACTCCTGAGTGTTCTAAGACAAAAATATATCTGTTGAAAATAGTCTGGTGTACGCCTGACAAATCCCAGTGTGGTTTTGCAGTTCAACGGGTAAAATCTGTGTAGTATCCAGTTTTGGGCCTTTGTTATCTAAAAATAAAACTGTTTGAGTGTGTCGCTCACTGTTCAGCCGCAAATCTATATATTTTAAAAAGTCTGGTATACACCAGTTTATTAAAACTGTGGTTTTGCTGTTCCACGGTAAAAAATCTCTATTATCCTGCTTTTTGCATTTTTTGCAGTAAAAAAAACAGTAGTGTCTCCTGAGTGTTCTGACACAAAAATATATCTGTTGAAATTAGTCTGGTGTACGCCTGACAAATCCCAGTGTGGTTTTGGAGTTCAACGGGTAAAATCTGTGTAGTATCCAGTTTTGGGCCTTTGATATCTAAAAAAAAAACAGTTTGAGTGTGTCGCTCACTGTTCAGCCGCAAATCTATATATTTTTAAAAGTCTGGTATACACCAGTTTATTAAAACTGTGGTTTTGCTGTTCCACGGTAAAAAATCTCTATTATCCTGATTTTTGCACTTTTTGTAGTAAAAAAACCCAGTAGTGACTCCTGAGTGTTCTGACACAAAAATATATCTGTTGAAAATAGTCTGGTGTACGCCTGACATATCCCAGTGTGGTTTTGCAGTTCAACGGGTAAAATCTGTGTAGTATCCATTTTTGGGCCTTTGGTATCTAAAAAAAAAACAGTTTGAGTGTGTCGCTCACTGTTCAGCCGCAAATCTATATATTTTAAATAGTCTGGTATACACCAGTTTATTAAAACTGTGGTTTTGCTGTTCCATGGAAAAAAACTCCATTATCCTGCTTTTTGCGTTTTTTGCAGTAAAAAAAAACAGTAGTGACTCCTGAGTGTTCTGACACAAAAATATATCTGTTGAAATTAGTCTGGTGTATGTCTGACAAATCCCAGTGTGGTTTTGCAGTTCAACGGGTAAAATCTGTGTAGTATCCAGTTTTGGGCCTTTGATATCTAAAAAAAAACAGTTTGAGTGTGTCGCTCACTGTTCAGCCGCAAATCTATATATTTTAAAAAGTCTGGTATACACCAGTTTATTAAAACTGTGGTTTTGCTGTTCTGCGGTAAAAAATCTCTATTATCCTGCTTTTTGCACTTTTTGCAGTAAAAAAAAACAGTAGTGACTCCTGAGTGTTCTAAGACAAAAATATATCTGTTGAAAATAGTCTGGTGTACGCCTGACAAATCCCAGTGTGGTTTTGCAGTTCAACGGGTAAAATCTGTGTAGTATCCAGTTTTGGGCCTTTGTTATCTAAAAATAAAACTGTTTGAGTGTGTCGCTCACTGTTCAGCCGCAAATCTATATATTTTAAAAAGTCTGGTATACACCAGTTTATTAAAACTGTGGTTTTGCTGATCCACGGTAAAAAATCTCTATTATCCTGCTTTTTGCATTTTTTGCAGTAAAAAAAACAGTAGTGTCTCCTGAGTGTTCTGACACAAAAATATATCTGTTGAAATTAGTCTGGTGTACGCCTGACAAATCCCAGTGTGGTTTTGGAGTTCAACGGGTAAAATCTGTGTAGTATCCAGTTTTGGGCCTTTGATATCTAAAAAAAAAACAGTTTGAGTGTGTCGCTCACTGTTCAGCCGCAAATCTATATATTTTTAAAAGTCTGGTATACACCAGTTTATTAAAACTGTGGTTTTGCTGTTCCACGGTAAAAAATCTCTATTATCCTGATTTTTGCACTTTTTGTAGTAAAAAAACCCAGTAGTGACTCCTGAGTGTTCTGACACAAAAATATATCTGTTGAAAATAGTCTGGTGTACGCCTGACATATCCCAGTGTGGTTTTGCAGTTCAACGGGTAAAATCTGTGTAGTATCCATTTTTGGGCCTTTGGTATCTAAAAAAAAAACAGTTTGAGTGTGTCGCTCACTGTTCAGCCGCAAATCTATATATTTTAAATAGTCTGGTATACACCAGTTTATTAAAACTGTGGTTTTGCTGTTCCATGGAAAAAAAATCCATTATCCTGCTTTTTGCGTTTTTTGCAGTAAAAAAAAACAGTAGTGACTCCTGAGTGTTCTGACACAAAAATATATCTGTTGAAATTAGTCTGGTGTATGTCTGACAAATCCCAGTGTGGTTTTGCAGTTCAACGGGTAAAATTTGTGTAGTATCCAGTTTTGGGCCTTTGTTATCTAAAAATAAAACTGTTTGAGTGTGTCGCTCACTGTTCAGCCGCAAATCTATATATTTTAAAAAGTCTGGTATACACCAGTTTATTAAAGCTGTGGTTTTGCTGTTCCACGGTAAAAAATCTCTATTATCCTGCTTTTTGCATTTTTTGCAGTAAAAAAAACAGTAGTGTCTCCTGAGTGTTCTGACACAAAAATATATCTGTTGAAATTAGTCTGGTGTACGCCTGACAAATCCCAGTGTGGTTTTGCAGTTCAACGGGTAAAATCTGTGTACTATACATATTTGGGCCTTTGGTATCTAAAAAAAACCAGTTTGAGTGTGTCGCTCACTGTTCACCCGCAAATCTATATATTTTAAATAGTCTGGTATACACCAGTTTATTAAAACTGTGGTTTTGCTGTTCCACGGTAAAAAATCTCTATTATCCTGCTTTTTGCGTTTTTTGCAGTAAAAAAAAACAGTAGTGACTCCTGAGTGTTCTGACACAAAAATATATCTGTTGAAATTAGTCTGGTGTATGTCTGACAAATCCCAGTGTGGTTTTGCAGTTCAACGGGTAAAATCTGTGTAGTATCCAGTTTTGGGCCTTTGATATCTAAAAAAAAACAGTTTGAGTGTGTCGCTCACTGTTCAGCCGCAAATCTATATATTTTAAAAAGTCTGGTATACACCAGTTTATTAAAACTGTGGTTTTGCTGTTCCGCGGTAAAAAATCTCTATTATCCTGCTTTTTGCACTTTTTGCAGTAAAAAAAAACAGTAGTGACTCCTGAGTGTTCTAAGACAAAAATATATCTGTTGAAAATAGTCTGGTGTACGCCTGACAAATCCCAGTGTGGTTTTGCAGTTCAACGGGTAAAATCTGTGTAGTATCCAGTTTTGGGCCTTTGTTATCTAAAAATAAAACTGTTTGAGTGTGTCGCTCACTGTTCAGCCGCAAATCTATATATTTTAAAAAGTCTGGTATACACCAGTTTATTAAAACTGTGGTTTTGCTGTTCCACGGTAAAAAATCTCTATTATCCTGCTTTTTGCATTTTTTGCAGTAAAAAAAACAGTAGTGTCTCCTGAGTGTTCTGACACAAAAATATATCTGTTGAAATTAGTCTGGTGTACGCCTGACAAATCCCAGTGTGGTTTTGGAGTTCAACGGGTAAAATCTTTGTAGTATCCAGTTTTGGGCCTTTGATATCTAAAAAAAAAAACAGTTTGAGTGTGTCGCTCACTGTTCAGCCGCAAATCTATATATTTTTAAAAGTCTGGTATACACCAGTTTATTAAAACTGTGGTTTTGCTGTTCCACGGTAAAAAATCTCTATTATCCTGATTTTTGCACTTTTTGTAGTAAAAAAACCCAGTAGTGACTCCTGAGTGTTCTGACACAAAAATATATCTGTTGAAAATAGTCTGGTGTACGCCTGACATATCCCAGTGTGGTTTTGCAGTTCAACGGGTAAAATCTGTGTAGTATCCATTTTTGGGCCTTTGGTATCTAAAAAAAAAACAGTTTGAGTGTGTCGCTCACTGTTCAGCCGCAAATCTATATATTTTAAATAGTCTGGTATACACCAGTTTATTAAAACTGTGGTTTTGCTGTTCCATGGAAAAAAAATCCATTATCCTGCTTTTTGCGTTTTTTGCAGTAAAAAAAAACAGTAGTGACTCCTGAGTGTTCTGACACAAAAATATATCTGTTGAAATTAGTCTGGTGTATGTCTGACAAATCCCAGTGTGGTTTTGCAGTTCAACGGGTAAAATCTGTGTAGTATCCAGTTTTGGGCCTTTGATATCTAAAAAAAAACAGTTTGAGTGTGTCGCTCACTGTTCAGCCGCAAATCTATATATTTTAAAAAGTCTGGTATACACCAGTTTATTAAAACTGTGGTTTTGCTGTTCCGCGGTAAAAAATCTCTATTATCCTGCTTTTTGCACTTTTTGCAGTAAAAAAAAACAGTAGTGACTCCTGACTGTTCTAAGACAAAAATATATCTGTTGAAAATAGTCTGGTGTACGCCTGACAAATCCCAGTGTGGTTTTGCAGTTCAACGGGTAAAATCTGTGTAGTATCCAGTTTTGGGCCTTTGTTATCTAAAAATAAAACTGTTTGAGTGTGTCGCTCACTGTTCAGCCGCAAATCTATATATTTTAAAAAGTCTGGTATACACCAGTTTATTAAAACTGTGGTTTTGCTGTTCCGCGGTAAAAAATCTCTATTATCCTGCTTTTTGCACTTTTTGCAGCAAAAAAAACAGTAGTGTCTCCTGAGTGTTCTGACACAAAAATATATCTGTTGAAATTAGTCTGGTGTATGTCTGACAAATCCCAGTGTGGTTTTGCAGTTCAACGGGTAAAATCTGTGTAGTATCCAGTTTTGGGCCTTTGATATCTAAAAAAAACCAGTTTGAGTGTGTCGCTCACTGTTCAGCCGCAAATCTATATATTTTAAAAAGTCTGGTATACACCAGTTTATTAAAACTGTGGTTTTGCTGTTCTGCGGTAAAAAATCTCTATTATCCTGCTTTTTGCACTTTTTGCAGTAAAAAAAAACAGTAGTGACTCCTGAGTGTTCTAAGACAAAAATATATCTGTTGAAAATAGTCTGGTGTACGCCTGACAAATCCCAGTGTGGTTTTGCAGTTCAACGGGTAAAATCTGTGTAGTATCCAGTTTTGGGCCTTTGTTATCTAAAAATAAAATTGTTTGAGTGTGTCGCTCACTGTTCAGCCGCAAATCTATATATTTTAAAAAGTCTGGTATACACCAGTTTATTAAAACTGTGGTTTTGCTGATCCACGGTAAAAAATCTCTATTATCCTGCTTTTTGCATTTTTTGCAGTAAAAAAAACAGTAGTGTCTCCTGAGTGTTCTGACACAAAAATATATCTGTTGAAATTAGTCTGGTGTACGCCTGACAAATCCCAGTGTGGTTTTGGAGTTCAACGGGTAAAACCTGTGTAGTATCCAGTTTTGGGCCTTTGATATCTAAAAAAAAAACAGTTTGAGTGTGTCGCTCACTGTTCAGCCGCAAATCTATATATTTTTAAAAGTCTGGTATACACCAGTTTATTAAAACTGTGGTTTTGCTGTTCCACGGTAAAAAATCTCTATTATCCTGATTTTTGCACTTTTTGTAGTAAAAAAACCCAGTAGTGACTCCTGAGTGTTCTGACACAAAAATATATCTGTTGAAAATAGTCTGGTGTACGCCTGACATATCCCAGTGTGGTTTTGCAGTTCAACGGGTAAAATCTGTGTAGTATCCATTTTTGGGCCTTTGGTATCTAAAAAAAAAACAGTTTGAGTGTGTCGCTCACTGTTCAGCCGCAAATCTATATATTTTAAATAGTCTGGTATACACCAGTTTATTAAAACTGTGGTTTTGCTGTTCCATGGGAAAAAAATCCATTATCCTGCTTTTTGCGTTTTTTGCAGTAAAAAAAAACAGTAGTGACTCCTGAGTGTTCTGACACAAAAATATATCTGTTGAAATTAGTCTGGTGTATGTCTGACAAATCCCAGTGTGGTTTTGCAGTTCAACGGGTAAAATTTGTGTAGTATCCAGTTTTGGGCCTTTGTTATCTAAAAATAAAACTGTTTGAGTGTGTCGCTCACTGTTCAGCCGCAAATCTATATATTTTAAAAAGTCTGGTATACACCAGTTTATTAAAACTGTGGTTTTGCTGTTCCACGGTAAAAAATCTCTATTATCCTGCTTTTTGCATTTTTTGCAGTAAAAAAAACAGTAGTGTCTCCTGAGTGTTCTGACACAAAAATATATCTGTTGAAATTAGTCTGTTGTACGCCTGACAAATCCCAGTGTGGTTTTGGAGTTCAACGGGTAAAATCTGTGTAGTATCCAGTTTTGGGCCTTTGATATCTAAAAAAAAAAACAGTTTGAGTGTGTCGCTCACTGTTCAGCCGCAAATCTATATATTTTAAAAAGTCTGGTATACACCAGTTTATTAAAACTGTGGTTTTGCTGTTCCACGGTAAAAAACCTGTATTATCCTGCTTTTTGCATTTTTTGCAGTAAAAAAAACAGTAGTGTCTCCTGAGTGTTCTGACACAAAAATATATCTGTTGAAATGAGTCTGGTGTACGCCTGACAAATCCTAGTGTTGTTTTTGCAGTTCAACGGGTAAAATCTGTGTACTATACATATTTGGGCCTTTGGTATCTAAAAAAAACCAGTTTGAGTGTGTCGCTCACTGTTCACCCGCAAATCTATATATTTTAAATAGTCTGGTATACACCAGTTTATTAAAACTGTGGTTTTGCTGTTCCACGGTAAAAAATCTCTATTATCCTGCTTTTTGCGTTTTTTGCAGTAAAAAAAAACAGTAGTGACTCCTGAGTGTTCTGACACAAAAATATATCTGTTGAAATTAGTCTGGTGTATGTCTGACAAATCCCAGTGTGGTTTTGCAGTTCAACGGGTAAAATCTGTGTAGTATCCAGTTTTGGGCCTTTGATATCTAAAAAAAAACAGTTTGAGTGTGTCGCTCACTGTTCAGCCGCAAATCTATATATTTTAAAAAGTCTGGTATACACCAGTTTATTAAAACTGTGGTTTTGCTGTTCCGCGGTAAAAAATCTCTATTATCCTGCTTTTTGCACTTTTTGCAGTAAAAAAAAACAGTAGTGACTCCTGAGTGTTCTAAGACAAAAATATATCTGTTGAAAATAGTCTGGTGTACGCCTGACAAATCCCAGTGTGGTTTTGCAGTTCAACGGGTAAAATCTGTGTAGTATCCAGTTTTGGGCCTTTGTTATCTAAAAATAAAACTGTTTGAGTGTGTCGCTCACTGTTCAGCCGCAAATCTATATATTTTAAAAAGTCTGGTATACACCAGTTTATTAAAACTGTGGTTTTGCTGTTCCACGGTAAAAAATCTCTATTATCCTGCTTTTTGCATTTTTTGCAGTAAAAAAAACAGTAGTGTCTCCTGAGTGTTCTGACACAAAAATATATCTGTTGAAATTAGTCTGGTGTACGCCTGACAAATCCCAGTGTGGTTTTGGAGTTCAACGGGTAAAATCTTTGTAGTATCCAGTTTTGGGCCTTTGATATCTAAAAAAAAAACAGTTTGAGTGTGTCGCTCACTGTTCAGCCGCAAATCTATATATTTTTAAAAGTCTGGTATACACCAGTTTATTAAAACTGTGGTTTTGCTGTTCCACGGTAAAAAATCTCTATTATCCTGATTTTTGCACTTTTTGTAGTAAAAAAACCCAGTAGTGACTCCTGAGTGTTCTGACACAAAAATATATCTGTTGAAAATAGTCTGGTGTACGCCTGACATATCCCAGTGTGGTTTTGCAGTTCAACGGGTAAAATCTGTGTAGTATCCATTTTTGGGCCTTTGGTATCTAAAAAAAAAACAGTTTGAGTGTGTCGCTCACTGTTCAGCCGCAAATCTATATATTTTAAATAGTCTGGTATACACCAGTTTATTAAAACTGTGGTTTTGCTGTTCCATGGAAAAAAAATCCATTATCCTGCTTTTTGCGTTTTTTGCAGTAAAAAAAAACAGTAGTGACTCCTGAGTGTTCTGACACAAAAATATATCTGTTGAAATTAGTCTGGTGTATGTCTGACAAATCCCAGTGTGGTTTTGCAGTTCAACGGGTAAAATCTGTGTAGTATCCAGTTTTGGGCCTTTGATATCTAAAAAAAAACAGTTTGAGTGTGTCGCTCACTGTTCAGCCGCAAATCTATATATTTTAAAAAGTCTGGTATACACCAGTTTATTAAAACTGTGGTTTTGCTGTTCCGCGGTAAAAAATCTCTATTATCCTGCTTTTTGCACTTTTTGCAGTAAAAAAAAACAGTAGTGACTCCTGACTGTTCTAAGACAAAAATATATCTGTTGAAAATAGTCTGGTGTACGCCTGACAAATCCCAGTGTGGTTTTGCAGTTCAACGGGTAAAATCTGTGTAGTATCCAGTTTTGGGCCTTTGTTATCTAAAAATAAAACTGTTTGAGTGTGTCGCTCACTGTTCAGCCGCAAATCTATATATTTTAAAAAGTCTGGTATACACCAGTTTATTAAAACTGTGGTTTTGCTGTTCCGCGGTAAAAAATCTCTATTATCCTGCTTTTTGCACTTTTTGCAGTAAAAAAAACAGTAGTGTCTCCTGAGTGTTCTGACACAAAAATATATCTGTTGAAATTAGTCTGGTGTACGCCTGACAAATCCCAGTGTGGTTTTGCAGTTCAACGGGTAAAATCTGTGTAGTATCCAGTTTTGGGCCTTTCTTATCTAAAAAAAAACTGTTTGAGTGTGTCGCTCACTGTTCAGCCGCAAATCTATATATTTTAAAAAGTCTGGTATACACCAGTTTATTAAAACTGTGGTTTTGCTGTTCCACGGTAAAAAATCTCTATTATCCTGCTTTTTGCATTTTTTGCAGTAAAAAAAACAGTAGTGTCTCCTGAGTGTTCTGACACAAAAATATATCTGTTGAAATTAGTCTGGTGTACGCCTGACAAATCCCAGTGTGGTTTTGGAGTTCAACGGGTAAAATCTGTGTAGTATCCAGTTTTGGGCCTTTGATATCTAAAAAAAAAAACAGTTTGAGTGTGTCGCTCACTGTTCAGCCGCAAATCTATATATTTTAAAAAGTCTGGTATACACCAGTTTATTAAAACTGTGGTTTTGCTGTTCCACGGTAAAAAACCTGTATTATCCTGCTTTTTGCATTTTTTGCAGTAAAAAAAAACAGTAGTGTCTCCTGAGTGTTCTGACACAAAAATATATCTGTTGAAATGAGTCTGGTGTACGCCTGACAAATCCTAGTGTTGTTTTGCAGTTCAACGGGTAAAATCTGTGTACTATACATATTTGGGCCTTTGGTATGTAAAAAAAACCAGTTTGAGTGTGTCGCTCACTGTTCACCCGCAAATCTATATATTTTAAATAGTCTGGTATACACCAGTTTATTAAAACTGTGGTTTTGCTGTTCCACGGTAAAAAATCTCTATTATCCTGCTTTTTGCGTTTTTTGCAGTAAAAAAAAACAGTAGTGACTCCTGAGTGTTCTGACACAAAAATATATCTGTTGAAAATAGTCTGGTGTATGTCTGACAAATCCCAGTGTGGTTTTGCAGTTCAACGGGTAAAATCTGTGTAGTATCCAGTTTTGGGCCTTTGATATCTAAAAAAAAACAGTTTGAGTGTGTCGCTCACTGTTCAGCCGCAAATCTATATATTTTAAAAAGTCTGGTATACACCAGTTTATTAAAACTGTGGTTTTGCTGTTCCACGGTAAAAAATCTCTATTATCCTGCTTTTTGCACTTTTTGCAGTAAAAAAAAACAGTAGTGACTCCTGAGTGTTCTAAGACAAAAATATATCTGTTGAAAATAGTCTGGTGTACGCCTGACAAATCCCAGTGTGGTTTTGCAGTTCAACGGGTAAAATCTGTGTAGTATCCAGTTTTGGGCCTTTGTTATCTAAAAATAAAACTGTTTGAGTGTGTCGCTCACTGTTCAGCCGCAAATCTATATATTTTAAAAAGTCTGGTATACACCAGTTTATTAAAACTGTGGTTTTGCTGTTCCACGGTAAAAAATCTCTATTATCCTGCTTTTTGCATTTTTTGCAGTAAAAAAAACAGTAGTGTCTCCTGAGTGTTCTGACACAAAAATATATCTGTTGAAATTAGTCTGGTGTACGCCTGACAAATCCCAGTGTGGTTTTGGAGTTCAACGGGTAAAATCTGTGTAGTATCCAGTTTTGGGCCTTTGATATCTAAAAAAAAACCAGTTTGAGTGTGTCGCTCACTGTTCAGCCGCAAATCTATATATTTTTAAAAGTCTGGTATACACCAGTTTATTAAAACTGTGGTTTTGCTGTTCCACGGTAAAAAATCTCTATTATCCTGATTTTTGCACTTTTTGTAGTAAAAAAACCCAATAGTGACTCCTGAGTGTTCTGACACAAAAATATATCTGTTGAAAATAGTCTGGTGTACGCCTGACATATCCCAGTGTGGTTTTGCAGTTCAACGGGTAAAATCTGTGTAGTATCCATTTTTGGGCCTTTGGTATCTAAAAAAAAAACAGTTTGAGTGTGTCGCTCACTGTTCAGCCGCAAATCTATATATTTTAAATAGTCTGGTATACACCAGTTTATTAAAACTGTGGTTTTGCTGTTCCGCGGTAAAAAATCTCTATTATCCTGCTTTTTGCACTTTTTGCAGTAAAAAAAAACAGTAGTGACTCCTGACTGTTCTAAGACAAAAATATATCTGTTGAAAATAGTCTGGTGTACGCCTGACAAATCCCAGTGTGGTTTTGCAGTTCAACGGGTAAAATTTGTGTAGTATCCAGTTTTGGGCCTTTGTTATCTAAAAATAAAACTGTTTGAGTGTGTCGCTCACTGTTCAGCCGCAAATCTATATATTTTAAAAAGTCTGGTATACACCAGTTTATTAAAACTGTGGTTTTGCTGTTCCGCGGTAAAAAATCTCTATTATCCTGCTTTTTGCACTTTTTGCAGTAAAAAAAACAGTAGTGTCTCCTGAGTGTTCTGACACAAAAATATATCTGTTGAAATTAGTCTGGTGTACGCCTGACAAATCCCAGTGTGGTTTTGCAGTTCAACGGGTAAAATCTGTGTAGTATCCAGTTTTGGGCCTTTCTTATCTAAAAAAAAACTGTTTGAGTGTGTCGCTCACTGTTCAGCCGCAAATCTATATATTTTAAAAAGTCTGGTATACACCAGTTTATTAAAACTGTGGTTTTGCTGTTCCACGGTAAAAAATCTCTATTATCCTGCTTTTTGCATTTTTTGCAGTAAAAAAAACAGTAGTGTCTCCTGAGTGTTCTGACACAAAAATATATCTGTTGAAATTAGTCTGGTGTACGCCTGACAAATCCCAGTGTGGTTTTGGAGTTCAACGGGTAAAATCTGTGTAGTATCCAGTTTTGGGCCTTTGATATCTAAAAAAAAAAACAGTTTGAGTGTGTCGCTCACTGTTCAGCCGCAAATCTATATATTTTAAAAAGTCTGGTATACACCAGTTTATTAAAACTGTGGTTTTGCTGTTCCACGGTAAAAAACCTGTATTATCCTGCTTTTTGCATTTTTTGCAGTAAAAAAAAACAGTAGTGTCTCCTGAGTGTTCTGACACAAAAATATATCTGTTGAAATGAGTCTGGTGTACGCCTGACAAATCCTAGTGTTGTTTTGCAGTTCAACGGGTAAAATCTGTGTACTATACATATTTGGGCCTTTGGTATGTAAAAAAAACCAGTTTGAGTGTGTCGCTCACTGTTCACCCGCAAATCTATATATTTTAAATAGTCTGGTATACACCAGTTTATTAAAACTGTGGTTTTGCTGTTCCACGGTAAAAAAATCTCTATTATCCTGCTTTTTGCGTTTTTTGCAGTAAAATAAAACAGTAGTGACTCCTGAGTGTTCTGACACAAAAATATATCTGTTGAAAATAGTCTGGTGTATGTCTGACAAATCCCAGTGTGGTTTTGCAGTTCAACGGGTAAAATCTGTGTAGTATCCAGTTTTGGGCCTTTGATATCTAAAAAAAAACAGTTTGAGTGTGTCGCTCACTGTTCAGCCGCAAATCTATATATTTTAAAAAGTCTGGTATACACCAGTTTATTAAAACTGTGGTTTTGCTGTTCCACGGTAAAAAATCTCTATTATCCTGCTTTTTGCACTTTTTGCAGTAAAAAAAAACAGTAGTGACTCCTGAGTGTTCTAAGACAAAAATATATCTGTTGAAAATAGTCTGGTGTACGCCTGACAAATCCCAGTGTGGTTTTGCAGTTCAACGGGTAAAATCTGTGTAGTATCCAGTTTTGGGCCTTTGTTATCTAAAAATAAAACTGTTTGAGTGTGTCGCTCACTGTTCAGCCGCAAATCTATATATTTTAAAAAGTCTGGTATACACCAGTTTATTAAAACTGTGGTTTTGCTGTTCCACGGTAAAAAATCTCTATTATCCTGCTTTTTGCATTTTTTGCAGTAAAAAAAACAGTAGTGTCTCCTGAGTGTTCTGACACAAAAATATATCTGTTGAAATTAGTCTGGTGTACGCCTGACAAATCCCAGTGTGGTTTTGGAGTTCAACGGGTAAAATCTGTGTAGTATCCAGTTTTGGGCCTTTGATATCTAAAAAAAAACCAGTTTGAGTGTGTCGCTCACTGTTCAGCCGCAAATCTATATATTTTTAAAAGTCTGGTATACACCAGTTTATTAAAACTGTGGTTTTGCTGTTCCACGGTAAAAAATCTCTATTATCCTGATTTTTGCACTTTTTGTAGTAAAAAAACCCAGTAGTGACTCCTGAGTGTTCTGACACAAAAATATATCTGTTGAAAATAGTCTGGTGTACGCCTGACATATCCCAGTGTGGTTTTGCAGTTCAACGGGTAAAATCTGTGTAGTATCCATTTTTGGGCCTTTGGTATCTAAAAAAAAAACAGTTTGAGTGTGTCGCTCACTGTTCAGCCGCAAATCTATATATTTTAAATAGTCTGGTATACACCAGTTTATTAAAACTGTGGTTTTGCTGTTCCATGGAAAAAAACTCCATTATCCTGCTTTTTGCGTTTTTTGCAGTAAAAAAAAACAGTAGTGACTCCTGAGTGTTCTGACACAAAAATATATCTGTTGAAATTAGTCTGGTGTATGTCTGACAAATCCCAGTGTGGTTTTGCAGTTCAACGGGTAAAATCTGTGTAGTATCCAGTTTTGGGCCTTTGATATCTAAAAAAAAACAGTTTGAGTGTGTCGCTCACTGTTCAGCCGCAAATCTATATATTTTAAAAAGTCTGGTATACACCAGTTTATTAAAACTGTGGTTTTGCTGTTCCACGGTAAAAAATCTCTATTATCCTGCTTTTTGCATTTTTTGCAGTAAAAAAAACAGTAGTGTCTTCTGAGTGTTCTGACACAAAAATATATCTGTTGAAATTAGTCTGGTGTACGCCTGACAAATCCCAGTGTGGTTTTGGAGCTCAACGGGTAAAATCTGTGTAGTATCCAGTTTTGGGCCTTTGATATCTAAAAAAAAAACAGCTTGAGTGTGTCGCTCACTGTTCAGCCGCAAATCTATATTTTTTAAAAAGTCTGGTATACACCAGATTATTAAAGCTGTGGTTTTGCTGTTCCACGGTAAAAAATCCGTATTATCCTGATTTTTGCACTTTTTGTGGTAAAAAAACCCAGTAGTGTCTCCTGAGTGTTCTGACACAAAAATATATCTGTTGCAAATAGTCTGGTGTACGCCTGACAAATCCCACTGTGGTTTTGCAGTTCAACGGGTAAAATCTGTGTAGTATCCATTTTTGGGCCTTTGGTATCTAAAAAAAAAACAGTTTGAGTGTGTCGCTCACTGTTCACCCGCAAATCTATATATTTTAAATAGTCTGGTATACACCAGTTTATTAAAACTGTGGTTTTGCTGTTCCACGGTAAAAAACTCCATTATCCTGCTTTTTGCATTTTTTGCAGTAAAAAAAAAACAGTAGTGACTCCTGAGTGTTCTGACACAAAAATATATCTGTTGAAATTAGTCTGGTGTATGTCTGACAAATCCCAGTGTGGTTTTGCAGTTCAACAGGTAAAATCTGTGTAGTATCCAGTTTTGGGCCTTTGATATCTAAAAAAAACAGTTTGAGTGTGTCGCTCACTGTTCAGCCGGAAATCTATATATTTTAAAAAGTCTGGTATACACCAGTTTATTAAAACTGTGGTTTTGCTGTTCCGCGGTAAAAAATCTCTATTATCCTGCTTTTTGCACTTTTTGCAGTAAAAAAAAACAGTAGTGACTCCTGAGTGTTCTAATACAAAAATATATCTGTTGAAAATAGTCTGGTGTACGCCTGAGAAATCCCAGTGTGGTTTTGCAGTTCAACGGGTAAAATCTGTGTAGTATCCAGTTTTGGGCCTTTGTTATCTAAAAAAAAACTGTTTGAGTGTGTCGCTCACTGTTCAGCCGCAAATCTATATATTTTAAAAAGTCTGGTATACACCAGTTTATTAAAACTGTGGTTTTGCTGTTCCACGGTAAAAAATCTCTATTATCCTGCTTTTTGCATTTTTTGCAGTAAAAAAAAACAGTAGTGTCTCCTGAGTGTTCTGACACAAAAATATATCTGTTGAAATTAGTCTGGTGTACGTCTGACAAATCCCAGTGTGGTTTTGGAGTTCAACGGGTAGAATCTGTGTAGTATCCAGTTTTGGGCCTTTGATATCTAAAAAAAAAACAGTTTGAGTGTGTCGCTCACTGTTCAGCCGCAAATCTATATATTTTTAAAAGTCTGGTATACACCAGTTTATTAAAACTGTGGTTTTGCTGTTCCACGGTAAAAAATCTCTATTATCCTGCTTTTTGCACTTTTTGTAGTAAAAAAACCCAGTAGTGACTCCTGAGTGTTCTAACACAAAAATATATCTGTTGAAAATAGTCTGGTGTACGCCTGTCAAATCCCAGTGTGGTTTTGCAGATCAACAGGTAAAATCTGTGTAGTATCCAGTTTTGGGCCTTTGTTATCTAAAAAAAAACTGTTTGAGTGTGTCGCTCACTGTTCATCCGCAAATCTATATATTTTAAAAAGTCTGGTATACACCAGTTTATTAAAACTGTGGTTTTGCTGTTCCACGGTAAAAAACCTGTATTATCCTGCTTTTTGCATTTTTTGCAGTAAAAAAAAACAGTAGTGTCTCCTGAGTGTTCTGACACAAAAATATATCTGCTGAAGTTAGTCTGGTGTACGCCTGACAAATCCTAGTGTTGTTTTGCAGTTCAACGGGTAAAATCTGTGTACTATACATTTTTGGGCCTTTGGTTTCTAAAAAAAATAAGTTTGAGTGTGTCGCTCACTGTTCACCCGCAAATCTATATATTTTAAATAGTCTGGTATACACCAGTTTATTAAAACTGTGGTTTTGCTGTTCCACGGTAAAAAATCTCTATTATCCTGCTTTTTGCGTTTTTTGCAGTAAAAAAGAACAGTAGTGACTCCTGAGTGTTCTGACACAAAAATATATCTGTTGAAATTAGTCTGGTGTATGTCTGACAAATTCCAGTGTGGTTTTGCAGTTCAACGGGTAAAATCTGTGTAGTATCCAGTTTTGGGCCTTTGATATCCAAAAAAAAACAGTTTGAGTGTGTCGCTCACTGTTCAGCCGCAAATCTATATATTTTAAAAAGTCTGGTATACACCAGTTTATTAAAACTGTGGTTTTGCTGTTCCGCGGTAAAAAATCTCTATTATCTTGCTTTTTGCACTTTTTGCAGTAAAAAAAAACAGTAGTGACTCCTGAGTGTTCTAAGACAAAAATATATCTGTTGAAAATAGTCTGGTGTACGCCTGACAAATCCCAGTGTGGTTTTGCAGTTCAACGGGTAAAATCTGTGTAGTATCCAGTTTTGGGCCTTTGATATCTAAAAAAAAACAGTTTGAGTGTGTCGCTCACTGTTCAGCCGCAAATCTATATATTTTAAAATGTCTGGTATACACCAGTTTATTAAAACTGTGGTTTTATTGTTCCACGGTAAAAAATCTCTATTATCCTGCTTTTTGCATGTTTTGCACTAAAAAAACCAGTAGCGTCTCCTGAGTGATCTGACACAAAAATATATCTGTTGAAATTAGTCTGGTGTACGCCTGACAAATCCTAGTGTGGTTTTGCAGTTCAACGCGTAAAATCTGTGTACCATACATTTTTGGGCCTTTGGTATCTAAAAAAAACTGTTTGAGTGTGTCGCTCACTGTTCAGCCGCAAATCTATATATTTTAAAAAGTCTGGTATACACCAGTAAATTAAAACTGTGGTTTTGCTGTTCCACGGTAAAAAATCTCTATTATCCTGCTTTTTGAATTTTTTGCAGTAAAAAAAACAGTAGTGTCTCCTGAGTGTTCTGACTAGAGATGAGCGTTGTTCTACTCGAACTGTTCGCCAATCTCAAATTCGAGCTGTTTTGGGCGGTGTTCGAGCCGGTCGGCGAACACGAACAATTTGAGAAAAATTCGGCTGTTCGAGGTTATGTTCGATAACTGTTCGTGCACCAAAATCATAACTGGATTTTTTCTCAGTAATGATGAAAATTAATATTAATACGCAGTTTGAGTGTACAGCGGGGCGGGGGGAGGGGCAGGGGATGGATCTCTGCAGGAACAATGAAGATCTCCATTTTTTTTTCTCTTTCCCGCATTTGCAGTGGGGAGGTGCAATCTGTCAGCCTATCAGCAGCGCACACACGGAGCGAAGTGCTTTTTTTCACACAAGCAAGGGCATGTGTGATTGGCAGTGTATGTCACATGTCCTTGCCCTATAAGACCAAGCCATTTTCCCCGTCGCCACCATTTTCTCACTGCTGCAGCTGCGTGTTAGACGGCACCGCTGTTGCTGTGTGCGCTATACCTTGTTAATTTCAAGCCAATTTTCGCACAAATATACAGATAGCTTGGGAGTAGGGAATAGTTGTGATTGCAGTCCTTTTAAGGACTAGGTTACAGCATTTCCTACGACTTTTATCAGGCAGGTCTGTGCTCTTAAATAGATAGATTGTGGGAGTAAAGACTAATTGTAATTGGAGTCCTTTTCAGGACTAGGTTACATCAGTTCCTATCAGTTTTTGCCAGGCAGGTCTGTGCCAGTGCTGTGCAAGTTTTTTTCACAGCATTTGGCTGAATCTAGCAAAGCTAATCCTTTTTGGCCTATTGCAGAGTGTGTTAGTCAGTGGAGTAGCCTATCTGTGTTGCAAGATATACCACCTGTGTATAGAAAACCAATTTTTTTACTGCACCTAGTGAAGTAAAATCTTTTGGGCATAGCATCATTCTATTAGTCCATCTATACTGACCTCCATCAGGTTGCAAACTGAATATAATTTTTTTCTGCATCTAGCTCTGAAAAAATATTTGGGCTTCTAGCAGTGTGTGGGACTTGGTCTATTAGTCCATCTATACTGACCTCCATCAGGTTGCAAATTAAAAATAATTTTTTTCTTCATTTAGCTCTGAAAAAATATTTGGGCTTCTAGCAGTGTGTGGGACTTGTTCTATTAGTCCTTCTATACTGACCTCCATCAGGTTGCAAATCAAAAATAATTTTTTTCTTCATTTATCTCTGAAAAAATATTTGGGCTTCTAGCAGCGTGTGGGACTTGTTCTATTAGTCCATCTATACTGACCTCCATCAGGTTGCAAATTAAAAATAATTTTTTTCTGCATCTAGCTCTGAAAAAATATTTGGGCTTCTAGCAGTGTGTGGGACTTGGTCTATTAGTCCATCTATACTGACCTCCATCAGGTTGCAAATTGAATAAAAAAAATTTCTGCATCTAGCTCTGAAAAAATATTTGGGCTTCTAGCAGTGTGTGGGACTTGTTCTATTAGTCCTTCTATACTGACCTCCATCAGGTTGCAAATTAAAAATAATTTTTTTCTGCATCTAGCTCTGAAAAAATATTTGGGCTTCTAGCAGTGTGTGGGACTTGGTCTATTAGTCCATCTATACTGACCTCCATCAGGTTGCAAATTAAAAATAATTTTTTTCTGCATCTAGCTCTGAAAAAATATTTGGGCTTCTAGCAGTGTGTGGGACTTGGTCTATTAGTCCATCTATACTGACCTCCATCAGGTTGCAAATTAAAAATATTTTTTTTCTGCATCTAGCTCTGAAAAAATATTTGGGCTTCTAGCGGTGTGTGGGACTTGGTCTATTAGTCCATCTATACTGACCTCCATCAGGTTGCAAATTAAAAATAATTTTTTTCTGCATCTAGCTCTGAAAAAATATTTGGGCTTCTAGCAGTGTGTGGGACTTGTTCTATTAGTCCTTCTATACTGACCTCCAGCAGGTTGCAAATTGAATATAATTTTTTTCTGCATCTAGCTCTGAAAAAATATTTCGGCTTCTAGCGGTGTGTGGGACTTGGTCTATTAGTCCATCTATACTGACCTCCATCAGGTTGCAAATTAAAAATAATTTTTTTCTGCATCTAGCTCTGAAAAAATATTTGGGCTTCTAGCAGTGTGTGGGACTTGGTCTATTAGTCCATCTATACTGACCTCTATCAGGTTGCAAATTGAATAAAAAAATTTTCTGCATCTAGCTCTGAAAAAATATTTGGGCTTCTAGCGGTGTGTGGGACTTGGTCTATTAGTCCATCTATACTGACCTCCATCAGGTTGCAAATTAAAAATAATATTTTTCTGCATCTAACCCAGCCAATAGTTTTGGCCTAATACCACAGTTTGGCCACTCAGCTCTGCTCGGTTACCATCCATTGTTTTTTTGTGCAAACAACTCCAGAGTTGTGAATTAGTTAACCACCAAAATGAGTGGAAAAAGGCCTGCTGCTGGTGGAAAGGGGAATAGGCGTGTTGGGAAGGGGAAAAAAGGTTGTGTCCGTGGGGTAGGTGCAGAAGAAAGACCATCTTCCAGCCAAACTAAAATGTCTACTTCTTTTAGCGGACAATGTGATAAGATCCCTTTCTTACGGCCACGCCAATCGCTACAAATTCCAGATGAGGCACAAAAACAGCAGGTGCTTCAACGGATATCAAGTGCTCCTTTAAGTGGGCTCTCCTCCACATCAACTTCAACATCACAAATACTCCAGTCCTCAAAGGTGTCACCCAAATCGCACTTGCTTCCTCACAGCTCCCAAATCTCCAGCTGCCCGTCTGAGTATGAGGTAGAACAGATGGTTGAGTCTGCAGAGCTGTTTACTCATACTATAGCCTGGGAATCAGAGGTCGACTCCAGCGCTTCTGTGAATCCAGACGAGGAAATGATCTGCACTGATGCCCAGAATCTTTATGAGTCGGATCCAGGACCAGACGCAGAAGGTTCTGACCATAATGTAGACCCTCATTCCCAAACTGTAACTCCTGTTGGTGGAGACAATGAGGAAGACGATGATAAGACTCAAATACCTGATTGGAGCGACAACTTTAGTTTTTTGTCAGGGCAGGAACAGGTTGGCTCTGAGGACGACGGGTGTGATAACGCACAGGGTGATGATGATGAGGTCGGAGATCCCACTTACTGTCAACCCACAGTCAGCCAAGAGATGAGGTCAGCAGAGGAGGTGGAGGAAGATGCTAGTGACGACGAGGTCAGGTTGCGCCTTCCTGGACAGAGACGTAGTACTGGAAGCACGTCAACAACTGCATCCTCAAACACAACTCTGCCTCTCACCACAAGTCGTGGTGGCTCTTCAGGTCGCATGGGTGCTAAGCCTTGCATAGCCTGGGCATTTTTTCAGATCGATAAAGATGACCCAACTCGTGTTATCTGTAACATTTGTCAGCAAAAGCTAAGTAGAGGCCAAAAAATACATAGTTTGAGTACTTCATGCATGAACCGGCACATGGACATGAAGCATAAGTTGCAGTGGGAAGCTCAGTGTGCTACAATGCGGTCTAGCCGGCCGGGCCAACCACCGTCTGCCATATCTTGTGCATCCGCGGCCTCTTCATCCTCTGTGACTGGGGGGACAGCAGTCACACCTGTTTTGGGGCGCAGACCTGCCACCTCTTTACCCGCAACAGCCAGCGTGATTGGCAGGTCATCATTTTCTTTGGAGGTGGTAACACCAGCTGGTCTTGAGCGCTGTCCGACATCGATAGCACCACCTTTGGATCAAGGCAACCTAACATGTCCGCCTGCATCTTCCTCACAGACCGGCAGTTTGCCGGGGACACCCTTATCAACCCCGTCTAAGCACAATAGCCAGCCCTCGGTCCCTCAGATGTGGACAAGTAAAAGACCATTTCCTCCTAGCCATGAGAAAGCTAAGAGGTTGAATTTCACCATCTGCAAGCTCTTGGCTACAGAAATGCTGCCTTTCCGCCTGGTGGACACAGAGGATTTTCGAGACCTTATGTCCGTCGCAGTGCCCCAGTACCAGATGCCCAGTCGGCACTACTTCTCAAAGAAAGGTGTGCCTGCGCTCCACCAGCATGTCGCACACAACATCACCGCTTCTTTGAGAAACTCTGTGTGTGACAGGGTGCATTTCACCACAGACACTTGGACGAGTAGGCATGGACAGGGGCGTTACATGTCGCTGACTGGGCACTGGGTAACTATGGTGACAGCAGGACAAGGGGCTGCTGTCCAAGTCTTGCCGTCCCCACGAGTTGTGCGTCAATCCTCTTTATGTCATTTTTCCTCCACTGCTTCTGCCTCCTCAACCTCCTCTCGGTCTTCCACCTGCACCCAAAGCCTGTCTGGTCATGCCACAAGCTTTCTAACTGCGCAGAAGGGATCCTGCACACCTCCTTACTATGCTGGCAGTAGGGCTCAACGTCATCAGGCGGTTTTTACATTGAAATGTCTGGGAAATGTGAGTCACACAGCTGAGGAGTTGTGGTCAGCTCTGGAGAACCAATTTCATGAATGGTTGTCTCCACTGGACCTGAAACCAGGGAAGGCCGTGTGCGACAATGCTGCAAACCTGGGTGCGGCCCTTCGCCGGGGCAATGTCACACACGTGCCTTGTATGGCTCACGTGTTGAACCTGGTTGTCCAGCAATTTTTAGCCCACTATCCCAGACTAGATGGCCTTCTGCAGAGGGCACGGTCGCTGTGTGCTCACTTCCGCCGTTCGCATCCCGCAGCTCAGCGACTTACATCTCTACAGAAGTCGTTGGGCCTGCCACTTCACCGGCTAAAATGCGATGTGCCTACCCGGTGGAATTCAACTCTGCACATGTTGCAGCGACTGTGGCAGCACCGACAAGCCCTGGTGCAATACGTTCTGACGTATAGCCTGGGCCAACGAGATTCAGAGGTGGGGCAAATCACGCTGGAGGAGTGGTCTCAGATCAGGGACCTATGCACCCTTCTGCACAGTTTTGAAATGGCGACGAAGATGTTTAGTGCTGACGATGCCATTATCAGCATGACTATTCCGGTGATTTACATGCTGGAGCACATGTTAAACAGAATTCGGAGTCAGGTGGTGGCACAAGAGGAGGTGGAGGAAGTAGAGGAGGAGGAGTTGTATGCGGAAGGGCTAACATCTGCAAGGTCCAGACGGTCGGCAGCACCAAGGCGGCAGGCATGTGAGGGTGAGGGAGATGATTTTACCAGGGCGCATGGTAGCAGCCAAACTAGTGAGGAAGGTGCAGGAGCCCAGGAAGAAGTGGAGGACGAACTGATGGAAGACTCATCAGATGAGGGAGACCTTGATCACATTTCTGTTGTGCGAGGTTGGGGGGAGAGGACAGAGGAAGGAAGCATGATTGCTACCTCGCCACCAACACAACAGGGACTTGGTGCTCCTGGATGCGCAACACACATGAGTGCCTTCTTGCTGCACTACCTGCAACATGACCCTCGAATTGTGAGAATTAGAAATAATCCTGACTACTGGGTTGCCACACTGTTAGATCCCCGGTACAAAAGTAAATTTGCAGAAATTATTCCTGCCATAGAAAGGGATGCACGCATGCAGGAGTATCAGCAGAGACTGTTGCAGAATCTTACATGTGCTTTTCCACAAAATACCAGTGGTGCACGTAGTGAATCTCACAGTTCCAACTTGCCAACCGTGGGACCGTCAAGTGTTCAGCACTCAAACCGTAACAGAACCACAGTATCTGCTGGTAACATCAATTTTGCGGAATCATTTCACCACTTTTTTAGCCCATCCTTTGCAAGGCCACAGGAGACAAGAAGTCTGACACATAGTCAACGCCTAGAGACGATGGTACAGGAGTATCTCCAAGTAAACATTGAAGCCACGACTGTGTCACTGGACCCTTGCTCTTTTTGGGCTTCCAATCTGGATAAATGGCCGGAGCTAGCCACTTACGCCTTGGAGATCTTGTCATGCCCCGCAGCCAGCGTTCTGTCTGAACGTGTGTTCAGCGCTGCTGGTGGTGTGCTGACAGATAAGCGCACGCGGCTCTCCACTGATAATGTAGACAGACTCACGTTCATAAAGATGAACAAATCATGGATCCGAAACGACTTTTCTACCCCTGTGTCATCCTGGGGAGAGTAAAAGCTTGATGATTGGTTAAAATCACCCTACCAACCGTTTTAAGCTTTCAAATTACTAATCATGTTTATCTGTATCTTGACTGGAAAATAATTTGGGCTTTGTAGCAGTGTGCAGCACTGATCCTATTAGGCCATCTATAATAAGCTTCACCAGATTTAAAATTAAAAATAATTTTTAGCTGCATCTAGCCCGGAAAATAATTTTGGGGCTCCGAGATGCGCAAGACACATAAGTGCCTTCTTGCTGCATTACCTGCAGCATGACCCTCATATTGTCAGAATTCGAAGTAATCATGACTACTGGGTTGCCACACTCTTAGATCCCCCAAACTTTTCGATCAACCTTTTCATTTTAATAAAGACCAAAAAAATGGTCATTTTTGAAATTATAAGCATTAGCACGTTGTTAGAAACTGAAATCAAACAGTTTTCAACTCAAAACTTTATTCTAGGTGATGTTACATTTTCACATAGGACCCCTTGTTCGAAAGGAGCTTCTGAACTCTCTCGTCCATTGAATTTGTCAGGTTTTGGATGGTTTCTGCTTCAATTGTTTTGCATGAGGACAGAATACCCTCCCAGAGCTGTTGCTTAGATGTGAACTGCCTCCCGCCATCATAGACACTCCTTTTAATGATGCTCCAAAGGTTCTGAATGGGGTAGAGGTCAGGGGAGCATGGGGGTCACACCATAAGTTTGTCCCCTTTTATGCCCATATCAGCCAGAGATGCAGATGTTTTATGTGCAGCATGAGATGGTGCATTATCATGCAGAAAAATGATCTTGCTGTGAAATACACGGTTCTTCTTCTTGAACCATGGCAGGAAGTGCTGTTTGAGAAAATCCACATACATTATGGAGTTCATCTTTAGCGCCTTCAGGGATCCTAAAGGGGCCGACAATCTCTCTCCCCATGATTCCAGCCCAAAACATTACTCCACCTCCTCCTTGTTGGCGCTGTAGCCGTGTTTGCGTGGGGTGTCCATCAACCAGCCATCCTCCACTCCATTCATCTGGACCATCGAGCGCTGCACGGCACTCATCCGTGAACAAAACAGTTTTGAAATCAGTCTTCATGTAATGTTTGGCCCACTGGAGCCGTTTCTGCTTGTGTGAAGTGGATAGAGGAGGTCGACAGGATGGCATATGCACAGCTGCAAACCTCTGAAGGACCCTGCATCTTGTTGTTCGGGGGACGTTGGAGGCACAAGCAGCTTCAAAAACTTGTCTGCTGCTATGACAAGGCTTTTTTGCCGCTGCTGTTTCAACCTGACGTAATTGCCTGTAGGAAAGAGTCCTCAATTTGCCCTTATCAGCACGCACACGTGTGTACTGTGAATCAGCTACATACTTCTTGATTGCCAAGACACTTCATCCTGATCATCGCACAATGTTGATTGTAGTCATGCCTTGACCTAAACACTCCACAATTTGTTGCTTCTCAGCAGCCGACACATCCTTTTTCTTTCCCATTTTGGCAGAAAATGTAGGCTGCTTAATAATGTGAGAGAGCCTTCTTAAGTAGTCTTGCCTTTCATTGGACACACCTGCCAAACTAATTAGCACAGGTGTCTGCAATTGCTTACAGTGATATAAAGAGCCCTGACACACATCACCATCAATGAGTTTAACTGACAAACAAACAAATTCTTCCCTTATCACTCCTAAACACTTTTTGCATAATAATTTGGAACGCGGTGTACATGTGCTTTTCCACAAAACACCAGTGGTTCACGTAGTGAATCTTACAGTTCTAACTTGCCAACCGTGGTCTGTATGGAATTGTTCAATAAAGGGCCCAAAATTAAGATAACATAGATGGGAGAGGTCTCTATGAATAGGAATTCCTAAGTATTTGATACCCTGTGAGGGCCAGGCAAAGGGAAAGTTGGACTGGATGGAATCCTATATGGATTTAGGGAGGGAGACATCGAGGGCCTCAGACTTCGCTGCATTGATTTTAAAATTTTACCATGTAACAAAGTGATCTATTTCAGCCATAACAGCAGGGATGGATATATGTGATTGAGTGATATATACTAGGACATCATCAGCAAATAGAGAGCACTTGTACTCGGTGCCTCCCACCTCAATCCACCTAATATTGGGGTTATGGCGAATTGATGAGAGCAGGTGCTCCGTCACTAGGATGTATAAGAGAGGGGACAGAGGACATCCCTGCCTTGTCCCATTGGTGATTGTGAAAGGTGATGAAAATGTTCTGACGCACCCCCTGGGCCTTGGGACACCCGGAGCCGGACCCTTTTTGGTGGATGCTGGTGGTTGTAGTCTTCGTGGCGGCGATCCGGTTCCGTGGCTCAGGGCGGTCAAACCAGTGGCGGAACTATTTATGTGGTTTTGATGTTTAAATGTCCGACTACGCCACCCGTGGATTGCGGTCAGAGTGAACCGCCGCTACAGGGCAGACCGCTAAGGCTGGTGTTGTGGGTGCAGCAGAGCGTAGCATAACTCCCCACGGGAGGAGTATAGCCTCAGGGCAGTGTATGCGGAGTATGGGGGTGATGGTGCAGGGCAGCAGCAGTAACGACACGGAGTCAGTGATGCAGTTCAGGGCCTTTACTCACAGTTCTTATTATCCAGACCACGTCTGCAGGTAACGGCTGCCCACGTCGTACTGTGCTCACCAGGTGAGGGGCTCAGACAACTCCCAGATAACTTTGGAGCGCTTCACAGGACCCCCTTTGTGTGTCCTTTGTCTGGCCTTTCTTACCAACACTTCTGTCCGGCTGCCTCGGGCCTCCTCTTGGTAAACTTGGCGCCAGTTTCCCTGACCCTATGTGGTGCCTTCCTAGCGGGTGGAGCAAGGGGCTGCGCCACATAAAATGTCAGAGCCTCCGGTTTCTAGCTGAGGGTCGTTTCCTGCCTCCACTAGTTCGGGGACCGGTCTCCCCCTTTGGCCTGACCCCTCCACGCAGGTGGATTCGGGCGTGCGGTGGCGACTCGCCCGTCCGCACCCCTGGGATCCCTTCATTCCTCGTTCCTGGAGCCTTCTCCGCTCCTCTTCCTTCCTTCTCACTCTTGCAGGCCTGGGCCTCTGTTACTAGGCCCGCCTCCGGAGCAGAGCTCATGCAGAGCCCCTGCTCCCTGCCACTTCTGCTCAGACTTCTCTGCACTGAACTAAGATGGTGCCCACCTTTTATACTCCCTTCTCAATGCACCCAGGAACTGCTTCCTCCCTGCTCCTGCACTGCAGGGTTCCCCTTCCTCAGTGTTCCCTCCCCCCACTCCAGCCAGGGACAGGGACTGTCGTGCCCATCTCAGGGGCATATTGGTCGCCCTGCCCCACGGCAATGTGGTGTAATGCATGCAGGTGTCGGGTCCTGATCCACACTCCATCCTTATCTGAGAGTGAGATATCACACCTCTGGGTGAGGTGCAATACGTGTGTAGCAACCGAGCCCTCGGTGCTACAGTTCCATTTATCTTCAGCCTAGGTGACGTATTGTGATACAGGGCCGTGATTTTGGCTATAAAAGGGTCCCCTAGACCCCTACCCCAAGCTTTTTAAGAGAATCATATATGGCGTGCCAGGAGACTCTATGGAATGCTTTCTCAGCATCCAACGAGAGTATCTACTTACAAATTTTTAACTGCATCTAGCCCAGGAAATACTTTGTGCCTAGTAGCAGTGTCTGCTAGTCAGCGGATTATCCCGGCTGTTAAGCAAGCTACACCACCTGTAGTTTGGACACTTAATTTTTTCAAAGGAAATGCTTCGGGACCACGGGATACTTAGTGAAGAGCATCAGGAGGCACCCCAAGGCATAGGGGCTGGGACTGGCACTAGGATGCCTTGCAGTGGACAGCCGAGCTCGATCCTTATAAAAGCTTTTTAACTGCAGCAGCTTTAGTGGACGCTACTGGAGCTGGAATTACGCGGCTGCTGGCATGAGACTTGCCCTCCAATAGATCCTTGTAAATGGATTTAAAGTGTATTCATTCAAATTAGAGGGACAATTTAAATTAAAAAGCTTAGAGCTGCCTCCACCACAGGGGGGCTCTCTCGACCCACCAGCGGACAGGCACCAGTATTGGGAGAGGGGGGCTGGCCGTCAGGGTTCACCGCGGCTCTGGCACAAACCCGGCGACACGGAGGTGGCACGGGCAGGAGCGGACTGGCCGTCTCGGCTTCTCACTTTTTGGATTTTAGAAGGGCATGACATGCCTATATCTGTGTCTCCCCCTCCTTTTACTCCTCCACCTCTTTTCTTTTCGCATGACTATATGTACTTGTCACTTTTCCATGTGTTAGTTGTGTCTTCTGAGCAGTTTGTCAGCTTTTGGACACCTTTGAAGGTGTTTTCTATGTGTTTCTATGTGTTTTTGTTTGCCTGCCATTGGTTTTAACGGTGTTCGAAGGTGTTCGACGAACAGTTCGACGAACAGTTCGGCGAACACACGGGTGTTTGATGAACCGAACCGAACTCGAACACTACGGGGGTGGCTCAACACTAGTTCTGACACAAAAATATATCTGTTGAAATTAGTCTGGTGTACGCCTAACAAATCCCAGTGTGGTTTTGTAGTTCAACGGGTAAAATCTGTGCAGTATCCATTTTTGTGCCATTGGTATCTAAAAAAAAAACAGTTTGAGTGTGTCGCTCACTGTTCAGCCGCAAATCTATATATTTTAAAAAGTCTGGTATACAGAAGTAATTAAAACTGTGGTTTTGCTGTTCCACGGTAAAAAATCTCTATTATCCTGCTTTTTGCATTTTTTGCAGTAAAAAAAACAGTAGTGTCTCCTGAGTGATCTGACACAAAAATATATCTGTTGAAATTAGTCTGGTGTACGCCTGACAAATCCCAGCGTAGTTTTGCAGTTCAATGGGTAAAATCTGTGTACCATACATTTTTGGGCCTTTGGTATCTAAAAAAAACAGTTTGAGTGTGTTGCTCACTGTTCAGCCGCAAATCTATATATTTTAAAAAGTCTGGTATACACCAGTTTATTAAAACTGTGGTTTTGCTGTTTCACGGTAAAAAATCTCTATTATCCTGCTTTTTGCATTTTTTGTAGTAAAAAAAAACAGTAGAGTCTCCTGAGTGTTCTGACACAAAAATATATCAGTTGAAATTAGTCTGGTGTACGCCTGACAAATTCCAGTGTGGTTTTGCAGTTCAACGTGTAAAATCTGTGTAGTATCCAGTTTTGGGCCTTTGGTATCTAAAAAAAACCCAGTTTGAGTGTGTCGCTCACTGTTCAGCCGCAAATCTATATATTTTAAAAAGTCTGGTATACACCAGTAAATTAAAACTGTGGTTTTGCTGTTCCAAGGTAAAAAATCTCTATTATCCTTTTTTTGCATTTTTTGCAGCAAAAAAAACCCAATAGTGACTCCTAAGTGTTCTGACACAAAAATATATCTGTTGAAAATAGTCTGGTGTACTCCTGACAAATCCCAGTGTGGTTTTGCAGTTCAACGGGTAAAATCTGTGTAGTATCCAGTTTTGGGCCTTTGGTATCTAAAAAAACAATAGTTTGAGTGTGTCGCTCACTGTTCAGCCGCAAATCTATATATTTTAAAAAGTCTGGTATACACCAGTTTATTAAAACTGTAGTTGTGCTGTTCCATGGTAAAAATGGTCTATTATACTGCTTTTTGCATTTTTTTTGCAGTAATAAAAAGCAGTAGTGACTCCTGAGTGTTCTGACACAAAAATATATCTGTTGAAATTAGTCTGGTGTACGCCTGACAAATCCCAGTGTTGTTTCGCAGTTCAACGGGTAAAATCTGTGTAGTATCCAGTTTTGGGTCTTTGGTATCTAAAAAAAAAACTGTTTGATTGTGTCGCTCACTGTTCAGCCGCAAATCTATATATTTTAAAAAATCTGATATACACCAGTTTATTAAAACTGTGGTTTTGCTGTTCCACGGTAAAAATTCTCTATTATCCTGCTTTTTGCATGTTTTGCAGTAAAAAAAACAGTAGTGTCTCCTGAGTGATCTGACACAAAAATATATCTGTTGAAATTAGTCTGGTGTACGCCTGACAAATCCCAGTGTGGTTTTGCAGTTCAACGGGTAAAATCTGTGTACCATAAATTTTTGGGCCTTTGGTATCTAAAAAAAACTGTTTGAGTGTGTCGCACACTGTTCAGCCGCAAATCTATATATTTTAAAAAGTCTGGTATACACCAGTTTATTAAAACTGTGGTTTTGCGGTTCCACAGTAAAAAATCTCTACTATACTGCTTTTTGCATTTTTTTGCAGTAAAAAAAACAGTAGTGACTCCTGAGTGTTCTGACACAAAAATATATCTGTTGAAAATAGTCTGGTGTACGCCTGACAAATCCCAGTGTGGTTTTGCAGTTCAACGGGTAAAATCTGTGTAGTATCCAGTTGTGGGCCTTTGGTATCTAAAAAAAAGCAGTTTGAGTGTGTTGCTCACTGTTCAGCCGCAAATCTATATATTTTAAAAAGTCTGGTATACACCAGTAAATTAAAACTGTGGTTTTGCTGTTCCACAGTAAAAAATCTCTATTATCCTGCTTTTTGCATTTTTTGCAGTAAAAAAAAACCAGTAGTGTCTCCTGAGTGTTCTGACACAAAAATATATCTGTTGAAATTAGTCTGGTGTACGCCTGACATATCCCAGTGTGTTTTTGCAGTTCAACGGGTAAAATCTGTGTAGTATCCATTTTTGTGCCTTTGGTATCTAAAAAAAAACCAGTTTGAGTGTGTCGCTCACTGTTCAGGCGCAAATCTATATATTTTAAAAAGTCTGGTATACACCAGTATATTAAAACTGTGGTTTTGCTGTTCCACGGTAATAAATCTCTATTATCCTGCTTTTTGCATTTTTTGCAGTAAAAAAAAACAGTAGTGTCTACTGAGTGTTCTGACACAAAAATATATCTGTTGAAATTAGTCTGGTGTACGCCTGACAAATCATAGTGTGCTTTTGCAGTTCAACGGGTAAAATCTGTGTAGTATCCAGTTTTGGGCCTTTGGTATCTTAAAAAAAAACAGTTTGAGTGTGTTGCTCACTGTTCAGCCGCAAATCTATGTATTTTAAAAAGTCTGGTATACACCAGTAAATTAAAACTGTGGTTTTGCTGTTCCACGGTAAAAAATCTCTATTATCCTGCTTTTTGCATTTTTTGCAGCAAAAAAAACCCAATAGTGACTTCTGAGTGTTCTGACACAAAAATATATCTGTTTAAAATAGTCTGGTGTACTCCTGACAAATCCCAGTGTGGTTTTGCAGTTCAACTGGTAAAATCTGTGTAGTATCCAGTTTTGGGTCTTTGGTATCTAAAAAAAAAACAGTTTGAGTGTGTCGCTCACTGTTCAGCCGCAAATCTATATATTTTAAAAAATTTGATATACACCAGTTTATTAAAACTGTGGTGATGCTGTTCCACAGTAAAAATTCTCTATTATCCTGCTTTTTGCATCTTTTGCAGTCAAAAAAACAGTAGTGTCTCCTGAGTAATCTGACACAAAAATATATCTGTTGAAATTAGTCTGGTGTACGCCTGACAAATCCCATCGTGGTTTTGCAGTTCAACGGTTAAAATCTGTGTACCATACATTTTTGGGCCTTTGGTATCTAAAAAAAACTGTTTGAGTGTGTCGCTCACTGTTGAGCCGCAAATCTATATATTTTAAAAAGTCTGGTATACGCCAGTAAATTAAAACTGTGGTTTTGCTGTTCCACGGTAAAAAATCTCTATTATCCTGCTTTTTGCATTTTTTGCAGTAAAAAAAACAGTAGTGTCTCCTGAGTGTTCTGACACAAAAATATATCTGTTGAAATTAGTCTGGTGTACGCCTAACAAATCCCAGTGTGGTTTTGTAGTTCAACGGGTAAAATCTGTGCAGTATCCATTTTTGTGCCATTGGTATCTAAAAAAAAAACAATTTGAGTGTGTCGCTCACTGTTCAGCCGCAAATCTATATATTTTAAAAAGTCTGGTATACACCAAATTATTAAAACTGTGGTTTTGCTGTTTCACGGCCAAAAATCTCTATTATCCTGCTTTTTGCATTTTTTGCAGTAAAAAAAACAGTAATGTCTCCTGAGTGATCTGACACAAAAATATATCTGTTGAAATTAGTCTGGTGTACGCCTGACAAATCCCAGTGTGGTTTTGCAGTTCAACGGGTAAAATCTGTGTACCATACATTTTTGGGCCTTTGGCATCTAAAAAAAACAGTTTGAGTGTGTCGCTCACTGTTCAGCCGCAAATCTATATATTTTAAAAAGTCTGGTATACACCAGTTTATTAAAACTGTGGTTTTGCGGTTCCACAGTAAAAAATCTCTACTATCCTGCTTTTTGCATTTTTTTGCAGTAAAAAAAAACAGTAGTGACTCCTGAGTGTTCTGACACAAAAATATATCTGTTGAAAATAGTCTGGTGTACGCCTGACAAATCCCAGTGTGGTTTTGCAGTACAATGAGTAAAATCTGTGTAGTATCCAGTTTTGGGCCTTTGGTATCTAAAAAAATCAGATTGAGTGTATTGCTCACTGTTCAGCCGCAAATCTATATATTTTAAAAAGTCTGGTATACAGCAGTAAATTAAAACTGTGGTTTTGTTGTTCCACGGTAAAAAATCTCTATTATCCTGCTTTTTGCATTTTTTGCAGTAAAAAAAAAAACGTAGTGTCTCCTGAGTGTTCTGACACAAAAATATATCTGTTGAAATTAGTCTGGTGTACGCCTGACATATCCCAGTGTGTTTTTGCAGTTCAACGGGTAAAATCTGTGTAGTATCCATTTTTGTGCCTTTGGTATCTAAAAAAAAAAACAGTTTGAGTGTGTCGCTCACTGTTCAGCCGCAAATCTATATATTTTAAAAAGTCTGGTATACACCAGTTTATTAAAACTGTGGTTTTGCTGTTCCACTGTAAAAAAAATCTCTATTATCCTGCTTTTTGCATGTTTTGCAGCAAAAAAACCCAATTGTGACTCCTGAGTGTTCTGACACAAAAATATATCTGTTGAAAATAGTCTGGTGTACTCCTGACAAATCCCAGTGTGGTTTTTGCAGTTCAACGGGTAAAATCTGTGTAGTATCCAGTTTTGGGCCTTTGGTATCTTAAAAAAAAACAGTTTGAGTGTGTTGCTCACTGTTCAGCCGCAAATCTATGTATTTTAAAAAGTCTGGTATACACCAGTAAATTAAAACTGTGGTTTTGCTGTTCCACGGTAAAAAATCTCTATTATCCTGCTTTTTGCATTTTTTGCAGCAAAAAAAACCCAATAGTGACTTCTGAGTGTTCTGACACAAAAATATATCTGTTTAAAATAGTCTGGTGTACTCCTGACAAATCCCAGTGTGGTTTTGCAGTTCAACTGGTAAAATCTGTGTAGTATCCAGTTTTGGGTCTTTGGTATCTAAAAAAAAAACAGTTTGAGTGTGTCGCTCACTGTTCAGCCGCAAATCTATATATTTTAAAAAATTTGATATACACCAGTTTATTAAAACTGTGGTGATGCTGTTCCACGGTAAAAATTCTCTATTATCCTGCTTTTTGCATCTTTTGCAGTCAAAAACAACAGTAGTGTCTCCTGAGTAATCTGACACAAAAATATATCTGTTGAAATTAGTCTGGTGTACGCCTGACAAATCCCATCGTGGTTTTGCAGTTCAACGGTTAAAATCTGTGTACCATACATTTTTGGGCCTTTGGTATCTAAAAAAAACTGTTTGAGTGTGTCGCTCACTGTTCAGCCGCAAATCTATATATTTTAAAAAGTCTGGTATACGCCAGTAAATTAAAACTGTGGTTTTGCTGTTCCACGGTAAAAAATCTCTATTATCCTGCTTTTTGCATTTTTTGCAGTAAAAAAAACAGTAGTGTCTCCTGAGTGTTCTGACACAAAAATATATCTGTTGAAATTAGTCTGGTGTACGCCTAACAAATCCCAGTGTGGTTTTGTAGTTCAACGGGTAAAATCTGTGCAGTATCCATTTTTGTGCCATTGGTATCTAAAAAAAAAACAGTTTGAGTGTGTCGCTCACTGTTCAGCCGCAAATCTATATATTTTAAAAAGTCTGGTATACACCAGATTATTAAAACTGTGGTTTTGCTGTTTCACGGCCAAAAATCTCTATTATCCTGCTTTTTGCATTTTTTGCAGTAAAAAAAACAGTAATGTCTCCTGAGTGATCTGACACAAAAATATATCTGTTGAAATTAGTCTGGTGTACGCCTGACAAATCCCAGTGTGGTTTTGCAGTTCAACGGGTAAAATCTGTGTACCATACATTTTTGGGCCTTTGGCATCTAAAAAAAACAGTTTGAGTGTGTCGCTCACTGTTCAGCCGCAAATCTATATATTTTAAAAAGTCTGGTATACACCAGTTTATTAAAACTGTGGTTTTGCGGTTCCACAGTAAAAAATCTCTACTATCCTGCTTTTTGCATTTTTTTGCAGTAAAAAAAAACAGTAGTGACTCCTGAGTGTTCTGACACAAAAATATATCTGTTGAAAATAGTCTGGTGTACGCCTGACAAATCCCAGTGTGGTTTTGCAGTACAATGGGTAAAATCTGTGTAGTATCCAGTTTTGGGCCTTTGGTATCTAAAAAAACCAGATTGAGTGTATTGCTCACTGTTCAGCCGCAAATCTATATATTTTAAAAAGTCTGGTATACAGCAGTAAATTAAAACTGTGGTTTTGTTGTTCCACGGTAAAAAATCTCTATTATCCTGCTTTTTGCATTTTTTGCAGTAAAAAAAAAAACGTAGTGTCTCCTGAGTGTTCTGACACAAAAATATATCTGTTGAAATTAGTCTGGTGTACGCCTGACATATCCCAGTGTGTTTTTGCAGTTCAACGGGTAAAATCTGTGTAGTATCCATTTTTGTGCCTTTGGTATCTAAAAAAAAAAACAGTTTGATTGTGTCGCTCACTGTTCAGCCGCAAATCTATATATTTTAAAAAGTCTGGTATACACCAGTTTATTAAAACTGTGGTTTTGCTGTTCCACTGTAAAAAAAATCTCTATTATCCTGCTTTTTGCATGTTTTGCAGCAAAAAAACCCAATTGTGACTCCTGAGTGTTCTGACACAAAAATATATCTGTTGAAAATAGTCTGGTGTACTCCTGACAAATCCCAGTGTGGTTTTGCAGTTCAACGGGTAAAATCTGTGTAGTATCCAGTTTTGGGCCTTTGGTATCTAAAAAAACAATAGTTTGAGTGTGTCGCTCACTGTTCAGCCGCAAATCTATATATTTTAAAAAGTCTGGTATACACCAGTTTATTAAAACTGTGGTTTTGCTGTTCCACGGTAAAAAAAAGGTCTATTATACTGCTTTTTGCATTTTTTTTGCAGTAATAAAAAGCAGTAGTGACTCCTGAGTGTTCTGACACAAAAATATATCTGTTGAAATTAGTCTGGTGTACGCCTGACAAATCCCAGTGTGGTTTTGCAGTTCAACGGGTAAAATCTGTGTAGTATCCAGCTTTCGGTCTTTGGTATCTAAAAAAAAAACAGTTTGCGTGTGTCGCTCACTGTTCAGCCGCAAATCTATATATTTTAAAAAATCTGATATACACCAGTTTATTAAAACTGTGGTTTTGCTGTTCCACGGTAAAAATTCTCTATTATCCTGCTTTTTGCATGTTTTGCAGTAAAAAAAACAGTAGTGTCTCCTGAGTGATCTGACACAAAAATATATCTGTTGAAATTAGTCTGGTGTACGCCTGACAAATCCCAGTGTGGTTTTGCAGTTCAATGGGTAAAATCTGTGTACCATACATTTTTGGGCCTTTGGTATCTAAAAAAAACTGTTTGAGTGTGTTGCTCACTGTTCAGCCGCAAATCTATATATTTTAAAAAGTCTGGTATACACTAGTCTATTAAAACTGTGGTTTTGCTGTTCCATGGTAAAAAATCTCTATTATCCTGCTTTTTGCATTTTTTGCAGTAAAAAAAAACAGTAGAGTCTCCTGAGTGTTCTGACACAAAAATATATCTGTTGAAATTAGTCTGGTGTACGCCTGATAAATCCCAGTGTGGTTTTGCAGTTCAACGGGTAAAATCTGTGTAGTATCCAGTTTTGGGCCTTTGGTATCTAAAAAAAAACCAGTTTGAGTGTGTCGCTCACTGTTCAGCCGCAAACCTATATATTTTAAAAAGTCTGGTATACACCAGTAAATTAAAACTGTGGTTTTGCTGTTCCATGGTAAAAAATCTCTATTATCCTGCTTTTTGCAGTAAAAAAAAAGTAGTGTCTCCTGAGTGATCTGACACAAAAATATATCTGTTGAAATTAGTCTGGTGTACGCCTGACAAATCCCAGTGTGGTTTTGCAGTTCAACGGGTAAAATATGTGTACCATACATTTTTGGGCCTTTGGTATCTTAAAAAAAACAGTTTGAGTGTGTTGCTCACTGTTCAGCCGCAAATATATATATTTTAAAAAGTCTGGTATACACCAGTAAATTAAAACTGTGGTTTTGCTGTTCCACAGTAAAAAATCTCTATTATCCTGCTTTTTGCATTTTTTGCAGTAAAAAAAAACAGTAGAGTCTCCTGAGTGTTCTGACACAAAAATATATCTGTTGAAATTAGTCTGGTGTACGCCTGACAAATCCCAGTGTGGTTTTGCAGTTCAACGGGTAAAATTTGTGTAGTATCCAGTTTTGGGCCTTTTGTATCTAAAAAAAACCCAGTTTGAGTGTGTCGCTCACTGTTCAGCCGCAAATCTATATATTTTAAAAAGTCTGGTATACACCAGTAAATTAAAACTGTGGTTTTGCTGTTCCACGGTAAAAATGGTCTATTATACTGCTTTTTGCATTTTTTTTGCAGTAATAAAAAGCAGTAGTGACTCCTGAGTGTTCTGACACAAAAATATATCTGTTGAAATTAGTCTGGTGTACGCCTGACAAATCCCAGTGTGGTTTCGCAGTTCAACGGGTAAAGTCTGTGTAGTATCCAGTTTTGGGTCTTTGGTATCTAAAAAAAAAACAGTTTGAGTGTGTCGCTCACTGTTCAGCCGCAAATCTATATATTTTAAAAAGTCTGGTATACACCAGTAAATTAAAACTGTGGTTTTGCTGTTCCACGGTAAAAAATCTCTATTATCCTGCTTTTTGCATTTTTTGCAGTAAAAAAAACAGTAGTGTCTCCTGAGTGTTCTGACACAAAAATATATCTGTTGAAATTAGTCTGGTGTACGCCTGACAAATCCCAGTGTGGTTTTGCAGTTCAACGGGTAAAATCTGTGTACCATACATTTTTGGGCCTTTGGTATCTAAAAAAAACAGTTTGAGTGTGTCGCTCACTGTTCAGCCGCAAATCTATATATTTTAAAAAGTCTGGTATACACCAGTTTATTAAAACTGTGGTTTTGCTGTTCCACGGTAAAAAATCTCTACTATCCTGCTTTTTTGCATTTTTTTGCAGTAAAAAAAAACAGTAGTGACTCCTGAGTGTTCTGACACAAAAATATATCTGTTGAAAATAGTCTGGTGTACGCCTGACAAATCCCAGTGTGGTTTTGCAGTACAACGGGTAAAATCTGTGTAGTATCCAGTTTTGGGCCTTTGGTATCTAAAAAAAACAGTTTGAGTGTGTTGCTCACTGTTCAGCCGCAAATCTATATATTTTAAAAAGTCTGGTATACACCAGTAAATTAAAACTGTGGTTTTGCTGTTCAACGGTAAAAAACCTCTATTATCCTGCTTTTTTCATTTTTTGCAGTAAAAAAATACAGTAGAGTCTCCTGAGTGTTCTGACACAAAAATATATCTGTTGAAATTAGTCTGGTGTATGCCTGACAAATCCCAGTGTGGTTTTGCAGTTCAATGGGTAAAATTTGTGTAGTATCCAGTTTTGGGCCTTTGGTATCTAAAAAAAACTCAGTTTGAGTGTGTCGCTCACTGTTCAGCCGCAAATCTATATATTTTAAAAAGTCTGGTATACACCAGTAAATTAAAACTGTGGTTTTGCTGTTCCAAGGTAAAAAATCTCTATTATCCTTTTTTTTGCATTTTTTGCAGCAAAAAAAACCCAATAGTGACTCCTGAGTGTTCTGACACAAAAATATATCTGTTGAAAATAGTCTGGTGTACTCCTGACAAATCCCAGTGTGGTTTTGCAGTTCAATGGGTAAAATCTGTGTAGTATCCAGTTTTGGGCCTTTGGTATCTAAAAAAACAATAGTTTGAGTGTGTCGCTCACTGTTCAGCCGCAAATCTATATATTTTAAAAGGTCTGGTATACACCAGTAAATTAAAACTGTGGTTTTGCTGTTCCACGGTAAAAATGTTCTATTATACTGCTTTTTGCATTATTTTGCAGTAATAAAAAGCAGTAGTGACTCCTGAGTGTTCTGACACAAAAATATATCTGTTGAAATTAGTCTGGTGTACGCCTGACAAATCCCAGTGTGGTTTCGCAGTTCAACGGGTAAAGTCTGTGTAGTATCCAGTTTTGGGTCTTTGGTATCTAAAAAAAAACAGTTTGAGTGTGTCGCTCACTGTTCAGCCGCAAATCTATATATTTTAAAAAATCTGATATACACCAGTTTACTAAAACTGTGGTTTTGCTGTTCCACGGTAAAAATTCTCTATTATCCTGCTTTTTGCATCTTTTGCAGTAAAAAAAACAGTAGTGTCTCCTGAGTGATCTGACACAAAAATATATCTGTTGAAATTAGTCTGGTGTACGCCTGACAAATCCCAGTGTGGTTTTGCGGTTCAATGGGTAAAATCTGTGTACCATACATTTTTGGGCCTTTGGTATCTAAAAAAACCTGTTTGAGTGTGTTGCTCACTGTTCAGCCGCAAATCTATATATTTTAAAAAGTCTGGTATACACCAGTTTATTAAAACTGTGGTTTTGCTGTTCCACGGTAAAAACTCTCTATTATCCTGCTTTTTGCATTTTCTGCAGTAAAAAAAAAACAACAGCAGTGTCTCCTGAGTGTTCTGACACAAAAATATATCTGTTGAAATTAGTCTGGTGTACGCCTGACAAATCCCAGTTTGGTTTTACAGTTCAACGGTTAAAATCTGTGTAGTATCCATCTTGGGGCCTTTGGTATCTAAAAAAAAACAACAGTTTGAGTGTGTCGCTCACTGTTCAGCTGCAAATCTATATATTTTAAAAAGTCTGGAATACACGAGTAAATTAAAACTGTGGTTATGCTGTTCCACAGTAAAAAATCTCTATTATCCTGCTTTTTGCATTTTTTGCAGTAAAAAAACCCAATAGTGACTCCTGAGTGTTCTGACACAAAAATGTATCTGTTGAAAATAGTCTGGTGTACTCCTGACTAGTGTTGAGTGATACTTTCCGATATCGGGAAATATCGGATCGGATTGGATCGGACCGATACCGAAAAAGTATCGGATATCGCCGATTCCGATACCGGAAACCAATGCAAGTCAATGGGACAGAAATATCGGAATGAAAATAAACCCTTTCTTTCCTTGTAGGTTAATTCTACATGAAGGAAAACAACTAAGAATAATGTAGAATGTATTGGGGGAGGTGGGGGAGACAATAAAGGCATAGAGGTTTAGCCCAATCAAATGGAATAGCAGGAATTAATATTTTTTTAAGACGTTCTGAGTTACGGAAATATTGACTATGTTAAGTATTTTTATATTTTGTCAGATATTTATGTTTCACTACTTCCATGCTCTTCACCTTCTTTTTTACTTCTCCCACACTTTCTCCTTCATCATCCTCAGCATCTTTTTCATCCATTTCTTCTTCACCTTCTTCATCTTCTTCTTCTTCACCTTCTTCGTATTATTCTTTTTTTTTCATTCTTCATATTCTACTTCTTCATCTTCTTCATATTCTTCTTCTTCATCATATTCTTAATTGTGACAGGCATTCCTGTAGTTGTTATCTATAAAAGGTTGTACATTACACCTTTCGTTCTGCCCGTCACAAAAGATTTACAACAGGATTTGTCCGCGTTCAGTTTGGCCTGCAGTAGCAGGTCTTTTCCAGGGGCACCACGAGGAGGAACGGACTCACCCCCATACACTGCTTAGTCATCTTCTGCTTATAATTTAGATATTATCTTTTGCTCTGATTTTTAGTCTTATGCTTAATGTTCTTCCGCTTTTTGTTCTGCAGCTTCTTGTATTTCTGCTTCTTGGTTTTCTGTCTCTTGTTCTTCTGTATCTTGGTGCTTGTCTTCTCTTCTTTGTCCTCTTGGTCAACTTCTTCAGGGTCATCTTCTTGGTCTTCTTCGGGGTGGTCTTCAGGGTCGTCGTCTTCGGGGGTCCTCGTCTTCGGGGTCCTCGTCTTCTTCAGGTTGGTCTTCTGGGTCCTCGTCTTCGGGGTCCGTCTTCTTCGGGGTGGTCTTCAGGGTCCTCGTCTTCTTCGGGGTGGTCTCCAGGGTCCTCGACTTCTTCGGGGTGGTCTTCAGGGTCCTCGTCTTCAGGGTCGTCGTCTTCGGGGTCCTCGTCTTCTTAGGGTTGGTCTTCAGGGTCCTCGTCTTCAGGGTCCTCGTCAGGGAGATCCAGAGTGATTGCCAAGAACCATTTCAAAAAGCTTGAACTTGGAAATGTAGCAGAAGGTACAAGAAAGCTGAGGAACTACCGAGGACCAGCTGACGCTACTGGAACCCGGATGGGTAGCAGAAAGTACAAGAGCCAATGGAACTGCCGAAGACCAGCTGACGGTACTGGAACTCGGTTACTAAGCAGGAGGTACCTGTGCCAGAAAGCACTACCAAGGACCAGCAGACATTGGTGGAACTTGGATACCGAGAAGGAGGCACCTAATCCAAAGGCACTGCCGAGAACCAGCTGACGGTACTGGAACCCGGATGGGTAGCAGAAGGTACCAATGTAAAAAAAAGTTCAAGGCCGCGAGCCGGCCGCAGTTACCAAAACCCACAGTCCTACATGGGGTGCTTGTCCTATTGGCACTATGGAACCAGCCTTAATTGCCAGATCCCGCAGCCCACATAGGAGTCACCTAAACTGCAGGTACCATAGAGTCGGATAACCCGACCGCAGCATGACAGGACAACGCATTGGAGGCAAAGTGACGTTGACACTACCCGGAAACAGCTGGCGTGCTGGAACCAGGCTGGGCAGGAGGGAGTACCCGTGACAAAGACACTGCCGAGAACCAGCTGACGGTACTGGAACCCGGATGGGTAGTAGAAGATACAAGAGCCAATGGAACTGCCGAAGACCAGCTGACGGTACTGGAACCTGGTTACTAAGCAGGAGGTACCTGTGTCAGAAAGCACTACCAAGGACCAGCAGACGTTGGTGGAACTTGGATACCGAGAAGGAGGCACCTAATCCAAAGGCACTGCCGAGAACCAGCTGACGGTACTGGAACCCGGATGGGTAGCAGAAGGTACCCATGTAAAAAAAAGTTCAAGGCCGCGAGCAGGCCGCAGTTACCAAAACCCACAGTCCTACAGGGGGTGCTTGTCCTATTGGCACTATGGAACCAGCCTTCATTGCCAGATCCCGCAGCCCACATAGGAGTCACCTAAACTGCAGGCACCATAGAGTCGGCTAACCCGACCGCATCACGACAGGACAACGCATTGGAGGCAAAGTGACGTTGAAACTACCCGGAAACAGCTGGCGTGCTGGAACCAGGCTGGGCAGGAGGGAGTACCCGTGACAAAGACACTGCCGAGAACCAGCTGACGGTACTGGAACCCGGATGGGTAGTAGAAGGTACAAGAGCCAATGGAACTGCCGAAGACCAGCTGACGGTACTGGAACTCGGTTACTAAGCAGGAGGTACCTGTGCCAGAAAGCACTACCAAGGACCAGCAGACGTTGGTGGAACTTGGATACCGAGAAGGAGGCACCTAATCCAAAGGCACTGCCGAGAACCAGCTGACGGTACTGGAACCCGGATGGGTAGCAGAAGGTACCCATGTAAAAAAAAGTTCAAGGCCGCGAGCCGGCCGCAGTTACCAAAACCCACAGTCCTACAGGGGGTGCTTGTCCTATTGGCACTATGGAACCAGCCTTCATTGCCAGATCCCGCAGCCCACATAGGAGTCACCTAAACTGCAGGCACCATAGAGTCAGCTAACCCGACCGCAACACGACAGGACAACGCATTGGAGGCAAAGTGACGTTGACACCACCCGGAAACAGCTGGCGTGCTGGAACCAGGCTGGGCAGGAGGGAGTACCCGTGCCAAAGTCACTGTCGAGAACCAGCTGATGGTACTGGAACCCGGATGGGTAGTAGAAGGTACAAGAGCAAATGGAACTACCGAGGACCAGCTGATGGTACTGGAACCCGGATGGGTATCAGAAGGTACAAGAGCCAATGGAACTGCCGAAGACCAGCTGACGGTACTGGAACTTGGTTACTAAGCAGGGGGTACCTGTGCCAGAAAGCACTACCAAGAACCAGCAGACGTTGGTGGAACTTGGATACCGAGAAGGAGGCACCTAATCCAAAGGCACTGCCGAGTACCAGCTGACGGTACTGGAACCCGGATGGGTAGTAGAAGGTACAAGAGCAAATGGAACTACCAAGAACCTGCTGGCGGTGCTGGAACCCAGGGTAAATACTAAAAACAGAGTGGAGCCAGAGGTGTAATTGGAGCAAGTTTTAAATCAGTAGTACAGTGGATGTGGACAAAGCAGGAGAATTTGCCGGACACACAGCAGGGGAACAGCTGACGTTACTGAACCCCAATAACACGGCAGCAAGTGTTGACTGTGCAGACGGCACTTCCGAGCGCCAACTGGCGGTGTTGGAGCTCAGGGTTAATACTGAAAACAGGCGAGCCAGAGGTGTAATTGGAGCAACTTTAAAATCTGTAGTAGTGAGAATGTGGACAGAGCAGGAGAAATTGCCGTCCGCACAGCAGGGGAACAGCTGACGTTACTGAATCCCAATAACATGGCAGCAAGTGTTGACTGTGCAGATGGCACTTCCGAGCGCCAACTGGCGGTGTTGGAGCTCAGGGATAATACTGAAAACAGAGGAGCCAGAGGTGTATTTGGAGGAGGTTTTAAATCAGTAGTACAGTGGATGTGGACAGAGCAGGAGAAATTGCCGTCCGCACAGCAGGGGAACAGCTGATGTTACTGAACCCCAATAACATGGCAGCAAGTGTTGACTGTGCAGACGGCACTTCCGAGCGCCAACTGGCGGTGTTGGAGCTCAGGGATAATACTGAAAACAGAGGAGCCAGAGGTGTAATTGGAGCAACTTTAAAATCTGTAGTAGTGAGAATGTGGACAGAGCAGGAGAAATTGCCGTCCGCACAGCAGGGGAACAGCTGACGTTACTGAACCCCAATAACACGGCAGCAAGTGTTGACTGTGCAGACGGCACTTTCGAGCGCCAAATGGCGGTGTTGGAGCTCAGGGATAATACTGAAAACAGACGAGCCAGAGGTGTAATTGGAGCAACTTTAAAATCTGTAGTAGTGAGAATGTGGACAGAGCAGGAGAAATTGCCGTCCGCACAGCCGGGGAACAGCTGACGTTACTGAACCCCAATGACACGGCAGCAAGTGTTGACTGTGCAGACGGCACTTCCGAGCGCCAACTGGCGGTGTTGGAGCTCAGGGATTACAGTTCAGGTGGTAGAAACATGAACAGAACAGGGGACCTGGATACTGTTGCCAACCAATTATTTATTCTGGAAGAGGACTGGCAAATTCATGAGAGATCCAGGCCTTGTTCATTTTGAGAAAAGTAAGCCGGTCAACGTTATCGGAGGATAGTCGCATGCGATGGTCTGTTAGTACGCCACCTGCGGCACTAAAGACGCGTTCCGATAATACACTAGCAGCAGGGCAAGTTAGCACCTCCAAGGCATACTGACTAAGCTTTGGCCATGTATCCAGCTTACAGATCCAAAACTTGAAGGGAGAAGAGCCGTCTGGGAGTACACTAAGAGGGCAAGACATGTAGTCTGTCACCATCTGACGGAAACGTTGCCTCCTGCTGACTGGAGCCGTCTGTGATGGTGTAGACATTTGTGGCGGCGGGGACACAAAACTTTGCCACATTTCGGCCATACTGGTCTTGCCTTGTGCTGAGGCGCTGCTTCTGCTCCCTCTTTGTGCAGAGCTTCCTCCACTGCCTCGACGCACTGAGCTGCTTTGTAAAGCACTAGCAGCACTGCTCTCGGTTGGAATGGAGAACATGATGGAATGCACCAGTGCGTCTTGGTACTCCCGCATTTTACGCTCCCGGTTCAACGGTGTTATGAGGCTTTGTAAGTTGTCCCGGTAGCGAGGATCTAGGAGGGTGGACACCCAATAATCAGCCGTGTTGAGAATGTGGGCGATGCGGCGGTCGTTTCTCAGGCACTGCAGCATGAAATCAACCATGTGCTGCAGACTGCCAACTGGCCAAGAAACGCTGTTCCCTGCTTGAGGCATGATCTCTGCCTGCTCTGCATCACCCCACCCTCGCTCTAGATACTGACTACTAGAGCATTGTGTACCTCCCTCCTCTGGACAGATGTCTTCCTCATCCATTGACTCCTCCTCATCCTCCTCACAAAGTGTCCCCTGCCTAGGCCTTTGTGAGGAACCACGTTGCGCCGACTGTAGAGAAGCAGATGGCATTTGTGATTCCTCATCCTCCACCTCTTCCAAAACCTCGTCCGTTAGTGCTTGCAGTGTTTTTTCAAGCAGGCAGATAAGGGGGATAGTCATGCTGACTAGTGCATCATCTGCACTCGCCCTCCGCGTGGAATAATTGAAGGCACGCAAAACGTGGCAAATGTCCTTCATAGAGGCCCACTCAGTGGTGAAGTGTGAACGGCGCGCACTGCGACTTATTTGCGCCTGCTGCAGCTGGTACTCCATTACTGCTGCCTGCTGCTCACACAACCTCTCCAACATATGTAACGTTGAATTCCACCTGGTGGGTAGGTCACATATGATGCGATGTTCCGGAAGACGTAATCGGCGCTGCAGAGCTGCAATGCGTGATCTTGCATTGCTGGAACGCCGCAAGTGAGCGCACTCTATGCGGACCTTGTGAAGCAGTGCATCAAGATCCGGATAGTCCCTCAAAAAACTCTCCACGACCAAGTTGAGCACATGTGCCAGACATGGGATGTGAGTGAGGTTGCCTAGGCCCAGAGCTGCCACCAGATTTCGGCCATTGTCACACACTACCATGCCTGGCTGGAGATTCGCTGGCACAAACCACACGTCGCTCTGCTGCTTGATGGCATTCCAGAGCTCCTGCCTTGTGTGGCTTCGATTCCCCAAAGAAATTAATTTTAATACGGCCTGTTGACGTTTGGCCACGGCTTTGCTCATATTGGTCACCATAACAGGTAACCGTTCAGGGGTCGATGTGGAGGTAGACCGTGACGGCTCCTGCAGCGCTGATTCAGAGGAACTGGAGTATGAGGAGGAGTCAATGTGTACAGACTGGATTCCTGCAATCCTTGGAGTTGGCAGAACACGTACAGCGCCACTCTCAAGATCTGTACTCGGCTCCACAACATTTACCCAATGGACAGTGAGGGAAAGGTATCGTCCCTGTCCATGCTTACTGGTCCACGCATCGGTGGTCAGGTGGACCTTGCTACTGACGGCGTTTTGTAGCGCATGTTTAATTTTTCCCTCCACATGATGTTGCAGGGCAGGGACGGCTTGCCTGCTGATATAAAAGCGGCTGGGCACGTTGTTTTGTGGGACTGCCAATGCCATAAAGTTACGGAATGTGTCAGTCTCCACCAGCCTGAATGATAGCATTTCAAGGGCCAGTAGTTTAGCAATGCCAGCATTCTGAGCCTGTGCTCGGGGGTGGTTTGCCGAGTATGGGCGCCTTTTCTCCCATGCCTGTGCTAACGATGGCTGTAGACTGGCCTGGGAGTGTGAGGATGACTGGGAAAGTGGTGCTGTGGGTGGAATTACACTGTGTCTCTGTACAACAGTGCCAGAGATTCTTCCATGGTGATCCTGTGAGGAAGCCGAACCAGCTGTGTGTGAGCTGGAGGAAAAGGCTACAACTTGAGCTGAAGAGGTGATAGGTGGCGCTGTAGGTTGGCCTAGGTCTTCAGTGTGTTTTTGTAACTCCACCACGTGCTTGGTCCGCACATGTTTCCACATATTTGAGGTATTGAGGTTGCTGACACTTTTCCCTCTTTTCACCTTCTGATTACACAGCTTGCATTTGACAAAGCAAATGTCATCTGCAACTGTGTCAAAAAAGGACCAGGCACTGCAAGTCTTGGGAGTGCCCGTTTTGGATTTTGGAAGAGCCATGCTCCTAATGGGTGCCGAAGTGGAGGCTACAGGCAACCAAGTCTGCCCCCTCCCTCTTCCTCCTTTTTGGGCTGTTCGGGGAATCTCTTCCTCAGAGCTGCTCCCACCACCTTCCTGTCCCTCACGCCATGATGGGTCAAGGACCTCATCATCTACACCACCCTCTTCAAACAACTGCTTCTCCTGGGTAGTCTCGACAGCACAATACGCACCAGAAAGTGGCACCTGAGTCTCATCATCAGAAGCGTACTGAGGTGTGCTGCTGACCATAGGCACTGGCCCACCCGCCTCTTCAGATTCAGAGAGACAAAATGGTTGCGCATCACTGCATACTACCTCTTCTTCAAATTCTCGAATTCTGCTTGGCTGGCCCCCTCTTTCCAAGCCAAGAGATTCAGAGAACAGAAGTAGAGATGGCTCCTGTCCAGGGCTCTCTGACTGCCTGGGCAATTTGGCAGGTGGTGAAGAGACAGATGGGTGCTCTTCAGTGCTCAGGACCTGAGAGGATCTGGAACTAATTGAAGTCGATGCGTTAGCTGCCATCCATCCGACAACGGCTTCAATTTGGTCCTCCCGCAGCAGTGCAGTACGGCTAGCTCCTACAAAGCTGCGCATAAAGGACTGTTCCCTGGTAAAACTGGGGGATGCTGAGTCACTGGTGCCCGCAGCAGGCACAGAATCCCCACGTCCTCTCCCTGCAGGCACAGAATCCTCACGTCCTCTCCCTGCAGAAACTCCATGCCCACGCCCACGATCACATGCCTTACTCCCTGCCTTCTTCATCTTGGTAGACTGATAAAGATAGGCAGAAAAGTACTAAGGGCTTAGTGTGCTTATTCCTGAACAGCTGCTAACAGGTATAAGAAACACTAATTTTATAAAGTGTGGACTAGACTTTAATATGAGCTAATGTGGCCTACACAACTGTAAAGTGGAGTATTTGGTGAACTTTATTTAGGTTTTTTTTGTCACAAAAAGACACTGGATGTGCCTAAAGATGTAATAACGATAGTATCACAAACTTTTTGTAGCTATTACAATGTAGGAAGGTAACCTACAATGCAATAGATGAGGCTACAAAAAATAGGCTAATACTAATCTGGCTGGGGCTGCAGGGCCCAATGCTGCAGAAAGGCTCCTCTAACTACTCCTATATAGTGTGTTTGGAACCAATTTAGCTGAATACGGATGGAACCACCACACTAATAGGAGATATCAGGAAAAATTATGAATTGGCAAAAAAGGACAATGTATGAGGCAGTGACACACACTGAGTGCACTACAACCAGACGTGGTTGAAGCACAAACTACAGGGTGAGCTGCACTCACACCAGACCTTGCAGACAGCGGTGAACAGTACAGATGCAGAGCACTGTGCACTAGTGCTGCAAGACCAAAAAAATTTCTCTATCTATTCCTATATAGTGTGTTTGGAACCAATTTAGCTGAATACGGATGGAACCACCACACTAATAGGAGATATCAGGAAAAATTATGAATTGGCAAAAAAGGACAATGTATGAGGCAGTGACACACACTGAGTGCACTACAACCAGACGTGGTTGAAGCACACACTACAGGGTGAGCTGCACTCACACACCAGACCTTGCAGACAGCGGTGAACAGTACAGATGCAGAACACTGTGCACTAGCGCTGCAAGACCAAAAAAATTTCTCTATCTACTCCTATATAGTGTGTTTGGAACCAATTTAGCTGAATACGGATGGAACCACCACACTAATAGGAAATATAAGGAAAAATTATGAATTGGCAAAAAAGGACAATGTATGAGGTAGTGACACACACTGAGTGCACTATAACCAGACGTGGCTGAAGCACACACTACAGGGTGAGCTGCACTCACACACAGAGACCTTGCAGAAAGCGGTGAACAGCACAGAGAACTGTGCACTAGCACTGCAAGGCACAGCGATTTATAAAGTAGCTTGGGTAAAGCAGAATAGACCAAATAGGTAGCTAAAACTGTCCCTCAGAACAACAGCGTCCTATTCCTAACTGAATTCACAGCAGAGTGAGCTCAAAATGGCGGCGGCGGCTTTTATAGTGCATCATGACATCATTTCAGCAGCCAATCACAGCCATGCCATTAGTTAAGATGCCTACATGCCTAACAGGATGTGCCCACACTTCTTAGGATCCTCATTGGCTGAATAAAATGAAAATGGCTCATTGCATTATGGGAACTTCCGATTCCGGTATACGATATTGCAAAAGTATAGGAATTAAGTATCGGAATTCCGATACCGCGAATATCGGCCGGTACCCGATATTTCAGTATCGGAATGCTCAACACTACTCCTGACAAATCACAGTTTGGTTTTGCACTTCAACGGGTAAAATCTGTGTAGTATCCAGTTTTGGGCCTTTGGTATCTAAAAAAAAAAATAGTTTGAATGTGTCGCTCACTGTTCAGCCGCAAATCTATATATTTTAAAAAGTCTGGTATACACCAGTAAATTAAAATTGTGGTTTTGCTGTTCCACGGTAAAAAATCTCTATTATCCTGCTTTTTGCATTTTTTGCAGTAAAAAAAAAGAACAGTAGTGTCGCCTGAGTGATCTGACACAAAAATATATCTGTTGAAATTAGTCTGGTGTACGCCTGACAAATCCCAGTGTGGTTTTGCAGTTCAATGGGTAAAATCTGTGTAGTATCCAGTTTTGGGCCTTTGGTATCTAAAAACAAAACAGTTTGAGTGTGTCGCTCACTGTTCAGCCGCAAATCTATATATTTTAAAAAGTCTGGTATACACCAGTAAATTAAAACTGTGGTTTTGCTGTTCCACGGTAAAAAATCTCTATTATCCGGCTTTTTGCATTTTTCCATTAAAAAAAAACAGTAGTGTCTCCTGAGTGATCTGACACAAAAATATATCTGTTGAAATTAGTCTGGTGTACGCCTGACAAATCCCAATGTGGTTTTGCAGTTCAATGGGTAAAATCTGTGTAGTATCCAGTTTTGGGCTTTTGTTATCTAAAAAAAAAACAGTTTGAGTGTGTCGCTCACTTTTCAGCCGCAAATCTATATATTTTAAAAAGTCTGGTATACTCCAGTTTATTAAAACTGTGGTTTTGCTGTTCCACGGTAAAAAATCTCTATTATTCTGCTTTTTGCATTTTTTGCAGTAAAAAAAAAACAGTAGTGTCTCCTGAGTGTTCTGACACAAAAATATATCTGTTGAAATTAGTCTCGTGTACGCCTGACAAATCCCAGTGTGGTTTTGCACTTCAACGGGTAAAATCTGTGTAGTTTCCATTTTGGGGCCTTTGGTATCTAAAAAAAAACCCAGTTTGAGGGTGTCGCTCACTGTTCAGCCGCAAATCTATATATTTTAAAAAGTCTGGTATACACCAGTAAATTAAAACTGTGGTTTTGCTGTTCCACGGTAAAAAATCTCCATTATCCTGCTTTTTGCATTTTTTGCAGTAAAAAAAAACAGTAGTGTCGCCTGAGTGATCTGACACAAAAATATATCTGTTGAAATTAGTCTGGTGTACGCCTGACAAATCCCAGTGTGGTTTTGCAGTTCAATGGGTAAAATCTGTGTAGTATCCAGTTTTGGGCCTTTGTTATCTAAAAAAAAAACAGTTTGAGTGTGTCGCTCACTGTTCAGCCGCAAATCTATATATTTTAAAAAGTCTGGTATACACCAGTTTATCAAAACTGTGCTTTTGCTGTTCCACGGTAAAAAATCTCTATTATTCTGCTTTTTGCACTTTCTGCAGTAAAAAAAAAAAACAGTAGTGTCTCCTGAGTGTTCTGACACAAAAATATATCTGTTGAAATTAGTCTGGTGTACGCCTGACAAATCCCAATGTGGGTTTGCAGTTCAACGGTTAAAATCTGTGTAGTATCCATCTTGGGGCCTTTGGTATCTAAAAAAAAAAAACTGTTTGAGTGTGTCGCTCACTGTTCAGCCGCAAATCTATATATTTTAAAAAGTCTGGAATACACCAGTAAATTAAAACTGTGGTTTTGCTGTTTCACAGTAAAAAATCTCTATTATCCTGCTTTTTGCATTTTTTGCAGTAAAAAAACCAAATAGTGACTCCTGAGTGTTCTGACACAAAAATATATCTGTTGAAAATAGTCTGGTGTACTCCTGACAAATCTCAGTGTGGTTTTGCAGTTCAACATTTAAAATCTGTGTAGTATCCAGTTTTGGGCCTTTGGTACCTAAAAAAACAATAGTTTGAGTGTGTCGCTCACTGTTCAGCCGCAAATCTATATATTTTAAAAAGTCTGGTATACACCAGTTTATTAAATCTGTGGCTTTGCTGTTCTACGGTAAAAAATCTCTGTTATACTGCTTTTTGCATTTTTTTGCAGTAATAAAAACCAGTAGTGACTCCTGAGTGTTCTGACACAAAAATATATCTGTTGAAATGAGTCTGGTGTACGCCTGACAAATCCCAGTGTGGTTTTGCACTTCAACGGGTAAAATCTGTGTAGTTTCCATTTTGGGGCCTTTGGTATCTAAAAAAAAAACCCAGTTTGAGTGTGTCGCTCACTGTTCAGCCGCAAATCTATATATTTTAAAAAGTCTGGAATACACCAGTAAATTAAAACTGTGGTTTTGCTGTTCCACCGTGAAAAATCTCTATTATCCTGCTTTTTGCATTTTTTGCAGTAAAAAAACCCAATAGTGACTCCTGAGTGTTCTGACACAAAAATATATCTGTTGAAAATAGTCTGGTGTACTCCTGACAAATCCCAGTGTGGTTTTGCAGTTCAACGGGTAAAATCTGTGTAGTATCCAGTTTTGGGCCTTTGGTATCTAAAAAAAAAATAGTTTGAGTGTGTCGCTCACTGTTCAGCCGCAAATCTATATATTTTAAAAAGTCTGGTATACACCAGTTTATTAAATCTGTGGCTTTGCTGTTCCACGGTAAAAAATCTCTGTTATACTGCTTTTTGCATTTTTTTGCAGTAATAAAAACCAGTAGTGACTCCTGAGTGTTCTGACACAAAAATATATCTGTTGAAATGAGTCTGGTGTACGCCTGACAAATCCCAGTGTGGTTTTCCACTTCAACGGGTAAAATTTGTGTAGGTTCCATTTTGGGGCCTTTGGTATCTAAAAAAAAAACCCAGTTTGAGTGTGTCGCTCACTGTTCAGCCGCAAATCTATATATTTTAAAAAGTCTGGTATACACCAGTAAACTAAAACTGTGGTTTTGCTGTTCCACGGTAAAAAATCTCCATTATCCTGCTTTTTGCATTTTTTGCCGTAAAAAAAAACAGTAGTGTCGCCTGAGTGATCTGACACAAAAATATATCTGTTGAAATTAGTCTGGTGTACGCTTGACAAATCCCAGTGTGGTTTTGCAGTTCAATGGGTAAAATCTGTGTAGTATCCAGTTTTGGGCCTTTGTTATCTAAAAAAAAAACAGTTTGAGTGTGTCGCTCACTGTTCAGCCGCAAATCTATATATTTTAAAAAGTCTGGTATACACCAGTTTATTAAAACTGTGGTTTTGCTGTTCCATGGTAAAAAATCTCTATTATCCTGCTTTTTGCATTTTCTGCAGTAAAAAAAAAAACAGTAGTGTCTCCTGAGTGTTCTGACACAAAAATATATCTGTTGAAATTAGTCTGGTGTACGCCTGACAAATCCCATTGTGGTTTTGCAGTTCAACGGTTAAAATCTGTGTAGTATTCATCTTGGGGCCTTTGGTATCTAAAAAAAAAAAACTGTTTGAGTGTGTCGCTCACTGTTCAGCCGCAAATCTATATATTTTAAAAAGTCTGGAATACACCAGTAAATTAAAACTGTGGTTTTGCTGTTTCACGGTAAAAAATCTCTATTATCCTGCTTTTTGCATTTTTTGCAGTAAAAAAACCCAATAGTGACTCCTGAGTGTTCTGACACAAAAATATATCTGTTGAAAATAGTCTGGTGTACTCCTGACAAATCTCAGTGTGGTTTTGCAGTTCAACATTTAAAATCTGTGTAGTATCCAGTTTTGGGCCTTTGGTACCTAAAAAAACAATAGTTTGAGTGTGTCGCTCACTGTTCAGCCGCAAATCTATATATTTTAAAAAGTCTGGTATACACCAGTTTAATAAATCTGTGGTCTTGCTGTTCCACGGTAAAAAATCTCTGTTATACTGCTTTTTGCATTTTTTTGCAGTAATAAAAACCAGTAGTGACTCCTGAGTGTTCTGACACAAAAATATATCTGTTGAAAATAGTCTGGTGTATGCCTGACAAATCCCAGTGTGGTTTTGCAGTTCAACGGGTAAAATCTGTGTAGTATCCAGTTTTGGGCCTTTGGTATCTAAAAAAAAAACTGTTTGAGTGTGTCGCTCACTGTTCAGCCGCAAATCTATATATTTTAAAAAATCTGGTATACACCAGTTTATTAAAACTGTGGTTTTGTTGTTCCACGGTAAAAAAATCTCTATTATCCTGCTTTTTGCATCTTTTGCAGTAAAAAAAACAGTAGTGTCTCCTGAGTGTTCTGACACAAAAATATATCTGTTGAAATTAGTCTGGTGTACGCCTGACAAATCCCAGTGTGGTTTTGCACTTCAACGGGAAAAATCTGTGTAGTTTCCATTTTGGGGCCTTTGGTATCTAAAAAAAAAACCCAGTTTGAGTGTGTCGCTCACTGTTCAGCCGCAAATCTATATATTTTAAAAAGTCTGGTATACACCAGTAAATTAAAACTGTGGTTTTGCTGTTCCACGGTAAAAAATCTCCATTATCCTGCTTTTTGCATTTTTTGCAGTAAAAAAAAACAGTAGTGTCGCCTGAGTGATCTGACACAAAAATATATCTGTTGAAATTAGTCTGGTGTACGCCTGACAAATCCCAGTGTGGTTTTGCAGTTCAATGGGTAAAATCTGTGTAGTCTTCAGTTTTGGGCCTTTGTTATCTAAAAAAAAAACAGTTTGAGTGTGTCGCTCACTGTTCAGCCGCAAATCTATATATTTTAAAAAGTCTTGTATACACCAGTTTATCAAAACTGTGGTTTTGCTGTTCCATGGTAAAAAAATCTCTATTATCCTGCTTTTTGCATTTTCTGCAGTAAAAAAAAAAACAGTAGTGTCTCCTGAGTGTTCTGACACAAAAATATATCTGTTGAAATTAGTCTGGTGTACGCCTGACAAATCCCAATGTGGTTTTGCAGTTCATCGGTTAAAATCTGTGTAGTATCCATCTTGGGGCCTTTGGTATCTAAAAAAAAAACTGTTTGAGTGTGTCGCTCACTGTTCAGCCGCAAATCTATATATTTTAAAAAGTCTGGAATACACCAGTAAATAAAAACTGTGGTTTTGCTGTTCCACGGTAAAAAATCTCTATTATCCTGCTTTTTGCATTTTTTGCAGTAAAAAAACCCAATAGTGACTCCTGAGTGCTCTGACACAAAAATATATCTGTTGAAAATAGTCTGGTGTACGCCTGACAAATCCCAGTGTGGTTTTGCAGTTCAATGGGTAAAATCTGTGTAGTATCCAGTTTTGGGCCTTTGTTATCTAAAAAAAAAACAGCTTGAGTGTGTCGCTGACTGTTCAGCCGCAAATTTATATATTTTAAAAAGTCTGGTATACACCAGTTTATTAAAACTGTGGTTTTGCTGTTCCATGGTAAAAAATCTCTTTTATCCTGCTTTTTGCATTTTCTGCAGTTTAAAAAAAAAACAGTCGTGTCTCCTGAGTGTTCTGACCCAGCCTGTCATCTCGATATAGCAGAGCTGAAGCTGTCGTGGGAGCCATGGAAAGGTAAGGATGAGGTTGCTTTATTATTTTACTTTTATTGCAGGAGATCGTTGGCTTCAGCTGGAATGGGCGTGATGGTAAGTATGGTTTAATTTAGAACAATAAAGAATTGTGTGTTTATTTCAATTAAAGGACTTTATTCTGGGTGTTGTGTTTTTTTAAATACTTTACTAGAAATTCATGGAGGTCATGTCTAATATTGGCGTGACCCCATGAATTTCGGGCTTAGGGCCAGCTGATAATGCCAAGCTGGCCTTAACCCCTTTATTACCCAGTGAGCCACCGCACCAGGGCCCTGGATGAGTTGGGTACAGCGCCAGAAGATGGCGCTTCTATGAACGCGCCATTTTCTGGGGCGGCTGCGGACTGCAATTTGCAGCGGGGGTGGCCCAGAAAGCTTGGGTCTCCCTGCGCTGCGGATTCCAGCCCCCAGCTGCCTAGTTGTATCTGGCTGGGCACAAAAATAGGGCGAAGCCCCACGCATTTTTTTTTTTAATTATTTCATGAAATTCATGGAATAATTAAGAAAAAAAGGGCTTCCCTATATTGTTGTGTCCGGCTAGGTACAAATAGGCAGCTGGTGGTTGGGGGCAGCCCGTTCCTGCCTGCTGTACCTGACTGGACACAAATATAGGGCGAAGCCCCACATAATTTTTTTTTAATTATTTCATGAATTTCCTGAAATAATTAAAAAAAAATTGACGTGGGGCTTTGCACTATATTTGTGTCCAGCCAGGTACAGCAGGCAGGAACGGGCTGCCCCCAACCACCAGCTGCCTATTTGTACCTGGTTGGACACAACAATATAGGGAAGCCCTTTTTTTCTTAATTATTCCATGAATTTCATGAAATAATTAAAAAAAACAAAACGTGGAGCTTCTCCCTATTTTTGTGTCCAGCCAGGTACAACTAGACAGCTGGGGGATGGAATCTGCAGCGCAGGGAGGCCCGAGCTTTCTGCCCCCCGCTGAAAATTGCAGTCTGCAGCCGCCCCGGAAAATGGCGCGTTCATAGAAGCTGGATGCTGTACCTGGCAGGCATACAAAAATATGGCAAAGCCCACGTCAAAAGTTTTGGGAAAAATTAATTAAAAAATAAATAATAATTTAGGGACTGCATCTTTATTAACTCCTCAAATGTCATTTAGTGTTAAAATAAAGGATTTATTTAAAAAAAAAATGGCGTGGGATCCCCCATAATTTTAGTCTCAAGCGGAGGTTAAGCAGACGGCTGGGGCAGATGTTTGAAGCCTGGGAAGGGGGTAAAACCCACGGAGCTTCCCAGGCTACTAATATCAGCCCCCAGCTGAATACCTAGCCTTTACTAGCTATTAAAATGGGGGACCCCCCCCAAAAAAATGACGTGGGGTCCCCCCTATTTTAATAGCTAGCAAAGGCTAGGCAGACAGCTGGGGGCTGATATTAATAGCCCAGGAAGGGTGCCATGAATATTGGCCCCCTCCCAGGCTAGAAACACCAGCCGTCAGCCGCCCCAGAAATGGCGCATCCATAGGATGCGCCAATTCTGGCACTTAGCCTCGCTCTTCCACGCTGCCCTGGTGCGGTGGCAGGGGGTAATAGTGGTGGGGTTCATGTCAGCGCCAGCTGCCATGAAGCCCAGGTTAGTAATGATGGGCGTCTATAAGACACCCCCATTACTAACCTACAAAGTGTTAAAAAGAAAAAACACACACTACACCAAGAAAAAAATAATTTATTTGAAATAAAACACACAATTTTATTTAATTCTTAGTTTACTAAAAATAATAGTTACCTGTCTACGTTCCTGCGCTGATCTCCCATGCACAGCTGTCACATCTGGAGATGGTGACAGCTGTCATGGCTGCTGTAAGCTCACGCTGCCGGGAACACGTCCGCTCCCGGCAGCGGGAGCCACTGACTGAGGTCACCGGAGTGCATTCAGGCAGCGCAGCTCCGGAGACCTCCTTTACGGCACTGCTGTACCGTGGGAATTTCTCACGATACAGCAGGGCCGTAAAGGAGCTAACCGGAGCAGCGCTGCCTGAACTCCGGTGAACCCTTACGGCCCCGTCATTCTAGCGGCGGCAGCGGTTCAGAGCGGTCACATTCTATGTGGCTGCTCTGAACTGGAGATCTTCGTGGGACACTCGTGGACTACTACGGAGGGGTAAGGATAAGGTTGTGGTTTATTATTTTATATTTTATTACAGGAGATCGATGGCTTCGGGGAATTAGGTGTCTAGGTGAGTATAGGTGTAGTTTTTTATTTTTTACTTTATTTTAGGTGGCGATCGGCGGGGACAGGTAATGTATGAACTAATTTATTGTAGGCAACCACTGGCCACCAATGACATGTATTTAACATTTATTGGGGACACAGTAGGGCAATTTATATAGCAGGATCAGGCTGATGGGAACTACTGCTCCCATCCAGCTGATCCTGCTGGCACGAGTGGACGGGGGACAGACATAGGCCGATGGGAGTAGTAGTGTCACATCGGCCTATGTCTGCTTGCACGCACAGACACCGCGCACACCCGCACAAACACCGCACAGACACCCCGCACACACACCCCGCATACACACCCCGCACACATCGCACAGACACCGCACACACCCGCACAAACATCGCACACACACCCCGCACACACACCCCGCACACATCGCACAGACACCGCACACACCCGCACAAACATCGCACACACACCCCGCACACACACTAATCATGACGGGTCTGGGAGGTGAGGCTGACCTGTGCGGCCGTGGGAAAGTTCATGTGAGTTCATGCAATGCAGTCAAGCATGAACTCACATGAACCCTCTGAGGGCACCGCGGCGACTTCAAATGAACAGCTGATCGGCATCACCTGATACCTCAGCTGTTCATTTGAAATAACCGGCGGGAAAGCGCAGCACAGAACGGGAAAGCCGGCGGTGAAGTCTTTTCACTGCCGGCTTCCCCGCCCGGGTCCTTCGCTCCTTGGTGCTGCGCTCCCCGCCCGGTCCTAATTTACGATTGGGATTGGAGGTGGCGAGGGGAGCGGAGGATCGGGGTGGGAGGCTGCGGGGAAGCAGTATGGGGCTGTGTGATTGTTTAAAAGCCGCCGGCTTTTAAACAATCAGGAGAATTCTCCCCCGCTGGGATGGCATTTTGATGACAGGCTGGATCGCGCTGCCATCCAACTTGTCATCCTTCACAGACACTGCAGAGCGCAGGCATTATGGGAACTTCCGATTCCGGTATCCGATATTGTAAAAGTATCGGAATTAAGTATCGGAATTCCGATACCGCGAATATCGGCCGATACCCGATATTACAGTATCGGAATGCTCAACACTAGTTCTGACACAAAAATATATCTGTTGAAATTAGTCTGGTGTACGCCTGACAAATCCCAGTGTGGTTTTGCAGTTCAACGGGTAAAATCTGTGTAGTATCCATCTTAGGGCCTTTGGTATCTAAAAAAAAAAAAACAGTTTGAGTGTGTCGTTCACTGTTCAGCCGCAAATCTATATATTTTAAAAAGTCTGGAATACACCAGTAAATTAAAACTGTGGTTTTGCTGTTCCACGGTGAAAAATCTCTATTATCCTGCTTTTTGCATTTTTTGCAGTAAAAAAACCCAATAGTGACTCCTGAGTGTTCTGACACAAAAATATATCTGTTGAAAATATTCTGGTGTACGCCTGACAAATCCCAGTGTGGTTTTGCAGTTCAACGGGTAAAATCTGTGTAGTATCCAGTTTTGGGCCTTTGGTATGTAAAAAAAATCTGTTTGAGTGTATCGCTCACTGTTCAGCCGCAAATATATATATTTTAAAAAATCTGGTATACACCAGTTAATTAAAACTGTGGTTTTGTTGTTCCACGGTAAAAAATCTCTATTATCCTGCTTTTTGCATCTTTTGCAGTAAAAAAAAACAGTAGTGTCTCCTGAGTGTTCTGACACAAAAATATATCTGTTGAAATTAGTCTGGTGTACGCCTGACAAATCCCAGTGTGGTTTTGCACTTCAACGGGTAAAATCTGTGTAGTTTCCATTTTGGGGCCTTTGGTATCTAAAAAAAACCCAGTTTGAGTGTGTCGCTCACTGTTCAGCCGCAAATCTATATATTTTAAAAAGTCTGGTATACACCAGTAAATTAAAACTGTGGTTTTGCTGTTCCACGGTAAAAAATCTCCATTATCCTGCTTTTTGCATTTTTTGCAGTAAAAAAAAACAGTAGTGTCGCCTGAGTGATCTGACACAAAAATATATCTGTTAAAATTAGTCTGGTGTACGCCTGACAAATCCCAGTGTGGTTTTGCAGTTCAATGGGTAAAATCTGTGTAGTATCCAGTTTTGGGCCTTTTTTATCTAAAAAAAAAACAGTTTGAGTGTGTCGCTCACTGTTCAGCCGAAAATCTATATATTTTAAAAAGTCTGGTATACACCAGTTTATTAAAACTGTGGTTTTGCTGTTCCATGGATAAAAATCTCTATTATCCTGCTTTTTGCATTTTCTGCAGTAAAAAAAAAAACAGTAGTGTCTCCTGAGTGTTCTGACACAAAAATATATCTGTTCAAATAAGTCTAGTGTACGCCTGACAAATCCCATTGTGGTTTTGCCGTTCAACGGTTAAAATCTGTCTAGTATCCATCTTGGGGCCTTTGGTATCTAAAAAAAAAAAACTGTTTGAGTGTGTCGCTCACTGTTCAGCCGCAAATCTATATATTTTAAAAAGTCTGGAATACACCAGTAAATTAAAACTGTGGTTTTGCTGTTCCACGGTAAAAAATCTCTATTATCCTGCTTTTTGCATTTTTTGCAGTAAAAAAACCCAATAGTGACTCCTGAGTGTTCTGACACAAAAATATATCTGTTGAAAATAGTCTGGTGTACTCCTGACAAATCCCAGTGTGGTTTTGCAGTTCAACGGGTAAAATCTGTGTAGTATCCAGTTTTGGGCCTTTGGTAACTAAAAAAAAATAGTTTGAGTGTGTCGCTCACTGTTCAGCCGCAAATCTATATATTTTAAAAAGTCTGGTATACATCAGTTTATTAAATCTGTGGTTTTGCTGTTCCACGGTAAAAAATCTCTATTATACTGCTTTTTGCATTTTTTTGCAGTAATAAAAACCAGTAGTGACTCCTGAGTGTTTTGGCACAAAAATATATCTGTTGAAAATAGTCTCGTGTACGCCTGACAAATCCCAGTGTGGTTTTGCAGTTCAACGGGTAAAATCTGTGTAGTATCCAGTTTTGGGCCTTTGGTATCTAAAAAAAAACTGTTTGAGTGTGTCGCTCACTGTTCAGCCGCAAATCTATATATTTTAAAAAATCTGGTATACACCAGTTAATTAAAACTGTGGTTTTGTTGTTCCACGGTAAAAAATCTCTATTATCCTGCTTTTTGCATCTTTTGCAGTAAACAAAAACAGTAGTGTCTCCTGAGTGTTCTGACACAAAAATATATCTGTTGAAATGAGTCTGGTGTACGCCTGACAAATCCCAGTGTGGTTTTGCAGTTCAACGGGTAAAATCTGTTTACTTTCCATTTTGGGGCCTTTGGTATCTAAAAAAAAAAAACAGTTTGAGTGTGTCGCTCACTGTTCAGCCGCAAATCTATATATTTTAAAAAGTCTGGTATACATCAGTTTATTAAATCTGTGGTTTTACTGTTCCACGGTAAAAAATCTCTATTGTACTGCTTTTTGCATTTTTTTGCAGTAATAAAAACCAGTAGTAACTCCTGAGTGTTCTGGCACAAAAATATATCTGTTGAAAATAGTCTCGTGCACGCCTGACAAATCCCAGTGTGGTTTTGCAGTTCAACGGGTAAAATCTGTGTAGTATCCAGTTTTGGGCCTTTGGTATCTAAAAAAAAAACTGCTTGAGTGTGTCGCTCACTGTTCAGCCAAAAATCTATATATTTAAAAAAATCTGGTATACACCAGTTTAATAAAACTGTGGGTTTGTTGTTCCACGGTAAAAAATCTCTATTATCCTGCTTTTTGCATCTTTTGCAGTAAAAAAAAACAGTAGTGTCTCCTGAGTGTTCTGACACAAAAATATATCTGTTGAAATTAGTCTGGTGTACGCCTGACAAATCCCAGTGTGGTTTTGCAGTTCAACGGGTAAAATCTGTGTAGTGTCCATCTTGGGGCCTTTGGTATCTAAAAAAAAAAAACTGTTTGAGTGTGTCGCTCACTGTTCAGCCACAAATCTATATATTTTAAAAAGTCTGGAATACAGCAGTAAATTAAAACTGTGGTTTTGCTGTTCCACGGTGAAAAATCTCTATTATCCTGCTTTTTGCATTTTTTGCAGTAAAAAAACCCAATAGTGACTCCTGAGTGTTCTGACACAAAAATATATCTGTTGAAAATAGTCTGGTGTACTCCTGACAAATCCCAGTGTGGTTTTGCAGTTCAACGGGTAAAATCTGTGTAGTATCCAGTTTTGGGCCTTTGGTATCTAAAAAAAAATAGTTTGAGTGTGTCGCTCACTGTTCAGCCGCAAATCTATATATTTTAAAAAGTCTGGTATACACCAGTTTATTAAATCTGTGGTTTTGCTGTTCTACTGTAAAAAATATCTATTATACTGCTTTTTGCATTTTTTTGCAGTGATAAAAACCAGTAGTGACTCCTGAGTGTTCTGGCACAAAAATATATCTGTTGAAAATAGTCTCGTGTAAGCCTGACAAATCCCAGTGTGGTTTTGCAGTTCAACGGGTAAAATCTGTGTAGTATCCAGTTTTGGGCCTTTGGTATCTAAAAAAAAACTGTTTGAGTGTGTCGCTCACTGTTCAGCCGCAAATCTATATATTTTAAAAAATCTGGTATACACCAGTTTATTAAAACTGTGGTTTTGTTGTTCCACGGTAAAAAATCTCTATTATCCTGCTTTTTGCATTTTCTGCAGTAAAAAAAAAAACAGTAGTGTCTCCTGAGTGTTCTGACACAAAAATATATCTGTTGAAATTAGTCTGTTGTACGCCTGACAAATCCCATTGTGGTTTTGCAGTTCAACGGTTAAAATCTGTGTAGTATCCATCTTGGGGCCTTTGGTATCTAAAAAAAAAAACTGTTTGAGTGTGTCGCTCACTGTTCAGCCGCAAATCTATATATTTTAAAAAGTCTGGAATACACCAGTAAATTAAAACTGTGGTTTTGCTGTTCCACGGTGAAAAATCTCTATTATCCTGCTTTTTGCATTTTTTTGCAGTAAAAAAACCCAAAAGTGACTCCTGAGTGTTCTGACACAAAAATATATCTGTTGAAAATAGTCTGGTGTACTCCTGACAAATCCCAGTGTGGTTTTGCAGTTCAACGGGTAAAATCTGTGTAGTATCCAGTTTTGGGCCTTTGGTAACTAAAAAAAAATAGTTTGAGTGTGTCGCTCACTGTTCAGCCGCAAATCTATATATTTTAAAAAGTCTGGTATACACCAGTTTATTAAATCTGTGGTTTTGCTGTTCCACGGTAAAAAATCTCTATTATACTGCTTTTTGCATTTTTTTGCAGTAATAAAAACCAGTAGTGACTCCTGAGTGTTCTGACACAAAAATATATCTGTTGAAAATAGTCTCGTGTACGCCTGACAAATCCCAGTGTGGTTTTGCAGTTAAACGGGTAAAATCTGTGTAGTATCCAGTTTTGGGCCTTTGGTATCTAAAAAAAATCTGTTTGAGTGTGTCGCTCACTGTTCAGCCGCAAATATATATATTTTAAAAAATCTGGTATACACCAGTTAATTAAAACTGTGGTTTTGTTGTTCCACGGTAAAAAATCTCTATTATCCTGCTTTTTGCATTTTTTGCAGTAAAAAAAAACAGTAGTGTCTCCTGAGTGTTCTGACACAAAAATATATCTGTTGAAATTAGTCTAGTGTACGCCTGACAAATCCCATTGTGGTTTTGCCGTTCAACGGTTAAAATCTGTGTAGTATCCATCTTGGGGCCTTTGGTATCTAAAAAAAAAAAACTGTTTGACTGTGTCGCTCACTGTTCAGCCGCAAATCTGTATATTTTAAAAAGTCTGGAATACACCAGTAAATTAAAACTGTGGTTTTGCTGTTCCACGGTAAAAAATCTCTATTATCCTGCTTTTTGCATTTTTTGCAGTAAAAAAACCCAATAGTGACTCCTGGTGTTCTGACACAAAAATATATCTGTTGAAAATAGTCTGGTGTACTCCTGACAAATCCCAGTGTGGTTTTGCAGTTCAACGGGTAAAATCTGTGTAGTATCCAGTTTTGGGCCTTTGGTATCTAAATAAAATAGTTTGAGTGTGTCGCTCACTGTTCAGCCGCAAATCTATATATTTTAAAAAGTCTGGTATACACCAGTTTATTAAATCTGTGGTTTTGCTGTTCCACGGTAAAAAATCTCTATTATACTGCTTTTTGCATTTTTTTGCAGTAATAAAAACCAGTAGTGACTCCTGAGTGTTCTGGCACAAAAATATATCTGTTGAAAATAGTCTCGTGTACGCCTGACAAATCCCAGTGTGGTTTTGCAGTTCAACGTGTAATATCTGTGTAGTATCCAGTTTTGGGCCTTTGGTATCTAAAAAAAAACTGTTTGAGTGTGTCGCTCACTGTTCAGCCGCAAATCTATATATTTTAAAAAGTCTGGTATACACCAGTTTATTAAAACTGTGGTTTTGCTGTTCCATGGATAAAAATCTCTATTATCCTGCTTTTTGCATTTTCTGCAGTAAAAAAAAAACAGTAGTGTCTCCTGAGTGTTCTGACACAAAAATATATCTGTTGAAATAAGTCTAGTGTACGCCTGACAAATCCCATTGTGGTTTTGCCGTTCAACGGTTAAAATCTGTCTAGTATCCATCTTGGGGCCTTTGGTATCTAAAAAAAAAAAACTGTTTGAGTGTGTCGCTCACTGTTCAGCCGCAAATCTATATATTTTAAAAAGTCTGGAATACACCAGTAAATTAAAACTGTGGTTTTGCTGTTCCACGGTGAAAAATCTCTATTATCCTGCTTTTTGCATTTTTTTGCAGTAAAAAAACCCAAAAGTGACTCCTGAGTGTTCTGACACAAAAATATATCTGTTGAAAATAGTCTGGTGTACTCCTGACAAATCCCAGTGTGGTTTTGCAGTTCAACGGGTAAAATCTGTGTAGTATCCAGTTTTGGGCCTTTGGTAACTAAAAAAAAATAGTTTGAGTGTGTCGCTCACTGTTCAGCCGCAAATCTATATATTTTAAAAAGTCTGGTATACACCAGTTTATTAAATCTGTGGTTTTGCTGTTCCACGGTAAAAAATCTCTATTATACTGCTTTTTGCATTTTTTTGCAGTAATAAAAACCAGTAGTGACTCCTGAATGTTCTGACACAAAAATATATCTGTTGAAAATAGTCTCGTGTACGCCTGACAAATCCCAGTGTGGTTTTGCAGTTAAACGGGTAAAATCTGTGTAGTATCCAGTTTTGGGCCTTTGGTATCTAAAAAAAATCTGTTTGAGTGTGTCGCTCACTGTTCAGCCGCAAATATATATATTTTAAAAAATCTGGTATACACCAGTTAATTAAAACTGTGGTTTTGTTGTTCCACGGTAAAAAATCTCTATTATCCTGCTTTTTGCATTTTTTGCAGTAAAAAAAAACAGTAGTGTCTCCTGAGTGTTCTGACACAAAAATATATCTGTTGAAATAAGTCTAGTGTACGCCTGACAAATCCCATTGTGGTTTTGCCGTTCAACGGTTAAAATCTGTCTAGTATCCATCTTGGGGCCTTTGGTATCTAAAAAAAAAAAACTGTTTGAGTGTGTCGCTCACTGTTCAGCCGCAAATCTATATATTTTAAAAAGTCTGGAATACACCAGTAAATTAAAACTGTGGTTTTGCTGTTCCACGGTAAAAAATCTCTATTATCCTGCTTTTTGCATTTTTTGCAGTAAAAAAACCCAATAGTGACTCCTGAGTGTTCTGACACAAAAATATATCTGTTGAAAATAGTCTGGTGTACTCCTGACAAATCCCAGTGTGGTTTTGCAGTTCAACGGGTAAAATCTGTGTAGTGTCCAGTTTTGCGCCTTTGGTAACTAAAAAAAATAGTTTGAGTGTGTCGCTCACTGTTCAGCCGCAAATCTATATATTTTAAAAAGTCTGGTATACATCAGTTTATTAAATCTGTGGTTTTGCTGTTCCACAGTAAAAAATCTCTATTATACTGCTTTTTGCATTTTTTTGCAGTAATAAAAACCAGTAGTGACTCCTGAGTGTTTTGGCACAAAAATATATCTGTTGAAAATAGTCTCGTGTACGCCTGACAAATCCCAGTGTGGTTTTGCAGTTCAACGGGTAAAATCTGTGTAGTATCCAGTTTTGGGCCTTTGGTATCTAAAAAAAAACTGTTTGAGTGTGTCGCTCACTGTTCAGCCGCAAATCTATATATTTTCAAAAATCTGGTATACACCAGTTTATTAAAACTGTGGTTTTGTTGTTCCACGGTAAAAAATCTCTATTATCCTGCTTTTTGCATTTTCTGCAGTAAAAAAAAAAACAGTAGTGTCTCCTGAGTGTTCTGACACAAAAATATATCTGTTGAAATTAGTCTGGTGTACGCCTGACAAATCCCATTGTGGTTTTGCAGTTCAACGGTTAAAATCTGTGTAGTATCCATCTTGGGGCCTTTGGTATCTAAAAAAAAAAACTGTTTGAGTGTGTCGCTCACTGTTCAGCCGCAAATCTATATATTTTAAAAAGTCTGGAATACACCAGTAAATTAAAACTGTGGTTTTGCTGTTCCATGGTAAAAAATTTCTATTATCCTGCTTTTTGCATTTTTTTGCAGTAAAAAAACCCAAAAGTGACTCCTGAGTGTTCTGACACAAAAATATATCTGTTGAAAATAGTCTGGTGCACTCCTGACAAATCCCAGTGTGGTTTTGCAGTTCAACGGGTAAAATCTGTGTAGTATCCAGTTTTGGGCCTTTGGTAGCTAAAAAAAAATAGTTTGAGTGTGTCGCTCACTGTTCAGCCGCAAATCTATATATTTTAAAAGGTCTGGTATACACCAGTTTATTAAATCTGTGGTTTTGCTGTTCCACGGTAAAAAATCTCTATTATACTGCTTTTTGCATTTTTTTGCAGTAATAAAAACCAGTAGTGACTCCTGAGTGTTTTGACACAAAAATATATCTGTTGAAAATAGTCTTGTGTACGCCTGACAAATCCCAGTGTGGTTTTGCAGTTAAACGGGTAAAATCTGTGTAGTATCCAGTTTTGGGCCTTTGGTATCTAAAAAAAATCTGTTTGAATGTGTCGCTCACTGTTCAGCCGCAAATATATATATTTTAAAAAATCTGGTATACACCAGTTAATTAAAACTGTGGTTTTGTTGTTCCACGGTAAAAAATCTCTATTATCCTGCTTTTTGCATCTTTTGCAGTAAACAAAAACAGTAGTGTCTCCTGAGTGTTCTGACACAAAAATATATCTGTTGAAATTAGTCTGGTGTACGCCTGACAAATCCCAGTGTGGTTTTGCAGTTCAACGGGTAAAATCTGTGTAGTGTCCATCTTGGGGCCTTTGGTATCTAAAAAAAAAAAACTGTTTGAGTGTGTCGCTCACTGTTCAGCCACAAATCTATATATTTTAAAAAGTCTGGAATACACCAGTAAATTAAAACTGTGGTTTTGCTGTTCCACGGTGAAAAATCTCTATTATCCTGCTTTTTGCATTTTTTGCAGTAAAAAAACCCAATAGTGACTCCTGAGTGTTCTGACACAAAAATATATCTGTTGAAAATAGTCTGGTGTACTCCTGACAAATCCCAGTGTGGTTTTGCAGTTCAACGGGTAAAATCTGTGTAGTATCCAGTTTTGGGCCTTTGGTATCTAAAAAAAAATAGTTTGAGTGTGTCGCTCACTGTTCAGCCGCAAATCTATATATTTTAAAAAGTCTGGTATACACCAGTTTATTAAATCTGTGGTTTTGCTGTTCCACTGTAAAAAATCTCTATTATACTGCTTTTTGCATTTTTTTGCAGTGATAAAAACCAGTAGTGACTCCTGAGTGTTCTGGCACAAAAATATATCTGTTGAAAATAGTCTCGTGTACGCCTGACAAATCCCAGTGTGGTTTTGCAGTTCAACGGGTAAAATCTGTGTAGTATCCAGTTTTGGGCCTTTGGTATCTAAAAAAAAACTGTTTGAGTGTGTCGCTCACTGTTCAGCCGCAAATCTATATATTTTAAAAAATCTGGTATACACCAGTTTATTAAAACTGTGGTTTTGTTGTTCCACGTTAAAAAATCTCTATTATCCTGCTTTTTGCATTTTCTGCAGTAAAAAAAAAAACAGTAGTGTCTCCTGAGTGTTCTGACACAAAAATATATCTGTTGAAATTAGTCTGTTGTACGCCTGACAAATCCCATTGTGGTTTTGCAGTTTAACGGTTAAAATCTGTGTAGTATCCATCTTGGGGCCTTTGGTATCTAAAAAAAAAAACTGTTTGAGTGTGTCGCTAACTGTTCAGCCGCAAATCTATATATTTTAAAAAGTCTGGAATACACCAGTAAATTAAAACTGTGGTTTTGCTGTTCCACGGTGAAAAATCTCTATTATCCTGCTTTTTCCATTTTTTTGCAGTAAAAAAACCCAATAGTGACTCCTGAGTGTTCTGACACAAAAATATATCTGTTGAAAATAGTCTGGTGTACTCCTGACAAATCCCAGTGTGGTTTTGCAGTTCAACGGGTAAAATCTGTGTAGTATCCAGTTTTGGGCCTTTGGTAACTAAAAAAAATAGTTTGAGTGTGTCGCTCACTGTTCAGCCGCAAATCTATATATTTTAAAAAGTCTGGTATACATCAGTTTATTAAATCTGTGGTTTTGCTGTTCCACAGTAAAAAATCTCTATTATACTGCTTTTTGCATTTTTTTGCAGTAATAAAAACCAGTAGTGACTCCTGAGTGTTTTGGCACAAAAATATATCTGTTGAAAATAGTCTCGTGTACGCCTGACAAATCCCAGTGTGGTTTTGCAGTTCAACGGGTAAAATCTGTGTAGTATCCAGTTTTGGGCCTTTGGTATCTAAAAAAAAACTGTTTGAGTGTGTCGCTCACTGTTCAGCCGCAAATCTATATATTTTCAAAAATCTGGTATACACCAGTTTATTAAAACTGTGGTTTTGTTGTTCCACGGTAAAAAATCTCTATTATCCTGCTTTTTGCATTTTCTGCAGTAAAAAAAAAAACAGTAGTGTCTCCTGAGTGTTCTGACACAAAAATATATCTGTTGAAATTAGTCTGGTGTACGCCTGACAAATCCCATTGTGGTTTTGCAGTTCAACGGTTAAAATCTGTGTAGTATCCATCTTGGGGCCTTTGGTATCTAAAAAAAAAAACTGTTTGAGTGTGTCGCTCACTGTTCAGCCGCAAATCTATATATTTTAAAAAGTCTGGAATACACCAGTAAATTAAAACTGTGGTTTTGCTGTTCCATGGTAAAAAATTTCTATTATCCTGCTTTTTGCATTTTTTTGCAGTAAAAAAACCCAAAAGTGACTCCTGAGTGTTCTGACACAAAAATATATCTGTTGAAAATAGTCTGGTGCACTCCTGACAAATCCCAGTGTGGTTTTGCAGTTCAACGGGTAAAATCTGTGTAGTATCCAGTTTTGGGCCTTTGGTAGCTAAAAAAAAATAGTTTGAGTGTGTCGCTCACTGTTCAGCCGCAAATCTATATATTTTAAAAGGTCTGGTATACACCAGTTTATTAAATCTGTGGTTTTGCTGTTCCACGGTAAAAAATCTCTATTATACTGCTTTTTGCATTTTTTTGCAGTAATAAAAACCAGTAGTGACTCCTGAGTGTTTTGACACAAAAATATATCTGTTGAAAATAGTCTTGTGTACGCCTGACAAATCCCAGTGTGGTTTTGCAGTTAAACGGGTAAAATCTGTGTAGTATCCAGTTTTGGGCCTTTGGTATCTAAAAAAAATCTGTTTGAATGTGTCGCTCACTGTTCAGCCGCAAATATATATATTTTAAAAAATCTGGTATACACCAGTTAATTAAAACTGTGGTTTTGTTGTTCCACGGTAAAAAATCTCTATTATCCTGCTTTTTGCATCTTTTGCAGTAAACAAAAACAGTAGTGTCTCCTGAGTGTTCTGACACAAAAATATATCTGTTGAAATTAGTCTGGTGTACGCCTGACAAATCCCAGTGTGGTTTTGCAGTTCAACGGGTAAAATCTGTGTAGTGTCCATCTTGGGGCCTTTGGTATCTAAAAAAAAAAAACTGTTTGAGTGTGTCGCTCACTGTTCAGCCACAAATCTATATATTTTAAAAAGTCTGGAATACACCAGTAAATTAAAACTGTGGTTTTGCTGTTCCACGGTGAAAAATCTCTATTATCCTGCTTTTTGCATTTTTTGCAGTAAAAAAACCCAATAGTGACTCCTGAGTGTTCTGACACAAAAATATATCTGTTGAAAATAGTCTGGTGTACTCCTGACAAATCCCAGTGTGGTTTTGCAGTTCAACGGGTAAAATCTGTGTAGTATCCAGTTTTGGGCCTTTGGTATCTAAAAAAAAATAGTTTGAGTGTGTCGCTCACTGTTCAGCCGCAAATCTATATATTTTAAAAAGTCTGGTATACACCAGTTTATTAAATCTGTGGTTTTGCTGTTCCACTGTAAAAAATCTCTATTATACTGCTTTTTGCATTTTTTTGCAGTGATAAAAACCAGTAGTGACTCCTGAGTGTTCTGGCACAAAAATATATCTGTTGAAAATAGTCTCGTGTACGCCTGACAAATCCCAGTGTGGTTTTGCAGTTCAACGGGTAAAATCTGTGTAGTATCCAGTTTTGGGCCTTTGGTATCTAAAAAAAAACTGTTTGAGTGTGTCGCTCACTGTTCAGCCGCAAATCTATATATTTTCAAAAATCTGGTATACACCAGTTTATTAAAACTGTGGTTTTGTTGTTCCACGTTAAAAAATCTCTATTATCCTGCTTTTTGCATTTTCTGCAGTAAAAAAAAAAACAGTAGTGTCTCCTGAGTGTTCTGACACAAAAATATATCTGTTGAAATTAGTCTGTTGTACGCCTGACAAATCCCATTGTGGTTTTGCAGTTTAACGGTTAAAATCTGTGTAGTATCCATCTTGGGGCCTTTGGTATCTAAAAAAAAAAACTGTTTGAGTGTGTCGCTAACTGTTCAGCCGCAAATCTATATATTTTAAAAAGTCTGGAATACACCAGTAAATTAAAACTGTGGTTTTGCTGTTCCACGGTGAAAAATCTCTATTATCCTGCTTTTTGCATTTTTTTGCAGTAAAAAAACCCAAAAGTGACTCCTGAGTGTTCTGACACAAAAATATATCTGTTGAAAATAGTCTGGTGTACTCCTGACAAATCCCAGTGTGGTTTTGCAGTTCAACGGGTAAAATCTGTGTAGTATCCAGTTTTGGGCCTTTGGTAACTAAAAAAAAATAGTTTGAGTGTGTCGCTCACTGTTCAGCCGCAAATCTATATATTTTAAAAAGTCTGGTATACACCAGTTTATTAAATCTGTGGTTTTGCTGTTCCACGGTAAAAAATCTCTATTATACTGCTTTTTGCATTTTTTTGCAGTAATAAAAACCAGTAGTGACTCCTGAGTGTTCTGACACAAAAATATATCTGTTGAAAATAGTCTCGTGTACGCCTGACAAATCCCAGTGTGGTTTTGCAGTTAAACGGGTAAAATCTGTGTAGTATCCAGTTTTGGGCCTTTGGTATCTAAAAAAAATCTGTTTGAGTGTGTCGCTCACTGTTCAGCCGCAAATATATATATTTTAAAAAATCTGGTATACACCAGTTAATTAAAACTGTGGTTTTGTTGTTCCACGGTAAAAAATCTCTATTATCCTGCTTTTTGCATTTTTTGCAGTAAAAAAAAACAGTAGTGTCTCCTGAGTGTTCTGACACAAAAATATATCTGTTGAAATTAGTCTAGTGTACGCCTGACAAATCCCATTGTGGTTTTGCCGTTCAACGGTTAAAATCTGTGTAGTATCCATCTTGGGGCCTTTGGTATCTAAAAAAAAAAACTGTTTGAGTGTGTCGCTCACTGTTCAGCCGCAAATCTATATATTTTAAAAAGTCTGGAATACACCAGTAAATTAAAACTGTGGTTTTGCTGTTCCACGGTAAAAATCTCTATTATCCTGCTTTTTGCATTTTTTGCAGTAAAAAAACCCAATAGTGACTCCTGAGTGTTCTGACACAAAAATATATCTGTTGAAAATAGTCTGGTGTACTCCTGACAAATCCCAGTGTGGTTTTGCAGTTCAACGGGTAAAATCTGTGTAGTATCCAGGTTTGGGCCTTTGGTATCTAAATAAAAATAGTTTGAGTGTGTCGCTCACTGTTCAGCCGCAAATCTATATATTTTAAAAAGTTTGGTATACACCAGTTTATTAAATCTGTGGTTTTGCTGCTCCACGGTAAAAAATCTCTACTATCCTGCTTTTTGCATTTTTTACAGTAAAAAAACCCAATAGTGACTCCTGAGTGTTCTGACACAAAAATATATCTGTTGAAAATAGTCTGGTGTACTCCTGACAAATCCCAGTGTGGTTTTGCACTTCAACGGGTAAAATCTGTGTAGTATCCAGTTTTGGGCCTTTGGTAACTAAAAAAAAATAGTTTGAGTGTGTCGCTCACTGTTCAGCCGCAAATCTATATATTTTAAAAAGTCTGGTATACATCAGTTTATTAAATCTGTGGTTTTGCTGTTCCACGGTAAAAAATCTCTATTGTACTGCTTTTTGCATTTTTTTGCAGTAATAAAAACGAGTAGTAACTCCTGAGTGTTCTGGCACAAAAATATATCTGTTGAAAATAGTCTCGTGTACGCCTGACAAATCCCAGTGTGGTTTTGCAGTTCAACGGGTAAAATCTGTGTAGTATCCAGTTTTGGGCCTTTGGTATCTAAAAAAAATCTGTTTGAATGTGTCGCTCACTGTTCAGCCGCAAATATATATATTTTAAAAAATCTGGTATACACCAGTTAATTAAAACTGTGGTTTTGTTGTTCCACGGTAAAAAATCTCTATTATCCTGCTTTTTGCATCTTTTGCAGTAAACAAAAACAGTAGTGTCTCCTGAGTGTTCTGACACAAAAATATATCTGTTGAAATTAGTCTGGTGTACGCCTGACAAATCCCAGTGTGGTTTTGCAGTTCAACGGGTAAAATCTGTGTAGTGTCCATCTTGGGGCCTTTGGTATCTAAAAAAAAAAAACTGTTTGAGTGTGTCGCTCACTGTTCAGCCACAAATCTATATATTTTAAAAAGTCTGGAATACACCAGTAAATTAAAACTGTGGTTTTGCTGTTCCACGGTGAAAAATCTCTATTATCCTGCTTTTTGCATTTTTTGCAGTAAAAAAACCCAATAGTGACTCCTGAGTGTTCTGACACAAAAATATATCTGTTGAAAATAGTCTGGTGTACTCCTGACAAATCCCAGTGTGGTTTTGCAGTTCAACGGGTAAAATCTGTGTAGTATCCAGTTTTGGGCCTTTGGTATCTAAAAAAAAATAGTTTGAGTGTGTCGCTCACTGTTCAGCCGCAAATCTATATATTTTAAAAAGTCTGGTATACACCAGTTTATTAAATCTGTGGTTTTGCTGTTCCACTGTAAAAAATCTCTATTATACTGCTTTTTGCATTTTTTTGCAGTGATAAAAACCAGTAGTGACTCCTGAGTGTTCTGGCACAAAAATATATCTGTTGAAAATAGTCTCGTGTACGCCTGACAAATCCCAGTGTGGTTTTGCAGTTCAACGGGTAAAATCTGTGTAGTATCCAGTTTTGGGCCTTTGGTATCTAAAAAAAAACTGTTTGAGTGTGTCGCTCACTGTTCAGCCGCAAATCTATATATTTTCAAAAATCTGGTATACACCAGTTTATTAAAACTGTGGTTTTGTTGTTCCACGTTAAAAAATCTCTATTATCCTGCTTTTTGCATTTTCTGCAGTAAAAAAAAAAACAGTAGTGTCTCCTGAGTGTTCTGACACAAAAATATATCTGTTGAAATTAGTCTGTTGTACGCCTGACAAATCCCATTGTGGTTTTGCAGTTTAACGGTTAAAATCTGTGTAGTATCCATCTTGGGGCCTTTGGTATCTAAAAAAAAAAACTGTTTGAGTGTGTCGCTAACTGTTCAGCCGCAAATCTATATATTTTAAAAAGTCTGGAATACACCAGTAAATTAAAACTGTGGTTTTGCTGTTCCACGGTGAAAAATCTCTATTATCCTGCTTTTTGCATTTTTTTGCAGTAAAAAAACCCAAAAGTGACTCCTGAGTGTTCTGACACAAAAATATATCTGTTGAAAATAGTCTGGTGTACTCCTGACAAATCCCAGTGTGGTTTTGCAGTTCAACGGGTAAAATCTGTGTAGTATCCAGTTTTGGGCCTTTGGTAACTAAAAAAAAATAGTTTGAGTGTGTCGCTCACTGTTCAGCCGCAAATCTATATATTTTAAAAAGTCTGGTATACACCAGTTTATTAAATCTGTGGTTTTGCTGTTCCACGGTAAAAAATCTCTATTATACTGCTTTTTGCATTTTTTTGCAGTAATAAAAACCAGTAGTGACTCCTGAGTGTTCTGACACAAAAATATATCTGTTGAAAATAGTCTCGTGTACGCCTGACAAATCCCAGTGTGGTTTTGCAGTTAAACGGGTAAAATCTGTGTAGTATCCAGTTTTGGGCCTTTGGTATCTAAAAAAAATCTGTTTGAGTGTGTCGCTCACTGTTCAGCCGCAAATATATATATTTTAAAAAATCTGGTATACACCAGTTAATTAAAACTGTGGTTTTGTTGTTCCACGGTAAAAAATCTCTATTATCCTGCTTTTTGCATTTTTTGCAGTAAAAAAAAACAGTAGTGTCTCCTGAGTGTTCTGACACAAAAATATATCTGTTGAAATTAGTCTAGTGTACGCCTGACAAATCCCATTGTGGTTTTGCCGTTCAACGGTTAAAATCTGTGTAGTATCCATCTTGGGGCCTTTGGTATCTAAAAAAAAAAACTGTTTGAGTGTGTCGCTCACTGTTCAGCCGCAAATCTATATATTTTAAAAAGTCTGGAATACACCAGTAAATTAAAACTGTGGTTTTGCTGTTCCACGGTAAAAATCTCTATTATCCTGCTTTTTGCATTTTTTGCAGTAAAAAAACCCAATAGTGACTCCTGAGTGTTCTGACACAAAAATATATCTGTTGAAAATAGTCTGGTGTACTCCTGACAAATCCCAGTGTGGTTTTGCAGTTCAACGGGTAAAATCTGTGTAGTATCCAGGTTTGGGCCTTTGGTATCTAAATAAAAATAGTTTGAGTGTGTCGCTCACTGTTCAGCCGCAAATCTATATATTTTAAAAAGTTTGGTATACACCAGTTTATTAAATCTGTGGTTTTGCTGCTCCACGGTAAAAAATCTCTACTATCCTGCTTTTTGCATTTTTTACAGTAAAAAAACCCAATAGTGACTCCTGAGTGTTCTGACACAAAAATATATCTGTTGAAAATAGTCTGGTGTACTCCTGACAAATCCCAGTGTGGTTTTGCACTTCAACGGGTAAAATCTGTGTAGTATCCAGTTTTGGGCCTTTGGTAACTAAAAAAAAATAGTTTGAGTGTGTCGCTCACTGTTCAGCCGCAAATCTATATATTTTAAAAAGTCTGGTATACATCAGTTTATTAAATCTGTGGTTTTGCTGTTCCACGGTAAAAAATCTCTATTGTACTGCTTTTTGCATTTTTTTGCAGTAATAAAAACGAGTAGTAACTCCTGAGTGTTCTGGCACAAAAATATATCTGTTGAAAATAGTCTCGTGTACGCCTGACAAATCCCAGTGTGGTTTTGCAGTTCAACGGGTAAAATCTGTGTAGGATCCAGTTTTGGGCCTTTGGTATCTAAAAAAAAAACTGATTGAGTGTGTCGCTCACTGTTCAGCCAAAAATCTATATATTTAAAAAAATCTGGTATACACCAGTTTAATAAAACTGTGGTTTTGTTGTTCCACGGTAAAAAATCTCTGTTATCCTGCTTTTTGCATCTTTTGCAGTAAAAAAAAACAGTAGTGTCTCCTGAGTGTTCTGACACAAAAATATATCTCTTGAAAATAGTTTGGTGTACTCCTGACAAATCCCAGTGTGGTTTTGCACTTCAACGGGTAAAATCTGTGTAGTATCCAGTTTTGGGCCTTTGGTATCTAAAAAAAATAGTTTGAGTGTGTCGCTCACTGTTCAGCCGCAAACCTATATATTTTAAAAAGTCTGGTATTCACCAGTTTATTAAATCTGTGGTTTTGCTGCCCCATGGTAAAAAATCTCTATTATCCTGCTTTTAGCATTTTTTGCAGTAAAAAAACCCAATAGTAACTCCTGAGTGTTCTGACACAAAAATATATCTGTTGAAAATAGTCTGGTGTACGCCTGACAAATCCCAGTGTGGTTTTGCACTTCAACGGGTAAAGTCTGTGTAGTTTCCAGTTTGGGGCCTTTGGTATCTAAAAAAAAACCCAGTTTGAGTGTGTCGCTCACTGTTCAGCCGCAAATCTATATATTTTAAAAAGTCTGGTATACACCAGAAAATTAAAACTGTGGTTTTGCTGTTCCACGGTAAAAAATCTCTATTATCCTGCTTTTTGCATTTTCTGCTGTAAAAAAAAAAACAGTAGTGTCTCCTGAGTGTTCTGACACAAAAATATATCTGTTGAAATTAGTCTGGTGTACGCCTGACAAATCCCAGTGTGGTTTTGCAGTTCAATGGGTAAAATCTGTGTAGTATCCAGTTTTGGGCCTTTGGTATCTAAAAAAAAATAGTTTGAGTGTGTCGCTCACTGTTCAGCCGCAAATCTATATATTTTAAAAAGTCTGGTATACACCAGTTTATTAAATCTGTGGTTTTGCTGTCCCATGGTAAAAAATCTCTATTATCCTGCTTTTTGCATTTTTTGCAGTAAAAAAACCCAATAGTTACTCCTGAGTGTTCTGACACAAAAATATATCTGTTGAAAATAGTCTGGTGTACTCCTGACAAATCCCAGTGTGGTTTTGCAGTTCAACGGGTAAAATCTGTGTAGTATCCAGTTTTGGGCCTTTGGTATCTAAAAAAAAAATAGTTTGAGTGTGTCGCTCACTGTTCAGCCGCAAATCTATATATTTTAAAAAGTCTGGTATACACCAGAAAATTAAAACTGTGGTTTTGTTGTTCCACGGTAAAAAATCTCTATTATCCTGCTTTTTGCATCTTTTGCAGTAAAAAAAAACAGTAGTGTCTCCTGAGTGTTCTGACTCAAAAATATATCTGTTGAAATTAGTCTGGTGTACGCCTGACAAATCCCAGTGTGGTTTTGCACTTCAACGGGTAAAATCTGTGTAGTTTCCATTTTGGGGCCTTTGGTATCTAAAAAAAAAACCAGTTTGAGTGTGTCGCTCACTGTTCAGCCGCAAATATATATATTTTAAAAAGTCTGGTATACACCAGTTTATTAAAACTGTGGTTTTGCTGTTCCATGGTAAAAAATCTCTATTATCCTGCTTTTTGCATTTTTTTGCAGTAAAAAAAAACAGTAGTGTCGCCTGAGTGATCTGACACAAAAATATATCTGTTGAAATTAGTTTGGTGTACGCCTGACAAATCCCAGTGTGGTTTTGCAGTTCAATGGGTAAAATCTGTGTAGTATCCAGTTTTGGGCCTTTGTTATCTAAAAAAAAAACAGTTTGAGTGTGTCGCTCACTGTTCAGCCGCAAATCTATATATTTTACAAAGTCTGGTATACACCAGTTTATTAAAGCTGTGGTTTTGCTGTTCCACGGTAAAAAATCTCTATTATCCTGCTTTTTGCATTTTCTGCAGTAAAAAAAAAAAAACAGTAGTGTCTCCTGAGTGTTCTGACACAAAATATATCTGCTGAAATTAGTCTGGTGTACGCCTGACAAATCCCAGTGTGGTTTTGCAGTTCAACGGTTAAAATCTGTGTAGTATCCATCTTGGGGCCTTTGATATCTAAAAAAAAAAACAGTTAGAGTGTGTCGCTCACTGTTCAGCCGCAAATCTATATATTTTAAAAAGTCTGGAATACACCAGTAAATTAAAACTGTGGTTTTGCTGTTCCACGGTGAAAAATCTCTATTATCCTGCTTTTTGCCTTTTTTACAGTAAAAAAACCCAATAGTGACTCCTGAGTGTTCTGACACAAAAATATATCTGTTGAAAATAGTCTGGTGTGCTCCTGACAAATCCCAGTGTGGTTTTGCAGTTCAACGGGTAAAATCTGTGTAGTATCCAGTTTTGGGCCTTTGGTATCTAAAAAAAAATAGTTTGAGTGTGTCGCTCACTGTTCAGCCGCAAATCTATATATTTTAAAAAGTCTGGTATACACCAGTTTATTAAATCTGTGGTTTTGCTGTTCCATGGTAAAAAATCTCTATTATACTGCTTTTTGCATTTTTTTGCAGTAATAAAAAGCAGTAGTGACTCCTGAGTGTTCTGACACAAAAATATATCTGTTGAAAATAGTCTGGTGTACGCCTGACAAATCCCAGTGTGGTTTTGCAGTTCAACGGGTAAAATCTGTGTAGTATCCAGTTTTGGGCCTTTGGTATCAAAAAAAAAATGTTTGAGTGTGTCGCTCACTGTTCAGCCGCAATTCTATATATTTTAAAAAATCTGGTATACACCAGTTTATTAAATCTGTGGTTTTGCTGTTCCACGGTAAAAAATCTCTATTATCCTGCTTTTTGCACTTTTTGCAGTAAAAAAAACAGTAGTGTCGCCTGAGTGATCTGACACAAAAATATATCTGTTGAAATTAGTCTGGTGTACGCCTGACAAATCCCAGTGTGGTTTTGCAGTTCAACGGGTAAAATCTGTGTAGTATCCAGTTTTGGGGCTTTGTTATCTAAAAAAAAAACAGTTTGAGTGTGTCGCTCACTGTTCAGCCGCAAATCTATATATTTTAAAAAGTCTGGTATACACCAGTTTATTAAAACTGTGGTTTTGCTGTTCCACGGTAAAAAATCTCTATTATCCTGCTGTTTTCATTTTCTGCAGTAAAAAAAAAAACAGTAGTGTCTCCTGAGTGTTCTGACACAAAAATATATCTGTTGAAATTAGTCTGGTGTACGCCTGACAAATCCCAGTGTGGTTTTGCAGTTCAACGGTTAAAATCTGTGTAGTATCCATCTTGGGGCCTTTGGTATCTAAAAAAAAAACAGTTTGAGTGTGTCGCTCACTGTTCAGCCGCAAATCTATATATTTTAAAAAGTCTGGTATACACCAGTAAATTAAAACTGTGGTTTTGCTGTTCCACGGTAAAAAATCTCTATTATCCTGATTTTTGCATTTTTTTGCAGTAAAAAAAAACAGTAGTGACTCCTAAATGTTCTGACACAAAAATATATCTGTTGAAAATAGTCTGGTGTACGCCTGACAAATCCCAGTGTGGCTTTGCAGTTCAACGGGTAAAATCTGTGTAGTATTCAGTTTTGGGCCTTTGGTATCTAAAAAAAAAACAGTTTGAGTGTGTCGCTCACTGTTCAGCCGCAAATCTATATATTTTAAAATGTGTGGTATACACCAGTAAATTAAAACTGTGGTTTTGCTGTTCCACTGTTAAAAATCTCTATTATCCTGATTTTTGCATTTTTTGCAGTAAAAAAAACAGTAGTGACTCCTGAGTGTTCTGACACAAAAATATATCTTAATAACAGAGATACTGCCATACAAAAAAGATAACAAAAGAAAAGTGGGCGGATGGCTAGTCACATGACAAGCACCCGTCCAAAAAGCAAGCTGCAAAACCTAGAAAAAAAGGGAGAATAACTCAGCATAACATTGCAAGAAAAAGTATATTTATTGAATCAAAACAAAAGTAAAGAAAAAAAAAATATATATATAACAGACAAGAAGGGGTGACTAGATGAAAAGAATGCTAGAGGGTCAGGCGCATACAAGTATAAATATAGTAACAACGGTGCCTGGAATAGACGAAATTGTACAAATGCACGTAGTCAAAGAATACATATACATATATATATCAATCATAAACATGAATATATAGAATAAGCATAAGAACAATCTCTAGTGGGGAACCCTATACAAGGGGACCTACCACCTGTAAGATGGCAAGGTAAAAACATAAGAGTGATGTATAAAAACCAGGTACCGAAACAGTATACAACAGTATACAAAATCATAGGTAATTACCAATAACTGTGGTTTTGCCATTCCACAGTAAAAAATCTCTATTATTCAGGTTTTGGTATTTTTTCCATAAGGAAAAACAGTAATAGTTTCTCCCTGATTGTTCTGATTGTTTAAAAGAGTCGGGTGTAGGCCAGAGAAATAGAACTGTGGTTTTCCTCTTCCATTGTTCTAATCTACTTTTTATTACCCTTTTTCCATTGATAGTGTGAGTGTAAGCTATTTTACTTCATTTACAATGGGCAAGGCGCGTGGCAAGGGACGTGGACCTGGACGTTCTGGTGATGGTGTGAGCAGAGGATGGGGCCGTGGCCAAGGTGAAAATGTGCCACAACCAACAGCCACATCTTCTCGCTCCCACTTCTTAACCAAATTACTAGGGAAGCACAGAACAACACCAGTATTGCGAACTGATCAGTGTGAACAGGTTATTAATTGGATAGCAGATAATACTTCCAGTTACCTGGGCACCACCACCTCCGGTCTGTCTTCCACACGGTCAGCTCTTAGTAGCCGTGAATCTCGACCGCATACTCCTCCTCACCCTGATGCTCCTTCCTCCCACCATGCCGAGTGTCGTCAGACAGCAATTGATCCCACATTTGGACACTCTGAAGAGCTGTTCACTGGTCCATTTCCATATTTGTGCCCTTCGCCTGCTATGCTTGAAGTGGTGGAAGAGGACATCCCATGTAGCGATGCCCAAATATTTGAACAGCCACGGCCACAGGAAGTCGACGCTGGCAATTTGTCACAAGAGGTGGACGATGACGAGACACAATTGCCAGGAAGTGAGGAGGAGCATCGTGGTGCGCAAGTGGAAGTGGAGGAGGTGGTGGATGATCTAGTAACTGACCCAAAGTGGCAGGAGGACATGCAGAGTGAGGCCAGCAGCACACAGGGGGAGGGAGGCAGAGTACCCCAACAGGCAGGAAGAAGCAGTGTGGTGGCCGCAGACAGAAGGCAGTCAACCGTTCCCCGTAACACCAACATGAGGGACGTTGCCAGTACAAGCGGGAGGTCTTCCAGAGTCTGGAATTTTTTTAAAGACTCTGCTGATAACCCCAAAAAGGCCATTTGTTCCACCTGCCATGCCAGCATCAGCAGGGGTGACAAAACTACCAGCCTGACCACCACCAGCATGATCAGGCACATGGCAGCAAAGCACCCGACTTTGTGGGGCGAACCCCAGGGTCCACGACCAGTGTCAGCGGGTGTTACCACTGCTTCTTCCGCTGTTGTGCGTGCAATAGAACCCCCTGTTGTGTGTGCAAGGCAATCCCCTGTCCATACTGCATGTAAAGATGCCCCCTCCTCTCAGTCTTCACTTGTTATTGCAGTTTCTCAAGAAACAGCATCAACGTCCACGTCCACATCCCACCGCAGCGTTCAATTGTCCATATCCCAGACCTTTCAACGAAAGCGGAAATTCGCAGCTAACGCCCCACAGGCCACAGTCCTAAATTCGCACATTTCACGACTGCTTGCGTTGGAAATGCTGCCTTTTAGGCTGGTGGAGACGGAATCCTTCCGCAACCTTATGGCGGTGGCCGTCCCTCGGTACTCGGTCCTCAGCCTTGCCTGGTGTGCCATCCCCGCACTACACAAGCACGTGTCCCAAAGCATCTGCCATGCCCTCAACAACGCAGTTACCGTGAGAGTCCACCTGACAACGGACACGTGGACAAGTGCTTGTGGCTAGGGACGGTACATCTCCCTGACGGCACACTGGGTAAACATTAGAGATGAGCGTTGTTTGACTCGAACTGTTCGCCAATCTCAAATTCGAGCTGTTTTGGGCGGTGTTCGAGCCGTTCGGCGAACACGAACGATTTGAGAAAAATTCGGCTGTTCGAGGTTATGTTCGATAACTGTTCGTGCACCAAAATCATAACTGGATTTTTTCTCAGTAATGATGAAAATTAATGTTAATACGCAGTTTGAGTGTACAGCGGGGTGGGGGGAGGGGCAGGGGATGGATCTCTGCAGGAATAATGAAGATCTCCATTTTTTTTTCTCTTTCCCACATTTACAGTGGGGAGGTGCAATCTGTCAGCCTATCAGCAGCGCACACACGGAGCGAAGTGCTTTTTTTCACACAAGCAAGGGCATGTGTCATTGGCAGTGTATGTCACATGTCCTTGCCCTATAAGACCAAGCCATTTTCCCCGTCGCCACCATTTTCTCACTGCTGCAGCTGCGTGTTAGACGGCACCGCTGTTGCTGTGTGCGCTATACCTTGTTAATTTCAAGCCAATTTTCGCACAAATCTACAGATAGCTTGGGAGTAGGGAATAGTTGTGATTGCAGTCCTTTTAAGGACTAGGTTACAGCATTTCCTATGACTTTTATCAGGCAGGTCTGTGCTCTTAAATAGATAGATTGTGGGAGTAAAGACTAATTGTAATTGCAGTCCTTTTCAGTACTAGGTTACATCAGTTCCTATCAGTTTTTGCCAGGCAGGTCTGTGCCAGTGCTGTGCAAGTTTTTTTCACAGCATTTGGCTGAATCTAGCAAAGCTAATCCTTTTTGGCCTATTGCAGAGTGTGTTAGTCAGTGGAGTAGCCTATCTGTGTTGCAAGATAAACCACCTGTGTATAGAATACCAATTTTTTTACTGCACCTAGTGAAGTAAAATCTTTTGGGCATAGCATCATTCTATTAGTCCATCTATACTGACCTTCATCAGGTTGCAAATTGAATATAATTTTTTTCTGCATCTAGCTCTGAAAAAATATTTGGGCTTCTAGCAGTGTGTGGGACTTGTTCTATTAGTCCATCTATACTGACCTCCATCAGGTTGCAAACTGAATATAATTTTTTTCTGCATCTAGCTCTGAAAAAATATTTGGCCTTCTAGCAGTGTGTGGGACTTGTTCTATTAGTCCATCTATACTGACCTCCATCACGCTGCAAATTCAAAATAATTTTTTGTCTGCATCTAGCTCTGAAAAAATATTTGGCCTTCTAGCAGTGTGTGAGACTTTCTCTATTAGTCCATCTATACTGACCTCCATCAGGTTGCAAATTAAAAATAATTTTTATCTGCATCTACCTCTGAAAAAATATTTGGGCTTCTAGCTGTGTGTGGGACTTGTTCTATTAGTCCATCTATACTGACCTCCATCAGGTTGCAAACTAAATATAATTTTTTTCTGCATCTAGCTCTGAAAAAATATTTGGCCTTCTAGCAGTGTGTGGTACTTTCTCTATTAGTCCATTTATACTGACCTCCATCAGGTTGCAAATTAAAAATAATTTTTATCTGCATCTAGCTCTGAAAAAATATTTGGCCTTCTAGCAGTGTGTGGGACTTTCTCTATTAGTCCACCTATACTGACCTCCATCAGGTTGCAAATTAAAAATATTTTTTTGTCTGCATCTAGCTCTGAAAAAATATTTGGCCTTCTAACAGTGTGTGGGACTTTCTCTATTAGTCCATCTATACTGACCTCCATCAGGTTGCAAATTCAAAATAATTTTTTGTCTGCATCTAGCTCTGAAAAAATATTTGGCCTTCTAGCAGTGTGTGGGACTTTCTCTATTAGTCCATCTATACTGACCTCCATCAGGCTGCAAATTAAAAATAATTTTTATCTGCATCTACCTCTGAAAAAATATTTGACATTCTAGCTGTGTGTGGGACTTGTTCTATTAGTCCATCTATACTGACCTTCATCAGGTTGCAAACTGAATATATTTTTTTTCTGCATCTAGCTCTGAAAAAATATTTGGCCTTCTAGCAGTGTGTGGGACTTTCTCTATTAGTCCATCTATACTGACCTCCATCAGGTTGCAAATTAAAAATAATTTATATCTGCATCTAGCTCTGAAAAAATATTTGGCCTTCTAGCAGTGTGTGGGACTTTCTCTATTAGTCCATCTATACTGACCTCCATCACGTTGCAAACTGAATATATATTTTTTCTGCATCTACCTCTGAAAAAATATTTGGGCTTCTAGCTGTGTGTAGGACTTGTTCTATTAGTCCATCTATACTGACCTCCATCAGGTTGCAAACTGAATACAATTTTTTTCTGCATCTACCTCTGAAAAAATATTTGGGCTTCTAGCTGTGTGTGGGACTTGTTCTGTTAGTCCATCTATACTGACCTCCATCAGGTTGCAAATTGAATATAATTTTTTTCTGCATCTAACCCAGCCAATAGTTTTGGCCTAATACCACAGTTTGGCCACTCAGCTCTGCTCGGTTCCCATCCATTGTTTTTTTGTGCAAACAACTCCAGAGTTGTGAATTAGTTAACCACCAAAATGAGTGGAAAAAGGCCTGCTGCTGGTGGAAAGGGGAATAGGCGTGTTGGGAAGGGGAAAAAAGGTTGTGTCCGTGGGGTAGGTGTTAAAGCAACAGTAACATCTGCAGAAGAATGACCATCTTCCAGCCAAACTAAAATGTCTACTTCTTTTAGCGGACAATGTGATAAGATCCCTTTCTTACGGCCACGCCAATCGCTACAAATTCCAGATGAGGCACAAAAACAGCAGGTGCTTCAACGGATATCAAGTGCTCCTTTAAGTGGGCTCTCCTCCACATCAACTTCAACATCACAAATACTCCAGTCCTCAAAGGTGTCACCCCAATCGCACTTGCTTCCTCACAGCTCCCAAATCTCCAGCTGCCCATCTGAGTATGAGGTAGAACAGATGGTTGAGTCTGCAGAGCTGTTTACTCATACTATAGCCTGGGAATCAGAGGTCGACTCCAGCGCTTCTGTGAATCCAGACGAGGAAATGATCTGCACTGATGCCCAGAATCTTTATGAGTTGGATCCAGGACCAGACGCAGAAGGTTCTGACCATAATGTAGACCCTCATTCCCAAACTGTAACTCCTGTTGGTGGAGACAATGAGGAAGACGATGATGAGACTCAAATACCTGATTGGAGCGACAACTTTAGTTTTTTGTCAGGGCAGGAACAGGTTGGCTCTGAGGACGACGGGTGTGATAACGCACAGGGTGATGATGATGAGGTTGGAGATCCCATTTACTGTCAACCCACAGTCAGCCAAGAGATGAGGTCAGCAGAGGAGGTGGAGGAAGATGCTAGTGACGACGAGGTCAGGTTGCGCCTTCCTGGACAGAGACGTAGTACTGGAAGCACGTCAACAACTGCATCCTCAAACACAACTCTGCCTCTCGCCACAAGTCGTGGTGGCTCTTCAGGTCGCATGGGTGCTAAGCCTTGCATAGTCTGGGCATTTTTTCAGATCGATAAAGATGACCCAACTCGTGTTATCTGTAACATTTGTCAGCAAAAGCTAAGTAGAGGCCAAAAAATACATAGTTTGAGTACTTCATGCATGAATCGGCACATGGACATGAAGCATAAGTTGCAGTGGGAAGCTCAGTGTGCTACAATGCGGCCTAGCCGGCCGGGCCAACCACCGTCTGCCATATCTTGTGCATCCGCGGCCTCTTCATCCTCTGTGACTGGGGGGACAGCAGTCACACCTGTTTTGGGGCGCAGACCTGCCACCTCTTTACCCGCAACAGCCAGCGTGATTGGCAGGTCATCATTTTCTTTGGAGGTGGTAACACCAGCTGGTGTTGAGCGCTGTCCGACATCGATAGCACCACCTTTGGATCAAGGCAACCTAACATGTCCGCCTGCATCTTCCTCACAGACCGGCAGTTTGCCGGGGACACCCTTATCAACCCCGTCTAAGCACAATAGCCAGCCCTCGGTCCCTCAGATGTGGACAAGTAAAAGACCATTTCCTCCTAGCCATGAGAAAACTAAGAGGTTGAATTTCACCATCTACAAGCTGTTGGCTACAGAAATGCTGCCTTTCCGCCTGGTGGACACAGAGGATTTTCGAGACCTTATGTCCGTCGCAGTGCCCCAGTACCAGATGCCCAGTCGGCACTACTTCTCAAAGAAAGGTGTGCCTGCGCTCCACCAGCATGTCGCACACAACATCACCGCTTCTTTGAGAAACTCTGTGTGTGACAGGGTGCATTTCATCACAGACACTTGGACGAGTAGGCATGGACAGGGGCGTTACATGTCGCTGACTGGGCACTGGGTAACTATGGTGACAGCAGGACAAGGGGCTGCTGTCCAAGTCTTGCCGTCCCCACGAGTTGTGCGTCAATCCTCTTTATGTCAAAGTTCCTCCACTGCTTCTGCCTCCTCAACCTCCTCTCGGTCTTCCACCTGCACCCAAAGCCTGTCTGGTCATGCCACAAGCTTTCTAACTGCGCAGAAGGGATCCTGCACACCTACTTACTATGCTGGCAGTAGGGCTCAACGTCATCAGGCGGTTTTTACTTTGAAATGTCTGGGAAATGTGAGTCACACAGCTGATGAGTTGTGGTCAGCTCTGGAGAACCAATTTCATGAATGGTTGTCTCCACTGGACCTGAAACCAGGGATGGCCGTGTGCGACAATGCTGCAAACCTGGGTGCGGCCCTTCGCCGGGGCAATGTCACACACGTGCCTTGTATAGCTCACGTGTTGAACCTGTTTGTCCAGCAATTTTTAGCCCACTATCCCAGACTAGATGGCCTTCTGCAGAGGGCACAGTCGCTGTGTGCTCACTTCTGCCGTTCGCATCCCGCAGCTCAGCGACTTACATCTCTACAGAAGTCGTTGGGCCTGCCACTTCACCGGCTAAAATGCGATGTGCCTACCCGGTGGAATTCAACTCTGCACATGTTGCAGCGACTGTGGCAGCACCGACAAGCCCTGGTGCAATACGTTCTGACGTATAGCCTGGGCCAACGAGATCCAGAGGTGGGGCAAATCACGCTGGAGGAGTGGTCTCAGATCAGGGACCTATGCACCCTTCTGCACAGTTTTGAAATGGCGACGAAGATGTTTAGTGCTGACGATGCCATTATCAGCATGACTATTCCGGTGATTTACATGCTGGAGCACATGTTAAACAGAATTCGGAGTCAGGTGGTGGCACAAAAGGAGGTGGAGGAAGTAGAGGAGGAGGAGTTGTATGCGGAAGGGCTAACATCTGCAAGGTCCAGACGGTCGGCAGCACCAAGGCGGCAGGCATGTGAGGGTGGGGGAGATGGTTTTACCAGGGCGCATGGTAGCAGCCAAACTAGTGAGGAAGGTGCAGGAGCCCAGGAAGAAGTGGAGGACGAACTGATGGAAGACTCATCAGATGAGGGAGACCTTGATCACATTTCTGTTGTGCGAGGTTGGGGGAAGAGGACAGAGGAAGGAAGCATGATTGTTACCTCGCCACCAACACAACAGGGACTTGGTGCTCCTGGATGCGCAACACACATGAGTGCCTTCTTGCTGCACTACCTGCAACATGACCCTCGAATTGTGAGAATTAGAAATAATCCTGACTACTGGGTTGCCACACTGTTAGATCCCTGGTACAAAAGTAAATTTGCAGAAATTATTCCTGCCATAGAAAGGGATGCACGCATGCAGGAGTATCAGCAGAGACTGTTGCAGAATCTTACATGTGCTTTTCCACAAAACACCAGTGGTGCACGTACTGAATCTCACAGTTCCAACTTGCCAACCGTGGGACCGTCAAGTGTTCAGCACTCAAACCGTAACAGAACCACAGTATCTGCTGTAACATCAATTTTGCGGAATCATTTCACCACTTTTTTAGCCCATCCTTTGCAAGGCCACAGGAGACAAGAAGTCTGACACATAGTCAACGCCTAGAGACGATGGTACAGGAGTATCTCCAAGTAAACATTGAAGCCATGACTGTGTTACTGGACCCTTGCTCTTTTTGGGCTTCCAATCTGGATAAATGGCCGGAGCTAGCCACTTACGCCTTGGAGATCTTGTCATGCCCCGCAGCCAGCGTTCTGTCTGAACGTGTGTTCAGCGCTGCTGGTGGTGTGCTGACAGATAAGCGCACGCGGCTCTCCACTGATAATGTAGACAGACTAACGTTCATAAAGATGAACAAATCATGGATCCGAAACGACTTTTCTACCCCTGTGTCATCCTGGGGAGAGTAAAAGCTTGATGATTGGTTAAAATCACCCTACCAACCGTTTTAAGCTTTCAAATTACTAATCATGTTTATCTGTATCTTGGCTGGAAAATAATTTGGGCTTTGTAGCAGTGTGCAGCACTGATTCTATTAGACCATCTATAATAAGCTCCACCAGATTTAAAATTACTAACCATGTTTATCTGTATCTTGACTGGAAAATAATTTGGGCTTTGTAGCAGTGTGCAGCACTGATCCTATTAGGCCATCTATACTAAGCTCCACCAGATTTAAAATTAATAATAATTTTTAGCTGCATCTAGCCCGGAAAATAATTTTGGGGCTCCGAGATGCGCAAGACACATAAGTGCCTTCTTGCTGCACTACCTGCAACATGACCCTCATATTGTCAGAATTCGAAGTAATCATGACTACTGGGTTGCCACACTCTTAGATCCCCCAAACTTTTCGATCAACCTTTTCATTTTAATAAAGACCAAAAAAATGGTCATTTTTGAAATTATAAGCATTAGCAGGTTATTAGAAACTGAAATCAAACAGTTTTCAACTCAAAACGTTATTCTAGGTGATGTTACATTTTCACATAGGACCCCTTGTTCGAAAGGAGCTTCTGAACTCTCTCGTCCATTGAATTTGTCAGGTTTTGGATGGTTTCTGCTTCAATTGTTTTGCATGAGGACAGAATACCCTCCCAGAGCTGTTGCTTAGATGTGAACTGCCTCCCGCCATCATAGACACTCCTTTTGATGATGCTCCAGAGGTTTTGAATGGGGTAGAGGTCAGGGGAGCATGGGGGTCACACCATAAGTTTGTCCCCTTTTATGCCCATATCAGCCAGAGATGCAGATGTTTTATGTGCAGCATGAGATGGTGCATTATCATGCAAAAAAATGATCTTGCTGTGAAATACACGGTTCTTCTTCTTGAACCATGGCAGGAAGTGCTGTTTGAGAAAATCCACATACATTATGGAGTTCATCTTTAGCGCCTTCAGGGATCCTAAAGGGGCCGACAATCTCTCTCCCCATGATTCCAGCCCAAAACATTACTCCACCTCCTCCTTGTTGGCACTGTAGCCGTGTTTGCGTGGGGTGTCCATCAACCAGCCATCCTCCACTCCATCCATCTGGACCATCGAGCGCTGCACGGCACTCATCCGTGAGCAAAACAGTTTTGAAATCAGTCTTCATGTAATGTTTGGCCCACTGGAGCCGTTTCTGCTTGTGTGAAGTGGATAGAGGAGGTCGACAGGATACCGTATGCACAGCTGCAAACCTCTGAAGGACCCTGCATCTTGTTGTTCGGGGGACGTTGGAGGCACCAGCAGCTTCAAAAACTTGTCTGCTGCTATGACAAGGTTTTTTTGCCGCTGCTCTTTTAACCTGACGTAATTGCCTGTAGGAAAGAGTCCTCAATTTGCCCTTATCAGCAAGCACACGTGTGTACTGTGAATCAGCTACATACTTCTTGATTGCCAAGACACTTCATCCTGATCATCGCACAATGTTGATTGTAGTCATGCCTTGACCTAAACACTCCACAATTTGTTGCTTCTCAGCAGCCGACACATCCTTTTTCTTTCCCATTTTGGCAGAAAATGTAGGCTGCTTAATAATGTGAGAGAGCCTTCTTAAGTAGTCTTGCCTTTCATTGGACACACCTGCCAAACTAATTAGCACAGGTGTCTGCAATTGCTTACAGTGATATAAAGAGCCCTGACACACATCACCATCAATGAGTTTAACTGACAAACAAACAAATTCTTCCCTTATCACTCCTAAACACTTTTTGCATAATAATTTGGAACACAGTGTACATGTGCTTTTCCACAAAACACCAGTGGTTCACGTAGTGAATCTTACAGTTCTAACTTGCCAACCGTGGTCTGTATGGAGTTGTTCAATAAAGGGCCCAAAATTAAGATAACATAGATGGGAGAGGTCTCTATGAATAGGAATTCCTAAGTATTTGATACCCTGTGAGGGCCAGGCAAAGGGAAAGTTGGACTGGATGGAATCCTATATGGATTTGGGGAGGGAGACATCGAGGGCCTCAGACTTCGCTGCATTGATTTTAAAATTTGACCATGTAACAAAGTGATCTATTTCAGCCATAACAGCATGGATGGATATATGTGATTGAGTGATATATACTAGGACATCATCAGCAAATAGAGAGCACTTGTACTCGGTGCCTCCCACCTCAATCCACCTAATATTGGGGTTATGGCGAATTGATGAGAGCAGGTGCTCCATCACTAGGATGTATAAGAGAGGGGACAGAGGACATCCCTGCCTTGTCCCATTGGTGATTGTGAAAGGTGATGAAAATGTTCTGATGCACCCCCTGGGCCTTGGGACACCCGGAGCCGGACCCTTTTTGGTGGATGCTGGTGGTTGTAGTCTTCGTGGCGGCGACCCGGTTCCGTGGCTCAGGGTGGTCAAACCAGTGGCGGAACTATTTATGTGGTTTTGATGTTTAAATGTCCGACTACGCCACCCGTGGATTGCGGTCAGAGTGAACCGCCGCTGCAGGGCAGACCGCTGAGGCTGGTGTTGTGGGTGCAGCAGAGCGTAGCATAACTCCCCACGGGAGGAGTATAGCCTCAGGGCAGTGTATGCGGAGGATGGGGGTGATGGTGCAGGGCAGCAGCAGTAACGACACGGAGTCAGTGATGCAGTCCAGGGCCTTTACTCACAATTCTTATTATCCAGACCACGTCTGCAGGTAACGGCTGCCCACGTCGTACTGTGCTCACCAGGTGAGGGGCTCAGACAACTCCCAGATAACTTTGGAGCGCTTCACAGGACCCCCTTTGTGTGTCCTTTGTCTGGCCTTTCTTACCAACCCTTCTGTCCGGCTGCCTCGGGCCTCCTCTTGGTAAACTTGGCGCCAGTTTCCCTGACTCTATGTGGTGCCTTCCTAGCGGGTGTAGCGAGGGGCTGCGCCACATAAAATGTCACAGCCTCCGGTTTCTAGCTGAGGGTCGTTTCCTGCCTCCACTAGTTTCGGGGACCGGTCTCCCCCTTTGGCCTGACCCCTCCACGCAGGTGGATTCGGGCGTGCGGTGGCGACTCGCCCGTCCGCACCCCTGGGATCCCTTCATTCCTCGTTCCTGGAGCCTTCTCCGCTCCTCTTCCTTCCTTCTCCCTCTTCCAGGCCTGGGCCTCTGTTACTAGGCCCGCCTCCGGAGCAGAGCTCATGCAGAGCCCCTGCTCCCTGCCACTTCTGCTCAGACTTCTCTGCACTGAACTAAGATGGTGCCCACCTTTTATACTCCCTTCTCAATGCACCCAGGAACTGCTTCCTCCCTGCTCCTGCACTACAGGGTTCCCCTTCCTCAGTGTTCCCTCCCCCCACTCCAGCCAGGGACAGGGACTGTCGTGCCCATCTCAGAGGCATATTGGTCGCCCTGCCCCACGGCAATGTGGTGTAATGCATGCAGGTGTCGGGTCCTGATCCACACTCCATCCTTACCTGAGAGTGAGATATCACACCTCTGGGTGAGGTGCAATACCTCTGTAGCAACCGAGCCCTCAGGGTGCTACAGTTCCATTTATCTTCAGCCTAGGTGACGTATTGCGATACAGGGCCGTGATTTTGGCTATAAAAGGGTCCCCTAGACCCCTACCCCAAGCTTTTTAAGAGAATCATATATGGCGTGCCAGGAGACTCTATGGAATGCTTTCTCAGCATCCAACGAGAGTATCTAATTACAAATTTTTAACTGAATCTAGCCCAGGAAATACTTTGTGCCTAGTAGCAGTGTCTGCTAGTCAGCGGATTATCCCGGCTGTTAAGCAAGCTACACCACCTGTAGTTTGGACACTTAATTTTTTCAAAGGAAATGCTTCGGGACCACGGGATACTCAGTGAAGAGCATCAGGAGGCACCCCAAGGCATAGGGGCTGGGACTGGCAGTAGGATGCCTTGCGGTGGACAGCCGAGCTCGATCCTTATAAAAGCTTTTTAACTGCAGCAGCTTTAGTGGACGCTACTGGAGCTGGAATTACGCGGCTGCTGGCATGAGACTTGCCCTCCAATAGATCCTTGTAAATGGATTTAAAGTGTATTCATTCAAATTAGAGAGACAATTTAAATTAAAAAGCTTAGAGCTGCCTCCACCACAGGGGGGCTCGCTCGACCCACCCGTGCCTCCGCAGATCAGCTGTCTTCCTGCTCTGTGCTCCCTGTGACGTCTCAGGTCAGAGGGCGCGGTGACGTCTTTACACCGCGCCCTCCCCTGAGCCGTCACAGGGAGCGCTGAGCGGGAAGACGCCGACAACGCTGGAGTTCGGACCCGAGCAGCGGGCAGCAGGCAGCGGGCAGCGGGCAGCAGGCAGCAGGCAGCAGGTAGCAGGTAGCAGGTGAGGAGAAGGGAGGTGAGTATTTGATTTTTTTTTTTTAATGTATGGAGGCATGGGGCAGTATAAAGAGAAGGGCGGGGGGCATCCTGCATGGGGCATTATAAAGAGAGGGGGGGACATCCTGCATGGGGCATTATAAAGAGAGGGGGGGACATCCTGCATGGGGCATTATAAAGAGGAGGGGTGACAGCCTGCATGGGGCATTATAAGGTGGGGAACAGCCTGCATGGGGCATTATAAAGAGGAGGGGTGACAGCCTGCATGGGGCATTATAAGGTGGGGAACAGCCTGCATGGGGCATTATAAAGGGGGGGGGCAGCCTGTATGGGGCATTATGTGGGGGGTAACAGCCTGTATGGGGCATTATGTGGGGGGTAACAGCCTGCATGGAGCATTATAAGGGGGGGACAGCCTGTATGGGGCATTATATGGGGACCGGTATCCTGTATGGAGCGTTATATGGGGGCCAGTATTCCGTATGGGGGCCAGTATTCCGTATGGAGCCTTATATGGGGGCCAGTATTCCGTATGGAGCCTTATATGGGGACCAGTATTCCGTATGGAGCCTTATATGGGGGCCAGTATTCCGTATGGAGCCTTATATGGGGGCCAGTATTCCGTATGGGGGCCAGTATTCCGTATGGAGCCTTATATGGGGGCCAGTATTCCGTATGGAGCCTTATATGGGGGCCAGTATTCCGCATGGAGCCTTATATGGGGGTCAGTATTCCGCATGGAACCTTATATGGGGGTCAGTATTCCGCATGGAGCCTTATATGGGGGCCAGTATTCCATATGGAGCCTTATATGGGGGCCAGTATTCCATATGGAGCCTTATATGGGGGCCAGTATTCCGTATGGAGCCTTATATGGGGGCCAGTATTCCGTATGGAGCCTTATATGGGGGCCAGTATTCTGTATGGAGCCTTATATGGGGGCCAGTATTCCGTATGGAGCCTTATATGGGGACCAGTATTCCGTATGGAGCCTTATATGGGGGCCAGTATTCCGTATGGAGCCTTATATGGGGGCCAGTATTCCGCATGGAGCCTTATATGGGGGTCAGTATTCCGCATGGAACCTTATATGGGGGTCAGTATTCCGCATGGAGCCTTATATGGGGGCCAGTATTCCGTATGGGGCCTTATATGGGGGCCAGTATTCCTTATGGGGCCTTATATGGGGGCCAGTATTCCGTTTGAAGCGTTATATGGGGGCCAGTATTCCGTATGGAGCCTTATATGGGGGCCACTATTCTGTGTGGAGCGATTCACCGGTTTCTGAGCTATTGTGGAATTTACAGTAGATATCACTCATGTAATGGAAGAAGTGAAATCTTTGCATTGTACTATATATATATATATTTCTCTGCGGTATCTCTGCATCATGAATCGTGGTATGTGTTAAAGGGGCCCACTGAGACTCTTTCGCCCGGGGCCCAGAAAAACCTGGAGCCGGCCCTGCTTACAGGGTACAAATGTATTCTTTCCAGAAACCAAGCAGTATCCCTACCATGAGGCTTTCGCTTTCTCACCACAGTAACCGAGCACAAACACTTTTCACAAATCATATATGACGTATTCCAGCCTACCAGCTATTCCTCATCCATCTCAATCACCACTTCAATCATTAGCACATCCTCATTTTCCACCATAGCACTTCTCACACACCAATTCCTATTGAAATTTTCTAGCGCCACTGGGCAAAATAATTTTATATCCTGTGAATCCTGGATTCTATTTATTACTCCAGCTAGATCAATATCACAATATTCATAAATGGTATAAGGTTCTACATTTTATGACTGTTAATATTCACATATACTAACGTAAGGAATGTATTATCTTCCTCCCGTAGCCCCCACCCTTCAGATTCCACACTAATCTCGCAGCTATCTAAGATGCGTGACAGCTCCCTTGTTGTATTTGCTAACCAGAGTACTACACACTCATTCAACACACGTCATCTAATTATTTATATCTCGTACCTCATCACTACGTAGCATGTACTTAACACAGTTATACATAATATAGACCATTAGTTAAGGTGGAAGCAGCAATAATTAGGAATTAAAAATAAATGAGGTAGTATATATGGAATATGCGGAGTGGTTAATGAATGCAAAAATGCAATATAATATATATTAGTAATACTATAATTATATTAGAAATTATTAGAAATTGTTAGAAATTATATAATAAAGAGATAAAAAAGGAAATAACTTTTTCTACCTGAGGATTTTCCGTTCAAGATCCCCGGAGACTGACCTAGGTCGACCCCACCTCTCCCGGAGAGAAAATTCACTTAGAGTGTGAAAGCCACTCACTTACCCGGCCAGGGTTTGTTTCTGTTCGGGATAGAGGTAAACCTGTTGTTCAGTCTCAGATGAAGTTAAAGAGAAAATAGATCTCGCTGAAGGGCCTCCAGCTGTTGAAGACGAGTGGGGATCTGGCTTCTCTTAGGCAGAAAATAGACTCTATAAAGAGATCTCTTGTATCAGCGCTTTTGTGGCACTCTGCTACGCATTGGTGCCACAGAACCCAGAAGGGTGCATGGATAGACTTCTCCACAAGAGGCCCTCATAGCATTCACACACCTCCACCCAACCACTTCAGACCACCAGATGGAGCCTGGATAGGGATATATATATAGGGAGGGTGGAGCCAGGCAGTTCAGTCTGTGTGGAGTTGGATTCTAGAGAACAGTTCCTGCAGAAGATGAGCCTGAGACAGGTCAGTCTGAAGTGGAGCTCAGTCAGTTCCTCTGGAGAGAGTTCAGACTTAGTGAGCTCAGATTAGTGAGCCAGGAGCGTGCCGACGCTCAGAGAGCGGCGAAGAGTAGCAAGGCCTACTGCCCATGTGAAGCCTAGTGAGGGCCCCGAGCATGGCCAAAGGCGAGTGGAGTAAGCAAGCAACATTGGGGGCAGAGGAGCTTAACCAGCTCACCCCAAAACCATTTACCGGACACCGGGTCCACGCCTACGGGGGGCCTATATCCCCAGCAGGAATAACCGGAACCCCTGGAGAACTAAACATCCCAGGTTAACCAGAAGCTGACTGTTATACCAGGGTCAGGAGTCACGGAGGCCCCAGAGACCAGGGAGTGTGAACTCCAACAGAAGGCCCTACCACCGGGTCAGCAGGTGCAAGACAGAGACCAAGTTAGGCCTAGCTCCAGGCAGGTCAGAAACTTATCAAGGAAAGGCAAAAGACAGGAGGCCCCACACCCGCTCATTGGAGAGAGTCCTGATATGCACCCTTCACCCTGAAGTACCCTGGACCGTGCCATAAACACCACCAGTAAAGGTACTGAAGTGAACTGTTGTGTGTGTGCCTATTCTTCCTCTGACCTGGTTGGGTCCCCTCTTTACTGTCGGGAGTCGTACCAACTAAGTTGCCTAATCACCGGCCTCAGAGGACTGTCGCAGCGCTGGTGATCCTCACCAGACACCACGGGTGGCGTCACAAACATCCCTACCCCATACAACTTTCCCCCTTCTTTTAAGAGTGACCCCAGGGTATGGGCCCAGGAGCCGACCACCGCGACATCCCCCAAGGTCAGGCAACAACAAGGCCCGGGCGCCAAGTCGTCCCCATCCCCTTGGGCGCGTCATCTTTTCCTGGCGTCACGAACAGGATTCCGTGCCCGCTGCAACGACGAAGTGTTGTGCCCGTTGCCACCGGGTACTGTGCGCCTTTAATCAAAACTATGTATTTAACTGTGGCGAAGATCGCTTCCATTGTTGTGCCGCCGAGCAGGAAGAAGGGAGTAACCGCGGGAAACAGAGAGGCGTACCTACTGAAGCGCGTGAAACCCCGGACACGCCCCATGCCTCGACGTCAAACCAGGAAGCGCCAGGTCTTGGAAGGAGCTCCGGTGAGCGCTCTGACATAGGACGCAAGCGACGCAAGGTCCTGAAGGGAGACCGTCACCTGCGGAGCTGCGGCCTACCGGAAGAAAAGGAAAGAAGGTAGGCCACGGTTCGCTAGGGGGGCGCCAGAATGTCCGAAGAACAGCACAACGCCGGAGTACCGGTTAACAGCCCTGATGATCAACCCGCGCTCGGTGCCGAGCAGGCCGGAGCAGCCGCTCCACCATTTTGGGCTTGTAACCCCTGTCATACCCATGGCCCTTCCGTACATCCCTGGAGCGAAGTGGCTCCCCAAGTACAGCGGCAAACCAGATACCCTGTCTAGATTCAAAAGGAAAATATGCGGTATACTGGACATGTACTCTATGACAGGCAAGCAAAGAGCCGCTGTTGTATTGGGACAATTGACTGGTGCTGCGGAGCGAGAAGTAGAAACCTGGTCGGCCGCAGACCAGGAGTCAGTGTCCGCAATCTTTAAAAAGTTACAGACTGTCTTTGAGAATAGTACTGAGACAGACCTCCGGATGAGGTTCTACAACTGCTCTCAGCAACCGGAGGACAGTGTTCGGGACTATGCTTGGCGTTTACAAGGGGCCCTACGAGCTTTGAAACAGGTTAGTCCAACCAGCATCAATAACGAAAATGGAATGCTGAAGAAACAGTTTATCCGGGGACTGAGGTCTCAAGAGGAGAGCCGGACTGTGCGTTGGTGGTCCCTGGATCATCCAGATGCCACCTTTGACACCCTTAAGGACATGGCTATAAAAGGACTGCAGCCCCTGGAAACAACTGCTACCCAATGCTACCAATGTGGGGCCACTCCAGTGCCCGCAGCGTCCACCTTTTCCCCGGTGGCTGCTGAAGCCAAGGTGAAAGCAACATCCCCTAGTGAGCTGGACAACCTGCACTCTGAAGTGCGTCAGTTGAGCAAAACCCGGACCACTGTACTGAGTGCCCTGCAGCTGCGGACGGAGCCCGAGGCAGAAGGAAGGATCCTGCTAGCCGACAGCCCTGAGGTTGTCCGCTGGATGAGAAGGAGGAGGAGGACAACGCCACCCCCTGGGGGGACCAGCAACCAACGCCGCCCGCCGAAGGACCCTGTCTGCCACCGCTGCAAACCGACACCCAGGAGTAGACCCCTCAGGCCCATCAAACTGGTACCGCAGGTTCGTGGGAGGAAGACCTTTCCTGTCCATCGTGCTGGACTGCATCGGGACACCCGCTCTGCTGGACACAGGATCTCAGGTAACCATCATGCCTGATGTCCTCTACAAAAGGTTCTGGTCCATAGACGAACTTCACCCTCCAGATCCAAATCTTTCCGTGTATGTCTCAAATGGCCTCCCCCTTAACCTAGTCGGGGTTAAGGATGTGGCAGTAAAGGTGGGAAGAGTGGAACTGAAGGACCAGGGACTAATTGTAGTAGAGACTAATCCTGATGATACAGACTTGTATACGGTACTTTGCACAAATATTGTTAGTAACTGTTTGGGAGAAGTGTTGTTCTTGCTCCAACAGATAGCTGACACTGCCAGACCAGGGCAGAGAACGGCGCTCCAGAAAGAGATCCAAGCCCTTATGTACCAGCAACGGGTAAAGCTAACAGGCGGTGAAATTGGTAATGTACGGGTGACAGACCCGGTACCCATTGTGATTCCCCCGATGAGTGAAATGCTGATTTGGTGTAAAGCAGCAATAGGTCTCAATGGTCGGAGCTACCAGGCGGTAGTGGTGCCCCTTGGCTCGGAGCATAGACCTACACTCTTGACTGCCAGAGGGGTAGTGGATGTACGCAAAGGGAGGGTGCCCGTACGCCTCCTAAACTATGGGGAGGACGAGGTTAGATTACCACGCTATGCCACTGTTGCCAAATTGTACACAGTAAATAACAACTCCATACACATGGCAGAGTCCTTAACCTCACCAGACGAAGTGGAGGATAATGACCCGGGAACCCAGGTGGAGGATTGGTGTCAACAGCTTCATGTTGGGACAGACACCACACCTGTCCATCAAAAACAGGGGGTACACCGGGTGGTTCAGGAATACGAGCAGGTATTCAGTAAACACCCACTTGACTTTGGGAGGATTAAAGGGGTACAACACCATATACCCACAGGTGACCATCCACCCATCAAAGAACGTTACAGGACCATACCACCAGCACACTACCAGAAGGCAAAGGAGATGTTGCACGACATGAAGAAGGCAGGGGTAGTAAGGGATAGCTGTAGTCCCTGGGCAGCTCCCCTGGTTCTAGTCAGGAAAAAGGACGGAAGCATGAGAATGTGTGTAGATTACAGACAGGTAAATCGCATAACACACAAGGATGCATACCCTTTGCCCCGTATAGAGGAATCCCTGGCTGCATTAAAGTCTGCAAATTACTTCTCCACCCTTGACCTCACTAGTGGGTACTGGCAAGTAGCTGTTGCTGAGGAGGATCGGGAGAAGACAGCCTTCACCACCCCGATGGGACTCTGCGAGTTCAATAGTATGCCGTTTGGACTCTGCTACACCCTCGGAACGTTCCAGAGATTGATGGAGTGCTGTTTGGGACACTGCAACTTCGAGACCGTATTGCTATACCTGGATGACGTGATAGTGTACTCCAAAACGTACTAGGACCATTTGAAGCACTTGGCAGAGGTATTTGAGTCGCTGTTCCGGTATGGGATGAAGCTGAAATCCTCCAAGTGCCACCTGCTCAAGCGAAAGGTACAGTACCTGGGGCACATCATCAGTCCAGAAGGAGTAGCAGCGGACCCAGAGAAGGTCACTGCCATCCAGAAATGGCCGGAGCCGAAGAGCCTCAAGGAGGTACGTCAGTTCCCGGGACTAGTCGGGTATTACCGGAGGTTTGTGAAGGACTATACCAAGAAAGCGGCGCCTTTGCAAGATCTCCTGGTAGGACAGTCCGGGAGAGGCAGAAACCCCCCGTTCCAGTGGGGTAAGGAGCAAGCTGAATCCTTTGAGGTGATGAAGGAGATTCTGACCGGCGAAGAGATCCTAGCCTACCCTGACTACAGCCAACCGTTCCTGCTGTACACTGATGCCAGCAACGAGGGATTAGGAGCTGTGTTAAGTCAGAAGCAGAATGGCCGAGAGAAGGTGATCGCCTATGCAAGCAGGAAGCTCCGCCCGACCGAGAGGAACCCAGAGAACGATAGCAGCTTCAAGCTGGAGTTCCTGGCCCTGGTCTGGGCCATCACTGAGCGGTTCAAGCACTACCTAGCCTCTAGTAAGTTCACTGCCTTCACTGATAATAACCCCTTGACTCATCTGGAAACAGCCAAGTTAGGAGCCATGGAACAACGATGGATGGCTCGGCTGTCAAACTACCAGTTCACCATTAAGTACCGGGCAGGCTGCAAAAATGCCAACGCCGATGCCCTGTCCAGGATGCCTCACAAGTCGGACACTGAAGAAGAAGTGGATGACTTGGAGGAGATTGAGCTACCTGCCTTCCATCGTAATGGAGTGGTACATGAGTAACGAGCCCTGACGAAGCTGCGTCTGAGCAGCGTAACGCGTAGGGTCTCTGGTGCCAGCAGGTAATTATCCTTCCATATATTTTTTATTTACTTATTTTCTTGACTTGACCACTCAGGAATGCCTGTCTTGTTATTTATATTTGGATCAACTGTGCCACGTCATATATGACTTTGGTGACACAATCTGGCCAATACCTCTAAAATATGGGCCCCCATTGCCAATAGACCATCTCTCCTACTCATTCCTTGATTCACTTATATTATTTAGGAGGGTTTGGTTTGTCATAAACACATATTTTGACTGGTTGTGCCGTGCTATTTATAGCCAGGGTTGCTTAGTAGGTCTACATTAATGGAATGTTATATAAGTGATGTAAAATACACCTGTGGCACATAACATAGTGGGGTTTATTGCTCTTTTTATGCATATTATTATCATGAATTCCCCCATATGAAAATTGCACATGTTTTTGTCTGTTTTAAATGCTTTTAAAAAAAATTTTCTTTTGTTGTCTAAATGTAATCATGTAATAAAGATTTTTTTCACTTTTCCAACATTGGGTGTGCATGGTTATATATCCTGAGTCTTTTTCTTCCGAATAATTTTGTGACTTTACATCAGGTTACTGTAGCACCCCTTTTTATTTGTGATTATTATTCCCCAGCAGTGCCCACTTTTTCTTTCTTCTTTTTTGTGTACGAGCCTCCAGAAGGCATCGCGGTAAAACGTTAAACCCTTTGCCTCACCACAGCTGGAAGGAGACCCAGGACAGCGACCCGGTTGTCAGCCGTATCAAAGAACTGATAACCCAGGAAGGTTCCTCCCTGGAGAAGGACGTGTCTCCAGAAGCCAAGCAACTGTGGAATGAGAGAAGCCGGCTGTTCATCTATAGAGAGAAGTTGTGCCGAAGATACGTCAACCCGAGGACCCATGAGATGGTATGGCAGATCGTAGTGCCCAGGACGGACATCCAGATGGTGTTAGAGGCCTACCACGATCAAGCAGGGCACTTAGGCTGGAAGAAGCTAGAAACCCTGCTGAAAGGTTGGTTTTATTGGGTTGGAATGTGCAGTTCCATAGAGAGATGGTTCCGGGATTGTGGACCCTGTAGCCTCAGAAGAAGGGACTACAGCAGCCAGAAGGCACCCCTGCAACCCATCAAGACAACTCGACCCTTGGAGATCGTGGCCCTGGATCATGTCAAGCTGTCACCCAGCAGGTCAGGATATTCCTATGCCCTGACCATGGTGGATCACTACTCCCGGTTCCTGGTGGTCGCCCCGTTAAGGATCTGATGGCAGAAACTGCGGGGTAGACATTTCAGGTGTACTTCTGCAGGCCCCATGGATACCCAGAGCAGGTGCTGACAGATCAAGGCTCAGCCTTTGAAGCCGAATTGTTCAAGGAGTTCTGCCATCTGTACGGGTGTAAAAAGATCCGGACTACACCGTACCACCCCCAAACCAACTGTCTCTGTGAAAAGATGAATAACATCGTCATCGACCTGCTGAAGACCTTGCCACTAGAGGAGAGAAATCAGTGGCCAGACCTACTACCTGACCTGGTAGATCTTTACAACCACATACCTGTGAGTTCCACCAATTGTACTCCAGCATATCTCATGCGAGCAAGACCCGGGAAGTTGCCCATGGACCTGGAGCTTGGTGTAGTAGAACCAGAAGCAGATATGTCCACTGAGGACTGGGACACGACCAGACAGGAGCAGTACAGAAGAGTACAGGCCTGTGTTGAAGACAGTCTCATTCGGGTAAGGGACAAGCAGGAAGCCCACTACAATAAAAGTGCGCCCGCAGAACCCTTCACACCAGGAGAAGTGGTGTTAAAGAGGAAAAGGAGAAACCACAAACTTGATGACCAGTTTGAGAGAGAACCCTACATTGTGTTAAATTCAAGATTTGATAACAAGAAGACCTGTTTGATTAGCAAAGACGGAGGAATAACGACTGCAACGGTATCTAGAGACCATCTGAAGTTGTGTCCAGACCTGCTAAAGCCCCAAGAAGAATTGCCTCTCACCGTACCGGAGGAGCCTAAAGAAGCAGTACTCCATACTGACAGGAGATTTCCCGGCAGATTGGCCTCAACTAGGAGGAGCAGTAATAATACCTGTGATCCACTTCTTTCAACAGCCAGAAGACCCTCCACAGCAAGTAGAACCTGTAAGTGCTTCAGAAGAGCCTGCTCAAGAAGAATCCCCGGAAGAAGGATCCCCGGTTGGAGCAGAGCAAGAAGGCCCAACCAATGGTATACTTGCGAGTCCCGTAGAGAGGTTAAGGCAACCCTGCAGTCCCCCAATGCTTAGAACTGACAGAATGGGAGGTAGTACAAACAACAGTACCACACGCATCCCAGTACCACGTAGGTCGACAAGTAGCACACGAGGTCAGACCCCTGTCAGATACAGAGAATAGAGAAGGAAACTCTGACAGTGTAGATAGTTGACCCTGGGGTATTGTCTTGTGTATTTTCATGTATGTGTATCTTGATATGTGCTTTGCCTTACTAATAGACAATTTAAGTGATATGGACACTTCCATTGTCATCTCTAGTTACCCGTAAGGGTACATAAAGAACTTTGTGGCTGAGAACTGTGTGCAGCCCAAAAACTGTTTGCTGTAAATAATTGCACTCCATGGAGTGCCCCTTTAGGTGACCCCAGAACAAAAACCTGTCTGGCGTGGCAGAAGTGGAGGTCCAATTCAGGATCGCCATGCCCGGCAGCCACCCCAGGGCCTATGTTGAGGATTTTGCTTTGGACAGGTCCCTCAAGCTACCTTGTACTTTACCTGTGCGATGGACACCCTGTCAGGGGACCTCACCGGAACAGACTAAATTCTGAGGTTGCTTATTGTATGTATGTATATATTTATTATTTATAATGTTTTATTGTGCAACGTTCAAGCAAAGTGCCTCCCATAAAGGGAAGAGTTATTGTTGCTACCTGTTATAAAAATTACTTCAGTCCGGAAGTACTGAGCTTTGCTAGGGGGGAATGTGGCGCCCTGCTACGCATTGGTGCCACAGAACCCAGAATGGTGCATGGATAGACTTCTCCACAAGAGGCCCTCATAGCATTTACACACCTCCACCCTACCACCTCAGACCACCAGAGGGAGCCCGGATAGGGATATATATATATAGGGAGCGACCCCCACCGATGAAGCATTGACCTCGACCACAAAAGGTTTGGTCTCATCAGGCTGCATAAGGATAGGGGCTGAACAGAACCTCTCTTTGAGATACAGTGCCTAAAAGTAGTATTCAACCCCCTGCAGATTTAGCTGGTTTGATAAGATGCAAATAAGTTAGAGCCTTCAAACTGCAAATGAGAGTAGGTTTTATGAACAGAAGCATAAATCTTACAAACCAAAAAGTTATGTTGCTCAGTTGAATTTTATTAAATCTTAAACATAAAAGTGTGGGTCAATTATTATACAACCCCTATGTTTAATATTTTGTGGAATAACCCTTGTTTGCAATTACAGCTAATAATCGTCTTTTATAAGACCTGATCAGGCCGGCACAGGTCTGTGGAGTTATCTTGGCCCACTCCTCCATGCAGATCTTCTCCAAGTTATCTAGGTTCTTTGGGTGTCTCATGTGGACTTTATTCTTGAGCTCCTTCCACAAGTTTTCAATTGGGTTAAGGTCAGGAGACTGACTAGGCCACTCCAACACCTTGACTTTTTCCCTCTTGAACCAGGCCTTGGTTTTCTTGGCTGTGTGCTTTGGGTCGTTGTCTTGTTGGAAGATGAAATTACGACCCATCTTAAGATCCTTGATGGAGGAGCGGAGGTTCTTGGCCAAAATCTCCAGGTAGGCCGTGCTATCCATCTTCCCATGGATGCGGACCAGATGGCCAGGGCCCTTGGCAGAGAAACAGCCCCACAGCATGATGCTGCCACCACCATGCTTGACTGTAGGGATGGTATTCTTGGGGTCGTATGCAGTGCCATCCAGTCTCCAAACGTCACGTGTGTGGTTGGCACCAAAGATCTCGATCTTGGTCTCATCAGACCATAGAACCTTGAACCAGTCTGTCTCAGAGTCCTCCAAGTGATCATGAGCAAACTGTAGACGAGCCTTGACATGACGCTTTGAAACTAAAGGTACCTTACGGGCTCGTCTGGAACGGAGACCATTGCGGTGGAGTACGTTACTTATGGTATTGACTGAAACCAATGTCCCCACTGCCATGAGATCTTCCCGGAGCTCCTTCCTTGTTGTCCTTGGGTTAGCCTTGACTCTTCGGACAAGCCTGGCCTCGACACGGGAGGACACTTTCAAAGGCTGTCCTGGCCGTGGAAGGCTAACAGTAGTTCCATAAGCCTTCCACTTACGGATGATGCTCCCAACAGTGGAGACAGGTAGGCCCAACTCCTTGGAAAGGGTTTTGTACCCCTTGCCAGCCTTGCGATCCTCCACGATCTTGTCTCTGATGGCCTTGGAATGCTCCTTTGTCTTTCCCATGTTGACCATGTCTGAGTGCTGTTCACAAGTTTGGGGAGGGTCTTAAATAGTCAGAAAAGGCTGGCAAAAGAGATCTTTAATCCACACATGTGAAGCTCATTATTCTTGGTGCCTGAACTACTTCTTAATAATTTTGGGGGACCAAACAGAATTCTTGTGGTTTGAGGGGTTGAATAATAAATGACACTCTGAATTAACTTTTAACGTTTTTTAAAAAAAAAAAAAAATTTGCTGCAGTGCATTTCCCACTTCCAGGCTGATCTACAGTACAAATGTCACAATGCCAAGTTAATTCCGCATGTGTCAACCAGCTAAATCTTCAGGGGGTTGAATACTACTTGTAGGCACTGTACTTAAACTCTTCAATGGCCTCCGTAGTCCATTGGACCGTATTCGCACCTTTTCCTTGTGAGATCAGTTAGAGGCTTAACAATTACAGAAAAATTCTTAATGAATTTCCTGTAATAATTGGCAAAACCCCAAAATCTATGTATAGATTTCAAATCAATAGGCCTAGGCCATTCCTGCACAGCCTGAACCTTCACAGGGTCCATCTCAAAGCCCTCGCTGGAGACAATGTGGCCCAAAAAACTAATTTTCTGCACAGTGAACTCACATTTCTACAGCTTAGCAAAGAGTGAATTATCACTCGATAACTGCAAAACTTCACGTACACTCTGCCAATGGGACTCTAGATCTGGCGAAAAAATCAAAATGTCATCCAAATACACAACCACATTCTTACCAATCAAAGGTCTCAAGATGTCATTAATACGGTTCTGAAAAAATGCAGGTGCATTGGTAAGACCGAAAGGCATCACCAGATTTTCAAAATGACCTACCGGAGTGTTAAAAGCAGTTTTCCACTCATCACCCTCCTTCACTCGTAGCAAATTGTATGCTCGCCGGAGATCAATCTTAGAGAACCACTTGGCTCCCACTAACTGGTTAAACTAGTCAGGAATTAACGGCAATGGGTAGGAATTGCGTATGGCAATCTTATTAATTTCACGAAAATCCAGACACGGACGCAAACCCCCGCCCTTTTTTTTAATAAAGAAAAATCCAACTGCCACAGGTGACTTAGTAGGTCTAATGTGACCAGCAGCCAGGCTAGTCTGTATGTACTCCTCCAAGGCCTTTCTTTCAGCGATAGTTAGATTAAACAAGTGACTCTTGGGAAGAGTAGCTCCCGGAATAAACTCAATGGCGCAATCATAATCTCTATGAGGAGGTAAAACTTGTGACTCCTCCTCCGAAAAAAAACTCCAAAAATCTTGAATAGGTACAGGTAATTCCCCTTTTCCCACAACCGCAATGCGACCATTACAACATTTATCATAGCATTTCGGACTCCAAGACTTAATCATATTAGTAGACCAGTCGGGCAAAGGATTGTGTAGTTTTAACCAAGGCAATCCTAGAACGACCGGAGAGGGTAAATTATCTAATACAACCAAGTCCAAAATTTCTTGGTGAAGACCATTGATAGTGAGGGGAAATGCAGCAACCTTGGGAGTAATACATTTCAAGGGAGTGTTATCAATTGCAATCACAGAAATAGGTGATGACAAAGGTTTGGATTTCAATTTAAGTTTTTCCAAAAACCCTTTATCAATCACATTAAGTGTTGAACCACAATCCACAAATACCTGAAATTCAATCAAATTTTTCTGCAAAGTGGTACTCCCTGAAAGAAATACTCCAGCAGAGCGTAAACAAGCTAAACGGGCGTACCTGACCTTTTTTTTTCTTTACTTAAACGAAGCTCAAAATACTTAATCAAATGGTCAGCTTTACCACAATAAAGACACAATCCCTCGGCAAACCTCCGGTCTCTTTCCTGAGAGTGGAGCGACATCACCCCAACCTCCTTCGGTTCTCCGCCGTCTGAGCAGATTTTCTGGGAACTAGGACCTGGCATTACAGGAGTCTTTACCTCATTCTGCCTAGATCTCAGCCTCCTATTCACACGAACAGCTATTTGCATGGCATCCTGCAGAGTCTCAGGTGCAGGGAATGCAATTAGCAAATCCTTAACTCTTTCACTCAGACCAGCAAGAAATAGACATTTCAGAGCAGGATCATTCCATCTGACCTCAGAAGCCCACCTTCTAAAGTGTGTGCAATAGGTCTCAGCATCATCTGACCCCTGATTCAAATGCCTGAGTTCTGCCTCAGCAGATGAGATCGATCAGGATCATCATATAATAGACCCATAGCAGAAAAAAACTCTTCTACCGACCTCAAACATGGATCATTAGGTTGAAGAGAAAAGGCCCACCCTTGTGGTTCATTGCGCAAAAGTGACATAATAAACCAAATGCGCTGTGATTCATTCCCAGAGGACCTTGGTCTCAAACGAAAATATAACAAACAAGCATTTTTAAAGGAAAAAAAATCTTGCTGTTTACCATAAAAAACATCTGTCAGTTCTACCTTGGGTTCCACAAAATGCACTCCGGAATAGCTACTCACGTGTTGCTGGAGCTCGGCCACCTCCAGAGTTAACCCCTGCAAGCGTTGAGCCAAATCCTGGATGGAAGCAATACTGATCGCCGTATTAATATTTCCTTAATTTTCCTTTATCTTTTTTTTGGGGGGCTGGACTTACTGTTATGATCTGCAACAATAACTAAGGAAAGAAGGGGAAAGCTTTCCCTACAGTAAGACTAAGCTGAATCCCTACGATGTAGCGGGCTGCCTGTTCCTAGCGAACAGACCTCGCCTTAGTCCTAGGCTAGTCTGAACGAAGACCTATAGAATAAAGGGAAGGGGTCCCTAAAAGAACTAAGGACTGGAATTAAAAGGGACACCTCCTGAACAGAGAAAAGTTGTTGCAGAAACAAAATAAAAACTGACCTAAAGGTACTAGAGGTCCCTAAGGACCAAGTGAACTGAGAGATAGGCACTGAAGCACCTGGCTAGCAAAACAGTCAAACAACACTGAAGTCCAGCAAAGCCTAAAAGGCGGAACGGGAATATAAAGGCAGATGGTCACGTGACCGCAAAAAAACACGAGATGGGAAAAAACAAACAGGAGGATTCTAACAGCTGCAGCCTATGGTCGCCCTGAGTAACGGTTCCTCCAGGATTTCAACAAATTCATGTAACTGGTCTCGTCCCTATCTGAACTTAGGTGGTGTACGTGTAACAGTATGACTGTTACAGGTGTGAATGGGTAAAGGGAAAAAAAAAGAACCCAGTGATGAGAACAAGTGTATCACAAAAATGTCATTTTGTACAGTATGTGCATATTATACATATTCTTCTGTGCATGTGGGTATTATGTAAATGGGTCTGTGCATATTGTATTATATTGTGCTTAAAGTGAATATACATGTAAATGTGAGTGTTTTTATGTGGGTGGAGCTTGATGGGGGGCCCAGACACAATTTCTGCACAGGGGCCCTCCACTGTCACTAGCGGTGAGATGCTCTGCACTGGCAGTGAGATGCTCTGCACTGGCAGTGAGATGTCTGCACTGGTGGTAAGATGCTCTGCAGAATGAACTGTTAGAGCAGTCATTATGGTAAGGTATTGGCATAGGTTTTTGGGGGGGTGAGGATTCCTGTTTTTTCCTGGCATTACATAATCTGCTCGGGTTTATGTAATTTCTCTCCTAAATACACTTGGTTCGTTTTTGTATATAAAGGAGCACTCCGAATTATTTCCTGTCTTCAATAACTCTGCTTGCAGTCAGTGATGAGACCCTTTCGTGTTTATTTCTGCACCTGTGAGAGTCATTGGGATTTTGATCACCCCCATAGGAAAAAAATATGGTCCTCAATGACTTCAGAGATCTTGAAAACTGATACATAAAGTATGTAGGAAATCTGTAATGAGCACGTGAAAGATAGGATCCCCTATAAACACGTGTACTTAGGGTACAATCCCACCATCAGTGTTTGTTGAGCTTTTGACGCAGCTGAATTTCCACTTCAGTCTCGCACTTTGTTCACTGGTTTTTGATGCATGTGTTTTTATCGCTCTTTGATTTGTCAGACTTGGTAAGGGTTATGTACAAGAGGTAGCGGGTACAAAATCTGAGGCCCCTTCACAGGTCAGTGTTTCCAGTGTGTTTGGTATCATTTTTTCACATGAAGACACTTATTACATAATTTATGGGGCTGCGCACATGTCCATGTGTTCGCACATAGACATGTTCATTTTTATCCGGCAGCACGGATGACAGAAATAGAATGCAGAATAGAACCGACAGATATTTTAAGTGTTAGATGTGTAAAGATCAAGATAGATAGATAGATAATAGAGGGATAGATAGATAAATAGATAGATAATGGATAGATATATAGATAGATGATAGATAATGGATGGATAGATAGATAGATAATAGAGGGATAGATAGATAAATAGATAGATAATGGATAGATAGATAGATATATAGATAGATGATAAATAGATTATATATAGATGATAGATAATGGATAGATAATGGATAGATAGATAGATAGATAGATAGATAGATAGATAGATAATAGAGGGATAGATAGATAGATAAATAGATAGATAATGGATAGATAGATAATAGAGGGATATACAGTATAGATAGATATTAGATAGATGATAAATATTAGATAAAAAGATAGATGATAGATAGATAGATAGATAGATAGATAATACACTGCTTCCAGAAGGCTAATAACACTGATCAATGGAACATACCCTTACAGTTGTAATCCCAATTATCCCTCCTTCCCCATTAATAATTCTCAGCAAAATTTACAAACTTTTTTAGGTTAGTAATAGTGATGAGCGAACAGTGATAAGGGGTTATCCTAGCACGCTCGGGTGCTAACCGAGTATTTTCGGTGTGCTCGCAAAATAGGTTTGCATCGCCGCAGCTGCATGTCTTGCAGATGTTAGACTGCCGCAATATATGCAGGGATTGCCCGTTTGTCAGGCAATCCCTGAATGTCTCACAACTGTCAAACAGCCACGAATCATGCAGCCGCTGCCACATGAACCTATTTTGCGAGCACGCCGAAGATACTCGTTTAGCACCCGAGCGTGCTTGGATAACCCCTTATCACTGTTCGCTCATCACTAGTTAGCAATAAACCAACAACACAAGGAAAAAAAATATTTATATATGAATATAAATCAACACAACAAATACAACAAATGGTTTCACCAAATTCATCACAAAATGTCACTTTTACTGACTCCTGCAAGCTCAGAATTATTCACCCCTTTATGACATGCGTCTTTAGTACTTAGTAGAGCCCCTCTGGCTGTTATAACCTGCTGCAAATATGATGCTTCTGGCATTGTTCCAGAGGGGAAATTGTGAAAAATGGCGGATACAAATCATATTGAGGCCAGAAATAGTTTTATTCCACATTACTAATTATTCCAAAAAGTCACTTGGAATGAAAGATACACATTATAATTTGGCAGCATGCTTTCAACATGTGGGTAACATCTGCAAAATGCTTGATGCCAAAAAAAAGCTGTGGATTTTACCTGCGCAAATCAATAGCAATTTAGCCATGGCTGAATTCACCCAAACAATGAAAGTTTTGTGGTAACTATTTTTATAAATTTGCATATATACTTATGCAAGCAATTTTGCAATTTATTGCTTGTTAAAATTTTCAGCGGTTCTTTAGATATTAACACTTGTTTAAAGCTCGCTGCATTGGTGACCGACCACCACTGCCAAACAGCAGAATATGCGCAGTGCTTACAAGCTCCATTCGATTGAGCTTGTTAGTACTGTTTTCAGGGAGGCCAGGATTGCTGGAGCTCACTGTTATCTCCTTATTCTGGCCAGATTCTGCGCAGTGCCTGCAAGCTAGACAGCAGCAGAGGTCGGTATCCTCGGCAGTGAGCTATAAAGAAAAGAAAAGTGTTACTATCTCAAGAAAAGCTGCAAATTGTAATAAGCAGTAAATTGAAAAAGTGATGGTTTTTACAAGCAATAACCGACAATATCCATCTATGAAGATGGGAATAACCCTTTAAAGACTCACTAAAGAGGGTCACTAGGTAAAAAGTGGCCAGTTTTTGCTCTAATTTCATTCCCGCTATTCCCCTAAATTCTTTTCTTTTAAAAATTCCAGAAACATGGGCCTTTTTCAGTGATTATTTTTATGATCTTTACTAAGCGGGCGTAGCTCACAGGGTAATAATGCAAAGCAGCCTAAGGATCTGCCCCAGAGGATCCAGTGAGTCACACCCCAGATGATGCTGTGAGCCACGCCCAAGGGGATCCAGTGAGTCACGCCCCAGAGGATTCTGTGAGCCACACCCAAGAGGATTCTGTGAGCCACACCCCAGAGGATTCTGTGAGCCACACCCAAGAGGATTCTGTGAGCCACACCCCAGAGGATTCTGTGAGCCACGGCCAAGAAAATCTTGTGAGTCAAAACCCAGAGTATTACTGTGAGCCACACCCAAGATGATCCAGTGAGTCATGCTCCAGAGGATTCTCTGAGCCACAACCAAGAGGATGCAGCGAGTCATGCCCCAGAGGATTCTCTGAGCCATGCCCAAGAGGATCCAGTGTGTCATGCCCCAGAGGATTACTGTGAGCCACACCCAAGAGGATCCAGTGAGTCATGTCCCAGAGGATTCTGTGAGCCACACCCAAGAGGATCCAGTGAGTCATGTCCCAGAGGATTCTCTGAGCCATGCCCAAGAGAATCCAGTGAGTCACACCCCAGAGGATTCTCTGAGCCATGCCCAAGAGGATCCAGTGTGTCATGCCCCAGAGGATTACTGTGAGCCACACCCAAGAGGATCCAGTTAGTCATATCCCAGAGGATTCTGTGAGCCACACCCAAGAGGATCCAGTGAGTCATGTCCCAGAGGATTCTCTGAGCCATGCCCAAGAGAATCCAGTGAGTCACGTTCCAGAGGATTCTCTGAGTCACACACAAGAACCACATCCCTTGTAAAGAGTATAAAAATGAGCACAAAATAAAAAGGTCCACATCTCTGAAATCATATGGCGGATTATAAAAGAAAAAAAAATGGAATACTCAGGTGAGCAGCAGGAATAAAATAAGAGCAAAAACTGCCCACATTTGACATGGTGACAGTGCCTCTTTAGGTTGCAGACTAATGGTAAAAAAGTGAATCTACTCAGTATTTGGTGTTACCATGTGCGTGACCTTCTATACATGTTGTTACACAAGAATACTAAAATTGTATTACAGTATTTTATTTTCGGTATACACTACATATATTTAAGATGTAGAAATTATATTAATAAATATTTAAAATAAAATTGCAATCAGATAGTCAATAATCAATAATTTGCATTTAAAGGGGTTGGTTGATATTAGAAAAACACGGCGGCTCTTTTCCAGAATCAACTCTGCTGTTGTCTATAAACTTTGTGTCATATGTCCAACATAGATCTAAAGATGGCATTGGTGGAATTCATAACCTTTTGTATAATAAAGCGACCGCCAGTACTCTTCCAGCCATAGAACACCCTGCCTTTTAACGCAGAGATACATTTTTTTATATCTTTGCGCTATGATGATCGATTTACCCGTCTGAGACTTCAATAGGACTTTAAAGAGAAATCGTCGTTTTAATTTTATTTTTTCATTAATCAGTAGTACACATGAAAATAAGCAACTTTATAATATATTTTATCAGGGAAATCTGCTTCTTTCTCATCCTAGACTGATCATTAATTCTAAAAATTCTCAATTCATGAGTAAAATCTGTCTTCAGTGAATTCAGATATTCCTATTACTAAGATAGGAGATGTCAGTTGGTGCTCATAAAGTTCTATGGAGAACTGTAACTGTGATTTCAGGAGAACTTGCAGAAGAATGTCTCTTTGTCTCTTTTTTTTTCTTTCAGTGAGAGTCAAACCACCAATACAAAATTGCACAGAAATTGATAAGGGAAACCATGAGAGAAGTCAAGTAAATATGTGTCCTGCATCTAATGTTTGGTGCTGCATCCTCTCTTTTCCACTGGCTCTTTGTTCCTTGGCCTGTCCAAGTGCAAAAGCAATCTGGCATGCACCTCTGACATTGTGCTCCAGGCCTTATAGGCTGGCTCAGGTGGCAGGCGGACACCTGAGTATTCCGGGAGTTGGCGTCCATGCCACTACTGTGAACTGTTTCATTGTTCCTGGATGCCTTGATCTATTTCACAATCTCAGCTATGCTACAATGTTGACTTCTCTGCTATACTGCTGGTCAATTCTGCTTTGGAGTCAGTGACATACTAATCTCAGCTATATCACTAAGGCTGTGTGCCCACGTAGCGTTTTTCAAGCGTATATGCTGCGGAATTTCCGCAGCGTAAACGCTTGAAAAACGCATGTATATCCGCACCCCATGGTCCCCAATGGCATTCCGCAATGTCAATGCCCATGCTGCGGATTTTTCCGCAGCGTATATGCTGCGGTCAAAAATCCGCAGCATGTTCATTAATTTTGCGGAAGCGCAGTGGAATCAATGTGCGGATGGTACCCAAGTCTGGATGAGAGGAGACTCTCATCCAGACCTGGGTACCAAAGAACCTGCAAAAAAAAGAATAAAATAAAGTTTATACTTATCTTCTGATGTTTTCCCTCCGTCGCGCTGTTGTCTGAAGGACCTGCCACGTCATTGAGTCATGTGACCCACCACATGACTCAATGACGTCACCGCAGGTCCTGCACACAACAGCGTGAGCCGCTCAAGCCTCCGGACGGGGCAGAGAATGCATCAGAAGGTGAGTATAAAGGTTTTTTTTTTATTTTTTGCCATTCTGAACAAGTTGTCAAGCACTTTTCCAAGTGATGCTTGGAGAAGTGCTTGATAACCCGCAAGCGGAAATGCATGCAAAGACGCCTCACAAACGCTTCTACCTGGCTAGAAAACCGCATGTAATATCCGCATGCGATTTTCCCGCCAGGGAGAAGCGTAAAAAATATGCTTCAGGTCCGCAACGTGGGCACATAGCCTATGACAGATCAGATATCTCGCTGACATTGGACTCTGACAAACCCTCCTGTGCTATCTTCATGAGTCAATCTGCTGTTCCGCAGCCAGCTCTGCAATGAACTGTAAACTCAGCTCTGCTACTGTGCAACGGTATCTCTGCTACACTGCTGGTCCAGTCCTACCTTAAATCTTCCTATGTAACTCTGTAGCTCTGCTTCACCAGTTTCTCATCGCTAAAGTTTACTCAGCTTCATTAAATCCCTTGATTCCCGTTTGGTCCTCTTGGGGTCATTCTTACACCACAGCTTCCGAAGCTCCATCTTGACCTCCCTGCTGCACCGGCATCATCGGTCCGTGCTGCATAACAACTGATCATCCAGACCAAGAGATTTGAGGATCCATGTCTCCATGTAAGACCTAACACAATGGAGAAGACATTCAAACACCAATGTCCTTATTGGCTATAAACCCAAGTTCCTAAAGTTAAGAAAGCAAGCAAAACAAATTATGTAACATAATTCTATTGAGTTTATTTTAATTAAAAGTTTTTCATAACTTATTCTTTTGTTTTGGGTAGAAAGTTAATGACATGTGGGATAAGAGGCACTAGGGAAATGTATCTTATCATTTGCGATACTATTATGAGAACATAATTTTCAGATTAGCACCAAGGGAGCATTTCCCCAACTGAAACACCTATGATAAAGAGACTATGAATTTGGAAAACAGCAGAAACTGCCTCTTGAAAAAGTACAGTAATTTTGTATGGGAAAAAAATGAAGTTTACATAATAATGCGAGAACAGGTAAGGATTGCTTCTATTTTCCTTATATCTTAGGTATGAAATATTTCATACTCAGCTACATCATTTTTTTTTCCTTAAAATAACTAAGCAATAATAAAATGAATTTAAATAAAAGTTTAAAATGTATAAATTTTACAATTGCCTCAGATTTTTACTCTATCGTCCTTACAATCTAGACATGATTTACTTAGCAGGGCTACAGTATTTTCTATTTTTACTGCATATTTTTAAATATATACTAGATACAGTGGCATGTAAAAGTTTGGGCGCCTGTGGTCAAAATTATTATATTGTTATTGTGAACAGTTAAGCAAGTTGAAGATGAAATGATCTCTAAAAGGACTAAAATTAAACATGACACATTTCCATAGTATTTTAGGCAGAAAATATATATATTTTCAACTTTTACATTTTAAAAATTACAAAAAGGAAAATGGCCCAATGCAAAAGTTTGGGCACCCTACATGGTTAGTACCTAGTAGCACCCTCTTTTGAAAGTATCACAGCTTGTAAACGCTTTTTGTAGCCAGACAAGAGTCTTTCAGCTCCTGTTTGAGGGATTTTCATCATTTTATTTACAGATAGTGCTATGTTTGCATCAAGAATTTGTTGAAATTTCATTGAATTTATACTTCCCTCTACCCATGAAATGTTTCCCGTTCCATTGGCTGCAACACAACCCCAAAGCATGATTGATCTACCCCAATGCTTAATGGTCGGCGAGATGTTCTTTTCATGAAATCCTGTGGGATTTTTTCTCGACACATAACTTTGATCATTGTGGCCAAAGAGTTCTATTTTAACCTCATCAGTCCCCAGGACTTGTTTGCAAAATGCATCAGGCTTGTTTAGATGTTCTTTTGCATACTTCTGATGATGAATGTTTTATGGTGAGGACGCAGGAGAGGATTTCTTCTGATGGCTCCCCCTTGAAGGCCATATTTATGCAGGTGTCTGAACAGTAGAACAATGTACCACAACTCCAGAGTCTGATAAATCTTTCTGAAGATCTTTTGCAGTCAAGTGTGGGTTCTGATTTGCCTCTCTAGCAATCCTATGAGCAGCTCTCACTGAAATTTTGCTTGGTCTTCCAGACCTTATCTTGACCTCCACTGAACCTGATAACTGCCATTTCTTAATTACATTTCGAACTGAGGAAATGGCAACTTGAAAACACTTTGCTATCTTCTTATAGCCTTCTCCTACTTTGTGGGCCTCCACCATTTTAATTTTCAGAGTGCTAGGCAGCTGCTTAGAAGAACCCATGGCTGCTGGTTTTTGGCACAAGGTTAGAGTAGGCTGGGTTTTTATGAAGATGGGAAATTTGCATCACATGGCCTTTCCTAACAATGAAAAGTGAACAAGCCATAACCCTAACAGGCTAATTAAGGTCTGAAATCTTGGTCAAAGTTATCTGAGCACACAAATCTCCAAGGGTGCCCAAACTTTTGTATTGGCCCATTTTCCTTTTTGTAATTTTTAAAATGTAAAAGATGACGATTATGTATAACATTTTTTTTTGCCTAAAATACAAAGGAAATGTGTCATCTCTAACTTTAGCCCCCTTAGAGATCATTTAATCTTCAACTTGCTTAACTGTTCATAATAACACTCATTTTGCCCAGGGGTGGTCAAACTTTTATATGCCACTGTAAATAAGCCGTGATAGGAAGGAAAAAATGTGCTCACTCAGCATTAGGGTCTTCTGTCAGTCAGTTCCGGGTTGCAGTAACAGGCGCTTGACTAAAACCCAAATTCTGCCAGGAGAAATAAAGTTTATTTCCTCCTGGCAGTGGGAGTCTAAGTGCCGGCGCCAGGCAGGTTCAGAATGCTAATAACCTGCAGGTTAACTCCATATCTGCAGGTTAATAGCATATTTAATGTGACAGGTTCTACTTTAACCATATGTGTGAGCCATGCTAATTTAAAACTGTATTCTATAATATCTTGAAAGACCAACTAGTGATACTAGGTCATACTAAAGTAGGAGGTTGTGTTATGTGAGGACGAGGTCAGGTCCTCCATCCTAATAATCTCATTAACCTTGGAGAACTAGGGACCTAACAGGGAAGGATCTGGGCACTTCCATATTAAACATAAAGATTTGAAAAAATAGATACTATGTAGATCATATATGTCAAACTCTGGCCCATGGGCAAAATCTGGCCCACAAGGGTGGTTATATTTGGTCTGTGACACCAGAACCACTACCCCTATGAGGGGCCATTATTCTGTATGGAGGACTATGTGGGGCCCATTATACTGCATGGAGGACTATGTGGGGCCATTATACTGTATAGATGATTATGTGGGGCCCATTATTCTGTATGGAGGACTATATGGGGCCATTATTCTGTATGGAGGGCAATGTGGGGCACATTATTCTGTATGGAGGACTATGTGGGGCCCATTATACTGTATGGAGGACTATGTGGGGCCCATTATTCTGTATAGAGGACTATGTGGGGCCATTATACTATATGGAGGACTATGTGGGGCCATTATTCTGTATGGAGGACTATGTGGGGCCCATTATTCTGTAAGGAGGACTATGTGGGGCCCATTACTCTGTAAGGAGGACTATGTGGGGCCCATTATACTGTATGGAGGACTATGTGGGGCCCATTATACTGTATGGAGGATTATCTGGAGCCATTATACTGTATGCAGGACTGTGTTGGGCCCATTATTCTGTAAGGAGGACTATGTGGGGCCCATTATCCTGTATGGAGGACTACGTGGGGCCATTATTCTGTATGGAGGACTACGTGGGGTCCATTATTCTGTATGAAGGACTATGTGGTGCCCATTATTCTGTATGGAGGACTATGTGGTGCCCATTATTCTGTATGGAGGACTATGTGGGGCCCATTATTCTGTATGGAGGACTATGTGGGGACCATTATACTGTATGGAAGACTATGTGGGGCCATTATTCTGTATGGAGGACTATGTGGGGCCCATTATTCTGTATGGAGGACTATGTGGGGCCCATTATTCTGTATGGAGGACTATGTGGGGCCCATTATTCTGTATGGAGGACTATGTGGGGCCCATTATTCTGTATGGAGGACTATGTGGTGCCCATTATTCTGTATGGAGGACTATGTGGGGCCCATTATTCTGTATGGAGGACTATGTGGGGACCATTATACTGTATGGAGGACTATGTGGGGCCATTATGCTGTATGGAGGACTATGTGGGGCCCATTATTCTGTGTGGAGGACTATGTGGGGCCCATTATTCTGTATGGAGGACTATGTGGGGCCCATTATTCTGTATGGAGGACTATGGGGTGCCCATTATTCTGTATGGAGGACTATGTGGGGCCCATTATTCTGTATGGAGGACTATGTGGGGACCATTATACTGTATGGAGGACTATGTGGGGCCATAATTCTGCATGGAGGACTATGTGGGGCACATTATTCTGTATGGAGGACTATGTGGGGCACATTATACTGTATGGAGAACTATGTGGGGCTCATTATTCTGTATGAAGGACTATGTGGGATCCATTATACTGTGTGGAGGATTATGTAGGGCCATTATACTGTATGGAGTGTAACTTCCCTGGCAGTGTGCTGGCATGGCTTACCATCTCCCACCATGCAAGACCGCCAACTTACCTATCAGTCCAGGCTGCACACTTTGCTCCATTACTTGCTGTGTGCATGTCTCTTGTCTAATTGCTTATGGCGGTGGCCCTGTTACTTCCTGATTTTTAAAGTTACAGTGTACGCAGTCCTAATGCGTTCCCAGCCTATTGGTGTGAGTCACTGGATGCTTAAACCCCCTCCACCCAGTAGGAGGTGCCTGAGCAACGTTTTCTTTCAGTGTGTTCTGTGTAGAGATGAGCGATGTTCGACTAGAACTGTTCGCCAATCTCAAATTCGAGCTGTTTTGGGCAGTGTTCGAGACGTTCGACGAACGCGAACGATTTGCAAAAAATTCGGCTGTTCGAGGTTATGTTCGATAACTGTTCGTGCACCAAAAGCGTGTCCTGCATGTCTGGCGCTATTTAGAGCACCAATCATGCAGGGATTGTCTGCCACTCTCTGTAATGCCACAGCCATGGAAGTTGTGGCATTACAGTGATTGCCCAAATCGATGGGAACAGTGCTCACAGTGAAACATGAAAAGCCGGCAATTCAGCAGCGGCATACACCGGTACCCGACAATATAGAACAGAAAGAATAGAGTATCACACATAGATTAGATAGATAGAAACATGTCAGTCACATTTATAAGAAGTACAGTGACAGTGTTGGTTACTGTACTTGTCATTTAGTGTAAAGGATTTATTAAAAAAAATATTAGTGTTTTCATGCACCGTCTCTTTAAAAAAGCCGGCCGGCAATTCAGCATCGGTACCCGACAATTTATAACATAAAGAATAGAGCATCACACATAGATTAGATAGATAGAAACATGTCAGTCGCATATATAAGAAGTACAGTGATAGTGTTGATTACTGTACTTGTCATTTAGTGTTAAAATAAAGGATTTATTAAAAAAAAAATTGGCGTGGGGTTCCCCGTAATTTTAGTCTCTAGAGGAGATTAAGCAGATGGCTGGGGCAGATGTTTGAAGCCTGGGAAGGGGGTAATACCCACGGAGCTTCCCAGGCTACTAATATCAGCCCCCAGCTGAATACCTAGCCTTTACTAGCTATTAAAATGGGGGACCCCCCAAAAAATGACGTGGGGTCCCCCCTATTTTAATAGCTAGCAAAGGCTAGGCGGACAGCTGGGGGCTGATATTAATAGCCCAGGAAGGGTGCCATGAATATTGGCCCCCTCCCAGGCTAGAAACACCAGCCGTCAGCCGCCCCAGAAATGGTGCATCCATAGGATGCGCCAATTCTGGCACTTAGCCTCGCTCTTCCCACTGCCCTGTAGCGGTGGCAGTGGGGTAATAGGGTTGGAGTTGATGTCAGCTTATAATGCCAGCTGACATCAAGCCCAGGTTAGTAATGGAGAGGCGTCTATAAGACACCCCCATTACTAACCCCATAGTCAAAGTTACAAAAAAACACAAACACCCAGAATAAAGTCCTTTAATTGAAATAAAGACACAATTCTTTATTGTTCTAAATTAAACCATACTTACCATCACACCCATTCCAGCTGAAGCCAACGATCTCCTGCAATAAAAGTAAAATAATAAAGCAACATCATACTTACCTTTCCATGGTTCCCACGACAGCTTCAGCTCTGCTACATTCACATGACAGGCTGGACCGCAGCAGAACGCTGCCATCCAGCTTGCCATGCCGCAGAGACTGAGAAGTGCAGGCATGCTTGCGCTCCTCAGTGTCTGGCTGTGACGGCATCCAGATGAGCCGAGTTCATGTCCAATGAACTCAGCTCACCTCATGCACGTCACTGACAGTGTGGGAAAATTCTCCTGCGCATGCGGTGAGTGCAGGAGAATTTTCCCACGCTGTCAGTTACGTGCATGAGGTGAGCTCATGTCCAATGAACTCAGCTCACCTCATGCACGTCACTGACAGGGTGGGAAAATTCTCAGCGCTCAGCGCTTGAGCAGGACAATTCTCCGACGCTGGGATGGCATTGAGATGACAGGCTGGATCACAGCTGAGTGCTGCCATTCAGCATGCCATCATTCATAGACACTGCAGAGCGCAGGCATGCTTGCACTCTGCAGTGTCTCTGAAGGATGACAAGCTGGATGGCAGCGCTCAGCTGTGATCCAGCCTGTCATCACAATGCCATCCCAGCGTGGGAGAATTCTCCTGCTCAAGCGCTGAGCGCTGAGAATTTTCCCACGCTGTCAGTGACGTGCATGAGGTGAGCCGAGTTCATTGGACATGAGCTCACCTCATGCACGTCACTGACAGCGTGGGAAAATTCTCCTGCACTCACCGCATGCGCAGGAGAATTTTCCCACGCTGTCAGTGACGTGCATGAGGTGAGATGAGTTCATTGGACATGAACTCGGCTCATCTTTATGCCGTCACAGCCAGACACTGAGGAGCGCAAGCATGCCTGCGCTTCTCAGTGTCTGCCGCATGGCAAGCTGGATGGCAGCGTTCTGCTGCGGTCCAGCCTGTCATGTGAATGTAGCAGAGCTGAAGATGTCGTGGGAACCATGGAAAGGTAAGGATGATGTTGCTTTATTATTTTACTTTTATTGCAGGAGATCGTTGGCTTCAGCTGGAATGGGTGTGATGGTAAGTATGGTTTAATTTAGAACAATAAAGAATTGTGTCTTTATTTCAATTAAAGGACTTTATTCTGGGTGTTTGTGTTTTTTTGTAACTTTGACTATGGGGTTAGTAATGGGGGTGTCTTATAGACGCCTCTCCATTACTAACCTGGGCTTGATGTCAGCTGGCATTATAAGCTGACATCAACCCCAACCCTATTACCCCACTGCCACCGCTACAGGGCAGTGGGAAGAGCGAGGCTAAGTGCCAGAGTGGCGCATCCTATGGATGCGCCATTTCTGGGGTGGCTGACGGCTGGTGTTTCTAGCCTGGGAGGGGGCCAATATTCATGGCACCCTTCCTGGGCTATTAATATCAGCCCCCAGCTGTCTGCCTAGCTTTTGCTAGCTATTAAAATAGGGGGGACCCCACGTCATTTTTTTGGGAGTCCCCCATTTTAATAGCTAGTAAAGGCTAGGTATTCAGCTGGGGCTGATATTAGTAGCCTGGGAAGCTCCGTGGGTATTACCCCCTTCCCAGGCTTCAAACATCTGCCCCAGCCGTCTGCTTAACCTCCGCTAGAGACTAAAATTACGGGGAACCCCACGCCAATTTTTTTTTTAATAAATCCTTTATTTTAACACTAAATGACAAGTACAGTAATCAACACTATCACTGTACTTATTATAAATGTGACTGACATGTTTCTATCTATCTAATCCATGTGTGATGCTCTATTCTTTCTGTTATAAATTGTCGGGTACCGATGCTGAATTGCCGGCCGGCTTTTTTAAAGAGACGGTGCATGAAAACACTAATATTTTTTTTAATAAATCCTTTAACACTAAATGACAAGTACAGTAATCAACACTATCACTGTACTTATTATAAATGTGACTGACATGTTTCTATCTATCTAATCTATGTGTGATGCTCTATTCTTTCTGTTATAAATTGTCGGGTACCGATGCTGAATTGCCGGCCGGCTTTTTTAAAGAGACGGTGCATGAAAACACTAATATTTTTTTTAATAAATCCTTTAACACTAAATGACAAGTACAGTAACCAACACTGTCACTATACTTCTTATATATGTGACTGACATGTTCTATCTATCTAATCTATGTGTGATGCTCTATTCCTTCTTGTCTAAATTGTCGGGTACCGGTGTATGCCGCTGCTGAATTGCCGGCCGGCTTTTTTAAAGAGAGTGTCTTCTGAGCAGTTTGTCAGCTTTTGGACACCTTTGAAGGTGTTTTCTATGTGTTTCTATGTGTTTTTGTTTGCCTGCCATTGGTTTTAAAGGTGTTTGACGATGTTCGACGGTGTTCTAAGGTGTTCGACGAACAGTTCCTCGAACATTCCGATGTTCGACGAACCGAACCGAACCCGAACACTACAGGGGTGGCTCAACACTAGTTCTGTGCAACTGAGTTGCCATGTCCTGTCCTGTATCTTGTCTGTTTCCGCCACCCTGGGGGCTGAGTACCCAGGCCCGTTACCTGTATCTGAGACTTCTAGTCTGTTTCCGCCACCCTGGCGGCTGAGTACCCAGGCCTGTTACCTGTATCTGTGACTTCTAGTCTTTTTCCACCACCCTGGGGGCTGAGTACCCAGGCTCATTCCTGTATCTTGTTCCAGGTTCACTTCCTGTCTGAACTGTGTCCTAGCCCGCTACCTGTTTGTCTCTATGTCCGATCCTTTCCTTTCCCTGCAGTGTCTGAACCTGCACCTAACTCCAACTCGTTGTCTCTGTACTTCTGTTTGTGAGTTTTGTGTCCACTCGCTACTTCATTGCAAGTACCTTGTGTGTATCTGATTCTGCTTGTCCCGTTTCCCAGCCTCCGTATCTACCTCCTGTGTTCTAGCTATCTTCCTGTGTTTCTCAGTCTGTTCCATGTGAACAGAGCCGTGTCCTGTCTGCCTGCGGCTCTGCTCTGCTGTGCTCTGCTCCGCTTGTCCTCCGCGCCTGTGGTTCTGCTCTGCTCCGCTTGTCCTCCGCGTCTGCGGTTCTGCTCTGCTCCGCTTGTCCTCTGCGTCTGTAGTTCTGCTCTGCTCTCCTCCTCTTGTCCTCCGCGTCTGCGGTTCTGCTCTGCTCCACTTGTCCTCCGCGTCTGCGGTTCTGCTCTGCTCTGCTCCGCTTGTCCTCTGCGCCTGCGGCTCTTCTCTGCTTGTCCTCCGCGCCTGTTGCTCTGTTCCTGTATCCTAGTCTGTAACGGTCCCTATCCAGCCTGCTTTCCTACCTGCCAGTACCCACCTGTCTGCATACCTGCCGTGCCTGCCAGTACCCGCCGTCTGCATATCTGCCGTGCCTGCCAGTACCTGCCTGTCTGCATACCTGCCGTGCCTGCCAGTACCCACCTGTCTGCATACCAGCCTAACCTGCCCGTTCCTGCATTCCCTGGTGTGGGTTAACAGCTGTGACCGGTGTCTGACCTGGAGTAGCACCTGGACCACCTCCCATGTCCCTCCTCGGACCACGCAGTCGATTAAGCCGCCATGTGTTCGTGGTCGAATCTGGCGAGGCCCGTAGTCACGCCCCTCCAGGCACTCCTCGGTTCGTGGTCCAGTGGGACCACTACCCACGCTCACGCCAGTCAGTCCGGGCGTGTGCATAACAGTTTGCTCAGGCTATGGTCCCCGTTGAGCCCCACGGCCCTTCGCTCTCGGAGACATTTGAATCCTTGTCAGGCGAATACGTGCACCAAGGAAAAAAATTTTCTCAAGCTGAGGTCCAGGCGATTTACACATCAGCCCAAATAGAGCTATCAGCACTCGTTCCTGCGGATCCACAACGGTACTATGGGGATCCAAAACAAAGCCGTGCGTTTGTGGAGCAATGCATGCTGCATTTCAAATTCTATGCTCACTATTTTCCCACCTATCGGGTTAAAGTAGCATTTCTGATGTTCTACCTAGCGGGTGATGCCTTGAATTGGATCACCCCCCTATGGGAAGCATGAGATCCTATCGTCTCTTACCTGCAGGCCTTTCTGGTGGCCTTTCTAGTGGTCTTCGATGACCCTAACCCTGAAGCTTCTGCTAAAATTTCTCTTCCCAATATCCTGGAGCAGTCCCGATGGGTGATGCGTGTAGGTAGCCCACCAGTTCCCCAGCCTGAAGAGGCTGCTGCCCACGCAGAATCCACACAGGATGATAATGCTCCGCAGAATACTTCTCTTCCCAACCTCAAGAGGCAGTCCAGACGTGCAAGGCGTAGAGGTGAACCGTCACGTCAGGTTCTGTCCTCCCAAAGACCTCCTGTTCCCCAGCCTGTAGAGGCAGCTATCCGCACAGAATCCATGAAGGTTGACCATGTTCGTCAGGCAAAGCAGAGGCCGGAACTCAGTCATAAAATCGGATTGCGGACCCGCTGCGGTTGTTTGGGTCACCCTGACGGTCTTTGTCCAGCAAAGGTTGGAGAGTCCCAAGACATTAGGCCTGTAGGAGAGGCTGCCCTTGGCGTTAGTGTTTCCTCTCCACAGATGACCATGACTGTCTCTGTGGCAAGTGAAGGCCTCGGATTAACCGGAAGTTTCGGGCTTAAAGCCTTGAAGAGTCGATGTCTGATTCCCGTCCGACAACTCCAGAATCCGGTTTTGGCATTGTCAGCGAAAGGATGAGCCCTACTCAGAAATATTCAAAATATGTCTGTACAAATTAAGCTCCAGATTGGAGCAATAAACATGAAGAAGTTCACATTCCAGGTGCTGTCTGGTTTACCCACAGGTCGTCCAGAGCTGAGAGATCTAGTGCCCACTCAGGTCTGGAGATCCTGCATGGTGTTTCCTGGGGGACTGCTGAGGTACAAGGGGTGTCCAGTCCCCATACCTTCAGGACAGTCAGCAATGTCTTCTTCTTCTTCACCAGATCTGCTAGTCGCTGACTCGCTGTGCGCTGAAGTCTCCGAAGGAAGGGAAGCGGAGACAATGTCCCCACACAGTCTTGACGATTGTACCAATGATCTGGCTTCAGGTACCGCCCCGCCTCACAGACGTGTCATCTCAGAAACCAGACTGAAGACGGTCCCAAAGCAAGGATCCTCCATCTCTAATAAATCTGACAATAAGTCCATCAAGGCAGTGGCTACCTCCAAGTCTCTGCACCCCTCCAACCAGGCGGAGGACCTCCAGTTGTCTCTTGAATCCTCCGGGGTGCTACTTGATAACAAATGGAGAGAGACTTTCCTACACCCTGTACCTGGTACTCCGCCCACTTCATCCAGTAAGCTTGGCAAAGTGTACATCAAGGCGGTGGTTACCCCCAAGTCTCTGCACCCCTCCAACCAGGTGGAGGATCTCCAGTTGTCCTGTGAATCCTTTGGGGTGCTACCCGATGTTAACAAATGGAGAGAGACTTTCCGGTGTCCTGTTCCTGGTACTTCGACCACTTCATCTGATGCTGAGGATGGCTCGATGAGAGGAAGCATCCTAGTCAGCAAGATGGTGAGACCAGTCTCGTTCCCTCTAGTGTACAGAAGAGGTAATCTTCTTGAAGAGAAGAATCGGCCTCCAAATTCTCTGCAGAAAATCCTTGCAGGCTTGAAGAAGAGGGGGAGTAAAGGGGGGGGTACTGTAACATCCCTGGCGGCGTGCTGGCATGGCTTACAATATCCCACCATGCAAGACCGCCAACTTACCTATCAGTCCAGGCTGCACACTTTGCTCCATTACTTGCTGTGTGCATGTCTCTTGTCTAATTGCTTAGGGCGGCGGCCCTGTTACTTCCTGATTTTTAAAGTTACAGTGTGCGCAGTCCTAATGCGTCCCTGGCCTATTGCTGTGAGTCACTGGATACTTAAACCCCCTCCACCCAGTAGGAGGTGCCTGAGCAACGCTTTGTTTCAGTGTGTCCTGTGCAACTGAGTTGCCAGGTCCTGTCCTGTATATTGTCTGTTTCCACCACCCTGGCGGCTGAGTACCCAGGCTCGTTACCTGTATCTGTGACTTCTAGTCTAGTTCCACCACCCTGGGGGCTGAGTACCCAGGCTCGTTCCTGTATCTTGGTCCAGGTTTAGTTCCTGTCTGAACTGTGTCCTAGCCCGTAACCTGTTTGTCTCTATGTCTAATCCTTTCCTTTCCCTGCAGTGTCTGAACCTGCACCTAACTCCAACTCGTTGTCTCTGTACTTCTGTTTGTGAGTTTTGTGTCCACTCGCTACTTCATTGCAAGTACCTTGTGTGCATCTGGTTCTGCTTGTCCCATTTCCCTGCCTTCGTATCTACCTCCTGTGTTCTAGCTATCTTCCTGTGTTTCCCAGTCTGTTCCATGTGAACAGAGCCCTGTCATGTCTGCCTGCACCTGCGATTCTGCTCTGCTCCGCTTGTCCTCCGTGCCTGCGGTTCTGCTCTGCTCCACTTGTCCTCCACGTCTGCGGTTCTGTCTGCTCTGCTTGTCCTCCGCGTCTGCGGTTCTGCTCTGCTCCGCTTTTCCTCCGTGTCTGCGGTTCTGCTCTGCTCCGCTTGTCCTCCGCGTCTGTGGTTCTGCTGTGCCCTGCTCTGCTTGTCCTCCGCCTCTGCGGTTCTGCTCTGCTCTGCTCCGCTTGTCCACCGCATCTGCGGTTCTGCTCTGCTCTGCTCCGCTTGTCCTCCGCATCTGCGGTTCTGCTCTGCTCTGCTCCGCTTGTCCTCCGCATCTGCGGTTCTGCTCTACTCCGCTCTGTTTGTCCTCCGCGCCTGCGGTTCTTCTCTGCTCTGCTCCACTTGTCCTCCTCGCCTGCAGTTCTGCTTTGCTTGTCCTCCGCGCCTGCGGCTCTGCTATGCTCTGCTTGTCCACCGCACCTGTGGCTCTGTTCCTGTATCCCAGTCTGTACTGATCCCTATCCAGCCTGCTTTCCTACCTGCCAGTACCCGCCTGTCTGCATACCTGCTGTGGCTGCCAGTATCCGTCTGTCTGCATACCTGCCGTGGCTGCCAGTACCCGCCTGTCTGCATACCTGCCACGCCTGCCAGTACCCACCTGTCTGCATACCAGCCTAACCTGCCCGTTCCTGCATTCCCCGGTGTGGGTCAACAGCTGTGACCAGGGTCTGACCTGGAGTAGCACCTGGGCCACCTCCCACGTCCCTTCTCGGACCATGGAGTCAATTAAGCCGCCATGTGTTCATGGTCGGATCTGGCGAGGCCCCTAGTCAAGCCGCTCCAGGAACTCCTTTGTTCGTTGCCCAGTGGGACCACTAACCACGCTCAAGCCAGTCAGTCCGGACGTGAGCGTAACAGTGAGGACTATGTGGTGCCCATTATTCTGTATGGAGGACTATGTGGGGCACATTTTTTTGTATGGAGGACTATGTGGGGCACATTATTCCGAATGGAGGGCTATATGGGGCATATTATTTTGTATGGAGGACTATGTGGGGGCATTATACTGTATGGAGCACTATGTGGGGCCCATTATTCTGTATGGAGGACTATGTGGGGGCATTATACTGTATGGAGCACTATGTGAGGCCCAATATTCTGTATGGAGGACTATGTGGTGCCCATGATTCTGCATGGAGGACTATGTGGGGCCAATTATTATGTATAGAGGACTATGTGGGGCTCATTATTCTGTATGGAGGACTATGTGGTGCCCATTATTCTGTATGGAGGACTATGTGGGGCTCATTATCCTGTGTGGAGGACTATGTGGTGCCCATTATACTGTACGGAAGACTATGTGGGGCCCATTATGCTGTGTGGAGGACTATGTGGGGCCCATTATACCGTATATAGGATTATGTGGGGCCCATTATGCTGCATGGAGGACTATGTGGGGCCCATTATTATGTATGGAGGACTATGTGGAGCCCATTATTCTGTATGAAGGACTATGTGAGGCCCATTATTCTGTAAGGAGGACTATGTGGGGCCATTATTCTGTATGGAGGACTATATGGGGCATATTATTCTGTATGGAAGACTATGTGGGGCCATTATACTGTATGGAGCACTATGTGGGGCCCATTATTCTGTATGGAGGACTATGTGGTGCCCATTATTCTGTATGGAGGACTATGTGGGGGCATTATACTGTATGGAGCACTATGTGGGGCCCATTATTCTGTATGGAGGACTATGTGGTGCCCATTATTCTGTAGGAAGGACTATGTGGTGCCCATTATTCTGTAAGGAGGACTATGTGGGGCCCATTATTCTGTATGGAGGACTATGTGGGGCCTATTATACTGTATGGAGGACTATGTGGGGCCATTATTCTGTATGGAGGACTATGTGGGGCCCATTATTCTGTATGGAGCACTATGTGGGGCTCATTATTCTGTATGGAGGACTATGTGGTGCTCCTTATTCTGTATGGAGGACTATGTGGGGCTCATTATCCTGTGTGGAGGACTATGTGGTGCCCATTATACTGTATGGAAGACTATGTGGGGCCCATCATTCTGTACGCAGAACTATGTTGGGCCCATTATACTGTATGGAGGACAATATGAGGCCATTTTACAGTATGAAGGACTATGTGGGGCACATTATTCTGTATGAAGGATTATGTGGGGACCATTATTCTGTATGGAGGACTATGTGGGGCCCATTATACTGTATAGAGGACTATGTGGTGCCCCTTATTCTGTATGCAGGACTATGTGGGGCTCAGTATCCTGTGTGGAGGACTATGTGGTGCCTATTATACTGTATGGAAGACTATGTGGGGCCCATCATTCTGTATGCAGAACTATGTTGGGCCCATTATACTGTATGGAGGACAATGTGGGGCCATTTTGCTGTATGAAGGACTATGTGGGGCACATTATTCTGTATGGAGGATTATGTGGGGACCATTATTCTGTATGGAGGACTATGTGGGGCCCATTATACTGTATAGAGGACTATGTGGGGCACATTATTCTGTATGGAGTACTATATGGGGCATATTATTCTGTATGGAGGACTATGTGGGGCATTATACTGTATGGAGCACTATGTGGGGGCATTATACTGTATGAAGCACTATGTGGGGCCCATTATTCTGTATGGAGGACTATGTGGGGGCATTATACTGTATGGAGCACTATGTGGGGCCCATTATTCTGTAAGGAGGACTATGTGGTGCCAATTATTCTGCATGGAGGACTTTGTGGGGCCCATTATTTTGTATGGAGGACTATGTGGGGCCCATTATACTGTATGGAGGATTATGTGGGGCTATTATTCTGTATGGAGGACTCTATGGGGCCAATTATTCTGTATGGAGGACTATGTCGGGCTCATTATTCTGTATGGAGGACTTTGTGATGCCCATTGATCTGTATGGAGAACTATGTCGGGCTCATTGTCCTGTGTGGAGGACTATGTGGTGCCCATTACACTGTATGGAAGACTGTGTAAGGCCCATCATTCTGTATGCAGGACTATGTGGGGCCCATTATACTGTATGGAGGACTATGTGGGGCACATTATACTGTATGGAGGACTATGTGGGGGCATTATACTGTATGGAGCACTATGTGGGGCCCATTATTCTGCATGGAGGACTATGTGGTGCCCATTACTCTATATGGAGGACTATGCAGGGGCATTATACTGTATGGAGCACTATGTGGGGCCCATTACTCTGTATGGAGGACTATGTGGTGTCCATTATTCTGTAGGAAGGACTATGTGGTGGCCATTATTCTGTAAGGAGGACTATGTGGGGCCCATTATTCTGTTTGGAGGACTATGTGGGGCCCATTATACTGTATGGAGGACTATATGGGGCCATTATTCTGTATGGAGGACTATGTGGGGCCCATTATTCTGTATGGAGCACTATATGGGGCTCATTATTGTGTATGGAGGACTATGTGGTGCCCCTTATTCTGTATGGAGGACTATGTGGGGCTCATTATCCTGTGTGGAGGACAGTGTGGGGCCATTTTACTGTATGAAGGACTATGTGGGGCACATTATTCTGTATGGAGGACTATGTGAGGCCATTATTCTGTATGGAGGACTATGTGGGGGCATTATACTGTATGGAGCACTATGTGGGGCCCACTATTCTGTATGGAGGACTATGTGGTGCCCCTTATTCTGTAGGAAGGACTATGTGGAGCCCATTATTCTATAAGGAGGACTATGTGGGGCCCATTATTCTGTATGGAGAACTATGTGGGGCCCATTATACTGTATGGAGGACTATGTGGGGCCATTATTCTGTATGGAGGACTTTGTGGGGCCCATTATTCTGTATGGAGCACTATGTGGGGCTTATTATGCTTTATGGAGGACTATGTGGTGCCCATTATGCTGCATGGAGCACTATGTGGGGCCCATTATACTGTATGGAGGACTATGTGTGGCCCATTATGCTGTATAGAGGACTATCTGGGGCCCATTATTCTGTATGGAGGACTATGAAGGGCCCATTAGTCTGTATGGAGAACTATGTGGGCCCCATTATAGAGTATGGAGGAGTATGTGGGGTCATTATACGGTATGGAGGACTATGTAGGGCACATTATTCGGTATGGAGGACTATGTGGGGCCCATTATTCTGAATAGAGGACTATTTGGAGCCCATTTTACTGTATGGATGACTATTTGGAGCCCATTATACTGTATGGAGGACAATGAGGGGCCATTTTACTGTATGAAGGACTATGTGGGGCACATTATTCTGTAAAGAGGACTATGTGGGGCCTTTATTCTGTATGGAGGACTATGTGGGGGCATTATATTGTATGGAGCACTATGTGGGGCCCATTATTCTGTATGGAGGACTATGTGGTGCCCATTATTCTGTATGGAGGACAATGTGGGGCCCAATATTCTCTATGGAGGACTATGTGGGGCCCATTATACTGTTTGGAGGACTATGTGGGGCCCATTATTCTGTATGGAGGACAATGTGGGGCCCATTATGCTGTATGGAGAACTATGTGGGGCCCATTATGCTGTATGGAGGACTATGTGGGGCCCTTTATGCTGTATGGAGGACTATCTGGGGCTCATTATTCTGTATGGAGGACTATGTAGGGCCCATTAGTCTGTATGGAGTACTATGTGAGCCCCATTGTAGACTATGGAGGACTATGTGGGGTCATTATACTGTATGGAGTACTATATGGGGCCCATTATTCTGTATGGAGCACTATGTGGGGCTCATTATTCTGTATGGAGGACTATGTGGTGCCCCTTATTCTGTAGGAAGGAATATGTGGAGTCCATTATTCTGTAAGGAGGACTATGTGGGGCCCATTATTCTGTATGGAGAACTATGTGGGGCCCATTATACTGTATGGATGACTATGTGGGGCCATTATTCTGTATGGAGAACCTTGTGGGGCCCATTATTCTGTATGGAGCACTATGTGGGGCTCATTATTCTGTATGGAGGACTATGTGGTGCCCCTTATTCTGTATGGAGGACTATGTGGGGCTCATTATGCTTTGTGGAGGACTACGTGGTGCCCATTATACTGTATGGAAGACTATGTGGGGCCCATCTTTCTGTATGCAGAACTATGTTGGGCCCATTATACTGTATGGCGGACTAAGTGGGGCCCATTATCCTGTATGGAGGACTATGTGGTGCACATTAAACTGTATGGAGGACTATGTGGGGCCCATTATTCTGTATGGCGGACAATGTGGGGCCCATTATGCTGTATGGAGGACTATGTGGGGCCCATAATGCTCTATGGAGGACTATGTGGGGCCCATTATGCTGTATGGAGGACTATGTGGGGCCTATTATACTTTATGGAGGACTATGTGGAGCCCATTATGCTGTATGGAGGACTATGTGTGGCCCATTATGCTGTATGGAGGACTATCTGGGGCCCATTATTCTGTATGGAGGACTATGTGGGGCTCATTAATCTATATGGAGAACTATGTGGGCCCCATTATAGAGTATGGAGGAGTATGTTGGGTCATTATACAGTATGGAGGACTATGTAGGGCACATTATTCTGTATGGAGGAGTATGTGGGGCCCATTATTCTGAATGGAGGACTATTTGTAGCCCATTATACTGTATGGAGGACAATGTGGGGCCATTTTACTGTATGAAGGACTATGTGGGGCACATTATTCTGTATGGAGGACTATGTGGGGCCATTATTCTGTATGGAGGACTATGTGGGGGCATTGTACTGTATGGAGCACTATGTGGGGCCATTATTCTGTATGGAGGACTATGTGGTGCCCATTATTCTGTATGGAGGACAATGTGGGGCCCAATATTCTCTATGGCGGACTATGTGGGGCCCATTATACTGTATGTAGGACTATGTGGGGCCCATTATACTTTATGGAGGACTATGTGGGGCCATTATTCTGTATGGAGGACTCTGTGGGGCCCATTATTCTGTATGAAGGACTATGCGGGGCTCATTATTCTGTATGGAGGACTTTGTGATGCCCATTATTCTGTATGGAGGACTATGTGGGGCTCATTATCCTGTGTGGAGGACTATATGGTGTCCATTTTACTGTATGGAAGACTATGTAGGGTACAACATTCTGTATGCAGGACTATTTGGGGCCCATTGTACTGTATGGAGGACTGTGTGGGGGACATTATTCTGTATGGAGGACTATGTGGGGACATTATACTGTATGTAGCACTATGTGGGGCCCATTATTCTGTATGGAGGACTATGTGGTGCCCATTATTCTGTATGGAGGACTATGTGGGGGCATTATACTGTATGGAGCACTATGTGGGGCCCATTATTCTGTATGGAGGACTATGTGGTGCCCATTATTCTGTAGGAAGGACTATGTGGTGCCCATTATTCTGTAAGTAGGACTATGTGGGTCCCATTATTCTGTATGGAGGACTATATGGGGCAAATTATACTGTATGGAGGACTATATGGGGCCATTATTCTGTATGAATGACTATGTGGGGCCCATTATTCTGTATGGAGCACTATGTGGTGCTCATTATTCTGTATGGTGGACTATGTGGGGCTCATTATCGTGTGTGGAGGACTATGTGGTGCCCATTATACTGTAGGTAAGACAATGTGGGGCCCATCATTCTGTATGCAGAACTATGTGGGGCCCATTATACTGTATGGAGGACTGTGTGGGGCCCATTATACTGTATGGAGCACTATGTGGGGCACATTATACTGTATGGAGGACTATGTGGGGCCCATTATTTTGTATGGAGGACAATGTGGGGCCCATTATGCTGTATGTAGGACTATGTGGGGCCCATTATGCTGTATGGAGGACTATGTGGGGCCCATTATGCTACATGGAGGACTATGTGGGGCCATTTTGCTGTATCGAGGCCTATGTGGGGTCGTAATACCGTATGGAGAACTAAATGGGGCACATTATTCTGTATGGAGGAGTATGTGGGGCCCATTATTCTGAATGGAGGACTATTTGGAGCCCAAAAAACTGTATGGAGGACAATGTGGGGCCATTTTACTGTATGAAGGACTATGTGGGGCACATTATTCTGTATGGAGGACTATGTGGGGCCCATTATTCTGTATGGAGGACTATGTGGGGCCCATTATACTGTATGGAGGACTATGTGGGGCACATTATTCTGTATGGAGGACTAAATGGGGCATATTATTCTGTATGGAGGACTATGTAGGGTCATTATACTGTATGGAGCACTATGTGGGGCCCATTATTCTGTATTTAGGACTATGTGGGGGCATTATACTGTATGGAGCACTATGTTGGGCCCATTATTCTGTATGGAGGACTATGAGGTGCCTATTATTCTGTATGGAGGACTATGTGGGGCCCATTATTCTGTATGGATGACTATGTGGGGCCCATTATACTGTATGGAGGACTATGTGGGGCCATTATTCTGTATGGAGGACTCTGTGGGTCCCATTGTTCTGTATGGAGAGTCCTCCATACAGAATAATGGGTCCCACAGAGTCCTCCGTACAGAATAATGTGGGGCTCATTATTCTAAATGGAGGACTTTGTGATGCCCATTATTCTAAATGGAGGACTTTGTGATGCCCTTTATTCTGTATTGAGGACTATGTGGGGCTCATTATCCTGTGTGGAGGACTATATGGTGCCCATTATACTATATGGAAGACTATGTAGGGCCCAACATTCTGTATGCAGGACTATTTGTGGCCCATTATACTATATGGAGGACTATGTGGGGCACATTATACTGTATGGAGGACTATGTGGGGCCCATTATACTCTATGGAGGACTATGTGGGGCACATTATACTGTATGGAGGACTATGTGGGGCCCATTATTCTGTATGGAGGGCAATGTTGGGCAAATTATGCAGTATGCAGTACTATGTGGGGCCCATTGTGCTGTATGGAGGACTATGTGGGGTCCATTTTTATGTATGGAGGACTACGTGGGGCCCATTATACTGTATGGAGGACTATGTGGGGCCCATTATGCTGTATGGAGGACTATGTTGGGCCCATTATGCTGTATGGAGGACTATTTGGGGCCCATTATTATGTATGGAGGACAATGTGCGGCCCATTATGCTGTATGGAGGACTATGTGGGGCCCATTATGCTGTATGGAGGAGGACTATGTGGGGCCCATAATGCTGTATGGAGGAGGACTATTTGGGGCCCATTATTCTATATGGAGGACTATGTGGGGCCCATTAGTCTGTATGGAGGACTATGTGGGCCCCATTATAGAGTATGGAGGACTATGTGGGGTCATTATACTGTATGGAGGACTAAATGGGGCCCATTATTCCGTATGGAGGAGTATGTGGGGCCCATTATTCTGAATGGAGGACTATTTGGAGCCCATTATACTGTATGGAGGACAATGTGGGGCCATTTTACTGTATGAAGGACTATGTGGGGCACATTATTCTGTATGGAGGACTATGTGGGGCCCATTATTCTGTATGGAGGACTATGTGGGGCCCATTATACTGTATGGAAGACTATGTGGGGCACATTATTCTGTATGGAGAACTATATGGGGCATATTATTCTGTATGGAGGACTATGTGGGGGCATTAAACTGTATGGAGCACTATGTGGGGCCCATTATTCTGTATGGAGGACTATGTGGGGGCATTATACTGTATGGAGCACTATGTGGGGCCCATTATTCTGTATGGAGGACTATGTGGTGCCTATTGTTCTGTATGGAGGACTATGTGGGGCTCATTATCCTGTGTGGAGCACTATGTGGTGCCCATTATACTGTATGGAAGACTATGTGGGGCCCATCATTCTGTATGCAGAACTATGTTGGGCCCATTATACTGTATGGAGGACAATATGAGGCCATTTTACAGTATGAAGGACTATGTGGGACACATTATTCTGTATGAAGGATTATGTGGGGACCATTATTCTGTATGGAGGACTATGTGGGGCCCATTATACTGTATAGAGGACTATGTGGTGCCCCTTTTTCTGTATGGAGGAGTATGTGGGGCTCATTATCCTGTGTGGAGGACTATGTGGTGCCCATTATACTGTATGGAAGACTATGTGGGGCCCATCATTCTGTATGCAGAACTATGTTGAGCCCATTATACTGTATGGAGGACAATGTGGGGCCATTTTCCTGTATGAAGGACTATGTGGGGCACATTATTCTGTATGGAGGATTATGTGGGGACCATTATTCTGTATGGAGGACTATGTGGGGCCCATTATACCGTATAGAGGACTATGTGTGGCACATTATTCTGTATGGAGCACTATATGGGGCATATTATTCTGTATGGAGGACTATGTGGGGCATTATACTGTATGGAGCACTATGTGGGAGCATTATACTGTATGAAGCAGTATGTGGGGCCCATTATTCTGTATGGAGGACTATGCGGGGGCATTATACTGTATGGAGCACTATGTGGGGCCCATTATTCTGTAAGGAGGACTATGTGGTGCCAATTATTCTGTATGGAGGACTTTGTGGGGCCCATTATTTTGTATGGAGGACTAGGTGGGGCCCATTTTACTGTATGGAGGATTATGTGGGGCCATTATTCTGTATGGAGGACTCTATGGGGCCAATTATTCTGTATGGAGGACTATGTGTGGCTCCTTATTCTGTATGGAGGACTTTGTGATGCCCATTGATCTGTATGGAGAACTATGTGGGGCTCATTGACCTGTGTGGAGGACTATGTGGTGCCCATTACACTGTATGGAAGACTATGTAGGGCCCATCATTCTTTATGCAGGACTATGTGGGGCCCATTATACTGTATTGAGGACTATGTGGGGCACATTATACTGTATGGAGGACTATGTGGCGGCATTATACTGTATGGAGCACTATGTGGGGCCCATTATTCTGTATGGAGGACTATGTGGTGCCCATTACTCTGTATGGAGGACTATGCAGGGGCATTCTACTGTATGGAGCACTATGTGGGGCCCATTACTCTGTATGGAGGACTATGTGATGTCCATTATTCTGTAGGAAGGACTATGTGGTGGCCATAATTCTGTAAGGAGGACTATGTGGGGCCCGTTATTCTGTATGGAGGACTATGTGGGGCCCATTATACTGTATGGAGGACTATATGGGGCCATTATTCTGTATGGAGGACTATGTGGGGCCCATTATTCTGTATGGAGCACTATATGGGGCTCATTATTGTGTATGGAGGACTATGTGGTACCACTTATTCTGTATGGAGGACTATGTGGGGCTCATTATCCTGTGTGGAGGACAATGTGGGGCCATTATTCTGTATGAAGGACTATGTGGGGCACATTATACTGTATGGAGGACAATGTGGGGCCCAATATTCTCTATGGAGGACTGCGTGGGGCCCATTATACTGTATGGAGGACTATGTGGGGCCCATTATTCTGTATGGAGGACAATGTGGGGCCCATTATGCTGTATGGAGGACTATGTGGGGCCCATTATGCTGTATGGATGACTATGTGGGGCCCTTTATGCTGTGTGGAGGACTCTCTGGGGCTCAATATTCTGTATGTAGGACTATGTGGGGCCCATTAGTCTGTATGGAGGACTATGTGAGCCCCATTATAGAGTATGGAGGACTATTTGGGGTCATTATACTGTATGGAGGACTATATGGGGCCCATTATTCTGTATGGAGCACTATGTGGGGCTCATTATTCTGTATGGAGGACTATGTGGTGCCCCTTATTCTGTAGGGAGGACTATGTGGAGCCCATTATTCTATAAGGAGGACTATGTGGGGCCCATTATTCTGTATGGAGAACTATGTGGGGCCCATTATACTGTATGGAGGACTATGTGGGGCCATTATTCTGTATGGAGGACTTTGTGGGGCCCATTATTCTGTATGGAGCACTATGTGGGGCTCATTATTCTTTATGGAGGACTATGTGGTGCCCATTATGCTGCATGGAGGACTATGTGGGGCCCATTATACTGTATGGATGACTATGTGTGGCCCATTATGCTGTATAAAGGACTATATGGGGCCCATTATTCTGTATGGAGGACTATGTAGGGCCCATTAGTCTGTATGGAGAACTATGTGGGCCCCATTATAGAGTATGGAGGAGTATGTGGGGTCATTATACGGTATGGAGGACTATGTAGGGCACATTATTCGGTATGGAGAACTATGTGGGGCCCATTATTCTGAATGGAGGACTATTTGGAGCCCATTATACTGTATGGAGGACTATTTGGAGCCCATTATACTGTATGGAGGACAATGTGGGGCCATTTTACTGTATGAAGGACTACGTGGGGCCCATTATACTGTATGGAGGACTATGTGGGACCCATTATTCTGTATGGAGGACAATGTGGGGCCCATTATGCTGTATGGAGAACTATGTGGGGCCCATTATGCTGTATGGAGGACTACGTGGGGCCCTTTATGCTGTATGGAGGACTATCTGGGGCTCATTATTCTGTATGGAGGACTATGTGGGGCCCATTATACTCTATGGAGGACTATGTGGGGCACATTATACTGTATGGAGGACTATGTGGGGCCCATTATTCTGTATGGAGGGCAATGTTGGGCAAATTATGCAGTATAGAGTACTATGTGGGACCCATTATTATGTATGGAGGACAATGTGGGGCCCATTATGCTGTATGGAGGACTATGTGGGGTCCATTTTGCTGTATGGAGGACTACGTGGGGCCCATTATACTGTATGGAGGACTATGTGGGGCCCATTATGCTGTATGGAGGACTATGTTGGGCCCATTATGCTGTATGGAGGACTATTTGGGGCCCATTATTATGTATGGAGGACAATGTGGGGCCCATTATGCTGTATGGAGGACTATGTGGGGCCCATCATGCTGTATGGAGGAGGACTATGTGGGGCCCATAATGCTGTATGGAGGAGGACTATTTGGGGCCCATTATTCTATATGGAGGACTATGTGGGGCCCATTAGTCTGTATGGAGGACTATGTGGGCCCCATTATAGAGTAAGGAGGACTATGTGGGGTCATTATACTGTATGGAGGACTAAATGGGGCACATTATTCCGTATGGAGGAGTATGTGGGGCCCATTATTCTGAATGGAGGACTATTTGGAGCCCATTATACTGTATGGAGGACAATGTGGGGCCATTTTACTGTATGAAGGACTATGTGGGGCACATTATTCTGTATGGAGGACTATGTGGGGCCATTATTCTGTATGGAGGACTATGTGGGGGCATTATACTGTATAGAGCACTATGTGGGGCCCACTATTCTGTATGGAGGACTATGTGGTGCCCATTATTCTGTATGGAGGACAATGTGGGGCCCAATATTGTCTATGGAGGACTATGTGGGGCCCGTTATACTGTATGGAGGACTATGTGGGGGCATTATACTGTATGGAGCACTATGTGGGGCCCATTATTCTGCATGGAGGACTATGTGGTGCCCATTACTCTGTATGGAGGACTATGCAGGGGCATTATACTGTATGGAGCACTATGTGGGACCTATTACTCTGTATGGAGGACTATGTGGTGTCCATTATTCTGTAGGAAGGACTATATGGTGGCCATTATTCTGTAAGGAGGACTATGTGGGGCCCATTATTCTGTATGGAGGACTATGTGGGGCCCATTATACTGTATGGAGGACTATATGGGGCCATTATTCTGTATGGAGGACTATGTGGGGCCCATTATTCTGTATGGAGCACTATATGGGGCTCATTATTGTGTATGGAGGACTATGTGGTGCCCCTTATTCTGTATGGAGGACTATGTGGGGCTCATTATCCTATGTGGAGGACAGTGTGGGGCCATTTTACTGTATGAAGGACTATGTGGGGCACATTATTCTGTATGGAGGAATATGTGAGGCCATTATTCTGTATGGAGGACTATGTGGTGCCCATTATTCTGTATGGAGGACAATGTGGGGCCCATTATGCTGTATGGAGGACTATGTGGGGCCCTTTATGCTGTGTGGAGGACTATCTGGGGCTCATTATTCTGTATGGAGGACTATGTGGGGCCCATTAGTCTGTATGGAGGACTATGTGAGCCCCATTATAGAGTATGGAGGACTATGTGGGGTCATTATACTGTATGGAGGACTATATGGGGCCCATTATTCTGTATGGAGCACTATGTGGGGCTCATTATTCTGTATGGAGGACTATGTGGTGCCCCTTATTCTGTAGGTAGGACTATGTGGAGCTCATTATTCTATAAGGAGGACTATGTGGGGCCCATTATTCTGTATGTAGAACTATGTGGGGCCCATTATACTGTATGGAGGACTATGTGGGGCCATTATTCTGTATGGAGGACTTAGTGGGGCCATTATTCTGTATGGAGCACTATGTGGGGCTCATTATTCTTTATGGAGGACTATGTGGTGCCCATTATGCTGCATGGAGGACTATGTGGGGCCCATTATACTGTATGGATGACTATGTGTGGCCCACTATGCTGTATAGAGGACTATCTGGGGCCCATTATTCTGTTTGGAGGACTATGTAGGGCCCATTAGTCTGTATGGAGAACTATGTGGGCCCCATTATAGAGTATGGAGGAGTATGTGGGGTCATTATACGGTATGGAGGACTATGTAGGGCACATTATTCGGTATGGAGGACTATGTGGGGCCCATTATTCTGAATGGAGGACTATTTGGAGCCCATTATACTGTATGGAGGACTATTTGGAGCCCATTATACTGTATGGAGGACAATGTGGGGCCATTTTACTGTATGAAGGACTATGTGGGGCACATTATTCTGTAAGGAGGACTATGTGGGGCCTTTATTCTGTATGGAGGACTATGTGGGGGCATTATATTGTATGGAGCACTATGTGGGGCCCATCATTCTGTATGCAGAACTATGCTGGGCCCATTATACTGTATGGAGGACAATGTGGGGCCATTTTGCTGTATGAAGGACTATGTGGGGCACATTATTCTGTATGGAGGATTATGTGGGGACCATTATTCTGTATGGAGGACTATGTGGGGCCCATTATACTGTATAGAGGACTATGTGGGGCACATTATTCTGTATGGAGCACGATATGGGGCATATTATTCTGTATGGAGGACTATGTGGGGCATTATACTGTATGGAGCACTATGTGGGGGCATTATATTGTATGAAGCACTATGTGGGGCCCATTATTCTGTATGGAGGACTATGCGGGGGCATTATACTGTATGGAGCACTATGTGGGGCCCATTATTCTGTAAGGAGGACTATGTGGTGCCAATTATTCTGTATGGAGGACTTTGTGGGGCCCATTATTTTGTATGGAGGACTATGTGGGGCCCATTATAATGTATGTAGGATTATGTGGGGCCATTATTCTGTATGGAGGACTCTATGGGGCCAATTTTTCTGTATAGAGGACTATGTGGGGCTCATTATTCTGTATGGAGGACTTTGTGATGCCCATTGATCTGTATGGAGAACTATGTGGGGCTCATTGTCCTGTGTGGAGGACTATGTGGTGCCCATTACACTGTATGGAAGACTATGTAGGGCCCATCATTCTGTATGCAGGACTACGTGGGGCCCATTATACTGTATGGAGGACTATGTGGGGCACATTATACTGTATGGAGGACTATGTGGCGGCATTATACTGTATGGAGCACTATGTGGGGCCCATTATTCTGTATGGAGGACTATGTGGTGCCCATTATTCTGTAGGAAGGACTATGTGGTGGCCATTATTCTGTGAGGAGGACTATGTGGGGCCCATTATTCTGTATGGAGGACTATATGGGGCCATTATTCTGTATGGAGGACTATGTGGGGCCCATTATTCTGTATGGAGCACTATATGGGGCTCATTATTGTGTATGGAGGACTATGTGGTGCCCCTTATTCTGTATGGAGGACTATGTGGGGCTCATTATCCTGTGTGGAGGACAATGTGGGGCCATTATTCTGTATGAAGGACTATGTGGGGCACATTATTCTGTATGGAGGACTATGTGGGGCCATTATTCTGTATGGAGGACTATGTGGGGGCATTATACTGTATAGAGCACTATGTGGGGCCCACTATTCTGTATGGAGGACTATGTGGTGCCCATTATTCTGTATGGAGGACAATGTGGGGCCCAATATTCTCTATGGAGGACTATGTGGGGCCCATTATACTGTATGGAGGACTATGTGGGGGCATTATACTGTATGGAGCACTATGTGGGGCCCATTATTCTGCATGGAGGACTATGTGGTGCCCATTACTCTGTATGGAGGACTATGCAGGGGCATTATACTGTATGGAGCACTATGTGGGGCCTATTACTCTGTATGGAGGACTATGTGGTGTCCATTATTCTGTAGGAAGGACTATATGGTGGCCATTATTCTGTAAGGAGGACTATGTGGGGCCTATTATTCTGTATGGAGGACTATGTGGCGCCCATTATACTGTATGGAGGACTATATGGGGCCATTATTCTGTATGGAGGACTATGTGGGGCCCATTATTCTGTATGGAGCACTATATGGGGCTCATTATTGTGTATGGAGGACTATGTGGTGCCCCTTATTCTGTATGGAGGACTATGTGGGGCTCATTATCCTATGTGGAGGACAGTGTGGGGCCATTTTACTGTATGAAGGACTATGTGGGGCACATTATTCTGTATGGAGGAATATGTGAGGCCATTATTCTGTATGGAGGACTATGTGGTGCCCATTATTCTGTATGGAGGACAATGTGGGGCCCATTATGCTGTATGGAGGACTATGTGGGGCCCTTTATGCTGTGTGGAGGACTATCTGGGGCTCATTATTCTGTATGGAGGACTATGTGGGGCCCATTAGTCTGTATGGAGGACTATGTGAGCCCCATTATAGAGTATGGAGGACTATGTGGGGTCATTATACTGTATGGAGGACTATATGGGGCCCATTATTCTGTATGGAGCACTATGTGGGGCTCATTATTCTGTATGGAGGACTATGTGGTGCCCCTTATTCTGTAGGTAGGACTATGTGGAGCTCATTATTCTATAAGGAGGACTATGTGGGGCCCATTATTCTGTATGGAGAACTATGTGGGGCCCATTATACTGTATGGAGGACTATGTGGGGCCATTATTCTGTATGGAGGACTTAGTGGGGCCATTATTCTGTATGGAGCACTATGTGGGGCTCATTATTCTTTATGGAGGACTATGTGGTGCCCATTATGCTGCATGGAGGACTATGTGGGGCCCATTATACTGTATGGAGGACTATGTGTGGCCCATTATGCTGTATAGAGGACTATCTGGGGCCCATTATTCTGTTTGGAGGACTATGTAGGGCCCATTAGTCTGTATGGAGAACTATGTGGGCCCCATTATAGAGTATGGAGGAGTATGTGGGGTCATTATATGGTATGGAGGACTATGTAGGGCACATTATTCGGTATGGAGGACTATGTGGGGCCCATTATTCTGAATGGAGGACTATTTGGAGCCCATTATACTGTATGGAGGACTATTTGGAGCCCATTATACTGTATGGAGGACAATGTGGGGCCATTTTACTGTATGAAGGACTATGTGGGGCACATTATTCTGTAAGGAGGACTATGTGGGGCCTTTATTCTGTATGGAGGACTATGTGGGGGCATTATATTGTATGGAGCACTATGTGGGGCCCATTATTCTGTATGGAGGACTATGTGGTGCCCATTATTCTGTATGGAGGACAATGTGGGGCCCAATATTCTCTATGGAGGACTATGTGGGGCCCATTATACTGTTTGGAGGACTATGTGGGGCCCATTATTCTGTATGGAGGACAATGTGGGGCCCATTATGCTGTATGGAGAACTATGTGGGGCCCATTATGCTGTATGGAGGACTACGTGGGGCCCTTTATGCTGTATGGAGGACTATCTGGGGCTCATTATTCTGTATAGAGGACTATGTGAGGCCCATTAGTCTGTATGGAGAACTATGTGGGGCCCATTATGCTGTATGGAGGACTATGTGGGGCCCTTTATGCTGTATGGAGGACTATCTGGGGCTCATTATTCTGTATGGAGGACTATGTGGGGCCCATTAGTCTGTATGCAGGACTATGTGAGCCCCATTATAGACTATGGAGGACTATGTGGGGTCATTATACTGTATGGAGTACTATATGGGGCCCATTATTCTGTATGGAGGACTATGTGGGGCCATTATTCTGTATGGAGGACTATGTGGGGGCATTATACTGTATGGAGCACTATGTGGGGCCCATTATTCTGCATGGATGACTATGTGGTGCCCATTACTCTGTATGGAGGACTATGCAGGGGCATTATACTGTATGGAGCACTATGTGGGGCCCATTACTCTGTATGGAGGACTATGTGGTGTCCATTATTCTGTAGGAAGGACTATGTGGTGGCCATTATTCTGTAAGGAGGACTATGTGGGGCCCATTATTCTGTATGGAGGACTATGTGGGGCCCATTATACTGTATGGAGGACTATATGGGGCCATTATTCTGTATGGAGGACTATGTGGGGCCCATTATTCTGTATGGAGCACTATATGGGGCTCATTAATGTGTATGGAGGACTATGTGGTGCCCCTTATTCTGTATGGAGGACTATGTGGGGCTCATTATCCTATGTGGAGGACAGTGTGGGGCCATTTTACTGTATGAAGGACTATGTGGGGCACATTATTCTGTATGGAGCACTATGTGGGGCCCATTATTTTGTATGGAGGACTATTTGGTGCCCATTATTCTGTATGGAGGACTGTTTGGGGTTCATTATACTGTGTGGAGGAATATGTGTTTCCCATTATACTGTATGGAAGACTATGGGGCCCTTCTTACTGTATGCAGGACTATGTGGGGCCCATTATACTGTATGGAGGACTATGCGTGGCACATTATACTGTATGGAGGACTATGTGGGGCCCATTATACTGTATGGAGGACTATGTGGGGCCCATTATGCTGCATGGAGGACTATGTGGGGCCCATTATTCTGTATGGAGGACTATCTGGGGCCCATTATTCTGTATGGTGGACTATCTGGGGCCCATTATTCTGTATGGAGGACTATATGGGGCATATTATTCTGTATGGAGGACTATGTGGGGCCCATTATACTGTATGGAGGACTATTTGGGGCCATTATACTGTATGGAGGACTATGTGTGGCACATTATTCTGTATGGAGGACTATGTGGGGCCCATTATTCTGTATGGAGGACTATGTGGGTGCAATTATACTGTATGGAGGACTCTGTGGGGCAATTATACTGTATGGAGGACTATGTGGGGCAATTATACTGTATGGAGGACTATGTGGGGCACATTATTCTGTTTGGAGGACTATGTGGGGCCCATTATTCTGTATGGAGGACTATGTTGGGCCCATTATACTGTATGGAGTTCTATGTGGGGCACATTATTCTGAATGGAGGACTATATGGGCCATATGATTCTGTATGGAGGACTATGTGGGGGCATTATACTGTGTGGAGCACTATGTGAGGCCCATTATTCTGTATGGAGGACTATGTGGGACCCATTATACTTTATTGAGGACTATGTGTTGCCCATTATTCTGTATGGAGGACTATGTGGAGCCCATTATTCTGTATGGAGCACTATGTGGGGCCCATTATTCTGTATGGAGGACTATGTTGGGCCTATTATACTATATGGAGGACTATGTGGGGCCATTATTCTTTATGGAGGACTATGTGGGACCCATTATTCTGTATGGAGGACTATGTGGGGCTCATTATTCTGTTTGGAGGAGTATGTGGTGCCCATTATTCTGTATGGAGGACTGTGTGGGGTTCATTATCCTGTGTGGAGGACTATGTGGTGCCCATTATACTGTATGGAAGACTATGTGGGGCCCATCATTCTGTATGCAGGACTATGTGGGGCCCATTATACTGTATGGAGGACTATGCGGGGCACATTATACTGTATGGAGGACTATGTGGGGCCCATTATTCTGTATGGGGGACTATGTGGGGCCCATTATACTGTTTTTAGGACTATGCGGGGCACATTATACTGTATGGAGGACTTGTGGGGCCCATTATGCTGTATGGAGGACTATGTGGGGCCTATTATGTTGTATGGAGGACTATGCGGGGCCCATTATGCAGTATAGAGGACTATGCGGGGCCCATTATACTGTTTGGAGGACTATGTGGGGCCCATTATACTGTATGGAGGACTATGTGGGACCCACTATGTTGTATGGAGGACTATGTGGGGCCCATTATTCTGTATGGAGGACTATCTGGGGCCCATTATTCTGTTTGGTGGACTATCTGGGGCCCATTATGCTGTATGGAGGACTATGTGGGGCCCATTATTCTGTATGGAGGACAATCTGGGGCCCATTATACTGTATGGTGGACTATCTGGGGCCCATTATTCTGTATGGAGGACTATATGGGGCATATTATTCTGTATGGAGGACTATGTGGGGGCCTTATACTGTATGGAGGACTCTGTGGGGCAATTATACTGTATGGAGGACTATGTGGGGCACATTATTCTGTTTGGAGGACTATGTGGGGCACATTATTCTGTTTGGAGGACTATGTGGGGCACATTATACTGTATGGAGCACTATGTGGGGCACATTATTCTGTATGGAGGACTATATGGGCCATATGATTCTGTATGGAGGACTATGTGGGGGCATTATACTGTATGGAGGACTTTGTGGGGCATATTATTCTGTTTGGATGACTATGTGGGGCCCATTATTCTGTATGGAGGACTACGTGGGGCCCATTATTCTGTATGGAGGACTATGTGGAGCCCATTGTACTGTGTGGAGGACTATGTGGGGCCATTTTACTGTATGGTGGACTCTGTGGGGCATATTATTCTGTATGGAGGACTATGTGGGGCTCATTATTCTGTTTGGAGGACTATGTTGGGCACTTTATACTGTATGGAGGACTATGTGGGGCACATTATTCTGTATGGAGCATTATATGGGGCATATTATTCTGTATGGAGGACTATGTGGGGGCATTATACTGTATGGAGCAGTATGTGGGGCCCATTATACTGTATGGAGGACTATGTGGGGCCCTTTATATTGTATGGAGGACCATGTGGGGCCATTATACTGTATAGAGGACTATGTGAGGCTCATTATAAAGTATAATGGTTGGCCCACGACTTTGTCCAAGTTTTTCTTTTTGTCCCTCTGTGTGTTTGAGTGTTTGAGTTTGACATCCCTGATGTAGGTGAACAGATAAATAGTTATATGCGATACAGATAGATATGAGATAGATGGATACAACAGAACTGTAGCAGTTCAACTAAATCACAGTGAAAACAAGTTTTATTTACCCATGTTATGTTGTACTCTGTGGTTTGCACCCCCTACATCCATTTTCTGTGGTGCTGCTTTTTTTCATTAGATCGACAGATAAGCTGGCCACTTGCATGAGATAACTGTTGGCTGAAAATTGATTCAGCAGACACATTCGGTATCTCTCTCAATTTACCCATACTCTTGAGTGCTCGGCTTTGTTGAGTGTTCATGTGTTTTCAATAGGGAGAAAGGAAAAAGCTACAGTCAGAGGTGTCTTATTTCACCTGAAAGCAGAAGGATAATCTTATGATATTCCCACTGCCTAAACCCATCTCACCCAACACTGTATGTTGGGCAAAGTTGGAATCAGACGATCATCTGGTTCTGCCAAAATTAATGAGTTTGTCTGACTTCCATCCTGTGTGTATAGGGGCCTATAGATAGCTTTTCAGAGAGGACGTTAGAGAACCACATGGCTACAAAAACTGGGCACAAGAACCTGATTTTTCTTGAGATTGATATGACTGACTTTTATGGTACATGTGATTGATATTTTTATGAGAAACTTATACCATAAAAAAAATTCCACTTGCCTGCTTTGACATTTAGGAATAAAACAAGGAGAAGATGAATACTAGTCACCAGCACAATGTGGAGGAGTTAGTTCTCCTTGGATTGTACTCTTTTCCTAATGCGAGTATCGCCCTGTTCATCCTCCTGCTCATCATCTACCTCCTTATACTGCTCGGCAATCTTCTCATCATGGTTACTGTGTATTTTGAAGCCCGTCTCCATTCGGCCATGTATTATTTTCTCAGTAAGTTATCTTTGGTGGACCTGTGCTACGCCTCCGTGACCGTCCCCAAGATGCTGGTGGACTTTCTATCAAAGAGAAACATCATCTCCCTCAGCTCCTGCATCACGCAGCTCTTCTTCTTACACTTCTTTGCAGGAACCGAGTGCATCCTCCTTACCGTCATGGCCTACGATCGTTATGTCGCCATATGTAACCCGCTACAGTATTCTAGTATTATGAACAGGACCATGTGTTACTGGCTGGAAGCTGTGTGCTGGGCCATAAGCTTTTTACACTCCATCATCCAGATAATATTAACCTGTCAACTGAAGTTCTGCGGCCCAAACACGATCGACCATTTCTTCTGTGACATCCACGCCTTGTCTGTACTGTCTTGCTCTGAAATCTTCATCATCGAGATCGTATTCGTGGCAAATAGCGGCCTCATAGCTTCATCGTGCTTTATCGTACTACTCATCTCCTACATGCGGATTATCAGAACTATAGTAAATATCAAGTTTGACAAAGGGATCGGCAAAGCCTTTTCTACCTGCGCCTCCCATCTCATTGTGGTCACCCTCTTCTTCGGACCGTCTGTCTTCATCTACTTGAGGCCTTCGGTGTCTTATGAGGCTGATAAAATGGTGTCGATATTTTACACAGTGCTGACACCCTTATTAAATCCGATTATATATACCCTGAGGAACCAGGAGGTAAAAGCCGCCATTGGGTCATTTTTCAGGAAGAAACTATGCCATAATCAGTGAATATGTCTAAGATTATGTTCAGACGTTGTATTTTAGGTGTGAATAAAAGTGTATTTAATTGATCTTGTAAGAAAATGATGCAATTGCGATTTCACATGTGAAACATGAAAAATTAACATTGAATATACTCTAAGGGTACGGTCCCACATTGCAACTGAAACTGAATGCCATGTCCACCGGCAACGGCAAATGAGAGTTTGCGATAAGGCTGAATTCACACCAGGGCTGTGGAGTCGGTAAGCCAAACTTCCGACTCCAACTCCTCAATTTCCATGCCACCGACTCTGACTCCGACTCCACGACTCCGACTCCCTCATACATTGCTCATGTTTAAGTGATAAATTTACTGTAGCACAGATTCATCTCAGCTAAAAGTCTAGACCCTTAGATCAGGAATAGGACAGATATTTATAGGACATTTCATAATTTTCCCAAATTCTTATGAAAAAATATTCCCCACAAACTGCATTGAACTACTGTACCCAATTTATTATATATTTTAGGAGTCGGCTCCAACTCCACAGCCCTGAATTTCACACGTCCGTGTTTCATAGTCCAGGATGGTCAGGAACCCAATGGCCACACAGGTTCCTTTTCCATAAATGGATCACACAGGTTCCTTATCTGTGATACAGCAATGAGTCAGAATTGAATAGCAAAATCATTAAACTAGCAAAATGTACCCTTCCCAATATAATCTACCCCTGATTTTACCACTTAATCTTTATCAATAACAATATAAACATGTTCACAATAGTTATACACAATGAAAGTAGTTCACAAATTAATTCAATATCTCAAAGCAGATAATTACAAGTTGCCATAAAACCTTACTCCAAAAAAATGACCCTAAACCATTTTTATTTAAATTCTTTCTAGTCAAACCAGTTACCATTAGTAGAAAACCAATCTTGTCAAAATTGGGCTGGAAAAAAAACAAAAATGAAAAGATACAATAAATAAAAGCACAGTTGTTGTGTTGGACGAACAAGTGAACCGGAAGTGCAAATGTCTCTTTTGTAGAAGTCTTCTTTTTTTCTGATGTTCTAGGATTCTTAGGCTACAAAAAGTTTCTGGTGCTGGAAAACTGTGTGACATGGCTACAACATTATGAATAGCGTACCAAATTGAGTACCAAAAGTTTGTCGGTCTTTGATGCCTCTTTTGCCCTTTGCAGGTGTGTCCATAACTGTAGAGTGCAGAGTACAAAGCCCTTGAGCTACGTCTGTTCACGACTGTCCTTCAGACTACTTTGTTGACTTTGTTCTTCATGGATGAGGCTTTTAATGTATAACCCTGCCCATTTTTCCTCCACTAGATTTGACTGGTGGTTGAGTATCAGCCATACTGGTGTTTTCGTCAGATAAGTTTCACTCTTGGATCCTTTGCAATGGAGCAAAACTGTGGCTAAAGTCTTTGTAAGGACAGCATTCCTGATGAAGGTTTACAGGACAAGTTGTGTTTTTTTTGCCCTCGCCTCTCTGCAGGCTGTTATTCGGTAATTGAGTAATTGTAGAAAGTCTTTGAGTTTTTAGGCCTAACCTTACTTCAGCAAGCAGCAAGGTCTTTGTGACATAACAATTGGCACGATAGGGAGTGTAGAGTGGGAGCTAGGATTCCAGGGAGGTACATGAAGAGATTCCCGAAACGGAATTTTAGTCAAAAAGGCGTGAAAAGATTTATTGAGCCACACATTTTGAAAGCGGGCCGCTTTCTTTATCAGGCCTTGTGCATATATAAATACACTGAGAGAAGCAGTTCTATCAACGTTTTTATCCTCTTAATACAGGTGCATCTCACTAAATTAGAATATCATCAAAAAGTTAACTTATTTCAGTTCTTCAATTCAAAAAATGAAACTCATATATTATATAGAGTCATTTGATCTATTTCAAGTGTTTATTTCTGTTAATGTTGATGATTATGGCTTACAGCCAATGAAAACACAAAAGTCATTATCTCAGTAAATTAGAATACTTTATAACAACAGCTTGAAAAATGTTTTTAAAATCAGAAATGTTATCCTACTGAAATGTATGTTCTGTAAATGCACTGAATACTTGGTCGTGGATCCTTTTGCATCAATTACTGCATCAATGCGGCGTGGCATGGAGGAGATCAGCTTGCGGCACTGCTGAGGTGTTATGGAAGCCCAGGTTGCTTTGATAGCAGCCTTCAGCTCGTCTGCATTGTTGGGTCTGGTGCCTCTCATCGGCCTCTTGACAATACCCCATAGATTCTCTATGGGGTTAAGGTCAGGCGAGTTTGCTGGCCAATAAAGCACAATGATACTGTTGTTTTTAAACCAGGTATTGGTACTTTTGTCAGTATGGACAGGTGCCAAGTCCTGCTGGAGAATGACATTTCCATCTCCAAATAGCTTGTCGGCAGAGAGAAGCATGAAATGCTCTAAAATTTCCTGGTAGACGGCTGCGGTGACTTTGGTCTTGATAAAACACAGTGGATCTACACCAGCAGATGACATGGCTCTCCAAACCATCACTGATGGTGGGAACTTCACACTAGACCTCAAGGAGCTTGGATTGTGGCCTCTCCACTCTTCCTCCAGACTCTGGGACCTTGTGGAGTGTGTCAATGACTGCCTTCTGGACATCTGTCAAGTCAGAAGTCTTCCCCATGATTGCGGAGCCTACTGAAACAGACTAAGGGACTTTTTTAAACGCTTAGGAAGCCTTTGCAGGTGTTTTTTGTTAATGATTCAAATTTACTGAGATAATGACTTTTGTGTTTTCATTGGCTGTAAGCCATAATCATCAACATTAACAGAAATAAGCACTTAAAATAGATCACTGTTTGTAATGACTCTATATAATATGTTACGGATCCGGGTGGTGGAACCTCTGTGCTGAGGTGCAAGGAGGGACCAGAGGGGGGTAACTAGGTATCAACTCGGACTGACCAAGGTCGCACGGCGGCTCAATCGACTCCGTGAACCAGGGAAGGACCGAGCAGTGGGACCAGGTTCTACTCTGGGCCAGTCCTTGTATGAGAGCAGGTGACTCCCACGGGTAACTGGTAGGAGCCTCCAGGTAAGCTGGCTGGTAGGCCCGGCAGGTAACTGGTATGAGCCTCCAGGTAGGCTGGCTGTAGGCACGGCAGGTAACTGGTTCGTTCTCCGGGTAGGCAGGCAAGCCTGGCCCATAGACAGACTGGCGGGTTTGAACCGTAGGCAGGAGAGTGCACTTGGCTGGCAGAGACAGGTAGTCAGGCTGGCGGACTGGTAGTCAGGCTGGCGGACTGGACTGGTAGTCAGGCTGGCGGACTGGACTGGTAGTCAGACTAGCAGCAGGACCTGAGGGTTGAAGCAAAGTTTAGAACACAAAGCTACAACCTTGCACGGGCACCTCCATTTTAGAGAGGTGCCTTTTATATGAGAAGTCCTCTGGCCATTGGCCGGGGACTCCTTAGGATGGTGCGCGCGGCCCCTTTAAGAGGGAGGGAGCACGCGCGCGCCCTAAGCACAGTGCCTGGGAAGCTGCGAGCAGGAGAGCCGGAGGACGCCGGACGGGGAGCGCAGTGGTAAGGGGGACTGCGTCTCTGCTTGTCAGAGGGCAGAGACGCCGATGCTACATAATACATGAGTTTAACTTTTTGTATTGAAGAACTGAAATAAATTAACTTTTTGATGATATTCTAATTTAGTGAGATGCACCTGTATACTGCAGTCATCATATTATACAGCACTGTGTACTTACAATTGCTCATTTTGCCTTTCTACCCACTTAAATCTTCTGTTTTCCATTAAGTCTATGACATCACATGATTAAACACTGACTAGTTGAATCCTTCTAAGCTCAATGTTGAAACAGGAGGTAAATTTTCCCTGTATGAGTTACTGCAGAAGTCCCTGACGGGGGGCTGGGGGGTGAGCAGCTGGGTCAGGAATTGAAGTAGGGAATAATTCAGGCAGAGACAAGAGACTTCCTGTTTCTTCATAGAGCAGAAAAAAGAGAAGAATTAGCTGGGCAGAAAGCAAAAAAGAGCAATTGTAAGTACACAGTGCTATTTAATATGATGATTGCAATGTATTAAGAAGATAAAAACTGATGAGAATGCTTCTTTAAAAAGGCACGAGATACTGGTTATTCGTAACCCACCTTGGTGGGAGGAGAATCATTCCCGGGCTCAGTGACCGGATATAGGATCACTAAAAACCATCAGATATTAGTACATCTCCCGGACATGCAATATGTTCAAATTTTGCTGCTGGATACCTTAGATAGTATCCGGCTTTAATGATAAAAAGGGTTAAATGCAGAGACAGATGTAGAAAAATTAGTAATTCAACCAAATAAATTACTACTGTCTTCTCACATGTCGTATGCAATTTTTGTGATTAATTTGTTAGATAGTCCCCGTCTTTAATAAATTAAAAGATTTTCGGCAGAAATGAATGTAGAAAAATGAGTATTTCAACCAAATAAAATACGAATGTCTAGTCACATATTGTCTGAATAGAGCGATAACTATATACACAATTGTATCAATACAATTAATAGTAAGTGCAGTCCAAAAAGGTAAAAAAAAAAATTCCATTCACACAAAAAATATTCTCTGAAACTCTAGCCCAAAAAAAAAAAAATTACACAAATTGTTATTTGCTGTTTTAACCCCTTCATGACCGATGACGTATATTTAAATATTTACGCCATCAACCATGTCCTTCCCTTTGATGCGGGCTCACACGCTGAGCCCGCATTTTTCCCCGCACTTGATGGCTGATTAAATTTTAAAAAATACACATATTTGGTATCTCTGCGTTCAGAAATGTCCAATCTATCAAAATATAAAGTAGATTAATCAGATCAGTAAACGGCGTAACGAGAAAAAAAAACACACCAGAATTAAGGTTTTTTTTGGTCAGTGTAACGTTACAATAAAAGGTGATCAAAACATTGTATCTACCCCAAAATGGTATCAATAAAAGCGTCAGCTCAGGGCGCAAAGCATAAGCCCCCCACCCGGCCTCAGATCCCCAAAAAATGGAGATGTTTTCACCACTTAAATAAAAAAGAAACTATACTTGTTTGATATCTTTGTACTCGTACTGACCTGGGGAATCATATTACCAGGTCAGTTTTACTATATAGTGAACATGGTAAATAAAAAAACTCAAAAAATAATTGTGAAATAGCACTTTTTTTTCCAATTTCATCGCATTTGGATTTTTTTTTCAGTTTTCCAGAACACTATATGGTAAAATCAATGGTGTCTTTCAAAAGTACAACTCGTCCCACAAAAAAAAAAAAAAAAGCCCTCACATGGCTCTACTGACGGAAACATAGTAAAGTTATGGCTCTTGGAAGATGGGGAGGAAAAAACAGAAAATCGCCTGGGGGTGAAAGGGTTAAATAGAACACAAAAATATTTTTATAATCAAATACATCATTATCTAAATTTTGCCATTTTTCTGTTCCAAATTGTCAGCTAGGTTAGTTAGACAGCAGGCATTCTTTATGTTCACTGTCTAGAATTGTCAAAGGAAAACTATCACAAAGATTAGTTTTCTAAGGCCATGGCCCCACTATCAGTATTTGGTCAGTATTCGGTCAGTATTTTTTCTCAGGAGTGGGAGCCAAAACCAGGAGTGGGCAGTGGCGTACCGCCAATAGCGGCAGGCCATGCGACTGCTATGGGGTCCGTGAGCCGTGGGGGCCCCACAGCTGTCCAGGGGCGGACACACCGCCGCCGGTGCAGCTGCTCCGGGGCCCGCCGGCGCAGCTGCTCCCTGCACGCGGCGGGCAGGGAGCGACCCCTGCAGCTCCGCTGCTGACAGGAGAAGAATAGCAGCAGAGCTGGAGGGATGAAGGGATCGTCCTCTGCTTCCTCCCTGACGCAGGCGCGCGCAGCTTGATGATGTCATCATGCAGCGCGCCTGGGTCAGGAAAAAAGCTACCGGCAACCAGGAGGATGCTGCAGGGGAGCGAGCTGAGGTAAGTTGTTTGTTTTGTTTTTTCACTGAAACGCTGGGGAGGGGAAGTGGGGGAGAGCAATGATGGGATGGTGGGGCTGGGGAGAACAATAATGGGGCTGGGTAGAGGAATGATGGGATAGTGGGGCTGGGGAGAGCAATAATGGGGGCTGGGGAGAGGAATGATGGGGCTGGGGAGAGCAATAATGGGGCTCATGGGGCTGGGGAGAACAATGATGGATGATGGGGCTGGGGAGAGAAATAATGGGGCTGATGGGGCTGGGGTGAGGAATGATGGGGCTGAGGGGCTGGGAAGAGCAATAATGGGGCTGATTGGGCTGGGGAGAGCAATGTTTGGGCTATGGAGAGCAATAATGGGGCTGATGGGGCTGGGGAGAGGAATGATGGAGCTGGGAAGATCAATAATGGGGCTGATGGTGCTGGGTAGAGGACTGATGGGTTTGGGAAGAGGAATAATGGGGATTATGGGTGTGCTGGGAGAGAGCAATGACGGGGGTGCTGGGACAGAGCAATGATAAGGGTGCTGGGATAGAGCAATGATGGAGGTGCTGGGAGAAAGCAATGATGGGTTGCTGGGAGAGAGCAATGATGGAGGTGCTGGGACAGCTATGACGGAGGTGCTGGGACAGAGCTATGATGGGGGTGCTGGGACAGAGCAATGACGAGGGTGCTGGGACAGAGCAATGACGGGGGTGCTGGGAGAGAGCAATGACGGGGGTGCTGGGAGAGAGCAATGACGGGGGTGCTGGGAGAGAGCAATGACGGGGATGCTGGGAGAGAGCAATAATGGGGGTGCTGGGAGAGAGCATTGATGGGGGTGCTGGGAGAGAGCAATGATGGGGGTGCTGGGAGAGAGCAATGACGGGGATGCTGGGAGAGAGCAATGACGGGGATGCTGGGAGAGAGCAATGACAGGGATGCTGGGAGCGAGCAATGACGGGGATGCTGGGAGAGAGCAATGACGGGGATGCTGGGAGAGAGCAATGACAATGGTGCTGGGAGAGAGCAATGACAGGGCTGCTGGGAGAGAGCAATGACGGGGGCTGCTGGGAGAGAGCAATGACGGGGTTGCTGGGAGAGAGCAATGACGAGGGTGCTGAGACAGAACAATGATGGGGGTGCTGGGAGAGAGCAATGATGGAGGTGCTGGGACAGAGCAATGACGGGAGTGCTGGGACAGAGCAATGACGGGGGTGCTGGAACAGAGCAATGATGGTGCTGGGAGAGAGCAGTGATGGGGCTGGGGAGAGCAATGATGGGAATGGTGGCGATGGGTAGAGCAGTGATGGGGCTGGAGAGAGCAATGATGGGGATGGTGGGTCTGGGGAGAGCAATGATGGGGATTGTGGAGAAGGGGAGAGCAATGACGAGTTTCAGGGAGAGAGCAATGATGGGGTACTTGGAGAGAGCAATGATGGGGATTGTGGAGAAGGGGAGAGCAATGACGGGTTTCAGGGAGAGAGCAATGATGGGGGTACTTGGAGAGAGCAATGATGGGGGTGCTGGGAGAGAGAAATGATGGGGATGCTGGGACAAAGCAATGACGGGGATGCTGACAGAGAACAATGATGGGGGAGCTGGGACAGAGCAATGACGGGGTGCTAGGAGAGAGCAATGATGGAGGTGCTGGGACAGAGCTATGATGGAGGTGCTGGGACAGAGCAAAGACGGAGGTGCTGGGACAGCAATGACAGGGGTGCTGACACAGAACAATGATGGGGGAGCTGGGACAGAGCAATGACGGGGGTGCTAGTAGAGAGCAATGATAGAGGTGCTGGGACAGAGCTATGATGGAGGTGCTGGGACAGAGCAATGACAGGGGTGCTGGGACAGAGCAATGATGGGGGTGCTGGGACAGAGCAATGGTGGGGGTGCTGGGAGAGAGCAATGACGGGGGTGGTGGGAGAGAGCAATGACGGGGGTGGTGGGAGAGAGCAATAATGGAAGTGCTGGGACAGAGCAATGATGGGAGTGCTGGGAGAGACCAATGATGGGAGTACTGGGAGAAAGCAATGATGGGGGTGCTGGGGGAGAGCAATGATGGGGGTGCTGGGAGTGAGCAATGATGGGGGTGCTGGGACAGAGCTATTATAGAGGTGCTGGGACAGAGCAATGACGGGAGTGCTGGGAGGGAGAGAGCAATGACGAAGGTGCTGGGACAGTGCAATGACGGGGTCCTGGGAGAGAGCAATGATTGGGGTGCTGGGACAGAGCAATGACGGGGATGCTGGGAGAGATTATTATTTAATGGGGGGCACAGTGCTGCTTATCACTTTACATTTTGATTACTAAGTGGCTAATAGTATATTAATGGTGGGGTACATATCTGCAGCCAGGGGCGCAGTGTGGGGGAGACACATGTATGTATACAATATATGTGACCTTGTTATTTTCTAGGCTGGAGATCATCGTGACAAGATGAGTCATGGCAGGGAGATGTCGACATGAAGGTCTGACCAGATGGAGAAGAAGCAGCAGAAACCGACTCTGATCAGATGAGACGTCAGCGGTAAGTGCCTGGATGTAAATATTATTCTGTATCTGCACTGTGTGACTTGGACTTGGAGTGATAATGTTATCTGTAAAATACCTTAGGCTGCATTCTCACATTTGTGTGAAATGTCTGTGTGCTGCCAAATTTTTTTATTGGATGGTCCACAGGCTTGTAGAGTTTTATAGATCCATTCACACTTCCATGAAAATCACAGATCTGAGAATGAGATCTGTGAAGGTCAGAGAATGTCCTGTTCTGATCTGATTTTGAGGATTAGAATAGGACATGCTCAATGCGTCTGTAAAACAGGGCAGCACACCGACACTGCACACAGATGCATGAATGTAGCCGTATTATGTATAGCATACTCCTTTAGTATATAGTGTACTCACTTATTATGTATAGCATACTCCCTTAGTATATAGTGTACTCACTTATTATGTATAGCGTCGTCCTTAGTTATATAGTTTCCTCTTTTATTATGTATAACACCCTCCCTTATTTTATACCATCCTCTTTAGCTCTAAGGCTCACAGTTGGGGGATCATACTGTGTTGGGGTCACCATACTTTGCCCTGGGAGTTGAGGTGGGGTACAGTAGGGTCATTATACTGAGCATGTGGAGGAATTCACGATGGGGGTATCATACTGTATTTGCGGGACACTTTTGTTGGCATCACACTTTTTGAAGCCAATGAAAGAGAGATTTAGGACTTTAGCAGGAGGAAAATTACTATGTAAATAATGGAAAGTTGTGACATGTGCTGTTCTGTGACCCTGACAATTATTTAATTTTTTTTGGGGGAGGGGGGCCCAATTAGAACTTCTGCTATGGGGCCCCATGATTCCTATGTACGCCCCAGGGAGTGGGTGATAAATGCAGAATTAATGACTTGTTTCTATTATACCTTTTCTCTGATTGTTCCTCACCTGGTTTTGGCTCCCACTCCCGAGAAAAAATACTGACCGAATACTGACCAAATACTGATAGTGGGGCCGTGACCTAAGCAAAATAATCAAACATGTTAATGAGCTCAATTTACTCAATTTTTTTTAAACCAAATAAAGTTTCTTGAGAAGACATAAAGGATCACATACATTACGGATATTTCAAAATTCATTTTATGTCCAAAAAATAATTACCAGGAATGAATATAATCATACTTAGTACATAGTAATAGTATTAATGATACGATCTTCCCACAGATCGTTCATCTATCGAGTCACCATTGCTCAAGATCGAGGCAAAGGACGTAAAAAAAATGGTTATGATTGGTTGTTATGGGCAGTAAAGACAGTGTGGTGGTGTCCATAGCAACCAATCAGAGCACAGCTTTCATTTTACTTCAGCAGTATAAGAACTGAAAGCTGCACTGTGATTGGTTGCTATGAGGAGCAAAGACAGATTTTCTTTATGAAAAATCTAAAGTTAGTCCCTGGATATGGTGCTAGATTCATATATGAGGGAGCTCCCTCTCTGTTCCCATCGGCACAATGCGATTGCGATCGCGTTGTGCCGATGGTCTCCATGGTGACCAAGATGGCCACGGGGTCACCCATGGACGGTGGCCTGTAAGCTCCTACTCAGAGCAGGAGCTGACACTTCTCCTCCCTGCCAGTGAGATGCTGATCTGATGCCCTACAATGCCAAAGCAATGAAGAGTATTAGCTGAGCGATCAGGAGAGGAAAAGTTGATGTCTCATGCTAAGACAAGATAAAAAAAAGTAAAATAACAAAATAAATTTTGTAAAAAATATTTTAAAAAATCGCAAAATAAAGAAAAAAATATTAAAAACTCAAATAAATACATTTATTTATGTAAAAACAGAAATGAACAATAAAAAGTACACATATTTGGTATCGCCGCATCCAGAACGACCTGACCTATAAAACTATCCCACTAGTTAACCCCTTCAGTGAATATTGTAAAAATAAAAAAGTGGCAAAAAACAATCTTTTTTCATCATACCGCTGCACAAAAAGTGGAATAACACGCAATCAAAAAGTCAAATGTAAATAAAAATGCTACTACTGAAAACGTCATCCAGTCCCGCGAAAAATAAGCCTCCATACAGCTCCATCAACTCAAAAATAAAAAAGTTATAGCTCTCAGAAAAAAGTGATGAAAAAACAATTATTTTTTTCTATAAAATAGTTTTCATTATGTAAAAGCGGCAAAAAAAATTATATAAATGTGCTATCGCTGTAATCATACTGACCCCCGAAAAAAGCTGATTATCACTTTTACCACACTGTGAACGGCATAAAAAAAAAAAACATTTCCCGAATTGCTGTTTTTTTTCATTTTGCCTCATAAAAATCGGAATAGAAAGCAATCAAAAGACTTTATGTGACCGAAAATGGTACCAATAAAAACGTCAACTCGTCCCGCAAAAAACAAGTCCTCACATGACTCTGTCAGCAAAAATGTAGAAAAATTATAGCTGTAAAAATATGGCGATGCAAAATCTTTGTTTTCCAAAAAAAAGCGTCTTTTAGTGTGTGGCAGCTGTCAAACATAAAAACCCGATATAAATCTGGTATCGCTGTAATCGCACCGACCCGAAGAATAAAGTCATCTAATCACTTATTACCACACGAGGAACGGCTTAAATAATAAATTAAACCAATTCTTCACCTGCTGCTGATTCTTTCATTCTGCCTCCCAAAGATCGCAGTATGGCTCGGCTCACATTTATCCTGCGCTCTGCGCTGAGCGCTTGCACCGGGGTTTTCATGTAAATCTCTGAAATATGTGATTCAGATGGAACCCCCGGCGGAAGATTCCCTGTAATGAGGCAGATGGAGACACTGTGGATGCCATCTGGCCTATGATCCGGCGGTGTCCGTCTTTTTAGGCATGCATAAAAGCACAGTCCACCACAGTTTTGTGTACCTCTGAAAAAAAACAATGCTGAAAAGAGGCCAGACGGAGTGCTGAGTAACTCTGCTGCCTCATTATAGTGAATGAATCCCTCTGGGTTTCATCCGAATCACGTCACTCGGAGATTTAGATAGAAACCCCGAATGTAAGTGCTCAGCGTAGAGCGCCGGATAAATGTGATCCTGTGGAGGTTTCACCAATTTAAGATACACTAGGTAACTGCTCTTCTCCAAATTAAAGATGTCCGAGTGCATGCAAAGAAGCTAATTAACCAAATCTGCTAATCTGGTTGAAAAACTTCACTCAGAGACTGAACCACGCAAATGGCATACTTTATTACGTAGACATGGGGTTATATATTATTCTCCTTCTAGGTGGGATTAGTAAAATTCCTTGCTCTTTCTGATAACTCGGCACACTGCAATTTGTTCATCTATTTATCTCTTGGTCTGAGTAACGCCTTAGGAATTCCGATGGGAGGGGTGAGTTTGTCTCTCAGCGCCATCTTTGCCAACTCGACATGAATCTCTCTGTTATCAGCCATGCACATGCATACGTCATTCCCAATAAGAATAGAAACTGTTAGTTATATATTCATTAACTATTAACATAATCCATGTGCATATACACATTTGCATACATACATACACATAGATTATTCCATCATCGCTATATTGATTCACACTGATTAGGTAATCTTTTAAAAGAAACTAATTGATTTTCTATAATATATATATGACAGCCCCCCCCTAAAATCAATTATTTGCTTTTAATATCCATATGCTAAAAATCTGAGGGGGAGAAAGAATTGACCGTATGTTAAGGCTATTCTGGAACCCTGCTATGTGACGGGCACCCCGCCCCTTTTGGACAGACCCACCGACGTTCCTAAATCTAACTCATACGAAGACCTACAGGAAAGGGAAGGAGACCCTAAAAGATCTAGTGACTGGGAATCGAGGGCCACCCCTAACACAGAAATATGGATATTAACTTTACAAACTCATTTACTTCTGGTAATCTCTCTGGTACAACACTTTTGTTCTAAGGGGAACTGTTTGTTCATAGATTTTGAGAGCCTTAGTAACTTTCCCTGTGGCGCCGGTCTGGGATATAAGTACAACAATGCTCACCTATCATTTTGCATACCCCTCCTTTTTCTACAAGTTACATATCCAGAGCTATTCAGTTTTGGAAGGCCGTGTTAGATGTGGGTGCTAGTTGGTCAGCTATCCCTTGTAAGGCATCTTTGGTGTAATTGACAAATCTTTGCTGGTTATAATATATGTAATTTATCCAATCTACGTTCTTGTTAATGGTTACTATGGGTATTATGGACTCAAATCCCGCCTTCACTTGGTCTCGGGCCTTGAATTCGTCTGGCACCCCCCTAAGCACTCGGAGAACATCGATATATATATGTGGGTCAAAACTGCCTTTGGGGTTAACTTCTCTCTTGGCCCTGTATGTACCTGCAAACGCATCCTTTATTTCCTTTTTGGATTCCTGGGACTCAGATATAAGGTAAACAGACATTATTGCTTAGTTAAGGCACATTCCCCAGTCATAGTCACCTGTGTTCCACCCAACAGCACCCCAGTAATCACATTTTTGTCCCCAGTAATTGTCAGTGACACAGATATATTGGTCAGCATTCACCCATAAAGCTCTTAACCAGTCACTACTCAATCTCTCATACCTCCTACAAGATACTATCCCACAGTAATCAAATTGGAAAGTCACCACATTCAAGGAAGTGTTTTACCAGAAAACTGGAATATCATTCTCTTTAGTAATAATTGATTGGAATGCACGTGTTACCATAACAAAGGTTTCCCCCATAGCTACCGTCATCAGAGAAAGGATCATCAGGGTTGTGGGTCTGAGACTGCCTTCTTGCAATGGGATGCGTGGACCCAAGATGTTCGGCCTTCGACCTTCACAGCTGTAGGTGATGTAAGCAACACTTGGTAGGGCCTTTCAAATCTGGCATCCAGTGTGCCTCACACGTGATTCTTTATCTAGACAAAATCTCCAGGCTGGATGCTGTGAGTACCTGGTTCAATATCTGAGACTGGAATAGAAGAGTACACTGTAGCATGCATTAATTTTAACTCTTTAGCAAGTCCGACAACATTCACAAGCTTATCATTCCCTGAACTTAGCTGCTGTGGGTAATATCGACCCATTCTAGGAGGCCCCCCAAAAGAGATCTCATATGGTGTGAGCCCTGTGGGTTGTCTCAGGGTATTTCGGACTGAGTATAGGGCAATAGGCAGCACCTCCGGCCATGGAAGTGACAATTCTTTACTGGCTTTAAGAATTTTGTTTTTCAAAGTGCCATTCATCCTTTCAACTTTGCCGCTACTTTGAGGATGATAAGGAGTATGCAGGCCTAAATCCACCCCAATCATCTCCCAGATTGATTTGGTAACTTCTGCAGTGAAGGCGGGTCCTTGATCACTTTCAATCACTTCTGGGATCCCGCATCTGCAGATAAGTTCTGCCAGAAGCCTTTTCACTGTAGTTCTAGCGGCCATGTTGGCTACTGGGTATGCTTTTGTCCAGCCGGAAAACATATCCACCACCACCAGAACATATTCATATCTTCCCCTCTTGGGTAATTGCATATGATCAATTTGGATTCTCTGGAAAGGATACTGTGACTTTGCCAGTTTCTTCTTTGGCACATGTTCTGTTCTTCCGGGATTACAAGTGCTACAAATCTCACAGCTCCTAGTATAGTTTGTGGCAAGAACTGAGATCTCTGGTGCAATATAGAGTTTATTGATAGCTGAAATCATCTGATTCTTCTCTCTATGTACCTTTCCATGAGCCCACTGAACCTTCAGGATACAGTGCTCTTGGCAGACATATTCTTCTTCCCACTCTCTAAATTCCGTCATTACAAAACGTTCCTCCCCGTCCGATCCATCCTTGCTTTTCTTCGTCTGTTACCGCATTCTGCCTGTCCACTAAAGTCCTGTGTGCCGGCTTCTCTTCCAGTCTTAGCTCCTCTTCATCTTCCACTTCTTCTTCTGCCAACCCCAAATTTCTCATTCTCGTTTCTTCCTCATCCCCTCATTGTCTCTGACTTCTGGTGAGCACAAACACCTTTGTACCCCCTGACACCTCTGCTTTCTCTGGAAATATTGGTTCCATAGCTGCTGCTTTTGCTGTAATGTCAGCCAGATGATTCCTCTTGGCTTCCTCCGAATTCAGTTTCCCATGAGCCTTAATTTTGATCACAGCCACTTGCCTAGGTAACTTCAGAGCTTCTAGCAGACTTCTCACTGCCGCTGCATTCCGGATTGGAGCTCCACTGACTGTCTTGTAGCCCCTCAGGGCCCATATCAGGCTAAAGTCTTGGGCAATCCCGAATTCGTACCTCGAGTCCGTGTAGATATTGGACATTCAACTCTCTGCGCACTTGCAGGCTTCGGTCAGAGCATACAGCTTGGCCTCTTGAGCTGACATATAAGATGGCAGTCGTCCGGCAGAAACAACTGTTGGTGGGGACACCACCTCATATCCGGTATGGTAAGTTCCATATTCATCTGCGTATCTGGACCCGTCAGTATACAGTATCAGATCCGCTTCAGACAGTGGCTGCTCAGAGACAGTAGGTAGGTGAGAGGTTTCTGCTTTATGACCTCAAGGCAATCATGGTCACTCAAATCAGGGTATTCATGGTCTACTGAGGACCCCCTAAGTCTTCAGAGCAGTCCCCCCTTGACAGAAGAAGCAGAGTGGAGGGGTTCAAGACAGTACATCGCTGAAGAGCTATACTTTCTGGTAAAAGGAGCTCACATTGGATTCTGACACGACATTGCATAAATAGATGGTTGTGCTGGTTTTGAGCAAGGATAGCTTTCAAATCATGAGGGGACAGTATAGTTGTAGGATGGCCAAGTACAACATCTGCTGTTCTGTGGAGGAGTTCTGTAGCTGCCAGTGCTGTTTTGAGACATGTTGGAGCTGTTTGCGCAACTGGATCCAATTTCCTGGAATAATATCCGAAGGGTCTCATGTGGCCTCCATGTTTTTGTGCCAAAACTCCTGAGGCATGGCCACACGCTTCAGAGACAAATAGAAAGAATGCAAATTCATAGTTGGGAATCCCAAGTGCAGGGGCTGAAATGATGAGTTCTTTCAACTGGTCCATTGCATCTTCAGCTTCTTGGTCAAAATGCAGGTCAAGCTCAGAAGAGTGGACCCGATCATATAAAGGTTGCATGAGAGCTGACGCATTAGGGATCCACTGCCTGCAGTATGTGACCATTCCCAGGAAAGCTTGGAGTTGTTTGACAGTTCTCGGGTACGGGATGTCACGGATGGCAGTTTTCCGCTCTTCACTGAGATGCTTGGTACCTTTGGATATGCAATGACCCAAAAACACATCTTTGGTACAACACCATTGTAGCTTTCGCAGAGTAACTTTGCATCCGATGGTGGCCAGAAATTGGAGCAAAGAATAGCTGTGGCAAGTTTGGTCGTCGGGACAACAGAGGAGTAGATCATCTACATATTGTATCAATGTGACTTCAGGGTTCTCACTCTTCCAGGGTTGGAGACAGGTAGTTTGGGCCAGTGTGAAGTGATGAGGAGAGTTCTGAGCTCCTTGAGGCATAACGGTCCAGGTGTACTGTACTCCTCTGTGTGTAAAAGCAAAAAGATACTGACAGTCTGGATGCAGAGGCACACTGAAGAAGGCGTTTGCCAAGTCGATTACTGTAAAACGCGTTGCCTCAAGGGGGGAATTTCACTGAGTAATGCATGTGAATTTGGCACCACTGGGGTCTCCAGGATTGTAACTGCATTCACAGCTCTCAGATCTTGCACCATTCTAAATTTATCCGGTTCTCCTCTTGCAGTTTTCTTCTTCACTGGAAACAATGGATTATTAGCAGGAGAAACACAGGGAATTAATGCTCCTTCCTTGAGTAATTCTTGGATCTGGGCATCTAATGACGCTTCTTGGGCTGCTTTCAGTGGGTATTGTGGAAGTCTGGGAATCCGTGCACCTTCTTTCAGGAAAACTTGGACTGGCGGGTCAGGCAGCCGGCCTATATCACCAGGACCTTGAGACCAGAGTTCAGGTGGTATGCAGTCAAGATAATGCTGTGGTATGGCGGTTGTTGCAAATTGGATGACACACAATGGAAGGGCATATACCTTTGTTTGTTCCTCTAATGATAACGGAGTAGAGACATCTAGATGCATTCCATTCTCATCATATGATATCTGAGCATTTAACTTCTGGAGTAGATCTGCTCCCAACAAATTAAGCGGGCAGGTGTCAGAAACTAGCAATCTGGCCAGCAGCTTCTGTTCTTTCCCAGTAGGCAATGGAAATGTTAGTCGGGATAAGTGTGGTTTTCCATCCACTCCCACACATGAAAGGAAATCATCAGATATAAGCGATTCATAGGGTAAATCTCTTGATTGTATTACTGATCTGGCTGCATCCGTGTCTACTAGAAAAGGTAAAGTTCTGTCCCCTACATCTATTTTGACAGTAGAAATCAGTCCAGATTTAGTGGGGGCATTTTCAACTGAGGTCAAGGTGAGCACGGGTTTGCCACTGTCCTATGCGGGGTAATTCTGGTCTTCCCCCGCAAACCGGCGTGATGGGTCCCTGTTATTTTGGTACATCTGTTGCGGTGGCTGGTCTCTGTAATTCTGCACAGGTTCTCTTGGCATTGTCTCATACTCTCTCTGTGGTGGCTGCCGTGATGACTGTCTATACTCTTGGCAGGAGAACCGTGGATTCCCTTGGTAGCGTGGAGAATCTCTTCTTTTAAATTGCGGGTTGTAGGAGAGTGGCATTGAGCCATAGAAAGGATTCCCTCTTTTCTCTGGACATCCTCTGCTCAAATGACCTGGTTGGTTTCAATGGTAACAGATTGGTTCCCTTAGTCTAATCTCGGTCCTCTGTACCTTTGTTTCTCTATAGCTTTAGCAATGAGGAGTACCTTTCGCGGAGACATGTCCACATATTCTGGTCTGCAGTCTGTAAGCTTCGCTGAGATTTCCTCTCTGAGTCCCCTAACAAATGAAGTGACTAGCAGATTCTGTTGGATCCTCTGACCTTCATCGAACCCTTGATCCTTGAACAGAGTATGGATTCTGGTGTAAAATGTTTTGACATTCTCCCCTGATTCTTGAATACAGTCCGATACACTGGTAGATGAGTCTGCGAGACGCTCTTTGGCCCATTGCTGAAGTTGTTGACAAAAAGCTCCTCCTGATTGGTAAGTCTCCTTGTCTGTTTCTTGGCTGTCATTCAGAGCTACTTGAATTATTGGCCAGAAGGCATCTCCCGCTTTAATGCTAGTGATTTCATGAAGATCTTTCCAAGTGGCTGAATAAGTTTGTTGAATTTGTCTGATTCTTCTGTAGAATGCCATAGGGAGTCTGTCTGGGTCAGGTAGTTGACTAATCACTCGATAAACTTGCGAGGGTGTGAATGCCACATATCTATTATGGTGATCTGGCACTGGAGATTCTGACTGAGAAGATGTTGAGGGAGATACCGGCAACATAGCAACAGGAGGTGGCCTTGTTTGTCTAGGAAATAGTACATTTGGGTTATCTTCTGAGGTCATCTGGCGGCTGAGTGGGTCTGATCTAGCTGTGGCACTTTCCACAGCTCAGGTGAGAATTTGAGATTTATGATAGTCATTTGCTGATTAGTCTTATCTCTTCCAACCTAGTTAATCCTCTATACTCCCATATAGCTTGGACTATTGCTTGGGCACAGGCTTGCATAGGAAATCCATACATTCCAGAACTTATAGCAGGAAGAGCAATAGAAGTAAGGTTCCTTGTTCCAAAATAGTTCATAATATTGTTGATTGTAGCTCTAAGTTGTGACACACACTGATCATGATGATCTTCATCATACACTGGACCTACTGCATGAATGATAAGCCTGCATGGTAATCTCCCTGGTCTGGTGTCTACTAGGTCTGTTGCCTCGACCGGTACTGAAGAATGTACAATGCTGTTAAAGTCTTCCTGAATAGCATTACCTCTGGCTTGAACAATAGTTTTCGCAACTCCTCCCCTATGTTGTAATCTAGGGTTTGCTGCATTAACTATCGCATCCACTCGCTGTGTTACCAGATGCCCCAGACCTGCTGTTAGTACCGTTGATGACTTCCAAATCATTCTTTCTGTCCATGGACTTCTTCATCTGAAAGGGTGGTACAGGAATCCTCCTGATCCAGAGGGAATTCTGATACTGGTGTACGAAATATCACACGAGCCGGTTTACCTTCTCGATCGCTTATTGGTGTGGATGGTGGTGGTGGTGCTGCCACCTCTTCATCCCACGGCTCCTCTGGTTCAATAGTATTTCTCCTTCGGTTAAGGGCCTTCCGGAACTCCGGACTATTAAATAGAGTTTCGGCACTGGGCAAATGAGGATAGCGAGGGACATAGTCTTTTGCGACATAGTACGCACCATCTGGAGTGACAACCGGACACACTGATATAGGAGTAAATGTTGCTGTTGATGTTCCGGGTGTAGTGTTTATTGTGGCCTGTATTCCGGGTGCGCCAAGATGGCAGCCACCGGAAGGAAGCACACTACAGGAAGGGTGCGCCAAGATGGCCGCCACCGAAAGGGACATCAGGTCAGATGCCGGAGGTGATGCAATGGGTGTAGCAACATGGCCGCTGCAGGAAGGGTTGGAACTTTGGGCGGACATAGATATAACAGATGAGGATGGGGCACTAAGAGTGGCTTGGGTAGTAGCGAGGGGTGGGCCTCCTGGACGGGGCACATGACATGCAACACAATAATCTGCTGACAATGGATTCTGCTGGTCACAATTAGAACACACCCAAGAATTCATTGCACCGCCATTATAGGGCGGTGGCGGAGGCATGGTGGGGAGGGGAGGAACAGTGTGAGATCTGGGACGTGGTGCCCCGCATGCAAGACAAGTATCTCTGTTATCAGGATTCTGCTGACTGCAATTTGTACAGGTCCATCCCCCCCGTCCGCTATTATCGAGCGGTGGCTGAAGAACAGTATCTTTGTAATACACATAGCATGGTGTCTTTCCCTTATTGTCTGTATTTTCTTCCTCCACCCACCCTTCTTTTGACAAATTCTCTGCTGTTCTATACCAAGCCAAAGCTGTTTGTAACAATCCTTTATCTTTTAGCTTGCCCTTTTTCTTCTTCATAATTTCTTGCCATTCTAGCAGCTGTAACCGGCCCTTATCTGGTAGCTCGCATATTTTAGTTAACTGTTTAAGTTTCTGCACATACTTTTTCCCTTCTTTCGACAAACTCAGCGCAACCTTTTTCCACATGTATGCACTTTGCAACAACCCATTATCTTCCAGTTTTCCTGTTTTCACAAATTGCTGCATTCAACATCTCGTACTGTAATCTACCCCCCGGGTACAACCCACACAATGACACTACTCTTTTGGTTTTCTCTACATATTTCCTTCCTTCTCTTCTAGCAACTATATCTTTGGGGTCCTGTCGCTCCTAATCGAGCGACCCCTGCGACACAATGTCTTTAGTTTCCCCATGATTTTGGCTCCAGGCGTTCCGTCCCCTTAGACTTATGATCAGCACCCGCGTCCTAGTGACGTCTTAATATACGGCTTAAGGATGCAGTCGGCTCCCCGCGTATTCCACGTCTTAATAGAGGATAAGTTAACCCCGCGTGCCCGCGCCCTAATAACGTCTTAATACACGACTTATCAATAACTTCCCTTCCCGCCTGTCCCACAACTTAATACACGACTTAATAGAAGATTGGTTGGCCCCGCGCACCCGCGTCCTTATGGCTTCTTAATACACGACTTTTCAGCAACAATGTCACTCCCCACGTGCCCGCATTATAAACAAAGAAATTTTCCTAAATTCTCAAGTGTATACTTGTACGCCCCTGCGTACAAAGATCGTTCTAATGGGGCGGGACACCTAAGATACCACAGAGCAGCAGTTAGCCAGGAGCAACTACACACCAGAGTTCTTGGAGTCACACAGCGGGGACCTGCCCAATCACACGGGGTGTCCCTAAGGGCCAATCTAGACACCGCAAACTCACCAGAGACCGCTCAAAATACGAACAAGCACTACGGATTCATTAAATCTGTAGACTTACCGTATTCAGTGATGAGAGTTGATCAGGCTCTCGAATTGAGCAGTCCCGGCTCGTCCGAAGGTGGTCCGGTGATGGGCACCCCAAGACCTAGACTCCCCTCGAGTGTGATCCGAGTCACGGCACCATTTGTGGAGGTTTCACCAATTTAAGATACACTAAGTAACTGCTCTCCTCCAAATTAAAGATGTCCAAGTGCATGCAAAGAAGCTAATTAACCAAATCTGCTAATCTGGTTGAAAAACTTCACTCAGAGACTGAACCATGCAAATGGCATACTTTATTACGTAGACATGGTGTTAAATACTATTCTCCTTCTAGGTGGGATTAGTAAAATTCCTTGCTCTTTCTGATAACTCGGCACACTGCAATTTGTTCATCCATGTATCTCTTGGTCTGAGTAACGCCTTAGGAATTCTGATGGGAGGGGTGAGTTTGTCTCTCAGCGCCATCTTTGCCAACTCGACATTAATCTCTCTATTATCAGCCATGCACATGCATACGTCATTCCCAGGAAATCATTTCTACAATAAGAACAGAAACTGTTAGTTATATATTCATTAACTATTAACATAATCCATGTGCATATACACATTTGCATACATACATACACATAGATTATTCCATCATCGCTATATTGATTCACACTGATTAGATAATCTATTAAAAGAAACTAATTGATTTTCTATAATATATATACTTTACCTTGACAGAATCCCAAATGTTATGTAAAATGTTACCAATAAAAGCTTTAACTCAATCTACAAAAAAAAGCCCCCACTCAGGTCCGTCATCTGAATGGTCATACTTCTCTCCCCCTGTGTGAATATAGCTGTTTTAACCTGTGTTTATAAAAGAGTGCTTTATATTGCATAATGTCTGATGTGTCAGATACAGAGTTTATTATAGGGCAGGTATAGATAGAGCATTAGATTAGGAATGGGAGAGTGCAGTGGTGGGCACTATAGGATAAGGAAGTATTTAGTAACAGGTTGGGAAATAGTTAATGGGTTTGGGAGCTGCTCCAGTGTGGGAGGAGCAGTGCTAGTGAACAAGTGAAAGACTTCCTGTTTTCAGGCAGTCAGAGTGAGAGATGTGAGAGAGCAGTAGTTGGAGGTCCAGAGGGCACCAGGAGCATGGGCTGTCTAGCAGCAGAGGACGTCAGCCAAAAACTCTTAAGCGGATATTCCTGGAACATTCGGGGCCTACGGTCCACAGGAGGCACAGAGAAGCGTGCCTCCAAATCATCCCAAAAGGGGAAGTCAGACGGGGAATCGCATAGGGGAGAGGCTAGAGATGTCAGATCTGGAAGGGATCGTTCAGGACAAGAGAACAGTGGACATCAAAACGCGCTGTGCTATGGACTTTGAATATGTAAAAGTTTGTGCCCAATACTGAGTGTTTCATTATGTTGAATTCGCACAGTTAAGTAAAGTTCTTTTTTATAAAATGGAGTGGAAGTCCTCTAATGTGTTTGAGGCCATTCCTGTACTGGAATGAAAGAAAGAAGCAGAGCCCTAAGGCCAAAACGTGAGTGTTACGCACCACATGCACAGCAGAGGAGAAATGGGACATTGTTCTTTTTTAGGGAGCCAGGGTGTAGGAACACAGCAGCCCCTCGCCACCACTACCACCCTGAACCCCTCACAAAACAACACCAAGAAGAACAAGGAGATCTCCAAACAAGTCAGGGACAAAGTTGTTGAGAAGTAAAAGTCATGGTTGAGTTCTAAAAAAATATCCCAATCTCTGATAATCACGCGGAGCACCATCAAATTCATTATCATCAAATGGAAAGAATATGGTACCACAACAAACCTGCTAAGAGAGGGCCGCCCACCAAAATGCTCAGCACGGACAAGGAGGGCATTAATCAGAAAGGCAGCACAGAGACCAGCTGACTTCTATTGGTTCCATACCATTTGTGGTATTACCACTTTCCAGATGCACTGTATCCTATATGGTTTCAGCATTGAGTCAATCCGTGTATCTGAAGAAGGTCTAAACTGAGACCAAAGCGTCATATATGTTCACTGTGGATTGCAAATATATAATCTTTTTTCCACATCAATTGAGTGCCACGTTCTTCATAGATATTATGTCAGTGATTTGAGACTGGGACGGAAGTTCACCTTCCAACAAGACAATGACCCAAACTCTCTGCACTTCCGGTCATGCGCAGTGCGCATCTCTGAAGCCGGCACGGTTACACCCGACTTCAGAGGATCAATGAGGAAAGGGGAAAAAGCCGCGTGTATTCGCAAGGTAAGTATAGCACTAGCGATGACGCCGGCGCTTGGAAGTTATGTTATCATGCCCACAGGGGTGTGATAACATGCTAAGTGGGTCCACTAGTCTGGGGACATTAACGCCCCCTCGACTAGTCAAAGCCCTCATTTACATATCATGAACAGACTTTAGAAATACTTTTTCTAAAGATTTGTTTATGTGTGTAATGTGCAGTGACAGTTAGGCAGGGTATTTATACATGGTCAATAAGAAGGAACGAAGGAGCTTAAATGATAGAAAACAATGAACAATTTTATTACATCAAATAATTTAACACCACATAATAAATAGTGTAATCGTTGCATAGACAAAAGGGGTGCATAATGTCAGAAAGCACAGCACCCTGTAGCCCACAAGCCCGTACCCACTGCATAAGAAATGTGATCAGTGAGTTAGGGAAAAAGGGGCAAGGCAAGCTAAATAAATAAGAGATGGCTGTGGGCAATATCAATATACATTTATAAGCATCAATCTGCTACAACACTATCATGCGCCCCCAGTCAGTAAACGTCATCAGCCTTAGCAATGATGGAATAGAAGGTCAACGGCATTTCACCTAGGGATTGCTGGCTTTCTTAAGAGGCTGATTTGATTATGGGTACAAGGACCTTTAAGTACGCCCCAGTTGCGATCATGTGACTCACCACATGACCGCAGATTACTCAAGGCGGCCAGGAACATGGCCGTAGCGCTATGTGTGGCGCATGTGCCGTGGGTACTTCATCACTGGCGCGCGCGAGTGAGGGAGACCGCCGGAACGCATGCGCACAGCGCCAGTGACACAAGTGAAGGCTAAGGGGAAATGAATGAAAAATTCATAAAGGTAGGACATAAAATATCGGCACAGAAAACGCCAATGTAAGTAATGTAATGCATAAACAGTAAAAAAATATATATATGTAACAACAAAGCGTATTTATACATGGAGACCCAACTGCTGGCGGTTCTGGGGGCATGGGGGTCCTGACAGGTTCCTTTAAATAGAGTATCCCTAACCATATTATTGATAACCTATCCTTGACATTGGCCATCAGTATCAGAATAATGAGGATACAACTCCCAACAATTCACCAGATCAGCTAAACAAAGGGCTTGTGGGCAGCAAAACCGACACAGTTTCATGTGTTGTGTAGTAACTGTAAATGACAGGCTATGTGCCCACGATGCAGAAATGCTCAGGATTTTTTCCTGAGCGTTTCTGCATCTCCCTGGCAGAAAAAAACACATGCGGATTGTACATGCGGATTGTACATGCGTTTTCCTGCCAGGGACATGTGGAAATGGAGCGTTATTCACTGACATTTCCGCATGCAGATTGACAAGCGCTTTCCAGGCGATTAGCATCACTTGGAAAGTGCTTGACAACTAGGTCCCACTATATAAATCCATGCAAACTGCATGGATTTATATAGTGTGACCCGAGAGAGTGGTTAAAAATAAAAAAATAAATATATACTTACCCTCCGATGGCCCGCCCTGGCTTGCTTCGCTCGGTGCCGGCAGCGGTGGATTGAAAGACCTGCCGACGTCAGCGTCGCGTGACCCATCACATGACTCTGACGTCAGCGCAGGTCCTTCAATCCACTGCAAAGTGCCGGGAAGCAAGGAGGAGTGCAGCGCGGGCCGCCAGAAGGTAAATATACATTTATTTTTTATTTTATTCTTTTTTACAGATTTTTTAATGGTACCTGGGTGTGGATGAGACTCTCCTCTCCTCTACACCCGGGTACCATCCCCACATTAGAACACGCCAATTACGCAAGTACAGATGCAGTCTTGCGGAATTGGCGCATTGTAATGCAAGTCAATGGCGGCGAAAACGCAGCATTTCCGTAAAATAATTGGTAGTGCTGCGTTTTTTTCCGCAATGATAATCCGCAGCGGAAATTTCCACAGCATGTGCACAGCACATGCGGATTATCATTGGGGAACATTGCTGCCCTTCTACCATGCGTTTTTAATGCGTTTCCGCAGCTGCATTAAAAACGCATCGTGGGCACACAGCCTTACTGTGAACTCTAGTGAATGAAAAAGAGCTGCAGTACCATTCAGGATCTAAAGTGCACGGAGCACTGCAATTTGTTCATCCATGTCAAATGATGGTGTAAACTAGTTGGGATGACATGTTGTTGCTGAATACTGTGGTAGCCATGTTGGATAAATGTACCTTGAATTTGGAAATAATTATCAACAATGTTATCAGCAAAGCAACCCAAATAATCACACGTCCTCCTCCATGCATCTCATTCACATGTTGTCAAAAAGCAAACCTCCATCTTTAGACGAATTATGCAACTTGTGGATGAAATAAATGTTATTGTTGGCAACAAGCTAAAATATCTATAAAGTAAAAACAAAAATCTGCTGCACCCATCCAGGAGACTATAATACAGCAAATATCAGGAAAATTGGCTCATGATTTCTTTCGGATGGGTCAGTTCTGAGTTTAATTCCACATTGGTGCAGAATATTCCCCGTACAAGGACACAGATAACATGGAGCGCAGATACTTGTAAGTTGAGAATGAGTTGACACTGAAGTTTTGTCTTTTGTGTCTTTTCCAAATTAGGTTACAGAAAGGACTGTGCACCTGTGACAGAATCCATGAGCTCCATCCTCCATTGTCCTGCTGCCCTGACACGCACTCTTACTTTACAGGATATTTCGCAGGCCTTAATGCAAACAATACGAGCTTTCAAATGGGGAAATCGGATATTGAACTTTAGTGGGAAGAGAGCTGGACACATTCTGGCTTTATGACATTCACTCAGGCTAGGACTGGCCCACAGGAGAACAGGAGAATCCTCTGGTGGGCCACTACCCTCTTTTATGAGCAGTACTTGGCACAATATACTTGATATAATATGTACAGACAAAGGCGGCATGTGATTCATTTAACAATCTACCCAGTTCATTGTTATATAAATGTGTGATTGAGGATAATGTCACATTTGTGTAGCTGAAAAGTGGGGCCCTGGAGTTGGTTACTGGTGGGTCCTTGGCAGTCCAGTCCGACACTGCATTCACTCACAATTATATAAGTCCACCATGCCATTTTGGAAATAGATGTAATTCACAGAATTCTGCTTAGATTAGTGACAATAAGAATTAGACTTTTACATTCGTCTTATAATCATCTGTATTAGTCAAAGAATCACTCAACTCTTTTACTTTCTCACTACTTCTCCATTTTTCTCCATTCACGTTAATAACTACATTCCAAATTCCGCTGGTTTTCCATTACCAGAGAGCAGTGCATGGTGGGATATAAGTTGTTAACAGGATGTCTTTATGCAGTTTTCATAAGCGGTTAATGTGGGCATGCCAATGCATTACTCTGATAGCTGGGGGGCCCCCATCGTTGCCTTCTTGGTCCTCCCCTGAAGTTCAGCTATATGCTGAGCTTCAAAGGAGACAGAAGTTTACACTATATAATGTATTGCAGTATATAGTATAAGTGATAGGACAATTGCATCCTCAAGACCCCTTTGGGGACTGAAAAATAGAGTATAAAAAAAAAGTTTTTAAAAATATAATTTTATTTTTTTTTTAAAAAGCTTGAATCACCCCATTTTACTCCATTAAAAAATCTAGTATCAATGAGTTCATAAAAGTCTGTTCTATAAAACTAAAAAATTAATGAATCATCAGTAACCCAATGGGAAAAAAATCAAAATGCCAGAATTGCGTTTTTTCGGCAATAAAAACGCTTTATCAGTTCGTCATGCAAAAAGAAAGCCTGACCCACATCGCAGTCAATAGAAAAATAAAAATATTAAAGGTCTCGGAATATGCCGACACAGACCTTCTGCAGTCCAGATCTTCTTACACTATAACTCCCAATCCACTCCAAATAATTGAATGGAGCCAATTCGGGTAAACGAGAAAGGAACTGATATTTCTGCTGCAAATCTTCCAAAGAATACACCAGGGGCATTGCACAAGGTTCCTCCGGATTAGACTGAGGAAGACATTCTTACAACAAGGATACCATCCAAGGGTAATAGATGAACAGATACACAGAACTACAAGGATCCCAAGAAGCAGCCTGCTGGATTACATACAGAGGGAGGACAACAACAGACGGCATACAACCCCCACCTGAGCATCCTAAGAAAAATTGGTGCTGATCTCCAACCCATATTCCACAGAGACCACAGACTGAAAGGAAATAAGGAATATTCCCAGAACTACCACTTCTCTGCAACAAACAGCCCCCTAACTTAAGGAACCTCCTGGTCAGGAGCGTCCTCTCATCACCATCAGTGACGGTCAGATTCCCATGTAACAATAAAAAATGCAAAACTTGTACCCACATATTCCCATCAAATACACTCTGCAAACCAAGCACAAATCAGGACTACAAAATCATGGATGTCTTCACGTACATCCTCCAATGTGGTGTACATGATACAACGTACGAGGTGTCCGCAAGGTGTCTATTTTGGAGAAACAATGCAAAAACTACAAGCCAGAATGAATCTAAACAGACACATTGTTACGGATCCGGGTGGTGGAACCTCTGTGCTGCGGTGCAGGGAGGGACCAGAGGGGCGTAACTAGGTATCAATTCGGACTGACCAAGGTCGCACGGCGGCTCAATCGACTCTGTGAACCAGGGAAGGACCGAGCAGAGGGACCAGGTGCTACTCTCGGCCTGTCCTTGTATGAGAGCAGGTGACTCCCACGGGGAACTGGCAGGAGCCTCCGGGTAGGCACGGCAGGTGACTGGTAGGAGCCTCCAGGTTGGCTGATGGATAGGTACGGCAGGTAACTGGTAGGAGCCTCCAGGTAGGCTGGCTGATAGGCACTGCAGGTAACTGGTAGGAGCCTCCAGGTAGGCTGGATGGTAGGCACGGCAGGTAACAAGTACGTTCTCCGGGTAGGCAGGCAAGCCTGGCCCATAGACACACTGGCGGGTTTGGATCGTAGGCAGACCGTCAGGCTGGAGAGTACACTTGGCTGGCGGAGACAGGTAGTCAGGCTGGCAGACTGGACTGGTAGTCAAGCTGGCGGACTGGACTGGTAGTCAGGCTGGCGGACTGGACTGGTAGTCAGACTAGTAGCGGGACCTGAGGGCTGAAGCAGAGTTTAGGACACAAAGCTACAACCTTGCACAGGCACCTCCATTTTGGAGGAGGTGCCTGTTATATGAGAGGTCCTCCGTCCATTGGCCGGGGACTCCTTAAGATGGCGCACGCGGCCCCTTTAAGATGGAGGGAGCACGCGCGCGAGCGCCCTAAGCACAGTGCCCGAGAAGCTGCGCGCGCCGGCAGCAGCAGCAGGAGAGCCGGAAGACGCTGGGCCCGGGGCGCGGCATTAAGGGAGACAGCGTCTCTGCCTGTCAGGAGGCAGAGACGCCGATACTACAGTACCCCCCTCCTTTACGCCCCCTCTTTTTTAGGCCGGAAATTTTTTTTTTAAGGAGAAGCGGGGCGTGGATGTTCTCCCCGGGTTCTCAAGTTCTCTCCTCTGGGCCAAACCCCTTCCAATCCACCAGAAAAAAGGTTTTTCCTCTTACCCTCTTGGTGGCCAGAATGTTCTCTACCTCATAGACGTCCTCAGAGGAGACTGGAGCTGGGGAGGTACCTGGATTGTTGTAAAAAGAATTAAGCACGACTGGTTTGAGGAGAGATACGTGGAAGGAGTTGGGAATCCGTAAGGTGGCCGGGAGTTTTAACTTGTAGGCTACTGGGTTGATTTGCTTGAGGACTTCAAATGGGCCGATGAACCGTGGGCCCAACTTATAGGAGGGTATTTTGAGATGAACATGTTTGGAGGAAAGTCAAATCTTGTCTCCCGGATGGAATTGAGGTGGATCCAGACGTTTCTTATCAGCATGCTTCTTCATCCGCTCGGAGGATTGAAGAAGTGTAGCCTACCTGCAGGTGCCTCCAGGTAGGCTGGCTTGCTGACCGCTTTTCTAAAATGGCCCACTTCATCCCTCTGCCTGGTCTCCCATCTGCATCTGTGCTGGCTAAGGACTTCATCCATCATGTTACGGATCCAGGTGGTGGAACCTCTGTGCTGCGGTGCGGCCTGTCCTTGTATGAGAGCATGTGACTCCCACAGGGAACTGGCAGGAGCCTCCGGGTAGGCACGGCAGGTGACTGGTAGGAGCCTCCAGGTTGGCTGATGGATAAGTACGGAAGGTAACTGGTAGGAGCCTCCAGGTAGGCTGGCTGATAGGCACAGCAGGTAACTGGTAGGAACCTTCAGGTAGGCTGGCTGGTAGGCACAGCAGGTAACAGTACGTTCTCCGGGTAGGCAGGCAAGCCAGGCCCATAGACAGACTGGCGGGTTTGGATCGTAGGTAGACCATCGGGCTGGAGACTACACTTGGCTGGCGGAGACAGGTAGTCAGGCTGGCAGACTGGACTGGTAGTCAAGCTGGCGGACTGGACTGGTAGTCAGGCTGGCGGACTGGACTGGTAGTCAGACTAGTAGCGGGACCTGAGGGCTGAAGCAGAGTTTAGGACACAAAGCTACAACCTTGCACAGGCACCTCCATTTTGGAGGAGGTGCCTGTTATATGAGAGGTCCTCCGTCCATTGGCCGGGGACTCCTTAAGATGGCGTGCGCGGCCCCTTTAAGATGGAGGGAGCACGCGCGCGAGCGCCCTAAGCACAGTGCCCGAGAAGCTGCGCGCGCCGGCATCAGCAGCAGGAGAGCCGGAAGACGCTGGGCCCGGGGCGCGGCATTAAGGGAGACAGCGTCTCTGCCTGACAGGGGGCAGAGACGCCGATACTACAGTACCCCCCCCCCCTTTACGCCCCCTCTTTTTTAGGCCGGAAATTTTTTTTTTTAGGAGAAGCGGGGCGTGGATGTTCTCCCCGGGTTCTCAAGTTCTCTCCTGTGGGCCAAACCCCTTCCAATCCACCAGAAAAAAGGTTTTTCCTCTTACCCTCTTGGTGGCCAGAATGTTCTCTACCTCATAGACGTCCTCAGAGGAGACTGGAGCTGGGAAGGTACCTGGATTGTCGTAAAAAGAATTAAGCACAACTGGTTTGAGGAGAGATACGTGGAAGGAGTTGGGAATCCGTATGGTGGCCGGGAGTTTTAACTTGTAGGCTACTGGGTTGATTTGCTTGAGGACTTCAAATGGGCCGATGAACCGTGGGCCCAACTTATAGGAGGGTATTTTGAGATGAACATGTTTGGAGGAGAGTCAAATCTTGTCTCCCGGACGGAATTGAGGTGGATCCAGACGTTTCTTATCAGCATGCTTCTTCATCCGCTCGGAGGATTGAAGAAGTGTAGCCTACCTGCAGGTGCCTCCAGGTAGGCTGGCTCGCTGACCGCTTTTCTAAAATGGCCCACTTCATCCCTCTGCCTGGTCTCCCGTCTGCATCTGTGCTGGCTAAGGACTTTATCCATCATGTTACGGATCCAGGTGGTGGAACCTCTGTGCTGCAGTGCGGCCTGTCCTTGTATGAGAGCATGTGACTCCCACAGGGAACTGGCAGGAGCCTCCGGGTAGGCACGGCAGGTGACTGGTAGGAGCCTCCAGGTAGGCTGACGGATAAGTACGGAAGGTAACTGGTAGGAGCCTCCAGGTAGGCTGGCTGATAGGCAGAGCAGGTAACTGGTAGAAACCTTCAGGTAGGCTGGCTGGTAGGCACAGCAGGTAACAGTACGTTCTCCGGGTAGGCAGGCAAGCCAGGCCCATAGACAGACTGGCGGGTTTGGATCGTAGGCAGACCGTCAGGCTGGAGACTACACTTGGCTGGCGGAGACAGGTAGTCAGGCTGGCGGACTGGACTGGTAGTCAGGCTGGCGGACTTGACTGGTAGTCAGGCTGGCGGACTTGACTGGTAGTCAAGCTGGCGGACTGGACTGGTGGTCCGGCTGGCGGACTGGACTGGTAATCAGACTAGCAGTGGGACCTGAGGGCTGAAGCCAAGTTTAAGACACAAAGCTACAACCTGGCATGGACACCTCCATTTTGGACGAGGTGCCTTTTATATGAGAGGTCCTTCGGCCATTGGCGGGGGACTCCTTAGGATGGTGCGCGCACCCTAAGCACGGTGCCCAGGAAGCTGCGCGCGCCAGCAGCAGGAGAGCCGGAAGACGCCGGACCGGGAGCGTGGCGGTAAGGGGGACGGCGTCTCTGCCTGTCAGGGGGCAGAGACGCCGATACTACACACACAATCAGGAATGAACTGGACACACGTGTGGGAAAACATTTCTCTGGACTGGGACACTGTACGACAGATTTAAAAGTCTTAATACTGAAATGTCATTTCAAGGACGACAGAGAGAGGAAAATTTGGGAATTCAAACTGATAAGAATGTTCAATTCCTTGACAATAGGACTCAATCTAACACCTGGATTTATGACTCATTACATGGATTCAACTCACACCTCCACCACACCGTCTCCAGGTAATTAAACATTTCCAGAGCTTCACCATGTGCAACAAAAAACCCTAATTTGATTTATTTGGCTTATCTTTAGGAGGCATCATTACACCTTACACCTCATGAACAAATGTCCTACTGTAATATCTCTTAGATGTTGTGCCTTCTTCATCTGTCTAATTAATTCATTTGTAATCCTGCCTGAAGAAGGAGCCTGTGTGTTCTGAAAGCTTGCATATATATATTTTTGGTTATCCAATAAAGGTATCACTCCGAGAATACTTTTGTCACTTTTGGGCATAAAAGTATTTACATCGAATTTTCTGGCTAACAGGTACCACAATATAACTTTGTATTGTACATCAGCAAGATGAGACTGACATTCTCACTGATTGATTCCTGTTTTTATTTTTTAAGGCAGAAATCATCCTATTTGGAGAGATTTTGATGGAGTTTTTGCTTTTCTGATGAAATTTTCTGTGGAATTTTTTTCCCACAAAGCAATCTTTGTGGCTTTTTTATTGGTCAATGCTTAGTTTGGAGAGATTTCCTTTAATATCCGCTTCACATAAGTAATATGTACTTTTTTTTTCTATTGTGTTTTTTTTTTCAAAATCTCTTCATGAAATAAAAGCGAACCCCCCCCCCCCTCATATGAACAGCAAAGTGACATGATTTTAGCGCAGATGCCTGAAAAAAAAGAGGGAAATAACCTCTCCTTCCTCTTGTTCCCGTCCTCAGTGCATCTGTCTTAGTCCTATGTATGAGTTGGCTGTACAGACGGGTGAAGCAATAGACAAGATGCGGAAGTTCGTTGACGGCATCAATGTGATCTATGAGATACGTAGGAACAGACGTATCGTTGTGTATATCGGAGCCATGTTGGGAGTGTGTGACCCATCGCAGATATATTAGCACCTCACTTTTGCATTTTGGTTACAATTAGTGTTGAGCGATACCTTCCGATATCGGGAAATATCGGATCGGATTGGATCGGACCGATACCGAAAAAGTAATGGATATCGCCGATTCCGATACTGGAAACCAATGCAAGTCAATGGGACAGAAATATCGGAATGAAAATAAACCCTTTCTTTCCTTGTAGATTAATTCTACATGAAGGAAAACAACTAAGAATAATGTAGAATGTATTGGGGGAGGTGGGGGAGACAATAAAGGCATAGAGGTTTAGCCCAATCAAATGGAATAGCAGGAATTAATATTTTTTTTAAGAAGTTCTGAGTTACGGAAATATTGACTATGTTAAGTATTTTTATATTTTGTCAGATATTTATGTTTCACTACTTCCATGCTCTTCACCTTCTTTTTTACTTCTCCCACACTTTCTCCTTCATCATCCTCAGCATCTTTTTCATCCACTTCTTCTTCACCTTCTTCATCTTCTTCTTCTTCACCTTCTTCGTATTATTCTTTTTTTTTACATTCTTCATATTCTACTTCTTCATCTTCTTCATATTCTTCTTCTTCATCATATTCTTATTTGTGACAGGCATTCCTGTAGTTGTTATCTATAAAAGGTTGGACATTACACCTTTCGTTCTGCCCGTCACAAAAGACTTACAACAGGATTTGTCCGCGTTCAGTTTGGCCTGCAGCAGCAGGTCTTTTCCAGGGGCACCACGAGGAGGAACGGACTCACCCCCATACACTGCTTAGTCATCTTCTGCTTATAATTTAGATATTATCTTTTTCTCAGATTTTTAGTCTTATGCTTAATGTTCTTCCGCTTTTTGTTCTGCAGCTTCTTGTATTTCTGCTTCTTGGTTTTCTGTCTCTTGTTCTTCTGTATCTTGGTGCTTGTCTTCTCTTCTTTGTCCTCTTGGTCAACTTCTTCAGGGTCATCTTCTTGGTCTTCTTCGGGGTGGTCTTCAGGGTCGTCGTCTTCGGGGGTCCTCGTCTTCGGGGTCCTCATCTTCTTCGGGTTGGTCTTCTGGGTCCTCGTCTTCGGGGTCCTCGTCTTCTTCGGGGTGGTCTTCAGGGTCCTCGTCTTCTTCGGGGTGGTCTTCAGGGTCCTCGTCTTCTTCAGGGTGGTCTTCAGGGTGCTCGTCTTCAGGGTCGTCGTCTTCGGGGTCCTCGTCTTCTTAGGGTTGGTCTTCAGGGTCCTCGTCTTCAGGGTCCTCGTCAGGGAGATCCAGAGTGATTACCAAGAACCATTTCAAAAAGCTTGAACTTGGAAATGTAGCAGAAGGTACAAGAAAGCTGAGGAACTACCGAGGACCAGCTGACGGTACTGGAACCCGGATGGGTAGCAGAAGGTACAAGAGCCAATGGAACTGCCGAAGACCAGCTGACGGTACTGGAACTCGGTTACTAAGCAGGAGGTACCTGTGCCAGAAAGCACTACCAAGGACCAGCAGACGTTGGTGGAACTTGGATACCGAGAAGGAGGCACCTAATCCAAAGGCACTGCCGAGAACCAGCTGACGGTACTGGAACCCGGATGGGTAGCAGAAGGTACCCATGTAAAAAAAAGTTCAAGGCCGCGAGCCGGCCGCAGTTACCAAAACCCACAGTCCTACAGGGGGTGCTTGTCCTATTGGCACTATGGAACCAGCCTTCATTGCCAGATCCCGCAGCCCACATAGGAGTCACCTAAACTGCAGGCACCATAGAGTCGGCTAACCCGACCGCAACACGACAGGACAACGCATTGGAGGCAAAGTGACGTTGACACTACCCGGAAACAGCTGGCGTGCTGGAACCAGGCTGGGCAGGAGGGAGTACCCGTGCCAAAGTCACTGCCGAGAACCAGCTGACGGTACTGGAACCCGGATGGGTAGTAGAAGGTACAAGAGCAAATGGAACTACCGAGGACCAGCTGACGGTACTGGAACCCGGATTGGTAGCAGAAGGTACAAGAGCCAATGGAACTGCCGAAGACCAGCTGACGGTACTGGAACTCGGTTACTAAGCAGGAGGTACCTGTGCCAGAAAGCACTACCAAGGACCAGCAGACGTTGGTGGAACTTGGATACCGAGAAGGAGGCACCTAATCCAAAGGCACTGCCGAGAACCAGCTGACGGTACTGGAACCCGGATGGGTAGTAGAAGGTACAAGAGCAAATGGAACTACCGAGTAGTGTTGAGCCACCCCCGTAGTGTTCGAGTTCGGTTCGGTTCGTCATACACCCATGTGTTTGCCGAACTGTTCGTCGAACTGTTCGTCGAACACCGTCGAACACCGTTAAAACCAATGGCAGGCAAACAAAAACACATAGAAACACATAGAAAACACCTTCAAAGGTGTCCAAAAGCTGACAAACTGCTCAGAAGACATAACTAACACATGGAAAAGTGACAAGTACATATAGTCATGCGAAAATAAAAGAGGTGGAGGAGTAAAAGGAGGGGGAGACACAGATATAGGCATGTCATGCCCTTCTAAAATCCAAAAAGTGAGAAGCCGACACGGCCAGTCCGCTCCTGCCTGTGCCACCTCCGTGTCGCCGGGTTTGTGCCAGAGCCGCGGTGAACCCTGACGGCCAGCCCCCCTCTCCCAATACTGGTGCCTGTCCGCTGGTGGGTCGAGCGAGCCCCCCTGTGGTGGAGGCAGCTCTAAGCTTTTTAATTTAAATTGTCTCTCTAATTTGAATGAATACACTTTAAATCCATTTACAAGGATCTATTGGAGGGCAAGTTTCATGCCAGCAGTCGCGGTAATTCCAGCTCCAGTAGCGTCCACTAAAGCTGCTGCAGTTAAAAAGCTTTTATAAGGATCGAGCTCGGCTGTCCACCGCAAGGCATCCTACTGCCAGTCCCAGCCCCTATGCCTTGGGGTGCCTCCTGATGCTCTTCACTAAGTATCCCATGGTCCCGAAGCATTTCCTTTGAAAAAATTAAGTGTCTAAACTACAGGTGGTGCAGCTTGCTTAACAGCCGGGATAATCCGCTCACTAGCAGACACTGCTACTAGGCACAAAGTATTTCCTGGGCTAGATGCAGTTAAAAATTTGTAATTAGATACTCTCGTTGGATGCTGAGAAAGCATTCCATAGAGTCTCCTGGCACGCCATATATGATTCTCTTAAAAAGCTTGGGGTAGGGGTCTAGGGGACCCTTTTATAGCCAAAATCACGGCCCTGTATCGCAATACGTCACCTAGGCTGAAGATAAATGGAACTGTAGCACCCTGAGGGCTCGGTTGCTACAGACGTATTGCACCTCACCCAGAGGTGTGATATCTCACTCTCAGGTAAGGATGGAGTGTGGATCAGGACCCGACACCTGCATGCATTACACCACATTGCCGTGGGGCAGGGCGACCAATATGCCCCTGAGATGGGCACGACAGTCCCTGTCCCTGGCTGGAGTGGGGGGAGGGAACACTGAGGAAGGGGAACCCTGTAGTGCAGGAGCAGGGAGGAAGCAGTTCCTGGGTGCATTGAGAAGGGAGTATAAAAGGTGGGCACCATCTTAGTTCAGTGCAGAGAAGTCTGAGCAGAAGTGGCAGGGAGCAGGGGCTCTGCATGAGCTCTGCTCCGGAGGCGGGCCTAGTAACAGAGGCCCAGGCCTGGAAGAGGGAGAAGAAAGGAAGAGGAGCGGAGAAGGCTCCAGGAACGAGGAATGAAGGGATCCCAGGGGTGCGGACGGGCGAGTCGCCACCGCACGCCCGAATCCACCTGCGTGGAGGGGTCAGGCCAAAGGGGGAGACCGGTCCCCGAACTAGTGGAGGCAGGAAACGACCCTCAGCTAGAAACCGGAGGCTCTGACATTTTATGTGGCGCAGCCCCTCGCTACACCCGCTAGGAAGGCACCACATAGGGTCAGGGAAACTGGCGCCAAGTTTACCAAGAGGAGGCCCGAGGCAGCCGGACAGAAGTGTTGGTAAGAAAGGCCAGACAAAGGACACACAAAGGGGGTCCTGTGAAGTGCTCCAAAGTTATCTGGGAGTTGTCTGAGCCCCTCACCTGGTGAGCACAGTACGACGTGGGCAGCCGTTACCTGCAGACGTGGTCTGGATAATAAGAACTGTGAGTAAAGGCCCTGAACTGCATCACTGACTCCGTGTCGTTACTGCTGCTGCCCTGCACCATCACCCCCATCCTCCGCATACACTGCCCTGAGGCTATACTCCTCCCGTGGGGAGTTATGCTACGCTCTGCTGCACCCACAACACCAGCCTCAGTGGTCTGCCCTGTAGCGGCGGTTCACTCTGACCGCAATCCACGGGTGGCGTAGTCGGACATTTAAACATGAAAACCACATAAATAGTTCCGCCACTGGTTTGACCGCCCTGAGCCACAGAACTGGGTCGCCGCCACGAAGACTACAACCACCAGCATCCACCAAAAAGGGTCCGGCTCCGGGTGTCCCAAGGCCCAGGGGGTGCGTCAGAACATTTTCATCACCTTTCACAATCACCAATGGGACAAGGCAGTGATGTCCTCTGTCCCCTCTCTTATACATCCTAGTGACGGAGCACCTGCTCTCATCAATTCGCCATAACCCCAATATTAGGTGGATTGAGGTGGGAGGCACCGAGTACAAGTGCTCTCTATTTGCTGATGATGTCCTAGTATATATCACTCAATCACATATATCCATCCATGCTGTTATGGCTGAAATAGATCACTTTGTTACATGGTAAAATTTTAAAATCAATGCAGCGAAGTCTGAGGCCCTCGATGTCTCCCTCCCCAAATCCATATAGGATTCCATCCAGTCCAACTTTCCCTTTGCCTGGCCCTCACAGGGTATCAAATACTTAGGAATTCCTATTCATAGAGACCTCTCCCATCTATGTTATCTTAATTTTGGGCCCTTTATTGAACAACTCCATACAGACCACGGTTGGCAAGTTAGAACTGTAAGATTCACTACGTGAACCACTGGTGTTTTGTGGAAAAGCACATGTACACTGCGTTCCAAATTATTATACAAAAAGTGTTTAGGAGTGATAAGGGAAGAATTTGTTTGTTTGTCAGTTAAACTCATTGATGGTGATGTGTGTCAGGGCTCTTTATATCACTGTAAGCAATTGCAGACACCTGTGCTAATTAGTTTGGCAGGTGTGTCCAATGAAAGGCAAGACTACTTAAGAAGGCTCTCTCACATTATTAAGCAGCCTACATTTTCTGCCAAAATGGGAAAGAAAAAGGATGTGTCGGCTGCTGAGAAGCAACAAATTGTGGAGTGTTTAGGTCAAGGCATGACTACAATCAACATTGTGCGATGATCAGGATGAAGTGTCTTGGCAATCAAGAAGTATGTAGCTGATTCACAGTACACACGTGTGCGTGCTGATAAGGGCAAATTGAGGACTCTTTCCTACCGGCAATTACGTCAGGTTGAAAGAGCAGCGGCAAAAAAGCCTTGTCATAGCAGCAGACAAGTTTTTGAAGCTGCTTGTGCCTCCAACGTCCCCCGAACAACAAGATGCAGGGTCCTTCAGAGGTTTGCAGCTGTGCATGCGCCATCCTGTCGACCTCCTCTATCCACTTCACACAAGCAGAAACGGCTCCAGTGGGCCAAACATTACATGAAGACTGATTTCAAAACTGTTTTGTTCACGGATGAGTGCCGTGCAGCGCTCGATGGTCCAGATGGATGGAGTGGAGGATGGCTGGTTGATGGACACCCCACGCAAACACGGCTACAGCGCCAACAAGGAGGAGGTGGAGTAATGTTTTGGGCTGGAATCATGGGGAGAGAGATTGTCGGCCCCTTTAGGATCCCTGAAGGCGCTAAAGATGAACTCCATAATGTATGTGGATTTTCTCAAACAGCACTTCCTGCCATGGTTCAAGAAGAAGAACCGTGTATTTCACAGCAAGATCATTTTTCTGCATGATAATGCACCATCTCATGCTGCACATAAAACATCTGCATCTCTGGCTGATATGGGCATAAAAGGGGACAAACTTATGGTGTGACCCCCATGCTCCCCTGACCTCTACCCCATTCAGAACCTTTTGAGCATCATTAAAAGGAGTGTCTATGATGGCGGGAGGCAGTTCACATCTAAGCAACAGCTCTGGGAGGGTATTCTGTCCTCATGCAAAACAATTGAAGCAGAAACCATCCAAAACCTGACAAATTCAATGGACGAGAGAGTTCAGAAGCTCCTTTCGAACAAGGGGTCCTATGTGAAAATGTAACATCACCTAGAATAAAGTTTTGAGTTGAAAACTGTTTGATTTCAGTTTCTAACAACCTGCTAATGCTTATAATTTCAAAAATGACCATTTTTTTGGTCTTTATTAAAATGAAAAGGTTGATCGAAAAGTTTGGGGATCTAAGAGTGTGGCAACCCAGTAGTCATGATTACTTCGAATTCTGACAATATGAGGGTCATGCTGCAGGTAGTGCAGCAAGAAGGCACTTATGTGCCTTGCGCATCTCGGAGCCCCAAAATTATTTTCCGGGCTAGATGCAGCTAAAAATTATTTTTAATTTTAAATCTGGTGAAGCTTTAGTATAGATGGCCTAATAGGATCAGTGCTGCACACTGCTACAAAGCCCAAATTATTTTCCAGTCAAGATACAGATAAACATGATTAGTAATTTGAAAGCTTAAAACGGTTGGTAGGGTGATTTTAACCAATCATCAAGCTTTTACTCTCCCCAGGATGACACAGGGGTAGAAAAGTCGTTTCGGATCCATGATTTGTTCATCTTTATGAACGTGAGTCTGTCTACATTATCAGTGGAGAGCCGCGTGCGCTTATCTGTCAGCACACCACCAGCAGCGCTGAACACACGTTCAGACAGAACGCTGGCTGCGGGGCATGACAAGATCTCCAAGGCGTAAGTGGCTAGCTCCGGCCATTTATCCAGATTGGAAGCCCAAAAAGAGCAAGGGTCCAGTGACACAGTCGTGGCTTCAATGTTTACTTGGAGATACTCCTGTACCATCGTCTCTAGGCGTTGACTATGTGTCAGACTTCTTGTCTCCTGTGGCCTTGCAAAGGATGGGCTAAAAAAGTGGTGAAATGATTCCGCAAAATTGATGTTACCAGCAGATACTGTGGTTCTGTTACGGTTTGAGTGCTGAACACTTGACGGTCCCACGGTTGGCAAGTTGGAACTGTGAGATTCACTACGTGCACCACTGGTATTTTGTGGAAAAGCACATGTAAGATTCTGCAACAGTCTCTGCTGATACTCCTGCATGCGTGCATCCCTTTCTATGGCAGGAATAATTTCTGCAAATTTACTTTTGTACCGGGGATCTAACAGTGTGGCAACCCAGTAGTCAGGATTATTTCTAATTCTCACAATTCGAGGGTCATGTTGCAGGTAGTGCAGCAAGAAGGCACTCATGTGTGTTGCGCATCCAGGAGCACCAAGTCCCTGTTGTGTTGGTGGCGAGGTAACAATCATGCTTCCTTCCTCTGTCCTCTCCCCCCAACCTCGCACAACAGAAATGTGATCAAGGTCTCCCTCATCTGATGAGTCTTCCATCAGTTCGTCCTCCACTTCTTCCTGGGCTCCTGCACCTTCCTCACTAGTTTGGCTGCTACCATGCGCCCTGGTAAAACCATCTCCCCCACCCTCACATGCCTGCCGCCTTGGTGCTGCCGACCGTCTGGACCTTGCAGATGTTAGCCCTTCCGCATACAACTCCTCCTCCTCTACTTCCTCCACCTCCTCTTGTGCCACCACCTGACTCCGAATTCTGTTTAACATGTGCTCCAGCATGTAAATCACCGGAATAGTCATGCTGATAATGGCATCGTCAGCACTAAACATCTTCGTCGCCATTTCAAAACTGTGCAGAAGGGTGCATAGGTCCCTGATCTGAGACCACTCCTCCAGCGTGATTTGCCCCACCTCTGAATCTCGTTGGCCCAGGCTATACGTCAGAACGTATTGCACCAGGGCTTGTCGGTGCTGCCACAGTCGCTGCAACATGTGCAGAGTTGAATTCCACCGGGTAGGCACATCGCATTTTAGCCGGTGAAGTGGCAGGCCCAACGACTTCTGTAGAGATGTAAGTCGCTGAGCTGCGGGATGCGAACGGCGGAAGTGAGCACACAGCGACCGTGCCCTCTGCAGAAGGCCATCTAGTCTGGGATAGTGGGCTAAAAATTGCTGGACAACCAGGTTCAACACGTGAGCCATACAAGGCACGTGTGTGACATTGCCCCGGCGAAGGGCCGCACCCAGGTTTGCAGCATTGTCGCACACGGCCTTCCCTGGTTTCAGGTCCAGTGGAGACAACCATTCATGAAATTGGTTCTCCAGAGCTGACCACAACTCCTCAGCTGTGTGACTCACATTTCCCAGACATTTCAATGTAAAAACCGCCTGATGACGTTGAGCCCTACTGCCAGCATAGTAAGGAGGTGTGCAGGATCCCTTCTGCGCAGTTAGAAAGCTTGTGGCATGACCAGACAGGCTTTGGGTGCAGGTGGAAGACCGAGAGGAGGTTGAGGAGGCAGAAGCAGTGGAGGAACTTTGACATAAAGAGGATTGACGCACAACTCGTGGGGACGGCAAGACTTGGACAGCAGCCCCTTGTCCTGCTGTCACCATAGTTACCCAGTGCCCAGTCAGCGACATGTAACGCCCCTGTCCATGCCTACTCGTCCAAGTGTCTGTGGTGAAATGCACCCTGTCACACACAGAGTTTCTCAAAGAAGCGGTGATGTTGTGTGCGACATGCTGGTGGAGCGCAGGCACACCTTTCTTTGAGAAGTAGTGCCGACTGGGCATCTGGTACTGGGGCACTGCGACGGACATAAGGTCTCGAAAATCCTTTGTGTCCACCAGGCGGAAAGGCAGCATTTCTGTAGCCAAGAGCTTGCAGATGGTGAAATTCAACCTCTTAGCTTTCTCATGGCTAGGAGGAAATGGTCTTTTACTTGTCCACATCTGAGGGACCGAGGGCTGGCTATTGTGCTTAGACGGGGTTGATAAGGGTGTCCCCGGCAAACTGCCGGTCTGTGAGGAAGATGCAGGCGGACATGTTAGGTTGCCTTGATCCAAAGGTGGTGCTATCGATGTCGGACAGCGCTCAACACCAGCTGGTGTTACCACCTCCAAAGAAAATGATGACCTGCCAATCACGCTGGCTGTTGCGGGTAAAGAGGTGGCATCTCTGCGCCCCAAAACAGGTGTGACTGCTGTCCCCCCAGTCACAGAGGATGAAGAGGCCGCGGATGCACAAGATATGGCAGACGGTGGTTGGCCCGGCCGGCTAGGCCGCATTGTAGCACACTGAGCTTCCCACTGCAACTTATGCTTCATGTCCATGTGCCGGTTCATGCATGAAGTACTCAAACTATGTATTTTTTGGCCTCTACTTAGCTTTTGCTGACAAATGTTACAGATAACACGAGTTGGGTCATCTTTATCGATCTGAAAAAATGCCCAGGCTATGCAAGGCTTAGCACCCATGCGACCTGAAGAGCCACCACGACTTGTGGTGAGAGGCAGAGTTGTGTTTGAGGATGCAGTTGTTGACGTGCTTCCAGTACTACGTCTCTGTCCAGGAAGGCGCAACCTGACCTCGTCGTCACTAGCATCTTCCTCCACCTCCACTGCTGACCTCATCTCTTGGCTGACTGTGGGTTGACAGTAAGTGGGATCTCCGACCTCATCATCATCACCCTGTGCGTTATCACACCCGTCGTCCTCAGAGCCAACCTGTTCCTGCCCTGACAAAAAACTAAAGTTGTCGCTCCAATCAGGTATTTGAGTCTTATCATCGTCTTCCTCATTGTCTTCACCAACAGGAGTTACAGTTTGGGAATGAGGGTCTACATTATGGTCAGAACCTTCTGCGTCTGGTCCTGGATCCGACTCATAAAGATTCTGGGCATCAGTGCAGATCATTTCCTCGTCTGGATTCACAGAAGCGCTGGAGTCGACCTCTGATTCCCAGGCTATAGTATGAGTAAACAGCTCTGCAGACTCAACCATCTGTTCTACCTCATACTCAGACGGGCAGCTGGAGATTTGGGAGCTGTGAGGAAGCAAGTGCGATTTGGGTGACACCTTTGAGGACTGGAGTATTTGTGATGTTGAAGTTGATGTGGAGGAGAGCCCACTTAAAGGAGCACTTGATATCCGTTGAAGCACCTGCTGTTTTTGTGCCTCATCTGGAATTTGTAGCGATTGGCGTGGCCGTAAGAAAGGGATCTTATCACATTGTCCGCTAAAAGAAGTAGACATTTTAGTTTGGCTGGAAGATGGTCTTTCTTCTGCAGATGTTACTGTTGCTTTAACACCTACCCCACGGACACAACCTTTTTTCCCCTTCCCAACACGCCTATTCCCCTTTCCACCAGCAGCAGGCCTTTTTCCACTCATTTTGGTGGTTAACTAATTCACAACTCTGGAGTTGTTTGCACAAAAAAACAATGGATGGTAACCGAGCAGAGCTGAGTGGCCAAACTGTGGTATTAGGCCAAAACTATTGGCTGGGTTAGATGCAGAAAAAAATTATTTTGAATTTGCAACCTGATGGAGGTCAGTATAGATGGACTAATACAAATAGTCCCACACACTGCTAGAATCCCAAATATTTTTTCAGAGGTACTGTAGATGCAGATAAAAATTATTTTTAATTTGCAACCTGATGGAGGTCAGTATAGATGGACTAATAGACCAAGTCCCACACACTGCTAGAAGCCCAAATATTTTTTCAGAGCTAGATGCAGAAAAAAATTATTTTTAATTTGCAACCTGATGGAGGTCAGTATAGATGGACTAATAGACCAAGTCCCACACACCGCTAGAAGCCCAACTATTTTTTCAGAGCTAGATGCAGAAAAAAATTATATTCAATTTGCAACCTGCTGGAGGTCAGTATAGAAGGACTAATAGAACAAGTCCCACACACTGCTAGAAGCCCAAATATTTTTTCAGAGCTAAATGAAGAAAAAAATTATTTTTAATTTGCAACCTGATGGAGGTCAGTATAGATGGACTAATAGACCAAGTCCCACACACTGCTAGAAGCCCAAATATTTTTTCAGAGCTAGATGCAGAAAAAAATTATTTTTAATTTGCAACCTGATGGAGGTCAGTATAGATGGACTAATAGACCAAGTCCCACACACCGCTAGAAGCCCAAATATTTTTTCAGAGCTAGATGCAGAAAAAAATTATTTTTAATTTGCAACCTGATGGAGGTCAGTATAGATGGACTAATAGACCAAGTCCCACACACTGCTAGAAGCCCAAATATTTTTTCAGAGCTAGATGCAGAAAAAAATTATTTTTAATTTGCAACCTGATGGAGGTCAGTATAGATGGACTAATAGACCAAGTCCCACACACCGCTAGAAGCCCAAATATTTTTTTCAGAGCTAGATGCAGAAAAAAATTATTTTTAATTTGCAACCTGATGGAGGTCAGTATAGATGGACTAATAGACCAAGTCCCACACACCGCTAGAAGCCCAACTATTTTTTCAGAGCTAGATGCAGAAAAAAATTATATTCAATTTGCAACCTGCTGGAGGTCAGTATAGAAGGACTAATAGAACAAGTCCCACACACTGCTAGAAGCCCAAATATTTTTTCAGAGCTAAATGAAGAAAAAAATTATTTTTAATTTGCAACCTGATGGAGGTCAGTATAGATGGACTAATAGACCAAGTCCCACACACTGCTAGAAGCCCAAATATTTTTTCAGAGCTAGATGCAGAAAAAAATTATTTTTAATTTGCAACCTGATGGAGGTCAGTATAGATGGACTAATAGACCAAGTCCCACACACTGCTAGAAGCCCAAATATTTTTTCAGAGCTAGATGCAGAAAAAAAATATTTTTAATTTGCAACCTGATGGAGGTCAGTATAGATGGACTAATAGACCAAGTCCCACACACTGCTAGAAGCCCAAATATTTTTTCAGAGCTAGATGCAGAAAAAAATTATTTTTAATTTACAACCTGATGGAGGTCAGTATAGATGGACTAATAGACCAAGTCCCACACACCGCTAGAAGCCCAACTATTTTTTCAGAGCTAGATGCAGAAAAAAATTTTATTCAATTTGCAACCTGCTGGAGGTCAGTATAGAAGGACTAATAGAACAAGTCCCACACACTGCTAGAAGCCCAAATATTTTTTCAGAGCTAAATGAAGAAAAAAATTATTTTTAATTTGCAACCTGATGGAGGTCAGTATAGATGGACTAATAGACCAAGTCCCACACACTGCTAGAAGCCCAAATATTTTTTCAGAGCTAGATGCAGAAAAAAATTATATTCAGTTTGCAACCTGATGGAGGTCAGTATAGATGGACTAATAGAATGATGCTATGCCCAAAAGATTTTACTTCACTAGGTGCAGTAAAAAAATTGGTATTCTATACACAGGTGTTATATCTTGCAACACAGATAGGCTACTCCACTGACTAACACACTCTGCAATAGGCCAAAAAGGATTAGCTTTGCTAGATTCAGCCAAATGCTGTGAAAAAAACTTGCACAGCACTGGCACAGACCTGCCTGGCAAAAACTGATAGGAACTCATGTAACCTAGTCCTGAAAAGGACTCCAATTACAATTAGTCTTTACTCCCACAACCTATCTATTTAAGAGCACAGACCTCCCTGATAAAAGTCGTAGGAAATGCTGTAACCTAGTCCTTAAAAGGACTGCAATCACAACTATTCCCTACTCCCAAGCTATCTGTATATTTGTGCGAAAATTGGCTTGAAATTAACAAGGTATAGCGCACACAGCAACAGCGGTGCCGTCTAACACGCAGCTGCAGCAGTGAGAAAATGGTGGCGACGGGGAAAATGGCTTGGTCTTATAGGGCAAGGACATGTGACATACACTGCCAATGACACATGCCCTTGCTTGTGTGAAAAAAAGCACTTCGCTCCGTGTGTGCGCTGCTGATAGGCTGACAGATTGCACCTCCCCACTGCAAATGCGGGAAAGAGAAAAAAAAATGGAGATCTTCATTGTTCCTGCAGAGATCCATCCCCTGCCCCTCCCCCCACCCCGCTGTACACTCAAACTGCGTATTAACATTAATTTTCATCATTACTGAGAAAAAATCCAGTTATGATTTTGGTGCACGAACAGTTATCGAACATAACCTCGAACAGCCGAATTTTTCTCAAATTGTTCGTGTTCGCCAACGGCTCGGTATAGAATACCAATTTTTTTACTGCACCTAGTGAAGTAAAATCTTTTGGGCATAGCATCATTCTATTAGTCCATCTATACTGACCTCCATCAGGTTGCAAATTGAATATAATTTTTTTCTGCATCTAGCTCTGAAAAAATATTTGGGCTTCTAGCAGTGTGTGGGACTTGTTCTATTAGTCCATCTATACTGACCTCCATCAGGTTGCAAACTGAATATAATTTTTTTCTGCATCTAGCTCTGAAAAAATATTTGGCCTTCTAGCAGTGTGTGGGACTTTCTCTATTAGTCCATCTATACTGACCTTCATCAGGTTGCAAACTGAATATAATTTTTTTCTGCATCTACCTCTGAAAAAATATTTGGGCTTCTAGCTGTGTGTGGGACTTGTTCTATTAGTCCATCTATACTGACCTCCATCAGTTTGCAAATTAAAAATAATTTTTATCTGCATCTACCTCTGAAAAAATATTTGGGCTTCTAGCTGTGTGTGGGACTTGTTCTATTAGTCCATCTATACTGACCTCCATCAGGTTGCAAACTGAATATAATTTTTTTCTGCATCTAGCTCTGAAAAATTATTTGGCCTTCTAGCAGTGTGTGGGACTTTCTCTATTAGTCCATCTATACTGACCTCCATCAGGTTGCAAATTAAAAATAATTTTTATCTGCATCCAGCTCTGAAAAAATATTTGGCCTTCTAGCAGTGTGTGGGACTTTCTCTATTAGTCCATCTATACTGACCTCCATCAGGTTGCAAATTAAAAATATTTTTTTGTCTGCATCTAGCTCTGAAAAAATATTTGGCCTTCTAGCAGTGTGTAGGACTTTCTCTATTAGTCCATCTATACTGACCTCCATCAGGTTGCAAACTGAATATATTTTTTTCTGCATCTACCTCTGAAAAAATATTGGGCTTCTAGCTGTGTGTGGGACTTGTTCTATTAATCCATCTATACAGACCTACATCAGGTTGCAAACTGAATATAATTTTTTTCTGCATCTACCTCTGAAAAAATATTTGGGCTTCTAGCTGTGTGTGGGACTTGTTCTATTAGTCCATCTATACTGACCTCCATCAGGTTGCAAACTGAATATAATTTTTTTCTACATCTAGCTTTGAAAAAATATTTGGGCTTCTAGCTGTGTGTGGGACTTTCTCTATTAGTCCATCTATACTGAACTCCATCAGGTTGCAAATTAAAAGTAATTTTTTGTCTGCATCTAGCTCTGAAAAAATATTTGGCCTTCTAGCAGTGTGTGGGACTTTCTCTATTAGTCCATCTATACTGACCTCCATCAGGTTGCAAACTGAATATATTTTTTTTCTGCATCTACCTCTGAAAAAATATTGGGCTTCTAGCTGTGTGTGGGACTTGTTCTATTAATCCATCTATACAGACCTCCATCAGGTTGCAAACTGAATATAATTTTTTTCGGCATCTACCTCTGAAAAAATATTTGGGCTTCTAGCTGTGTGTGGGACTTGTTCTATTAGTCCATCTATACTGACCTCCATCAGGTTGCAAACTGAAAATAATTTTTTGTCTTCATCTAACCCAGCCAATAGTTTTGGCCTAATACCACAGTTTGGCCACTCAGCTCTGCTCGGTTCCCATCCATTGTTTTTTTGTGCAAACAACTCCAGAGTTGTGAATTAGTTAACCACCAAAATGAGTGGAAAAAGGCCTGCTGCTGGTGGAAAGGGGAATAGGCGTGTTGGGAAGGGGAAAAAAGGTTGTGTCCGTGGGGTAGGTGTTAAAGCAACAGTAACATCTGCAGAAGAAAGACCATCTTCCAGCCAAACTAAAATGTCTACTTCTTTTAGCGGACAATGTGATAAGATCCCTTTCTTACGGCCACGCCAATCGCTACAAATTCCAGATGAGGCACAAAAACAGCAGGTGCTTCAACGGATATCAAGTGCTCCTTTAAGTGGGCTCTCCTCCACATCAACTTCAGCATCACAAATACTCCAGTCCTCAAAGGTGTCACCCCAATCGCACTTGCTTCCTCACAGCTCCCAAATCTCCAGCTGCCCGTCTGAGTATGAGGTAGAACAGATGGTTGAGTCTGCAGAGCTGTTTACTCATACTATGGCTTGGGAATCAGAGGTCGACTCCAGCGCTTCTGTGAATCCAGACGAGGAAATGATCTGCACTGATGCCCAGAATCTTTATGAATCGGATCCAGGACCAGACGCAGAAAGTTCTGACCATAATGTAGACCCTCATTCCCAAACTGTAACTCCTGTTGGTGGAGACAATGAGGAAGACGATGATGAGACTCAAATACCTGATTGGAGCGACAACTTTAGTTTTTTGTCAGGGCAGGAACAGGTTGGCTCTGAGGACGACGGGTGTGATAACGCACAGGGTGATGATGATGAGGTTGGAGATCCCACTTACTGTCAACCCACAGTCAGCCAAGAGATGAGGTCAGCAGAGGAGGTGGAGGAAGATGCTAGTGACGACGAGGTCAGGTTGCGCCTTCCTGGACAGAGACGTAGTACTGGAAGCACGTCAACAACTGCATCCTCAAACACAACTCTGCCTCTCACCACAAGTCGTGGTGGCTCTTCAGGTCGCATGGGTGCTAAGCCTTGCATAGCCTGGGCATTTTTTCAGATCGATAAAGATGACCCAACTCGTGTTATCTGTAACATTTGTCAGCAAAAGCTAAGTAGAGGCCAAAAAATACATAGTTTGAGTACTTCATGCATGAACCGGCACATGGACATGAAGCATAAGTTGCAGTGGGAAGCTCACTGTGCTACAATGCGGCCTAGTCGGCCGGGCCAACCACCGTCTGCCATATCTTGTGCATCCGCGGCCTCTTCATCCTCTGTGACTGAGGGGACAGCAGTCACACCTGTTTTGGGGCGCAGACCTGCCACCTCTTTACCCGCAACAGCCAGCGTGATTGGCAGGTCATCATTTTCTTTGGAGGTAGTAACACCAGCTGGTGTTGAGCGCTGTCCGACATCGATAGCACCACCTTTGGATCAAGGCAACCTAACATGTCCGCCTGCATCTTCCTCACAGACCGGCAGTTTGCCGGGGACACCCTTATCAACCCCGTCTAAGCACAATAGCCAGCCCTCGGTCCCTCAGATGTGGACAAGTAAAAGACCATTTCCTCCTAGCCATGAGAAAGCTAAGAGGTTGAATTTCACCATCTGCAAGCTCTTGGCTACAGAAATGCTGCCTTTCCGCCTGGTGGACACAGAGGATTTTCGAGACCTTATGTCCGTCGCAGTGCCCCAGTACCAGATGCCCAGTCGGCACTACTTCTCAAAGAAAGGTGTGCCTGCGCTCCACCAGCATGTCGCACACAACATCACCGCTTCTTTGAGAAACTCTGTGTGTGACAGGGTGCATTTCACCACAGACACTTGGACGAGTAGGCATGGACAGGGGCGTTACATGTCGCTGACTGGGCACTGGGTAACTATGGTGACAGCAGGACAAGGGGCTGCTGTCCAAGTCTTGCCGTCCCCACGAGTTGTGCGTCAATCCTCTTTATGTCAAAGTTCCTCCACTGCTTCTGCCTCCTCAACCTCCTCTCGGTCTTCCACCTGCACCCAAAGCCTGTCTGGTCATGCCACAAGCTTTCTAACTGCGTAGAAGGGATCCTGCACACCTCCTTACTATGCTGGCAGTAGGGCTCAACGTCATCAGGTGGTTTTTACTTTGAAATGTCTGGGAAATGTGAGTCACACAGCTGAGGAGTTGTGGTCAGCTCTGGAGAACCAATTTCATGAATGGTTGTCTCCACTGGACCTGAAACCAGGGAAGGCCGTGTGCGACAATGCTGCAAACCTGGGTGCGGCCCTTCGCCGGGGCAATGTCACACACGTGCCTTGTATGGCTCACGTGTTGAACCTGGTTGTCCAGCAATTTTTAGCCCACTATCCCAGACTAGATGGCCTTCTGCAGAGGGCACGGTCGCTGTGTGCTCACTTCCGCCGTTCGCATCCCGCAGCTCAGCGACTTACATCTCTACAGAAGTCATTGGGCCTGCCACTTCACCGGCTAAAATGCGATGTGCCTACCCGGTGGAATTCAACTCTGCACATGTTGCAGCAACTGTGGCAGCACCGACAAGCCCTGGTGCAATACGTTCTGACGTATAGCCTGGGCCAACGAGATCCGGAGGTGGGGCAAATCACGCTGGAGGAGTGGTCTCAGATCAGGGACCTATGCACCCTTCTGCACAGTTTTGAAATGGCGACGAAGATGTTTAGTGCTGACGATGCCATTATCAGCATGACTATTCCGGTGATTTACATGCTGGAGCACATGTTAAACAGAATTCGGAGTCAGGTGGTGGCACAAGAGGAGGTGGAGGAAGTAGAGGAGGAGGAGTTGTATGCGGAAGGGCTAACATCTGCAAGGTCCAGACGGTCGGCAGCACCGAGGCGGCAGGCATGTGAGGGTGGGGGAGATGGTTTTACCAGGGCGCATGGTAGCAGCCAAACTAGTGAGGAAGGTGCAGTAGCCCAGGAAGAAGTGGAGGACGAACTGATGGAAGACTCATCAGATGAGGGAGACCTTGATCACATTTCTGTTGTGCGAGGTTGGGGGGAGAGGACAGAGGAAGGAAGCATGATTGTTACCTCGCCACCAACACAACAGGGACTTGGTGCTCCTGGATGCGCAACACACATGAGTGCCTTCTTGCTGCACTACCTGCAACATGACCCTCGAATTGTGAGAATTAGAAATAATCCTGACTACTGGGTTGCCACACTGTTAGATCCCCGGTACAAAAGTAAATTTGCAGAAATTATTCCTGCCATAGAAAGGGATGCACGCATGCAGGAGTATCAGCAGAGACTGTTGCAGAATCTTACATGTGCTTTTCCACAAAACACCAGTGGTGCACGTAGTGAATCTCACAGTTCCAACTTGCCAACCGTGGGACCGTCAAGTGTTCAGCACTCAAACCGTAACAGAACCACAGTATCTGCTGGTAACATCAATTTTGCGGAATTATTTCACCACTTTTTTAGCCCATCCTTTGCAAGGCCACAGGAGACAAGAAGTCTGACACATAGTCAACGCCTAGAGACGATGGTACAGGAGTATCTCCAAGTAAACATTGAAGCCATGACTGTGTCACTGGACCCTTGCTCTTTTTGGGCTTCCAATCTGGATAAATGGCCGGAGCTAGCCACTTACGCCTTGGAGATCTTGTCATGCCCCGCAGCCAGCGTTCTGTCTGAACGTGTGTTCAGCACTGCTGGTGGTGTGCTGACGGATAAGCGCACGCGGCTCTCCACTGATAATGTAGACAGACTCACGTTCATAAAGATGAACAAATCATGGATCCGAAACGATTTTTCTACCCCTGTGTCATCCTGGGGAGAGTAAAAGCTTGATGATTGGTTAAAATCACCCTACCAACCATTTTAAGCTTTCAAATTACTAATCATGTTTATCTGTATCTTGGCTGGAAAATAATTTGGGCTTTGTAGCAGTGTGCAGCACTGATTCTATTAGGCCATCTATAATAAGCTCCACCAGATTTAAAATTACTAATCATGTTTATCTGTATCTTGGCTGGAAAATAATTTGGGCTTTGTAGCAGTGTGCAGCACTGATCCTATTAGGCCATCTATACTAAACTCCACCAGATTTAAAATTAATAATAATTTTTTGCTGCATCTAGCCCGGAAAATAATTTTGGGGCTCCGAGATGCGCAAGACACATAAGTGCCTTCTTGCTGCACTACCTGCAACATGTCCCTCATATTGTCAGAATTCGAAGTAATCATGACTACTGGGTTGCCACACTCTTAGATCCCCCAAACTTTTCGATCAACCTTTTCATTTTAATAAAGACCAAAAAAATGGTCATTTTTGAAATTATAAGCATTAGCAGGTTATTAGAAACTGAAATCAGTTTTCAACTCAAAACTTTATTCTAGGTGATGTTACATTTTCACATAGGACCCCTTGTTCGAAAGGAGCTTCTGAACTCTCTCGTCCATTGAATTTGTCAGGTTTTGGATGGTTTCTGCTTCAATTGTTTTGCATGAGGACAGAATACCCTCCCAGAGCTGTTGCTTAGATGTGAACTGCCTCCCGCCATCATATACACTCCTTTTGATGATGCTCCAGAGGTTCTGAATGGGGTAGAGGTCAGGGGAGCATGGGGGTCACACCATAAGTTTGTCCCCTTTTATGCCCATATCAGCCAGAGATGCAGATGTTTTATGTGCAGCATGAGATGGTGCATTATCATGCAAAAAAATGATCTTGCTGTGAAATACATGGTTCTTCTTCTTGAACCATGGCAGGAAGTGCTGTTTGAGAAAATCCACATACATTATGGAGTTCATCTTTAGTGCCTTCAGGGATCCTAAAGGGGCCGACAATCTCTCTCCCTATGATTCCAGCCCAAAACATTACTCCACCTCCTCCTTGTTGGCGCTGTAGCCGTGTTTGCGTGGGGTGTCCATCAACCAGCCATCCTCCACTCCATCCATCTGGACCATCGAGCGCTGCACGGCACTCATCCGTGAACAAAACAGTTTTGAAATCAGTCTTCATGTAATGTTTGGCCCACTGGAGCCGTTTCTGCTTGTGTGAAGTGGATAGAGGAGGTCGACAGGATGGCATATGCACAGCTGCAAACCTCTGAAGGACCCTGCATCTTGTTGTTTGGGGGACGTTGGAGGCACCAGCAGCTTCAAAAACTTGTCTGCTGCTATGACAAGGCTTTTTTGCCGCTGCTCTTTTAACCTCACGTACTTGCCTGTAGGAAAGAGTCCTCAATTTGCCCTTATCAGCACGCACACGTGTGTACTGTGAATCAGCTACATACTTCTTGATTGCCAAGACACTTCATCCTGATCATCGCACAATGTTGATTGTAGTCATGCCTTGACCTAAACACTCCACAATTTGTTGCTTCTCAGCAGCCGACACATCCTTTTTCTTTCCCATTTTGGCAGAAAATGTAGGCTGCTTAATAATGTGAGACAGCCTTCTTAAGTAGTCTTGCCTTTCATTGGACACACCTGCCAAACTAATTAGCACAGGTGTCTGCAATTGCTTACAGTGATATAAAGAGCCCTGACACACATCACCATCAATGAGTTTAACTGACAAACAAACAAATTCTTCCCTTATCACTCCTAAACACTTTTTGCATAATAATTTGGAACACAGTGTACATGTGCTTTTCCAAAAAATACCAGTGGTTCACGTAGTGAATCTTACAGTTCTAACTTGCCAACCGTGGTCTGTATGGAGTTGTTCAATAAAGGGCCCAAAATTAAGATAACATAGATGGGAGAGGTCTCTATGAATAGGAATTCCTAAGTATTTGATACCCTGTGAGGGCCAGGCAAAGGGAAAGTTGGACTGGATGGAATCCTATATGGATTTTGGGAGGGAGACATCGAGGGCCTCAGACTTCGCTGCATTGATTTTAAAATTTGACCATGTAACAAAGTGATCTATTTCAGCCATATCAGCATGGATGGATATATGTGATTGAGTGATATATACTAGTACATCATCAGCAAATAGAGAGCACTTGTACTCGGTGCCTCCCACCTCAATCCACCTAATATTGGGGTTATGGCGAATTGATGAGAGCAGGTGCTCCGTCACTAGGATGTATAAGAGAGGGGACAGAGGACATCCCTGCCTTGTCCCATTGGTGATTGTGAAAGGTGATGAAAATGTTCTGATGCACCCCCTGGGCCTTGGGACACCCGGAGCCGGACCCTTTTTGGTGGATGCTGGTGGTTGTAGTCTTCGTGGCGGCGACCCGGTTCCGTGGCTCAGGGTGGTCAAACCAGTGGCGGAACTATTTATGTGGTTTTGATGTTTAAATGTCCGACTACGCCACCCGTGGATTGCGGTCAGAGTGAACCGCCGCTGCAGGGCAGACCGCTGAGGCTGGTGTTGTGGGTGCAGCAGAGCGTAGCATAACTCCCCACGGGAGGAGTATAGCCTCAGGGCAGTGTATGCGGAGGATGGGGGTGATGGTGCAGGGCAGCAGCAGTAACGACACGGAGTCAGTGATGCAGTCCAGGGCCTTTACTCACAGTTCTTATTATCCAGACCACGTCTGCAGGTAACGGCTGCCCACGTCGTACTGTGCTCACCAGGTGAGGGGCTCAGACAACTCCCAGATAACTTTGGAACGCTTCACAGGACCCCCTTTGTGTGTCCTTTGTCTGGCCTTTCTTACCAACCCTTCTGTCCGTCTGCCTCGGGCCTCCTCTTGGTAAACTTGGCGCCAGTTTCCCTGACCCTATGTGCTGCCCTCCTAGCGGGTGTAGCGAGGGGCTGCGCCACATAAAATGTCACAGCCTCCGGTTTCTAGCTGAGGGTCGTTTCCTGCCTCCACTAGTTTCGGGGACCGGTCTCCCCCTTTGGCCTGACCCCTCCATGCAGGTGGATTCGGGCGTGCGGTGGCGACTTGCCCGTCCGCACCCCTGGGATCCCTTCATTCCTCGTTCCTGGAGCCTTCTCCGCTCCTCTTCCTTCCTTCTCCCTCTTCCAGGCCTGGGCCTCTGTTACTAGGCCCGCCTCCGGAGCAGAGCTCATGCAGAGCCCCTGCTCCCTGCCACTTCTGCTCAGACTTCTCTGCACTGAACTAAGATGGTGCCCACCTTTTATACTCCCTTGCAATGCACCCAGGAACTGCTTCCTCCCTGCTCCTGCACTACAGGGTTCCCCTTCCTCAGTGTTCCCTCCCCCCACTCCAGCCAGGGACAGGGACTGTCGTGCCCATCTCAGGGGCATATTGGTCGCCCTGCCCCACGGCAATGTGGTGTAATGCATGCAGGTGTCGGGTCCTGATCCACACTCCATCCTTACCTGAGAATCATAGAATCATAGAATCATAGAATGGTAGAGTTGGAAGGGACCTCCTGGGTCATCTGGTCCAACCCCCTGCTCAAAGCAGGATTCACTAGATCATCTCAGACAGATGTCTGTCCAGCCTCTGTTTGAAGACGTCCATTGAAGGGGAACTCACCACCTCTCGTGGCAGCCTGTTCCACTCATTAATCACCCTAACAGTCAAAAAGTTTTTTCTAATATCTAATCTGTGTCTCCTCCCATTTAGTTTCATCCCATTGCTTCTAGTCTTTCCTTGTGCAAATGAGAATAAAGATGATCCTTCTACAATGTGACAGCCCTTGACATATTTGTAGACAGCTATTAAGTCTCCTCTCAGTCTTCTTTTTTGCAAGCTAAACATTCCCAAATCCTGCAACCGTTCCTCATAGGACATGGTTTGCAGACCAGTCACCATTCTGGTCGCTCTTCTCTGAACTTGCTCCAGTTTGTCGATGTCTTTTTTAAAATGTGGTGCCCAAAACTGTACACAGTATTCCAGATGAGGTCTGACCAAAGAGGAGTAAAGACCGATAATGACTTCACGTGATCTAGACTGTATGCTTCTGTTAATACATCCCAGAATTGTATTTGCCTTTTTTGCTGCTGCATCACACTGTTGACTCATGTTCAGTCTATGATCTATTAGTATACCTATGTCTTTTTCACATGTACTGTTGCTTAGCTCTATTCCTCCCATTCTGTATATGCTTTTTTCATTTTTATTGCCCAGATGTAGTACTTTGCATTTTTCCCTGTTAAAAAACATTCTGTTGGTTGCTGCCCACTGCTCCAGTTTATTTAGGTCTTTTTGAATCCTCTCTCTCTCTTCTCTAGTATTAGCTATCCCTCCTAGCTTTGTGTCATCAGCAAATTTAATCAGTTTACCCTCAATTCCTTCATCTAAATCATTGATAAAGATGTTGAACAATACAGGTCCCAGGACGGAGCCCTGTGGTACCCCACTTGAGACATTCATCCAGCTGGATGTGAAGCCATTTACAACCAGATATCACATCTCTGGGTGAGGTGCAATACCTCTGTAGCAACCGAGTCCTCAGGGTGCTACAGTTCCACTTATCTTCAGCCTAGGTGACGTATTGCGATACAGGGCCGTGATTTTGGCTATAAAAGGGTCCCCTAGACCCCTACCCCAAGCTTTTTAAGAGAATCATATATGGCGTGCCAGGAGACTCTATGGAATGCTTTCTCAGCATCCAACGAGAGTATCTAATTACAAATTTTTAACTGCATCTAGCCCAGGAAATACTTTGTGCCTAGTAGCAGTGTCTGCTAGTCAGCGGATTATCCCGGCTGTTAAGCAAGCTACACCACCTGTAGTTTGGACACTTAATTTTTTCAAAGGAAATGCTTCGGGACCACGGGATACTCAGTGAAGAGCATCAGGAGGCACCCCAAGGCATAGGGGCTGGGACTGGCAGTAGGATGCCTTGCGGTGGACAGCCGAGCTCGATCCTTATAAAAGCTTTTTAACTGCAGCAGCTTTAGTGGACGCTACTGGAGCTGGAATTACGCGGCTGCTGGCATGAGACTTGCCCTCCAATAGATCCTTGTAAATGGATTTAAAGTGTATTCATTCAAATTAGAGAGACAATTTAAATTAAAAAGCTTAGAGCTGCCTCCACCACAGGGGGGCTCGCTCGACCCACCAGCGGACAGGCACCAGTATTGGGAGAGGGGGGCTGGCCGTCAGGGTTCACCGCGGCTCTGGCACAAACCCGGCGACACGGAGGTGGCACGGGCAGGAGTGGACTGAACGTGTCGGCTTCTCACTTTTTGGATTTTAGAAGGGCATGACATGCCTATATCTGTGTCTCCCCCTCCTTTTACTCCTCCACCTCTTTTCTTTTCTCATGACTATATGTACTTGTCACTTTTCCATGTGTTAGTTGTGTCTTCTGAGCAGTTTGTCAGCTTTTGGACACCTTTGAAGGTGTTTTCTATGTGTTTCTATGTGTTTTTGTTTGCCTGCCATTGGTTTTAACGGTGTTCGAAGGTGTTCGACGAACAGTTCGACGAACAGTTCGGCGAACACACGGGTGTTCGACGAACCGAACCGAACTCGAACACTACGGGGGTGGCTCAACACTACTGAAGAGGTGGTAGGTGGCGCTGTAGGTTGGCCTAGGTCTTCAGTGTGTTTTTGTAACTCCACCACGTGCTTGGTCCGCACATGTTTCCACATATTTGTGGTATTGAGGTTGCTGACACTTTTCCCTCTTTTCACCTTCTGATTACACAGCTTGCATTTGACAAAGCAAATGTCATCTGCAACTGTGACAAAAAAGGACCAGGCACTGCAAGTCTTGGGAGCGCCCGCTTTGGATTTTGGAAGAGCCATGCTCCTAATGGGTGCCGAAGTGGAGGCTACAGGCAACCAAGTCTGCCCCCTCCCTCTCCCTCCTTTTTGGGCTGTTCGGGGAATCTCTTCCTCAGAGCTGCTCCCACCACCTTCCTGTCCCTCACGCCATGATGGGTCAAGGACCTCATCATCTACACCACCCTCTTCAAACAACTGCTTCTCCTGGGTAGTCTCGACAGTACAGTACGCACCAGAAAGTGGCACCTGAGTCTCATCATCAGATGCGTACTGAGGTGTGCTGCTGACCATAGGCACTGGCCCACCCGCCTCTTCAGATTCAGAGAGACAAAATGGTTGCGCATCACTGCATACTACCTCTTCTTCAAATTCTCGAATTCTGCTTGGCTGGCCCCCTCTTTCCAAGCCAAGAGATTCAGAGAACAGAAGTAGAGATGGCTCCTGTCCAGGGCTCTCTGACTGCCTGGGCAATTTGGCAGGTGGTGAAGAGACAGATGGGTGCTCTTCAGTGCTCAGGACCTGAGAGGATCTGGAACTAATTGAAGTCGATGCGTTAGCTGCCATCCATCCGACAACGGCTTCAATTTGGTCCTCCCGCAGCAGTGGGGTATGGCTAGCTCCTACAAAGCTGCGCATAAAGGACTGTTCCCTGGTAAAACTGGGGGATGCTGAGTCACTGGTGCCAGCAGCAGGCACAGAATCCCCACATCCTCTCCCTGCAGGCACAGAATCCTCACATCCTCTCCCTGCAGAAACTCCACGCCCACGCCCACGACCACATGCCTTACTCCCTGCCTTCTTCATCTTGGTAGACTGATAAAGATAGGCAGAAAAGTACTAAGTGCTTAGTGTGCTTATTCCTGAACAGCTGCTAACAGGTATAAGAAACACTAATTTTATAAAGTGTGGACTAGACTTTAATATGAGCTAATGTGGCCTACACAACTGTAAAGTGGAGTGTTTGGTGAACTTTATTTAGGTTTTTTTTGTCACAAAAAGACACTGGATGTGCCTAAAGATGTAATAACGATAGTATCACAAACTTTTTGTAGCTATTACAATGTAGGAAGTTAACCTACAATGCAATAGATGAGGCTACAAAAAATAGGCTAATACTAATCTGGCTGGGGCTGCAGGGCCCAATGCTGCAGAAAGGCTCCTCTATCTACTCCTATATAGTGTGTTTGGAACCAATTTAGCTGAATACGGATGGAACCACCACACTAATAGGAGATATCAGGAAAAATTATGAATTGGCAAAAAAGGACAATGTATGAGGCAGTGACACACATTGAGTGCACTACAACCAGACGTGGTTGAAGCACACACTACAGGGTGAGCTGCACTCACACACCAGACCTTGCAGACAGCGGTGAACAGTACAGATGCAGAGCACTGTGCACTAGCGCTGCAAGACCAAAAAAATTTCTCTATCTACTCCTATATAGTGTGTTTGGAACCAATTTAGCTGAATACGGATGGAACCACCACACTAATAGGAGATATCAGGAAAAATTATGAATTGGCAAAAAAGGACAATGTATGAGGCAGTGACACACACTGAGTGCACTACAACCAGACGTGGTTGAAGCACACACTACAGGGTGAGCTGCACTCACACACCAGACCTTGCAGACAGCGGTGAACAGTACAGATGCAGAGCACTGTGCACTAGCGCTGCAAGACCAAAAAAATTTCTCTATCTACTCCTATATAGTGTGTTTGGAACCAATTTAGCTGAATACGGATGGAACCACCACACTAATAGGAGATATCAGGAAAAATTATGAATTGGCAAAAAAGGACAATGTATGAGGCAGTGACACACACTGAGTGCACTATAACCAGACGTGGCTGAAGCACACACTACAGGGTGAGCTGCACTCACACACCAGACCTTGCAGACAGCGGTGAACAGCACAGAGAACTGTGCACTAGCGCTGCAAGGCACAGCGATTTATAAAGTAGCTTGGGTAAAGCAGAATAGACCAAATAGGTAGCTAAAACTGTCCCTCAGAACAACAGCATCCTATCCCTAACTGAATTCACAGCAGAGTGAGCTCAAAATGGCGGCGGCGGCTTTTATAGTGCATCATGACATCATTTCAGCAGCCAATCACAGCCATGCCATTAGTTAAGATGCCTACATGCCTAACAGGATGTGCCCACACTTCTTAGGATCCTCATTGGCTGAATAAAATGAAAATGGCTCATTGCATTATGGGAACTTCCGATTCCGGTGTACGATATTGCAAAAGTATCGGAATTAAGTATCGGAATTCCGATACCGCGAATATCGGCCGATACCCGATATTTCAGTATCGGAATGCTCAACACTAGTTGCAGTATATTATCATTCAGTAAATGGGAATAATTGTACCATATATTTCCTGTCTTCTATTCCCCAAAATCAAATGTGTATGGAGCCAGAACGTTATAGCTCCGCACTATCTAATGGCTGTACTTGGTACTGCAGTTCAGTTGCTATTGAGGTGAATGTGACCTGAGCCACAGTACAGAGAACGACCACTAGATGGCGTACAGAGCTATAGTCTTCTGGTATGTACTAGCACTACCCTGAGCTATGGGTCAGGAATCTCATCCTCCTCCAAGTACAGAAGTAACATGGAGCGTTCCAGGTGCTGCAAATTGATGATTTTTTTTTTTTTCTACTACATCAAAGTATTCGTCATGGATGAAGCCGATGTCATGATCGGTCTCCAGGGATGTTATGACCACAGCATCTGAGTGAAGCGGTGACTCTCCAGGGACAGAAGAGGGAGTCTTTTTAAATTTCAATACTTCCATCACATAAATCGAGTTCTACATCTTGTGCCCTCACCTGTCACTCACTTATAGCAGCCACAGAATGTGCCATGAATGTGTCAGATGGGGATACTCCTCTAAACCTGTGTACCTGTCTATGTAGGTATAATGTACCATACCTTTGTGGAAGTGTAACCTCTGGGACCCTCACTTGTCATAAGATTAAAAGGACCTCAGCACTGATATACTGCTACAACATTGTCATAGTTGTGGGCCTAAGTACTGCCGACCACGGAAACTGCGGCGCCTCTTCATCCAGTGATGTCCTGACTTCTCGTTTCCTCCTTTCAGGGCGATGGCACCCGACTGCCCAATGCTTCTGTTTTCTGCTACCTTCGAGGAGCCTGTCTGGTGTTTTGCTGAGAGGATTGTTCCAGAGCCGAACATCATAAAATTAAAGAAGGAGGAGCTGCCTCTGAAGACTGAAGCCACCATTCCTATCCGGAATTTTCTCCGCAAACAAAAACAGGGTACATTTCCCGGTCTGAATTGCATACTATCCAATAATGTCCAAAAGGGTGATCATATATCTGACGCGGCCCCTGGGCCGTGGGGTACCCGGTGCCGGGCCGGTGGATGGTGGGGGAATGTCACAGTGGCGGTGTACCGGGCCATGACACAGGGCGGTCAATAAAAGGGGTTATGTATAGGGGATTATAGAGTTTTTAAAGAGTTCGTGACGCCACCTGTGGAATGCGGCTAAAGGGAGCCGCCGCTGCGGAGCAGATCCTCTGGAGCTGTTGTTAATGCAGCAGGGATGGTGTGGCTCTCCACAAGAAGTGCTAGCTCCAGGGCAGTGTAGATGATGTTGCAGGTTGTGCTGGGCGTTGTAGTGCAGGGAGTGATGGTGACACGCCCCCTGGGCCGTGTGTGGGGGAATAACCGGAGCCGGGTCTCTGTGTAATGCTGGGGGTTTGTAGTCTCCGTGGCGGCGACCCGGTCCCGTGGCTCAGGGTGGTCAAACCAATGGCAGATCTGTTTATTTGGTTTTTAATGTTGAAATGTCCGACTACGCCACCCGTGGATTGCGGTCACTGAGAACCGCCGCTGCGGGACAGACCGCTGAGGCTGATGTTGTGTGCGCAGCAGAGGGTAGCATAACTCCCCACGGGAGGAGTATAGCCTCAGGGCAGCGTGATTAGATGGTGAGGGTTGTGGTGCATGGGCGCAGCAGAAATGACTCAGAGTCCGTGCAGTGCAGTTCAGGGCCTTTACTGTTGGTAATGAAGAAGGCCCTGCGGGGAGTACTGGCTAATATTAGAGGCCTGGTCAGTCTGTGAGCGAACAAGAGTCCCCTTGGCCAGGTGGAGGTGTAGGCCTTTCCGTCTGACTGCACTCTTCCTGGCTACCCTGCTGTAGTCGTGTAGTAGCCCACGTTCCTGAGTGTACCGTGTGGTGCTCACCCTTATGGCTGGTGACTTGGGGCCTTTGGTACCTTCCGCTCCTCGATGGCGGTGCCGGTCCCTTGCGTGTGACTGAGCCTCCGGGCTTTCTATGGCCAGAGGACCTGAAATCCCCTGCCAGGTGGTTTCTGCTGCTGGATGTGGATATCCTCACAGCCTCGGACTCCGATGTCCGGTTCTCTGCGTCTTCGGCCAGGACGAGCTCTGCTAGCTCCAGTCCCTGGCCTTCAGCTCCTGTCTCCTACAGAGCTCCTTACTTTGCTGCTCATCTGTCCCTCTCTCTGGAACTACTCCCTAACCCCGCCCCAGATCCAGTTTATAAAGGGCAAATTCCTCCCCTCCCTGGACTGGGGCAGGAGGCGTTGCATGCAATAGTGCTCCTGACCAGGAAAACCCATGCTCGCTCTCAGACATGGTATTTCTACCACTGTGGCAACCAGACCCCCTGGGGTGCCACATTCCCCCCTGGTAAATTTTAGTACTCCGGGACTAAACACATTTTATGAAAACATACATAACAGGGTATAAGCAATAACACATCAACATATGTACAAGGAGTTCAGTCTTTATAGGTCACGGCGCTTCTGTAACCAGGTGTCCATGTCACCCAAGATGTATTTTGAGGGACCCGTCCCAAACCCTCCAAGTAGGCCCTGGGGTGGCTACAGGGCATCGTTGGACCATGTCTTCAGCCACCTCCACGGGTTTTTATTCTGTGGTCCGGACAAAAGGGGCACTTAACAGGTGCAACTATTAATAAGGTACAGTTCCGGTTATTCATTGTCCATAACCTGTCAGTCCATAAACCCTGTCGGGTAACTTGAGAAACATAATTATTATTCATGCAACAAACATTTGCAATATACAGGTATATATCTTTTTTTTTTTTAGATTCTCCAGCAAGCGGGCTTCTGACCTCTAGTGCTCCTGGTGGACCGACGTGTTCTTTCTGGGTCCCCTGTTTCCACCCCTTGTGTAGTGGGCTCGCTAGTGTCTGCACTACAGGTGTTTGGAGATGTTACGGGTAGGTTGGGCAGCTTTCTGCGTACTCTTTGACTTACCACGGGCACGGCAGGCTCACTACTAGCAGAGGGTTGACTCTCCTGGGCTGCTGGTATGGAATCTTCTGCCTCCGGGGCCGGATGCTCTTCCAACACTACTTGCTCTTCTGTAGGCCCTTGAGGGGCTGCCAGAGAAAGGTAAGGATGGGTACCACAATAGCGTTGTTAATTTTTGTCCAGGACCGGGGAAATTCTCCGAGTACTGTACTGACCATTTCTTCCCTTTCCTCTGTGGGTTGAGGGCTATCTTGGTCTTCATCAGTGCTTTGCAGCTGCTCGGGACACTTCTTCAGGTGGTCTCTGGAGACAGTGGCTGTGGTCTCTCCTCCATCCTTACTGATAATGCATACTTTCGGATTTTCATGGCTTGAGGGCAGTACTGTGTACCAGTCTTCTTCCCACTGGTCATCCAACTTATGGAGCCGCCTCTTCCTCTTCAAGACCTGCTCTCCAGGTGCCAGGGGAACAGCGGGAGCATGCTGGTTGTAAGTCTTCTCTTGCCTTTCTCTTGCTTGAGACAGACTTCTCTCAACACTCTCCTGCACTTTCCGGTACTGCTGCTGCCGTTCTGTATCCCAGTCTGCCTCTGGCGAGGTGTCCTCGGGTGTCAGGACTCCCATATTCCGGTCAATAGGCAGCTTACCAGGTCTTGCTCTCATTAGGTAAGCCGGGGTGCAGTTGGTGGAATTTACTGGGATGTGGTTATACAAGTCCACCAGATCAGGCAGTTTTTCAGGCCACAGACTGCGTTCTTCCAGGGGTAACGTTTTCAGCAAGTCCATCACCACCTGGTTCATCTTCTCGCACAATCCGTTGGTTTGGGGGTGATAGGGCGTTGTCCTTATCTTCTTGCAGAACTCCTGGAAGACCTCCGCTTCGAAGGCTGGACCTTGGTCAGTCAACACTTGCTCCGGATACCCGTGTGGATGGCAGAAGTGCTGCTGGAAGGCTGTAGCTGCTGTCTGAGCTGTTAAGTCCTTGACAGGGACCACCACCAGGAACCGGGAGTAGTGGTCTATGATGGTGAGGGCGTAGACGTACCCGGACCTACTTGGAGCCAGCTTCACATGGTCCAGGGCTACCAGTTCTAGTGGCTGTTTGGTGACGATGGGCTGCAGGGGAGTCTTCTGGCTGGCACGGTCCTTCCTTCTCAGGTTGCACGGGCCACAGTCTCTGCACCATCTCTCAATGGCCCCTCTCATGCCTACCCAGAAGAACCATTCACGCAACAGGAACTCCAACTTCTTCCATCCAAAGTGCCCTGCTCCGTCGTGGTATGCCTCCAGGACCATAGCCGCGTCTCGTCTCGGGACCACTACCTGCCAGGTCAGCTCATGTGTCCGGGAGTTGACCATTCTCCGGCACAGCTTCCCCTTGTAGAGAAACAGTTTACTCTTCTCCTTCCACAGCTGTTTGGTCTCTTCCGGAGCGTCTGGGTCAAGGCGGGCATCAGCCTGTGTCAGCATCTCTTTTACCAGGCGGACTGCTGGGTCACTGTCTTGCGTCTCTGCCCAGCTGTAGTGGGGTAAGGGGTTGAACGTGGCAGAGTGCTTGTCCCTTACACAGTGGAAATACTGGGTAATCCCATGACGGTGGAACGCAGGGAGTTCAATCTCTTCCAGTTCTTCTGGATCTTCCCCTCCGTCCGGCAAGTTTGGCATCCTGGACAGGGCGTCTGCGTTGGCATTTGTGCGTCCCACCCGGTATTTGATGGTAAACTCATAGTTGGACAGCCGGGCCATCCATCTTTGCTCCAGGGCACCAAGTCTTGCAGTGTCCAGGTGTGTCAACGGGTTGTTGTCCGTGTACACAGTGAACTTGGCAGAGGCAAGGTAATGTTTGAAATGTTCCTTCACAGCCCACATCACTGCCAGGAACTCTAGCTTAAAGGAGCTATAATTATCAGGGTTTCTCTCTGTGAGCCGTAGTTTTCGGCTGGCGTAAGCAATTACCCGCTCTCTGCCCTGCTGGATCTGGGATAGTACGGCTCCCAGCACCACGTTACTGGCGTCTGTGTGGAGGATGAAAGGCTGGCCGTAATCCGGGTAAGCCAGGATCTCATCCCCCGTGAGGGCCATCTTCAACTGGCGGAAAGACTCCTCTTCCAGCTTGTCCCACCTGAAGGGAGGCTTCTGATTCTTGTTCTTTGACTGACCTAACAGGAGGTCTTGCATAGGGGCTGCCATTTTGGTGAACCCGGGGATGAATCTTCGGTAGTAGCCTACCAACCCGAGGAACTGCCACACTTCCTTTATGCTGGAGGGTCTTGGCCAGTCCTTAATCACTGTGATCTTATCAGGGTCTGGAGCTACTCCGTCAGCACTCACCACATGTCCCAGGTACTGTACCTTTGGTTTCAGTAGATGACACTTGGAGGGTTTCACCTTTAGATCGTAGCCTGCCAGGGCGTCAAACACCTCTGCCAGGTGTTTCAGATGGTCCTCATATGTTTTGGAATACACGATGACATCGTCCAGGTATAGCAGGACCGTCTCGAAATTCCTGTGCCCCAAACAGCACTCCATCAACCGCTGGAAGGTTCCTGGTGTGTTGCAGAGCCCGAACGGCATACAGTTGAATTCGCTGAGACCCATCGGGGGGGTGAATGCGGTCTTCTCCTTGTCTGCCTCTGCTACAAGAACCAGCCAGTACCCGCTAGTAAGATCCAAAGTGGAGAAGAATTTAGCAGACTTTAATGCAGCTAAAGATTCCTCTATCCTAGGTAACGGGTACGCATCTTTGTGTGTGATACGGTTGATCTTTCTGTAATCTACACACATTCTCATGGTGCCATCTTTCTTTTTCACAAGAACTAGTGGAGCTGCCCAGGGGCTACAGCTGTCCCTGATTACCCCAGCCTCCTTCATTTCTCGCAACATTCCCTTGGCATTCTGATAGTGTGCAGGGGGTACAGGTCAGTATCTTTCCTTTATGGGTGGATGGTCTCCCGTGGGGATGTGGTGTTCTACCCCCTTTACTTGCCCAAAGTCTAGCGGGTGTTTGCTAAAGACTCTTTCGTACTACTGCACCACCCGGTAGACTCCCTGTTTTTGGTGTGAGGGAGTGGAGTCGGTGCCCACATGCAGCTTCTGACACCAGTCCTCCATTTGTTTCTTGGAGCTGTTACCCTCCTGTGGTTGAGATGGAGGCAAGGGTTCCACGGCCTTTACAGAGTTTTGGTTAACAGTGAACAATTTGGCTAGAGTGGCAAACCGGGGCAAGTATCCTTCTCTTTCCCCAATGTTTAGGATGCGGACGGGTACCCTCCCATGGCGTACATCGACCACCCCCCGTGCTGTCAAAATGGTGGGCCTACTGTCTGAGTAGACGGGTTCTACCATGGCTTGGTAGTCCCTTTCTCTTAACCCGATTGCAGTCCGGCACCAGATCATCATCTCACTTTTTGGGGGCATGGCGATAGGGAACGGGTCACTCATCCTAACACTACCAATCTCACCACCAGACATTTCTACCTGTTGCCTTTTCATCAGGGCTCTGATCTCTTTTTGTAGGACACGCTGCTGGCTGGAGCTGGCGTTCACCGCAACCTGCTGTAATATGACAATTATCTCTGCAAGACAATTTTCAATAACATTAGTACCCAAGGTTATCTTAGGGTGGCTTTCACGACGGTCAATGTCCACAATAATCAGTCCTTGCGCTGGCAGTTCAACCTTACCAATTTTGATGGTCACCTCCTTGAATCCCAACTGCGGTACGGGCTTACCATTGCTGGCGATGATGCTCAAATCGTTATCTGGGTAGCGGGTAATATCTGAGTCATTCCAGTACCGCTTAAAAAGCACATAGGGGATGGTGGTTACCTGTGACCCGGTGTCCAGTAGTGTACTCATAGGAATGCCATCCAGCACCACAGGCAAGACCGGTCGTCCCCCTACGTACTTATCACACCAGCTCAATGGGCCTGATGGTCTTATGCCTCTGCCCCAGGTTGGGCCCGTTTAAATGACAGTACCTTGCCATATGTCCTGGTTGGTTGCAGCGGCGGCAGATGGGTTGTCCGTCCTGGTCGTAGCGGTCGCTGGGCCTTCCTCTGGACGATAGGATCCTCCTCTGTCGGCGCCAAGGGACGTCCTCTGGACTGGAAGCCAGCTGGATCTTTCCTGGAGGGGACACCTGTAAAGACTGCACAGTTCTGGTTAACGCGGCAACGCTTTTGGTCAGCTCTTGGACCTGATGGTGCAGGTCTGCAGCCGGGGCTTTGTCCAAAGCCTGTGCATCAGCTCCTACAGGCTCTGCAGACAAGGGCGCCGCCTCCTGGTGATAGGTGATAGCAGGGCGCCTGTGGGTTACAGCGCCACTGTAACATACCTGGCGGCGTCCTTGCAAAGTGGTCCATCTCCCACTGTGCAAGAGTGCGCACTTGATCTCCAGTCCAGGGTGTCTCTCTGGCTTCCCTCCATGCTGTCTGTTTGCTTCTGTGTCTGCTGCTTAAGGGCGGCGCCCGATCACTTCCTGCTTTTTGTACCTGCTGCAGGCACACCCCTTGTGCGTCCTCAGCCTATTGCTGTCTATCACCTGGTATTTAAACCAGCTGCCCCAATTAACTGATGCCTGAGCATCTTGCCCTGTCATTTGGCTTTTGTCTCTGACATGCCAGGTCCTGTCTATGTTACCAGTCTTGCAGTATCTGTTTCCATGTCTGTACTGTGTCCTATCTGTGTACCTTAACCTGCAGTCTGTACTCGTTCCTTGCCTGTTCGTTCCGCCTTCCTGGAGGCTGTATTTCCAGGCCAGTCTGAACACGCTCCTTGCCTGTTTGTCCTGCCTCTCTGGGGGCCGTATTTGATGACCCGCTCCTGTATCCCGCTGCAGTGTCGGTCTCCTCCGTACACTCAGTTCCAGTCTGAACTCTCTCCTATCTTTTACCTGTTTTTTCTCTATGTCCGTTCCTTTCCTTTTTCTGCAGAGTCTGTACTCGTACCTAACTCCTGCTCATTGTCACTGTACTTCCGTTTGTGAGTTTGTGGTCCACTCGCTACTTCTCTGCAAGTACCCTGTGGGTATCTGGTTCTGCCTTTCTCTTCTAGTCTGTTCTATGTGAACAGAGCCTTGTCCACCGCGTCTGCGGTTTTCGCTTTGCTCAGCTCTGTCCACCGCGTCTGCGGCTTTCGCTTTGCTCAGCTCTGTCCACCACGTCTGCGGTTTTCGCTTTGCTCAGCTCTGTCCACCGCATCTGCGGTTTTCGCTTTGCTCAGCTCTGTCCACCGCGTCTGCGGTTTTCGCTTTACTCAGCTCTGTCCACCGCGTCTGCGGTTTTCGCTTTGCTCAGCTCTGTCCACCGCGTCTGCGGTTTTCGCTTTGCTCAGCTCTGTCCACCGCGTCTGCGGTTTTCGCTTTGCTCAGCTCTGTCCACCGCGTCTGCGGTTTTCGCTTTGCTCAGCTCTGTCCACCGCGTCTGCGGTTTTCGCTTTGCTCAGCTCTGTCCACCGCGTCTGCGGTTTTCGCTTTGCTCAGCTCTGTCCACCGCGTCTGCGGTTTTCGCTTTGCTCAGCTCTGTCCGCCGCGTCTGCGGTTTTCGCTTTGCTCAGCTCTGTCCGCCGCATCTGCGGTTTTCGCTTTGCTCAGCTCTGTCTGCCGCGTCTGCGGTTTTCGCTTTGCTCAGCTCTGTCCGCCGCGTCTGCGGTTTTCGCTTTGCTCGGCCCTGTCCGCCGCGTCTGCGGTTTTCGCTTTGCTCGGCCCTGTCCACCGCGTCTGCGGTTTTCGCTTTGCTCGGCCCTGTCCACCACGTCTGCGGTTTCGCTTTGCTCGGCCCTGTCCACCGCGTCTGCTGTTTCGCTTTGCTCGGCCCTGTCCACCGCGTCTGCGGTTTCGAATTTGTCTCCCAGTCTGTACTGGACCCTACCCAGCCTGCGCTCTAGTCTGCCTGTCTCTGTATTCCCCGGTGTGGGTCAACAGCCGTGTCCGGAGTCTGACCTGGAGTAGACCCTGGTTCCTCTGCTCGGTTCCTCCCTGGTGCACTGGCGTCGTATGCCGTCGTGCGACCTTGGTCGGATCGGGCAGATACTTAGTTACGCCCCTCCAGGCACTCTCCGGTTCATGGCACAGTGGAATCACTACATAAACACGCACACGCCAGTCAGTCCGGGCGTGTGCATTACAGCATGCTCAGGCCATGGTTCCCGTTGAGCCCCACGGCCTTCGCTCTCTGAGACTTTTTTCCAGCGAATACGTGCATTAAAAATAAATAAATTTTTTTTTTTCTCTAGCTGAGTTCCAGGCGAATTACGCACCCGTCCAGATGGATCTATCAGCTCTCGTTCCTGCGGATCCGCCACGTTATTATGGGGATCCAAGACAGAGTCGTGCTTTTGTGGAGCAATGCATGCTACACTTCAAGGCTTACCCTCTCTATTTTCCTTCCGATTGGGCTAAAGTGGCCTTTATGATTGACTATCTAGCGGGTGATGCCTTGAAATGGGTCACCCCCCTATGGGAAGCATGGGATCCTGTCGTCCTTGACCTGCAGGCCTTCCTGGTGGCCTTTCGTATGGTCTTCGAGGACCCTAACCCTGAAGCCCCTGCTGAAGCTTCACTTCCCAATATCCCGGAGCAGCCCCGACGGGTAATGTGTGTGGGTAGCGCACTAGTCCTCCTGCCCGAAGAGACTACTGCCCACCCAGAATCCAGACAGGATGACTACGCTCTCCGGAATACTTCTCACGATCTCAAGAGGCAGTCCAGACGTGTTAGGCGTAGAGGCAAGCCGTCACGCCAGGGTCTGTTCTCCCAAAGACCTCCTGATTCCAACCTTGAGGTTCCTGCTGAAGCTTCATTTCCCGGTATCCCGGAGCAGCCCCGACGGGTAATGTGCGTGGGTAGCACACCTGTTCTCCTGCCTGAAGAGACTACTGCCTACCCAGAATCAACACAGGAGGACTTCCTGCATCCGGTATCTGATGCTTCACCCATTTTAACCGGTGAGCCTGTCCAAGGGTACTCTGAAGCAGTGATTACCTCCGAGTCTGTGCATCTCTGCTACCTGGCGGAGGACCCCCTGTTGCCTCCTGAATCCTCCGGGATACCACCTGATGACAAATGGAGAGAGACTTCCCTACACCCGGTACCCGATACTTCGTCCGCTCCGTCCTGTGAGCCTGACAATGGGTACCTCAAAGCGGTAGTTAATCCCGAGTCTCTATACCCCTCCGACCAGGCGGAGGACCTCCAGTTGTCTCCAGAGCCCTTCGGGGTGCTACCTGGTAGCGAATGGACAGAGCCTTCCCTATACTCTGTACCTGATACTTCGTCCAGTGAGTCCGACCTAGTGTACTCCGAAGCAGAGGTTATCCCCGAGTCTCTACACCCCTCCGACCAGGCGGAGGACCTCCAGTTGTCTCCTGAACCCTTCGGGGTGCTACCTAATAGCGAATGGACAGAGACTCTCCTATACTCGGTACCTGATACCTCGGTCGCTTCGTCCAGTGAGTCCAACCTAGTGTACTCTGAAGCAGAGGTTACTCCCGAGTCTCTACACCTCTCCGATCGGGCGGAGGACCTCCAGTTGTCTCTTGAACCCTTCGGGGTGCTACTTGGTAGCGAATGGACAGAGCCTTACTTATACTCTGTACCTGATACCTCGCCCACTTCGTCCAGTGAGTCCGACCTAGTGTACTCCGAAGCAGAGGTTATCCCCGAGTCTCTACACCCCTCCGACCAGCTAGAGGACCTCCAGTTGTCTCCTGAACCCTTCGGGGTGCTACCTGATAGCGAATGGACAGAGACTCTCCTATACTCAGTACCTGATACCTCGCCCGCTTCATCCAGCGAGTCCGACCTAGTGTACTCTGAAGCAGAGGTTACCCCCGAGTCTCTACACCCCTCCGACCAGGCGGAGGACCTCCAGTTGTCTCTTGAACCCTTCGGGGTGCTACCTGATAACGAATGGACAGGTACTCTTCTATATTCGGTACCTAATACCTCGCCCGCTTCATCCAGCGAGTCCGACCTAGTGTACTCCGAAGCAGAGGTTACCCCCGAGTCTCTGCACTATTCCGACCCGGCGGAGGACCCCCAGTTGTTTTCTGAATCCTCCTGGGTACCACCAGATAACAAGGTAACAGGGACTTTTCTACACCTTGTACCTGATACCTCGCCCATTTCATCCTGTGAGTTTGACAACATGTACCCCGAAGCAGAGGTTACCCCCGAGTCTCTGCACTCCTCCAACCCGGCGGAGGACTTCCAGTTGTCTCCTGAACCCTCTGGGGTGCTACCTGATAATAAGTGGAGAGAGACTTCCTTGTGTGCTGTTCCTGGTACTCCACCCATTTCGTCTGTTGCTGAGGATGGCTGGATAGGAGGTAGCATCCTAGCTACCCAGATGAGACCAGTTTCTCCAGTGGACAGTGGAAGTGATCTCCTTGAAGTAAAGGATTGGCCCTCGAATTCCCTGCGGAACATTCTGGCAGGCCTGAAGAAGAGGGGGCGTAAGGGGGGGGTACTGTAACATACCTGGCGGCGTCCTTGCAAAGTGGTCCATCTCCCACTGTGCAAGAGCGCGCACTTGATCTCCAGTCCAGGGTGTCTCTCTGGCTTCCCTCCATGCTGTCTGTTTGCTTCTGTGTCTGCTGCTTAAGGGCGGCGCCCGATCACTTCCTGCTTTTTGTACCTGCTGCAGGCACACCCCTTGTGCGTCCTCAGCCTATTGCTGTCTATCACCTGGTATTTAAACCAGCTGCCCCAATTAACTGATGCCTGAGCATCTTGCCCTGTCAGTTGGCTTTTGTCTCTGACATGCCAGGTCCTGTCTATGTTACCAGTCTTGCAGTATCTGTTTCCATGTCTGTACTGTGTCCTATCTGTGTACCTTAACCTGCAGTCTGTACTCGTTCCTTGCCTGTTCGTTCCGCCTTCCTGGAGGCTGTATTTCCAGGCCAGTCTGAACACGCTCCTTGCCTGTTTGTCCTGCCTCTCTGGGGGCCATATTCGATGACCCGCTCCTGTATCCCGCTGCAGTGTCGGTCTCCTCCGTACACTCAGTTCCAGTCTGAACTCTCTCCTATCTTTTACCTGTTTTTTCTCTATGTCCGTTCCTTTCTTTTTTCTGCAGAGTCTGTACTCGTACCTAACTCCTGCTCATTGTCACTGTACTTCCGTTTGTGAGTTTGTGGTCCACTCGCTACTTCTCTGCAAGTACCCTGTGGGTATCTGGTTCTGCCTTTCTCTTCTAGTCTGTTCTATGTGAACAGAGCCTTGTCCACCGCGTCTGCGGTTTTCGCTTTGCTCAGCTCTGTCCACCGCGTCTGCGGCTTTCGCTTTGCTCAGCTCTGTCCACCGCGTCTGCGGTTTTCGCTTTGTTCAGCTCTGTCCACCGCATCTGCGGTTTTCGCTTTGCTCAGCTCTGTCCACCGCGTCTGCGGTTTTCGCTTTGCTCAGCTCTGTCCACCGCGTCTGCGGTTTTCGCTTTGCTCAGCTCTGTCCACCGCGTCTGCGGTTTTCGCTTTGCTCAGCTCTGTCCACCGCGTCTGCGGTTTTCGCTTTGCTCAGCTCTGTCCGCCGCGTCTGCGGTTTTCGCTTTGCTCAGCTCTGTCCGCCGCGTCTGCGGTTTTCGCTTTGCTCAGCTCTGTCTGCCGCGTCTGCGGTTTTCGCTTTGCTCAGCTCTGTCCGCCGCGTCTGCGGTTTTCGCTTTGCTCGGCCCTGTCCGCCGCGTCTGCGGTTTTCGCTTTGCTCGGCCCTGTCCACCGCGTCTGCGGTTTTCGCTTTGCTCGGCCCTGTCCACCACGTCTGCGGTTTCGCTTTGCTCGGCCCTGTCCACCGCGTCTGCTGTTTCGCTTTGCTCGGCCCTGTCCACCGCGTCTGCGGTTTCGAATTTGTCTCCCAGTCTGTACTGGACCCTACCCAGCCTGCGCTCTAGTCTGCCTGTCTCTGTATTCCCCGGTGTGGGTCAACAGCCGTGTCCGGAGTCTGACCTGGAGTAGACCCTGGTTCCTCTGCTCGGTTCCTCCCTGGTGCACTGGCGTCGTATGCCGTCGTGCGACCTTGGTCGGATCGGGCAGATACTTAGTTACGCCCCTCCAGGCACTCTCCGGTTCATGGCACAGTGGAATCACTACATAAACACGCACACGCCAGTCAGTCCGGGCGTGTGCATTACAGCATGCTCAGGCCATGGTTCCCGTTGAGCCCCACGGCCTTCGCTCTCTGAGACTTTTTTCCAGCGAATACGTGCATTAAAAATAAATAATTTTTTTTTTTTCTCTAGCTGAGTTCCAGGCGAATTACGCACCCGTCCAAATGGATCTATCAGCTCTCGTTCCTGCGGATCCGCCACGTTATTATGGGGATCCAAGACAGAGTCGTGCTTTTGTGGAGCAATGCATGCTACACTTCAAGGCTTACCCTCTCTATTTTCCTTCCGATTGGGCTAAAGTGGCCTTTATGATTGACTACCTAGCGGGTGATGCCTTGAAATGGGTCACCCCCCTATGGGAAGCATGGAATCCTGTCGTCCTTGACCTGCAGGCCTTCCTGGTGGCCTTTCGTATGGTCTTCGAGGACCCTAACCCTGAAGCCCCTGCTGAAGCTTCACTTCCCAATATCCCGGAGCAGCCCCGACGGGTAATGTGTGTGGGTAGCGCACTAGTCCTCCTGCCCGAAGAGACTACTGCCCACCCAGAATCCAGACAGGATGACTACGCTCTCCGGAATACTTCTCACGATCTCAAGAGGCAGTCCAGACGTGTTAGGCGTAGAGGCAAGCCGTCACGCCAGGGTCTGTTCTCCCAAAGACCTCCTGATTCCAACCTTGAGGTTCCTGCTGAAGCTTCATTTCCCGGTATCCTGGAGCAGCCCCGACGGGTAATGTGCGTGGGTAGCGCACCTGTTCTCCTGCCTGAAGAGACTACTGCCTACCCAGAATCAACACAGGAGGACTTCCTGCATCCGGTATCTGATGCTTCACCCATTTTAACCGGTGAGCCTGTCCAAGGGTACTCTGAAGCAGTGATTACCTCCGAGTCTGTGCATCTCTGCTACCTGGCGGAGGACCCCCTGTTGCCTCCTGAATCCTCCGGGATACCACCTGATGACAAATGGAGAGAGACTTCCCTACACCCGGTACCCGATACTTCGTCCGCTCCGTCCTGTGAGCCTGACAATGGGTACCTCAAAGCGGTAGTTAATCCCGAGTCTCTATACCCCTCCGACCAGGCGGAGGACCTCCAGTTGTCTCCAGAGCCCTTCGGGGTGCTACCTGGTAGCGAATGGACAGAGCCTTCCCTATACTCTGTACCTGATACTTCGTCCAGTGAGTCCGACCTAGTGTACTCCGAAGCAGAGGTTATCCCCGAGTCTCTACACCCCTCCGACCAGGCGGAGGACCTCCAGTTGTCTCCTGAACCCTTCGGGGTGCTACCTAATAGCGAATGGACAGAGACTCTCCTATACTCGGTACCTGATACCTCGGTCGCTTCGTCCAGTGAGTCCAACCTAGTGTACTCCGAAGCAGAGGTTACTCCCGAGTCTCTACACCTCTCCGATCGGGCGGAGGACCTCCAGTTGTCTCTTGAACCCTTCGGGGTGCTACTTGGTAGCGAATGGACAGAGCCTTACTTATACTCTGTACCTGATACCTCGCCCACTTCGTCCAGTGAGTCCGACCTAGTGTACTCCGAAGCAGAGGTTATCCCCGAGTCTCTACACCCCTCCGACCAGGCAGAGGACCTCCAGTTGTCTCCTGAACCCTTCGGGGTGCTACCTGATAGCGAATGGACAGAGACTCTCCTATACTCAGTACCTGATACCTCGCCCGCTTCATCCAGCGAGTCTGACCTAGTGTACTCTGAAGCAGAGGTTACCCCCGAGTCTCTACACCCCTCCGACCAGGCGGAGGACCTCCAGTTGTCTCTTGAACCCTTCGGGGTGCTACCTGATAACGAATGGACAGGTACTCTTCTATATTCGGTACCTAATACCTTGCCCGCTTCATCCAGCGAGTCCGACCTAGTGTACTCCGAAGCAGAGGTTACCCCCGAGTCTCTGCACTATTCCGACCCGGCGGAGGACCCCCAGTTGTTTTCTGAATCCTCCTGGGTACCACCAGATAACAAGGTAACATGGACTTTTCTACACCTTGTACCTGATACCTCGCCCATTTCATCCTGTGAGTTTGACAACATGTACCCCGAAGCAGAGGTTACCCCCGAGTCTCTGCACTCCTCCAACCCGGCGGAGGACTTCCAGTTGTCTCCTGAACCCTCTGGGGTGCTACCTGATAATAAGTGGAGAGAGACTTCCTTGTGTGCTGTTCCTGGTACTCCACCCGTTTCGTCTGTTGCTGAGGATGGCTGGATAGGAGGTAGCATCCTAGCTACCCAGATGAGACCAGTTTCTCCAGTGGACAGTGGAAGTGATCTCCTTGAAGTAAAGGATTGGCCCTCGAATTCCCTGCGGAACATTCTGGCAGGCCTGAAGAAGAGGGGGCGTAAGGGGGGGGTACTGTAACATACCTGGCGGCGTCCTTGCAAAGTGGTCCATCTCCCACTGTGCAAGAGCGCGCACTTGATCTCCAGTCCAGGGTGTCTCTCTGGCTTCCCTCCATGCTGTCTGTTTGCTTCTGTGTCTGCTGCTTAAGGGCGGCGCCCGATCACTTCCTGCTTTTTGTACCTGCTGCAGGCACACCCCTTGTGCGTCCTCAGGTTATTGCTGTCTATCACCTGGTATTTAAACCAGCTGCCCCAATTAACTGATGCCTGAGCATCTTGCCCTGTCAGTTGGCTTTTGTCTCTGACATGCCAGGTCCTGTCTATGTTACCAGTCTTGCAGTATCTGTTTCTATGTCTGTACTGTGTCCTATCTGTGTACCTTAACCTGCAGTCTGTACTCATTCCTTGCCTGTTCGTTCCGCCTTCCTGGAGGCTGTATTTCCAGGCCAGTCTGAACACGCTCCTTGCCTGTTTGTCCTGCCTCTCTGGGGGCCGTATTCCCAGACCCGCTCCTGTATCCCGCTGCAGTGTCGGTCTCCTCCGTACACTCAGTTCCAGTCTGAACTCTCTCCTATCTTTTACCTGTTTTTTCTCTATGTCCGTTCCTTTCCTTTTTCTGCAGAGTCTGTACTCGTACCTAACTCCTGCTCATTGTCACTGTACTTCCATTTGTGAGTTTGTGGTCCACTCGCTACTTCTCTGCAAGTACCCTGTGGGTATCTGGTTCTGCCTTTCTCTTCTAGTCTGTTCTGTGTGAACAGAGCCTTGTCCACCGCGTCTGCGGTTTTTGCTTTGCTCAGCTCTGTCCACCGCGTCTGCGGTTTTCACTTTGCTCAGCTCTGTCCACCGCGTCTGCGGTTTTCGCTTTGCTCAGCTCTGTCCACCGCGTCTGCGGTTTTCGCTTTGCCCAGCTCTGTCCACCGCGTCTGCGGTTTTCGCTTTGCTCAGCTCTGTCCACCGCGTCTGCGGTTTTCGCTTTGCTCAGCTCTGTCCACCGCGTCTGCGGTTTTCGCTTTGCTCAGCTCTGTCCACCGCGTCTGCGGTTTTCGCTTTGCTCAGCTCTGTCCACCGCGTCTGCGGTTTTTGCTTTGCTCAGCTCTGTCCACCGCGTCTGCGGTTTTCGCTTTGCTCAGCTCTGTCCACCGCGTCTGCGGTTTTCGCTTTGCTCAGCTCTGTCCACCGCGTCTGCGGTTTTCGCTTTGCTCAGCTCTGTCCGCCACGTCTGCGGTTTTCGCTTTGCTCAGCTCTGTCCGCCGCGTCTGCGGTTTTCGCTTTGCTCAGCTCTGTCCGCCGCGTCTGCGGTTTTCGCTTTGCTCAGCTCTGTCCGCCGCGTCTGCGGTTTTTGCTTTGCTCGGCCCTGTCCGCCGCGTCTGCGGTTTTTGCTTTGCTCGGCCCTGTCCACCGCGTCTGCGGTTTTCGCTTTGCTCGGCCCTGTCCACCGCGTCTGCGGTTTTCGCTTTGCTCGGCCCTGTCCACCGCATCTGCGGTTTCGCTTTGCTCGGCCCTGTCCACCGCGTCTGCGGTTTCGCTTTGCTCGGCCCTGTCCACCGCGTCTGCGGTTTCGAATTTGTCTCCCAGTCTGTACTGGACCCTACCCAGCCTGCGCTCTAGTCTGCCTGTCTCTGTATTCCCCGGTGTGGGTCAACAGCCGTGTCCGGAGTCTGACCTGGAGTAGACCCTGGTTCCTCTGCTCGGTTCCTCCCTGGTGCACTGGCGTTGTATGCCGTCGTGCGACCTTGGTCGGATCGGGCAGATACTTAGTTACGCCCCTCCAGGCACTCTCCGGTTCATGGCACAGTGGAATCACTACATAAACACGCACACGCCAGTCAGTCCGGGCGTGTGCATTACAGCCACCTGGTGCCGGTTCTCGGAGCACCCAGATGGCTATGTCTTTAAACTGCGCAAAGTCTAAATCAGGGTTCTGCAAGGCCATTACACGCAACTGGGTTCGGTGGGCGCTGGACAGTAGACCCTCAATGAACTGTTCAGTCAACAGCTTATCCTCTTTCCGCATGCTGTCAGGGTCTGCCTGCTTAATGGCTCTCAGGGCCTCCTGCAAATTCAAAGCATAGTCCCGTATACTGTCTTGTGCCCGTTGTTTGCATCCATAAAATTTTAGCTTGATCTCTGCTGAGGTGCGGGTATCAAAAGTGTCCTTTAGACGGGCCAGTATTTCCTTTACAGTCCCCTTTTCCCTGGCTGACCCGGACTTCACTTCTCTTTGGGCTGCTCCGATTAACTGGCCTATCAGGATGCTCACTTTTTGCTCCTCGGACAGGGGGTATGCTTTGAATAGGCTATTCAGTCTTTCTTTAAAGTCGCTTAGGGTATGCGACTCCCCTGAGTACTGGGGTAACCATGCCGCTCCGGGGATATACGACATCGTGAACGGCATCACTGCGGCAGCAGCCGCGCTGGCGGTGGGGGCTCCCTCCATTCTTGGTGTCTTCCTCCCGCCTAGTTAACCGTGGCCTACCTTCCGTTGCTTCTTCTCCGTAGGCCGCGGCTCCGCAGGCGATTGTCGGGGTCGAGGACCTTGCGTCTTGCGCAGCGTCAGTACGTAAGGCGGGGCTTCAGCTCTCACGCGCTTTTGGCGTCCACGCTCCTCTTCTTCCCGTGCGTCGTCCCAAAAATGGCGCCCAATGGCGGGAAAATGGCTGCGGATGGTGGGAAAACGGCTGCGGATGGCGGGAAACTTCACCACGGTAAGTATCACAGTCTTTCTTCAGGCATGCAGTACCCGGTGGTTGCGGGCACGAAATCCTGCCAACTACGCCAAAGTTGACGCGCCCCCTGGGCCGTTTGTGGGGGAATACCCGGAGCGGGGTCTCTGTGTAATGCTAGGGGTTGTAGTCTCCGTGGCGGCGACCCGGTCCCGTGGCTCAGGGTGGTCAAACCAGTGGCGGATCTGTTTACTTGGTTTTTAATGTTGAAATGTCTGACTACGCTACCCGTGGATTGTGGTCACTGAGAACCGCCGCTGCGGGGCAGACCGCTGAGGCTGATGTTGTGTGCGCAGCAGAGGGTAGTATAACTCCCCACGGGAGGAGTATAGCCTCAGGGCAGCGTGTGTAGATGGTGAGGGTTGTGGTGCATGGGCGCAGCAGAAATGACTCAGAGTCCATGCAGTGCAGTTCACGGTCTTTACTGTTGGTAATGAAGAAGGCCCTGCCGGGAGTACTGGCTAACATTAGAGGCCTGGTCAGTCTGTGAGCGAACAAGAGTCCCCTTGGCCAGGTGGAGGTGTAGGCCTTCCCGTCTGACTGCACTCTTCCTGGCTACCCTGCTGTAGTCGTTTAGTAGCCCACGTCCCTGAGTGTACCGTGTGGTGCTCACCCGTAAGGCTGGTGACTTGGGGCCTTTGGTACCTTCCGCTCCTCGATGGCGGTGCCGGTCCCTTGCGTGTGACTGAGCCTCCGGGTTTTCTATGGCCAGAGGACCTGAAATTCCCTGTCAGGTGGTTTTTGCTGCTGGATGTGGATATCCTCACAGCCTCGGACTCCGGTGTCCAGTTCTCTGCGTCTTCGGCCAGGTCGAGCTCTGCTAGCTCCAGTCCCTGGCCTTCAGCTCCTGTCTCCTACAGAGCTCCTTACTTTTCTGCTCCTCTGTCCCTCTCTCTGGAACTACTCCCTAACCCCGCCCCAGATACAGTTTATAAAGGGCAGGTTCCTCCCCTCCCTGGACTGGGGCAGGAGGCGTTGCATGCAATAGTGCTCCTGAGCAGGAAAACCCATGCTCGCTCTCAGACATGGTATTTCTACCACTGTGGCAACCAGACCCCCTGGGGTGCCACAATGGAGCAGCAAGAAACACAGAGACAAGGAAGTGCAGTCCTCTGGGTCTTTACTCACGGTTATTGCAGTCCAAGTTACAGACGTCAAAGTAACTTCCCGTGCCGTGCTGCGTTTACTCAGTGAGGTGCTCAGTCCACCCCCAGGTAACTCCGGAGTACATAGCAGGACCCCCTTCTGTGTCTTCTCTCTGGCTCTCTCCCTGAACCTCATACCAAGTGTCCCAGTCCAGTATCTGCGGGCCTTAGCGGGCGACGTCTGTTCCGTCCCCTGGGTCCTATATAGCTACCTTCCTGGTGAGACTGGTATGGAATGTTGGCTACAGGACATGAAATACTGCAGCCTCCGGTTTCTAGTTAAGATGTACAATCTTTTGCTAGTTGAGGGATCCGGTTCCCTTTATGCAGCCTGACCCCTCCACCTCCCGGTAGATGCTGGTGTACGGGTGGCCTTCTGCACGGCCCGTACCCCAAGGGTCCCTTCTTCTGTTCCTGGAGCCTCTCTGCTCCCTCTCCTCCCTTCTCTTCTCTCAGATTTGGGCCTCACTGTCCAGGCCCGCTTCTGGAGCAGAGCTCCTACAGAGCCTCTGCTCCTGTCACTTTCCTCCTCTGACTGAACTCATTCTCAAAGATGGTTTCTCTTTTTATATCTTTCTTCTATGTGCTCCCCTTAACTACTTCCTCCACCCACACCCGCTACATGGTTCCCCTTTACTAGGTTCCCCCCCACTCCAGCCAGGGACCAGGGACTGTGCTCTCCCGTAGGAGCAATCTCGCCCTGCCCTCTGAAGTGTGGTGTAATGAATGCATGTGTTAGGGTCCCGAGCTGTACACCTTCCCTACCTGAGAGTGAGATGCCACATCTCTGGCTGAGATGCAACACCTCTGGGGCGACCGAACCCTCAGGGGTGCCACATATCACACCCACACACAGGAGTGGGTATTCCCATCAGAAGCTTCGTCTGCGAGTCCTCTTTCGTGGTATATGCCATCAAATGCCTATGTGGTCTTCTCTACATAGGAGAAACCACACAACCAGTTCGTGACAGGGTATCACAGCACAAGTCGAACATTAGATGCAAAAAGATCCATCTACCGCTCCCCTTTCACTTTCGATGTAGATGCCACAACATCTCCCAATTCAAGTTCCAAGTTCTGAAGCAGATACCATTACCTAGAAGAGGCCAAGACAGGGTTAAACAACTAAGAAAACATGAAGCCTACTGGATTTACACACTACAGAATCTAAAGCCCAAGGCCTCAACAGGGACTACAATACAGACAGTTTCCTCTGAAGTATTATTGGTGTCACCAGAATTGTATTGCCTATCATTTAGAGGTTGTTTGATTCATCCTAATATGTTCTACCAGATCTCTAACTTAGAAGGTATTCTAACTGTCTTCTTGTGATTATTTATTCCAATTAATGTCTCTCAAACGAAATGGGTAGCCTGTCCTAAATCTAACTTTTGTTTCTCCACACAGAATCATTAGTATTTCAATACCCAAAGTTTCTCCAACTGGCACCTATGGTACAGTATCACATTCCCTCCCCCTTCCCTCGTCCTTCCCTCCTCCCTTTCCCACCAATACTATGAAGTTATTTCTGCTGACATATTCTACAAAAATTATGTAAATAATTGTATATATTGTTATCACTAACCACTGTTATTTTCCACATATTTCTGTACAGTTCTAATGAAGGTCCAGTGTTAGGAACGAAACGTTACCAACAACTGTTTGGATTGCCATTAAAGAATTGATTTCATTCCACTGCATTTTGAGTGCCAAGTCTCTTACTTGACTCTGAAGAATATTTGCCAATTTTACGATTTTTGTGAAAGCAAAGAAGCTAAATAAGAGGTGTTATTCAGTATGTATGGGTCGATCACTATAGCATAAACAATCATCTTCTGTCAGGTACAGTCACATCTCAGACCATGTAACACCGACCGTCCTAAGTGGATCCTGCGATACTAACCATTGTGTTTTTTATGAAATAGACTCGTAAAAGGGCAAACTGGTTTTCCTAAGAAATGTCAAACGATAGACACAATACAAATAAGGCGAATATCATCTCCATAGTCACTACCTCAAGCGACTTTCTATAAGTTCCTGAGAACGAGTTCAGATCGACGGACTTTGAAGGAGAATCCAGAAGACTGTTGAATTTAGAACTCCACTCTGCTACAATTGCATAATGTCTGTAAAGCGCTGTGGAATTAATGGCACTATCTAAGTGAGTAAAATAAATAAATAAATAAATTGCAGAATACTTACGTGTTCAAAAAATACAGAGAGGACTCAGGGTACCACAACATCCGACTGTTACGGATCTGGGTGGTGGAACCTCTCTGCTGCGGTGCAAGGAGGGACCAAAGGGGCGTAAATAGGTATCAACTCGGATTGACCAAGGTCGCACGGCGGCTCAATCGACTCCGTGAACCAGGGAAGGACCGAGCAGAGGGACCTGGTGCTACTCTGGGCCTGTCCTTGTGTGAGAGCAGGTGACTCCCATGGGTAACTGGCAGGAGCCTCCGGGTAAGCACGGCAGGTAACTGGTAGGAGCCTTCAGGTAGGCTGACTGATAGACACGGCAGGAAACTGGTACGTTCTCAGGGTAGGCTGGCAAGCCAGGCCCATAGACAGACTGGTTGGTTTGGATCGTAGGCAGACTGTCGGGCTGGACAGTACACTTGGCTGGCGGAGACAGGTAGTCAGGCTGGCGGACTGGACTGGTAGTCAGGCTGGCGGACAGGACTGTTAGTAAGGCTGGCGGACTGGACTGGTAGTCAGGCTGGCGGACTGGACTGGTAGTCAGGCTAGCGAACTGGACTGGTAGTCAGGCTGGCGGACTGGACTGGTAGTCAAGCTGGCAGCGGGACCTGAGGGCTGAAGTAGAGTTTAGGACACAAAGCTACAACCTTGCACGGGCACCTCCATTTTGGAGGAGGTGCTTTTATATTAGAGGTCCTTCGGCCATTGGCCGGGGACTCTTTAAGAGGGAGGGAGGGCGTGGGCGTGTGCCCTAAGCACAGTGCCCGGAAAGCTACGCGTGCCGGCAGCAGCAGGAGAGCCGGAAGAAGCCGGGCCGGGAGCGCGGCGGTAAGAGAGACGGCGTTTCTGCCTGTCAGGGGGCAGAGACGCCGATACTACAGTACCCCCCCTTTACGCCCCCTCTTTTTTAGGCTGGAAGCGCTCCCTGACAAACTGGAAACTTTTTCTTGCACTTTCTGACGAGTCTCCTGCAAAGGAGCTCGTTTTACCTGTTTTTGAGCTGCAGGCCAGCAGATCCAGACAACTACTCCACTCCCTAAAGACAGGGATACATGCTGGATAACAAGACACCACAAAGGTGAGAGCAATTTTTAATTCTAATTCGATATTGTTAAAATATTACACTTAGATCTGCGCCCCCCTTTCTTTTCTCCTTTTCCCTTTTTTTTATTTATCCTCTTGGTGGCCAGAATGTTCTCTACCTCATAGACGTCCTCAGCGGAGACCGGAGCTCGGGAGGTACCTGGATTGTCGGAAAAATAATTAAGCACAACTGGTTTGAGGAGAGATACGTGGAAGGAGTTGGGAATCCGTAAGGTGACCGGGAGTTTTAACTTGTTGGCTACTGGATTGATTTGCTTGAGGACTTCAAATGGACCGATGAACAGTGGACCCAACTTATAGAAGGATATTTTGAGACGAACATATTTGGAGGAGAGCCAATCCTTGTCTCCCGGACGGAATTGAGGTGGATCCAGACGTCTCTTATCAGCATGTCTCTTCATCAGCTTGGAGGATTGAAGAAGTGCGGACCTAGTGTCCTCCCAAATGGTGGAAAATTCGCTGACCAGAGACTCCGCGGCAGGGTTCTCCACTGAAGCGGAGACGGGAAACGGAATCTGGGGATGTTGACCGTAGACCGCAAAGAACGGGGACTTGGAAGAAGATTCGCTCTCATGGTTGTTATAGGAGAACTCGGCCCATGGTAGGAGCTCTACCCAATCGGTATGGTGAGCGTTGACGAAGTGCCGGAGGAAGCTAGTAAGGATCTGGTTGATACGTTCCACTTGGCCATTGGACTGCGGATGGTAAGCAGAGGAGAAATCCAGGGTTACATCCAGCAGCTTACACGTAGCGCTCCAGAAACGCAAAGTAAACTGGACCCCGCGATCAGACACAATGTGGAGAGGTAGGCCATGGAGACGAAAGATATGATGGATGAAGTCCTTACCCAGCACAGATGCAGACGAGAGACCAGGCAGAGGGATGAAGTGGGCCATTTTAGAAAAGCTGTCAGCGACCACCCAAATGACCGTACAACCGGCAGAAACAGAGAGATCAGTAATGAAGTCCATAGCAATGTGTTGCCACGGGGCTGCAGGTACGGAAAGAGGCAGGAGGCGGTTGGCTGGAAGATGTCTGGAAACCTTATTGCGGGCACAGGACGAACAGGCCGTGACGAAGTCTACCACATCCTTGCGCAGGGTAGGCCACCAGTAATGCCGGGTAATGAGCAGGAAAGTCTTCTTCTGGCCAGCATGGCCGTCTAGTTTAGATGAATGACCCCAGTGAAGAACCTTCTTATGATCCGGAACCGCTACAAACGTCTTACCGGGTGGGAGACGAGACAGGTCCAAGGGGGCCACATTCACCACTTTGGAGGGATCAAAGATATGTATAGGCTCCTCCTTTTGATGGGAAGACAGGAAGGATCGGGACAAGGCATCGTCTTTAACGTTCTTGTCCGCAGGGCGGTAATGTAGGGTAAAGTTGAAGCGGGTGAAGAACCGGGCCTGACGCGGATTGAGTCTTTGGGCATTCTGTAGATATGCCAGGTTTTTGTGGTCAGTGTAGATGACCACCGGGTGCACAGCCCCCTCAAGCAGGTAATGCCACTCCTCCAGCGCCAATTTGATGGCTAGCAGTTCTCGGTCTCCTATGGAGTAGTTGCGCTCAGACGAGGAGAAGAGCTTGGAGAAGAAGCCGCAGGTTACCATTCTCCCGGATGGAGATTTCTGGGTGAGCACTGCTCCGGCTCCGGAAGAAGAAGCATCAACCTCCAGAATGAACTGTTTGTGCAGCACTGGGGCAGAAGAGAAGGCTTGTTTTAAGGAGAGAAGGCCTCCTTCACTTCGGACGGCCATTCCTTAGGATTTGCTCCCTTACGGGTGAGCGCAGAGATGGGAGCAGTCCGGGAAGAGAAATGTGGGATGAAGAGACGGTAATAGTTGGCGAAGCCCAGGAATCGCTGAATCGCCTTCAACCCCTCCGGACGGGGCCACTTTAAGACGGCAGAGACCTTCTCGGGGTCCATCCGTAGACCTGTCTTAGAGATAATACAGCCCAGGAACGGAAGAGAGGTCTGCTCGAAGAGGCATTTCTCAAATTTTGCGTATAGGTGATTCTGCCTGAGCCTAAGTAGGACCTGACGAACATCCCTCCGGTGTGTGGGAAGATCCGGAGAGAAGACCAAGATGTCGTCCAGGTACTCCACCACGCAAGAATATAAGAGGTCACGGAAGATGTCGTTAACTAATTCTTGGAAGACGGCTGGAGCATTACAGAGACCGTAGGGCATCATACGGTATTCATAGTGGCCGTCCCGGGAATTGAATGCCGTCTTCCACTCGTCTCCTTGCCGGATCCAGACCAAGTTATACGCTCCACGAAGATCGAGCTTGGTGAAGATCTTCGCGCCTTTAAGGCGGTCGAACAGCTCAGAGATGAGCAGCAGGGGGTATTTGTTTTTGATAGTAATCTAGTTGAGTCCTCTATAATCGATACAGGGGCGTGGTGAACCGTCTTTCTTTTTTACAAAGAAGAATCCAGCTCCAGCCGGGGAGGTAGATTTCTGGATGAATCCCCTAGCCAGATTTTCTTCGATGTACTCTGACATGGCCCAGGTTTCGGCCAACGACAAAGGGTAAATATGCCCACAGGGTGGAGTGGCACCGGGCACCAGATCGATAGGGCAATAATATGACCTATGATGTGGCAGTGTCTCTGGTTCCTTCTTGTCGAAGATATCTGCATAGAACCAGTAAGGTGCCGGTAGACCAGGTAAATTAACCGGAGTAGACTGAGGTCGAGCCGGGAGAACCGGGACCAGGCAGGTCTCATGGCAATCCTGCCCCCAACAGAGCACCTCACCGGATTGCCAATTCAGAACGGGTTCATGTCTCTGTAGCCAGGGTAGACCTAGCAAAAGGGAGTGAGAGAGTCCGGAAAGCACATGGAAGGAGATCCTCTCTGAGTGTAGCATTCCCACCTGAAAGGTTATGGGCTCAATCGACTCCGTGAACCAGGGAAGGACCGAACAGAGGGACCAGGTGCTACTCTGGGCCTGTCCTTGTGTGAGAGCAAGTGACTCTCACGGGTAACTGGCAGGAGCCTCCGGGTAAGCACGGCAGGTAACTGACAGGAGCCTCCAGGTAGGCTGACTGATAGGCACGGCAGGTAACTGGTAGGAGCCTCCAGGTAGGCTGACTGATAGGCACGGCAGGAAACTGGTACGTTCTCCGGGTAGGCAGGCAAGCCAGGCCCATAGACAGATTGGCGGGTTTGGATCGTAGGCAGACTGTCGGGCTGGAGAGTACACTTGACTGGCGGAGACAAGTAGTCAGGCTGGCGGACTGGACTGGTAGTCAGGCTGACGGACAGGATAGATAGTCAGGCTGGCGGACTGGACTGGTAGTCAGGCTGGCGGACTGGACGTCAGACTGTCGGACTGGACTGGTAGTCAGGCTGGCGGACTGGACTGGTAGTCAGGCTGGCAGGGGGACCTGAGGGCTGAAGCAGAGTTTAGGACACAAAGCTACAACCTTGCACAGGCACCTCCATTTTGGAGGAGGTGCCTTTTATATGAGAGGTCCTCCGGCCGTTGGCCGGGGACTCCTTAGGATGGCTCGCCCGGCCCCTTTAAGAGGGAGGGAGCGCGCGCCCTAAGCACAGTGCCCGGGAAGCTGCTCGTGCCGGCAGCAGGAGAACCGGAAGACGCCGGGCCGGGAGCGCGGCGGTAAGAGGGACGGCGTCTCTGCCTAACTATCTAATATATGTGTGATGCTCTATTCTTTCTGTTCTAAATTGTGGGGTACCGATGTATGCTGCTCCTGAATTGCCGGCCGGCTTTTTTAAAGAGACGGGTGCATGAAAACACTATTATTTTTTTTTTAATAAATCCTTTATTTTAACACTAAATAACAAGTACAGTAACCAACACTGTCACTGTACTTATTATATATGTGACTGACATGTTTCTATCTATCTAATCTATGTGTGATGCTCCATTCTTTCTGTTCTAAATTGTCGGGTACCGGTGTATGCCGCTGATGAATTGCCGGCCGGCTTTTTTAAAGAGACGGATGCATGAAAATCCGAGGGCACTAGTGTGTTCCAAGTCCCCTGCTATGTTTTTCATGCACCCTCCTATATACCCTGCCTGCCTGTCTGCCTATATATTCTGCCTGCCTGATGTTTAATTGAGCACTGTTCCCATCGATTTGGGCAATTTTTGACCTTCTGCAGACGCCGGGGGGGATCTCCAGAAAAATGCTCGAGTTTCCCATAGACTTACATTGGGCTCGTTGCTCGGGTTGAGCACCCAAGTATTCCAATGTGCTCGACCCGAGCTTCGAGCACCCGAGCATTTTAGTGCTCACTCATCACTAGTCACTAAAAAACAATCTCAGAATCAGGGGGATCTGTTGAAGCGTTCCAGAGTACTTACCTCATAAAGTGACAGTGGTCAGAATTGTAAAAATTGGCCTGATCATTAACGTGCAAATCACCTTCAGTTGTAAAGGGGTTAATAGCATCCCATTTTAAGCAAACCTCCCCCCCATCTCTACTAGATCTATATACTAGCATCAAAGACATTAAATATGTCTTTGATTCTAGTAAAGACAGAAATATTATGAATATCGTATTGCTATGAACAAAAATAGAGTTGAGAAATTCAATCTCATCTGGTGTCCTTGGGATACTTGCTGGATACCCCTGAATATTTGAAAATCACCTTTTTTAACTTACTCAATCTTCTTCTCATGTTTACATCCCAATGCCTACATTTGTCCATTCCCCCTGTGTAGCATCGGCGTCTCTGCCCCCTGACAGGCATAGACACCGTCCCTCTTACCGCCGCGCTCCCCGCACGGCTTCCTCCGGCGCTCCTGCTTCTGCTGCTGCCGGCGTGCGCAGCTTCCCAGGCACTGTGCTTAGGGAGTGCGCGCGCTCCCTCCCTCTTAAAGGGGCCGCGCGCGCCGTCCTAAGGAGTCCCCGGCCAATGGCCGGAGGACCTCTCCTATAAAAGGCACCTCCTCCAAAATGGAGGTGCCCGTGCAAGGTTGTAGCTTTGTGTGTAAAACTCTGCTTCAGCCCTCAGGTCCCGCTGCTAGCCTGACTACCAGTCCAGTCCGCCAGCCTGACTACCAGTCCAGTCCGCAAGCCTGACTACCAGTCCAGCCCACCAGCCTGACTACCAGTCCAGTCCGCCAGCCTGACTACCAGTCCAGTCCACCAGCCTGACTACCAGTCCTGTCCGCCAGCCTGACTACCAGTCCTGTCCGCCAGCTTGTCTACTCTCCAGCCCGACAGTCTGTCTACAGTCCAGTCCGCCAGTCTGTCTATGGGCCCTGCCCGCCTGCTTACCTGGAAGCACCTGCCTGTTACCTGCCGTGCGCACCAGCCAGCCTACCTGGAGGCTCCTGCTTGTTACCTGCCGTGCCTACCTGTCAGCCTACCTAGAGGCTCCTGCTTGTTACCTGCCGTGTCTGCCAGTCCGTCTACCCGGATCACCCGTCAGCCTGCCTGCCGTGCTCATCTGCTGTATTGGTCAGTCCCTGCATTCTGACCCATGGGAGTCACCTGCTCTCATACAAGGTCTGGCCCAGAGTAGCACCTGGTCCCTCTGCTCAGTCCTTCCCTGGTCACGGAGTCGATAGAGCCGCCGTACGACCTTGGTCGGTCCGAGTTGATACCTAGTTACGCCCCCTTTGTCCCTCCTTGCACTGCAGCACAGAGGTTCCACCACCCGAATCCGTAACACCCTGTCTGTTGTAAGTCTTGTATTTCTTTCCCTCTTTTCAGATTGTTATAAATCAGAATTTCTAAATACTCAATCATTTCATAATTCAATGTTTTTTTTATTATACTGCTGGTTTAAACCGTCTTCATTGAAATCTGTTATATGTCTATATACCTATCTTATTATTTTCTTAAATTTTATATTTTGTAAAGCATGAAGATTCTTCATTAAAAATGTACAATTTGAAAAAAAAAAGATTATTCAGTCCCAACAAATATAGCATGACCACAGATATTGTCCATTTGGAATAATCTGTAATATCTGTAGCGGGTCTACCTGCCATTTTCTTCTTCATCTACCCTCCTTGTGGCTTCCGGTGTGTCCTGCCCTGCTTGTTTGCCTGCTGTCTAGCATAGTCTATTGTCCGGGGTCTTACTGTTTCACGTGCCTTCCTGCCTGCTGTGCCAACACTCTGGGTCCATGTGTCCACCCTGACCTGCGGCTTTGTGACTCTACCTCACCAGGTGAACCTAACAAAATCATATAGGAAAGCTAGTTTCATCACACATAAGAGATTACAACAGAAGGAGGAGGAAAGGTGAAGGGTGCTGTAAAAACAAAATAGCAAGTATGGAGCAACATGCAAACACCAATGGTCTTGTTGATATACTTATGACCCCAGAGTAAAGAAATAAACCCCCAAAACTGTAGTTTTAATGTTGTGTGTTTTTGTAATGTGTTCCTTTGGTTTGGATAGAAGCTAATGACTTATGGGATAAGAGTCCATTTGGGAAATGTATCTTATAATGTGGGATGTTATCCCGAGACCACAATTTGTAGATGAGCTCCAAGGGAGTATTTTCCCAAATGAAAGACTTGTTATGAAAAGACTATAAATTTAGAAAAATGGTACAAACTGCCTCTTAAAAAACCACATAGGTAGGTGAAAGATAATCCAAACCTCCTATGTTTTTTTGTCCTGAGGAAGAGGTATGGTACTTCGAAACGCGTACACAAAATTAAAAAAACGCCTATTATCCTAGTGTGCACCTGGATTTGTTACCATTTATCAGCAACGTGGAATTTTCCACTTTTTTCTTTCCACATATTGCTACTCGGTCTTTGGACCCGTGGACCTGCTGCATGCTCATTTAAACCTTTAATCATTTTATCTATTTTAACCGGATAAGACCCTATTGCGCTTTTCTCTCTTAGTTTTCTTTAAAAAAAAAAAATGTATAGTAGATTGTATTGTCAAAAACAGTAGAAGTTCACACAATGCTGGGAGAACAGGTAAGGGTCCCTGTGCTTTTCCTTTATATCATAGGTGTGGAATATTTCAGATTTGGCTACAATTGTATTTTATTTTCTCTTAAAAACGAAGTAATAACAAAAATGAATAAAAATACAAAAATATGTATATTCGTTTTACAAGTGCATTCCTTGTTGTCTGTATCTTATATATTTCCATTAGTTCGATTGAAAAAAATCGGGTGAAGGACAAAAGCTAAGTGGTGCTTAAAAGTTTGTGAACCCTTCAGAATTCTCCGTATTTTTTTTTTTTGCATTGAATCGACCTAAAACCACATCAGATTTTCAAATGAGTCATACAATTAGATAAAGAGAAGCAAATCTAACTAAAGAGTCTAAAATATTAGACTTTGACATTTTTTTTTATGAGGAAAATGATCCAAAATGACACCGCTGCACAGGCGTGAATGAAAGTATGTATTTTTTTGCTTTGCAAGTATTCATTGAAGGATAGATAGATAGATAGATAGATAGATAGATAGATAGATAGATAGATAGATAGATAGATAGATAGATAGATAGATAAATAAATTATGAAAACAGCACTCCTTGTAGAAATAGGTAGTTTATTAACTAAAAAAAGAGCTCTAGCGATATGGAAGGTTTGATACAGACCTGGAGGACGTGCAACCTATTTTTCCTGTTATGATTGCAAGTGCTGCTTGAAAAATTCTTTTTTTTAGATAGATAGATACTAGATAGATAGATAGATAGATAGATAGATAGATAGATAGATAGATAGATATGAAGATATGAAGATATGAAAAGGTGCTGGGATCTTGGCAGGTTCGAGGAGGTTCACAGGGCTGTGGTCTGGCGGCCACAACCAGAACCAGGGTTCTATGATACTTTTTGTACAACTCTAACACATACAGTACAGACCAAAAGTTTGGACACACCTTCTCATTTAAAGATTTTTCTGTATTTTCATGACTATGAAAATTGTACATTCACACTGAAGGCATCAGAACTATGAATTAACACATGTGGAATTATATACTTAACAAAAAAGTGTGAAACAACTGAAAATATGTCTTATATTCTAGGTTCTTCAAAGTAGCCACCTTTTGCTTTGATGACTGCTTTGCACACTCTTGGCATTCTCTTGATGAGCTTCAAGAGGTAGTCACCGGAAATGGTTTTCATTTCATAGGTGTGCCCTGTGAGGTTTAATAAGTGGGATTTCTTGCCTTATAAATGGGGTTGGGACCATCAGTTGTGTTGTGCAGAAGTCAGGTGGATACACAGCTGACAGTCCTACTGAAGAATGAACAAACAAAGTAGCACTCTGTAACGCTGAGTATGTAAATATGAAGTATGAAATATGAATAGCATTACTGCTGTAGAAAATAGAAATAAATGAGAAATTTTAGCGCATGTAAATATGAAGTATGAAATATGAATAGCATTACTGCTGTAGAATATAGAAATAAATGAGAAATCTTAGCGCATAAATTGGCCAATTCATGTGTACCTGACAATGTGAATACCTCTCTAAGGGACATCTGTCTGCTTATGTGTGGGAAAGTAAGATCCTGATGCAATTAAAACCACCTGCGGCATGGGGGTGGAGTGCTCAGTCAAAGCTTAAATCTAGTAACAAAGAAAATGACGGCACTTCCACTACAAGAAATAGGTGTGAACAGGTGCTTACTAAGAGGAGCTACCTCCATGTACAATTAACAAACAAAGTAGCTCTCTGTAACTCTGAGTATGTAAATATGAAGTATTGCATCATGATCTTACTTTCCCACACATAAGCAGACAGATGTCCCTTAGAGAGGTATTCACATTGTTAGGTCCTGACATCGAAAAACGCCTTATCTCGGCTGTCAGGTACACATGAATTGGCCAATTTATGCGCTAACATTTCTCATTTATTTCTATATTCTACAGCAGTAATGCTATTCATATTTCATACTTCATATTTACATGCGCTAAAATTTCTAATTTATTTCTATTTTCTACAGCAGTAATGCTATTCATATTTCATACCTCATATTTACATACTCAGCGTTACAGAGTGCTACTTTGTTTGTTCATTGTACATGGAGGTAGCTCCTCTTAGTAAGCACCTGTTCACACCTATTTCTTGTAGTGGAAGTGCCATCATTTTCTTTGTTACTAGATTTAAGCTATGACTGAGCACTCCATCCCCATGCCGCAGGTGGTTTTAATTGCATCAGGATCTTACTTTCCCACACATAAGCAGACGGATGTCCCTTAGAGAGGTATTCACATTGTTAGGTCCTGACATTGAGAAACGCCTTATCGTGGCTGCCAGGTACACATGAATTGGCCAATTTATGCGCTAAGATTTCTCATTTATTTCTATATTCTACAGCAGTAATGCTATTCATATTTCATACTTCATATTTACATGCGCTAAAATTTCTCATTTATTTCTATTTTCTACAGCAGTAATGCTATTCATATTTCATACTTCATATTTACATACTCAGCGTTACAGAGTGCTACTTTGTTTGTTCATTGTACATGGAGGTAACTCCTCTTAGTAAGCACCTTTTCACACCTAGTCCTACTGAATAGACTGTTAGAATTTGTATTATGGCAAGAAAAGAGCAGCTAAGTAAAGAAAAACGAGTGGCCATCATTACTTTAAGAAATGAAGGTCAGTCAGTGCAAAAAATTGGGAAAACTTTGAAAGTGTCCCCAAGTGCAGTTGCAAAAACCATCAAGCGCTACAAAGAAACTGGCTCACATGAGGACCGCCCCAGGAAAGGAAGACCAAGAGTCACCTCTGCTTCTGAGGAGGTTTATCCGAGTCACCAGCCTCAGAAATCGCAGGTTAACAGCAGCTCAGATTAGAGACCAGGTCAATGCCACACAGAGTTCTAGCAGCAGACACATCTCTACAACAACTGTTAAGAGGAGACTTTGTGCAGCAGGCCTTCATGGTAAAATAGCTGCTAGGAAACCACTGCTAAGGACAGGCAACAAGCAGAAGAGATTTGTTTGGGCTAAGGAACACAACAAATGGACATTAGACAAGTGGAAATCTGTGCTTTGGTCTGATGAGTCCAAATTTGAGATCTTTGGTTCCAACCACTTTGTCTTTGAGCGACGCAGAAAAGGTGAACGGATGGACTCTATATGCCTGGTTCCCACCGTGAAGCATGGAGGAGGAGGTGTGATGGTGTGGGGGTGCTTTGCTGGTGACACTGTTGGGGATTTATTTAAAATTGAAGGCGTACTGAACCAGCATGGCTACCACAGCATCTTGCAGGGGCATGCTATTCCATCCGATTTGCGTTTAGTTGGACCATCATTTATTTTTCAACAGGACAATGACCCCAAACACACCTCCAGGCTGTGTAAGGGCTATTTGACCAAGAAGGAGAGTGATTGGGTGCTACGCCAGATGACCTGACCTCCACAGTCACCAGACCTGAACCCAATCGAGATGGTTTGGGGTGAGCTGGACCGCAGAGTGAAGGCAAAAGGGCCAACAAGTGCTAAGCATCTCTGGGAACTCCTTTAAGATTGTTGGAAGACCATTTCCGGTGACTACCTCTTGAAGCTCATCAAGAGAATACCAAGAGTGTGCAAAGCAGTCATCAAAGCAAAAGGTGGCTACTTTGAAGAACCTAGAATATAAGACATATTTTCAGTTGTTTCACACTTTTTTGTTAAGTATATAATTCCACATGTGTTAATTCATAGTTTTGATGCCTTCAGTGTGAATGTACAATTTTCATAGTCATGAAAATACAGAAAAATCTTTAAATGAGAAGGTGTGTCCAAACTTTTGGTCTGTACTGTGGATACCAGAGTGGACCATAAGCAACCACATATGTAATGAAACAGGGCACTGGGACCTGCTTTTTCATGAGATTTAGGTCTCATTCGTAGTCTTTTTTTTGCGTTCAAGAAATGTTTTTGTTTTTTTTATCAGTGTTCTGGATCTGTTTTTCATTGATTTTTGGTCCGTGTGTTCGTTTTCATTGTGTGTGTCATAAGTTTTTTTGTATGCAAGAAAAGCAAATGTCCAAGCTTCTTCTACCCATTAGGCCACGTTCACACGTTCAGTATTTGATCAGTATTTTACATCTGTATTTGTAAGTCAAAACCAGGAGTGGGTGATAAATACAGAAGTGGTGACGTGTTTCTATTATACTTTTCCTCTGATTGTTCCACTCCTGGTTTTGGATTACAAATACTGATAGAAAATACTGACCAAATACTGAACATTACTTTAAAAAGAAAATAAAAGATAGCACTTGGATGACACATGCATGGTATCCGTGTGCGGTCCGTGTTTTTTCAAGGAACCATTGATTTGAATGGTCAAGTTTGATTCGTGACTTGGATCAAAAACAGACGTGTCTCCGTTTTTTTGCAGACACAGTTCACAAAAATTAAAATCACAGACATGAACAGCCCCAAAGACTATAAGGCCTGGACTACACTGTGACTTTTTGGAGCACTAGTGATTTGACTTTAACAACATAGCTGCAAAGCAATATATTGAGTTGTATGCGACTGCAGCAGCCACTTAATCGTTAAAATAAATTAGTAGCATGACAAAAAGTCTCAGTGTAGCCCAGGCCTAATGGGTACATATTGTATCCATGAAAGACACAGATAGAACATGTATGTCTGAAGGAGGCCTGTAGGACATCCCATCGACCACAACATCACTGATAAATATGTCACGCATGTCAAAAAAATCTTAAGAGAAACTTATGCCATAAAAATGTCTCCACTTTCCAGTTTTGACATTTAGGAATAAAACAAGGAGAAGATGAATGTTAGCCACCAGCACAATGTGGAGGAGTTCGTTCTCCTTGGGTTGTACTCTTTTCCTAATGCGAGTATCGCCCTGTTCATCCTCCTGCTCATCATCTACCTCCTTATACTGCTCGGCAATCTTCTCATCATGGTTACTGTGTATTTTGAAGCTCGTATCCATTCGGCCATGTATTATTTTCTCAGTAAGTTATCTTTGGTGGACCTGTGCTACGCCTCCGTGACCGTCCCCAAGATGCTGGTGGACTTTCTATCAAAGAGAAACATCATCTCCCTCAGCTCCTGCATCACGCAGCTCTTCTTCTTACACTTCTTTGCAGGAACCGAGTGCATCCTCCTTACTGTCATGGCCTACGATCGTTATGTCGCCATCTGTAACTCGCTACGGTATTCTAGTATTATGAACAGGACCTTGTGTTACTGGCTGGAAGCTGTGTGCTGGGCCATAAGCTTTTTACACTCCATCATCCAGATAATATTAACCTGTCAGCTGAAGTTCTGCGGCCCGAACACGATCGACCATTTCTTCTGTGACATCCACCCCTTGTCTGTACTGTCCTGCTCAGATATCTTCATCATCGAGATTGTATTTGTGGCCAACAGTGGCCTGATATCCGCACTGTGCTTTATCGTACTACTCATCTCCTACATGGGGATTATCAGAACCATAGTAAACACCAAATCTGAAGAAGGGATGGGCAAAGCCTTCTCTACCTGCGCCTCCCATCTCATCGTGGTCACCCTCTTCTTCGGACCTTGCGTCTTCATCTACTTGAGGCCTTCGGTGTCTTATGCGGCTGATAAAATGGTGTCGATATTTTACACAGTGCTGACGCCCTTATTAAATCCGATTATATATACCCTGAGGAACCAGGAGGTTAAAGCTGCGATCAGGTCACTGTTCAAGAAAAAACTATGGCAGAAACAGTGAAAAGAACCAAGGATACTTTCACACGTTGTGGTCTAAGTGTGGATAAATATGCATCAATTACCCCGTTCTGGGGTCAGGGGTGGAGAGGACCCTGCTCACGTACCTTAGCCCTGATTGAGTATACTATTTTATCTAAATAAAGAAGAGTTCTACAACTTTCTCATATACTTTTTATTCCAATTCTTATCTCTAAATTAAGTATTTGCTGTCCGTGAATAACAACGCTATTGTGCACATTCAGAGGCAGTACACAGCGAGTTGATAACTGGATGCAAGCATAACCAGTGTAGGCAATATTCTGCGAGCTTTAGGGCTCGCTCACACTAGCGTATAAGTCTGACGGCGGGTGCTATCCGAAGTTTTATCAGATAGCACTCAGACCAATGTTATACTATGGGACAGTGCAGATCTGCGTTTTTTCTACAGACCGAATCAGTCTGTGGAAAAAATTGCAGCATGATGCAAGTGGCTATGCAAATCGGATTACGCGCAACCATTCGAGTCTATGAGTGCGTGTAAAACATCGGACTGCACTCGGATGTCATCTGAGTGCAGTCCGATTTACAAGGACACAGACAATGGAGAAGATGGAGAAATTAAGTTCTTCATCTTCTCTTGTGCTCTGATTATCTCTCAATCAGATCAAACTTGGATCAGAGTTTGATCTGAGTGTCATTACCATAATCGATCCTTTTTTCTTGAAAGAGAGAATCATCACTTGTGTGACCCCGGCCTTAGACGGGGGCTATACGGCGACATGTGTCGCGCGACAAAAAGACATCTGTTTAACTATCTCGTCTTGTCTCAGCTGTTCTCCCGGCTTCTATACTCACCTTTCCTAGTTTTCAGCGCTCCTTAGCTCCTTCTCCTCGGGGCTGCTGTCTGCTGAGTGCATAAATTAAATTATATATTCACTTCTTCTCCCTCCTCTAATTGGGTGTCCCCAGGACTCTGAAACTCACATCTCCTAGCATCTCAGTGTTTGCAGGCTGGTGCTCTACCATTGAGCTACAGCCCACAATGCTGGAGGTAGGAGAATTTAGTGATCTTGACCACAATTGCAGGCAATGAATCCAGAAGCAGAGTATACATATCCATAGAGATACATTACGTATATAATAATGTATTTTTATGGTGCCTGTATACTGAGGTGAAGAAAAAATTTTTTTGTTCCAATAAAAGTATTAAAAATAATAAGCAATTACAAAAAAAAATTCTGCAAGTCTCCTGGTCTTGAACCTTGATCAAACTTAACATTACAGACAGATGCTTTAAGCTGCTGAGCCACAAGCTCTAGTGATGTAATGAGAAGCATTTTATCTATTTGATCTGTACTGCAGGCTCTGACTACAGGTAGATGATACTGATAATAATACACTGCTGTGTACAATATATGTATTTTTATTCTAGAGGGACAATAAGAGATTTTTTCATCCTATAAAATTACTAAAAAATAATAATGAAAACGCTTGATAATGAAAAAAATAATGTAATTTTTAATGTGTTTTTTTTTAAATAATGAACATCACAAATCACCACATAACACAGACATATTTGGTGTCACTGTAATCGTAACGACACACATAACACAGCAATCAGATTATTGATGGGGATTGGTAAATGACGTAAAATAATGGCGTGATTGATAATTTTTCTCTATTAAACCCATAAAAAAAGTAATAAAACGGTAATGCTGATGCCGTGTTCACACGTAGTGTAAATGCTGCGTTCTTTCTCCTGCGTGTGTCTGCACCAGTTGACGCAGTAACAATCTTCTCTGATTATTGCGTGTTTGCAGCATTTCTTGTATGCGTTTTCCTGCTTATTTGATGCATTTTTGGTGGAGATAGTTTTAAACTCTTTTTTGATAAAACAGAAAAGCTTTGATTCTGCGCTTAAAAATGCAGCAGCGTTTTTTTCTTCATACGTTTTTTTCAGAAGAGGCCTATAGAAAAAAAATGCACCAAAACTGCAGCGTTCAGCAGCGTCTTCAGACCATGGAGGATGGAGATTTCATGGAATCAGGTTCACTTTGCTTTGAAATTTAGACCGTGTTCACATATAACGTAAATGCTGCGTATTTTCTGCTACTTTTTCTGCATAAAATTCTGCTGTTTTTAACTGTTCAGAGTGGATGTGATTTCATGACAGCTGCGCCCACTATTAGGCTGCATGCCCACTATGCGTTTTTTAAGCGTTTTTGCCGAGGAATTTCCGCAGCGAAAACGCTTAAAAAGCGCTTGGTAATATGTGCCCCATGGTCCCCAATGATAATCCGCATGTGCTGTGCACATGCTGCGGAAATTTCCGCTGCGGATTATCATTGCGGAAAAATACGCAGCTTGTTCATTAATTTTGCGGACAAGCAGCGTAATTGCCGCCATTGACTTGCATTGAAACGCTTGATATCCACATGGCTACATGTGCACACGCGGATATGAAGCGTTTCAATGTGCAGATGGTACCCAGGTCTGGAGAAGATGAGACTCTTCTCCAGACCCGGGTACCATGGTACCTGTAAAAAAAATAATTTAAAATAAAAAATAAAGATTATACTTACCTTCCGATGTCCCCCGGCCTCCTCAGCGATGCGTCTGGTGTGTTGGGCGGCTCGCGGTTGTGTGAGGACCTGACATGACGTCATTTAGTCATGTGACAGGTCCCGCGACCGCTGACGTCGGCGGTCGCGTGACCTGTCACATGACTCAATGACGTCATGGCAGGTCCTTTTACACAACCGTGAGACAGCGGGGAGACCGGACGCATCGGAAAAGGAGACCGCGGGCCATCAGAAGGCAAGTATAATCTTTATTTTTTTATTTTTTACCATTTTTATTCTTTTTTTTTAACTATTAACTTGGTCACACTATATAAATCTATGCCGGTTGCATGGATTTATATAGTGTGACCAAGTTGTCAAGCACTTTCCAAGTGATGCTAAAATCGCTTGGAAAAGTGCTTGATAACCTGCATGCGGAAATGCATGCAAAAACGCTTGACAAACGCTTCTACCTGGCGGGAAAAACGCATGTAAAAACCGCATGTGTTTTTCCTGCCAGGGAGAAGCGGAAAAAATATGCTGCATTTCTGCATCGTGGGCACTTAGCCTTAGAATTCAACAAACAGTATTTTACATGATATAAATTTTAGTATTTATCTTTCCCTTTTCTTTCCTTGACTTTCCTGTTCCTTTTCTTCCCCTCCTACCTCTTAAATGTTTTATATATAAGATATCTTATATGTGTATCATAACCCCTTTCCCTTGCCTATTCTGTACATACAAATCTTTTTCATTTTCCTTCTATCCCTTTAATTTTTCCTTTTTCCCATTTTCCTTAATAAACCATAATTTCCCTTTCCCCTTCTCATCCTTAACTCTTTCCACCATTTATTTTGCCTATATCTTTCATCCCTTTAAATTTCGCTTTTTTGCTTTTATTTTGTTCTTGTTTGCGTCTATATTACTATGTATTTATATGTCCCCCCCTTTTCTATATTACTGTGTTTTCATAATATGTGCCCCCCTTTTTCTATATTACTGTGTATGTATAATATGCCCCCCTTTTCTATATTACTGTGTATGTATATGTCCCCCCCTTTTCTATATCACTATGTATTTATAATATGTCTCCCCCCCTTTTTCTATATTACTGTGTATTTATAATGTCTCCCCCCCTTTTTCTATATTACTGTGTATGTATAATATGCCCCCCCTTTCTATATTACTGTCTATGTATAATATGTCACCCCCCTTTTCTATATTACTGTGTATTTATAATATGTCACCCACCTTTTTCTTTACCTCATTTATGTCAAAAATCCTTAATAAAAACTACTTTAACAAAAAAGGAGCATCCAAGGACGCAGCTGAACTGTGCGGTTTTGGTGCTTTTTTTTCTCTTGTCTTCTATGTAGAGCCTAAAAAACGCAGATACTTTATTAAGTGCAGAATCAAAGCTTTTCTGTACTATAAAAAACACCTTAAAATGGGGCTTAACATCTGCATCAGAAACGCATCAAATAAGGGGGAGAAGATTGTTATTTGTGGAGTTTGGTGTGGACATCTGCAGAAAACAAAAAACGCAGTATTTCTGCAATGTGTGAACACAGCCTTAGGCTATGTGCACACTGTGCGTTTTTTGATGAGTTTTCGCAGCGTTTTTTTTCGAGCGGAAATGCACTAAAAATGCTAGGTAATCCTTGTGCCAGGTAATGCAATAACATTCCTGATGTGCTATGCACATGATCAGGAATTTTCCTGTCAGGATTGTCATTGCGTTTAAATCTGCAGCGTGTCAATTCTGTGTGCGTTTCTGCAACGTTTTTCACTCATAGACTTGAATTGAGTCAGTCAAATCCACAGCAAAAACACAGGTATAAATATATTTGCGGATTTGCTGTGGATGTTTGCTGCGTATTTGACTGACTCAATTCAATTCGATAAGTCAAAAACGCTGCAAAACCGCACAAAGAATGGACCGCGGGAGACTACTCCTCCCATCATCAGAACAGCGGGAGCAGGCGCGGCTGAGGGATGAAGTAGTCTCCTCAGCCAGTGTCTGTGCGCTGTGTTAAAAAAAAAAAGTACAAATTTATATTAAAATAAAAAACACCTTTTATTCACACCTGTCCGTCGTCCTCCCGATGTCCCACGGCAACCCGATCACCCGGAAGCCAGCAATACACTGACGGGAGTGCGATCGCTCCCGGCAGAGTACATCGCTGTGCTGCTGGGGATCAGCTGACGAGCTCCGGGACCTCATTTACGGCATCGGTGCTGCATTGGAATTTTCGCACGCAACACTGATGCAGTAAATGAGGTCACCGGGGCTGATCAGCTGATGAACTCAGGTGAACTCAGCCACAGCAACACAGTGATGTACACTGACAGGAGTGATCACACTCCTGTCAGTGTATAGTGCTGTCTTCTACAGCAGTCACATCAGTGATTCATGTGGCTGCTGTAGAAGTGACCCGGATCGTCGTGGGACACTGGGATTATGTCATGATGGCAGACAGGTGAGGGATATGGTTGTTTTTTATTTTTGTTTTTTTACAGGAGGCGAGGGCTTCGAGGATTGGGCATTAGGTGAGTATACAGTGTCTTTTATTTTTAAATAAATTATTAAAACTGTGTGGAATTTTATTTAAATAAAAGACTTTATTCTGACCGTGTCTTTGTTGAAAAACCTTACTATGAGGTTAGTAATGGGGGCGTCTTAATGTCAGCCGCCAATACAAGGCTGACTTGAACCCCAACCTTATTACCCCACTCGCCACTGCTACATGGCAGTGGGAAAAGCAGAGGTTAAGCACCAGATTTGGCGCATCTTATGGATGCGCCATTTCAGGGACTGCTAAGAGCTGATCATATTAGCCGCGGAGGGGGCTAGTATCCATGGCCCCTTCCCTGGCCATTAATATCAGCCTGCAGCTGTCTGTTTAGCCTTTTCTGGTTAGATTTTATAGGGGGACCCTACGTCAAATTTTTTTCTGGGGTCCCCCTGTAATCTAGCCAGTAAAGGCTAAGCAAACAGCTGTGGGTTGTTATTAATAGCCAGAGAACATTTTTGGCTAATGACCCCTTCCCCAGCTACTAATATCAGCTCCTAGCGGTCGGCTTTCCCTCTGCTGGTTATAAAAATGACTCGGGAGCCCACGCCATTTTTTTTAATTTTAGGCTCTGTGCCCACGATCCGGACATAGCGGCGCTTTGGATGCAACGTATTTTTGCTGCGTCCAAAATGCTGCCTTCTATTGAATGCAGGTAAATCCACATGTGTTCACTAAACTATGCGGATTTACCGCATTCAATACATTCTAGTGGTCAAATTTCTGGTGCAGAGACTAGCGACTCCGCAAGAGAATTTGACATGCTGCGGTCCTGAAAGACGCGCTGCATGTCAGTGTCCACGAGTGATCCGCAGACTCAGATGCACGCATAGTGGACATGGGATTTTTAGAAATACTATCCACTATGCTGTAACATCTGGACGCTGCGGGTTTGAAGCTGCATACAGTTGTGCTCAAAAGTTTACATACCCCGGCAGAATTTTTCCTTTCTTGGCCTTGTTTCAGAGAATATGAATGATAACAAAAAAACTTTTTCTCCACTCATGGTTATTGGTTGGGTGAAGCCATTTATTGTCACACTACTGTGTTTTCTCGTTTAAATCTTAATAACAACAAAAAAACATCCAAGTGAACCTGATCAAAAGTTCACATACCCCAGTTCTTAATATACACAGTAGTTTGACAATAAATGGCTTCACCCAACCAATAACCATGAGTGGAGAAAAAGTTATTTTGTTATCATTCATATTCTCTAAAACAAGACCAAGAAAGGAAAAATTCTGCCGGCGTATGTAAACTTTTGAGCATTAATGTAAATATGCAGTATTAAACCTGCAGCAGCTCCTGAATGTGGGCACATACCTAAACTCACCCGGAGCATGTCAATTTCTGTAGCAGACACGCTAGTGTCCGCTGCAGATTTGAAATGTCATTATTAGTGTTGAGCGATACCTTCCGATATCAGGAAATATCGTATCGGATTGGATCAGACCGATACCCAAAAAGTATCGGATATCACCGATTCCGATACCGGAAACCAATGCAAGTCAATGGGACACAAATATCGAAATGAAAATAAACCCTTTCTTTCCTTGTAGGTTAATTCTACATGAAGTAAAACAACTAAGAATAATGTAGAATGTGTTACGCAAAAGCCAGCAATTCATCAGCGGCATACACCGGTACCCGACAATTTACAACAGAAAGAATAGAGCTTCACACATAGACTAGATACATAGAAACATGTCAGTCACATATATAATAAGTACAGTGACAGTGTTGCTTACTGTACTTGTCATTTAGTGTAAAGGATTTATTTAAAAAAATAATAGTGTTTTCATGCACCGTCTCTTTAAAAAAGCCGGCCGGCAATTCAGCAGCGGTACCCGACAATTTATAACAGAAAGAATAGAGCATCACACATAGATTAGAAAGATAGAAACATGTCAGTCACATATATATGAAGTACAGTGACAGTGTTGATTACTGTACTTGTCATTTAGTGTAAAGGATTTATAAAAAAAATAATAGTGTTTTCATGCACCGTCTCTTTAAAAAAGCCGGCCGGCAATTCAGCATCTGTACCCGACAATTTAGAATAGAAGGAATAGAGAATCACACAAAGATTAGATAGAAACATGTCAGTCACATATATATGAAGTACAGTGACAGTGTTGATTACTGTACTTGTCATTTAGTGTTAAAATAAAGGATTTATTAAAAAAAAAATTGGCGTGGGGTTCCCCGTAATTTTAGTCTCTAGCGGAGGTTAAGCAGATGGCTGGGGCAGATGTTTGAAGCCTGGGAAGGGGGTAATACCCACGGAGCTTCCCAGGCTACTAATATCAGCCCCCAGCGGAATACCTAGCCTTTACTAGCTATTAAAATGGGAGACCCCCCCAAAAAAATGACGTGGGGTCCCCCCTAATTTAATAGCTAGCAAAGGCTAGGCAGACAGCTGGGGGCTGATATTAATAGCCCAGAAAGGGTGCCATGAATATTGGCCCCCTCCCAGGCTAGAAACACCAGCCGCCAGCCGCCCCAGAAATGGCACTTAGCCTCGCTCTTCCCACTGCCCTGTAGTGGTGGCAGTGGGGTAATAGGGCTGGGGTTGATGTCAGCTTATAATGCCAGCTGGCATCAAGCCCAGGTTAGTAATGGAGAGGCGTCTATAAGACACCCCCATTACTAACCCCATAGTCAAAGTTAAAAAAAAACACGAACACCCAGAATAAAGTCCTTTAATTGAAATAAACACACAATTCTTTATTGTTCTAAATTAAACCATACTTACCGTCACGCCCATTCCAGCTGAAGCCAACGATCTCCTGCAATAAAAGAAAAATAATAAAGCAACCTCATCCTTACCTTTCCATTGTTCCCAGGACAGCTCCAGTTCTGCTACATCGAGATGACAGGCTGGACGGCAGCAGAACGCTGCCATCCAGCCTGTCATCCCGCAGACACTGAGAAGCGCAGGCATGCTTGCGCTCCTCAGTGTCTCGTTGTGACGGCATCCAGATGAGCCGAGTTCATGTCCAATGAACTCGGCTCACCTCATGCACGTCACTGACAGCGTGGGAAAATTCTCCTGCACTCAGCGCTTCAGCGTGAGAATTCAGGGCCCTGGATGAGTTGGGTACAGCGCCAGAAGATGACGCTTCTATGAACGCGCCATTTTCCGGGGTGGCTGCGGGCTGCAATTTGCAGCGCGGGTGGCCCAGAAAGCTTAGGCCTCCCAGCGCTGCGAATTCCAGCCCCCAGCTGCCTAGTTGTACCTGGCTGGACACAAAAATAGGGCGAAGCCCCACGTCAATTTTTTTTTAATTATTTCATGAAATAATTAAAAAAAAAAGGGCTTCCCTATATTGTTGTGTCCGGCCAGGTACAAATAGGCAGCTGGTGGTTGGGGGCAGCCCGTTCCTGCCTGCTGTACCTGGCTGGACACAAATATAGTGCGAAGCCCCACGTCAATTTTTTTTTAATTATTTCATGAAATAATTAAAAAAAAAGGGCTTCCCTATATTGTTGTGTCCAGCCAGGTACAAATAGGCAGCTGGGAGTTGGGGGCAGCCCGTTCCTGGATTCTGTACCTGGCTGGCATACAAAAATATGGCAAAGCCCACGTCAAAATTTTTGGGAAAAATTAATTAAAAAATAAATAATAATTTAGGGACTGCATCTTTATTAACCCCTCAAGTGTCATTTAGTGTTAAAATAAAGGATTTATTAAAAATAAAATTGGCGTGGGATCCCCCATAATTTTAGTCTCTAGCGGAGGTTAAGCAGATGGCTGGGGCAGATGTTTGAAGCCTGGGAAGGGGGTAATACCCACGGAGCTTCCCAGGCTACTAATATCAGCCCCCAGCTGAATACCTACCCTTTACTAGCTATTAAAATGGGAGACCCCCCCAAAAAATGACGTGGGGTCCCCCCTATTTTAATAGCTAGCAAAGGCTAGGCAGACAGCTGGGGGCTGATATTAATAGCCCAGGAAGGGTGCCATGAATATTGGCCCCCTACCAGGCTAGAAACACCAGCCGTCAACCGCCCCAGAAATGGCGCATCCATAGGATGCGCCAATTCTGGCACTTAGCCTCGCTCTTCCACGCTGCCCTGGTGCGGTGGCAGTGGGGTAATAGTGGTGGGGTTCATGTCAGCGCCAGCTGCCATGAAGCCCAGGTTAGTAATGATGGGCATCTATAAGACACCCCCATTACTAACCTACAAAGTGTTAAAAAGAAAAAACACACACTACACCCAGAAAAAAATAATTTATTTGAAATAAAACATACCATTTTATTTAATTCTTAGTTTACTAAAAAAAAATAGTTACCTGTCCACGTTCCTGCGCTGATCTCCCATGCACAGTGTAACGGGTCCGGGAGGCGGAACCTCTGAGCTACTATACAAGGGGGCGGCCCTTGTAAGGGAGCGGGTGGCAGTCTCTGGATGAACGGACAGGGAGATACGGCAAGTGATCAGGGCAGTCTCTGGGTGAACGGACAGGGAGATACGGCAAGTGATCAGGGCAGTCTCTGGGTAAGGGGTAGGTACGACCTGTGATGGCAGAGCCTCCGGGTAGGCTAGCAGGCAGATGGTAGATGGGTGCTCCCAGGTGAGCAGGCGAGAGTCTCTGGAATAGCAGGTGGTCACGGCACGTGACGGCGGAGCCTCCGGGCTGGCAGGCAGGCAGGTAACGGAGAAGCGCTCCCAGGTGAGCGGGCAAGAGTCTCTGGAATAGCTGGTGGTCACCGCACGTGACAACGGGACCTCCGGGCTGGCAAGCAGGCAGGTAACGGAGATGCGCTCCCAGGTGAGCGGGCAAGAGTCTCTGAGATAGCTGGTGGTCACAGCACGTGACAACGGAGCCTCCGGGCTGGCAAGCAGGCAGGTAACGGAGAAGCGCTCCCAGGTGAGCGGGCAAGCTGGTCCATAGACAGACTGACCGGAGTAGTAAGGCAGACCGTCGGACCTCAGGCAAGCAGGCAGGTAACTGATATGCGCTCCCAGGTGAGCGGGCAGGCTGGTCCTTAGACAGACTGACAGGAGTAGTAAGGCAGACCGTCGGACCTCAGACTGGCAGACAGGTAACAAGTATTCAGGCAGGAATCAGGCAGGTAACTGGCAGGTAACTGGCAGGTAACTGGCAACGGGACCTGAGGGCTGAAGCACAGGTGAGACACAGGTGCAAACAACATTGCTCGGGCACCTCCATTTTGGAGGAGGTGCCTTTTATATGATGAAGTCCTCCGGCCATTGGCCGGGGACTCTTTAGGGCGGCGCGCGCGGCCCCTTAAAGAGGAGGGGAGCGCGCGCGCGCGCGCCCTAAGCACAGGGGCCGGGAAGGAGCGCGCGCCGAGAGCAGAGCAGGAGGAGGACGCCGGGCAGGAGCGCGCGCTGACAGCAGAGCGGGGAGAGGACGCCGGGCACGGAGCAGAGCGGTGAGGGGAGCAGCGTCCCTGCCTAGCAGAGGGCAGGGACGCCAGCGCTACAGTACCCCCCCCTTTAGGCCCCCCCTTTTTTAGGCCAGACAGAAATTTAGCTAGGATGAGAGGGGCATGGATGTTCTCCCGGGGCTCCCACGTTCTCTCCTCAGGACCAAACCCCCTCCAATTTACCAGAAAAAAGGTCTTTCCTCTTACCCTTTTGCTGGCAAGAATGTTCTCTACCTCAAACTTGTCCTCAGCAGAAACCAGAGCAGGAGGCGTACCTGTAGACTTAGAAAAAGAGTTAAGTACCACAGGTTTGAGGAGAGATACATGGAAGGAGTTAGGGATCCGTAAGTTGGCCGGGAGTTTCAATTTATAGGTTACCGGGTTGATCTGACCGATGACCACCAGTGGGCCGATGAACCGAGACCCTAACTTATAGGAAGGGATCTTGAGTCGGACATATTTGGACGAGAGCCAGACTTTATCCCCAGGACGGAATTGAGGAGGGTCCATCGCTAAATGCTGCCAGGGGGCAGCAGGTACTGGCAGAGGAAGAAGGCGGCCGGCCGACAGGTGTCTCGGAACTTTGTTGCGGGCGCAGGACACACAGGCAGAAACAAAGTCCATAACATCCTTGTGCAGGTTAGGCCACCAGTAGTGTCGGGTAATAAGCTGGAGGGTCTTTTTCCGACCGGCGTGGTCAGCTAGTTTAGACGAATGACCCCAGTGTAGGATTCTCTCCCGATCAGGTACCGATACGAACGTCTTACCAGGAGGGAGACAATTTAGACTCACGGGAGCCACCTGCATTACTCTGGCGGGATCGATGGGGCAGTCACATGGTCTATGAGGTGGTGATGTCTCTGCCTCCTCCTTAACAAAGACATCAGCACTAGACCAATAAGGAATCGGAAGTCCAGGTAGGTTAGCTGGGATAGGAGAGGGACGGACGGAATGGACGGGAACCAGGCAGGTTTTATGACAGGCCTGTCCCCAGTGAAGGACTTCTCCGGTTTGCCAGTCAAGCACGGGTGCATGTCTCTGGAGCCAAGGCAGACCTAGCAAGAGGGCGTGAGGGAGACCAGGCAGAACGTGAAAGGAGATACTCTCTGAATGCAGCATTCCCACCTGCAGAGTAATGGATTCGGTGATGAATTGGATGGGGCGAGGTAAGAGGCCCCCATCCACGGCAACAACAGACAAGGGTACAGCCAGAGGTTTGGTGGGGATGCGGAATTTCTCCACCAGGGACTGTGAAATAAGATTTCCGGCTGCTCCAGAGTCAAGTTGGGCTAGTTCGGAATAACGATTCTCCCCGCAGATGATTGAGACTGACAACAGCAGGGATGGAGAGGATTTATTTTTGTCTAGATCGACCCCTCTGAGTGAACCTAGATACAGGCGTTCTCCCGACCTCTCCGGGCAGGCACGGATCAGATGCTCCTTACTGCCACAGTAGAAGCAGCTCCCCTCGGCACGGCGGAAATCCTGACGGGATTTGACCATCTTGGTCTGGTCGACCTGCATAGGCTCAGGAGAGTGTACCTGTGGAGAAACGGAAGGAATGACGGGTTCCTGGAAAGTAGGAGCTAGACGTGGAATCCTTCTCTCACGGGTGACCTCTTTGGCACGCTCCTGGAACCGTAGGTCAATCCGGGTGGCAAGGGTTATTAGATCATCGAGAGTGGTAGGAATGTCCCGACCAGCAAGTTCATCTTTAATACGGCCGGACAGACCCTCCCAGAAGACGGATACCAGGGCTTCGTTATCCCAGGCCAGCTCCGAGGCAAGGGTACGGAACCGTATGGCATATTGGCCCACGGTGAGGCTTCCCTGACGGAGGCGAAGCAGAGAAGATGCGGATGAGGTCCTCCGTCCGGGTTCGTCGAAGGCTTTCCGGAAAGCCATGAGAAAGGCAGGCAAGTCGGACACCAGGGGATCTCCTCTCTCCCATAGAGGATTTAGCCAGGCCAGGGCCTCCCCGGTGAGATGGGACATGATAAAGGCAATTTTGGCTCGGTCGGAGTTAAACTGGTGGGATAATAGTTCAAAATGCAGGGTGCACTGATTTATGAAGCCCCGAGCCATGACGGAGTCGCCTCCGAAGCGAGGAGGTGCAGAGAGCCGGGGTCCGGAAAAGGATACCATGGTACTGGCGGAGGTTGTTGGTGGATCAGACAGAGTGTTCAGGCGAGTATTAACATTCCGCAGGTGACCCAGGATGGTCTCCTGTTGGGACCTCTGATGGGACAGTTCAAGACAGAGGTCCGAGAGCGAGGGAGCTTGGGTGCCACCGGGTTCCATGGCCCGAGCAAACTGTAACGGGTCCGGGAGGCGGAACCTCTGAGCTACTATACAAGGGGGCGGCCCTTGTAAGGGAGCGGGTGGCAGTCTCTGGATGAACGGACAGGGAGATACGGCAAGTGATCAGGGCAGTCTCTGGGTGAACGGACAGGGAGATACGGCAAGTGATCAGGGCAGTCTCTGGGTAAGGGGTAGGTACGACCTGTGATGGCAGAGCCTCCGGGTAGGCTAGCAGGCAGATGGTAGATGGGTGCTCCCAGGTGAGCAGGCGAGAGTCTCTGGAATAGCAGGTGGTCACGGCACGTGACGGCGGAGCCTCCGGGCTGGCAGGCAGGCAGGTAACGGAGAAGCGCTCCCAGGTGAGCGGGCAAGAGTCTCTGGAATAGCTGGTGGTCACCGCACGTGACAACGGGACCTCCGGGCTGGCAAGCAGGCAGGTAACGGAGATGCGCTCCCAGGTGAGCGGGCAAGAGTCTCTGAGATAGCTGGTGGTCACAGCACGTGACAACGGAGCCTCCGGGCTGGCAAGCAGGCAGGTAACGGAGAAGCGCTCCCAGGTGAGCGGGCAAGCTGGTCCATAGACAGACTGACTGGAGTAGTAAGGCAGACCGTCGGACCTCAGGCAAGCAGGCAGGTAACTGATATGCGCTCCCAGGTGAGCGGGCAGGCTGGTCCTTAGACAGACTGACAGGAGTAGTAAGGCAGACCGTCGGACCTCAGACTGGCAGACAGGTAACAAGTATTCAGGCAGGAATCAGGCAGGTAACTGGCAGGTAACTGGCAGGTAACTGGCAACGGGACCTGAGGGCTGAAGCACAGGTGAGACACAGGTGCAAACAACATTGCTCGGGCACCTCCATTTTGGAGGAGGTGCCTTTTATATGATGAAGTCCTCCGGCCATTGGCCGGGGACTCTTTAGGGCGGCGCGCGCGGCCCCTTAAAGAGGAGGGGAGCGCGCGCGCGCGCGCCCTAAGCACAGGGGCCGGGAAGGAGCGCGCGCCGAGAGCAGAGCAGGAGGAGGACGCCGGGCAGGAGCGCGCGCTGACAGCAGAGCGGGGAGAGGACGCCGGGCACGGAGCAGAGCGGTGAGGGGAGCAGCGTCCCTGCCTAGCAGAGGGCAGGGACGCCAGCGCTACACACAGCTGTCACATCTGGAGATGGAGACAGCTGTGCATGGCTGCTGTAAGCTCACACTGCCGGGAACACGTCCGCTCCCGGCAGCGTGAGCCCTGACTGAGGTCACCGGAGTGCATTCAGTCAGCGCAGCTCCGGAGATCTCCTTTACGGCACTGCTGTACCGTGGGAATTTCTCACGGTACAGCGGGGCCGTAAAGCAGCTAACCGGAGCAGCGCTGCCTGAACTCCGGCGAACCCACTTATGCAATGACGGGGCTGCTTTACGGCCCCGTCATTCTAGTGGCGGCAGCGGTTTAGAGCGGTCACATTCTATGTGGCTGCTCTAAACTGGAGATCTTCGTGGGACACTCGTGGACTACTACGGAGGGGTAAGGATAAGGTTGTGGTTTATTATTTTACATTTTATTACAGGAGATCGATGGCTTCGGGGAATTAGGTGTCTAGGTGAGTATAGGTGTAGTTTTTTATTTTTTACTTTATTTTAGGTGGCGATCGGCGGGGACAGGTAATGTATAAACTAATTTATTGTAGGTAACCACTGGCCACCAATGACATGTATTTAAAATTTATTGGGGACCATGGGGCAGTTTAAATAGCAGGATCAGGCTGATGGGAACTACTGCTCCCATCGAGCTGATCCTGCTGGCACGAGTGGACGGGGGACAGACATAGGCCGATGGGAGTAGTAGTGTCACATCGGCCTATGTTTGCCTGCATGCAGACACCGGCAGACATCGCACAGACACCGCACACACCCGCAGACATCGCACAGACACCGCGCACACCCGCACACATCGCACAGACACCCACACACACTAATCATGACGGGTCTGGGAGGTGAGGCTGACCTGTGCGACCGTGGGAAAGTTCATGTGAGTTCATGCAATGCAGTCAAGCATGAACTCACATGAACCCTCCGAGGGCACCGCGGCTACTTCAAATGAACAGCTGATCGGCATCACCTGATACCTCAGCTGTTCATTTGAAATAACCGGCGGGAAAGCGCAGCACAGAACGGGAAAGCCGGCGGTGAAGTCTTTTCACTGCCGGCTTCCCCGCCCGGGTCCTTCGCTCCCCGCTCCTTGGTGCTGCGCTCCCCGCCCGGTCCTAACTTACGATCAGGATGGGGGGAGCGGAGGATCGGGGTGAGAGGCTGCGGGGAAGCAGTATGGGGCTGTGTGATTGTTTAAAAGCCGGCGGCTTTTTACCGCCCGCCGGCTTTTAAACAATCAGGAGAATTCTCTCACGCTGGGATGGCATTCTGATGACAGGCTGGATCGCAGCTGAGCGCTGCCATCCAGCTTGTCATCCTTCAGAGACACTGCAGAGCGCAGGCATTATGGGAACTTCCGATTCCGGTATTCGATATTGTAAAAGTATCGGAATTAAGTATCGGAATTCCGATACCGCGAATATCGGCCGATACCCGATATTTCAGTATCGGAATGCTCAACACTAGTCATTATATGCGGTGGATCTGCATGTATTGACAACAAAAGTGCGGCATTAGAACACAGTGTTTTGGATGCAGCTAAAATACTCTGCGTCCAAAGTGCTGCTGGTTGCTGATCATGGGGACGTAGCGGCTACCGAAACAGCTGTGAGCTGTTATTAATAGCCAGGGAGAATGTTTGCCTAATGGCACCTTTCTAGGCAAAAAATAGCAGCTCTCAGCTGCCCCACAAATTACATGAATGGAAATGCTAATAAGAATGGGTTTATTGGATTAGCTAACTCCTAGCCCTTTTGTTTAGTGATGAAAAGGTGTCAATCAGACCCTTTCATTACTAAACCTAAGTAAAGAGTTAAATTTCATTACTAAACCTAAATAAAGTAAAGAGTTAAATAAACACACACACACATATAGAGTAAACACTTTATTTGAAATACAACATAAGCATTCTTTAAACATTTCAATTAACCAATATACTCACCCCAGGTCCGTCGGTAATCCAAGGGTTAAAGCGATGTCCCACGTTTCTTTTTATAAATATCTTTATTAGCTCCAAAAAGCATTCATTGATGTACAAAAACGCATCAAAATCGGGGCAAAATACGTGTTTTTTCTGCAGCGTTTTTCCTGCCAAGAGATGCAGAAAGGAATTTTCTGCATTCAAATCCTGAACGTGCGCACATAGCCTTACAGACAGAAAAAAGCCAGATGTCGTACAGTGAAGTTATATAAAGATGAGAAAGTTCTGGCGGCTCTGACTGTGAATGGAGTAACAAAAAATAATCCTCAGGTCCCAACTAGAGATAAGCAGGACGCACAGATGACGTTGCGCTGCCCTGGGTGATCAAAAGGCGCGCCAGGGACCCCGAAAGATAACAGATTTGCGGCCTCCTTTCCAGTCGCCAGGTGGCACTGACCTGGACGCTGGACCAGAATCCATCCCCTCATCTCAAGTCCCAACCGTCCTGGATACAGCGGACAGTCCCGGATTTGGGTCTGCGCCCTGCAGTCTCAGGCGTCCGTGAATACACGGAGATAATCACGTCCGCAATCTGCAGAAGTGTCCGGCCCACGGGAGTCTGAACCCGACCTAAAGGGGCACTCGGCTCCGCTTGCCTCCGTGTCGTGCACCTGGCACATTACATAATAATAATAATAGTTTATTTTTATAGCGCCAACATATTCCGCAGCACTTTACAAATTTTAGGGGGGACTTGTACAGACAATACAGAATAAGCATATTTCATATCAAAAGGAGTGAGGGCCCTGCTCGCGAGCTTACAGTCTATGAGGAAGTGGGGGAGACACAAAAGGTAAAAAGTACATATATTGTATAATACATGAATTATTCTAGAATTTACAAGTGCTGGAGTGAAAATAAAAATGTCAGCTGACACTCAGCCATACAATGAAATTGCTATTACCTCACATAAGAGTGATTCTTATACTTTTATTATTATTATTATTATTATTATGGAATTGCTATGTATGCAGTTTCCTCATATAGTACATAAAGCCTAAGCTGCATCTTTATTATCATAAAGGGGCTGTGAAGATGCTGCAGTTTTTGGCATATATCCCATACAAATGGCGTTCTTTGATGCATCATTTTTCAGTAAAGCAGACAATGACCTCTAGGGGGCGCTGCCGCCATTTTCCTGTATTAGGCTACGGAAAGATGGCGCCGGCTTCGCTCGCTTCCGTGCGCTCTGCATCCGCACACAGCCCGTCCCTCATCATTGCGCCTCAGGCTTTGTTCCAAACACTAGAGCGAAAACGTCATTTACCTTCCTGTCTCTTACGCAAGACTCTCGGCGCCATTTTGTTGGAGACCAGGACATCTTCGGACTGCAGACTATCACAGTAAGGAAGCCCCGTCATATCTAACGTTATATCACCCCGCATTATGTGCCCAGCAGTGCATTGTGTCTGTGGGGTGGAGTGGTCACGTCCTGCTGTGTGCCCCTTTGTGACAGATGATAGTATATCTGCATTCCCCTGAATCAGTCACCAGTATGTCCAATGCATGGTGTGAACACAGCCCTGTAGATTTGGGGTGAGCCCCCCGTTAAATCCCACAGCAATAAGCCTATTGATTGAAAAAAAATAATTTGGAAAAAACCCTGGCAGACTGTCCTATAGGACGACCACCTATACTGACTCCCTTAACCCCTTCTCATCCATTTCTGTGCGTCCATTATTTTTCCTCCCTCTTCTTCCCAGAGCCATAACTTTTTTTATACATTTTTTGTAATTCGCATAGAAATATATGGCTTTTTTTGCCACCTGAGTACGAGTTGTAGTTTCGAATGACGCTGTTCACTTTACATTTCATTCATATCGTACTGGAAAAAGGCAAAAAAAAAAAATCAGTGTAGGCTGTGTGCTATAGCCACGAATGGTGCGGGCTCAGCTCCCGAGCCTGCGCCATCCATACATGTGCGGCAGGGTGCACAGACGGATTAATGATGCCTTATGTAACTATGAAACAACACCAACAAAACTGTGCATTTATTTATTTTTTCCTTCATTTATCATATGAGATAAACAGTTCTTATTGTATTAGTTTGGGCAATAATACACACTACAAGAACACTTTTTTTTATTTTTTACAATTTGCTACTTTTGGGAAAAAGTAGGGATGATTAAAACATGTATTAATAAATAAGTATTATATATATATTATTATATACACGTATATATATAATGTTTTTAAAAATAACAGGTGTTGGGCTGAGGGGATCGCTGTTGTTCTATTCTCTCTTTCATTCCATTGCTTTTATCATGTATCAATGAAGCTTTTTATGTTTTTTTTTGTATGGGCTTGTTTAGCTTCCTTTTGGCTTCTCTTGAATTTTGGAAGTGTCCTCACATATATATTTGTTTGGCCTTATATAGGTTTTTATCTGTAATCTGAGAGCAGCATGACGTAGGGACCAAGACCCTTTTTCCAACGATGTGTCACCTACTGGGCTGCTTGTTGTAGTTTTGATAAAACCAGTGTTTTATCAGCCGGAGATTTTCACTAGAGGACTAGGTGTCACTGCCTTCTGGTCCAACCGCGCCCACACCACTGATTGGTAGCTTTCTGCCTATGCACAGTGTACACAAGAAGCTGCCAATCAGTGGTGTGGGCGGGGCTATTCCGGGCTCAGCATTCTAACCACTGCTAGATCTGCATCAGAGAAAACAGAGATTGTATCAAAATGACAGCAAGCAGCCCAGTAAGTGCCATATCGCTGGAATCAGGGTCTAAGCCCCTACATCATGCTGCTCTTAGATGGCGTAGCAAAAATATGGTGAAAAATTCCCTTTAAGAGTTTGAACATGGCAGACACGACAACTCATCAGTACCCCGTGATTGCGTCGTGCGTGGGGATGATGGCCAATAGAACTGACGGCCACTATAACACTTGACATGTAAAATTGCTTGTATTTACAAGAACTGTCAGACTATTTTTACTGCACATTGAATGCCGTAAAACTGCAGGGAAAAAAAAAACAATGGCGGAATTGTGTTTTTTTTTTTTTACTATTCCACCTATTTTGGAAAATGCTTCCTGTTTTTCAGCACATTTTATGGTAAAGTGAATGGTGCCATTCATCATTACAGCTCATCCTACGGAAAAAAAATGCTATATGGATGGAAAATTAAAAAAGTTATGGCTCTTAGAAGAAGGGGAGGAAAAAAATGAAAGTGCAAAAATTTTAATTTGCCTGATCAAAGAGGGGAGCGGTGGTGAATTTTCTGTCCTCTGCTCCTCAGCACTCGGCCCCCCGCTCTGTAACGTTACGGGGTCTCCACTTTTTGACTGAGTTGCTGCGATTCCTCCCACTTCTCAATAATATCACTCACAGGGATTTAGGAGGGAAGAAATGTCATGAATGGACTTGTTACATCGGTGGCTCTTAATACAGGACCGCGTTGGGCTCAGTGAGCTCTGCACCACCGGCCGATCTGTCACATGTTTGTAATGGCAGACAGCACGGCGGGGGGCCGGAGGTTATACACCGGGGATAGGGAAGGTGGATGTTACACACAGGGGAAATGGGGGGCGAGGGACCGGATGTCATAAACTGGGGGTGGGGAGGGTAAATGTTATACACTGGGAACTGAGGGGCCAGATGTTATACCCGGGGGGGGGGGGGCAGGTGCCAGATGTTATACACCAGGGGGGCTGGATGTTATACACTGGGGGCAGAGGGGCCAGATGTTATACCCCACAGGGCAGAGGGTACAGATGTTATACCCCGGGGGGGGGAGAGCAAGGGGCCAGATGTTATACACTGGGGGCAGAGGGGCCAGATGTTGTACACTGGGGGCAGAGGGGCCAGATGTTATACCCCACAGGGCAGAGGGTACAGATGTTATACCCCACAGGGCAGAGGGTACAGATGTTATACCCCGGGGGGGGGGGAGCCAGGGGCCAGATGTTATACACTGGGGACAGAGGAGCCAGATGTTATACACCAGAGGGCGAGGGGCCATATATTATACCTGGAGGGAGGAGAGAGGGGCCATATGTTATACTCTGGGGGCAGAGAGGCCAGATGTTATACACCAGAGGGCGAGGGGCTAGATGTTATACACTGGGGGCAGAGGGGAAAGATCTTATTCACCGGGGGCAATGGGACAGAATGAGAAACTGGAATTCCTTGCTGAGGATGTGCGTCCAGTGCTTTTCTCCATGTAGTGTGTCTTCATACTGTATATGACACGTGCAGTTGAGCTGTAGAAAGTGTCTCTGTGTAATAAACTTGATTTTGGCGCTTGACATTTGTGTTTTTCATTGGATCTAGTGAATGTGGTTGGTGCTGATAGCAGAGATACACTAGAACGTCACACGGACTGATCCCGAGGCCACACAATGTCCCATCAGGTGAGAAAACCACTCTTGATTCACAGAGTATTTATCAAGGACCTATCCGCTTCCCTGACTTGTATGTCTTAGTAAATCCTTGTATTCCTCATTAAATAACAATTCTTTTCTTATACCTGGACATTGTGCAGTTCCTCTGTTGTTCTTCCTGGAAATGTGTTACCATTTCTAGACAATAAAGCATGTCCTTATAAGCTGATGGTGCAGGTAGACGCACATATAAGGGGGAAGACCGGGGTGTAAGTACTTTCAGAACAAGGGATCCGGAACTGCCGGGGCCGTACCTCTAGTTGCAGGGGGAAGACAGACTGCGAGCACAGGAGTCAGGTGACTGGGAAGCTGGGGGCGTGTCCAGAGTGAGAGCTGGGAGGTCAGGTGACCGGGAAACTGGTGGCGTGGCTAGAGAGAGGGGGAGATGAGGACTTTTGCACGGGAAAGTGGCAGGAGAGTCCCGCTCAGGAGAGCAGTGTGAGAGGGTCCAGGCTCCTGGCTCCAGTACTTGGAGCAAGATCCGAGTGCAGTGGACCGGAGGAGTCAAGCCGACTAGAGGGAGAAGAGATGCAGGGTCTGTGGAGCTGAGCACGTGAGGTGCCGTGTTATGGACTAGGGGCTCAGTGGGTAAAACCGGAGACCGCCCGCTGCCACTAGAAGACGGAGCATTGTTTGGGCGGGGAAGCCTGAAGAAAGCAACACCGGCATCAGCTGGCAACTGCCTTGTGGAGGATAAGAGTCAGCTAAGTGTAAAAACTGTCGATTACAACCGGTTCGACTCTGCTACATCAAGTTAAACTGTGAAATGTCAGTTATAGACTTTTACCTGCTACTTCCCTTGTTTTTCCCCATATTTTCCCCTGTTACTCCCTGTGTGGAGATTGACCCCGTTATCATAAACCTCCCCTGTTTATTAACCCTGTATTGGCTGCTCTATGTTTCTGTGTCAATGCATCTAAAGTACCCGTGTTACATTTGGCGTAGTCGGCTGGATGCAGTCGTTAGACACAGACACTGCAGAGCAGTCCATCCTGGGAGCCCCTAAATCTAGCTTGCCGCTGGGGGCCATGCTCAGCAATCTCCCAAAGTTCACCAGGGACAATATGATGCTGTGGGACTGGATTGAGAGAGTTAGGAGTATGTTTCGTATGCATCCGATGACCCCAGCTATGCAAGCCGAAATAGCCTTACTGGCCCTGGACGGCGAGGCCCGACAATCCGTGATGTACCGCCCTCCCAATGACCAGGATACTGTAGAAAAAGTGGTGCAGATACTGGAGGAGATGCATGGGGATCCCACCAATGTAGGAGAGCTGAGGATACGGCTGTTTCACCAAGTGCAGCAGGAGAGGAAGACTGTGACGCAGTATGTTAATGCCTTACTGAGGGTGCATGCCTATATCACTAGAAAAGACGACATGGGGAATTTGGGAATGGGCCCCCCTGACGTGATCTTAAGGGACCAGTTTGTGGCAGGCCTCAGGGATGTGCAGCTGAAGTAGGCCTTGCGGGAGCGCCTGCGCGCTAACCCACGTATGACTTTTCTAGAAGTGGGGGCGGAGGCACGTGTGAGAGAGCAGGAGATGGGGGTGACGGCCCTGGCAGGGATGGTCCGGAGTAACGAGGTACCCACCCCGCCTGCAGCTGAACCGGAATGGTCCAGTCTCAAGAAGACCCCTGCCCCGACACCAGAGATACCCAGATCGATTGCCCCAGTTCTGGAAAGAATTGAATTCAGGCTCCCCCCTGCAGTAGAGTTCCGTAGAGGAGTGAGGCAGCCCTACACAGACAGAAACACGACCGGCTGGAAGTGTGGAGGCGCAGGACATTACGCCAGGGGCTGTGCTAGCTGAGGCGGCCGCGACTGTCTGGGCCGAAATAAGCCTACTTTCAACAGCGATTTCCAGAGATAGCGCGGCCTGAATGGGGACCAGTAATTAGACTCACGGCAGCTAATCAATTACCCATCCCGGTCGCAGGGGTGGTGTGGATGAAGATCCGAGTGTGTGGAAAAGATGTGGGAAAAAAAGGAGTTGTCCTGGTCGCAGGGGGAACCGGAAGTGGACCCCCGGTGACCCTCGGAATGAATGTGCTGAAAGAGATCGGGCAAATCCTGATTAGTGAGCCGAAGGGACCAGTGGGACCCGCGAACCCCCCAAAGGAGGGTCTTTCAACAACTAATCCGAGCTGCCCAGGCTCAGGAGACGTCGAGTGAAGGGAAGATCCTGGGGAAAATAATAGTGCCAGCAGCTACGGCGCTCACCTTACCGCTCGGAAAAACTGTACTCACGTTATCCGCACGGGCCTGCACACCTCTTGAGGGGGTCGTAGTACAGATAGAACCAACATCGATGGACAAAGTACCCCCGGACTTTTGGTGGCTCGGACACTGGCAACCGTTCAGGGTGGCAATGTTATAGTGCGGTGTGTTAATCTGGGCGAAGATGATCTCACACTCCCTCCCAGGGCGGAAATAGCCCAGATTCTGGGAATGCCAGAGAAGTTGGTGCGACCTGATGTGGTACAGCTGTCCACTGTACGAGGAGACCCCTGGACTCTGGCGGTCACAGTGCCGCCGGAATCCCACCGGACTAGTGCGAAGGGGGGACGAAGAATCCTAGAACGAATGCGGGCGGAATTAACGGGACTTACACCTCAACAGGTGCAGCAGGTTGAGAAGGTACAGAAGCGGTACCAGGAAGTCTTTGCTCGCCATGAGGATGATTTTGGTTGCACCGAAGCCATTACCCACGAGATTCCCACGGGGAGCGCTGCCCCAGTAACATAGTAACATAGTTTGTAAAGCCGAATAAAGACTTGCGTCCATCAAGTTCGACCTGTTAGTTCTGTAATTGCTAAAGTTGATCCAGAGGAGGGCAAAAACCCCAAATGATTTAGCCAATCTTCACCTGAGGAAAAATTCCCTCCCGACTCTGAAACCAGCAGTCAGAATAAATCCCTGTATCAACCTACTATTTTATTTTATTTTTAAGTATATGCTGAAATCTGCCTGGTATCTAGAAATGCATCCAGTCCCCGCTTGAACTGGTGTAGTGAATCCGACATTACCGTCTCCTCACTCAGTGAATTCCATATTCTCACTGCTCTTACCGTAAAGAACCCCTTCCTATGCTGGTGCTGAAACCTTTTCTCTTCCAGTCTTAGTGAGTGCCCTCTTGTTACCGTAATATCCCTCCTTTTGAACAAATCCCGGGTAAGATCTCTATACTGTCCCCTAACATATTTGTACACATTTATTATGTCCCCCCTCAACCTTCTCTTTTCCAGGCTGAATAGTCCTAGTTTTGCCAACCTCTCTGGGTATTGCAGTCCCTCCATTCCCTTTATTAATTTTGTTGCCCTCCTTTGTACCTTTTCAAGCTCATTTATATCCTTTCTATATATTAGGGCCCATAACTGAGCACAGTATTCCAAGTGTGGTCTGACCAGTGCTTTGTACAGTGGAAGAACAATGTTCTCATCCTTTGCAGCTATACCTCTTCTGATACATCCCATTACCCTGTTTGCCCTTACAGCAGCGGCCTGACTTTGGGCACTCCAATTTAGTTTGCTATCAATCAAGATGCCCAAGTCCTTCTCCATCTCTGAATTCCCCAATGATTTCCCATTCAGTGAGTACTGGTGACTTCCATTTTTCCTTCCCATATGTATGACCTTACATTTCTCCTCGTTAAACCTCATTTGCCATTTAATGCTCCACCTACCCAGCTTATCCAAATCCCTCTGTAGGTCTGCACTGTCCTCTTTTGTATTAATTGTTTTACATAACTTTGTGTCATCTGCAAATATTGCTATTTTACTATTTATCCCGTTGACTATGTCGTTAATAAAGATATTAAATAACATTGGGCCTAGTACAGACCCCTGTGGTACCCCACTAGTGACGCTTACCCAATCTGAGTATATTCCATTTATAACCACCCTCTGCCTTCTATCCTTTAGCCAGTTAGTTACCCACTTGCAGACATTTTCCCCTAGCCCCATCATTCTCATTTTGTATACCAACCTATTATGTGGCACGCTATCGAACGCTTTTGAGAAGTCGAGATACACGACATCCACTGGTTCCCACTGATCTACTCGAGAGCTAACCTCCTCGTAGAAGTCAATCAGGTTTGTTTGGCAGGAGCGATTCTTCATGAATCCATGTTGGTTCGGGATTAAAAGATTATTAGCATCAAGATGCTCCGTAATTGCCTCTTTAATTAAGCTTTCAAAAATTTTGCCCACAACGGACGTCAGACTCACCGGCCGATAGTTTCCGGCGTCACTTTTCGCTCCCTTTTTGAATATTGGCACTACATTCGCCTGTCGCCAATCAAGTGGTACAGACCCAGTCTCAACAGAGTCCTTAAATATAAGATATAACGGTCTGTCTATCACATTACTTAGTTCCCTTAGTACCCGTGGGTGTATGCCATCAGGTCCTGGTGATTTGTTTATTTTAATGTTACTGAGGCGTTTCTGTACCCCAGCTTGGGTTAGATTTGTCATACTTAGTGGAGGATTAAGTTTGTCACTTCTCATTTCTCCTGTTAGTTCGATTTCCTTTGTGAAAGTTGTCGAAAAAAAATTATTTAATAGATTAGCTTTATCCTCATCTTTCTCTATGATTTTGCCTTCCTCACTTTTTATCGGTCCAATATTATCCGATTTAATCCTTTTACTATTTATATACGTAAAGAACAGTTTGGGATTTGATCTACTTTCCCTAGCAATACGTTTCTCTGTTTCCTCCTTCGCTATTTTTATTTGTTTTTTACAGGTTCTCGTTTTTTCCTTGTAACACATTAGTGCCTCCTTACTGTTTTCCTGTTTTAATCTCTTGAATGCCTCTTTTTTGCTATTTAACGCCCCTTTTACGTTCTTGTTCAACCATATTGGTTTCCTCTTATTTCTGGCCCTTTTATTCCCATACGGTATATACCTCTCGTACTGAGTATTCAGAATTCTTTTGAAGGTTTCCCATTTACTATTCGTATTCCTTTGATTAAGAACTTTGTCCCAGTCAATAAGTTGAAGGCTTTCTTTCAGCTGATCAAACTTCGCCCTCCTAAAGTTTAATGTTTTTGTTGTTCCCTTATTGATAACCCTACTGAAGGGCATTTTGAAGTCGATAATATTATGGTCGCTATTACCTAGGTGCCCCCCTATCTGTACCTCAGTTATTCTATCAGGCCTATTAGTCAATATTAAGTCCAACACGGCCTTCCCTCTCGTTGGTTCCTGCACTAGTTGGGAGAGATAATTATCCTTAATATTTGTCAAGAACCTTTTTCCTTTCTGAGATCTACAGGTTTCTGTTTCCCAGTCAATATCCGGGTAGTTGAAATCCCCCATTACAATCACTTCATTATGTTTTGCTACTTTGTCTATTTGTCCTAATAGCAGATTCTCATTCTCCTCTGTTATATTTGGTGGCTTATAGCAGACCCCCAGTAATATTTTATTATTATTTTTAGTTCCCTCTATCTCTACCCACATGGACTCGACCCCCTCTTCTCCCTCTCCTATATCTTCCCTTAGTCTGGGTTTTAGACATGACTTTACATATAAGCAGACTCCTCCGCCTTTCCCCTGTTTCCGGTCCCTTCTAAATAAACTATAATCTAATAAATTTACCGCCCAGTCGTAGCTATCGTCTAGCCAAGTCTCTGTTATACCTACGATGTCATACCTCTCCTCCGATATAAGCGCCTGCAGCTCATCCGCCTTATTGGTCAGGCTTCTTGCGTTGGTCAGCATGCAAGATAAAACTTTGGGGTTATTTAGCATCCTATTCTTCTCTAACGATCTAACTGTACTATCCCCACCCCCCTCTCCACCCTCATTATATTCACTTCTCCCCTTCCCCCTTGCTTGCCTCACATCCCACCTATTTCCTTGGTTCCCCCCCCGTCTCTAGTTTAAAAACTCCTCCAACCTATTAGCCATCTTCTTCCCCAGCACCGCTGCACCCTCCCCATTGAGGTGCAGCCCGTCCCTACGGTAGAGCCTGTAGCCGACCGCGAAGTCGGCCCAGTTCTCCATGAACCCAAACCCTTCTGCCTTGCACCAACTCTTTAGCCACTTATTCACCTCCCTAACTTCCCGTTGGCGCTCCTGTGTGGCTCGCGGGATTGGTAGTATTTCTGAGAAAACTACCTTGGAGGTCCTTGCCCTAAGCTTCCTACCTAGGTCCCTGAAATCATTTTTAAGGACCCTCCATCTACCACTCACTTTGTCATTGGTGCCGATGTGGACCATGACCGCTGGGTCTTCGCCAGCCCCACCCAGTAACCTGTCAACCCGATCCGCAATGTGCCGGACTCGAGCGCCAGGGAGGCAGCACACCGTTCGGCGATCCCGGTTTTTGTGACAGATTGCCCTGTCTGTCCCCCTATTAATAGAGTCACCCACTACCAGAACCTGTCTTGCCTGCCCTACGCTTCCTCCCTCCCCCTCATTACTGGAGCATACATTCCCCCGGCGGTCAGAGGATCTGTCGTGCTCCAATAATGCCGGTTCTGAACCAGCCTTCCTATACTTCTTCCCTCTATCCCTCCTAACTGTTATCCAGCTCCCTGCCTGTTCAGCCTGCACTTCCCCTCTATGCTCCACCCCTAGTATTGACCCATTGAGTGTCTGCTCGGTGAGCAGCAAACTCCGTTCCATGTTGTCGATGCTCCTCAGTACCGCTATCTGAGCACTTAGATCCAGAATTTGGGCTTCCAAGTGCACGATATGCTCACATCTCTCGCAGCAGTATGGATCCTCGAGCGGTTGCTCACGGAATGCATACATTGCGCAAGATGTACACTGCACGGCTCCGGCCAAAATGGACGTCATTCTAAATATGGGGATACAGTCAGTATATATATACAAGTACAAAACACAATTATTTATATATAGGTGTATGGACGGGGATCAATTAGGGATGTGCAAGTGTATCAATTAGATATCGGCGGGGGATCAGTTAAGTATCAAGTATGGACGGGGGAATCAGTGCGGGAGAGATACCGGCAGATACCTCCCCAGATGTATAAAGAGGTTAAGGAGATGCTAGCCCATATGTTACAGAATGGTGTGATACGGGAGAGTCAGAGTCCGTGGGCAGCCCCGATTGTCCTGGTCCGGAAGAAAGATGGGATCCTGCCATTCTGTGTGGACTATAGACGACTGAATGCCTGTACAGTACAGGACTCTTACCCACTACCCCGAATCGAAGAGTCCCTGTCGGCCTTAGAGAAGGCAAGATACTTCTCTTCCTTGGATCTGGCCAGTGGGTACTGGCAGGTGCCCGTGGCCGAACATGACCGTGCGAAGACGGCGTTCATATTACCCATGGGACTGTTCCATCGGCCTGATTAACGCCCCCGGGACGTTCCAGCGTCTGAGAGAGAGGTGCCTGGGCGATTTGAACTTCGAGGCGACACTGATTTACCTTGATGACATAATTGTCTATGCCGCCACCTTCAAGGAGCACCTCCAGCGACTGGAGCAAGTACTGAGTCGCCTACAGAGTCATGGCCTAAAGGTGAAGCCCCAGAAGTGCCACCTGTTCCGCAAACAGATCGTATATCTCGTTCCTACTGTGTCCGGTGAAGGAGTCAGGCCCACCCAGGAAAAGGTGGCCGCCGTACAGGCGTGGCCTACCCCAAAGACAGTGAAGGACGTTCGGGCCTTCCTGGGACTTGCTGGGTACTACCGAAGATTCGTGAAGAACTTCACCTCGCATAGCCAACCCATTGCTGGAGCTACTTAAGGGAGTGCCGGCGGGCTCCAATAATCAGGCGATTCGGTGGGGAAGCAGCCAGGAAGACGCCTTCCGTGCCCTAAAAATGGCCCTGACCGAGGCCCCAATACTTGCCTATGCGGATTTCTCCCAACCATTCATACTCCACACTGATGGGAGCCTACATGGTCTGGGAGCCGTGTTATCCCAAGTACAGGAGGGGAAAGAGCGCGTGATTGCGTACGCCAGCCGCTCCCTTCACGACTCCGAGAGGAACCCAGATAATTATTTCTCTTTCAAATTAGAGTTGCTGGCTCTGGTTTGGGCAATGACCGAGAAGTTTGCAGAGTATTTGTCCGGGTCCGAAGTACTGGTGAGAACAGATAACAACCCGCTGGCCCACCTGGAGAATGCGAAATTGGGGGCCCTGGAGCAGCGGTGGATGACCCGCATGGCCAGGTACCGGTATAAGATCGCCTACCAGCCTAAGGCAGAGAATACTCACTCCGACACCCTCTCCAGAGTGACATATGAACGGCCTGATCATGACCGCGATGAAGATTTGGAGGCGGATGAGACCCCTAGCTTCCGAAGTTTCGTGGGACCGCTGGCCGCGGCGCAGGGACAGATCGGAGAGACGTCGGAAGAACAAGTACTAGGGCGGCCAAGAGATGACTGGATCCGACTTCAACAGACTGACAGAGAAGTTTCTCAATTACTTCAATGGGTGGCTTTTCGGCAAGTCCCCAATCGAGAAGAGAGGAGTACCCTGTCCCCGGGAGCACTGAAAATGCTGGGACAATGGGAGAGACTGTGTTTGCGAGACGGGCTGCTGTACCAACAGGTGCTGCTACTGCGAGAGTTCGGGACCACCTGGCAAGTGGTGATCCCAGAGAAGTTGGTCGGAGTAGTGGCTAAGGAGGCTCATGAACGAGGGGCTCACTTCGGACCAGAGAAGACGTTTCAGTGGTTGCAGAGGCTGGTGTATCATCCCCGACTGCGAGCAACAATAGAAGACACTTGTCGAAGATGTCGGAGCTGTGAGCTGGTTAAGCCCCTGGAGCAACGGGTCACCATACAAACCATTGTGACTTCTGCCCCCTTGGAGGTGCTGATGATCGACTATTTGACTGTTGGACCAGCGCATCTCAGGTATGAACATTGCCTGGTAAAGACAGACCACTTCACAAAGTTTGCAGTAGTGACCCTGACCAGAGACCAGACCGTCGAGTCAGCTGTGCAGGCCATCTGCCGAGACTTCATTCGGGTGTACGGCTGCCCAAAGAGGATCCATTCCGATCAAGGCGCCTGCTTCCAAGGCCGGGTGATGGAAGAGCTGCACCGGTTGTACAAGATTGAGAAGTCATGGACTACTTCTTACCACCCTCAAGTAAATGGGACCTGTGAATGCTTTAATCGGACACTGATCCAAATGCTCCGCACGTTGGAGGAAGATTGGAAGGTACTATGGCCTGAGTTTGTGGCCGAGCTGGTGTGGGTCTACAACAGCCGAGTGAATAGTACGACGGGGTTCACTCCTTATACCTTGCTGTTCGGGCGAAAGGGGCGAGAGATTACCGAGTTAGAGCTGGACCCCGAGGAGGACTACCCACGGACGGGGATGTCTTCCTGGGTCCGGGAATGTCGGCATCGACTGCAGACCCTCCGACGGTTGGTACAACAAAAGTTTCAAGAGCTAAAACATCATGAGACATTGCCTCTTCGAGGGACAGCTCTGAGGCCCGGGGTGTGGGTGTTGGTTCGGGACAGGCGGCCCCGGGGCAAATTGAGTAGGCGGTGGGAACGGACCCCGCACCGAGTGAAGCGCAGGATTGGCTCTGAAGGACCTGTGTATGAAGTTCAACCCGAGGGGGCTGAAGGAGCCCCTACCAGAGTGGTTCATCGTAGTATGCTGCGACCCTGTCTGTCTAAATGTGACGAGGATGGAGAAGAATCACCTGCTTCTAGAGAGAGTCCTGTCACAGTTGCCCCAAGCCACGATGTGGACGAAGAAGAATTGTTGATTCTACCTCCGAGCCCCAGCACTCGATTACCTGCAGTCCCCAGTGCAGGCGGCGAGGGAACAACAACGGTTGAAGCCACCGGGCAAGCGGAGATTGGGAATCCGAGTGACCCTGCACCCCCCATCCGTCAAACCGAGTTACGCCGGTCAGAATGGACAACAGCAGGAGTGCCTCCTCACCGTTACGAACAAGATCAATTCATATGGCACCGTATCATCCAGGAAGTCCAAGAATGTGAACGTTTGGTGAAGGAACTCTCGCCCGTGGAATGGCGAGTTAAAGGAGAGTGGGGGAGTAAGGGGGAAGACCGGGATGTAAGTACTTTCAGAACAAGGGATCCGGAACTGCCGGGGCCGTACCTCTGGTTGCAGGGGGAAGACAGAATGCGAGCACAGGAGTCAGGTGACTGGGAAGCTGGGGGCATGTCCAGAGTGAGAGCTGGGAGGTCAGGTGACCGGGAAACTGGTGGCGTGGCTAGAGAGAGGGGGAGACGAGGACTATTGCGCGGGAAAGCGGCAGGAGAGTCCCGCTCAGGAGAGCAGTGTGAGAGGGTCCAGGCTCCTGGCTCCAGTACTTGGAGCAAGATCCAAGTGCAGTGGACCGGAGGAGTCAAGCCTACTAGAGGGAGAAGAGACGCAGGGTCTGTGGAGCCGAGCACGTGAGGTGCCGTGTTATGAACTAGGGGCTCAGCGGGTAAAACCGGAGACCGCCCGCTACCGCCAGAAGACGGAGCATTGTTTGGATGGGGAAGCCTGAAGAAAGCAACACTGGCATCAGCTGGCAACTGCCTTGTGGAGGATAAGAGTCAGCTAAGTGTAAAAACTGTGGATTACAACCGGTTCAACTCAGTTCACAGTTTAACTAGATGTAGCAGTCAGTTATAGACTTTTACCTGCTACTTCCCTTGTTTTTCCCCATATTTTCCCCTGTTACTCCCTGCGTGGAGATTGACCCTGTTATCATAAACCTCCCCTGTTTATTAAACCTGTATTGGCTGTATGTTTCTGTGTCACTGCATCTAAAGTACCCGTGTTACACACACATCCCTTGGAGACAAGTAATATTATATTAGAAACAGGCTCATGAGCAGATACTCAGCTGCCGGACCTCCGCGATTCACCACCATGTGTGTTCGCTGCCAGTCTCCACACTTCAGCTTCTGTCGGGGGTGTCACTTGATGGCTGAACGAAATGATTGGCTGCAGCCTTGACATTCTGTGCTCTGGCTCAGAAAGACTGTCACCACTGCAGCCAATCGATTGTATAACTTTCTTTTGTTCCCAGGTCCCTATTATATTCTGTGATGTTGCGGCCTCGTTTACGGAGGAGCAGTGGCTACGTCTGGAGCACTGGCAGAGAGACCTCTACAAAAACGTCATGCGGGAGATACATGAAGCCTTGGTTACATTAGGTGAGGCTCTTACGCAGGGACCCATAGAGGTAATGCCCCCCCGGACCTCCAACATTTAGGGGCCATCACCACCCAAATAGGACAAGTCACAGCAGGCACTGACTGCGAGCCACTGCTGCGCCAGTATGGACAGTGTCTGAGCACTATATGGGGGTATTACCTCTGCTCTATATGAAGGAGTTTTTATTACTTTTTGCAATCTTGTAGAATTGCTAATTTTTTTTAGCTTTTACATATAAAATATCGTTTTCAGCCACTTATATCAGCCATACATATCTGAGCAAATCTGTCAGCCGGACAGGCTCTCTTTAGGGTATGTAGTGTAATAGCCTATCATATTTTAAAGGGACCCTCCGGTCTTTACAGCTTGCCCGTAATGCGGCTCCATCTGTAATTAAGATGAAATGACTTAAAATTAACAATTCCCCTTGTTCACAATAGCGTAAAATCACCTCCATGTACTCCCCAGTTTTTACTCCTCAGATGTAGGGAAACTATAACCCCCAGCATGACTTGACGGCTGCAGGCTGTGATATATGTGCGTGTTATCTCCATAGGATATGCCATCACTAATCCAGAGGTTTTATTTAACATTAAGAAGCAGGATGAGTCGTGTATACGCATTGACTGCAGTTCTGGAGAAAGGAAAGAGATCCCCGTTGGGGGTAAGATAACATTATATTAAAGAGGTATTCCCAAACTATGAATTTATTCTATATCCTTAGACCCCCAGCAATGTATAGCTTACTGATCACTAGGGGCCCATCCACTGGGACCCCCAGCAATGTCAGGGTATAGCTTACTGATCACTAGCGGCCCATCCACTAGGACCCCCAACAATGTCAGGGTATAGCTTACTGATCACTAGAGGCCCATCCACTAGGACCCCCAGCAACGTCAGGGTGTAGATTACTGATCACTAGGGGCCCATCCACTGGGACCCCCAGCAGTGTGGGGGGGATAGCTTACTGATAACTAGTGGCCCATCCACTGGGACACCCAGCAATTTCAGGGTATAGCTTACTGATCACTGGGGGCTCATCCACTGGGACCACCAGCAATGTCAGGGTATAGCTTACTGATCACTAGGGGCCCATCCACTAGGACCGCCAGCAATGTCAGGGTATAGCTTACTGATCACTAGGGGCCCATCCACTGGGACCCCCAGCAATGTCAGGGTATAGCTTACTGATCACTAGGAGTCCATCTACTGGGACCCCCAGCAGTGCCCAGAACGGGGCTCTGGAACCCGGGAACCAGGCTGCTCCAGAGCCATGTTCTCAGAATCACTAGGGGTCTCAGCAGTCGGACCCCCAGCAACTAATTTTTTTATAGCCTATCCATTGGATAGGGGCTAACTCCATATTTTGGAAATAACATAACATTTCTGGGGTCTTGTCTTGATTAATCTGTACATACATATATTTATGTTCCAGCTATCAGTGTCCTGTGCAATTGGACACAGTTTTTTTTTTGTTCTTAGGCAAAATTGTGAGTGGGCCCACTACATGGATGAAAAGCCCCCACACACGAGTGGTCTCAGGAGGCTTTACTGTCAACACACACCGGACTCATGGCAGCGCTCACCTTTTCTTCTCCGGACAATCATTCTTCCTGAAACAGTTTGAAGGGGGCTTCATCAGAGAGAATACCTTTCCCCCAGTCCTCTGCAGTCCATTCCCTGTACTATCAGCAAAGTTATTTTCTCTGATGAAGCCCCCGTCAGACTGGGACATCTAGAGGAATGATCCTGACCAGTTAAAAAAAGGTGAGTGCTGCCATGAGTCCTGTGTCTGCTGACAGTAAACCATCCTGAGACCATTCACTGTGGGGGCTTTGCATCCAAGGGAGTGGTCTTCCCAGGCCGAAGCTGTTGTAGCTGTAAAGGGGGAACCGACTCCATATTAATGCCTATGGATTTAGAATAGGATGATCCTATAGGTGTAATGTGTAGGTGTTACAATACTTTTGTCCATGTAGCTTACAAAACATTTCTGACACAAAATGGTTGCATAGTTGGACATAATTATGGGTCTGTTTGTCATAATTTATATTACAGCAAAAATATATAAATAACACATTAATATATTAGAGGGTTTTGATTTTTAATTCTTTAGATCATCCCGATATTTTAATAAGGATCGAGGCTGAAGACAACGGGGATCAAGATGAAGTTTACGTAGAGCCGCTGAATAGTGAGTTCTGGTTGCAGTTTTTTAGCCTTTTCATGGCTCCATACAATTAACAGTTTGCTGTAGATGAAAATATAACTGAATGTGTATTTTTATATGTACATATACATATATACAGGTGCATCTCACTAAATTAGAATATCATCGAAAAGTTAATTTATTTCAGTTCTTCAATACAAAAAGTGAAACTCATATACTATATAGAGTCATTACAAACAGAGTGATCTATTTCAAGTGTTTATGTCTGCTTATGTTGATGATTATGGCTTACAACCGTTGAAAACACAAAAGTCATTATCTCAGTAAATTAGAATAATTAACAAAAAACATCTGCAAAGGCTTCCTAAGCATTTAACAAGGTCCCTTAGTCTGTTTCAGTAGGCTCCACAACCATGGGGAAGACTGCTGACTTGACAGATGTCCAGAAGGCAGTCACTGACACACTCCACAAGGTCCCAGAGTTCCAATTTTCATTTGTAAATCAAGGTCCCAGAGTCTGGAGGAAGAGTGGAGAGGCCACAATCCAAGCTGCTTGAGGTCTAGTGTGAAGTTTCCACAATCAGTGATGGTTTGGGCAGCCATGTCATCTGCTGGTGTAGGTCCACTGTGTTTTATCAATACCAAAGTCAGCGCAGCCGTCTACCAGGAAATTTTAGACCACTTCATGCTTCCCTCTGCCGACAAGCTTTTTGGAGATGGAAATGTCATTCTCCGGCAGGACTTGGCACCTGTCCACACTGCCAAAAGTACCAATACCTGGTTTACACACAACAGTATCACTGTGCTTGATTGGCCAGCAAACTCGCCTGACCTTCTCTATGGGGTATTGTCAAGAGGAAGATGAGAGACACCAGACCCAACAATGCCGACGAGCTGAAGGCTGCTATCAAAGCAACCTGGGCTTCCATAACACCTCAGCAGTGCCACAGGCTGATCACCTCCATGCCACGCCGCATTGATGCAGTAATTGATGCAAAAGGAGCCCCGACCAAGTATTGAGGGCATTTACTGAACATACATTGCAGTAGGCCAATGTTTCGGATTTTAAAAACATTTTTCAAGCTGTTGTTATAAAGTATTCTAATTTACTGAGATAATGACTTTTGTGTTTTCATTGGCTGTAAGCCATAATTATCAACATTAACAGAAATAAACACTTGAAATAGATCACTCTGTTTGTAATGACTCTATATAATATAGGAGTTTCACTTTTTGTATTGAAGAACTGAAAGAAATTAGCTTTTTGATGATATTCTAATTAAGTGAGATTCACCTGTATATACAGTCATGGCCTGAAAGTGTCGGCACCCTTGAAATTGTTCCAGAAAATGAAGTATTTTTTCCCAGAATATTATTGCAATTACACATGTTTTGTTATACACATGTTTATTTCATTTGTGTGTATTGGAACAACAAAAAAAAACAGAGAAAAAAAAGGTAAATTGGACATAATTTCACACAAAAGCCCAAATATGGGCCGGACAGTGCCTATAATGTCTGGAAAGTGTTATAGAATTGATGGCGCTATATAAGTGAGTAAAATAAATAAATACATAGTTTTTTTTTCTCTACAGCAAGACCTGGTATCACAACGGTTGTAGTAAATGCAACGACACATCAGGATCTGCATGGCGATGTCTATTCTGAATCTCAGCAGAGCACACTGGGTAGGTGACCACAGGAATGGTAATGTTACCATTGTCCCGCAATTTCTGTGTAGAACGCAGAGTTCCGGGAACAAGGGGAGGTAAGCACCGGTATTTTCCTCCTCTCCGGCGTCCCGCGTTGTCTGTGAGGGCTCCCGGAAGTTGTCATGGTGACCCGATGTCGTCATGATGACATCTGGGTCACAAGACAGCAGGAAGTTAGGTAGATCGTGCTCAGTGCACTGTCTAACTAACGTGAGTGCGCAGGGTTGCAGCCTGCATAGCATAGAGATGCTGCGTCATCATTTCTATGCTATGCAAGCGATCTGGGTTAAAAAAATGAAAGTCCCATAGTACGACAAAGTGTAAAAGTTAAATAAGTGTCAGAAAGTGGAAAAAAAAACTAATTTTTTTTTTTTTAAATAATCCCCCCCAAAAAATATATATTGTACCCATAAATAAATATTATTCTGAAAAAAACAAAACAATAAAAGTACACATATTTGGTATTGCCGTGTCTGGAACGACCTGACCTATAACACTGTCCCACTAGTTAACCCCATTAGTGAACATGGTAAAAAAAAAAAAAATGAAGCAAAAAACTATGCTTTATCTTCATACCGCCAAACAAAAGATAGAATAAAACGCGATCAAAAAGACGAATGTAAATAAAAAGGGTACCGCTGAAAATGTCATCTTGTCCCGCAAAAAACAAGCCGACATACAGCTCCATCACCCGAAAAATAAAAAAGTTATAGGTCTCAGAATAAAGAGATACAAATAAAATTTATTTTTTCTATAAAATAGCTTTTATTGTGTAAAAGCGCCAAAACATAAAAAACTTATAAATGTGGTACCGCTGTAAATGTACTGACCCGAAGAATAAAGCTACCTTATCAATTTTACCACACGCGGAACAGAATAAAAAAAAAACAGAAAAACAATTCCTGAATTGTTGGTTTTTGTTTATAAATCGGAATCGGAATAGAAAGCGATCAAAAACTGTCACGTGCCTGAAAATGGTACCAATGAAAACGTCAACTCGTCCCGCAAAAACCAAGCTGTCACATGACTCCGTCAGCCAAAATCTGGAAAAATTATAGCTCTCAAAATATGGCAATGCAAAAACTAGTCTTTGCAAAAAAAAGCTTCTTTTAGTGTGTGACAGCTGTCAATCATAAACACCCGATATGAATCTGGTATCGCTGTAATCGCACCGACCCGAAGAATAAAGTCGTCTAATCACTTATACCGCACGAGGAACGGCGTAAAAAATAAACTCTCGGGTTAGGGCTAGGGTTAAGGTTGTGCTAGAGTTAGAGATAGGGTTGTGCTAGGGTTAGGGTTGTTCTAGGTTTAGGGTTGTGTTAGGGTTAGGGTTGGGATTTTTTCAAAAGTAAAGAAAAAAAAATGATGACGATATGGCGGCTAGTGTTGAGCGCAAGTGCTCGCTACTTGAGTTTGAATCGGGTACTCGGGTATGCACTGAGTATCGTGGGTGCTCGAGTGACATGCTCGAGTCTCCGCCCCATATGCTCTGCAGCCAAAAAAACCTTGCGGAGATTGTCTGCCATGCACGAGCGATCCCCGCATGTTTTTTTTGGGTGTCTAATAACCGTGAAACGTGCGGGGCAGGGACTCGAGCATGTCACTTGAACACACGCGATACTTGTTGCATACCCGAGTACCTGATGCAAACTCAAGTAGCGAGCACTTGCGCTCAAGACTAATGACAACTTATTCAATATGATGACCTAATGTTATCAAATTCTGTGTCATACCTCTGGGTTCAAAATGTTCACTATACCACTTGATAAAATCCTTGAGGGGTCTAGTTTCCAAAATGGGGTCACTTGTGGGGGTTTTCAACTATTTAGACACATCAGGGGCTCTCTAAACACGACATGGCGTCCGCTCTTGATTCCAGCCAGTTTTGCGTTCAAAAAGTCACACAGTGCTCCTTCCCTTCTGAACTCTGCCGTGCGCCCAAACACTGTATTTTTCCCCACATTTGGTGTATCGGCAAACTCAGGAGAAAGTGCACAACAGTTTTTAGGTTCCATTTTATCCTCTTACCGTTGTAAAAATAAAAAAATTCGGGCTAAAACATAATTTTTGTGGAAAAAGTTAGATTTTTTTATTTTCACGGCTCCATGTTATAAACTTCTGTGAAGCACCTGGGGGTTCAAGGTGCTCACCACACTTCTAGATAAGTTCCCCGAGGGTTCTAGTTTCCAAAATGATGTCACTTGTGGGGGGTTTCCACTGTTTAGGCACATCAGGGGCTCTCCAAACGCAACATGGCGTCCGCAAATTATTCAAGCAAATTTTACATTCAAAAAGTCAAATGGCGCTCCTTCCCTTCCGAGCCCTGCCGTGCGCCCAAACAGTGGTTTTCCCCCACATATTGGGTATTGGTGTTCTCAGGAGAAATTGCACAACACATTTTGGGGTCCATTTTTTCCTGTTACCCTTGCAAAAATAAAAAAATTGGGGTTCAAAGTAACATTTTTGTGAAAAAAGTTAAATGTTCATTTTTTTCTTCCACATTCCAAAAATTCCTGTGAAGCACCTGAAGGGTTAATAAACTTCTTGAATGTGGTTTTGAACACCTTGAGGGGTGCAGTTTTTAGAATGGTGTCACTTTTGGGCATTTTCTGTCATAAAGGCCCCTCAAAGTGACTTCAAATGGGATGTGGTCCCTAAAAAAATGGTTTTGCAAATTGTATTGGAAAAATGAGAAATCGCTGGTCAAGTTTTAACCCTTATAACTTCCTAATAAAAAAAAATGTTGGTTCCAAAATTGTGCTGATGTAAAGTAGACATGTGGGAAATGTTATTTATTAACTATTTTGTGTGACATATCTCTGATTTAAGGGCATAAAAATTAAAAGTTTGAAAATTGCGAAATTTTCACCAAAAGAAGAAGAAATCGAAGAAATTTTACCACTATCATGAAGTACAATATGTCACGAAAAACAGTCTCAGAATCAGGGGGATCCGTTGAAGCGTTCCAGAGTAATTACCTCATAAAGTGACAGTGGTCAGAATTGTAAAAATTGGCCCAATCATTAACGTGCAAACCACTCTCGGGAGCAAAGGGTTTAAAAGTGAATCGTGTTTTGTGCTCATTAGGCATTTCCTTATGTTACAGATCATGGACCTGCACTTGTACAGAGGGTGCCTATGTATGAGGAATATTACAATGAAAGAGATTCCGATGACTGTTGCAGCCCAAGTAAGTTTTCAGCTCCCTCAGGCGGCATCTCATTCTCTCTAGAGCCCTGACCAGTAAATACGCTTAGTTATGCAGTGTTATAAGAACGCTGGACGACTGCATCTCTTTAAGGTTTTTATTCCGGGATTTTAAAAATGTTGCCTAGGACCACCGGAGGGACGGTGCTGGAGCAGTGGGGGATCCTACCCGGTAGTAGATATTTCTTCTTAGAACATTTCTTGCTCTTAAACTACTTTTCTTAAATCCGGGTCACCTTCATTCAACACCAGAAACACATATCCCAGGAACAAGCTTGTTCTAGTCACAATCAGAAAGCCCTAATGGTGTGGATGTGACATATTGCTGTCCATTGCTATGATTAGTTGACTAATCAGGCACCCATGGGGTGTAGACTTTTAGCTGGTTGTCCCTTCATGACAACCCTGAAAATCGTCTGTAATCACCAGGGAAAGTTTTTGGCAGCGATATATTTGTTGTATTACACAATACATATACAGTACAAAAAAATGGCCGACTGAGTAATATATGGCGGTGCCTGGTTCACTCCAGCAGCTCCGTGCTGATCCATACAGTGCTGGGATCTGCCCTATCTCAGCCATGTCTCTTAATTTTGCATTTGGAAAGTGGTTCTCCCATCAGTACCAAGAGACGTATAACTTTATTTACGTTGAACAGGACTTTGCAAGCGTGCGGTGAAAAACTGCCCAACCTTTGTAGCAATGGTCCAGATACTACTAGATGGTACATTCATTTTCTGTATACTTATTTGATATTCTCTTAGAAGGTAATGAATCCACTTTGGTTTCAGTCTCTATCAGGATTAAAGAAGAAGAAGATGATGTTCCCTATGAAGAAGACGAGTTAATAAATAATTACAGTACAGGTAAGTACCTTGCATTTAAAGGGATTGATTCATGAAGACGACCGCTGACTATATGCCATATTTCCCGCTCAGAACTCTGCTTTTGGCCTCCTTCACCCATTCGTAGTTCCAGTACGTGTGGTGTCCGTTTATTTCTCGGATCCCACACATACCCACTATAACCTATGGTGCTATGCACATGTCTATGTTTTTATGAATCGTGTGTCCGTGCAAAACACACGGAGAAATGTCCTTTTTTTTTCCAGCAGGACGAATGACAAGGGCCAATACAAGTCTATGGGTTCGTAAAAAACACGTACAGCACACTTATGGCATCAATGTCCATAGTTAACATTGCAAAGTTTAGGAGAAGCTTTGTCATTTATTTGTTTCTTTATCCATATCGGCAAAACACCACACTGATGGTTTTAACGGACACACAGATGACATACTGATGAAACACTGATGACACCGGTACCGTTTTTTCACGTACGTGTTTTATATGGATGTGTGAAGGATACCTTATCACCTAAGATCAGCTGCCACATCGAGGATCTTCAGGTCTGATCGACCATTTTAGGGGAAGTATGTGACCAGAAACGGCTTTCTCCAGCAAGAACTTATTGGCGGGGTTTAGAGAAACTGGGTTGGTCATTTAAAGCGGTTCTCTATTCTTAGACATTTTGGGCATATCAACAAAATATATCATAGTTTGAGTAAGGGGTTAATGTCTTCAGACCTGCCAAATCTCACAGTTAAGCTATATTCACATGACTATAAAGCCTACAAAAATGTGGAGCAATCAGCCATAATAGTAAAATTAGAAATTCTTTATTTAATTAAATAGACATACACATAATAATATTAAAAACCAATAAAAGGTGAATATACAATCAAAAATGTGCACTCGCACACTGGCAACCAAAGGTATAAAATATAAACTAAGCTACCTCATAGCTCCCATAAATTCCCTAGTGTAATCAAAGATGTATAAAATATTCTCCTATAGACCTATGCCCAGCACTCAGGTGAATGACAGACTGCTACAACATAGAATAGTGGAACATTTGGACACAATGCATGTGTGTGATACGCAGACTAGGTGGTTTAACCCTGAAAAATGGATCCATACAATGGTGAACTGATCCCAGTAATAACATGTTACTGCATGACTTAACACATGTGTTGAAAAACTAATATATAATCAGCACCATAGTTGATTGCAAACAGGGAAAAAAACTAGCACACTGTAGAACAGGGGGGTCAACCATATATATTATATTGTACATTAGGTCCTCAGGAGATAGAAAATGAACTCAAATCAAATCAAATGAACTGAAATCAAATATGAAATAAATGGGAAGGCATACCAGGATGGGGGTGCACCAAGAACTACCCCTGACGCGCGTTTCGCATCAGCTTCCTGAGTGCTGGGCATAGGTCTATAGGAGAATATTTTATACATCTTTGATTACTCTAGGGAATTTATGGGAGCTATGAAGTAGCTACTTAGTTTATATTCTATACCTTTGGTTGCCAGTGTGCGAGTGCACATTTCTGCTTGTATATTCACCTTTTATTGGTTTTTAATATTCTTATGTGTATGTCTGTTTAAATAAATAAAGAATTTCTACTTTTACTATTGTGGCTGATTGCTCCATATTTTTGTAGGATTTATATGTAATTTTGGAGTGCCTCTCATTGACCCTGTTGATTGGTTGTCTATTGACATGACTATATTTTCAGTCCGAATGCTGTCCACGAAAGCAAATGATGAATGTTATCCATTGGGGCTGTCCAGATGACGTTTTTCTTTTTAACACGGACCAAATCTGCATGTAAAAAGATATCGCCGCATGTACTAATCTTTTCATTATTTTAGATGAGACTAACCTATTTTAGTCAATAAGTGTGTAAAAAAAAATCGCATCAACCGCATAGCATCCAATTTTCATGGGACACATTGCGATTCTTTAACATAGGAAATTGTATTTTTTTCTTGTAAATTTTAATAACTTCTGATGTATAAAAACGGGTGCCATACGGGTAACAATACAGATGAAAAATCATCCTTTTCTCCTCCTGGATGAAAATGGTACAATTTTTTTTTATACACTTGTGTGACGTTGGCTGTATGGTGTGGTAGTTCCCAGCAGAACAATGAAACAAAGAATTGTTGAGGGTGGACACAGGGAATGTTTTTAACTTATTATGCAGCTATGAATTATGCTATTTACTATCACGTATGAAACACCTAAATTAATGCACAGAATGTCTATATTCATGAAGGGTATAAAATATACAAACACTCCAGCAAAGCCTTGGAGATTGTCGGAAATCACACACCTATATTTCTTCTATTCTCACCGGTCGTAATATGAATCTGAGAAACTTCTAAATTGGAGTGGTTTCTACTATAACAATCATAAATGTCCACTGGTTTCTTCTACACCCGCTCTGTGAGATGGCTAATGGTGGCCTTATCCAGTCGGAGACTGTACGAAGAGGTGGACGTCTCTCTCCATTCAAATCTATGGGGATGAAAAGCAAATGACCGAGCTTGATTCAGCCTTCAGGCAAATCGACAGTATAAATATGTTCAACCAGACAAAGATCTTGAAATGGAAAAATGAAACGCTCCTTTTATACTGTCTGATTGGTCTTTCTTGACGTACACTGACGTACACTTACTTTCGTAGCAGTTACTGTGACCAAATAGCTTTAGAAACTTTTCGAATGACCTAGATATGCCCTTGAATTAAAGTCTTATTACATCATGTTATGATATTTAGCTACTTATTACGAGTCTTCTTCTCTTTTGTCCATCTCGGCAGACTTTCACGGTCAGGACACAAGCGAACTGCAAAATGATGACTTTCTGGAATCTCCTATAAATAAATGTATTCTGGGTAAGTTTTCCAAACAAAGAGTGTATCCATGCTCAGAATGTGGCAAGAGTTTTCTCTGCAAATCAAGTCTTAGCCGACACCGGAAAATCCACCGGCAAGACCAATATGGCGGTCCGGATGACGACCAGTGCTTCCCGAGACTTAGCTACCTCGCACTGCACCAGAAGATTCACCAAAGCGAAAAGCAATATTCTTGTGACGAGATCCAAAGCGATTTCACAGACCAGACCTACCTGTATGAAGACAATGAAGACAATATTCCGCTCACTGGAGAGAGGCCATTTTCATGCGACTCTTGTCCAAAAAGTTTCCGAAATCGGTCCAGTCTGTATAAACATAAGAAAACTCACTTAGGTGTGAGACCGTTCAGATGTGACCATTGTCACAAAACCTTCAGCCATAACTATGGTCTTCTGCGTCACAAGCGAGCCCACACGGGAGAGAGACCCTTTGAGTGCAGTCTGTGTAGGAAACGATTTTATCGGAAGGACACTTTGGAAAAACATCAAGTAGTCCATGCCAAACAAAGGAGCTTCATGATAAAGGCCGGTTGGCTGGATTAAAGCATTATGACTGTATATGTATATATTTTTTTTTATTAAATATATGACAATTCTTTATATTGACTTTCGGGAACTGTAATACAATCCTGATTCTTTTAGGCTATGTGAATATAGAGTTTTTGGAGCAGGTCCACTCCAAGAAAAGCTTCAAAGATTCTTCCTGTTCATTTTTAATGTAAAACCGCTTTGCTGTTCATAAGTTCAGTGTTTTATGCATTTGTTTTTCTTCACTTCGGACTTTGAAAATGCTTGTTGCAAAAAAAAAAGTGCATGTCACTTTTTTGAAGCGGCTTCTGATAGAATCTGCCCCAAACTAGACATTGTCCAATCAAAAGGCTGCAAAAAAATGTTCCAGGAAGAAAACTTTTTTCAAAACTCTTTAAAAACTCTTCACAGGGTGTGATCACACATAGGTCCTGATTCATCATTGGACTCTTTGCGCATGATTTTTGTCTAGCTTTGTGTGTTTTGCACCTTTTTTTTCTTTGTACCCAATTGTATTTGCGACTTTTTTAAGTCTTTTTTTGTTTTCTGCTTTGGGTGGAGTTTAGTGATTCCAAATGTTTTCACCTGGATTTATCAATTTCAACTTTTTAAAAAGTTGTAAAATTTGGCGCCACTTCACTTCAGATCCCCCTGGTGTATTTTTGAGTGTGCCAGTATTTTGGCGAACCTTTTTGCACTATTTTGCAAAAGGTGCAACTCTTGGCACCAAAAAGGGCCTGAAATTTTTTGGAGCAGAAACTCATAAAACACAAGTTTTGGTTGGAGAGTTTCTGCTCTGAAAACTCAGCTTTGAGAACTCACCGTTAGTGTGAACGTAGCCTATCAGTCTTTAATCAGTATTTTACCACAGTAGTTGTAAGCCAAAACCAGGTAAGGAACAATCAGAGGAAAAGTATAATTGAAACTCGTCACCAATTCTGCTTTTTTGACCCACTCCTGGTTTTGGCTTACAAATACTGATGTAAAATACTGACCAAATACTGAACGTGTGACCATAGCCGTAAGCTCATTAACTACTATGCACTTCAGTCGGATATTTAATATTTTTATGTATATGTACTGGAAAGTGGAAAAATGTGCAGTATTTTAATGTTTGAATACATATTCCCTGTTTTCTTTATATGAGTATAGTGTGTTTGGTCTCACATAATGGTACAATACCTTCTAGGTTTAATTTATATGGTCTTCTTGTGACGTCTCCAGTTTTTATATTTACTTGACTGTATTTTTTTTTTTTTTGCATATCGCTATAATAATGGGGCTGGTCATTAAGTTTGGGATTTTATAACGTATAGAATAAATTTTCGCCATTTTGATTATTATTCCATCCTCCCATTTACTTACAACAGAGCAGATTCTACTGAGGATTTTGTTGGATAAGACTCCCTGACATCAGTGATTTTCCTACATTCTGTATTCCTACATTCTGTACGATGGCATATATAATAAAGGAAAAGTAAAATATCCTTGAATTTGATGACAGGTCCACATAAATGCCTGATGCAGGATGCATACATTCAGCTACATCACAAATGATCAGCCTTGCAAAACTTCAGCCTGATCAATGGAGTTATGATGGCCTGATCACCAACATTTATAAGTCTTCCCAGAATCAGAAAAAATGGGTCAACTTTTTTTTTTCCTGGAACCATATGGGAAAATTCACCCAAGACTGGATACCTGTTTTGTGACATTTGCAAACATTTGACAACTTTTTGCATATTTACGCTGGTTTTGGTGCTTTTGGTTTTTGCAAAGTCTGTAATGCAATATTTAAAAAAAATATATAAAAATTAGGAAAACTAAAACTGTAATGTACATTTATTAAAGCACTGAATTATTAATACAATTCCATAATCCTGTGTGTCATGAATGTTGTCGACTCTGTATATTTGTACAGAACATATTGGGGTAGGAAACTGCCTAAGGGCGGTTTCACACGTCCGGATATTTCTGGTACCGGATAAACCCGTATCTGAGATATCTGTTTCCGTGTGCACCTGTGTGGTATACGTGTGCCGCATCCGTGTGACACGTACTGGCGTTTGGGAATGAGTGTACAGTTAGCGCTGTTCCCAAGCACCGGGTGCTGAATGCTGCCCTCATCAAGGTCCATTGCTGGCGCTGTGATCAGCACCAGCAGGGACAGTGTTGGGAGTAGTAGTGTCTGCTCCCGCAGTGTCCATTTGTAAATATAAGAATAAAATAATAAGATCCTTATACTTACCTGTCCAGAGTGTAGGGATCGTACTCGGGTGCGATGTGAAGAAAACAGGAGGCATGTTCCTTTAAGTGTCCATAACGGTTTATTGACTTCATAAACCGTTCAAAAGCAAAATACAAAACAAACTGCCTTTAGTGCAGGCAAAAACAAAGTAAACAGACCATTTAGCCAAAGTCTCTGATTAGCCAACACTGTGGTCACACAGGCTGGCAAAGGTCCAGTATACGGCCCAGTCCGGAGACAACCACACGCAGGAGGCCTTCTCCCTCCAGACACACAGACCATGTGCCAAACAACAGCCTCCATTATTTAAGCTGTTAACCACACCCAAAGGTGAGGTACAGTACAGACCAAAAGTTTGGACACACCTTCTCATTTAAAGATTTTTCTGTATTTTCATGACTATGAAAATTGTACATTCACACTGAAGGCATCAAAACTATGAATTAACACATGTGGAATTATATACTTAACAAAAAAGTGTGAACCAACTGAAAATATGTCTTATATTCTAGGTTCTTCAAAGTAGTCACCTTTTGCTTTGATGACTGCTTTGCACACTCTTGGCATTCTCTTGATGAGCTTCTAGAGGTAGTCACAGGAAATGGTCTTCCAACAATCTTGAAGGAGTTCCCAGAGATGCTTAGCACTTGTTGGCCCTTTTGCCTTAACTCTGCGGTCCAGCTCTCCCCAAACCATCTCGATTGGGTTCAGGTCTGGTGACTGTGGAGGCCAGGTCATCTGGCGTAGCACCCCATCACTCTCCATCTTGGTCAAATAGCCCTTACACAGCCTGGAGGTGTGTTTGGGGTCATTGTCCTGTTGAAAAATAAATGATGGTCCAACTAAATGCAAACCGGATGGAATAGCGTGCCGCTGCAAGATGCTGTGGTAGCCATGCTGGTTCAGTATGCCTTTAATTTTGAATAAATCTCCAACAGTGTCACCAGCAAAGCACCCCCACACCATCACACCTCCTCCTCCATGCTTCACGGTGGGAACCAGGCATGTAGAGTCCATCCGTTCACCTTTTCTGCGCCGAACAAAGACAAAGTGGTTGGAACCAAAGATCTCAAATTTGGACTCATCAGACCAAAGCACAGATTTCCACTGATCTAATGTCCATTCCTTGTGTTCTTTAGACCAAACAAGTCTCTTCTGCTTGTTGCCTAACCTTTGCAGTGGTTTCCTAGCAGCTATTTTACCATGAAGGCCTGCTGCACAAAGTCTCCTCTTAACAGTTGTACAGATGTGTCTGCTGCTAGAACTCTGTGTGGCATTGACCTGGTCTCTAATCTAAGCTGCTGTTAACCTGCGATTTCTGAGGCTGGTGACTCAGATAAACTTATCCTCAGAAGCAGAGGTGACTCTTGGTCTTCTTTCCTAGGGCGGTCCTCATGTGAGCCAGTTTCTTTGTAGCACTTGATGGTTTTTGCAACTGCACTTGGGGACATTTTCAAAGTTTGCCCAATTTTTCGGACTGACTGACCTTCATTTCTTAAAGTAATGATGGGCACTCATTTTTCTTTACTTAGCTGCTATTTTCTTGCCATAATACAAATTCTAACAGTCTATTCAGTAGGACTATCAGCTGTGTATCCACCTGACTTCTGCGCAACACAACTGATGGTGCCAGCCCCATTTCTAAGGCAAGAAATCCCCCTTATTAAACCTAACAGGGCACACCTGTGAAGTGAAAACCATTTCCGGTGACTACATCTTGAAGCTCATCAAGAGAATGCCAAGAGTGTGCAAAACAGTCATCAAAGCAAAAGGTGGCTACTTTGAAGAACCAAGAATATAAGACATATTTTCAGTTGTTTCACACTTTTTTGTTAAGTATATAATTCCAATGTGTTAATTCATAGTTTTGATGCCTTCAGTGTGAATGTACAATTTTGAAAGTCATGAAAATACAGAAAAATCTTTAAATGAGAAGGTGTGTCCAAACTTTTGGTCTGTACTGTATGTGGGTAGCTAGACCCGCCCAACTCTCTAAACTACCTGTAACCCGGCTCCCTAGGTGCACCAAACAAACCTCTTAGTGCATGTGTGCACTAGAGAAACACTCCAGGTTACATCACAGAGAACAGCCATCTCTGTGACACATACCTCCCATCGACTATGCGGCCATTAGCCACCTTACAGGAGATATCCCCCGCTGTAATCCTCTGACTGCTGATGCCGAGGAGCCGGGGAGAATGAGCCGATCCAGTGAGCGGGGCCCTACACTGAGCTCAGGAGCGGTGACATGTCACTCAGTGAGCTCTGCTCAGTGCAGGGCTCGCTCGCTGGAGCGCCTCATTCTCCCCGGCACTAGCGGTCACATGGATTACATCGGGGGACATCTCCGGACAGGTGAGTATAAGGATTTTATTATTTTATTCTTATTTTTACACATGGACACTGCGGGAGCAGACTACTACTCTCAACATTGTCCCTTGCTCGTGCTGATCGTAGAGCGAGCAAGGGACAATGATGAGTGCAGCGTTCAGCATCTGGCGCTTGCGAACAGTGCTAACTGTACACTGATTCCCAGGCGTCGGTACGTGTCACACTGATGACACACGTGTGTGTTCAGCGTGAGACATTTTGCGGGCCATGCAGTGTGTAAAAAACTGACATGTCAGCGTGTTTTGCCCGTGGATACATTGTCAGTGCTCATAGCAAGTGAGCATTTTTGCTACACACAGGCGATCTTATGATTGCAGTTTCTAGTTTCCCATGGAGACTATTGAAGCATGTGTAGAGTAAAAAAAAAAGTTTTTAAAAAAAATATAAAAGTTCAAATCACCCCCCTTTTGCCCCATTCAAAATAATAAAAAAATAATCAAATATACACATATTTGGTATTGCCCACTTTCAGAATTGCCCGATCTATCAATATATAAAAATAATTAATCGAATCGTTAAACGGCATAATAAGAACCAAAATCAAAACGCCAAAATTATGTTTTTTTGGTTGCCGCAACATTGCAATAAAAAACAATAACGGGCGATCAAAACATCATATCTACCCCAAAATGGTATCGATAAAAATGTCAGTTCGGCGCTCAAAAAATAAGCCCTAACCCGGCTCCAGATCCCGAAAAATGAAAACGCTACGAGTCTCGGAAAACAGCGACTTTTTTTTTTTTTTATACAAACTTTGGATATTTTTTCCACCACTTAATAAAAAAGAACCTATACATGTTTGGTATCTACGAACTCGTAATGACCTGGAGAATCATAATGGCAGGTCAGTTTTAGCATTTAGGGAACATGGTAAAAAAAACAAACAAAAAGCATCTGTGGAATTGCACTTTTTTGGTATTTTAACCACACTTGGATTTTTTTTCCTGTTTTCCAGTAAATGATATGATAAAACCAATGGTGTTGTTCAAAAGTACAAATTGTCCAGTAAATAATAAGCCCTCACATGGCCATATTAACAAAAAAATAAAAAAGTTATGGCTCCGACAAGAAGGGGGAGCAAAAACAAAAGCACAAAAACGGAAAATGGCCCGGGTTTGAAGGGGTTAAGCATATTGGCAATGAGTGAGGATTATAGCCATAGTCTTCCATTGTGCAGTCTTTTTTTTTTGTTTTAGACCCCCCTTTACACTGTCTTTATCAACAGATATAATTTATTGTACTATAAACTAAGTCCATTAGTTGTGCAGGGAAAAATTGTTTCATCGACAGCATTACATTTTTTTTTTTTTTTTTTTGGCCGGCGACAATTAAAGTAAACCTGCCAGGAGATTCAGGAGCTGCAACATTCCAGAGAAAACAAACTTTAAAAAGCGACTGTGGACGATCCCTCTTTCCTAGGCTGACAGATCTCTCCCTATGGCTACGGCCCCACCATCGGTCAGTATTTTTCCTCAGTATTTGTAAGCCAAAACCATGATAAATACAGAAGTGGTGACGTGTTTCTATTATACTTTTCCTCTGATTGTTCCTCATCTGGTTTTGACTTACAAATACTAAGGAAAAATACTGACCAAATACTGATAGTGTGAACGTGGCCTATGTGTGTGTGTATAGAGTTAGACCAGTCAGTCTGAGGGCTCATACTCATATGCGAGGAAAACGGACGAGTACAATCCGATAAAACATCGGTTTGCACTCTGACCAATGTTAATCAGTGAGTGACATCTCGTCTGCGATTTTTTTCTCAGCTCAAATCAGACTGAGAAAAAAATAGCTGCATGCTGCGATTTGCCACGTATCTCGGACGAGACTCGCCAATGCAAGTCAATGGGTGCGTGAAAAAAATCGCACGGCACTCGGACCATGCAAGTGGCGTTCGATTTTCACGCACCGTCTCTTTAAAACCCGGCAATTTATCATCCGCGTACAGTTACTACATAGCGATACCCGACATTATAGAATAGAAAGTATAGATGTACATAAATAGAATAGTTAGATAGAAAGAAGTTAGTCACATATATAATTAGTACAGTGACTGATTTGGTTACTGCACTTGTCATTTATTGTAAAATTAAAGAATTAAAAAAAAAAATAAATTTGCGTGGGGTCCCCCATAATTTTATAGTCTAGCAGACGTTAAGCAGACAGCTGGGGCAGATGTTTGAAGCCTGGGAAGGGGGTAATACCCATGGTGCTTCCCAGGCTACTAATATCAGCCGCCAGCTGAATACTTAGCCTTTACTGGCTATTAAAATGGGGGATCCCCCAAAAAAATGACGTGGGGTCCCCTTATCTTAACCCCTTTACCCCCGAAGGCAGTTTGCACGTTAATGACCAGGCCAATTTTTACAATTCTGACCACTGTCACTTTATGAGGTAATAACTCTGGAACGCTTCAATGGATCTCACTGATTCTGAGGTTGTTTTTTCGTGACATATTGTACTTCATGATACTGGTAACATTTCTGCGATATCACTTGCGTTTATTTGTGGAAAAATCGGAAATTTGCCAAAAATGTTGAAAATTTCTCTATTTTCAAACTTTGAATTTCCATGCCCTTAAATCAGAGAGATATTTCACACAAAATAGTTAATAAATAACATTTCCCACATGTCTACTTTACATCAGTACAATTGTGGAACCAATTTTTTTTTTTTGTTAGGAAGTTATAAGGGTTAAAAGTTGACCATCGATTTCTCATTTTCGCAACAAAATTTACTAAATGTTTTTTTAGGGACCACATCACATTTGAAGTGACTTTGAGGGGTCTTTATGACAGAAAATACCCAAACGTGACACCATTATAAAGACTGCACCCCCCAAAGTGCTCAAAACCACATTCAAGAAGTTTATTAACCCTTCAGGTGCTTCACAGGAATTTTTGGAGTGTGGAAGAAAGAAAAAAATGAACATTTAACTTTTTTCACAAAAATATTACTTTAGACCCCAATTTTTTTATTTTCGCAAGGGTATCAGGAAAAAAAGGAGCCAAAAATTTGTTGTGCAATTCCTCCTGAGCACGCAGATACCCTATATCTGGAGGAGAACCACTGTTTGGGCACACGGCAGGGCTCGGAAGGGAAGGAGCACCCTTTGACTTTTTGAATGTAATATTTGCTTGTTAATTAGGGGACGCCATGTTGCGTTTGGGGAGCTCCTGATGTGCATGAACAGTGGAAACCCCCCACAAGTGACACCATTTTGGAAACTAGACCCCTCGGGGAACTTATCTATATGTGTGGTGAGCACCTTGAACCCCCAGGTGCTTCACAGAAGTTTATAACATTAAGCCGTAAAAATAAAATTTTCACATTTTTCCCACAAAAATATTTTTCAGCCTCCAATTTTGCATTTTCATAAGGGTAACAGGAGAAATTGCACCATGCAATATGCCGATAACCCATATGTGGGGGAAAACCACTGTTTGGTCGCACGGCAGGGTTCGGAAGGGAAGGAGCGCCATTTGACTTTTTGAATGTAAAATTTGAGTTTGCATCGGGTACTTGGGTATGCACAAAGTATTGCAGGTGCTCAAGTGACATACTCGAGTCCCTGCCCCGCATTTTATTTATTTATTTTATTTACTTTACTCACTTATATAGCGCCATTAATTCCGCAGCGCTTCACAGACAATATCGGTACTGTCCCCATCGGGGCTCACAATCTACATTCCCTATCAGTATGTCTTTGCAGTGTGGGAGGAAACCCACGCAAACACGGGGAGAACATACAAACTCCTTGCAGATGTTGTCCTTGGTGGGAGTTGAACCCAGGACCCCAGGGCTGCAAGGCTGCAGTGCTAACCACTGAGTCACCATGCTGCCCGCATGTTTCATGGTTATTAGACACCCCCAAAAAAATATGTGGGGATCGCTCATGCATGGCTGTCAATCCCCGTGAGTTTTTTTTGGCTATATAACAGCTGCAAAACATATGGGGTGGAGACTCGAGCATGTCACTTGTGCACCCGCGATACTCGGTGCATAACCGAGCACCCGATGCAAACTCAAGTAGCGAGCAGTTGCTCTCAACACTAGTCGCCATATCGTCGTCATTTTTTTTTTCTTTACTTTTGAAAAAATCCCAACCCCAACACAACCCTAACCCCAACCCTAATACAACCCCAACCCTAGCACAACCCAACCCTAGCACAACCCTAGCCCTAACCCTAGCACAAACCTAACCCTAACCCTAGAGCCCCCGTCACACTAAGCGAGATTGCTAGCGAGATCGCTGCTGAGTCACAAGTTTTGTGACGCAACAGCGACCTCAGCAGCGATCTCTCTACGTTTGACACGTAGCAGCGACCAGGCCCCTGCTGTGAGATTGCTGGTCGTGTCCAAATGGCTTGGACCATTTTTTGATCGTTGAGGTCCCGCTGGGTAGCATGCATCGGTGTGTTTGACACCTTACCAATGACCTCGTTGGTGACTCAGAACTGAGACACATAGGCGTGCATTTGCGTTGCATCGTTATACAGGTCGCTACGGGTCGCCGTATCGTTGCTGCGTCATTGGGAAGATCTGACTGTTTGACATCTCACCAGCGACCACACAGCGACGCAGCAACGATCCCTGCCAGGTCGTATCATTGTCGGGATCGCTGTAGCGTCGCTAAGTGTGACGGTACCTTTAGTGGTCCCACTGGGCCACGAACTGAGGAGTGCCTGGAGGGGCATGACTAGGGACCTCTCCAGAACCGAACACGGATGCACGGCGGCTTAATCGACTCCGTGGTCCGAGGAGCGACGTGGGAGGTGCCCCAGGTGCTACTCCAGGTCAGACCCCGGTCACAGCTGTTGACTCACACGGGGGAATGCAGGAATGGGCAGGTTTGGCTGGTATGCAGACAGGCAGGTGCTGGCAGGCACGGCTAGTATGCAGACAGGCGGAGGCAGGGCAGAGCCGAGCCGCAGGTGCGGAGGGCAAGCGGAGCAGGGCAAAGCAGAGCCGCAGGTGCGGAGGGCAGGCGGGGCAGAGCAGAGCCGCAGGTGCGGAGCGCAATCGGAGCAGAGCCACAGGTGCGGAGGGCAAGCGGAGCAGAGCCGCAGGAGCGGACAGACAGGACAGGGCTCTGTTCACATGGAACAGACAGGGACCGGGAAACACAGGAAGATAGCCTGAACACAGGAGGTAGTGTTATGATCTGCTACAGGGACTAAGGAAAGACAGGAGAACTGTCCCTACAATAGAACTAAACTAGATCCCTACGATGTAACGGGGAACCTGATCCTGCGATCAGACCCGCTAAAGTCCTCGGCTAGTCTGAACGAAGACCTATAGATGTGAGGGAGAGATCCCTACAAGAACTAGGGACTGGGATAAGTTGGACACCTCCTAGCAGAAATAGTAGCAGTCAAAGACAAACACACAACAAAAAGCATAGAGGTCAGAAGACCTAGCAAAACTAACAGAGAACGGCAACAGAGCACCAAGCTAGCTCAAGAGTAGTAAATACAATGAAGTACAGCAAGACCAGGAGGGCGGAGCCGGATTAAATAGGCAAAAATGGTCATGTGACCAGCAAACTAAAAAAAAACTAACAGGAGAGTTCTAACAGTACCCCCTCTTCTAAGAGGATCCTCCGGATCCCCTAGGCCCAGGCTTACCAGGAAACCTCCTGTGAAACGCTCTGACAAGTCTGGAAGCAGAAACATCATCCGCCCTCACCCATGAGTTATCCTCAGGTCCGAAACCCTTCCAAGCGACGAGATACAGCAAACTCCCTCTATACCGTCTAGAATTTAGGATGCGGGAAATTTCATATTCCCCGTCCTCCACCACCGGAGGAACAGTGGCAGAGGCGTCACAATCAGACACATCAGCTTTTTTCAACAGAGAAACATGAAACACCGGGTTAATCTTCCAGGACGTAGGAACCTCCAACCTAACAGCAGATTGGTTAACTATCTGAAGCACCTTAAAGGGCCCTACGAACTTGGGACCCAATTTTTTAGAAGGAATCCTCAATCGCAGATTCTTAGAGGACAACCAAACCATGTCACCAACAGCAAACAAAACCTCTTGCCGTTTCCTATCAAAGTACCTCTTAGATTTTTTGTTAGCCTCCTGAAGAATACCACGCACATCCGTCCAAACTCTCTCCAAATCACCGGAAAAACTCTCCTCCTCAGGCACAGCCGAAACCAATTTGGAGAATGACCCAAAAGACGGATGTCTCCCAGAACAACAAAAAAAAAGGCGAACACCCAGCAGAAGAGGATGTATGGTTGTTAAGAGCAAATTCAGCAAGTGGCAGAAACTCAGACCACCCCTCTTGATTGTCTGCCACAAAACAACGCAAGAACTGCTCAACATCCTGGTTCTTCCTTTCTGTCTGGCCATTAGACTCAGGATGATATCCAGATAAAAACGACAAATGAACTCCCAACCTGTCACAAAAGGCACGCCAAAAACGAGCCACGAACTGAGGTCCCCTATCAGAAACAATGTCAGTAGGAACACCATGTAGTCTGACAATTTCTTTGACAAAGGCCTTAGCGAGTGTCTTAGCGCAAGGCAGTTTGATGAAGGGAACCAAGTGACACATCTTGCTAAAACGGTCCACGACCACCCAGATGACCGTGAAACCTTCAGAGGGGGGAAGATCAGTAATAAAGTCCATAGCCAGATGTGTCCAAGGTGCACTAGGAACCTCCAGAGGGCAAAGCAACCCCGCAGCAGGAGCATGCGAAGACTTGGATCTAGCACACACAGTACATTGGCGCACCCACTTAATGACTTCCTTCTGCCATCCAGGCCACCAAAAACTGCGACCCACAAGTCTCTTGGTCTCAGAAATTCCTGGATGACCTGCCAACCGAGACTCATGACACTCAACAAACAAATCTCTCCTAATGGTCCTAGGCACAAACAACCTCCCATGGGGAGTGTTAGATGGGGCATTCTCCTGAGCTTTAAGAATCTCATCCTCCAAAACGGAGTCCAAAGCAGCAATCACAACACCTTCTTGTAAAATGCTCTCCTCTTCCTCCTCAACACCGACCATGGGAGAAAAGCTGCGAGACAAAGCATCCGCTTTAACATTCTTGGTACCCGGGATGTAAGTAACGGAAAAATTAAACCGAGAGAAAAAAAGTGCCCACCTAGCCTGACGGGCATTCAAGCACTTGGCAGCATCAAGATAGATCAGATTTTTATGATCAGTGAAAACCTGAATGGGAAATTCAGCACCTTCCAAGAGGTGACGCCAGTGTTCAAATGCGAGTTTAATCGCCAGCAATTCCCGATTACCAATATCGTAATTAAGTTCAGTCTCAGAAAAATTTTTTGAAAAAAAGGCACAGGGATGTACTCCATCCTTGTTTTCCTGAGACAACACCGCACCGACCCCCACCGAAGAAGCATCAACCTCAACCAAAAACAGCTTAGTCACATCAGGCTGCATAAGGATGGGAGCAGAGGTGAACCTCTCCTTTAGAAACACAAAAGCTTCAATGGCCTCAGAAGTCCACTGAACCGCATTAGCACCTTTCCTGGTGAGATCGGTCAGCGGTTTGACAATAATAGAAACATTTTTTATGAATTTTCTGTAATAATTAGCGAAACCCAAAAACCTCTGTATCGATTTCAAACCAATAGGCCTAGGCCATTCCTGCACAGCTTGAACTTTAACCGGGTCCATCTCAAAACCTTCACTGGAGATAATGTAGCCCAAAAAACTAATTCTCTGTACAGCGAACTCACATTTCTCCAGCTTAGCAAAAAGCGAATTGTCCATTAATAACTGTAATACCTCACGTACGCTCTGCCAATGAGACTCCAGATCAGGCGAATAAATCAGAATGTCATCCAAATACACAACCACATTTTTGCCGATTAAAGGTCTAAGGATGTCATTAATAAGATTCTGAAAAAATGCTGGAGCATTGGTAAGACCAAAAGGCATAACCAGATTCTCAAAATGACCCACAGGAGTGTTAAAAGCAGTCTTCCATTCATCACCCTCCTTCATGCGCAACAAATTGTATGCCCCCCGGAGATCAATTTTAGAGAACCACTTGGCCCCCACTAACTGGTTAAATAAATCAGGAATCAATGGCAGTGGGTAAGGATTGCGTACAGTAATTTTATTAATCTCACGAAAGTCTAGACAAGGATGTAAACCGCCATCTTTTTTTTTTACAAAAAAAAATCCAACAGCCACAGGAGACTTGGAAGGCCTAATGTGACCGGCGGCCAAGCTTGTCTGTATGTATTCCTCCAAAGCCTTTCTCTCAGGAATAGTAAGATTAAATAAACGACTTTTAGGAAGAGTCGCTCCAGGGACAAATTCAATGGTACAATCATAGTCTCTATGGGGAGGCAAAATTTGTGACTCCTCCTCAGAAAAAACTCTCCAAAAATCCTGAATAGGTACAGGCAATTCCCCTTTATCCACAGCAGCAATACGTCCGTTACAACACTTGTCATAACACTTAGGGCTCCAGGACTTAATTTCATTGGTAGACCAATCCAGTACAGGATTGTGCAATTTTAACCAGGGTAACCCCAATATTACTGGAGAAGGCAAATTATCCAATACCACCAAATCCAAATTTTCTTGGTGAATACCATTAATAGTGAGGGGAAATTCACAGACCTTATGAGTAACACTCTTCAAGGGAGAGCCATCAACAGAAACCACAGCAATAGGGGATGACAAAGTTTTAGGTTCTAATGTAAGTTTTTCCAAGAATCCCCCATCAATCACATTCAGAGTAGAACCACAATCCACAAATACCCGAAATTCAATTAATTCATCCTGAGCAGCAGTAGTGGCAGATAGGAATACTCCCTTAGAATTTAAACAGGCAATACGGGCATAACTGACCATTTTTTTTTCTTTCTTCATACGAAGCACACAGTTCTTAATAAAATGACCAGAATTTCCGCAATAGAAGCACAAGCCTTCAGAAAGCCTGCGATCTTTTTCCTGAGAGCGGGGTGCCATCGCCCCAATCTCCATCGGCTCTCCATTGTCAGCACAGACCCTCTCAAGACTCGGAGCTGACATAGCAGAGGATTTGCTCTCATTAACCCTTGCACGCAGTCTTCTGTCCACCCGTATAGCTAATTGCATTGCCTCCTGCAAGTTTCCAGGTGTGGGATAAGCAATCAGTAAATCCTTAACCCTTTCACCTAGCCCTGCAAGAAACAAGCTTTTCAAAGCTGAATCGTTCCACCCCACCTGGGCAGACCACTGACGGAAGTGAGAACAATATTTTTCCACATTACCTGATCCCTGCCTCAAACTTCTCAATTCAGACTCAGCAGATGAGACACGATCAGGATCATCATACAACAAACCCAAAGCAGAAAAAAAACTATCCACTGATCTAAAGCACGGATCACTAGGTTGGAGAGAGAAGGCCCATCCCTGAGGATCTTTGCGCAAAAGTGACATTATGAACCCTATGCGCTGTGATTCATCACCAGAGGATCCGGGTCTCAAACGAAAATACAATAAACAAGCATTTTTAAAAGAAAAAAAATCTTGTTGTTCGCCAAAAAATAAATCAGGCAGACGTACCTTAGGTTCCACAAAATGTGCTCCAGAACAGCTACTCACATGTTGTTGGAGCTTGGCCACCTCCAGAGAGAGTCCCTGCAAGCGTTGAGCCAAATCTTGAACCGAGACCATGATGGAAAACTGGAGGTCTTTCCTTAGAGAAAATTTTTTTTTTTCTTTTAGGGCTGGACTTACTGTTATGATTTGCTACAGGGACTAAGGAAAGACAGGAGAACTGTCCCTACAATAGAACTAAACTAGATCCCTACGATGTAACGGGGAACCTGATCCTGCGATCAGACCCGCTAAAGTCCTCGGCTAGTCTGAACGAAGACCTATAAATGTGAGGGAGGGATCCCTACAAGAACTAGGGACTGGGATAAGTTGGACACCTCCTAGCAGAAATAGTAGCAGTCAAAGACAAACACACAACAAAAAGCATAGAGGTCAGAAGACCTAGCAAAACTAACAGAGAACGGCAACAGAGCACCAAGCTAGCTCAAGAGTAGTAAATACAATGAAGTCCAGCAAGACCAGGAGGGCGGAGCCGGATTAAATAGGCAAAAATGGTCATGTGACCAGCAAACTAAAAAAAACCTAACAGGAGAGTTCTAACAGGTAGATACGGAGGCAGGGAAACAGGACAAGCAGAACCAGATACACCCAAGGTAATTGCTATGAAGTAGCGAGTGGACACAAAACTCACAGAGTACAGAGACAACGAGTAGGAGTTTGGTACTGGTTCAGATACTGCAGGAAAAGGGAAGCGACGTGGGAGGTGGCCCAGGTTCTACTCCAGGTCAGACCCCGGTCACAGCTGTTGACTCACACGGGGGAATGCAGGAACGGTCAGGTTTGGCTGGTATGCAGACAGGCAGGTGCTGGCAGGCATGGCTAGTATGCAGACAGGCGGAGGCAGGGCAGAGCAGAGCCGCAGGTGCGGAGGGCAAGCGGAGCAGGGCAAAGCAGAGCCACAGGTGCGGAGGGCAGGCGGGGCAGAGCAGAGCCGCAGGTGCGGAGGGCAATCGGAGCAGAGCCGCAGGTGCGGAGGGCAAGCGGAGCAGAGCCGCAGGAGCGGACAGACAGGACAGGGCTCTGTTCACATGGAACAGACAGAGACCGGGAAACACAGGAAGATAGCCAGAACACAGGAAGTAGATATGGAGGCAGGGAAACAGGACAAGACGAACCAGATACACCCAAGGTAATTGCTATGAAGTAGCGAGTGGACACAAAACTCACAGAGTACAGAGACAACGAGTAGGAGTTAGGTACTGGTTCAGACACTGCAGGAAAAGGGAAGGATCGGACATAGAGACAAACAGGTAATGGGCTAGGACACAGTTCAGACAGGAACTGACACAGGAACGAGGTACAGGAACGAGCCTGGGCATTCAGCCCCCAGGGTGGCGGAAATAGACTAGAAGTCACAGGTACAGGTAACGGGCCTGGGTACTCAGCCCCCAGGGTGGTGGAAACAGACTAGATTCAGGACAGGACCTGGCAACTCACAGTTGCACAGAACACACTGTAAGAAAGTGTTGCTCAGGCACCTCCCACTGGGTGGAGGAGATTTAAGTATCCAGTGACTCACAGCAATAGGCTGGGGATGTATTAGGACTGCACACATTGTAACTTTAAGAATCAGGAAGTACCAGCACCGCCGCCCTAAGGCTGCAGACAAGAGACATGCACACAGCAAGTAGAGGAGTACAGTGCACAGCCTGGACTGGTAGGTAAGTTGGCGGTCTTGTATGGTGGGAGATGGTAAGCCATGCCAGCACGCCACCAGGGATTTTACAGACGACACCAGGGAGTTCACACAATATCCCACCGCTGCCATCACTTTGTCAGAATTGATCAGGGATTCGCGCGCGCACGATCCCGATTGCTCACTACGTAGCTTTCCGCAAGCGGCCAGTGAGCGTATGGCGTACACACCTCCGGATTCCAATGCATGGAATATGTGTATGCGTTACCAGTACAGTCACTACCAGCTTCACGATAGCCCAATTAATTTTATTCGCTGCCACCACCGACCAGCTTTTAAATATAATACAGGCCTGATTGGACGCCTCCGTTCTGGTAGCGTATGGCTTCGGGAAGGGAACAATTACAGAGCAAAAGAAACAGGACTATTAAATTTCATATTTAATCCAAAAGGGAGGCAGTGTTCATGAAAAATATACAAGATTTTACAAATGGAGACATTACAATACATATGCAGTTACACAAAATAATAAGGATTAAAGAAGACTTACTATAAGATCGCAGAGACGATTCAGTATAGCTGGAGGGGGGCGCCCCACTTTGATTTCACCATTATTGAATGGGATCCTTTGCTTATAGAATTTATACCCCCCGGCAATAAATCATTGTGCTGACATCATGTGGGCTTGGCTCCAGCCTTCACATTTTTATTAAAATCGCTAACTTCTGGGATAACTTATCGCTCGTTGATCGCAGAAGCTTGCAAACGACGCCATAATTTCCATTATGAATTTGCCTTTCTCCAGAGACCACACATGATATAGCTGCGGTTGGCTATTTGGTACTTTTGCGTTACCTCTCCCCGGAGGGGCTTACAGCTACGGGAAAATAAGCATATTGTCACTAAAAACATGGGCCCAATTATTATCGGACGTTTGGATCTTTAGTTATTCCATATTTCGTGTCGGCGCTGGCCCGGCTGTAGACCTCTGTTAAATTCGTTTTGACATCCTGGGAATACAACCTTCTCACATAGATGTGAATTTATCGCAAGCCTGTGTTAATTGGGTTTGGTAGCACCCTTTGTGCTAGCATTTGCTATAAGCTATTTCTCCTGTGTGGGATAATTTGCATGGGGACAGCTGGCCAAATTGTTAGCTCTTCTCTTTTGACAAATACTATAGAGGAGGGGGGATGAAGAGGGAGAAATCCTTAATATTTCTTAATATTTTTCTGACATAGCCCAACCCTAACCCTAGCACAATCACAACCCTAACCCTAACCCTAGCACAACCCTAACCCTAGAGTTTATTTTTTTACGCCGTTCCTCGTGCGGTACAAGTGATTAGACGACTTTATTCTTCGGGTCGGTGCAATTACAGCGATACTAGATTCATATCGGGTTTTATAATTGACAGCTGTCACACACTAAAAACACTTTTTTTGCAAAGACTAGTTTTTGCATCACCATATTTTGAGAGCTATAATTTTTCCATATTTTGGCCGACAGAGTCATTATTATTATTATTATTTATATAGCGCCATTGATTCCATGGTGCTGTACATAAGAAGGGGTTACATACCAAGTAAAAATATCACTTACAGTAAACAAACTAACAATGATAGACTGGTACGGAGTTAAGAGGACCCTGCCCTTGCGGGCTTACATTCTACAGGAATGGGGAGGAGACAGTAGGTTGGGGGGTTGCAGTAGCTTCGGTGTTGTTGAGGAGGCAGCAGGGTCATTGCAGGCTGTAGGCTTTCTTGAAGAGATGGGTTTTCAGGTTCCGTCTGAAGGATCCGGATGTGGTGGATAATCGGACGTGTTGAGGCACAGAATTCCAGAGGATGGGGGATATTCGGGAGAAATCTTTGAGGCGATTGGGTGAGGAACGGATAAGTGTGGAGGAGAGAAGGAGGTCTTGGGAGGACCGGAGGTTACGTGAGGGAATATATCGGGAGATTAGTTCAGAGATGTACGGAGGAGAGAGGTTATGGATGGCTTTGTAGGTCAGTGTTAGTAGTTTGAACTGGATACGCTGGGGGAATGGGAGCCAGTGAAGCGATTTGCAAAGGGGCTTAGCAGGGGAGTAGCGAGGCGAGAGATGAACAAGTCGTGCAGCAGAGTTGAGGATGGACTGGAGGGGTGCGAGAGTGTTAGCAGGGAGGCCACAGAGGAGGATGTTGCAATAATCGAGGCAGGAGATGATGAGGGCATGCAGAAGCAGTTTAGTAGAGATAGGGCTGAGGAAAGGACGGATTCTGGAAATATTTTTGAGCTTGGATGTGGGGTTTGAAGGACAGGGGAGAGTCATCTGATGGCTTGTTTTTTGCGGGACAAGTTGACGTTTTTATTGGTACAATTTTCGGGCACGTGACATTTTTTGATCGCTTTTTATTCCGATTTTTGGGAGGCAGAATAAACAAAAACCAACAATTCAGGAATTGGTTTTTTTATGCCCTTCTGTGTGTGGTAAAATTGATAAGGTAGTTTATTCTTCGAGCAGTATGTTTACAGTGGTTTCACATTTATATTGTTTTTTTTAATTTTTTGCCGTTTTTACACAATAAAAACTATTTTATAGAAAAAAATGTTTTTTGCATTGCTTTATTCTGAGAAATATAACTTTTTTTTTTTTCGGTTGATGGCGGCTTGTTTCTTGCGGGACAAGATGACGTTTTCAGCGGTACCATTTTTTTTTACATTCGTCTTTTTGATCGCGTTTTATTCCATTTTTTGTTTGGCAGTATGAAGTTAAAGCATTGTTTTTTGCTTCGTTTTTTTTTACTGTGTTCACTAAAGGGTTAACTAGTGGGACAGTTTTATAGGTCAGGTCGATTATTTTTGTTCATTTTTTTTAATATATTTTTACAATTTTTTTTTCACTTTCTGATACTTTTTTTCCCTTTTTTTTCCTTTTACGCTGTCCCACTATGGGACTTTCACTTTTTGCAGTCTGATTGCCTGTATAGCTTAGAAATGCAGCAGCATCTGCGCATGATCAAAGTAACTTCCTGCTGTCTGGTGACCCGGATGTCGTCATGACGACATCGGGTCACCATGACAACTTCCGGCGACATCGGGTCACCATGACAACTTCCGGGAGCCCTCACAGACACCGCGGGACGCCAGATAGGTGGTCGGTAAGCGGTGCTTACCTCCCCTTGCTCCCGGAATGCTGCGATCAACTTCAATCGCAGCATTTCGGGGATTAATGTTCAGGGAGCAGTGTGGCACCGCTCCCTGCACATAGTACCGGGTGTCAGCTGACACCTGGCAGCGATCGCGCCCACACAGCCGGGCGCAACCGCCTGGGCGTATTAATACGTATCTGGTCCAATAGGCCCAGGGCACAGATATGTATTAATACGCCCCACGTCAGAAAGGGGTTAACAGCTAGCAAAGGCTATGCAGACAGCTGGGGACTGATATTAATAGCCTAGGAAGGGGCCATGAATATTGTCCCCTCCCAGGCTAGAAACAGCGGCCCTCAGCCGCCCCAGAAATGGTGCATCCTTAGGATGTGACAATTTTGGCACTTGGCCTCGCTCTACCCACTGCCCTGTAGCGGTGGCAGTGGGGTTATAGGGCTGGGGTTGATGTCAGCTTATAATGCCAGCTGAGATCAAGCCCAGGTTAGTAATGGGGAGGCGTCTATAAGACGCCCCCGTTACTAACCCCATATTGAAAGTGAAATGTGAAATAAAAACACCCACACCGTGAATAAAATATTTTATTTGAAGTAAAAAATATTCTAAATTAAACTCTACTTACCATTACGTCCATTCCTCTGAATCCAATGTCTCCGGTAATAAAAGTAAATTAATAAACCAACCTCATCCTCACCCCTCCGATGTGAAGAACAGACTCCATGTGTCCCGCGACAGCTCCTGCTCTGCTACATCTAGATGGCAGGCTGGATCATAGCTGGACGCGGCCATCCAGTCTGCCATCCTGCAAAGACACTGAGGAGCACAAGCATGCTTGCGCTGCTCAGTGTCTCGCTGTGACGGCATCAAGATGAGCTGAGTTCATGTCATATGAACTCAGTTCACCTCATTGACGTTAGCGCGAGCGTGGGAGAATTCTCACCGTACATGCGCTGACGAAATTTGCCGGCACCGCGAGTGTGAGAATTTTCCCACGCTCGCACTGACATCAATGAGGTGAACTGAGTTCATATGACATGAACTCAGCTCAACTTGATGCCGTCACAGTGAGGCATGCATGCTTGCTCTCCACAGTATCTCAGCAGTATTGCAGGCTGAATGGTCGCGTCCAGCTACGATCCAGCCTGCCATCTAGATGTAGCAGAGCTGGACCCGTCACGGGACACATGGATTATGTTCTTCACGTTGGAAAGGTGAGGATGAGGTTGGTTTATTATTTTATTTTTATTACAGGTGACAATGGATTCAGGTGGAATGGGCGTAATGGTAAGTAGAGTTTAATTTAGAATATTAAAGGTGTCTGTGTTTATTTCAAATAAAATATTTTATTCATGGTGTGGGTGTTTTTATTTCACATTTCTCTTCCACTATGGGGTTAGTAACGGGGGCGTCTTATAGACACCTCTCCATTACTAACCTGGGCTTGATGTCAGCAGGCAATATAAGCTGACATCAACCCCAGCCCTATAACCCCACTTGCTACCGCTACACGGCAATGGGCAGAGTGAGGCCAAGTGCCAGATTTGGCGCATCTTATGGATGCGCCATTTCTGGGGCGGCTGAGGACTGGTGTTTGTAGTCTGGGAGGGGGCCAATATTCGTGACCCCTTCCTAGGCTATTGATATCAGTCCCCAGCTGTCTGCCTAGCCTTTGCTAGCAGTTAAAATCGGGGGACCCAACGTCATTTTTTTGGGGGGGTCCCCGATTTTAATAGCCAGTAAAGGCTATTATTTTAATAGCCAGTAAAGTAACCAGCACTATCACTGTTCTAATTATATATGTGCCTGACATATTTCTACCTATTCTATGTGTGTAGATCTATTCTTTCTATTCTAAATTGTCGGGTACTGCTATGTTGTAATTGTACGCGGCTGATGAATTGCCAGGTTTTAAAGAGACGGTGCGTGAAAATCGCATAGTGCTCGCATGACACTCGCATAGCGCTCTCATGGCACTCTTCCGTTTTTTCAGTCCAGATATTGGAACGTTTCTATTCTCACATATGTGTATATGCCCTAAGGAGTGGGGCAGGAAGAAGCTCATCTGGCTACCGGCCACCACAGGCGGGCATGTCGAAGCATGGAGGCCCAGTCTAATTCCACGGTAGTATGGAGTGTCTGCGCTTCTTTAGTTAGGGGTTAGCGGTTTAGAAAAAGAGTCCGGGATGCCCGGAGGTTCGAGGGTAAGGACAGAACAAAGGCGAAGGTGGAACTGCTGGAAAGCCATTCCGCTCACACCGCTTCTGTATGGACGCCATGTCATATTATGTCTCCCCTGGATTTTTTAATGAGCCAATTTGTCAGGGAAATATTGAGAAATATTGAATATATTCTTTCTTTTTTCCCCTGAAGCCCCCTCACCCCTCCCTTATCCACCATTTGTCACAGGAGAGCTGAAAATCCAGCATCTGTCTCTCTGGAAATTATCACCTACAGTAGAAGTGACTTGTAAAGCTACAACCTAATTAAAGTGCGAGGGTCTTTCTCCCTGGCAGAGACAGGGGGTGATTAGACACAGGCTGGCGATCAATTTATACGTAACTGTTCGAGCTTGATTCCCGGGACGTCAAAGGGAGTTTTAGCTAAAGCCCCAGTCCGACTGAGGCCGATATGAAATATTTAATAACTTAAGTTCCATAATTCCGATAATGGGGTGGAGCCCCGCCCCTGTGATGTCAGCACAGGGGGTGTGTGGACAGATTTCCCCTTAGACATAAAAGAGACCACAGAGGATAGAGGAGCACTCATTGCCAGGGGGTATAGATTCTATAAGCAACGGGTCACGTTTGATAAAGTTCAAATCAAATCGGGGAGCCCCTCCTCCAGCTATACTGAGTCGTCTCTGCGAACCGTATAGAGTAAGTTTCTCCTTTAATGCTTATTATTTTGTGTAACTGCTTATGTATTGTAATGTCCGCTTTGTAAAATCTTGTATATTTTTACTAAACACTGCCTCCCTTTTGGATTAAATATAAAATTTAATAGTTCTGTTTCTTTTGTCCTGTAATCGTTCCCTCCCCCAAAAGCCATACGCTACCAGAACGCAGGCGTCTGCCCAGGCCTGTATTATATTTCAAATCTGGACGGTGGTGGCAGAGAATAATAATAATCTGGCTATCGTGAAGCTGACAGTGACCGTACGGAGGGTGTAAAACATATTCCATGCGTTGGAATCCGGAGGTGTGACGCCATACGTTCACTGGTCGCTTGCCGATACCTCCGTAGTGTGTAGTCTGGCAATTCCGGACGAAATCCGTGACACAGTGACGGCATGGTGAGATATTGCTTGATCTCCCCGATGTCGTCACTGTGGAACCCTGACACAATGGATTAAAAGCAAAGAGAAAAACGAGAAAATGTGGTATTATACCGCCAAACCCACCACACCTGGGCAGTTTACAACTGACAGGTTGACTGACAACTGACTGTGCTAAGAATGTATTGTATTGTGTATGGCAGTAATTATTCATATATCACTGTAGGCTATAGATATATCTGCATACACAGCACTGCCATCAACTACACTACAGTAATATGATGTGGAGAGACTACCGCTGTGACCACAAAGCACAGCGCGCATGCGCACGAACAGATCAAGCGAACTGCTCAGTGCGCACGCGTTAAGGTTATTTTTCTCCATCATGGCGCATGCGCGCCCCTCCGTCCATTGACTCGCGTGTAGAGGAAGTTGAATGTATTTGCATCCCGGCGGCGCAACTATAATGTGAGGATCCACGCGGGTCAGTGTCAGCTGTGCGTCCGGGTGTGTGACTGCCTGGTCCTAGACACTGAGTTCACGTCACTTAGCTGTAGAGTTTGTAGGTAGCTTTAAAGTGGTATATCCATTATAAACGTTTATGGCAGCGCCCCAGTATGTCTGTGATGGGAGTGCCCCTTTAAATATGTTAATTAGTCACTTGATGCTTTGTTTTTTTTTCTGGTACAGGGGTCAATATTGGTTTCTTCATTAGCAGACTGATTGTAATTGTCTATAGGCTCTATCACTTTACTATCATTATTTATCTTATTATTATTACAGTATCATTATAATTTATCAAATTATTCTAATTATCAGTACATTATTATTTATCAGTATGATATGTATCACATTGGTATTATTAATGAAATAAAATGTGATTAATAATAAAAATGTGATCTCTATCACTAGTATTCGTATTCTTATTATTGTTTATTATTACTATTCAGTTATTATTGCTATTATTACAGCTATTTATTATGTATTATTACTATTATCATTATTTTTATTACTATTATTATCATTATTATTAATACTATTAGTATTTTTATTAATACAATTATCATTATTTTTATTATTATTAATGATTATCATTATTATTTGTATTATTATTAATACAATTTTTATCATTATTATTTATATTAATACAATTATCATTATTATTATTTGTATTATTATTAATACCATTGTTGTTATTTTCATTATTGTTGTTGTTATTATTACTATTATTATTGGTTCTTGTAATTACCAATCTCACCCCCATGGAGCTGCTCAGCGGTACAAACACTGGGGACGTAGCGGCCATTGAGGGTCCTTGTGTAATAACAGAGAGGGATCTGCACTCCAGACATGTTAGTAACATTTCAGACAGTCATTTTCCAGACTGTGGCTTATAAAGTAGCAGTAAGAGGCCACGACCCCACTATCAGTATTCGGTCAGTATTTTTTCTCAGGAGTGGGAGCCAAAACCAGGAGTGGGTGATAAATGCAGAATTGGTGACTTGTTTCTATTATACCTTTTCTCTGATTGTTCCTCACCTGGTTTTGGCTCCCACTCCTGAGAAAAATACCGACCGAATACTGTTAGTGGGGCCGTGGCCTTACCCAGTGTACGGCGCTGCGCTGGCTCCCTACACTTTTTTTATGCGGCCACTCCTGAAGCTGCGGACCGGGTGTGTGACCCTGCAGGATCTGATACTGATCACCTGTCCTAGAGATAGATATTGATGACCTAGTAGGGAAGTGATGGTGTATCTGAACAGTGGGCAGCCTGTTTATTTCCCATACTCTTAATTATGTGCAGAGGTTTTTAATTCATTTTTTTTATATTTCAGGTGTTGGGGGCGGGGGGTCTCATGTCTTTTCTGAAATCCCAGATTACTGCATTAACTAGACATCCATCTTTGCCTTGATTGAGGATTTAAGATATTTGACGCTTCCAAAATGACCGTCCAGGTGAGAAATTATTAGTCGCTATTTATAAGACTGTGCTCCGCTTACGATAACGGAATAAAGGGCTACTCTTCTGCTCGATCTGACATTGGAGAGAAAAAACTCTGCCAGTCACCAGGGAATATCCAGCACTGGTCCTATTCTGATTAATAGGACCTACGCCTGACACTTGTTAGGTGTTGATTGGTTACCTCTGCAACTGACCCTGTCAGCGGGCTTCTGGGTGTCTTCATGTCACAATTAGGCAGGGACGTGTATATGCACGACTCCCAGATAATAGATTTGTTTTGGGTTGTGTAACCCTTTCCCACTGATAGACGTACATATACGTCCTAATGCCACGGCCCTGCTATCAGTATTTGGTCAGTATTTTTTCTCAGGAGTGGGAGACAAAACCTGGAGTGGGTTCTCTGATTGTTCCTCACCTGGTTTTGGCTCCCACTCCTGAGAAAAATACTGACCGAATACTGATAGTGGGGCCATGGCCTAATGTGGAGTAACTTGCTGGGTCAGATTGTACATGTACTTATTAACTCCTCAAATGTCACGGTAAAATGTGACCACGTCATCTTAGGGTGTGTTCACACAGGCCTTTTTTTTTCTGCCGCAAAACCTGCTCTCTTGGCAGTAAAGTTTCTGCTTCAAAAAGGCAGGTTTTGCTTGGTTTTTGCGGCATTTTTTGCAGCATTTTCGGCACTGTCAATTTGTCTCTTATGCATGCTGATAAAATTTAGTAAAAAAGAAAAATTACCTAATTCAACTTCCTCAGGTTTTGGCACAAAAAACGCAGCCATACCTGCGTTTTTGCAGTGTTTTTTCCGCGTATTTTACAACTATCCATTGCTTTCAATGGGTGAAAAACGCTGCAAAAACGTTGAAAGAAGTGACATGGTCCATTCTGCAAAAACGCAGAACAGTCAGGAAAATAAAAATGAGCTGCGTGCATGAGAATATGGAAATCTCATAGACTTTTCTTGTATTGTAAAACGCTGCTGAAAATTTTCATAAAAAAATGCACTAAAAACACCCTGTGTGAACATACCCTAAGGACTTTGACAAAGGGAAAACGCTCCTTATATCAGCCCATCGATATTCCTGCGAGGGGCTGCTACAGCCATGATCAAAGGTCTATTAGATCCTTCTGATTCGTGCAGTACAACACTGACGGGCCGAATAATGTTTTTAAGTGTTAAAAATAAATAAATAATGAAGAAAAAAACACCAATTTTATTAACAAAAAAAAAGTTTTAGGAGGGCGGTGACTCAGCTGAAAAAGTAGGCGCAGACTCCAGACCACCGATACCCATTGTTCTGGATTGTGCAGATTAGAATCCAGCGCGGGACACTTGTAAAAGATATTTTTTGGGATATGCAGCAGATGTTGGAGGCTTATATACAGGTTGATGGACTGCGGTAATACATGAGTTAAAGGTGGTGCCTTTAGTTTATATTGGGAAAACCTGGTGACAGGCTCCATATAATCATAGATCATGAATATCGTAGTACTGGACTACCCCTTTTAAGTGGCTATTGATGGGGCCTTCTACAAATAATAATCTTACTTTTTGCCTTTTTTATAGGGTCCGATTACTTTCCAAGACGTTGCGGCTTCCTTTACAGAAGAGCAGTGGGCGCTGCTGGAGGACTGGCAGAAGGAGATTTACAAGACTGTTATAAAAGAGATACATGAAGCTATAATCTCTCTCGGTGAGTCTGGAGGAGTCTTCACTGCCGGTGGTGGACGTATGTTCTGGATCACGTCTCCATTTAGGTTACAGGATCCAGTGTTTGATAAGTCTCTATAAGCTTTCCACATCTTGCCCCTGGGATTTTTGCCTATTCCTCAAGGCAAAACTGCTCCAGCTCCTTCAAGTTAGATGGTTTCCTCTGGTGAACAGCAATCTTCAAGTCTGACCACAGATTCTGAATTGGATTAAAAGGGTTGTCCACTACTTAGGACAACCTTTTCTTGATCTAAATGTTTGACCCCTATAAAATAAAAAAGCCTATACTCTCCTCCCGTGACGGCGCCATTTCTGCAGTGTCAGCACTTGCGTTCCCGGGGCTCTCGTGCGGTTGTATAACACGTTGTTCCCGGCACCCAATCATTGCTTGTGTCACTGTCTCTGCCTTCATACGAATTGAATATGAAGAGCAAGTCAGAGATCAGCTGCATCCCTGTCTTCCTCTTCATGTTCAAAACATCCGAAGGCGGGGACAGTGACTCCAGCGCTGATTGGACGCCGGGCACCGCGAGTCATACAACCGCATAAGAGCCCTGGAATGCGAGTGCCAACATCGCTGGAACAATGGCGGCGTTGGAGGTAAACATAAGTTTTTTTGATTTTATCGGGGCTAAACATTTAGATCAAGCAGGGGTTGTCCTAGTAGTGGACAACCCCTTTGCGGTCTGGTCTTTGACTAGACCGCTCCTAAACATTTACATGTTTCCCCTTAAACCACTCGAGTGTTGCTTTAGCAGTATGCTTTGGGTCATTTTCTTGGATGGTGAACCTCTGTCCTAGTCTCAAATCACTGACTGACTGAAACAGGTTTTACTCAAGAATATCCCTGTATTTCGCACCACCCATCTTCCCATTGATTCAAACCATTTTCCCTTTCACCACCATGTTTCACTGTGGTGATGGTGTTCTTGGGGTGATGCACTGTGTTGGTTTGGCGCCAGAGATATTGTTTACCTTGATGGCTAAAAAGTTCAATTTTGGTATCCTCTGAACTCACAGTATCCTCCTCCATACATTTGGGGAGTCTCCCACATGTCTGTTGGCAAACTCAAAATGAGCCTTACAATTTTTGTGTGGAAGTTAAGGCTTTTTTTTCTCCTCACTGTTCCATAAAGGCCACCACTATGGAGTGTATGGCTTATTGTGGTCGTATAGACAGATACTCCAGTCTCTGCTTGGGAACTCTGCAGCTCCTTCAGGGTTACCTTTGGTCTCTGTGCTGCCTCTCTGATTACTGTCCTCCTTGCCCGGACTGAGAGTTTTGATGGGCGGCCCTCTCTTGGCCGGTTTCTTGTGGTTCCATGTAGTTTCCATTTGATGATAATAGATTTGATGGTGCATCAGAGGATCATCAGAGATTGGGATATTTTTTATAACCCCACCCTGACTTCTAATTCTCAACAACTTTGTCCCTGATTTGTTTGGAGATCTCCTTGGTCTTCATGTTGTTGTTTGGAGATCTCCTTGGTCTTCATGGTGTTGTTTGGTTAGTGGTGCCTCTTGCTTAATCATGTTTCAGCCTCTGTGGCCTTTCAGGAAAGGTAAAGTGTATATACTGACAGACATGTGACATTAGATTGCACACAGGGGGACGACCTGTCACTAAGCATGTGACTTATGAAGGTAATTGGTTGTACCAGAAATTTTTAGGGGCCTCAAAGCAAAAGGGGTGAATACGTATGCACATACCAATTTTTAGTTACTTGACCCCATAAATTTTAATTTATGCTTATATTTTTCTCACTTCACCAACTTAGACTATTTAGTGCTGATACATCACACACAAATCGGATTACAAAAATATTTAAACACAGGATGTAATGTAACAAAATAGGTAAAAATCCAAGGGGGTGAATACCCCCGACAGCCACTTTGTGTGTGTGTGTGTGTGTGTGTGTGTGTGTATGTGTGTGTGTGTGTGTGTGTATATAATTTATATTTCAGATTTTGATCTTTATGATGTCTCTTAATCACTTGAGATATCTTAGAACCTGGAACATCATGAGCCCATAGATCACCTGTTTTTTGGTTTAGTTTCTACGGCATTCAGTGTGGGGTAAAAGTGTTGTTTTTTTATATTGGTGCTTAACAAAAAAATCTGAACTTTCCAAAAAAAGAAAAAAGAAATTTCACGTCGATGAAAACCCATAACGTTTTCATTTTGTGTTGATGAAGCAGTGTGAGGGTTTGTTTTTTTGTTTGTGTGTGCCAAGCTTATTTTATTTTACTGCACTACATGCAATGTTTTGGTGGATTTGTGGTAACCCAAAAAAAGCTAAATTCTATCATTTAGATTTTTTTTTTTCTTTTTACTGCTTTTACCGCATGGGTTAATAGATTTTATATTGTGATTGGACTTTTACAGATGCTGTGATACAAAATGTGTTTATTTTTTTACCATTTATTTCAGTCCCTTTAGATTACTTGAACCTGCAATCTTATGTGCACAGTGGGTACGGAAAGTATTCAGACCCCTGTAAATTTTTCACTCTTTGTTTCATTGCAGCCATTTTGAAAATTCTAAAAAGTTCAATTTTTTTCTCATTAAAGTACACTCTGCACCCCATCTTGACTGAAAAAAAACAAGAAATGTAGAAATTTTTGCAAATTTTTAAAAAAAGCAAAACTGAAATATCACATGGTCATAAGTATTCAGACTCTTTACTCAGACACTCATATTTAAGTCACATGCTGTCCATTTCCTTGTGATCCTCCTTGAGATGATTCTACTCTTCATTACAGCCCTGCTTTGTTTAATTAAACTGATAGGACCTGATATGGAAAGGCACACACCTGTCTATATAAGACCTCACAGCTCACAGTGCATGTCAGACCAAATGAGAATCATGAGCTCAAAGGAACTGCCCAAGGAGCTAAGAGACAGAATTGTGGCAAGGCACAGATCTGGCCAAGGTTACAAAAGAATTTATGCATTACTCAAGGTTCCTAAGAGCGAAGTGGCCTCCATAATCCTTAAATGGAAGAAGTTTGGGACCACCAGAAGTCTTCCTAGACCTGGCCGTCCAGCCAAACTGAGCAATCGTGGGAGAAGAGCCTTGGTGAGAGAGTTAAAGAAGAACCCCAAGATCACTGTGGCTGAGCTCCAGTAGGGAGATGGGAAAAAGTTCCACAACGTCAACTATCACTGCAGCCCTCCACCCGTCGGGCCTTTATGGCAGAGTGGCCCGACAGAAGCCTCTCCTCAGTGCAAGACATATGAAAGCCCGCGTAGAGTTTGCTCAAAAACACATGACGGACTCCCAGACTATGAGAAATAAGATTCTCTGGTCTGATGAGACGAAGATAGAACTTTTTGGTGATAATTCTAAGCGGCATATGTGGAGAAAACCAGGCACTGCTCATCACCTGCCCAATACAATCCCAACAGTGAAACATGGTGGTGGCAGCATCATGCTATGGGGGTGTTTTTCAGCTGCTGGGACAGGACGACTGGTTGCAATTGAAGGAAGCATGAATGCGGCCAAGTATTGAGATATCCTGGATGAAAACCTCTTCCAGAGTGCTCTGGACCTCAGACTTGGCCGAAGTTTCACCTTCCAACAAGACAATGACCCTAAGCACACAGCTAAAATAACAAAGGAGTGTCTTCAGAACAATTCTGGGACCATTCTTGACTGGCCATCCAGAGCCCTGACCTAAACCCGATTGAATATCTCTGGAGAGATCTGAAAATGGCTGTCCACCAATGTTCACCATCCAACCTGACGGAACTGGAGAGGATCTGCAAGGAAGAATGGCAGAGGATCCCCAAATCCAGGTGTGAAAAACTTGTTGCATCATTCCCAAGAAGACTCATGGCTGTATGAGCTCAAAAGGGTGCTTCTACTCAATACTGAGCAAAGGGTCTGAATACTTATGACTATTTGATATTTCAGTTTTTCTTTTTAAATAAATTTGCAAAAATTTCTACATTTCTGGGTTTTTTCAGTCAAGATGGGGTGCAGAGTGTACTTTAATGAGAAAAAAGTGAACTTTTTAGAATTTACCAAATGGCTGCAATGAAACATTTAAAGGGGTCTGAATACTTTCCGTACCCACTGTATATCTTTTAATTTCTGCATTTTTAAAGGGAGAAAAAAGAGTCGATTTTTAGTTTTTATGTGTCTTCAAACTTTATTTTTTTAGTAGTACTATAGTATTGCATCATAAAGTGAAAATCTTGCTCTCCTAAAGCTCTTTTTTTAGGAGCACAGACATGGCAGGCACACAAAGGCCATGGTAACCCATCGATACCCCACAACCATAACTTTGGAGGACGATGGGCACAGGGGTCATTTAGCCCCCCTGGACTGCTTGCTTTAAATGCCGCTCTCAGAAATTAACAGAGGCTTTTAAGGAGTTAGCAGCTGTTGGAGCTCAGCTCCGATCTCTGCAGATGCCGAATGTGTAACACAGCCGCCATCTGCCAGGTGTAATGCGGGCTCAGCTCCTGAGCCTGCTCCATACTCAGGCAGGACATACCAGTACGGCCAATATCTGAAAGGAGTTAATACACTTGTCTTTGCAGGATACACTATCATTGATCCGGATGTTGTGTTTAGCGTTAGGAAACGGGATGAATCTTGTGTTCGTGTGAATGATCAGTCAGTAGAGAAGAACGCAGGCAATGGAGGTGAGCGGGGACTGGGAGGTACTCTGGCGGGTACTAGTCTTTTGCTAGAAAACTATGGGGGCTGCCCATTGAAAAGGAGGGTATTATTAAAAAAATTTGCCAATATTTTTATTTTTTTACAATAGTGACAGCCTCTTTCTGTATGATAACAGGGAGCAGTAGATTGCATTCATCCTATATATTGCATATATATTTTTTCAGTCCTTCCCGATCTGTTCCTGAAGGTAAAGGCTGAACCTCCTGTAGAAGCCGAACCGGAGACACTGCAGATGGATTCTCAGCCTTCACCTTGTGAGTATTACTAATACTATTCCTACCAGACGCCTTTATTGCTTGTCACTTTTTCGGAATAGTTTGAAGACCTGATTTTTTTTCCATTTCCACAGGTCCGTCAACATCTTCATTAAATGTAATAGAGGTGGACGCTGAGCTAGGACAGACGCTTACAAGTAAGTTCCCGGACCTCCAGGACATGCCCTGATCTCAAGGCCGGGGCCACAAGCCGACATCTGGTTTTATGTTGCGAAGTACAACATTTAATATATGAAAGTTCCTAACAATGTATTGTATATTTGGGAGGGGGGTTTGTCCAGACTGGCTTTTTGCCGTTCTCCTCTTATTAAATTTGGTGCATGTTTTGGCCACACTGGCACACGTCTCTGCTGTAAATTCTCCATTTTTATGGCGGAATTTATAGTGAATCTGCGGAGTTGTGCTAGGCCACCTCCAGCCCAGCTGGCAGGAAAAGCACCAAGAGTCGCAGGATTTTTGGAATTAGGTGTCTAGTTTTGGGTATATTTGACAATTTGATCGCTCTTTATTGCATTTTTAGGGGACTTGTGGTGACTGAAAAAGTGCAGTTCTGCCTTTTTTTTTTTCTCTTTTATGATTTTTACCGTACAGGTTACTTAATTTTATATATTGATCGGATTTTTACAGATACAATCACGGGGGGCTGTTACGTGCTTGGGTGGTATTACGGGGGGCTGACGCTAGTTTACAAACCCCTTTGAGCTTTATTCACATAAAAATCCAGTACCCAATTCACTATTGTCTTTGCGCCATTTTTGTTTTTATCTATTTTTTTTTTTGCCTTTGCCTGTTTTAAAGTCTGTTTTATGTGTTTCCCTTTTCTTTTCTTTTTTTCCTATTTACCATTGTGGACAGAGTTTGGGGGCTTCTAGATGTTTTCAACTGATTCATCAAGTCCGACATATTAAAAAGTCACATTTTTTGCACAAATATATTCCAGTCTCCTACTGGAGTGATTTTATGTACGTCTGAAATGTTTGCAGGAATTCTTCAAAATGTTAGAGAATTGTGCAACTTTTGGCGTTGAAAAAGTCACCAAAAAAGTGTTAAAGATACAAATAAAGAGCATTTTTTGTTCACTTTGTGAAGAATTCATAAACGGCATGCGCCGTTTAAAACAGGATGCCATGAGACAAATAACAAAGAAAACTGATTTAAAAAAAAAAAATGCAAATGGTGAATCGGGCCCATGGTGTTTTATTTAGGGAACATATTTTCGACTGCAAGGAGAGTCCATCGCTTTGGAGAAGCAAACGTATGTGTCTGGTGCCAGAACAGCCTACTATTTCCAGTGAGTGCAGAGTAATGTCTCATTTCCCATGTGGGGGAGCAGAGGGGAATTTAAACAGTTACTGAGATGTTTCCCCCCTCCCATAGATTACATTTTATTGCATTACACCCAGCAGTGGAAACCTACATTTTCGGGCAACCGTTCTGGCGCATTTACAGCAGGAAACCACTCTACGCTCATTATAATGTCACGTACTTATGTTTTATAGGTTCTCCACCAAAAAAGTCCAATGCCTTTCCTATAAAAGCGGAGGAAGAAGGATATGCAATAGATGAATATAATATTGTAGGAAGCAAGAAACAGCCTCGACCTCCTGCAGGTAAGAGGGTTATTTTTGCCTGGAGCATTCAGTCTTCAGCAGACACCTGGATCGGAAACGGATCGTATCTCTGGGGCCGGGAAAAGGAAGGGGAGAGTTCAGGTCCTGTGTCTTTCATAAGATACTGCTGCATAAAAACCTCCCCTGCACAGCAGTTGTGAGCTATAATATGATGTCCATAAAGTGAGCGGGGCTTGTACTTTACATGACCAGATTCCATAAATTATGGAAGAACGTCTCCATAGTGCAGGGTACGATGGCACCATACATCATCTTCTGTTGTGACATGCCTACCACTCCTCAAGGACTTTGTATTCCAACGTAAAGGCCCTGTTCACATGCTGAGTCCTAAAAGAGGGATTGTTTTAAATACGTTATTTCCCTTGAAACCCCTTCCCTATTAATCCTGCTAAATGGGCAATGAGCACCCACAAGACGGGCCAAGAACCTTACAAGATTTTCTTTGCCCCAGAAAGCTGTGGCCCTTGTTTCCACCATTATTAGGAAATCCTGGTTCAGTCTTCTGCACTTTCTCCTAATTCTATGGAACGAGGGTTTGATGGAAATACATTGGACCTGATAAATATTTGCATCTGCACCTTTTTTTTACATTTTTGGTGTTTTTCATTTGTACTTTTATCATTCTTTTAAGTTGCGCCTGTTTTTAAATAAACTGTTATATATATATATATATATATATATATATATATATATATATATAAAAAATTGCGTGTAGGCGCTGGTAGGTGGGCCTGGATATTACCTGCTGCGAGAGATAGACAACCACCACAGGTTGACAGTATTGGAAAAATCCAATGTTTAAAAAATAAGAATAATTAAAATATCCTGCGCTGGTAAGGTTTAGGCCGTATACAAGAAGGGGGTGGGTTGTTAGGGACAAGATGTGGACAATAGGAGAGGATGATAAAAAAGTTTTTATTTTGAATAGTAAATCTCACATAAAAGTGACGTTAAATCACAGTGAAGGTTAAAAATGTTAAAATATTAGATAGAGATAGATGGTGGGTCTTTTGGGGTAGAGGCTTTCTGTTAGTTCCTTGTAATTGTAGCCTCGTGGGTTTCTAGGCCAATTTTAGAAGGGTTGTAGTCTGGATAGTACCTAGGTAAAAAAAGGGGAAAGGGGGGGTTTTAGTGACCAGATGTTTCCCGTATGCTTGGAGTGGCTAATCTCCCTGGTGGAAGAAGTGATTTACCTGTTGTCGATCTGAGTAGAATTCCAGGTGTGGATGGTTTGTGCTTGGGGTGATGGTCGTTTCTTGGTGTTTAGGCAGCGGAATTAGAAGGTGCTGCTAATGGATATAGAATAATATTAGTTAGGCCTGTGACACTGTGCATAGGGTCTGAATGGCACATATAAAGGGATGCAGTTTTTTACCTGTAAAGGAGGGGGGTTTCTGTGTAAGTTGCAGGACTGCACTTGATGGTGTCTGCGGTCTTGATTAATGTCCGGTTCCGGGTAATGGACAGCTAGTGTGGATCGCAGTGCTTGAGGCTACTTGCTGCTGTTGGCGAATAGTAGAAGGGTTTTGTTGAACCTATGGTACGATACGGGGGGTCTGAGTGGCACAGGTGAGCAAATGTGTGTTTACCTGTACGAAGTTCTGTATAGGTTCCAAGGTAGCACGTGCTAGTGACTACGGTCTTGAAGCATATGGTCCAAGGCTGGGTGATGGACAGCTGTATATGTATCAAAAAGGGCTTGAAGGATAAATATTAGTATGCTTAGGTGTATCTATGGATTCTGGTTAGTAGGAGGAGGGCATGCACAGTGCAGGTAAAATGAGTAAAATGTTACCTGTTGGATTAGAGCACTGAAAATCTGCTTGTTCCTTGGGCTCACTGGTAGTGTTAGTAGCAGTGAGGAAGCAGTGTCTGTGCTCTATGTTAGGGTACTGAGGATCTGCTTAATCCTCTTGAGTTTTTCCATGGTGGTAGTGGCGATCAGGAGACATGAGCAGTCTGGTGTATGTACAGCATGTGCACACTGGGGTGCAGTCTTAGATGCTGGATGTCACCGTGGGAGCAGAGCTCAGTTACTTACAGTTAGTTGTCTGTCAGGGATGATTCTGCTAACAGGGGCTCGTTAGCGTCTTACTGTACTCCCAGAGTCTCAGCTGGCAGCGGGGGGTAGAAGGGCGGTAAGGCGTAGAGATGGGTCGCGCAGGGAGTGTAACAGGGTCCCGGCCGGTGACCAGCTGTTCTCCCTTGCGCTCAGTATCCTCCGTCGGCGGTCTGTGGAGGGCGGGAAGGACCTAGAGTAGGCGCCTTGTGTCAACGCAGTAGGACCTGCGTGACGTCAGTGCACGTGACAGCGCGCACGTGACCCGTACCGGTACGGTGGCTTACAGGGACCAAAAAGACCAACGCGTTTCAAGAACTACGGTTCTCTTCCTCAGGGATGGTCTACTGCTGTAAGTACTGTAGGTCACTTATATATGCGTGCTGTCCATGATTGATTAGTGGGGGCGGGGTCATCTTGGTAATATGCTTTAATTCGGATGAATGCATTAATCCTAATTGAAAGCAAATAACTCAATCTGAGAATTGAGTCCTTTTGGTTTTAATGTGTCCAGGTTGAATATCCACTTGCTTTCAATCCTGGACATTTGTTTTAAATAGTCCCCCTTGCGCCATTGTTTGTGGACCTTCTGTAGGCCTGTGATGGTAGTGCCCTTGATGGAACCTCCATGTTTTTCGGAGTAATGTATAGATATATGTATATGTGTGTGTTCAACATTGTGGGTGAGATTTGGGGTCTCCAAATGTTTTCAGCCGATTCATCAATTGTTGCAAGTCTCTATTTTTTTGCGTAAATGTACTCAAGTCTCTTCCACCCCCCGTAATGATTTTCTGTACTTCCTGATTTTTTTTTTGTGTGTGCAAATTTTGTGACATCTGAGCAGAACATGTGCATTTTGCCCTTAAAAAGATGTAAAAATGGTTGAAAACAAAATTAAAGATCAATTTTTTTTGATTTTGCTCAAAATTCATGACCCTTGGGCTCTGTTTTGAAGCATTTGACGCAAAAAAAATGTGAACGAATGCCACAAAACAGAAAAGAAAAATTACTTCATTAAAAAAAAAAACAGAAATGATGAATCATGCTCATTGTGTCCAATCAAGGTTAATTGTTTGTATAGAACTTAAAAAGAAAAAAAAAACCCTGTTCCATTCTTTTTATTCAATGCCTCCTTATATATTACATAGGGGATGGTTTCGTTAAGAATGAATCTGAGGAGGAAACGGACACCGAAGAGGAATTTCAAGGTACATGTAAGAAATAATTTAAAAAATAGGAAGGTCCATTATATGGTAGAACTGAAGATGTGTTCTAGAGAAGGAGGTGCAAATCCACGGGGTGGTCTTTCCATTGGCATGTCTGTAAATAATATTTACATACAGGTCTTATTCCTAACGATTCAGAGATAAGCGGCACTGCATAGACTTTGCTCATCTCCTTCTGTGGAGGTCATGTTTCACAGATCCGTCCTGCAGGAAGCTCCTTCTCCTGGGTCAACCACTGATTGACTGACTTGTAATTCTGCCTCTCTCTCAAGAGGCTCTTCAGCAGCTGCAGTGCGTATTATCCTGTACTCAACCACTGAAGAACATCGTAATCCGTTTCTTGGCTGCTGCATGCCTTCTTTTTGCATATGATGTGTATTTTACATCAATGTATGTGGGTGCGCATTTTTTTTTTGTTACTATAGCTCCTGGTGCTTTCAAACAAGAAGAATCAGGCCTGCGTCTCAGGCCAGGTAAACCTTTTTCATGTGGTTTAACATCAAAATGTACCAATTAGGCTGCATTCATATGGCTTCCATCTGACATAAATGCTGAGAAAAGCTCCCATGCACTTTGTAGTAAAGCCAGGTATAACTGGGTTAAATCATAGCACTGGAGGTCTTAATTAGATACTCCTGGCTAGCTTTGATTAAGAACCAGGAAATGGGTTCACCGTGTGTCAGTCCGCTGAATGTTGAGCAGAGTTGAATGTGCTGCTGGTGAGTGACCAGCCAAAATGTGAGCTGTAGTTGGGAGTGAGACAAGCCAGAGTCTCTTTTTGAATGGAGACTGCACGAGTCAGCTAGGAAAGCTGCGCAGCTTGTGTGTTGGAGTTGCAGAGAAACGTGTGGAAACTGCAGCCTGTTCAGTGTGAGCTCTCTGTGGAGATGAACACTTTTGTTTGGTGCTGGAAGCTGCTGGAGTTCGGGCTGAAGGTGATACTGAGACTGGTAGGACTGTACCTCTTTGTGAAAAGTTTGCTCCGGGAGTACAGACCGTATATATATAAATATCACCTTATTGTTTCTGGGAGGAAGAAAGACCTCTGCTGTTGGCAGTCTCAACCAGAAGCTGGAGTTTTATGAAAGCAATAAAACTGCACATGTTTGGACCAAACCGCATTGCCTGTGTGAACGCTGCCTAATGCCTACCTGAGAACGTGAATCCCTATAATTGGAGACTGGCAGCAGAAGTCCCAAAGAGCACAGGTGATTGAAGTGTAAAGTTTGAATGTCCTGGGTAAAGGCAGCTACAGCATTGCAAACACAGTGTAAAAGTATGGAGGAGCTGTCCTGCCAGCATGTGACATTGCTGTGGTGTTGTGGCGTTGCTGGTGCGGCGCGGGGTAGAGCTGGGAGCGGTCTCTTTAGTGGAGTGATGCAAAGGAGAACCAGTGTCCGCAAGGGCGAAGTTCACATAGCATCTCTGTACAGAGAGATGATGGAACTGACCAAGTCTCAGAACCAATGGACTGCAACATTACCCGGTGCAACTCCTACTTCCCCTATCCTGCCTGCAGTGCTGTTCCTCATCCTGGTGAGGGGCCTCAGGCATGCCAAGTGACTGAATGGTGTCGAAGTGACGGGACTTCTGGGAGTTTGGTGCTAGGTGCCACATGTGGGGGTAAGGTGTATCCATGGAGATGCCAATAATTATCCCATGCACAGGCTGATGTATGCACAGACTGTGGTTCTGTGTCCCACCAAGTGGGAGTGGTCAAGGTCTTGTTGCATGCTATTGTTATCGGTCAAGATTCTTCTTTGATCTGGGACTGATGGGCTAAAGCTGTAGCCCCCAGTTGTCGGCTATGGTAACAAGGTCACATGCGGTGCATTTGTTTTCACTGTACTGGCTAGAGAGGAGGATGAGGAAGCATCCCCTGAAGCCAATATTCCTGACCTGTAGGAGTCCAGGACAACTTTGGTGCTGCCCATCTCAGATACTTTATGGTAAAAGGTACTTTGGAAAATGTTAATGTGCTAAATGGTGTTCCCCAGGAGCCAAAAGCCAATGATCGTTTTCTGGAATTGACCAGGCATGAGCTTCCAGTGTTTCTTCAGGCTGCAACATGTCCTGACAACTTATTAGGATTGGTTGCAGCTTGAAATATGCGACGGCGACTTCTTGGAGAATCATTTTAAATCAAAGTCTCTGACAGATGATTTATAGCGACATCCGTTACCCTACTGTCCTCTTGTCAAGAATATAATGAAATACTTTACGGTAAACTTGTGGTATGTAAACCCAGCCTTAAGCGGTCTATTTGTGAGAGCGCCCCCTCTAAACGGTAGGAATATAAACCATACTTATCTGAACCTTATTTTTTCCCTAGTAGCCAGATCCCTTGGATCAGCCGGGAGAGACTTTATTTCATAAGTGGTTGTTCTTGTTTAATTACTTTTATCTTCGGGGTTACTTGTAGCTGCTTATGTTTCATTGCATATACCTGCAGCTTTTACCTGAATTCTGCTGAATAAAAAAATTAATTTGTAAATTGTGTTAATAACCATTTAAGTTATTCTTATATATTTCAGAGAGCAATGGTGGTGAGAAACTAAGCGGAGAGGATTGTACATCTGTAAGTAACACTGCCGGATCTGTGCACAATGACACACTTAGTCTATCTTCACACAATGTTTTTTATGCAGAAAACTTTGGATTTTTTTCTGAATCATCTTGTGTTTTGTTTTTTTTTCATTCATTTCCTGAGTGTTTTTCCCAAGATTTTGGTCGCCATTTTTTGGAAGATTTTCCAATGTTTTTATGTGACATTACTACCATTCTCCAATCATTTTTTTACTCAATTGAACAATGAAGAAATTGCTAGTGTTTTTTTTTTCATTTTTAAGCTAAAGTCTCCAAAAGACGTTAGTGCGTCTTTTAGAAGGCACTGCACTAAATAAGGAAAGTGCCTCTGACTGTGGTAGTCCCTTCCCGGGCCGTGGTGATTGATGGTCCCCTCCGCTGCCCCTTACTGGTCAGAGAAATAGGAAGTTCCCGAAAGGACCAATAAAGTGAAAAAGACGGCTGTCGCAAGCCGTCCCATAGGTATATAAACATGGAGATGTTCTACCCTCCTTCCTTTTCCCCGGTGGTCCTGGAATCGATTGGTAGGGGGTTTGGTTGGGATCCCCACAGTCTGAGCTTTCCCATTGACTTGCATTGTAAAGTACAGAGAGTCTTTGGAGCAGAAAACACCAGAAGAATTTATTGAAGAAGACAGCCAGTATTGGTATTCTAATTATCAATATTTTTTTCTGGAGGCATCTAGTTCCTCTCTTCCTCCTCATTACTCCATCCACATATGCTCATAGATTCTGACTGTACAGCACTACAGATTATGTTGGCACTGCGTAAACTTCAGGAAATAGAACCATCTATAAAGGAGATTTTATGGGCAAATGTTCGAACTCCCTTACTTTTTATTATTCTATACCTTTTTTAGGTTTAGTGTTTCTTTTAACTTTTGGTGATGAGGATATATTTTCTTTTTAACTTAAACTTGTTATTTTTTCTTTTACCCTTTTTAGCTGGAAACGGAAGCAAAGAAGAGGAAATTTGGTCCTCAAGTTCATGGTGATATTCTGAGTTTACGAGAAAGAGAAGCCAGGGTAAGCGAAATTTTGGAAATGGCTATCAAGAGGCATCGACAATGTATTGCATATAAAGCCGAGCCAAAAGATTTGCAGGACCCTGGTCCAGAAGCCACATTGGTAGTATATGGCCGCCAGATCAGAGCCCGGTAAACCTCCTACTACCCGCCAGCATCCCCAGCGCCTCTGCTGATTAGTAGGACTGGCGACAGATTGTGTGTGTGTTACACTGCAATGTAATGGGGGTGGCGGGTAGCAGACCCCCCACTAATCTCACATTGGTTATCGAGCCAAATGGATTTTAATGTGTCCCATCCTTTCCTTCAACATTTGCTGTCAGGGTATAGAATGTCTGAACATTCCTCAACCACCTTTAATGTCCTTTAGGACTTGTTCACACATGGTGTCTTTGCCAAGACGCAGCATGTTAATTCTTTCAGTGTTTTTGCAGTGCTTTTCACCCATTAAAATTAATGGGTTGAAAATGTAAAACCTGAACAGAATTTTTCTTACCACCATTCTGGTTTTTGGTGCAGAAAAAAAAAACATACTGCAAAAAATGCCATGTGTGCACATACCCGTACAGTTATATATTTAATTTTCATTCATTTCACAGCGTCTCCGGGTCCTGGAAGGCATGATAGAGCCATTTCAAACACAGCACAGTTTTCTGTTTGATCCTATAAACCATCGAGTAAAAGAAGAACTACCAGAAGTCCCGGATATCAGACGTGATATAAGAAACACCAGTTGGTGTAAATGCGGGCACTGCTGCGTCATGTCTACTTTGGAAGAGTCTATATGTTGCCACGAGATTTCCGCACTTCTCCCGCAGCTTAACGACGAGCGCCTGTGTATCACGAAGCATCCATCCTTCCAGGAGATGTGTCTAGACAAGGATCGTCTTGATTTCCTTTATCGTTTCTTAGGCAAAATTAAGAGAAAAAATGATGTTCTGTATTATCTTCAGTAAGTATTACTTGCACTATCATATGGGTTTTTTGCTGCAATATGTATTTAATTCTAGTATTGTGGTGTACTTGTATTTAAATTCCTTACTTTTCAGGATCTTTGCTGGCTGTCAGTCAATGAATGCATACTTTTCTGCTTTAGAATAAAAAGCGCAAAACCCATACAAACTAAATACTTCTAACAGCTGAGTGTTTGCAACTATTAGGTAAAAGGGTATTCTCATCTCCAAGATCCTATCCCAATATGTAGTAAGTGTAATAATAATAATATTAGCAAATACCTTCATTTAGAAATATAGTTCTTCTGATTCACTATGTCACTTACCCCATGTGCAGGGCATTGCAGTAGCTTAGATATCCATGGTTATGACCACTAACAACTTACTATATGAATGGTGGTAACCATGGATATCTAAGCTACTGCAATGCCCTGCACAAGGGGTACACAACATAGCTATATGAGTGGTCGTAACCATGGATACCTAAGCTACTGCAATGTACATGGGGTAAGCGACATAGCAAATCAGAAGAACTATACTACATTTTTAATTGTAGGTATTTGCTAATATTATCATTATTACACCTTCTACATATTGACTTAGGATCTTGGAGATGGGAATATACCCCTTTAAGAAAGTTATTAGCCTGTCCTGAGTGTAATATTGCATAACATGTCTTGAGCTTTAGGCCTGGTCCAGAGAAGCGGATGCAAAATAGATTGGTTTTCAACCGATTTTTCACCTTTAATGTCCAGTGTATGCAATCCATATGTCTGGAGGTTTTTTTTTTTTTTCTGTATAGCATCCGGATTTTACATCAACAATTAAATTAAAGGCCAAACCGTTTCCCATGTTGGTCCATAAAAACCACATGACGTTCTGATGGCAACTGGTATGGGATCCGTTTTTTGTGCACCCATTGACTTATAATGGACGAGTCTGGTTCAAAATCCATTTTTTTTTTGTACATACCGACAAATGGTCCGTGCGTGAAAACGCTCATGTGAACTACACCATTAACTTGGATTGGTCAGTGTGCTATTCTTAAGTTGCCAGTTTTGCATACTGACAACACACAGACCTATAACATTCACCTGAACGAGCCTTTGAACCGGATTCAGACGGCTGTATTTCACATTCTGCATATGGACTGCAATACTGCGAGTCTGACCTAAACTTATAGCCTCATGGGCATGTATATGTGCCATGTGGACATTTAAATGCCCATGAGTTTGGGTCAGGAGACCCACGGTCAATCCTGGTATTGCATCGGTATACGGAATGTGGAATATTGTCTGAGTCCCAGTATTAGATGATCTGACCCCAATACAGATACTCTTGAGGGGTGAATTTAATTTTATTCTCATTTTCTAGCGTGTAAACAAGTTCAAACCTTTGTGCTTGGACACATTTTTTGCAAAAGTTGAGTATAAGCTTTTTTTATTTTAACGGGGCCAAGCTTGAGGTTTCAGAAGGGATTGTCCTAGTAGTGGGCATCCCCTTTAACCAGAGTTTGAAAGATTTACTATAAATTTACAAAGATAATGGTTCTCATTACCTACTGATGTAAAGATTACTATACCAGACATTAGTGATGGAAGTTGGTTTCTAATCTGTCATCGTTTATTTTTTGCTTTCTTACAGCAAGCTAAGGCGGACATCCTACAGAACCTTTGTAGTCTGGGCCCACGGCTTTCTCAACTTTCGCAAGTACAAGCTGATCCCTGCGTGCGTGGTCAAACATGTACAAGAATACTTACCGTACCCTGAAGAGTTAAATGTTGGCTACAGGAAGATGTACGACTATGCCGCAGCAATAATGGCATTGGATCATATCTGATCTAATTGGGTTTTATTTTTGGATACCTGGTTTGCACATTTTTATATGCATTAAATGTTTTAAAACAATTTTCCTTCAATTGATAACTGTCTTATAAGATAGCGGATCAATACAGAAGATGATTCCGGAAAGAGGAGTTAATTCTCACAAACCTGATTATGGCCGAATTCACACATCAGGTTTTTTTTTTTTATCATGCAAAAAACGGACAGACTAAATCAGTGAGCTGAAACTAGTTTTAATTTGTTGTTGGTCCACTTGTACCATCCATGTGTGATCCCATGCCATCTTCTTGCATTAGGCAGCATCCATATGATGTGTCCGTAATTTTTAGCAGACTGACAAATTGGACCAAACTCAGACATGTCGGGTTTTTTTTGTTTGTTTTTTTTCCCTGGACCATCGTTCTGTAAACAAAGAGGGACACGTGAAAAGGTTCGTAGACTAAAATGGGCGCATGTTCTATTCTCAAATAAACATAATGAAACGTGTACAGTACTGACCAAAAGTTTGGACACACCTTCTCATTTAAAGACTTTTCTGTATTTTCATGACTATGAAAATTGTACATTCACACTGAAGGCATCAAAACTATGAATTAACACATGTGGAATTATATACTTAACAAAAAAGTGTGAAACAACTGAAAAATCCCACTTATTAGACCTGACAGGGCACACCTGTGAAGTGAAAACAATTTACGGTGACTACCTCTTGAAGCTCATCAAGAGAATGCCAAGAGTGTGCAAAGCAGTCATCAAATCAAAAGGTGGCTACTTTGAAGAACCTAGAATATAAGACATATTTTTGCCTTATAAATGGGGTTGGGACCATCAGTTGTGTTGTGCAGAAGTCAGGTGGATACACAGCTGATAGTCCTACTGAATAGACTGTTAGAATTTGTATTATGGCAAGAAAAAAGCAGCTAAGTAAAGAAAAACGAGGGGCCATCATTACTTTAAGAAATGAAGGTCAGTCAGACTGAAAAATTGGGCAAACTTTGAAAGTGTCCCCAAGTGCAGTTGCAACAACCATCAAGCGCTACAAAGAAACTGGCTCACATGAGGACCGCCCCAGGAAAGGAAGACCAAGAGTCACCTCTGCTTCTGAGGATAAGTTTATCCGAGTCACGAGCCTCAGAAATCTCAGGTTAACAGCAGCTCAGATTAGAGACCAGGTCAATGCCACACAGAGTTCTAGCAGCAGACACATCTCTTCAACAACTGTTAAGAGGAGACTTTGTGCAGCAGGCCTTCATGGTAAAATAGCTGCTAGGAAACCACTGCTAAGGACAGGCAACAAGCAGAAGAAACTTGTTTGGGCTAAAGAACACAAGGAATGGACATTAGACCAGTGGAAATCTGTGCTTTGGTCTGATGAGTCCAAATTTGAGATCTTTGGTTCCAACCACCGTGTCTTTGTGTGACGCAGAAAAGGTGAACGGATGGACTCTACATGCCTGGTTCCCACCGTGAAGCTTTGAGGAGGAGGTGTGATGGTGTGGGGGTGCTTTGCTCGTGACACTGTTGGGGATTTATTCAAATTGAAGGCATACTGAACCAGCATGGCTACCACAGCATCTTGCAGCGGCATGCTATTCCATCTGGTTTGCTTTTAGTTGGACCATCATTTATTTTTCAACAGGACAATGACCCCAAACGCACCTCCAGGCTGTGTAAGGGCTATTTGACCAAGAGGGAGAGTGATGGGGTTCTACGCCAGATGACCTGGCCTCCACAGTCACCAGACCTGAACCCAATCGAGATGGTTTGGGGTGAGCTGGACCGCAGAGTGAAGGCCACAGGGCCAACAAGTGCTAAGCATCTCTGGGAACTCCTTCAAGATTGTTGGAAGACCATTTCCGGTGACTACCTCTTGAAGCTCATCAAGAGAATGCCAAGAGTGTGCAAAGCAGTCATCAAAGCAAAAGGTGGCTACTTTGAAGAACCTAGAATATAAGACATATTTTCAGTTGTTTCACACTTTTTTGTTAAGTATATAATTCCACATGTGTTAATTCATAGTTTTGATGCCTTCAGTGTGAATGTACAATTTTCATAGTCAAGAAAATACAGAAAAATCTTTAAATGAGAATGTGTGTCCAAACTTTTGGTCTGTACTGTATGTGAAACTCTGACCCATGAATTGGGCTTTACCCTTAACACTACAAGGACAGTTTTTACATTTTAGACATGCGCAAATAAAATCTGAACTATATCCTCATGGCTGTATATTTTGTGAAAAGACATGTAGGTCATTGTGAAAATGCCGCCTTCATGTAAATTTAAGGTGACAAAAGAAAATAATTCATGTCCGTGGCAAAAAGTTTAAGTGCCGTTTCACCTTCGATAGCTGCTGCCATTTACTCCCGCCAACACATCCACACACTTGGGGATTCACTTGTGGTCGTGTAGGAACTGAACCACTTGGGCCCAGTATCCTATAAGCTTTGGGCAATCCCATCGAAGGTGAAAAAATTGTTCTTGCGCCCCTGTGACATGTGGGGCACTTATCCAGGAATTACTTATAAATGGGATTTAAGCCCAGATCCAGGTGGATTCAGTAACACCTAAGACAAGGGAAAGTTCCAGAGGACAGAGTGTGGACCTGTGAACAAGGTCTAAAGGACATGTCACAATTGTAGGTAGTGGAAAAGGTACTTGGAAGGTTTAGCTCTTTTCGCGTCTAAAAGGGCTTAAGGGCCCAAGCCACACAGATCGGACCCAGGTAGATCCATGCCACCCTTTCCCACGTAGGACCCCATTCCAGATTTCACTGTTTAGCTAGGGTTTTATTGTGTCAAAGTGGGGTGAGCAGCCATAGAGAGCGGACTGAAGCAATTCCTTGCCTCGGACCAGACGGATTGAGTCTTAAGCGGAGACTCGTGGGGTACTCAAAGTAGTGCATATGAGATCTTTGGGTTGTAGGGATGGACGATTTTCACAAAGGCCCTCAATGAATCCACCCTTCACCTTCTCAACGACACAGATGATAAAGGTGGGCCTCCCAGTTTTGTAGTTTAGGGTCTTGCAGTACAACTCCTCCCCGCATCCAGGAATACCGCATTATCCGATGCCGGATCCAGGGCCTTTGGTCGCCCTGCCATATAAGAGTAAATAAGGAGTTTAGTCTATCAAAAGTGTTGGTGGTTACTGATGATTGTAGGAGGATGTATAGCACCTTCGCCATCACAATTAGTTTAATAAAGATATTGCGGGTCATAGCCAATAAGGGCAGCTTCTCCCATCACTTTATTTTAGACGAATGAATAGAATGAGAGGAAGGATGTCCATGTCGTAAATGTCTCCTGGGTTCCTGGAGATCAATAACCCCAGATAAGGAAATTAGGTTATCCACTTTCGCAGCAGTAGGGAGACCTGTTTAGAGGTGACTGTCAAGTCGCTGGGAAGAACACATTTTATTCCAGTTAATATTTAGGGCAGGAAACAAAATTCATCCATGTTCAATGCCACTGGAAGGGAAGCGTTGGCTTCTTGCAGGTATAGGAGAGTATCATCCCCGTATAGGATAATTTGGTCATGTAGGGGGCCTTGAATGAAGCCTATGATCTCCGGGGTAGTGCGGATAATGTCTGGCAATGGCTCCATTGCAATAGCATATAACATCGGGGACAGTGGACTTACCTCTTGGGTGCCCCAAAATAGGGGAAAAAGTCTGAAATATATCTATTGACCCATACGCACACCACAGGATCCTTATATAAAAATTTAAACCATCTAATAAATACAGGTCCAAAACCCATTCTACACATCGTCGTTCAAAGGAAAGACTAGATGGAGTCAAAAGCCTTACTGGCATCCAGGAAGACCAACACTTGTCCTCCCCATTTTCAGTAGTTGACTGGAGGGACGTAAACAGACGTCGAATGTTAGGCTACATTCCCACGATGAGCTTTTGGTGAGTTTTTGATGCTTTTCTGTTTTTGAAAAAATGCAAGTAACATTTTACTTATTGGGTGCAAAAATGGTGCAGAAAATCTGCAACATCAAAAACGCACCGAAAGCTCATGATAGGAACGTAGCCTTCAGGGCCATTGATTTTTCCGGCTTCAATCCCGTTTGGTCTTCATGAATAATCTGAAGAATATAAGACCGCAATCGATTAGTTTAAATTTTAAAGTGTGAGGTTCTTTCCAGGGTTTGGGGATGGTAATGATTATTCCATCGATACCGGTAGCGAGCCCCTCTCAAGAGATTCTTCAAAGAAGACTTTAGAACTGGAAACAAACATTGCATGTAACGCTTATAAAATTCTGTGAGTCTGTCACAACTAGGGGACTTATTATTTTGTGAAAACTTTTTTTTTTATTACTTTATTTTATATTTAAATTTCACTTCCATCAAAGATTATAAAGGTACAAGGTCACCCTGAATATTGCACCTATAACTTTGATCTTGGCATAATTTCCAAGATATTTCTATGTCATTGGTACTAAACATGTAATATGTAAGAAAATTGGCTTCCTGTAAGTGTCTTAGTAACTTTATCAGATAAAAATAACAGCTCATAATATAGGAGAACGTTGGAGCATACAGGCGACGACCTTTTCACGCTATCGTGCTCTTCATCCGGCCTGAATTGCCACTTGTCTTCTTCCATATTACATTTCCGTGGACTATTCCTATTTCTATTCCTGCTGAGCACCACCGTGTCATCCGTAACCGAGCCATTACAGTAGTAGCCAGCCCATTGCTTCTTTTTGATATTTGGTACTGACCCTATTAATCAGGTTTTGAGGAATACGCATGGAATCTGAAATATGCATTGAAACTAAATTTTTTCAATCCACCTATGAGGGTATATGCCCACATTCCGTAGCCGCCTGCGGCCGCGACGCTTTTAAATATCCGCTGGGCTTCTGCCCTCATTATGCAAATGAGCGACTCAATGTTAATTTATGGGGAAAGTCCACATGCGGACCCGCAAGAGAAATTGACATGCTGCGGGTCTGAAAGACGCGCCGCATGTCAGTTTCCGTGGGTGATCCGCAGGAGCACAGAGATGCATAGTGGGCATGGGATTTCTAGAAATACCATCCACTATGCTGTAACATCTGGACGCTGCGGGTTTGATGCTGCATAAATACACAGCTTCAAACCCGCAGAGGCTCCTGATTGTGGGCACATACCCTAAGGGAGAATGCAAGTGCAATATGGGTGCAAAAAAAGTCACAAGGAACTTTGTTACAATTGCAATAATTACAAAATGGTCAGACTATTGCATCCTTAATTTCTCCTGCACCCTCCATGGGTGATAGTAACTTTCACAACTCGCTGAAGTTGACGAAATTGGGAGACTTCCTTAGAACCAAACATTGCTGGGATAGTTGGCTCAAAGTCCTGATAGCTTTAATGAGCGGCCGTTGAATCCTTATCTGCTCTTTATCAATATTCATCTGGGAAATTAGCACATGTACCATAGTCAAAGGATAGAGTCCACCCTGTATATATACATTATATTGTTCCTGTGTTAATGAGTAATATTGCACACCAAAGATACAGTATGGCACTGGAAACCATCAATCTGTGGCTTATCATACGGAGGCTTCAGAAGCATAAACTTCCGATAGACCCTATGGATTTCAATAGGATCCAACTCCAGGCTGCTCTCAGGAGAAACAAGGATCCAAGCACCAGAGGATGTTCATGGTAGATGCCTATCCACAATAATGACTTCTCAGCTAAAGATTATCCTATGAACATGTCCTCTTTAAAGGCCCAGTAAGATGACTGTATATATCGGACAGAGATCAGAATGCAGTGCTTGCACTGGGCCGACCGGAGCGTGACAGCTGCATAGAAATACGCGAAGCTGTGACGCTCAGGTCAGGAGAGCTGCCGGCCAGTCCGTGCACTCTGATCCAATCTCAGTCCGATTTATACATCCATCTGACTGCGCACTAAGGCCAAGGCATCACAATGACTAAAGCATGATGATTAATTCACATGCACTTATGGTAGCTCTATTTTTTGCTCAGAAAAAGGCTTAAAGTGGATTTACGATTTTAGAAAACCCCTTGTCTCCTGGCTGCGGTAAAAAAACAAACTAACAAAAAAAAAAAGAGAGCTTCACTCACCCTCCCCTGGTCTGATGTTGAATTTGCACGGTTGCTGCCAGTGTGTGTTATTATTTGCAGCACCAATGTCGCTTCAACAGTGCTGCAGCCAATCAGTGAGCTCAGGGACTAGTGTAGTCAACTCTGGGAGAGTCACTGAACTCAGTATTTGGCTGCAGTGCTGTAGATATGATACTGGCGCTACCGACAATCACAGACACCAGGAACAATGTCAGAGACTCAGCACTGGACCTGTGAAGGGTGAGTAAAGCACTTTTTTTTCCCACTGCAGCCGTGGAACAGGTTTTCCAAAACTGGAACACATTTAATTACTTATATCACTATAAAATAAGAAGCAATAAAGCCTCTACCCCTTGACTAACCCCCACTGCTCCATTCATAGTCCCCATTACTGCGGTCGTGTGGGTGAGTCATAAGGCCTCATTCAGACGTCCATCTTTTAAGTATACGTTCTGAGTTTTTCACAAATCCTTATCTTATTATAATCCATGGCGCTGCTCATATGTCAGGGTTTTTCTGTGGACCAGGTGTCGATTAAAAAAAAAAATGGAGACATTTCCGAGTCACAGGTTTCCCTTCAAATCATATGAGAAACACAGAGCACAGATGCCATCCATTTGTCGACTGGGTACTGTCCATTTTTTACAGAAAAATGGATGCCACGCTGATGGGAAAAACAGGCTAAAAATGTGTGAAAATTTATTTCTGCAAACTGATGAAAAATAGTCTGTTGTATGAATTGTGCCTTGGTTAGTTTCACACCGGTCTGCTCTATGGCTCATTCAGACCAGTGTATTGGTCAAGAACCGCACATGGAGAGCACATGCGCCCATTATAGCCGATGTGCCAGTAAACATGGCCGATTTTCCACATGGACCAATGGTCCAGAATATGTATGGGCCAGAATAATGCATGCAATGTGAAGGCAGCTCCAACACTTGTCCGCAGTATGGAGGACCACAAGAGCAGATACATGTAGATATCCATTCATGACCAATTTCTGTCCTCTTAGAACATAAAAAGACCTCTCCATTAACTCCATAACGACCTATGATTTTGTCATAGGTTGCTAAGGTAACTATGACACCAGGTCAGGAGCTGATCCTGCTTCATATCGGGCAGATGCCGGCTGTTTTATATAGCCGGCATCTGCCTGCAGCTACAGCGACCATTTCTTTTTCGGATCCCTGTGGTTTGACCACTTAAATGTCTCTATCAATCTCTGAAGAGGCAGTTAAATGACGCCATTGCTGGTGTGCACAGTCACAGGGAACCGAAAGGTTATCATGGCAGCCGGGGGCCTGGGGAAGACCCCAGTCACTGCCATCTTAGTTATCTTGAGAAGTTCAGCCACAGGCTGGGCTTCATAGGAGACTGAAATTTTCACTGTCTGCTATAACATAACCGATATGACAATCACAGGTTCAAAGTTCTCTAAAATAAAAGGAAAATTAAAAATACAGTATATAAGAAATATATCAAACCTTAATTCACCCCCTCTTTTCTCCCTTCAAAATTAAAAAATACAAATATTTGGCATCGACGTGACCCAAAAAGTACGATCTATCAAAGACTAAAATTATTAAACCGTGCATTAAATGCAAAAAAAAAAAAAATGGAGACATGTTTGATTTTCATCTTAGTTTCAGATCAAAATCAGCAATGCAGGTCTATGGGTCTGTTAAAACCAATATGATTGCAGCCTGATTTTCACAGATTGACAGAATGGAGAAGGTGGAAAACCTTTTTTTTCCTGTTTTCTCTCCACGTCTGAGAAAAACTGATCGCACTCTGATCAAAGTATAATCTGAATAATTGGATTGTTTTTCTCGGATGTGGAGAAAATGTTCGTGTGACCCTAGAACCCTTAGACTAAGATTCCACTTCCACTATGAGTATTTGGTAATTTTTTCGGCTCCATATTTTCGTATGGAAAACCAGCAGCATCTTAGGGTATGTACACACGTCAAGTAGTTGGTGCAGAAATTTCTGCATCTCCTGGCAGGAAAAACACAGCATAAAATACGTGCGTTTTTCATCTGTTTTTGACACGTTTTTTACATGTTGTAGATTTTTCCCCATTCGTTAGAGCTCGCACACACGACCGGACAAATTGGACAAGTGCAACCGGCTGTATTCGGCGTGAGAAAAAAATCGCAGCATGCAGCAATTTGACTCCGAAATCAAATGGCTGCGAGAAAAAAAATCGGATGCCATATGAACCATCAGAACCATTGTAGAACGCAGCGTTTTGGACGCAGCGCAGGTGAGCGCCGTCCACAACGCTGCTATTCCTTATCGTGGGCACGCAGCCTTAGTATGGGTGAAATCTGCAGTAAAAATGCTGGAAGAATTGACATATTGCCTATTTGCATCTGCTCCAAATCTTCAAGTCACAAATAAGCAACCTGTGCATGAGACTTCAGGATTCTCATTCACTTTGCTGCATTAGGAAATCCTTTAGTTTTTGTGAAAAAAACACGCAGAAAAAAATGTGCCTAAAACCGCAACGTGTGCATACAGCCTTAGGCTTTCACACGTTGAGTTTTTGATTCCTTTTTTTCCCCGCAGGTATAACCTGCTCTCTTGGCAGTAAAGAATTAGCTTAAAAAAAAAACAGTTTTTGCTGCGTATTTGCAGCAATTTTTTTGCTGCCTTTTTATTGTTTCTTGTGCACACTGATAAAGTTTAGTGCCCCCCCCCAAAAAAAAAGATGACGTAACTTGCTTAAAGTTTTGGCTCCAAAAACGCAGCAAACCTGCGTTTTTTGCTGCATTTATGCACTTACTCATTGCTTTCTATGGGTGAAAAACCGCTGCAAAAACGCTAAAAGAAGTGACATGCTGCAGTTTGCAAAAAACACAAAAGTTTTCCAAATCAGTTAGGAAAAAAAACAATGTGTGTGCATGAGATTTCTGACATCTCATAGCTTTTACTGGTTCTGTAAAACGCAGCTTAACGTTTGCATAAAAAAAAACGCAGTAAAAATGCAACGTGTGAACATAGCCTTACAGTTCCAGTAAAGTGTATGGGATTAATATAATTCTCATGCCCACTATGGTTTTTTTTTCTAACCCCTGCAGAAACTGACCTGAGGTGCAATTTTGAAATATGCAACATGTCGATCTCTCTTGCGGTAAAAATACGTTTTATTTGTGAATTTTCCTCGTAGACTGGAATGAGATTAGGAAAATCCGCAGATAAAAAAAAAAACGCATATGCGTTTTTATTACGGAAACGCATGTGATCCTCAAAAAACGCAGGAGATATTTAACCAAAGCCGGTTTTATTTAAAACATGAAACAAAAATTGCAGCTAAAAAAAAAAACGTCTTAAAAAGTCATGGAAAAACCAATGAAAAAGTAAGTTAATTTGGGTGCAGAAAATACTCATTATGAAAACTTTGCCTTAGGACCCGTGACCTCTAATGACCCATGTAATCCACACGCCTTGGGATGCAAAGAGTTAAAAGAACACTGTAATGCGGCTCCTCCCTGGGTAACCCCTGTCCCAGTCCTGATGATTAACCCTATTATTACTGGCTGTTCTTGCTGTCTCAGCAGGGAGTTGTATGTGACATCTGTGGGATCACGTGAGCAGCAGCAGCCAGAGAGGATCTCTGGGTAAAGATCAGGGGCGAGGGAGGAAGCACAAGCCTGCGACTCCAGTCCCCTTCATTGCAAGGCGGCAACCAGACTCAGGTAATGGACAGGGTCCTTGGTACGGTGCAGGGGTCCCTCAATGGTGCAATGAATGCGTATACCCTCATGTCATGTGTGTACGATATATGCATTGTTACGAGTTTGTCGGATTAATAATGCCGGGGTATTGCCACTTATACGCTAAGTCTCAGATTGTGCAATGCTGTCCTGAGAAAAGTTTTTGGGGACAAATTATTAAACTTTGCATTTTGCTCCGCTGAGATCTAGAATTTCCTATTGTCTTGTTCTTCGGGACTTCTGACTCCAATCAGGTCGCTAATTAGGGGCCATATATATGTATAACAGATAAATCCGAACACCTGTGCTAAGGATTACAAGGTAAGGCCGGCTTAAGGCGGACATATTTTACAGTCCGTGGGTCTCCTGACCCGAACTTACAACCTTGTGTATGCCCTATGAAGCTGTGAGTTCAGTTCAGGGGAATATGGTCGTCTGAAACCTGTCTAAGGATGTGTTTGTATGGGATTTGCGGCCATATTCCCTCCCAGCAGATCTGACATCAGGCTTGGAGGGACGCCGCCATTGATTGCTGGGTTGTACAGTGGTATAGTGCCGGATGCCGTTTTTTATTGATGCGGTATTAACCTCATAAGTTGCAACGTTGGAATAAATCCGCAGTCTGGTTTCATCCATTTAGCTCCTGTGTTACCGCCCTCGCAGTTGTGAACCAAGCTTCAATCACTGTAAAGTAGAAATCGAAACGTCCCCATACACATAAACGTCGCATGAACCTGCTGATTTTGGCAAGACTGTATGTGTATGGGAAAATCGGGAGAGATGGCTGTTAGCCAAATGACAGCCGTCTCGTGTCTGGGCAGCTTAAAGGGGTTCTCTGGTCCCAAATGATAAGTCTGCAGTCACTCTGTGTGACTGCAGACTTATGAATCCCCACCCCCCCAGCGCGCGTTCTGTGCACTGCGAGGATTCGCCAGTTTCTGAGTCGAGACCGGCCAGAGCCCGACTAGTGGGCTTGGCCTTGCTCCATATACTTGTATGGAGTGAGGTCACGCCCACTGGACGGCCATATCACTAGTCGGAGCGCGGTCTCGCTCAATACAAGTGTATGGAGCGAGGCTGCGCCCACTAGTCGGGCTCTGGCCGGGAGTATGTATAACGCATACATATCCTCCAGTCCCGGCTATGAAACTGGCGAATTCCTGCAGAGCACAGTTCATGTACTGGGGGGATTCATAAGTCTGCAGTCAAACAGAGTGACTACAGACTTATCATTTTGGACCGGACAACCACTGTAAAGGCTATGGACACCTTTTGACTTGAAAAAAATAATTTTTACATATGTTAGTGGTGACCTTTTCAGTCTACAATCTTTGTTCCTTCACTCATTTTAAGACCCAGTGAGATGCCATTTGAAGCCTGATTCTTGTTTCACATTTTCTTTTGTGGGAGTGTCTCTCCCTGTAATACATGCTGGATGTGAGGTGGATGTATGTGTATCCAGGGTAATGCTGTATTTAATTGTTTTCACAGATTCTGTGCTGCACTTACTTTCTCAGCATTGTGCTTTCCTCCTTATCTAAATCCTTTTGTGTTTTTTTTCTGCCCTCCCTGAAACCATAGATACTTTCTCCTCTCTCTTCCTTGAAGAAATCTGTGTACAACACCTTCCATCTCCTTGCTGCTATCTTTAAGGCTGGATTCATACATCCATGTTTTGCAGACTGAGTATGGACCTTTATGCACGGACTGACTGCAGGTCTCCTGACCAGGTCCTGACAGCCTCATATGCTGGATGGATGTGTGAAGCAGCCTAATACTAAGTTGGAAGGGGAAGAACTGAGAGAGCAATCAGAACCAAGCAGACATTCTGATGGCTTTGTACTCGCCTAGACAAAGGACTTACAGAGCAGCAGTAAAATGGAAAAACATTTTAATGAAGATTATTTAGAAAGTTATCCATCTTTGCATTTAGGAAGCAAAATAACAATAAAAAAATATGTAATGTTTATATTTTTCCTTTTTTTTTTTTCAGGCACTTCAATGGATCACGGTTGTGAGTGCATATACCTTGTGGGTGCAGCCCTTGGAGCATTAGTGTCCATTGTACTGCTGTGGTTGGGGCATCGTCTGGGTGTCACCTATCAGCTCTTTCATAAGGTAAATTATATGGAAACTTTACATTGCACAATATGAATCCACAAATGGACGATTTTCTTGCTTTAATAACATGTTGAAACCACATAACCATATTTATAGCCTAACTGGGCAAACGAGCTCCTCCACCAGGTATCTAATGTCTAATAAATCAACGCTCACTAAAGACATGCTTGATTCCTGCTTTACCGATCCTGAAGTTGAACATATATCATTATTTTATTGAGTGACTGGTTAGATAAATTATCGATACTCCTGATGCCATTTTTAGACTGGCGAAACTATAAATTCATTCCCAAAAATAATAACAATAAAAAAGGTTGAAGATGGCTCCATTTAGTACTTTGATCTTGGGTTCTTCTTTATATTTTATCAGTATTTATTGATTTTTATCAAAAAAATAGATTTTATAAACAAGAGGGGGAAATAATTTCCATCATAAACAGCATATGGAAATATTAATTAATACATACAGCAATCTTACAAGACATTGGATTGACTTGTCATAAAACAATGATCATCAATTTACTGATTAAGAGGAATAATCAAACGTTTGTCCTTCATGCCAGACACCCTGCAATAAGAAAGTGGGAGAAAAGGAAAAAAAAATGGGAGGGGATATATGAAATGAATAAGAGACATTTCTGGGACTTCAGGGAGTCCTGGAATGATAACCGCGGCTGCCAAGTAACCTAACATTTGTCATTGGTCAAAGTGTCTTCTGCTAATATCGCCTCCATATTCATTATAGCAGTGAGTTCCTGGAACCATTGTCCCGTGCTGGGTACAACAGTGGCCTCCCAGTGTCTGGAGATGACGCCTTGAAAAAATGGCATAACGTGTCTCTCTTGATATATTTGGGGGAGAATGGGGTTGAGTAGGGAAATTTGAGGAGTAGCTACAGGAGGACCACTGATTTTACAGTAAGTGGTGAATACCATGTTCCAGAAAGGTTTTGATTTTTGGACAGTCCCACCAAAAATGCAAAATGGTCTACTCATCCCACATCTCCTACATTCCTCTAGGATAGAAGGGAAGATGTTAAGCAGACTCCTGTACCACCTGGTGAGGAGTTTATGGTTCTTCTCTTAACCGAAATTAATTTGTGTGAATTGTCGGATTTATGGCTTTCATCCTGCAATAGTTACATAATGGTTCAAAAAAAAAACAATTGTCCATCAAGTTCAACCTAGGGATGGGAACGGATAAAGGGATGGTGCACATGCATAACTACAATCCATGATCCAATCCACCACAAAAGAGCTAAACTTTCCTTCCAATTATTGATCCACTGGGCGCCAAGTTGTCTTTCCCAGGGTGACACTTATTTCCGATAGCAAGTCTTCTAACAGGTGATCTTACTGTCTCCACAAGGTACGGGTTGAAGTTGTTGTCTTTTGGTGGAAATATGTCTTCTGTGGAGTAAGTGGAGCAGTAAAATGAGAGTCTGTATTGGTCAAATTTACTAAATGAGATGATGGCCATGAGAGAGGAGTCTCACGGTGGGCCCTTGTAAATGAATTGAAAGGCAAGATCAGGGGATCTTTCAGGACGTGGTGAACATCCTCTGAGGACTTCCAGCATAGAGAGCAATCAGAGTCCACCCCAGGCTGGAACGCTCGATTACTAAAAAAAAAGTGTTGTCAAAGGGCCAGCAACATTAGAGAGAATCCCTTCGGCAACTGTCTTATCCCATGTATCTAAGAACATGGAAGATGACAAGGCCTGACATTACTGGGGGAGCCAGGGGAGAGAATTCAAAATGGACATATAAGTTCAGCCTCAATCTCCTTCCAATTCTTCAACGTTCTAGAAAAATGTCAATAAAATAAAGTAGTGATTTTCCTCAGGTTTTGTCATTGCTTTGGACAGGCAGCAAGGTTCCTCATTGCATTCAAAGGAGCTTTTAGACTTTGGTCACCCAAGTCTCACTTCATATGAAATTCTTATACCAGTGGCATACCGCCGATGGTGACCTATACGACGGCTATGGCGCCATTGAGTTGTGTGATGTGGGCTTGTTGCCATCCAATGCCTGGCATGCGTTCCCAGTTCGGACGCTTGCTATGGGGCCCCAGGTGTTCTATGTACTCCGCTATGTTTTTCTGACTGGGACGTACAGTTACAGCTCCATGTTCCTCTCTATTTCTTCCGGGAACTCTGTCAGTTTCCTGTAATTCATTGTATCCGAGCTTTAACTTCTGACCCTAAATACATCTAAAAATGTATTTTATTCATAGGTGGAAACTCAAAGTCCCTGCCATGGCGGAGAGTTGGTGGCTCAAGTGCTTCAATCCCACAGTGTAAAATTTTTATTCACCCTAGTTGGTGGCCATATCTCGCCCATCTTGGTAGCAAGTGAAAAGTTGGGAATACGGGTGGTTGACACGAGACACGAGGCCACGGCGGTATTTGCTGCAGATGCAGTAGCCAGACTCTCAGGTAGGAAAATCTCCATGCTTCGTGTGGAAATAAAATAATAAATAGGTGATGACTCCACTTTCCATCTGTGTTTTAAAGGAATTAGAAAAATCTTTGCTTTCTTCCAGAAACTGTGTCTCACCTGTCTTCAGGCTATGTGTGGTATTGCTTCGGGAGGGATGAGTTGCAGCCTCGTGGGGTCACGTGTGTTGATGGTTTGGAAAGACGTTGCTGTCTTACAGATGCAAAGACTATTTAGATGAGACAATAATATGCAACCGAACCCGAGTTGTTTCTGACTATCGGCTGAACAATCAAAACGTTTGTTCGTTGGGTGAAATGATTTTTAAACTTGCAAAAAAAAAAATTGTTCTCAGCAGCATATCGTCCTGTGTAAACAGGACGTGCTGCTGAGAATACTGACATTCTATGTGCACAGAACGATCATATTAACAATCGTTCTGTGGATATAGAATGGTCTAAACAGGCCATTAAACGACCGTCCATTGGCTTGTCTAGAACTGATCGACGCCTGCTTAATGGCATGGATTGTGCCAAGTAACAGATTACGGTACGCATGAATAGCCTAGAAGGGGAACATCTCAGATCTTTGTGCCCTGGACTGTTTATATGCCGGGAATGTCTAAGACTGGAATGATCCTAGTCTTATTGGGGTCATCGATGACCATAGCAGCGGTAAAATCTTACAAGGTGCCGCATAATGGTTATGCCCCCTTCCCCACGAATTATAGGCTCCATAGTAAATTTACTTCTACACATTATTTCGGTGCAGGTACGGTCGGTGTTGCAGCGGTGACCGCCGGTCCAGGATTAACCAACACTGTGACGGCTGTTAAAAATGCTCAAATGGCGGAGTCCCCCCTCCTGCTGATCGGTGGAGCAGCGGCAACATTGCTACAGGTAAATCATAAGCTAATGCAAGAGAGGAGAAGACGATGCAAAGAATCTGTGCGGTGCACCGCGCCCTCACCTCCATCAACATGCACACAGCCTTATGAAACAGGAGGCCCACGATGAACATGCTTTGTCCTCTACCAAGAAAAGAACAATTTGTGGATATTTTCTGTATTGCTGATATATTTAATTTTTCCTCTTTTTTTTTTTTTATTTTATTTATTTCTCTTTGGAATCTAGGGGCGAGGAGCTCTCCAGGATATAGACCAATTGTCCCTTTTCAAGCCCATTTGTAAATTTTGTGCATCTGTCAGGACGATACGTGACATCGTCCCGGTGTTGAAGAAAGCTCTGGCTGAGGCCCAGTCAGGAACTCCTGGTGAGTGATGCTGCGTGTTTTAGGGGATGTGCCGTTGTAAGGGAAAACGCTGCAACTGTAACTTGAAGTTTGTGGACCCCAAAGCTAAATCTCCCAACTATGACAGGTCCTTAATAATATTGCTCTTTTTATATGGACTGAACAGACTCTTTAGGCCACAGGGCCCCACTGCATCCCCTGCACCCACTATAGCTGCATCCTAGCTGGAGGACCTTTCATGTTGCTGCACTACACAGGCAGCCCATAGATTTCAGTATGAATTGTGTAATACTTTATTTCACCTGTAGAGGCGCTGCACTGGGAACAAAGCAACTGCTGCCAGGTTCCTCCATAGATTTCAGCAGGACACCCTCTGATAGGCTGAGAGCACAAGAAAGTCAACTTACCGGATCTCTGATTTTTGATTGTCTCTGGGTAGGGATTTAATCAGACATAGGAAGATGCTGTGTACAACTTACGGTGTCAGCAAAAAAATATTGCTGCAAAATTACACTATGAATGTGCCGCAAAAATGGTACCATGAATTTTAATAGATCTGTTGAAATCAGAATGTCAGCCTAATTCCTTCTTCCCTTTCTGCATTTTCAGGCCCCGTTTTTGTAGAATTTCCCATCGATATTCTATATCCATATCATGTCATCCAAAAAGAGCTGGCGCCAAAAGGAGCCCCCAAAGGGATGATGGGAAAAATAATCAACTGGTAAGTGAAATATTTGCTGGCCTGGTATTCAGGTAGAGCTGTGCCCATCTATCTGGTATAGAATGATGTATAAATGTATATTATATGATTTGCGTCCTACAGTTTTCCACTCTGTAGACTTTAAAGGAGTTGTCCACTGCTCGGACAAACCTTTCTCAATCCCCATGTTTCCCCCAGAAAAATAACACTTATACTCACTTCCGTTGCTGGCACCGTTCCAGCAGTGTCGGCACTTTCTCTTCCTGGGATCGCATGATATTGTCATGCGCTTTATGCTGCCAATCAGCGCTAGCTTCACTGTCCCCTCCTTCGGACACATCATGACATCTGGAGGAAGTGAGAGAGCAGCTGCAGCTTTCACTACCTCTGGATATCTGATCACATCCGTAGGAGGGAACAGTGAAGTCAGCGTTGATCGGCTGCAGGGATCGCGTGACATAACAATGTCACGTGATCCCCGGGAGAGGCAGTGAACGACGCTGGCACCAGAGGTGGTGTAAGTGTTATTATTTTACTAGGGGGAAGCATAGAGATTGAGATGGGTGGGTCCAAATAGTAGACAACCCCTTTAACTCTAATTTACAGTTGTCTCTAAGTTAGTCTCCACTCACTATCTCCTATGATGTCTCCTAGAGATGCCCAGATATGAGAGATTCCTGCTCTCCTGTCTCTATGTAGCACATTTTTCAGAAGCAGCAGCTGTACTGAACAGTATAGCTGTAAATCTAGCAGTGGGATGAGATAAACACTTACTAGAAAGCAGCAGTGCACCTGTCTCTCTGCTTCTTCTTTCTCCTCCCCTTTCCATAGACCTCAATAGGCAGCTGTGATCTGATCTCTCAGTAAGCTGGCAGATCATCTTGTTTTCAGCAAGATGGATTCAAGCTGTTTTTTCAAAGTGAATGATGAGTTCAGGAGGCAGAGTGATAAAAAGAAATGGCGAAAAAAAAAATCAGATTTCTCAGATTAGATATATCACAAAGTTCCTTATGTTCATTTGGACTACTAATTTATGTAAAGTTTGAAATGACAATGGCCATTTAAAATGGCTTTTGTTTTTCATTATTAGACTAAAGCCTGTAGCCCAGCTCTGGAGATCTATAGGCCCATGACGTACCGCCACCTTCCTTCTGATTTTATATCAACACATTCTCCTCTTAAAGCCTCTTCTTCTCGTGAAACCACCAAATGGTTTACAGTGGGGAAAATAAGTATTTGATGCACTGACGATTTTGCAAGTTTTCCCACCTACAAAGAATGGAGTCGTCTGTAATTTTTATCGTAGGTACACTGCAACTGTGAGAGACAGAATCTACAAATAAAAATCAGAAAATCACATTGTATGATTTTTACATAATTAAATTGCATGAAATAAGTATTTGATCACCTACCAACGAGCAAGAATTATGGCTCTCACAGACCTGTTAGTTTTTCTTTAAGAAGCACTCCTACTCTGCACTCATTAGCTTGGTGAGAAGGCAACTGTTGGCACAATTATTAGAAAATGGAAGAAACCCAAGATGACTGTCAATCTTCCTCAGTCTGGGGCTCCATGCAGGATCGCGCCTCGTGGGGTAAGGATGGTTCTGAGAAAGGTCAGGAATCAGCCCAGAACTACAAGGGAGGACCTAATCAATGACCTGAAGAGAGCTGGGACCACAGTCTCAAACATCACCGTTAGTAACATACTACGCCGTCATGGATTAAAATCCTGCAGGGCACGCAAAGTCCTCCTACTCACGCCAGCACATGTCCAGGACCATTTGAAGTTCGCCAATGACCATCTGGATGATCCAGAGGAGGCATGGGAGAAGGTCATGTGGTCAGATGAGACCAAAATAGAACTTTTTGGTATTAGCTCCACTTTCCATATGTGAAGGAAAAAGAAGGATGAGTACAACACCAAGAACACTATCCCAACCGTGAAGCATGGTGGGGATGCTTTCTTCAAAGGGGACAGGACAACTGCACCATATTGAAGGAAGGATGGATGGGGTCATGTATCTTGAGATTTTGGCCAACAACCTCCTTTGCTCAGTAAGAGCATTGAAGATAGGTCGTGACTGGGTCTTCCAGCATGACATGACAATGACTTGAAACACAGCTACTAAAGAGTGGCTCTGTAAGAAGCATTTCAAGGTCCTGGAGTGGACTAGCCAGATCTGGAGAAGATCTGTATGGAGGAGGGGGCCAAAATCCCTGCTGCAGTGTGTGCTAACTTGGTCAAGAACTACAGGAAACGTCTGACCTCTGTAATTGCAAACAAAGGTTTCTTTACCAAATATTAAGTTCTGTTTTTCTATGGTATCAAATACTTATTTCATGCAATAAAATGAAATTAATTATGTAAAAGTCATACAATGTGATTTTTCAGTTTTTTATTTTTTTATTTTTAGATTCTGTCTCTCACAGGTGAAGTGTACCTACGATAAAAACTACAGATCTCTCCTCCATTCTTTGTAGGTGGGAAAACTTGCAAAATCAGCAGCGTATCAAATACTTATTTTCCCCACTGTAAATATGTAGTGCGTTGTGTAAACCACTTTCAGGGCCATGTCACGTGCATGTACCATTAGAGTATATAGCACATTACAACCGTAGACCACTACCCAGAAATTGCTGAGAAATTCCATATTAATAAATTCATTTTGCACCCATGTTTTTTTTTTTTTTTTTAAAGTGATGGTAGGAAATGTTCTTTCATTCTTTATTGGTAGGCAGTAGTGATGGGCGAGCAATAAAATGCTTGGGTACTCGTTGTTCGGGTCGAGCACATTGGAATACTTGGGGGCTCGACCTGAGCAACGAGCCCAATGTAAGTCTATGGGAAACTCGAGCATTTTTCCGGCTGTCTGCAGAGGGCCTAAAAATTGCCCAAATCGATGAGAACAGTGCTCAAATGACATGGGAGCAGCATGGGGAAGACCCCTGGAAGCATTTCTGACTCCCAGGTCACTGCTGTCAGCAATGTTGTCAGAGGTATTACGCCACTTTTACGGACTCACAATAAAACATACAAAAACGAAAAATGGATTTTCCTGGGAAATATGTTAAGGAACATCCTTTCCAGGGTAATAACTTGTATATAAGGCAAAATAAATAACCAAAACCAAAAATACTCCTCCACACATTGGGCTATGTTCACATGCTGCGTTTTGATGCATTTTTGCACTTTTTCATTGCTTTCAACCAAGACAAATGTATTCACTGGGTAATGTCATTTTAACATTTTACAACCTTATCTGGCCATGTGGTGTGTGACACGTCATCAGACGCATTCTGTTTCATTTATGATGGTGGGACTCTGAAAGTCACAAAGCCTATTTTTATAGGGCCATCAGGCAGGCCTTACTATTCTTAAAGGGCCAGCAGTCGGCCCTCGCTATTGTTAGAGAGCCATCAGCCGGCTATGCTTTGTTGTTTCCATTATTAGCGAATGGGTCTCCTATACTTTTATTGCATATGCAGTGACTGCAATGGCTGCCAAAAAATTGAATGAATTCCAATGCTCCTTGCAAGAGATGTAGATATGTTGATATGGTACATATGGTGGTGGAGGATGAGAATGCGGAGAAGGAGGAGGACAAGAGCAAATAGACAAAATCAGGAAGCGTATACGCATTTCTGAGTGTGAAGACAGAGGTGCATGGGAATTAGAGTTAGACCTCCCCAAAAAAGACACTGGATTTGAGTTTATGTTACGCTGCTATCATTCGGTGGTGTTGAGAAGTCTGGCCCAATCCAGCCCTTGTTTATTTTTAGAAGAGTCAGCCTGTCAGCATTTTCAGTTGACAGGCGGATGCGCCTATCGGTTATAATTCCACCAGCGGCACTAAAAACCCGCTCTGATAAAACACTAGCAGCAGGGCAGGTTAGGACCCCCAAGGCGTAGAGAGCCAGTTCATGCCACGTGTCCAGCTTGGATACCCAATAATTATAAGGCACGGAGGACGTTGGTACGGTCGGCAAGGTACTCTCTCAACATCTTCCCAAACTTTGCACTCCTTGTGAGAGTACCCCGCTCCTCAGGGCCTGTGCGATGGGAGGGGCTGAGAAAACTCTCCCAGAACTTAGACAGTGTTCTCCTGCCTCTGCTGGATTGAAGTTGTCTGTCTCTCTCTCGCCTGTACTCCTTGGTTGTCCAACGAACTGCGACCTCTGCCGCCAGCGTTTTCAGATGTGCAATTATTAAAAAAAATTCCCAACAAGGGCCTTCTCATACTGACCCATTTTATTAAGCCTGTCCTGCAAGGGAATAAGAGACAAAGTTCTCCTTGTAGCGTGGGTCTAGAAGTGTCACCAACCAGTAATGACTGTAACCCAAAATTTGGACTATGCGAGGGTCACGGGAAAGGCAGCGTAACATAAACTCAGCCATGTGTGCCAGACTGCAAAGAGGCAAGACATCCATGTCCTCACCAAGAGGATGACTGACCATGCTCTCCTCCTCCTCTTCCTTGTCCTCAGGCCATCCACGTTGAACAGACGGTATGACAGTTGTGCAGGTAGTACCGTCTATAGCACAGGAAACTAGCTCCTGTTCCTCCTCCTCCTCTTCCTCATTATCACCCAATCCACATTGGGATGAGATGAGGCTGGGCTGTGTGTTATCAAGATATAGCATAGTGGCAACTCACCGTTTAAATCAGATATAGCAAGGGGTTAAAATATACATTTTATTAGATGGCACACAAAGTGCAATGTGCTAACAGACAAACACATGTATAAAAATACATTTATGCGTATAGTCTAGAGGGGTATACTGGTAACAAATTCCTAGATAATTAACACTCCCCTCACATGAATGTGTCCTTTGTAAAAGGCAGGAGCACCTTCACAGACACTGTGTGACCCAAGTCCTTCTAAATCCAATATTCTAGCAAAGGGGGGACAGAATTAGTGCCTCCAAAATTATTCCACATAAGCAATCCATATAGATCACACAGAAAACACCCTCTAGCTCTTCTCATAAAAATGATACCAGAATGAAGTAATGCATCAATTAGGCTGAGAGAGGGACCGAAATAAATATGGCATAGAGAGCTTTTGAAAAGACAAATACACAAATGGCAGTCATATACATTACAGAGATCCGTGGTGATAATTTCATAATAGCAATTTCAAATATACAGGGATAACATCATGACCACCAATCACAATATGTAATCATAAATAACATCCAGTAGACCTACAACAAAGTCTCGTGGTCTACATATAAGAAGGAAAAAATTAGAACAATCTCACCATATCATATCACAGGAAGGTGTTTGTGGCACAATTTCAGCTTGCCCACGGCCTTGGCTTTATCCTCTGCATGCACCATCACGTCCACTTCCCCATCCCTTGCAACTCGCGTTGCACATTTTAAATGGAGGACAATATTTTCCACGTTCACTACAAATTACTGGATTTGAAGCGCAGTGATATGTGATATGTGTGGCGGAAAACCACAGTTTTAAATAGCTGGCCTGTAGGTAACTATTCTTCACAGCGACCTCGTGTCAATAACTTCAGTAACACACTGCAGCAAAATTTAAATGGAGGCCAATATTTTCCACGTTAACTACAAATTTCTGGATTTTTGTCGCTGTAATATGGAAAGAATCTGGCTGTATTCTGCAGTGCCAACAAGCAAATGGAGCAGAAAAACTGTGTTATCTGGACTGCTTTTTAAGCAAATAATCAGGATTAAGATCAAAAAAGATAATTATCTCTGATACCTGGGGCTATTTCTAGAAATATTTGTAACAGCGGCAGCAGACAGAACTGGAATGGTTTTCGAACCCTCCTGTTTGTTTTTTCTATCTTGTGTTTTGCGGTCACGTGACCATCTGCCTTTATATTCCAGCTCCGCCTTTTTGGTTGTGCTGCACTTCAGTGTTTGACTGTTTTGCTAGCCAGGTGCTTTGGTGCCTATATCTCACAGTTCGCTTGGTCCTTTGGGACCTCTAGTACCTTTTGTCAGTTTCTTTTGTTTTCTGCAACAACTTTCTCTGTTCATTTTTTTTTTTCTGTCCCATTTTTGTTCCAGTCCTTAGTTCTTTTAGGGACCCCTTCCCTTTATTCTATAGGTCTTCGTTCAGACTAGCCTAGGACTAAGGCGGGTCTGTTCGCTAGGAACAGGCAGCCCTCTACATCGTAGGGATTCAGCTTAGTCTTACTGTAGGGACAGCTTTCCCCTTCTTTCCTTAGTTCTTGTTTGCAGATCATAACAAATGGAGCCTCTTCTGCTGTATTATACACTGCAGTCTTCCACATACACTGCCTGCCTGTGTAGCGCTGATACATATATATACATGTATGTGTTGTGGAATACCTAGACTAACAGGACATTCAATGGACCCTCTTGCACTATATGCACTGCAGTCTGCCACATACACACATACACTGCCTGCCTAACTCCTGCTATCACCTTCACCACTGAAAATATGCAGCTGGATTAGTCCTCAGAAGGACTTAGTTTAGATGGATGGATATATATATATCCCCGGAAATACTCGGCGAGCTCCAAGCAGTGAGATGCTCGGGCGAGTACCGAGCAGTGAGATGCTCGGGCGAGTACCGAGCAGTGGCGAGCACGCTCGCTCTTCACTAGTAAACAGGGATGGGTCAGTGTTATAAATGTTACTAACTTTATTTTCCTACCCCCTAGGTACTTGCAGAATCATCTGAATAACCTGTTTGCTGGAGCCTGGGAGCCCAGAGACACTTCACCGCTTCCCGTCTCCATCCCTAAGGCCACTACTGAGCAGGTCAGGCAGTTGGAGTCCTGATGGGGGTTGAATATTTGTGCACTTCATTATTTTGGAATAACTACTTGTAATTGATGAATGTAGGTCACTTATTGGAGAATCATCCATTTGCTTCCTATTGAGTTTTATCATAAATCGCCAATATTTTCTCCCCCCTCCTAAAAATTCAGTTCAGCTTTTGATGTCTTATACAATTCAAACCAATCTTGTGTCTTTTGGTCGCACAGATCCAGAAGTGTGTGGAATTGTTGAGCCGCGCTAAGAAACCTGTCTTCATCCTTGGCAGTCAGTGCACACTGCCCCCGACACCTGTGGACAAGCTCAGGTACTACAGCTTAGTGCTCTACTGTAAGGCTGCTTTGTTCAAGTTGTGCTTGCACTCAGAAAAATGCTAAATTAATGGAAAGCCGAAAAAAAAATTAAAAAATCCAGATAACAGGTACCAGAACATTAGAGCATTTCACCCTAAATTGATATTTTTTTCTTGTTCTTCAGGAAGGCCTTGGAATCTTTGGGTATCCCGTCTTTCTTGGGTGGAATGGCCAGAGGCATGCTGGGAAGAGACTGCCCCATACATATACGTCAGAACCGAAGGGATGCTCTTAAGGAGGCGGATTTAGTCATCCTGGCAGGTAAGGAGCTGGACCCAGCTAAGTTAAGCATACAATTACTTTTAAAGAGTAACTAAACTTTCACTTTTTAAAAAAATAATTTTGTCCAGTATGAAGTTTTATGAAACTTTTCAAATCACTTTATTAGAGAATTTATCTTCATTTCTGTAAAAAAAAAAATTTAATGTAAGTGGCTACTAAACTTCTGCTTTTCACCAGTCTATCTTCAGATGCATTGATATTAGAACATATTCATTTGGAGTACAGATGATGGCAGTGAAAGGCTCAGCCCAGAAACCTGAATCTCACTAACTCTGGGGTTAGGGTTAAACTGCTGCAGGACATTGTTCTGATAAGAACACTCAGAGGAAGAGACTGGTGCTGACCAATCACTGCCATCATCTGTACTCCAAATAAATATGTTCTGTTTTCATCTGCATTGATATCAGAACATACTCATTTGGAGGACAGATGATGGCAGTGATGGGTCAGTGCCTGTCTCCTCCTCCTTCGTGCTCTGCTTATGTCTGATCTCCTGCAGCAGCTTATCCTCAGTTAGTGAGACACAGATACTGAGCCTTTCACTGCCATCACCTGTACTCCAATTGAGTACTTCAATACAAATGTGTGTGTGTTCGGCTTGAAATTTTACCTTCAGACGATATCTGTGCATAAAAATAAAGTTTCAAATGGGGCACATCAGTGGTGGGAGAGATCGAAGGAGATACATGAAGGTCACTAAATTTGTAAACTTGCAGTCAGAAGGCTGAACATATGAAAAGACTTCTCTAACTTCTATGATAAGATCTCCCAATTACTAATGACCTCATTGTTCTCATTTTATTCCCAATTTAGGTACAGTGTGTGATTTTCGACTTTCCTATGGCCGCGTGTTGAACAGACGTAGTAAGATCATCGCTGTGAACAGAGACCGCTCTCAGCTCCTGAAGAACTCCGATATGTTTTGGAAGCCAACTGTTGCTATTCAAGGTAAAAATTGTAAGTCCTAAAAGGGGTCTTTTTCTTTTTTCTCAAGACAGAAAAAAAACTGCTTTTTCCAAGTTATCCCCAATATATAAGATAGAGGATGACTTACTGATTGCTGTGGGGCCCACCATTGGTACTCCAATCAATCCTGAAAACGGGGCTTTGCCAACTATGTCCGACAGTCCTATAGAGAATGAAATGAGCATGCAGGGTTCTGCAGAGCCCCGTGCTTGGGACTGGTGGGGGTCCAAGTGATTAGTGAGTTATCTCCTATCCATAGGATATGTGATAAATTATAAACTTGCTACAACCCTTTTATTTTAAAAATATTGAAGACCATGAAAAAAAATTTAATTGTGGATGTTTCACAGACTAGATGGTTGCATAGATGTGTTAATAAAGTGACAGAACCACACAGTCTGGGTTTGTGTTATGGTGCCAGATTTAGGTCTGTGTACATTAGACCCTATGTAAAATATTGAGCCTATATTTTTAAAGAGCACCTGTCACTTGCTTTAAAAAATTGAGTTAATAGTTTGTAAAAATTACTGAGCACTCCTGATTCTGCTGCTCTTTTCCATTTTGCACTGCGGCGCTCCATTGCAGAGATATTCACATTTGTTGCTTTTGCGGCGCAGTATGTGAAAACTCTGCTTGTGGCCCAACTGGGCGTATCTTCAGGGTCTTCTCTGGGGATGTGCACTTCCACCCCTCCCTCCCCGATGCTGCCAATTACAGCTCAGCAGCTGTTCTAGCAGTTTCAGATGCTACCGTGTTGTCATTGGCAGCGTCTTGGAGGGAGGGGTGAAAGTGCAGGCCCCAGAGAAGACTCTGAAGAAACTTCAAGTTGGACTACAAGTAGAGATTTCACATACTGCGCTCCAAAAGTAAAAAATGTGAATATCTTTAAAATGGAGCGACACAGCGCAAAATGGAAAACAGCTGCAGAATCAGGGGAGCCTAGGGAATTTTGTAAGCTAATCCATTCTGTTTTTTAAAGCAAATAATAGATCATCTTTGAAGTAGGCACATAGCAAAATAGCAGTTTCACTTCAATTACTGAGGAGCAAGTGTGAGATTCTTAAGTACTATGTTAAGGCTATGCTGAAAGCCATGACTATCTTCAGAACAGACGTGTCTCAGACCATGTTTTCCTCTTCTAGGAGATGCTGGATCATTCATAGCTAGCCTTGCAGAAGGACTCCGTGGGTACACATGTCCCTCAGACTGGACAGAAGGCCTTAAAGCTGGAGACATCAGTAAAGAGAAGGCAAACGAGTAATGTATCACCATAACGGATGGAAATCCCCATTCTTATGTTTGCAGTACTAATATATAGTATGGAAGTGTCTATTTTGTGGGTTGACAAAACATTTGCTGGATTTTTGTCTCTCTTTTCCATATATTATTATGGATTCGGTGTTGAGTTGAGAGATCAGTAATGGGACGCTGATCAATTGTCACATCTGGTAAATGGGTGATAATTTATGTAGGCTGGAATACCCATTTATCAATGGCTCCTTTATCAACCTGCAGACAAAAGGCTGAAGAGAAAACTGAACGGCATCTAAATCCTCTGAAAGTTCTGCATCTGGTGGATGAAGCTTTGCCGGAAGACAGTATCATAGTAGCAGATGGTGGAGACTTTGTAGGCAGCGCTGCTTACATTCTGCACCCAAGAGGACCTCTGCGCTGGCTGGATCCAGGTAATATTAATGAACGAAGGTGTCCATCACTTTATATATATATATGTCCATTCATGTTTTGTCAAGGTTGCCATTTTTTTTTGCAAACAGTTCCTGTGCCTAAGTGTCTTTCCATATGCTGTGAGCCAGGTATTGGAGATGGTGCGGGACCCGGTCAAGAGGTAATTGGTGGCCGTCTCCTACCTATTAGCATCCACAGCCTCTCTTTTTTGATTATTTAGCCTGACACTGCGTCATTATTACGACGTGATGTACATGTACCGTCATGCCAAGCTGGCCAATCATCAAAATAAGAGCCAGGTAGGAGGCGATGATCAGGTCTCCTGTCCAGCAGCAACAGCATATTGACATGGCCGATGGACCAGATCCTGAGAATTTATTCTGGCATTTCTACTAGGAATAACAACTGTGCACAATTCTGGGTCCTGAGTTACTTTGAACACTTCTATGGCCACTTTCAAGTCCTCTGCAAGCACCCCAGAGTCTAATCCAGGCATTAGTAACTAATCCATAATTGCCAAATCTCCCAAAGTGTTTGTGAGGTTTCTGAAAAAAAAGAGACCTCCTAGAAGAGTTGTCAGATTTTCCAGAGGCTGCTGGAACCTCACGGAAAGCAGGTTTCAGGCGGCTTAAATGGTGCCCAAATGTACATTTAGGGGCATGGAAGATGAGATAAATAGGGTCTGGGAAGAGGTGTCTGGGGATATGTTCTGAAAAAGGGGATATGGCTATAAAGAATAATCTTTTCTTCTGGACGGACATAATGAAATTGGCAAATGTGTCTGGATAAGTTGAAGAATGGAAGTGATATCCAGTCAAGAAGAACCATGCCTTTAAGGTCATTAAAGGGGTATTCTCATGTTATTAAATTACTTTAGTTAGACCACATAAAAATATGCAAGTCTGCAGATGACTAATTTTTCAATCTGCTGTCATTCTCCTACAATTAGAGCTTTTATTTTACATGGTGTACAGCATGTTTCCATCAAGCTTGGCCACAAGAACTTGGACAAGAGTGCGAGTAGTCGCATTCCAGGAGAGGAGGTAACTCCTAAGATCCCAGCCACCACTCTCTAGTCTATTTATTTCTTTACAGCAGTTAGCTGCTCACCTTCTTCCTCCCTCTCAGCTCCTGATAGGGCTCTTATCAGTTCTGCATAATCACCTTTCCCCTCCTCCCCCCAACCATACCCCCCTCCATTCACCCAGCATGGCTAGTTTCCAGTGAAGTTCACCTAATCAGCGCTCTCACTTTCCCAGCTGTTTGGTAGTTATCACTATATGTAAATACAGTGATTGGAACTAAACACTGACAGACAGTAAATGTGTTGTACCAAGACCAGAACTGTCACTTTCGGAGGAACACCTGTCCCCTAAGCCACTAGGAACTGACTGGAGAGCTGTGAGCTGCCGAAGAGACAACTTAATAATACTCCTTTAAACTAGAGCTTAGACCTCCTCCTATGTCAGGTGATAATTAAGGAATAAAAAAGGCTCCTCCAGTGATTAGACTAATTCTGTTTAGAACTTTGCCTGATGCTCATTGGCTGCAATTATTACTGCTAAAGAGAAACTAACAGAACTTTAAATGAGACCTTTCAAGATAAAACGACATACAATCTTTAAACAGAATCTGTCACCAGACTTCACAATGCAAACTACATTATTACGCAGATCTTTTAGACCTGATGAGGCTGTTGTATTTACATTAAAAATCCATGTCATAATTGCTATATAATCCTTTGAGAAAACTTTACACAATTTCCCTCCCCCCTAGCCTGATTGACTGCTCCTCAGTGTCCCTCCTCCCTGCTGCTGCTGAGATCTCACACTTCTCAGTACAAGCTGCAGTTTTAAGCCAGACTGTGATTGACTCTTAATCTACGTTATTGTGTAGTTTGACTCAAAAAAGGCTTATCCTAATAATATTAGGATTAAGCATCCGTTCTGACATGTAATTTCAAAGTAAGTACACCAGTCTCCGAAATCTATTTAATAATGTATGGCGTTTGGTGAAATCTAGTGACGGATCTGCTTTAAATGTAGAGAGAGAATATGAAAACTGTTCTTTAATATCTTTTACTCTGAAATATGATTGCTTATAACAATATGTTTATCCTATCCCTCTCTATCAGTGATTGATACGTGCGGACATGGATGCGACTCACTGACTTCTCTTTTCACTGCAGGTGCTTTTGGTACATTGGGAGTTGGAGGAGGATTTGCTTTGGGAGCTAAACTTTGTCGCCCAGAATCAGAGGTACTAGAACTCTCAATGGTCCAAATGGAGAGTTAGGGCCCGATTTTCATTATTGCTTTTGTTCATGTTTTTAGTGTTTTGCAACTTTTTTTTTTTTTTTGCGTCTTTTCATCTTTCTATTTGGGCTTTTTTTGTATTTTATTTTATGTGTTCACCTGTTCGTTTTTTTTTTTAGTTTGCCACTGTCAATAGGGTTTAAAGATGTTTTCGCCTGGTTCATTATTTGGAATTCTTTTTTAAAAGTAGCAAATGTACTCCAGTTCCCACTCTGGAGTGATTTTATGTTCGTCGGATATTTTGGTGTAATTTTTAGCGCCATTTTGCGAAACATGACTTTTTGTACTGAAAAGTCCCAAGAAACCGTTAAAGACAACATTTTTTAACTTTGTTCAAAATTCCTGAATCAAATGCGTCATTTTGAAGAATATGGATCAACAAAATACGAAATATCAATGAATACATCAACACAAAAATAAAAGAAAAATGACGTTAAAAAAAAAATGATATGATAAATTGAGACCCTTATTTGTACCCTTAAATAACTTTTATTATGATTTATTTTTACAATTTTTTTATTTGTTTTTCTTTAAGGTTTGGGTTGTATTTGGAGACGGCTCTTTGGGATACAGCATTGTAGAGTACGACACGTACACTCGTCATAAGGTGAGCTATGTTTTGTAATTCTGTTTAGAAAATAATATCTTCATAGTTTACTATTCGAGTAATCATTGTTTTATTTTATAAATCAATAATGCACAAGAAAATAAGCAACTTTGTAATATATCTTATCAGAGAGATCGGATTCTTTTTCCAACTGCTTTTAAAATTCTATGGAACGGGCAGGGAAGGCAGACTGAATTAGTTATCTATAGAACTTTATGAGCACCAACTGTCAACTCCTAACTCCGTAATGGGGAAAATCTTTCTTCGCTGAAAACACATTTTAGCTGTGAGTGGAGAATTTTGAGCGTGAAAGATCAGTCCAGGAGGATAACGAAGCAGATTACTCTGTCGCCTCATTGGGAGACACAGGACCATGGGTGTTATGCTGCTGTCCACTAGGAGGCGACACTATGCATAATCTGAAAAAGATTAACCGTGGCTCCTCCTCTGCAGTATACACCCCTGAACGGCATCAGCCTTCTCCGGTTTTTGCTTAGTGTCGCATAGGAGGCACACCTAAAACTATTACTCCGTTTTCACCGACGGGATTACAGATGAAGAAAAGTGGGTCTCCTGCGAGACTCCCGTCATGGCAGTCGTGGAGTCTGAGTTAGTTTTGGTCGGAATCGGTAGAAGTGTACCGACTCGGACTCCAGCTTTAAAAAAAATGTATTAATATTTCATAATTGAACTTTCATATGAATTTTATAAATGTTACTCAAATATATATGTTCTATCAAACTATGAATAACAGTGATAAGCAGTTCTGCTGGAGATAGAGACATTTATTACTTCTTGTGTGTCACTGTTCTCCACTGCCCTTATCTAATCTTATACTTGGTTAACCTCATGCTGCCCCAACCCCCCCTACTTACAATGTATGAAACTGAAAGTGAAAATGTGTTGCAAATTCTTAGTAGTAAAGCTCCTCCTCTAGACTAGATGTTTACTAGGTGTGCGTCTTCCAAGCATCTCACAGCTGCTACTCAGAAGAGGAAGACTGTAAGAAGTATTATCCTTTCAACAAACTTTGCATCAGTTAACTGTGAGTACATGAGGAATAACAGTATTACTGACCACTATATCAGTTGTACGACCTGGCAATAATTTTGTACAATTGTTTTTAGGAAAAACAATTGTCATTTGGATTGTGAATGCAGAATTAAAAACCTGAGAATGTCAAAGAAGCGTCATATTAAATCAGCTGTATTTGAACATTTCACCATCACTCAAGATAGAAAACATTATGTCTGTCAGTGTATGACAAATGATCCAGACGAAAACAAATGCTGTGAAGCCAAGATCAGTGCATATTCAGGCAAAGATAAAAATGCTCCTACCAGAGCTTCTAATCTAAAGAGACATTTACAGCGCTTTCATCCAGAAGTACTGAAAGCAGTGGATGAGAAAGACTGCATCCAAACCAATGAACCAGTGCCCAGCTCTTCCAGCCAAACAAAGGAGCAGAGAACTTTGCAGCCATCAGTTGCAAGATATTTTGTCAGTGACCAAGTTACTGTGACAATGACAGTAGATACATTTAAAAAACAGATCGTAGAGCTTGTTGTAAAGGATAGTGTGCCTATTTCATTATTTTCACGACCAGCTTTTATGTGTCTGAATGGGGAAATGGCCCGCAAGCTTGGTGTTTCTCTGGAGAGAGAGAGTATTAGAAAATTAGTAATCGAAGAAGCTTTTAAACAAAAGGAAGAACTTAAAAAACTCTCAAGGGACACTTTGTTTTTTAAAATGGATGCCTGCACACGTCACAGAGTGAACTATTTTGCCATCAATGTCCGATTTGTTTGTGACAAAAATGAAATAGTTACCAAGACATTGGCAGTAAAAGACACCAAAGCTCATCACACCAGTGAGTTTCTCCAGGTCTTGGTGGAAAAGGTTCTGCAAGACTATGAACTTAAAAAAGAGCAAGTTCTTTCTGTCGTAACTAACAATGCTTCAAATATGATAAGTACTATTAAGCTAATGAATGAGAGTAATGATGGTGACCAGCAGCTAGAAGAACATTCTGGGTCCACAGACACAGAAATGTTTGAAATAGAGGAACACAGTATTGTAACTGAGGAGCAAACTGAAGTTGCTTCAGATGAACAGCAACATGATAGTTTAGATGATCTTGTTGAAACTGTGTCAATACGTTCTTTCATTCATCACATGCGCTGTGTTGTGCATACGCTACAGCTGGCTATAAGACAGTCTGCAAGAAGGACACGCTGCTGCACTGATTGGCAAGGTGAGAAAATTGGCTACTGTTGCCAGAACCCCTAAAGTTGACTCAATTTTGAAGAGACGTGCTGGAAAAGGGGCAATTATTGATCAAGCCACACGATGGGGCAGTACTTACTTAATGATTCAGCGCTTGGTTGAGCTGAAAACCTTTCTTGTAGACATGGCTAACCCTCAACTGACGCTAAATGAAAGTCAGTGGAATCGGGTGACTGAGCTGGAAAAATTGCTAGAGCACCCATTTACAGTGACTAAAAAATTACAAGCAGAGGACTTAACTCCAGGTATTTTCTTAAAGGAGTGGAAGAACCTGATGTTTCGCCTGTCCCAAAGAGGAGGGTTAATTGCAAGTGGCATTGCTACATCAATGAAACGGAGAGAGGAGCTACTATTACAAAATAACATTCTTTTGGCAGCTGTTTATGTAGACCCAATTCATCGGATTCTTCTAGATGATCAACAGCTAACTAAAGGAAAAGAAGCCCTGTTTGAAATAGCAGTAAGGATGAAAGGGTTGCAGAACAGTCAGGAGGAACAAGAAGAATTTGGTCGTCCTGCCACATCTTCACCCTCATCATCAACTGATGAAGAATTTAATTTCGAAAAATATTTGGATCACAAGGACCGTGCAAAGCGTTCCCGCATAGAAGAAGAGTCATCCCCATCAAAGAACACAGCCAGTACATTTCAGCAGAATGTTTCATGTGAACTAAAAGAAATTGAGAAATTTGACCGTTCATCAAAAATAACAGTGCAACAAGCGATTCCTCTGTATCCTGACATTGTCAGAGATGTTGCCCGAGTGGTTACTGCTTTGCCACCAACCCAAGTTAGTGTAGAGAGGTTGTTCTCTGCTCTCAAAATAATTAGATCAGATTTGAGGGCATCCATGAAGGAGGATCTGACAGAGGCAATACTTTTTCTGAGGACAAATTTATAGATTTCTTCTTATTAACTGCATAACAGTGTTAATTGCATATTTACTTACAAGAGTTTATAAAAGTTTATAAAAGTTATTTGCTATATTCTAATTGTATTCTAATAAATCTAGTTTTTGCTCTAAGTGGTCTGATTACTCATATGATGGTGAGAAACTGAATAAGCACGATGTTAATATTTTACAACAGTAAATTTATTGTTACGAATTGGCCATTTATGAAGGAGTCTGAGTCTGAGTCTGAGTCTGAGTCTGAGTCTGAGTCTGAGTCTGAGTCTGAGTCTGAGTCTGAGTCTGAGTCTGAGTCTGAGTCGCAACTGTGGCTTACCGACTCCACAGCCCTGTATTCCCCATGTCGCTCCTTCCCCAGCCCCTCGGGTGCTGGTTCGAAGTCGAGACCCCCCTCCTTCCCCAATTCCTTTTGGTTTCTGGGTTGAGGTCGAGGCGAGGATATAGCCCCCTGATGGTGACAACAGCACCTCCCTAATCCCCCCCCTGGGGGTATTAGGTTGAGACACCTCAGGTAGGGCCTGTACAGGCAGCAGCTCCCAGCAGCCAGCACACTACGGCTGAATCCAGGGACCCCAGCCCTGCTGCGGGCTCCTGTCGGGGCCGGGGGGAGCGGAGGCAGAACACACAGAGGCACAGGCCTCCCTGCGCCCTGTATCTGCTTCAGCACCAGCTCCACGGTGCCTTAGGGGGACTCTTCACAGGGCCCCCCCCCTTTCGCTTATACCCCACCTCTATCCTGCCTTTAAATCCGGGGGGGGGCCGGTTCAGATCCGGCCTCCTCCCGGACTTCTGCGCCGGCCTGCAGTCCCTTTGGGCATCAGGCATCTAATTTAGGCCGCGGCTTCCCGGCCCGCCCCCCGGATGACAAATATGACACTCTACAGTGTCATAGAGGGGGCGGATCGAGACTGAAAGGGTGCGATATCATACAGTTCTGCCGCCCTTTTCAGCTCTCCGCCCCCCTTCTTTCTTAACTTTACTCCAGCGGCCATTATCTGCTGCAGGATAAGGGAAGACCAGCCAGTCTCCGGGGGGCACAGGGCCGTGAATCTTCGGCGCTGGACCTAGGGGCACACCGGTGGGATAAGATCACAGCTGGAGTTCCTCCTCGGCTGTGAGTCCAGGCTTCTCTGCATAGCCACCCCTGTAGGGCCCTTTGCATAGCCACCCCAGTGCACTATGCCGGGCTCAAGGTCCAAGAGAACCAGGCAGGACTGCTATTATGCACTCTGTACAGCCTGCAGCAATACTCTCCCAAGTGGCAGCACTTACCCGCACTGCCAGGATTGCATCCAGACTACTGTGCCAGAGCCCCAAGAAGCCCCTGCCAATGCTTCGGTGTTTAATGCCACGCCGGAATGGGTCACTCAGATGTCGCAATCTATGACGCAGTCTATAGATAACCTAACCTCCACATTGCTTCAGGCTCTGCAGAGTTATGCCTCGGCTATGAACGCTACCCAGCAAAGGGAAGGCTCGACTCAGGGGCATGACGACCCGGGCACATCCACGTCTAGGTCAGGTCACAAGCGGACCCACAGGTCACGTTCATCTGCGTCATCCCATAGCACACGGTCCTCCCCTTCTAGGGAGAGACACCGTAGTTCCAGGTCATCTAGACTGTCCCCTACCAGGGACAGACAATGCAGTTCTCCGCAGTGATCCCCGACCAGAGAAGGCCTCCACCCTGGTTCACCCAGCAGGAGACGCCTTAGCGATACACAGGATTCGGAAGGCATCTGTGATTCCGACTGAGACAAGGAAACTGAAGGGTCTCTGATCCCAATCCCCCCTAGCAATACGGCGCTAGTTGAGGACGTAATCTCGTCCATCCATCGGATGCTGGACATTTCTGATCCGCCCCCGGAGGCACCACAACACAAGATTTCCTTTGAAGGACTTCTGAAGCCGCCTAAGGTCTTTGACCACCCAGAGTTTAAGTCGATCCTTAAAAAGCAGTTCTCACAGCCTGAGAAGAAGTTTACCAATCGCAAATATCTGGAGGCGCGGTACCCCTTCCCACAGGAAACCACCAAGGAATGGACAGTTCCACCCGAAGTGGATTCCCCAGTCTCTAGGCTAGCAGCACAGTCACTCCTTTCACTGCCAGATATCTCAACCCTCAGGGACACAGCAGACCGGCAGGTAGAACACATGGCTCGTTCAATTTTCGAGGCCGCAGGGGCCTCCCTGGCTCCCGCGTTCGCTTTAGTTTGGGCTGCCAAGACCATCCTGGCTTGGGCCCAAAATTTACAAGCTGGCTTCCAAGTATCTGCTCCTGAGCTGTCGGACCAAGCGGTTCAAATAGCAGTTGTAGCAGATTACATGCTTCATGCAGCTCTGGATTCTGCAAGGGGTGCAGCGGGGATAGCATCAAACGCCATAACGATTCGACGTATCCTCTGGCTGCGGGAATGGAAAGCAGACGCAGCCTCAAAGAAGTCCCTCACGCACCTCCCGTACCTCCAGTGGTCGACTTTTTGGTGAACAGTTGGACACGATGATATCCAACGCCACCGGGGGTAAGAGTACCTCTCTCCCCCAACTGAAACCCAAACGCACTTACAAGAAGCGTAACCAAACTCTATTCCGATCCTTTCGGAACTCTTCGGGCTGGTCCGTCTCGCGGCCAGCACAAAATAGCAACCTCTCCCTACGCAGGGACAACTCGCGGTCGACGCAAAAGTCGGCCAAGACCTGGCAGTCAAAAACAGACTGCCTCCTCATCATGACTCACGGACTCCGGAAGACACCCCACCTGTAGGCGGCCGACTTTTGCTCTTTCATCAAGTCTGCCTATTACAGAAGACAGGTGGGTCAGGGAACTAGTGTCTTTGGGATACAAGATAGAGTTCACTTCCAACCCACCAAACAGACTCTTTCTTTCTGTTCCCCCAAAACCGCCAGCCAAGGCTTGTGCCTTCCGCCAAGCGGTCTTCTCGCTTCTTCAAGCAGGAGTCATAGTACCGGTCCCCGTGGCCGAGCGCTTCCAAGGGTTCTACTCCAATTTATTCGTAGTCCCCGAGAAAGGAGACAGCGTACGGCCCATACTGAACCTAAAACAGCTCAACAAATATGTACGGGTACGTCACTTCCGCATGGATCCCTTCGGTCCATCATTGCCTCCATGGAAAAGGGAGAATTTCCCGCCTCCATAGACATACAAGACGCATACCTGCATATACCAATTGCACCCGCCCATCAGAGATTTCTCAGGTTCGCAATCGACCAGGACCACTACCAGTTCGTGGCTCTTCTGTTCGGACTCGCCACGGCTCCCAGAGTGTTTACCAAAGTCATGGCAGCCACCAAGGACGTCCTGCACTCCAGAGGCATAGTAGTCGTTCCATACCTGGACGATCCCCTTAGCAAGGCTTCCTCCTTCAAGGACTGCGAGCTGAGCGTCTCAATCACAATCCACACTCTGAGTCGCCTGGGTTGGTTAGTCAACCTACAAAACTCATCACCAACCCCGAGTCAGTCTCTGACCTTCCTGGGAATGCTATTCAACACCTTCAGGGGTCTAGTGCTCCTTCCCAAGGACAAGGCACTACCTCTCCATCTAGGAGTTCGCACTCTCCTCAGCTAACCCCCTCGATCTCCGGTTTGCCATGAGAGTCCTCGGCAGGATGGTGGCGGCAATAGAAGCGGTCCCATTTGCCCAGCTTCACCTCAGGCCTCTCAAACTAGTCATCCTCAAGTCATGGGACAGGAACCCTTTTTCTCTCGACAGGGAGTTCCAGCTGACTTTGTCAACCAGGAGGTCCCTGCACTGATGGCTCAAGCCAACCTCAGTAACAAAGGGGAAATCCTTTCTCACGGGTCAATGGAAGGTTCTGACCACCGATGCGAGCCTGACTGGGCACAGGGCAAATGGTCCCCAGCGGAAGCGACCATGCCCATCAACATCTTGGAAATTCGTGCCATCCTCCTGGCATTGAGAGCCTTCCATCACTTACTAGCATCCTCTCACATCAGAGTACAGTCTCACAATTCGATCCGATTTGCGTTTAGTTGGACCATCATTTATTTTTCAACAGGACAATGACCCCAAACACACCTCCAGGCTGTGTAAGGGCTATTTGACCAAGAAGGAGAGTGATGGGGTGCTACGCCAGATGACCTGGCCTCCACAGTCACCAGACCTGAACCCAATCGAGATGGTTTGGGGTGAGCTGGACCGCAGAGTGAAGGCCACAGGGCCAACAAGTGCTAAGCATCTCTGGGAACTCCTTCAAGATTGTTGGAAGACCATTTCCGGTGACTACCTCTTGAAGCTCATCAAGAGAATGCCAAGAGTGTGCAAAGCAGTCATCAAAGCAAAAGGTGGCTACTTTGAAGAACCTAGAATATAAGACCTATTTTCAGTTGTTTCACACTTTTTTGTTAAGTATATAATTCCACATGTGTTAATTCATAGTTTTGATGCCTTCAGTTTGAATGTTCAATTTTCAAAGTCATGAAAATACAGAAAAATCTTTAAATGAGAAGGTGTGTCCAAACTTTTGGTATGTACTGTATGTGAATCACCAAGGGGAAACCTGCAGTGCCCAGGCAATGCGAGAAGTGACACACATTCTCCACTGGGCGGAAGACACAGGTTCGGTTCTCTCTGCGGTCCACATTCCAGGTGTGGAAAACTGGGAAGCAGACTTCTTCAGCCGGCAAGGAATGGACTCGGGAGAGTGGTCTCTCCATCCCGAAGTTTTTCAACAGATCTGCCATCGCTGTGGGACTCCGGACGTGAACCTAATGGCGTCCCACTTCAATGCCAAGGTCTCCAACTTCATGGCCAGAACTCACGACCCGCGGGCGCTAGGAGCGGATGCCCTGGTTCAGGACTGGACCTAGTTTCAGCTCCTGTACATTTTTCCACCTCTCCCCCTGATATCCAGAGTGGTGAGGAAGATCAAGCAAGAGGGAGTTCCAACCATCCTAATCGCACCAGACTGGCCCAGACGTACATGGTACGTCGACATCGTACAGCTCACAGCAGACGTCCCCTGGCGTCTCCCCGACCACCCGGATCTTCTGTCACAAGGCCCGTTCTACCACCAGAACTCAGGGGCCCTCAATTTGATGGCGTGGCTATTGAGACCTGGGTTCTAACCCAGTCAGGGTTCTCGCCGTACGTCATTGGAACCATGATCAGGGCACGGAAGCCAACCTCTGCTAAGATTTATTACTGTACCTGGAAAGCCTTCTTTACCTGGTGCGAATCTCGTGGCCAGACCCCATTCCCTTATTCCCTCCCCAGGGTACTTGGGTTTCTCCAATCGGGTCTGGAGGCTAGACTGTCCCTGCCCTCCTTTAAGAGCCAGGTGTCAGCTCTCTGTGCTTTTTCAGAGGTGCATTGCTAACAAGCCGCAAGTAAGGACATTTCTTCAGGGGGGTTTCCTGATTGGTTCCCCCCTACAGATGACCACTAGAAACGTGGGACCTCAACCTGGTGCTGACAGCATTGCAGGAAACACCCTTTGAACCACTTAGGGAAGTCCCACTCCACCTTTTATCCCAGAAAGTGGTTTTCCTGGTGGCAATCACCTCACTACGCAGGGTGTCTGAACTGACAGCACTCTCCTGCAGACGGCCCTTCCTGGCTTTTTACCAGGACAAGGTAGTTCTCCGTACGGTCCCATCCTTCCTTCCGAAGGTTGTGTCCAACTTCCACCTTAATGAGGAAATGTCACTGCCATCCCTCTGTCCAGTCCCGGTTCATAGAGTGGAGAAGGCTCTGCATACGCTTGACCTTGTCAGGGCATTGCGTATCTATGTGTCTAGGACTGCGCCCTTCCGGAAGTTTGATTTTCTTTTCCTTCTTCTGGAAGGCGGCCGAAAGGGTCTGCCAGCTTCCAAAGCTACCCTTGCCAGGTGGATCAAATCCACCATACAAGAGGCCTACTGCCTCAAAAATTCTCCTCTTCCAGCAGATATTACGGCACACTCTACACATGCGGTAGGGGCCTCCTGGGCCATTCGGCACCAGGCTTCGGCACAAGTGTGTAAGGCAGCCACCTGGACTAGCCTACACACGTTTATCAAACACTACAGGATTCATACCCAGTCCTCAGCAGACGTGAGCCTGGGTACATATGTTCTGCAGGCAGCGGTGCCCCAATTATAGGGGCCTGTATACACAATATTCGTCCATTGCTTCCCACCCAGGGACTGCTTTGGGACGTCCTGTGTCCCCCAATGAGGCGACAGCGTAAAGGGGATTTTTGTGTACTCACCGTAAAATCTCTATCTCTTAGCCTCTAATTGGGGAACACAGCTCCCACCCTGTCGCCCGTTCCGGGCCGTTATTATGTTGAGTTCTCATATTGTTTTTTTGACCTCGTACATAGTTGCCTTCTTATAGGCATGGTTATGCTATCCATGTTTCGTTCCTCCTAATGCTTTTGCACAAAACTGGAGAAGGCTGATGCCGTCCACGGATGTATACTGCAGAGGAGGAGCCACGGTTAATCTTTTTCAGATTATGCATAGTGTCGCCTCCTAGTGGACAGCAGCATAACACCCATGGTCCTGTGTCCCCCAATTAGAGGCTAAGAGAAAGAGATTTTACGGTGAGTACACAAAAATCTCCTTTTCTCTGATCAGATAAATTGCAAAGTTTCTTATTTTCATGTCTACTATTCATGCTTGGAAATTTTATCAATGGAGGGGGTCTAATCATTGTGCCCCCCCCCCCCTCCCCATTGATCCTGGAAGCCAAGAATCCGCCTTTGCAGAGTCTTGTCTTTAATAAAGCAGAGGTGCACATATTCGATATCTGCTTCATTCATTGTCTAGGGACTGCTGGAGATATCGGAGCTCTGTATTTTGCTTTCTCTCCCATAGGCAATGAATGGAGCTGAGGTCGAGCATGCGCACCTCTACTCCATCCAGGACGGGGCGCTGCAGTATCTAGTTCCAGAACCTCGATCTTGGGATCGATCAGAACCCAGTGAACAGTAAATTATTTCATATGCTGTGGATAGGAGATAACTTGGGAATAAACCTATAATGAAAATAATTTGCAATACAGAAATGGTTACAAAAGTGGACGTAGCCTTAAAAAAAAAAAAAAAAACTTAACACCATGTGGCTGATCTCCATTGTAGCTGTTGAAAGTAATAGATGACCTCTTGCCTTCCAGACTCCCATTATTTCGGTTGTTGGAAATGATGCCTGCTGGAGCCAGATCTCTCGGGAGCAAGTTCCTATGCTGGGGAGCAATGTTGCATGTGGTCTGGCTTATAATGGTAAGATGTGGTGGAGTCTTGTCTCTTCCTGCTGCTATACCACATGTCAGCCTATGTTGTGTTGACTGTCAGTGGTGCACCTAAGCCATATTATAAATCCTCTGCCCATTTAGGTTGACTTCCATGTACCTGCTTCTTTTTTAGTCCTAATAACTATGATAGTACGGTGTACAATAGAGTAAATAAAATTAAAACATACCCGTTGTACAGTTCCCCTCCACACTTCTAACATTGCTGAGGTCCCCCGATTGGTTCCATACATCTTTGTCTTGCTGTACAGGCATGTGACCACTGCAGTAAATGACTGGCTGCAGTGCTGACCAATGTATCACTGCTGTGGCCAATGATTGACTGCAGCAATCAAATGCCTGCACAGGGTGTATAAAGACATTGGGGGTGTCTGTAGTTCATTAATTCTTTACTTTTCTTTTTACTTAACATTCTGTCTATTGCAATCCCCATTAGGAAATGAGCTCCATTATTGACAATGCTATCCAGTGTACATCTTGCCACATGTATGCATTCCTTGAACAGCCGGTCGGGGTTGCTTACTGCTGTGCGAGATGTGTGCACGTTGTTCGTTTGGAAGCCCAGATACTGTATCTAAATGAGCAGCTGGCAACACTGAGATCCATTGACAACATGGAAAGGAGTCTGCTGCTCACTGAGCAGCAGCTCACTGGGGTAGATGTGGGGGAGGGTGGTAGTCGGGAGCTGCAGGACAGTGAGGCCGCTAGTTGGGTGACAGTTAGAAGGGGGGGTAGAGGGAAGAGTGCCAGGGAGGCTAGTCCTTATCTGGCACACCCCAATAAGTTTGCAAAGTTGGCAGATGAGGGGAGTGACGGTACAGGGGTAGCACTACTGCAGCAAGGCATGTCCCCTGAAAGCCGGAGGAGTGTCAGCTCCAGTAAAGAGGGAAATGGGAGAGTAGGGCAGGCCAGGCAGGTGCTGGTAGTGGGGGACTCCATTATTAGGGGAACAGATAGGGCAATCTGTCACAAAGACAGGGATCGTCGAACAGTGTGCTGCCTACCTGGCGCTCGAGTCCGGCACATCGTTGATCGGGTTGACAGATTACTGGGAGGGGCTGGTGATGACCCAGCGGTCATGGTGCACATTGGCACAAATGACAAAGTTAAAGGTAGGTGGAAGGTCCTTAAAGATGATTTCAGGGAATTAGGCTGCAAGCTGAAAGCAAGGACCTCCAAGGTGGTATTCTCTGAAATACTACCCGTACCACATGCCACGCCAGAGAGGCAATGGGAGATTAGGGAGATAAATAAGTGGCTCAAGAACTGGTGTAGGAAGGAGCGATTTGGGTTCCTGGAGAACTGGGCCGACTTCTCAGTTGGCTACAGACTCTACGCTAGGGACCGGCTGCACCTTAATGGGGAGGGTGCAGCTGTGCTGAGGGAGAAAATGGCTAGAAGGTTGGAGGAGTGTTTAAACTAGGGATTGGGGGGGAGGGTATTCATTTTATCGGTGGGGAAGATAGTGCAGATAGTGACCTGGGCACAAATAAAGAAATTGGGGGTGGGGTTAGAACAGTCAATAAAGTAAGAAGGAATAGAGGTACAGAGAGATACATAAAATGCATGTACTCTAATGCCAGAAACCTCACCAACAAAATGGAGGAATTAGAATAAATTTTGTTGGAAAATAATTATGACATGGTAGGGATATCTGAGACGTGGCTGGATGAGAGCCATGACTGGGCAGTTAATTTACAGGGCTATAGTCTGTTCAGAAATGACCGTACAAACATGCGAGGGGGGGTGTGTTTATATGTAAAATCATCCTTAAAACCTGTCTTGTGGGAGGATATATGTGAATCTAATGAAAATGTACAGTCCCTGTGGGTGGAGATAAGAGGAGGGGGAAAAAAATAATAAATTACTGATAGGGGTTTGTTATAAGTCTCCAAAAATAATGGAAGTAGCGGAGAATATCCTCGTAAAGTAAATAGATGAAGCAACGACTTAAGGAGAAGTCATTATTATGGGAGACTTCAACTACCCTGAAATACATTGGGGGACAGAAACATGTAGTTCAAGCAAAGGTAATAGGTTTTTGACAACTATGAGAGACAATTACCTTTCACAACTGGTTCAGGACCCAACAAGAAGGGGGGCACTGCTAGACCTAATATTAACCAATAGGCCAGACCGCATATCAAATATACGAGTTGGGGGTCACTTGGGTAATCGTGATCGCAAAATAATACGTTTTCATGTAACCTTTAATAAGATGTGTAGTAGAGGGGTTACAAGGACACTAAACTTCAGGAAGGCTAATTTCCAACGGTTGAGAGATGATCTTAGTGCAATAAACTGGGACGATATCCTGAGACATAAAGCTACACAAAGCAAATGGGAGACATTTATTAACATCCTGAATAGTACCTGTGCACAATATATACCCTTTGGGAATAAACATGCTAGAAATAGGAGGAAACCACTATGGCTAAATAGAGCTGTAAGGGGCGCAATAAGTGACAAAAAGAAAGCGTTTAGAGAACTAAAGCAAGTAGGTAGTGATGAGGCATTAAATAAATATAGAAAATTAAATAAATTATGTAAAAAACAAATCAAGGCAGCAAAGATTGAGGCAGAGAGAATCATTGCCAGAGAAAGTAAAAATAACCCCAAAATATTCTTTAACTACATAAATAGTAAAAAACTAAAAAATGATAGTGTTGGCCCCCTTAAAAATAGTCTGGGTGAAATGGTGGATGAGGATGAGGAAAAAGCCAATATGCTAAATGATTTTTTTTCAACCGTATTTACACAAGAAAATCGCATGACAGAAAACATGATTAGTGATAACAAAGATTCTCCATTAAATGTCACTTGCTTAACCCAGCAGGAAGTATGGCGGCGTCTAAAAATCACTAAAGTTGACAAATCCTCGGGCCCGGATGGGATTCACCCACGAGTACTGCAGGATTTAAGTAACGACATAGATAGACCATTATTTTTAATCTTTAAAGATTCCATAATAACAGGGTCTGTACCACAGGACTGGCGTATAGCAAATGTGGTGCCAATATTCAAAAAGGGGACAAAAACTGAACTTGGAAATTATAGGCCGATAAGCTTAACCTCTACTGTGGGTAAAATCCTGGAGGGTTTCCTAAGAGATGCTATAATAGAGTATCTGAAGAAGAATAACCTCATGACCCAATATAAACATGGGTTTACGAGGGACCGTTCCTGTCAAACTAATCTGATCAGTTTTTATGAGGAGGCAAGTTCCGGACTGGGCCAAGTAAATGCAGTGGATGTTGTGTATATGGACTTTTCAAAAACTTTTGATACGGTTCCACACAAAAGGTTGATGCATAAAATGAGAACAATGGGGATAGGGGAAAATATATGTATGTGGGTTAAGAATTGGCTCAGTGATAGGAAACAAAGGGTGGTTATTAATGGAAAACACTCAGACTGGGTCTCAGTTAACAGTGGGGTACCACAGGGGTCAGTATTGGGCCCCCTTCTTTTTAACATATTTATTAATGACCTTGTAGGGGGCGTACAGAGTAATATTTCAATATTTGCAGATGACACTAAACTGTGCAGGGTAATCAATACAGAGGAGGACAATTTTATATTACAGGAGGATCTATGTAAACTAGAAGCTTGGGCTGATAAACGACAAATGAGCTTTAATGGGGATAAATGTAAGGTAATGCACTTGGGCAGAGGAAATAAAATGTATAATTATATGCTTAATTGTAAAACACTGGGCAAAACTGTAACTGAAAAAGACCTGGGTGTATTGGTGGATGACAAGCTCACGTTTAGTGGCCAGTGTCAGGCAGCTGCTGCAAAGGCAAATAAAATAATGGGATGCATTAAAAGAGGCATAGATTCTCATGAGGAGAACATAATTTTACCTCTATGCAAGTCATTAGTGCGACCACACTTAGAATACTGTGTACAGTTCTGGTCTCCGGTGTATAAGAAAGACATAGCTGAACTAGAGCTTGTGCAGAGAAGAGCGACCAAGGTTATTAGAGGACTGGGGGGTCTGCAATACCAAGATAGGTTATTACACTTGGGGTTATTTACTGTGGAAAAAAGAAGGCTTAGGGGTGATCTTATTACTATGTACAAGTATATGAGGGGACAGTACAAAGAACTTTCTACTGATCTTTTTACTCTGAGGCCTGAGACGGGGACAAGGGGGCATCTGCTACGTCTGGAGGAAAGAAGGTTTAATCATAATCACAGACAGGGATTCTTTACTGTAAGAGAAGTGAGACTATGGAACTCTCTGCCGCATGATGTTGTAATGAGTGATTCACTATTAAAATTTAAGAAGGGCATGGATGCCTTTCTTGAAAAGTATAATATTACAGGTTATATATACTAGATTCCTTGATAGGGCGTTGATCCAGGGAACTAGTCTGATTGTTGTATGGAGTCGGGAAGGAATTTTTTTCCCCGATGTGAAGCTTAGTGTTTGCCACATGGTTTTTTTTTGCCTTCCTCTGGATCAACATGTTAGGCTATGGGTTGAACTAGATGGACTTAGTCTTCCTTCAACCTTAAAAACTATGTAACTATGTAACATATTAAGTTTACGCTGATCGGACAAACCACAGGTAGATGAACTTACCAGCATTGATTATCCTTATATAATGGTGCCTGTGAAGGGCTGGGATATATAAGGCAGCAGGTCAACAGTCCCTTCTAGAAGTAGATGGGTTGGAAGCAAGAAAAATGGAAACTGTGGCCCAAATAGTGATGGCTAGATGACTAGGTCAGGGCATCTCCAAAACGACATATCTTGTGGGGTATTACCGGTACCTACCATAAATGATCCATGGGTGGACAACCAGTTTCAGACTAAAAAGTTACTAATGGCTGTGATAGAAAGTTGTAAGACCGCACTGTGCATTGCTCCTTGCTGAGTATGGGGCTGTGTAGCTGCTGACCAGTGATGGTGCCCAACAAAAGCACCTACAAGGGCACAAGAGTACTGGACCATGGAGCAATGGTAGACGTTGACCATGTTTTCTTCTACGTCATGTGGATGGGTGGTGGAGAAGAGATGGGATCAGTATACATTCTGAGAAGACAAGATGGCAGAGGCAGTGTTTGGTTCTGGCATAAAGTGGTTGCCACCTTGACCGGCTTCCCTTATCTTGTAAAGACCAAGCACATGTCTTCATGGCAGTTTTATTCCATAATGGCAGATGTCTCCATTGGCAGGGTAATGGGTCCTGTTACACTGCAAAACTCAAGCCTGGAAATGATTAGAGGAATACGACAAAAAGATCAAACTTGATTAAGCAAGTGTGGGATGTTCTAGGAAAACAAGTCCGATCCCTGGAGGCCACCGCCATACCTCTCTCTACTAACGTCTTGGTGTTGGGCACCTTGTCAGGTCCAGGTCTTAGCAACTCAAAGCTATTTTGACAGCATGATTGGGACCTACACATTGAGTCATGTGATCCATTGTTACGGCTGATCAGTGTATATTGAGTGGTCTTTACTGACCCCATTCCCTTATCTATGGGTGCAGGAGCTGTTTCCAACCGTACTTTATTTCTGTGCAGATTACCATGTTGTGGCTGACGGCTTTGGAGGTAAAGGTTTCCTGGTCACTCGACAAGATGAAGACCGAATAGCTGACATCATCAAGGAGGCGCAAGATGCGGCCCGAAAGGGAAAAGCGGCACTGATCAATGTGCTCATTGGAAGAACCAATTTCCGAGAAGGCTCTATCTCTGTGTAAATCCAATAATGGTGAAAGTTCAGTATCCAGATACCAAACCTACATGAATGGTTGAGCTCGCTGAACCTATTCTTAGACCCTCTACCTTACTTTTATGAGCTTCTAGAAATTGTGAGGATGTATAAATTGCTTCATAGAGATTTAAAGTGAATCTTTTTATCATCGTATTGTTTTAGGGGCCCAACATTTTATTCCTAATATATCTTTATAGCTTTCAAATTCTCTACATATTCATAATTTAAAACGTAACATTCAGGCTGCCTGCAGTCATCACTAGGGGGCGCACAGGAGCGTATTTATTCTGTGTATGCAGTAAGCTCCCTCTAGTGGTGGCTGCAGGCAGCCTGATTATTACATGTTAAAGGGAAACTATTATCACATAATGAACCCCTAATTCACAGTGTTATACAGGATGGTAATAGACTTCTAAACATATCACTCGCTGAAATATCTCTTGTATTATGAAGATATAAAGTAGCATGCGGTATTTGTGAAATGTCATGTGGTCCTTTCTAGTTTCTAATTTCCCACCTGACTTCATTACTGCCCCTCTTAGCTTTATAAAGCTGTGAAGAGTCTGGTGGGCGTTTCCATTCTTCTCAGGAGTCATGCAGGAGGGGTTTGATTTAATATCCAAAACACTGAGCGGCACCTGACACATGCACAGTGAGATGGGGTGTACTGACATTGGCTTCATGTGTGCATGAGCTTGCTTTTAATAACCTATCATAGTTAGTGAAATGTAAATCAAACCACTCCCACATGACTCCTGAGAAAAAAGGGAACGCCCACCAGACTCTTCACAGTTTTATAAAACTATGAAGTGGTGGGAAAAGAGAAACTAGAAACGACCGTGTGACATTTCACAGGTAGCGCGTGCTGCTTTATATACCTTGTATAATGCAAGGGATATTTATAACAACTAATTTAGAACATCATTTTGTTTCTCTATGATGCATGAGACATTTTAGAGAGTAACATAATTGGAATAATATTGCCATCCTGTATGGTAGTTTAGGGGCTCATGTGAAAAAAGTTACAATGATCCCAGGACTGTCCTACGCGTTTCGCTCTGGCTGATTCTTATTCATGGCTGTGTATAAGCATCTGATTCCAAACGCTTGGTCCAAGGATTATTGTAACCTACAATGTTTTTATAGTATGAAATAAAGTGTAATTCCTAACTTTTAACCATTTTTTTCTTGTCGTGATGCCATATACCACTTTTTTTCTACTGGAAGTTCCTCTGCTCCTCTGTCACTGAGTCTCTCTCCTTGCACCATCTGTGATGTCCAAAATCTGCTGTTTTTCCATACTGGTTGGCGAGCGGAGTTGATTTTATTCCTTTTTTCTACCAGTTTAGGGGCTCAGTTTGTGATGACTGTTTCACTTTTGTATCTTTTGCCCTTGATTGAAATTTGGAGGTCTGCATCCAACAAGAAATTATTCGGTCCAGAGGATTCAATGTTATCACAAAAAATGTAAATTGGAAAGTAAATATATATTCAGGAATCTCTCTTCTCCTCTCTTCTCCTCTCTTCTCCTCCTCCTCCTCCCTCCTCCTCCTCCTCCTCCTCCTCCTCCTCCTCCTCTCTTCTCCTCTCTTCTCCTCTCTTCTCCTCTCTCTCCTCCTCCTCCTCCTCCTCCTCCTCCTCCTCCTCCTCCTCCTCCTCCTCCTCCTCCTCTTTTCTCCTCCTCCTCCTCCTCTTTTCTCCTCCTCTTCTCTCCTCCTCCTCCTCCTCTTTTCTCCTCCTCCTCCTCCTCTCTTCTCCTCCTCCTCCTCCTCCTCCTCCTCTCTTCTTCTCCTCCTCCTCCTCTCTTCTTCTCCTCCTCCTCCTCCTCTCTTCTTCTCCTCCTCCTCCTCCTCCTCTCTTCTTCTCCTCCTCCTCCTCCTCCTCTCTTCTTCTCCTCCTCCTCCTCTCTTCTTCTCCTCCTCCTCCTCCTCTCTTCTTCTCCTCCTCCTCCTCCTCTCCTCTTCTCCTCCTCCTCCTCTCTTCTTCTCCTCCTCCTCCTCTCTTCTTCTCTCCTCCTCCTCCTCCTCCTCTCTTCTTCTCCTCCTCCTCCTCTCTTTCTTCTCCTCCTCCTCCTCTCTTCTTCTCCTCCTCCTCCTCCTCCTCTCTCTTCTCCTCCTCCTCCTCCTCTCTTCTTCTCCTCCTCCTCCTCTCTTCTTCTCCTCCTCCTCCTCTCTTCTTCTCCTCCTCCTCTCTTCTTCTCCTCCTCCTCCTCTCCTCCTCCTCCTCTCTTCTTCTCTCCTCCCCCTCCTCCTCTCTTCTTCTCCTCCTCCTCCTCTCTTCTTCTCTCCTCCTCCTCTCTTCTTATCCTCCTCCTCTCTTCTTCTCCTCCTCCTCTCTTCTTCTCCTTCCTCCTCCTCCTCCTCCTCCTCCTCCTCCTCCTCCTCTCTTCTCCTCCTCCTCCTCTCTTCTCCTCCTCCTCTCCTCTCTCTCCTCCTCTCTCTTCTTCTCCTCCTCCTCTCTTCTCCTCCTCCTCTCTTCTCCTCCTCCTCTCTTCTCCTCCTCCTCCTCTTCTTCCTCCTCCTCCTCCTCCTCTCCTCCTCCTCCTCCTCCTCTCTTCTTCTCCTCCTCCTCCTCTCTTCTTCTCCTCCTCCTCCTCTCTTCTCCTCCTCCTCCTCCTCTCTTCCTCCTCCTCCTCCTCCTCTCTTCTCCTCCTCCTCCTCCTCCTCCTCTCTTCTCCTCCTCCTCCTCCTCTCTTCTCCTCCTCCTCCTCCTCCTCCTCTCTTCCTCCTCCTCCTCCTCCTCCTCCTCTCTTCTTCTTCTCCTCCTCCTCCTCCTCCTCTATTCTTCTCCTCCTCCTCTCTTCTTCCTCCTCCTCCTCCTCCTCCTCCTCTCTTCTTCTTCCTCCTCCTCCTTCCTCCTCCTCCTCTCTCTTCTTCTCCTCCTC